>NW_026562386.1:8724633-10124633 GCF_027474105.1 Poeciliopsis prolifica | reverse complement strand
TAACGATTAAGGCTTTATATAAGAAAACTAAAAGTCGGAGTATCAGAGAAAATGACAGAAACTCAAAGATTAGCAGATCTAAACACAGAGCTACTGAGATGTGGAGCAAAGGGCCCTCAGAGAGCTGATAAGAGTGGGCGTGGGCGATGATGAGGCCCACTCATGGGTGCATTGTTCTCCTAAAAAGGGGCGGATCTCCCCTGCTTTGGTGGTTATGAAGCAGCAATAGAGGTGCAGGGAGAGGGTAATCGTTATTGGCTGTGACAGCAGTGACCTGACAGCTGGGTCCAGTCTTGCTCCAGTACTTGTTGTACAACAGATCAGACTCAGACACACGCATACACTCATTCATACACGCACACACACACCGTGCAGGCACAGACTCTTATGCCGGCTATTGACCATGTGCAGGGGCTTGCATGCATCTATGCTCAAACTGAACCCAATACCGTAAAGAATATGTATTTATGGCATTTTTTTATTACAATCTTATTTTATCTCACAAAATTGTTTTTTAGTTGAGATGTGAGGTCATGCCTCAATGCAGTTTTATGTCTAGCACTTACATTGGAAACAACGACTCCAGAGGTTTCCCCTACATACCACGTTTTTATGTATCAAATAATTTTTTATATTATTTTTTTACATACAAAATTTATGTAGTAGTCTGGTTTTTATTAGTTTGTTCCAAATTCAAGAAAAACTACTGTACATAAGAAAAAAGAGCACTTCTTAAGAAGGGAAAAATCAATAGCTGTTTTTCTATTGAATAGAGGATTTAAACCAGAGGCTTTAAGTCTTCTTAAGCACAACAGGATGTTTTGTAAAATCATCTTCACATTAAGAGTCAAATTATTGTAATAGATTTTTTTAAGACAAGTCCAAGAATACATTCCCTTTTACAATGTGTCACACGTCTTCTTTAGGTGTAATAATGCAAAGTTTATTGAATTATTGGAGTCAGTTGAAACAGAAAATCAAAGAGTTGAGGACCATAAACTAAAATTGTTTCAAACTCAGTCTGCCATTTCATAAAGTATTTTATTTTTACGGTAAAAGAGACAAGATCTTACTTGCAACTTTACTGGTTAATTTAAAAAAAAAAAAACACAAATTTGGAAACTGATACAGGTATAAATATTTTTAATCAATTTTAATGAAAATGCAATCATCTGTCATTGAGATATCTTATCAATTGCTTTGACCTGTGTTTTTGACATAATAAATGTGTAATAAAATTTGCAGCACTCCCACAATTCTAATAGAAAGCTTTCTAATTGTAGGAAAAAAGTCCTTTTTTTGCTTTCCTCACTGTATTAAAGATTTCCCAGTACCTCATCAGCATCATCTATCAACTAGTGCAAAGCCAACTTGCTTAATAAATATTTCACTTAACCATCTTTTGGAAAACCAACCTTTAGTTTTATCTCACAAAGCTGGATAACAACGGAAATGTTGATGTTTCTCTTTTACGTTTCATCTAATCAGCTATTTGGTAAGTTGCACCAATAAATTGGGCTCAAGGTAAGATACATAGCCCTTTACTGTCCATAAAAAAACTATCACCACATGTTCATGCTATCCCTGATCAATACAAAATAGAGAGCCGCAAAGCATAAGGGTTATTACATCACAACAACATTGCTAAGTTGTCATAAAATAGCATTTTGAGGAAATCTTCTGCATATTTTCATTTAGTCCGACATCATTCTTTGCCATAATTGCCTAACTTCACCACAGAGATTTTTTTTTTCTCTAAATAGGAAGCAAAATCTGTCATAACCTTGTAGTTATTCCATGGTGACTGAATCATATTTAAATCCTGAAGAGAACAAAGAGGAAAGTTCTGCTACGCTTAGTAAATAATTAATAAGAAAATGCTAATTATGACTCACAGACAAATGAGATGAGAATTTTTTCACTGGGGTAATATAAGGTTGCTGCTGTTGTAATATTATGACATTGCAGGGTTTATTGACAGATACAAGCAACATGTAACATTGTTCCCCAATGTAAACAATGTTGTTATTTTTATAGCTCAACCTAAGAGATCACATCTCGGTATTTCTGAAATCACGATATCTTCATGTATAATAGCGATTACATTCAAGAGTCTGTTGATTTCTAACACAAGCAAAGCAGAGTGGGAAGCACCCAGATCCAAAGGCATAATGAAAATCTGTCTATATTTTTAATTTATTATTTGTGTAATATAATACTTTCATAAACCTTTTATACTTGAAGTAGATATTCAGAAAATATTGATTATTACAAACTCTGGATATAAAAACTGATCATGTGAAAACCAATTGAAAAATTTAAAATTTATATTTTAGAAGTACATGAAAAAAATTTTAAAGCAAATGTTTTACTTTCTGAAGTTAGGACACATGTGTCTTTTTCATCTGATTTAAATGATGGCATCAGCTCAATATTAGTGTGACTTGATACAGACGGGCCAGTGTTTCCAGGCCAAGGAGTCAGTACAGGCTCTTCTCAAGCTATCCATCTTTGATTGGACATGGTGACTGCAGGCTCAGGAAAATATTCAGTTACACGGCTGCTAATGTCCAGATTTTGAAGCCATCTTTGGCTTTGTTGTCATTAGCATCTACTTGCCTAGTATTCCCCCTGCAAAGTCCAGGCCTTGACACACATGAGAAAGCTCATATCCCATGTTGGTGCAGCTGCCTGGCCTCCAGTCACAAACCGGCAGAAGCAACAGCTGAACGGACCAATGTTTTATCGTGCTTAATAAAAGTAAAAAAATAAAAATACAAAAATCCTGGAAAACTGATATTAGAGTGTCCACACTTGAGATTTCAGCCAAGAAAAAGGGTTGAAAACTGACTGGGTGAAACCTATGAGAATGCTTTCATTCACTATCCAGCTAGGCTAATGTAAGGTCGTTGAACTACTCTGTCTCGATCTATAAAAGTAATCAAAAGAATTAATTCTTCGCCTTTGCATTGATTGATATTTATTACACATTTATTATGACTTCATTTAAAGAAAAAAAATCATATCTGTATATTTATTTTAATCTTTTATTTCAGAATTTTTATTTTTTAGAAGTCAAAACAAAGGGATTTTTACTGCTTAATTCATAGTTACTTCTTTACTGTCACCTACTTCAATCTAAGAGTAGTAAGTACAAAGGAAGATTTCTGAGACCAGTGTTAAGTTTTGAGCCAACAGAGTTTATAACCAGAACCAGTACATTAAAACAAGAAAAAGTGTTTTACTGCTTCAAAATTCAGCTACTTCACCACTTAATGATCCAGGAGTCTGCAGGAGTGCTGTTCCGAAACTTTATCTCGACATGACAGATGGGGAAATATCAGCACAAACAGCTGTTTAAATAAATGGGAAAGTCACTAAAGGCAGGCAGGCTGTTCTGGCCCAGATTATCCAACAGCTGAATGGTTCCCCACTTTTGATTTGGCACCAGGTTGGTTAGAAGAAAAGGAAGGGAAACATTTAAAGAGAGGTACCGAGTCACAAAAATACATCATACGTCAATGATGTGGTACAAAACAAAGCAAAATCTCAACGGAAAAGTTACTCAAAAGACATAAATTCAAAATAGTGTACAATGCAAATGGAAATATGTGTGGTAATCAAATCTTTTGACAGGGCGATTAGTCTGTTCTCTGAGTCAGTCTGGCAAAGTCTGGTAAAATATTTCAGTGTTAGTTCAAATTGCAGGACTGAGCTTACCTGTGCTACAATAAAAGGGGTGACATCATGGGGACTGATTAATCAATCAGAAAGTGATATTATAACAATAGTGAGGCATCATCAACTGAATTAAATTCTCTCACAGGCTTTTTCTTAGCTGGTCAATGGTCATTAACCATCATGGAAAACATAATGGAACAAATTCTGCAGACATATCCTTTAGTATAATATTTTTTATAAACATCATTTGAATTCCATCAGCCAGAGGCAAAAGATCATCTGCCCATGTCATCAGCTTCCTATCATGCCAGGGGCAATGTTAAGCCACGTTTCCACTTGATGTGAAATGTTAATTCCTTTCAAATAAACAGGCCAGCAAAGTTAATTTCCATCATGTTTAGAATGTTACACGGAGAATAAACCATTGACCACAAGTACAAACATCTGAGGCGATTACTGCATTCAAGATTTATCAGATGAAACATTGTCAATCTAAACCTCAGTAGCAAATATTTATCATTTTTAATTTAAATGAGATTGGGACGTCTGAATATTTTGGGATAATAAAGGAGTATTTTAGGAATTGCATCACTCTTGCTGTATCCAGAAGGTTCTCTCGAGCTACCACTTCGTAGTTTCTGTCTCCCTCTGTTTGCCTTTCCCTCTCCTCCTTCCCTCTTCTTTCCTCTCTCCTGCCGTCACCTCACAAAGAGCCTGGCAGCATCAAGCCAGCTTGCATTTTAATTTGGCCCTGAAGTTACTTATTTCATTATCGATCATCCGTAATGCTGAATCAATGTTCATCTTGTTACGTGGGCCATACCCGTGTAATACAGTGATAGTGGGGGCCCAGAGTTACTCATTCCCTTTACAAAGTGACTTTACCGTAAAATCAATGCCTTGTGTTACTGATACAGGGGGAAACTGAAGCAAATGGAGTGAAAGGGAATGGACAGCGAGGAAGCAAATTGGAGAAAAGGTACAACTCACCTTCAAAACATGCATTCCTAGTTAGTGTGGACATTATGTTCCCTTAAGCCCGTGATTCATCACCAAAGTGCAGTGTAAGTGTTTTTTAATGCTTAACGCATTACATAATGTGATGAAATTTCAGTTTAACTGCTTTTACATTGATAGGACAGCAGACTTTGTCTGTGCTGTGGGCCTATTTGTGTTACAATAACCCCAAGTTATCCTAGTTAAGCATTTTGATTCTGCATAAATCAAAATGCAGAATCAGCAGGAGAGATGTTTTTACAACAAATACACATGGCATGCTTCACATCACACACTAAAATCATGTAAGAATCTTTGGTTGAACCATTTAAAAAATAAAACTGTCAGATTAAAACAGATATTAAGGGCAATTATTTAGTGGGTTAATGGAAAGAACAAAAATCCACAGCAGGTATAAATATTATGAGTTTTAAGTCAGTTTTGGCTTAGATTTTTTTTTATTCTTCTTATTGTATGTTATTTATGCATACATGCAGTATTTCAATTAAAATGCACATTGTACAAAATGTATATGCTTGAAGGTGCCTGGCGAGAGCCCTGCAAGATCTGAATCTAAAATGGGATACGTGCAGCTTGTACGCCTGAATTTAGTAGTTGCCTTCGCCCCAAAGTTAACAAGTTAACGTGAAACACTTGCAAGGTGATGCATTAATTCACACTTTGATCTGCCGTCATAACCCAACTTAATAAGTTTCAGTCCATTGACTATTAATTTGTTTCCAAATGGTGCGAGCACAAGGAAAGGGTTCCAAAATGCTCTACTTTTCCACTAATGCAAATCAAACTTGGGCTATCTATTTAACATGCATGATTGGTTGGTGTAATGTAATTAAAAATCCTGCTCTTTAAATTATGCCAACAGTGAAAAAAATTAAACTTTAAATGTATTTTCAGAGTACACTTGCTTCTGCTGCTAAGAACAATTAATTTCCAGAAACTAATTCATTTATTGGATTAAGCCTCTGTTCTTTAAACATCGTCAGATTTATGGGCCCTTTATTTCACCCTAATGGGACATGAGTTTCAAAAGAGCGTATTTGGAGATTGAATGTGTTGCACAGTTAGTTTTTTAGGTTACCAACAGATTTAGGTTTGAACCCACTAAGGAACATTCCTCACAGAACAACAGCAGCTCTCTATAATGAGTTTGAAATCAGGAGGCTTGGGCACTTTTGTGAATTATTCCCAAACTTTTTAGTTGTTGTTTTATGTTTCCAGATAAGCCTGCATATTTGGCATCAGCCAACCATTAGCTTTTGTTTATACTGGAAGTTTTTAGTGTAATTTAAAGCTATTATTTCCGTGTGTATCCATTAAATGAAATTAATTCCAATTCCTTTTTTATTTTTATTTTTTCTTTCCTTTTAATATTTAACTGCAAAGATGATCGGCAAGGGCTCTTTTAAAATCGATTTTGGGATAAGAGTCATGTTCTGTTCCCCTCTCCCTCTCAGAGTGTCACCGAGGCATTATGGAAAAGATCCAAATGTGTAATTTGAAGTTTCTCTGTTTGAAGCCTTTGATCTCGCCTGTTTTTGCAGAGCGCCTGGGCTCATCATTTGCGACGTGTCGCTGGTGCCCTGAGTATTGCATAAGGAACTACAGTTGAGCGATAGGCCGTGTATGTTTGCTTATGAGAATGTGAAATTGTGTCATCTGCATAATTACTGTCGAAGAGCTCTCGACAAAACAGCCCTCAAGTCACTCGCGCGTGATTGCCCTCTTTTTCTTTTTCTTTTCTTTTTATTTATTTTTTTTACAGCTGCAAATTAAATTGCCTCCTGCACACTGACATTTTGAGAAAGTAAATAAATAAAATGCATTATTATTTTTATTATTAATTATTATGATTAATATTATTATTAGTCAGTGGCTGTCGGGGCAGCCCAGCACATGCTTACTGTTTACCAAGGCTCAGAGGGTTGCAGCATCTTAATGCTTTTATGGCTGCGCCAGTTTCCCGGGACGGTGTGAAAGTGTTAACTTACTGTGTTTGATTGGGGGCAATAAATCAGACAGAAGTCTCTAGTCTGGATAGGTGGGGCGGTGGGTTCTGAGGGGTGATAGTCGGGTGGTGAAGGTGGAAGGTTCTGGTCCCGGAGATGAGACATGCGCCCATCCGGACGAGAGGCGCTGCTGAGCGGACATAAAACAGGCAGACACCTCGCTGGACTCCCACACTCTCACTTCGAGCAGCCACGTGGGCTCTGCCTCTCTCTCTTCTCTTTATGTCTCTCTCTCTCTCTGAAAAACATAGGCTACACGCACACGCGCGCACACACACATTTTTTTTTACCTTCTTAAACTTCCTCTGCATCTAAAAGTCACATCTCCCACGCAGCCCCTCGTCTTCTTCCCCCCCACCCCACAGACCCCTTCAGTTTTGCAGGTCGATGCAACACGGGCGTGAGCGCGCGCGCGCGTGCCTGCGCGTGCCCATGCTATTGACTGCTACGTAGTGATTACAATTCCGGTCGCATGGCACCAGCAAGCCGCTGTAATTAATAACCCCATAATCCGGGTTTGGTATAGCCTATGTCGGCAAGGAACACACACACACACGCGCGCGCGCGCGCCTAAACATACACACACATTCAGGGCAGAGTTTTACAGAAACAAGGCGTATCCTTATGGGTAGCCCCACAGTAGAAATTATAGCTCCCATTATCCCTCCCAGACAATGATAACTATCTGCTTCAAAAGAAGATTAAAGGTTTATACAAGTTCATAGTTCTTGGAAAAAAAAAACGGATCGCATTATCAGACCAGAACTGAGATTGATGGGATTTCATCACGTCGTCAATAAGGCATTAAGACTTAAAGCATATTTAAATGGGGTGCGTGGGGGATAATATTACTAGTCGCATAATAACAATAATAAAAACAACTGAACTTCTGGGTTTGTGTGGCGAATGATTAACAAAACAGATGCTGGTCGCTACCAAAGTCGACTCGAAATGCGATTATGCTTGTCCCGAATACACACTTCTCTATATTGATTCATGGAATTCCAATTTTGAGTCCCTTGTTAAGTTTTAAACCGCATTATTTACACGAAAGATCCAGGTTGCATTAAAATTACTTGATGGACGTTTAAGAATGAAGTGTTTTTTTCTTTTTCTTTTTTTTCAAAAAGAAGAAACAGGTGTGTAATTTAAAATTAGTAAATATTTTGTGCATGATTTTGCATGCAAATTATTATTATCATTATTATTATTATTATTATTATTATTATTATTATTATTATTATTATTGTTATTATTACATTTTTCTTATCTTTAATTCTCTGTATGTTTATTTTAGAATAAACATTTCTCCAGCCCAATTCACTAAATTGTGCATCCATCTGGTTTTCATTTTTTTTACTTTGCACTTTGTCTTCATTAGCGGCTTAATGCGCCCCATCAGTGGCGTCTTCCCCCTTTGATACCACGGGGTTACACGCGACCCCGTTTGATGTCTTGAATTAAAAGAAGGACTCCGACTCTGCTCCCTCTCCATGAGTCCAAACAGCAACCAAACCGGCGCAGAAGAGCGCGGCTCCTACCCACCGATCAAGCCTTAAATAAATACATTTCTTTTAAAGTGTGACAGAAATCATTTTGCACATGAATTCATCATTAAAGACAAAAGTTTCTGCCTGTGATTTATTTTGGAACATAGCATAAATGTTGGGATGTTTATGAACTTTCATTAAAAAAAAGAGGGAAAGGCGCGTTTAAATTCAAATTTAAAGCAGGTTGAATTCAAAGCGGGATGGATTTTTAGTTTCGACGAGCAGCTTTCGGTTTGATCGAACGAAAAGTTTGCATATATGTCATAAAGACAAAACAAACAAACAAACAATAAAGATCTCCACCCAAGTGAATCATAATGTTCAAGACATTTGTTCATGTGGTCAAAAATATTTGAATAACTTTTTTTTAAGTCTGTAGTTTGACAAACACTAAATGAAATAGATTGGCGAGCCATAAAATGAGATTTGAAGCCTCATTCAAAAAACAGCTCCCGACATTAGTGCATTTATCCGAGAGAGAGAAAGAGGGAGGGAGGAGAGCGAGGGAGGAGAGAGAGAGGGTGAAGAAGAGAGAGAGAAAGAGAGAGAGAGCGAAAGAGCGCTGTTTGGCGTGTGGTTTGTACCAGAGGGGTGAGATTTGAGAAATAGGAGGGGCTTCTAAACGACTAGAAATGTCAATCTGAGCAAGGGAGTCCCAATAATCTGAAGCAATCTGTAAGGACCTGACCTTAGTCCATCCAGATCAATAGGGAAGTGAGGGTGGAAAGAAGAAGAAGAGGAGGAAGAAACAAGGGGCGCAACCGGGATCGTTTACAGTGGCTGTTCCCGAGGAAATATAGACTTCCCGAGCCTGGCACCTTTTGTTGCGCACATGTTCACACTGTAAAAGTGGATACCGAGGCAAGTCCGTTGCTTTGCGAGGCTGCAGAAGACTCTTCCTCCCCGCTTCCTATCAACATGTCTTTCCCTCAGCTGGGATATCAGTACATCCGACCGATATACCCGCCGGAGCGCCAGGGGATCGCCGGCAGCGCCCGGGCCGGGACGGAGCTGAGTCCGTCCGGCGCACTTTCCAACGTCCTCTCCAGTATGTACGGATCTCCTTTCGCCGCAGCCGCGCAGGGCTACGGAGCCTTTCTACCTTACTCCAACGACATATCAATTTTCAATCAATTGGTGAGTGTCCAACTCTGTGTATTGAGTTTTCTCTCAACTTTTACGCGGAGAAACTTTTTGGGCGTATTTTAGAGGCAGAACTTTTGCAGCGCGGGGTTGAACTTTGTGGCTTGGAAATTTAGTTAAGTTGTTTTCTCTTTTTTTTTTTTTTTTTTAACAAAGTGAAACATTAACAAAATCTTGTTTGAGTTTATTCTTAGGTCCACTTGTCTGAAGTTGATTAAAGCGAGTCAGAAAACTGAAACATGTGGTTGAAGTGCATAGCTAATTAATTAATGAGAAACAAATAATTACACTTGCATTTATTTTCGTACGTGCATTTGGGGCGATTTGAAAAATGTCAATAAATAAAACAAACTAAAACTGCAAACATTTTTTTAAAAACTGCCTTTAATAAGAACCTACAGTTTTAGCCTATTGCTGTAAATGAACACTTCACATTCAGCTCATGAATCCCTCTTTGTCTTTTTAGGGCGCCCAGTATGATTTGAAAGACGGCCACGGTGTCCAGCACCCAGGGTTCGCCCCCCCTCACCCTGCTTTTTACCCATATGGCCAGTATCAGTTCGGTGACCCGTCCAGACCCAAAAACGCCACCAGGGAGAGCACCAGCACTCTGAAGGCCTGGCTCAGCGAGCACCGCAAGAACCCTTACCCAACCAAGGGCGAGAAGATCATGCTGGCCATTATCACCAAGATGACCCTCACCCAGGTGTCCACCTGGTTCGCCAACGCCAGGAGGCGGCTAAAGAAGGAGAACAAGATGACCTGGACCCCCCGGAACCGCACCGATGAAGAAGGGAATGTTTACACCAGCGACCATGAGGGGGAGGAGGGGGACAAGAGGGAGGATGAGGAGGAGATTGACCTGGAGAACATCGACACGGAAAATATTGAGAGCAAGGACGACTTGGACGACCAGGACGACCTTCACTCGGACATAAAACTAGACGGAAGGAGTGACTCTGAGATTTCGGACGGCTATGAGGATTTACAAGGGCCGGAGCAGAGGTTTCTGAAGGCTGTGGGGAAGGAGGCCAAGGAGGCGCAGAGAGGTGGAGAGCTCTTCCACGGCCACCATCACCACCACCCGTCTTTGGACATCAAGGCGTCCCAACCAAACGCAGAACAGCTCAAACTCAACCAGGTGTCCGCCAGCTCTCCACCGTCAGAGAACAACCCAGCCCCGGCCCAGAAACCAAAGATCTGGTCCCTGGCAGAGACGGCCACGGCCCCCGACAATCCGCGCAAGTCGCCGCAGGTGAACGGCAGCGGGCCGGCAGCGACGGGAGGAGGGACGGCCACCCAGACCATCCTCGGCCCGCACAGACTAATCTCTTCCTGTCCCGTTGGGAAAATCCAGAACTGGACGAACCGAGCGTTCTCGGCGCACCAGCTGGCTTTACTGAACTCCAATCATTATCTGGGACTGGCGAACCAGGCCACCGCCACCAGCCTGGCACTGTACAGCAGCAGGCAAACGGAGGACAAGAGTCATAGTTCAGAGACTCCAGTCACAGGTACATGTCCCCGGCACTGAGACCCGCATGTAGAGAAAGAAAGAAAACAAAAAAGAACTTAACTCCAGAGACACTATAGTCCATTTCCTGTCATTCATTTCTTTAATTTTAGATCTCCCTTTGCCTTTTTCTCTCTCTGTCCAGGCCACACAGATGATCAGTGTTAAAGTGTTACAGCTAGGAGCAGACAGTGTTTGTATGTGTGTGTATGAAAGATCAATTGTTGTGAAAAAGCCCTTTACCCTTTTATAAAAAAGGAAACAAAAGCATTTAAGAAAAAAATAATAGATCTTAAATTTGTTTAAAAAACAACAAAAAACCTTTCCAAAATTCGTCATTACATCGATTCACATGTACAAGAGGGATTTTTTGTGGTTCTTTCAAGGCGGATAATTTTCTAACAAAAGTCAATGTGGGTTGTGATAACAGGCAGTGAAATTAGCGCAATTTCATGTTAATTTTCTGTCCCGCAGTTGAAGATCTAGTGCCTTTGGATGCAAAGAAAACGGCAGATCACACAGACAGAAGGCTGTCTGGTTCTGACAGTTTAGATTTTTTTTTATTTTGATGCCATCTCATTCTTTTCTTTTGTTCTGCTTCTTTTGTTTCTAATGCCATATCTATCCAAATGAGCTTTGATTCTGAAAATTTCATTCATCCCCGTGTGTAAGTGTGTGTGTGTGTGTGTGAGAGTGAGAGAGAGGGTTTGTGTGTGTGTGTGTGTGTGTGTGTGTGTGTGTGTGTGTGTGTGTGTGTGTGTGTGTGTGTGTGCACCGTTTGTGTTATTCCGTTAAGGCCTCTCTTTACACTCACTTGTTTTGGTCATGCAAATGAGCTCAATGCAAATTCATTTCAAGCTCCGGGTTTGTTTTTGTTTTTTTTTCTTTTTTCTTTCATTTTTTTGAAAGACAATTGTCTTTTATATCACTTTATGTTTTAACTCTTCACAGGCCGTTATTACTGTTTATTTTCTCCTCCTCTGCACTGTATTTTTTATTTAGCTTTCACCCCTGCGTATTTCATTTTTAAGGTTTCAGGACCGACTTAAAACAGTGATGGTTCCCGGCTCCTTCCCCTCTCATTCTTCTTCTCATCTTTTAATTTGAAATCGAGTATGGAATGTAAAATAAGAATAAAAGATATCTGTATAGCCTACTTACATTGTAAGCATGTCCCGTGTAAAACTGCTAATGTAATAATGTATGAACCTGTAGTCTGTGAGCTTTTTTCTCCCCCTCCCCCCGCCTTTTCTTTTTGTAAGTTCTGTGAGAATTTGTCGTTATAATTTTTTTGTATATAAAGTTAAGAATATGTACATACTTGTGAACCAAATTGTACAAGAAAGTCTATATTTTTGGCTAATAAATGAACTGCTGCAACTTAAAGAAGAAAAAAAATGTTTTTCTTCATTTTTTTTTTCCTGTTTTAGTTGAAGGTATTTTGACAGCTGATTTTGATGATGCAGGTGGTGCACAGCACTTGAAGTGCACCGCTTTGGGTTTGTGAGTGTGTGTGTGTGGGTGTGTGTGTGTTAGTGGACAGCCTGGGGCACAGACTTCATCCTCCGTGGCAGTGATAAGTAAATATTCGAGAGGGATTTATCACACTTTTATAGCGGAGGGACTTAAGGCTAATTAGCCAGCACTGCAGCATACATTTGGATATTAATGTTGTGGGATTATCCTCATATACAGGCGTAGCGCTCATATTAAAAAGCATAATTCTTTCATTAATTTTCGCTGAAAATCGTGCTTTTTGAAACAGACTAAAAGGTAATGAATGGTTGCTTGAGCATCACTGGTTCAGTCGATCCTGAAGACGGATTTTTGCCTTTCCAACATCACATCTTGCTCCGTTTGTAATTCCTTTTTCTCTCCCGCATAAATCATGTATTTTATTACTATTATTATTTTTTCATTCAACCAAGGCCGCTTTGTGGTGTAATTGTAATATATCGTAGCGGTATAACTAATAATAACATCATTTGTTTTATTCGGCCGTGATGTGAGCATTTGCATGTGTGAGAGCTTATCAGAGGAAGTTTATGTAAACTTAGTGTTGGAGCTCCCTCTACAGACGCATGCAGTGGGCTATGGTCGGCTGCACACACACACACACACCCACACACACGCACGCACACACACATTCTGTCCAGACATCGCCCCCTCCCCCCGCCCTTTCTTAATTTATCAAACCAGATGTGAAGTGATTTTGATAGTAATGCCTTGCATTTATAAATATACGCACGTTGAAAACGCGTGTTTACTCAAACGCTTTAGAAAAAGTACTTCAGGACTTCAATTTAGCAACAGAATAAATAATAATAATAAATAAATAATAAATAAATAATAATAATAATAATAATAATAATAATAATAATAATAATAATAATAATAATAATTAGAAGCTATTTTTGGATCTCTTCTTTTACACTTCTCTTCTGAGTGTTTATTGAGTTTTCCCATCGTTGGTTATTTAACATTAGCCTTCTCAGTTCAGTCTGGCAAATCACGTTATTGAAAAAAAAGAACACCAACAACGACAGATGAGTTCAAAGGTTAGAGAGGAAAGGGGAAATAAAAAGGTCGTGAAAATCAATCTAAAACTGAAAGCATGTGAAAGTGTGGAGGGTATGAAATAAATGCATTTTTTATGTTGGACTGTTTATTCTTAAACAGAAAAAAAATAAAAACAAGTGTTTATATTAAACTCGGGTTATTTTCTCTCGCTTGTTTATTAAAGTTTGCATAGAAAACTCACAGAGGCCCCATTCAAGAATGTGACAAAGTCTTCATGTCTACCACTAAGAGCATCTGCATGAAAAATGCACCTCGGCCAAGGGAAGCAGCATTTTGATATTATTATTATCATTATTATTATTATTATTATTATTATTATTATTATTGCGGTTATTTTTATTTATTTATTGGAGAAGAAAAAAACATGTTACCTTCCTGTCTAATCAATTATCTTCCCTGAGAGCCAATCATGTGATGCATATTAATGAGCCAGGGATTTTTTAAACTGAATTTTTTAAAAGGGAGATTTTTTTATTTATTTTTATTTATTTATTTATTTTACATCTAATATTTTGATTCGGGACGCTTTCATTTGAACTAATGCAGCACGCCTACTATAAAAAATTGTTCTCGCTCAGATTAAAATAAAAAAAAAACAAACAAACAAAAAAACAACAATAAGTAGCCTACATGTTGGGTTGTGTTTTCAAGCGCGCAGCAACAGAGGAGTTGATTTTTCCTGTTCTGCTCAGAGGATGTTTGGTCCTGAGGGGGCCCCCACAACAAGGACCGTTCCTGATCACCAGGATTTCGCTAAAACTATAACGCTACTAAAGGGCCAGTGATCATGTCTGGGGCTCAGGGCCTCTCCTCTGATCAGTGCATGAAATTAGGGATTAAAAATGCCTCCGCAGAAACAAAAGTAATCACGGCTGCGTATGTCGCCATACGTGTCCAACCTGCTCCCGGCTACAAAGAGCAAATGGAATGCATTAGCTTACATTTTGTTCCGAGCCTTTACGCAGGGACCATTTCCAGGGGGAGGCGCGGACGGGTGTGTAACTCATTTCCCCGCACGTTAAGTGGATGTTCTCTCCGCTAATGAGCTATAATCAACACTGACTCCTCTGCTTGTTTCTGAGGTCCACGCAGCGTTAAGTCTTCAGAGTTTGCAGGGGTGTAACGCAGCACTCAACAGCCTAACAATAATCTGATCACAAAAAAGTCAGATGGAAAAAAATTACACTGTATTTATTTATTTAGTTAGTTTTTTTTTTTTTTTCGAAATCAAGATCTCGGGGCCAGTGCCGGTTCCTGCATAAATGGTGCCCTGGGCGAGACTCTTATATAAAATAAATAAATAAATAAATAAATAAATAAATAAATAAAATTTAAAAATCAAATATTTTTTAAAAATATTTATGGACAGGTTTCTCCATATTCAAAGGTTTTTTTTTTTTTTTTTGTCACAAAACGGGTTTTAAAGCATGGACAAACAAGGTGAAACGTTAGTTCCAGTCGGTCAAGAAATTGTGTTTTTAAAGTAGTCATCTTTCATAACATTACCAGTTCTACTTTGTTGTATGTTCTAAATTAGAGCAATGTCTCTTAAATCTGAGATTGTGTTCTAAAGAATCTGTGTTCATTCAACACGAACACACAGTTGCGTTCTGAGCAGTTTAAATATGAAATGTTTAAAACACAGATTCAATCGTCTCCATCTCATGGTACTTTACAAGATAAACATTCATTTCAAACCCAGGAACACGGAACTATAAAATCCAGTTGAGTCGCACAGACTTGTCTGAATTCAGTTGCATCCATTTCAGCTTGAAACTGGTTATGATAAAATTTACTCAAATTCAGTTTGTAATGCAAAATGTTGAAAAGTGTTCTGTCTAAGGAAGACCACCCAGTTACTCAGTCATTGACTGTAACAATTCCTAGTCCTGAGTAGTTATTAACATTATGAAAAGCTTCCTAAAAATAGTCTTCAAATTAAGTGTTCATTGTGCAAATCTGATTCCATAATGAAAATAATTACCTAATCAGGGTATTACAGTAACATATTCCTGCAGACCTTGTGATGTGCTCTTATTGCCAATTCTTGGGTACTAGCAATAAATATGGGTAACTAAGCAAAAAAAAAAATATTTTTTTTACCTTTATTTTATTTATTTGCTTAATGTTTGTTTACTTACAATCCATTACACATGAAATTCATCAATCAAAATTGCATCCTATTAATCTATTTATTGCTTGATTGATTTGTTGATTTAGCGCCCCCAGCCACAGTAACCCTGAGCAGAGAGCCATACCACCCAAAGTGAAAATGTCCATAGCCGAGGCCTGTGCATTGTGTTTGGGTTTGCCTGACTGACAGAGTTTGTGAAACTGCGCTTCAAGATTTCAATGCAGATTCAGATTTAGCACTTTCAAAAGCAATCAAATCCCTATTATGCTTCCTGTCCTGTAATTAAAAACTAATTAATTAACAGTTTTGTGGTATTAAGACTGTGGGAAACATTGCCCCATTTGACAGCAAAAATAAATTGTGCTTCATTTCCTATTTAATCACATTTCATATGTTTTCTTGAGTGCTGTTGACCTCTGATCGCTTTTGCCCTCAGCACACTGAGACAGTACTCCAATTATAGAAATTAAATAGTTATTTAGGAGGGAAAAAATTAACGAAGCAGATTTTTGAACATGACATTTAATATGTCTACATGGGGAGAAATAGACAGAAGTATCAGACAACTGAAAGACTCCGGCCAATGGAGCCATCAGAAGACCTTATTTGAATGAGGAGAAACCATGAAGTAAATAAACACTAGAGCAGATCTTTGGAGGGGACCAGAGGAGTCCTGTGAAAGAGGAGGCTGCTGCACATAAAAAGGGTCACTCTTGAGTTTTCACCTCATCCACTCCTTCTGTCAATGTTTCTCTTCAAGACCCTGGATGGTCCGGCCACACCCCCTCCTTCCACCGAAACAGACAAATGTCATCCCCTTTGTGGACCTAGCTGGGGTTAGAAGTGGCCTGCTGTCTTTGTGCACAGGGCTAATCCTTTTATGAGCCACTGTCAATCCCGCCCCCACCCGAGCGCTTGCCCAGACCAGGAGAGTCGCTGCCCCCTTTGGGAGCACCGGGCCTGTGTGTTACCTGACAGGGAGAGCACATGTTCCAAACAGTACGCAAGTTGGTGCAAAAGCTTGTGGGTCGGTGCACTCCGCTGCAACTTGTTAGGGAAGAGAGGAGCTCACTTTTACCCCTTCCAAACATTCTGTGTCTCCTGGATGTTTTATACAGCATGCATTATTGAGAAACCAAGTGAAAGTGCACGAGTAACATGCTAAAGAACTGCCAGGGAGCATAGACAGCAGGGTTGTTGTGCTTCCTTAGGTTGAAGGAAGGACAAAAGGACTCAGAGGGAGTGACATTCTCCAGGGTGAAGCGAGAGAGAGGGAGGGCACTGATTTCATGCCTTTTGTTGACGAAGGTTAGGGAGAGGAATTCTTTCACTGCATCCGAAAGGCAACAAGTGGAGAAGGGGGCCACAGGCCAGAGGGAAGAGGGTTTTGGGAGGGTGGGCTTTTGCCGTTCACTCAGCTGAAAGATTGTGCTTTTTTTCAGCTCCTTTCAGATCTCTCATACAGACCCAAGTTACAGGGCAATTATGGAAATGCAGCTTTGAAGCCAAGTAGAGACTTATTTGAGTCCCTCCTCAGGACAAAGCAAAGGCAGCCCCCTCCTCTATAAAACATGTTTCAGTCTCATATGTGTAGTTCTGTTCATCCATATGCTGCAAAGTAAAATTGTTTTATAAGATATTTTTTGGGTAAAGGGTCTCCTTTACACCTAGTTAATTTACGAATAAAAGTTTTGATGTAGAGATGAGCAATAAGCAAAATAAAAAATAAAGTCTGGACTTCATGAAGGCCTCCAACAGCTGCATGATTTTATCCGCCTCGTATCCCCGCTCCACACCCTCTCCTCTCACACACCACTGACAGAGGCCCAGCAAAAACCATGAGCGCTGTGCTTTCTCAGCTTTGTACATTAGTCAGCGGTGTAGCACAGAATTTCACCACCTCGTGTGAACTAATAAGACACATTTTCTCCAGCTTTTGAGAGGATAGCAGGAGAGTGATGTCCCGACATCGCCCGACACAGCAGAGGCCTTGTACAACAGTGTTTTTACACACCGAGCACATCTGACAAATGCCAGTAGTCTAGCTTTCACTCATCGCTGTTAATGAGAGGACATATTTTGAACGTTTCCAATATTTGTACAGACTTCGTACATGATGAAGGCCTTTTTCTTCCCGGTCGCAGGCAGAGAGGACAAGGGTGGGGTGAGAGACGGGGTGCATTCATGGCTCCTCTGGATTGCCTGACTCCTGAAGGGGACTTAATAAATTCTTCCTCCTTGGAACACTGTCAAACAAGTCCTTTCTTACATCTCCCATGAATACATTACCAACAGGCTTGATTGATTAGAACCCCCCGCAAAAGGGTGAAGCGATGGACCGACTCCCCTGGTGTGATTAATAGACTTTATTAAAAGAGTCCTCTCCTTTTTAATAATGGTAATGTGAATGAAGGCATGATGGAGGGGGGTGAAGGGGAGGGAAACAGGAAGTCTAACGATGATGGCCAGAGCTGTCCCTCTCTCTCATTCACATCCTCTTCAGTGAGTTCATTTTCATTTCTTCCAATAGGCGTTATCCATCACTTCTCTATGAGAGTCAAATAATACAGGGTGTTTTATTACCTCTTTTTCTCTTTTGTGCCAATATGAAACTCTTTAAAACATCTCTCAGGGGTAATATGAGGGCCTTATTGAATATGTTTTCTGTTAGCAGTTTACAGCTAAATGAAAATGGCTCAGGAACCACAAAACACCTTTAACAAATGCATTTCTGGAAATAAAATTATGTTGACAATTATGTTTGGATCCACTGGCTTAGATGAGATTGGCTGATGTACATAATATAAAGAAATTAAACGTCGTAACTTTTGGTTGATCAGTATTTTAAATGATCATTTAACAGTTTCATTTTATTTTTAATTTCACTTTCAGTGCCTCTGAGAGAAATAATAAGAGTGCATCAGTGTTTAATTTATTATCTTCAACTTATTGCATAACATGCAATAAGAGACACTAAGTTATTAAAACATAAACCTCAAATGAAGAGGAAATACTTCATTCAAAGTATTCCGAATATATATATATATATATATATATATATATATATATATATATATATATATATATATATATATATATATATATATATATATATATATATATATATAATATTCTGATATCAACCTAAACTATATGAGAAGCGGCACCTCACACAATACCATTGCCATGTGAATTTTCCTTGTGTTATCTTTTTTTTAATAAAAATTCAAATATTCCATTATTTTACCACAAATTAAATGTCAGAGAAAACACAAGCAAAAATCGCTTTCTGAATCTCTCACATTCTCTTACTGCTTATTTTTTCTATTCATGACTTATGATATACAGTTACACCTAAAATAATAATAGTAATTCAAATAATAGTAATAATAAGAATAATTTGTTGTAAATAAATAAAACATATGCTTTATGTACTTTACAACAAATTCTTGTTATTCTTTCACATGGTCGGTATATGTGTTCTAGCAGCTTGCTGGCTTATCATTGTACCAGAGAACTTATGTGCTGTCTGGTAAGAAGTAAACCTTGTTCAAGAAATTGTTTATCCACATCGGCACTGTGTCTGCTTATCAGCACAACACAGAAGCACCAGAGACTTTCCCAGCGCCGGACACAGCAGATCCAACTTATCACCTTGCTGCATTTTGCAACCTCACCACCAGCAACACCGAGAGATTTATTCAAACATGGATATCACACATAGGGCCTTTCAGAATCCCTGCACGTTACTACGTGACCCAGACGGGTTCTGTTTGCTTTGCTTCTCCAAGTCAGACACACACGTGCAGTTCTATAGTGTATGACATCACCAGACAAGACTTGTAAACCTGAAAGGAAGGTCGATAACAGCAGGTGAGAGGGCTTTTCAGTGTAATGATGATGCTTACCAGTGTCTAAGTTGTAAACCCTGTTATTGATTGTCTTTAGGTTTACCCAATAGTCCTCAAACTACCACGCTTGAAGGTCCACAGTGATGTGTCTGCTCAGAATCCAATATCCGCTACTATTAATGAATACTGACAAGCAGCTCAACCTTTGTATTTTTTTATTTAATGTAGTAAGTCCCACTGAGAGCAGGGATCCTGTTTCCAAGGAAGACCTTGCCAAGACTGCATGAGTACATTTGCTTATGGTAATTTATAACAAATTCAGTAAAAATAAACAGATTTTATATTAAAAATTTTAAAAAAAGAATAGGTGAAGGAAAAAGACAAAGGCTGGGAAATATATTGAAGAGGGTCTAAGAAAGGTGCAGTGCTAAAACAGTAACTATATGTTTAGACAAAGTGTTTACCACAGGTTTTACTAGGGGTATAAATAATAGATTTACCACTCTATCATGCAGGATGAGGATGAGTGACTTGCTTCCTCGTACTCCATGGGGAGTTTAAAAGAATATACGCTAAAGCCAGGAAAGGAGGAGGTAGAGAAAGAGCTCTATTCTTCTCAACTTTCTTTGTGCCTAGATAAACTTGTTGTAAGAAACATTGTCAGCCACTCTGGCATGACACCTCACACCCAGATAATGGCATTGCCATGCAAATGAGAGATGAGGAAACATATACCAATAGTGTGTATGTGCGTATACATGTGCATGTGTGGGCTCCCATGCATGCGGCTGTTTTGTTGGTGTTTCCCAGAAAAAGAAAGGCAATGCGACACAGTAATTCGGCAGTGGCAGGAAAGATTGCTGCCATTTCTGTATTAAGGATCTAAATGTACTAAGGAGAAAAACTTCTGGGCTAAAGTTAATTCCCAATGACTTCTTTCCCCATATCTTACTCATCTTGAGACAAGCTGCTTAGAGACAATGAAACATGTAATGCAAACCAACCAAACTCAATGACAGTAATGCAAAACGATGAAGATAAAAAATATAGTGGAATTCTACATTTTATTAACTTTCGAAAACCTCTGTAAACTTTACCTATTGAAACACAATATTGTTTCAATGTTGTACATTATATATTCAACAATCAATACAGTATTGATTGTTGATGACAATGCTTAGGAAACAATATATTGGAGGAATATCACATTTTTTAGTAAAAAAAGTAATAATAATAATAATAATTATGGATATTACAATGTGCAAATAAGTTAATTCTGATTTACTGAAAGCTGCTTTTGCTGTACCACTTGTCTCACATAGTTTACAAGTTACATTATTTGGTAATGAAATTATATTAAATTGGTAAAGTTTGGAACTTCTGGGAAGTGAACGTTTTTAAAAACTATTTTTGTGGAAATAAAATCAACAGAATATGACAATATGAAATTTGTAATATTTAGTAACAAACAAAAAAAACTAATTTTTTAAACAGTGATAATTAACTACTTGAATAGAAAATGTAAAAAGCAAGCTACCTTAGAACAAAATATTGCCACATGTTGTACTGTCCAAAGGTTTTCTGCTTTAGTTATGTGCCAATTAGCACCTGGTAGTCAATTTAAAACACAAAATAAACTAGTTTAAAAGCACAGCTAATAATTGTAGAGGGGTTGGTGTACAAGAAAAAACAAATCAAACTGCAGACCTGGATATTGTCAAAAAAAAAAAAGGTAAATACTGCACTGATAAAGCATGAATTATTGAATAAACTATTTTAAAACTGTGTTCAGTAGTAGTAAGACATTTAATAGACAGTAATTGTTTAGTTTGGTAAGTCATTCCCTATAGCATTGAAATTGTTGGTCCATAGTGGGATACAAACACAGAGTTGAACCAGAAATCAACACGGAAATTATGGTTAGGATATGACGACACATGGCATAACTGAAGGCTTTCAGTTCCTTTAAAACGACAAGAAACTAAACAGGTAAATTCAAAAAGAAAGTCTGACAACTTAAGGTGAGAAGCACCTAAACTCAAGCCAATATAAAGTAAAGCTGTCTATCCATCTCCTGTCACGGACAGGATGGGAATCAGGAAGTGGGCTTTTGTGAGACACAGCACAGAAAAGTGTCTGAACAAGTCAAGCATCAAGTATGAATGCTCCCCTCCATCTCCAGCTGTGTCAGCTCTCAAGGTTTTTGTCCTTTAGTAGCGACTGGTCACAATGAAGTGGCACTGTGGCAGGCAGAGAAGGGTGGGCGCTGTATCACTGTCTGCCTTTACAGAGGGACAAGTGCCACCCACCCCTTCTGTTGTCATGCTAAGACAGCACCGCTCACTAGAACTGTACCCTTATTCACACATCAGCCTCAAGCCCACGCCTGGCCACAGACAAATGTGGGAGCTGAACATAGTTTCCTCCCACCAATGTCAACACGTCCTCCACATGACAAAAACTCTTGTCATTTTTAAAGAAATTAACTTTGCTCCCCTATATTGTGGATGCATTCAGCTACTTGATGACTCTAAGGGCAAGCAAAATGGACCTTGAATTCCCATGGGCCTCATCACCGAGAAGCACAGCCTTCATGTGTAAAGGACCATGAGAACAGGCATATCTAATGTCATTTTACAGGTAGATAGAGCGGGAGATTGGGAAGTAATTGGAAGTAATAACAGAAAGCTCTCTTTCGTCCCACAGGACTCCATTTTCTCTGCACCCTGAAATTCCCAGAAGAGTTCTTGGCATATTTGCTGTGACGCGAAAGAAATACAGTGGATGAACTGTGACCTTTGCTCTCATTCCCTGAAGGTCACCACTCTACTTTACATACACAGATGAGGCCCTCTATTCCGGAAATGATAAGACAAACAACAGAGTAGAGGTAAGGTCAGCAAGTTAAACCAACAGCTAGAATGACAGTTAATTGGCCGGAGGGTAGTGTAACTGTCATCCATTTCCCCTGGGTTGACTTGGGAAGACTCCCCCTGGCTGCCTGAGCTAGCTCTCCTGAGACCTCCGCTTCGCATAAGAACCTTCACTTCTCAGCTGTCTCCCACAGGTTCAACCAGTGGACATTGGCGCTAGGGAAAACAAAATGATTATATTGCCTCCAATTTGATTATTACTTCATCATTATTGTTTATGTTGTGGTAATACACAATAAAGACTGTGACAAGTGAGGAGATGAAATGTCAGAGTGAATTACAGGCGTATGCAGAAAACTGGCCGCAAATCAGCTGGCAGTGCTAAAAGGTCTTACTTGCTAATTGCTCATATCCTACCAGCAGTGAGAGGCGTCCAGCCGCTGTTCAATAGGCTGGCTGACTGAGAGCAGACAGATAAGACTATGTGTAGGGATGATTCGACCCATGCTCTAATGAATTGCTTAGTCCTGTGTGTCAGAAGCAGTGACACATGGCATGAAGGCTCTTGCCCCCCCTATTGGTGTGCGCAAAGAAAAGGGGAGGGAAGGGAAAATAACTTCTCACACAGCATTCAAAATAAGCAATCGTGTGAGTGTGTGGATACTAGTGGGGGTGTTCTGGAGTGGCCCACATGCATCTATGAGGATGAGTGATGGTTTTAGCAGAGTCTGTCTGCCTAATTTCGCAGGGCCTGGGTTTGGGGTATGAATGAAGGAGAGAGTGTGTGGAAGATAATGGGCCATTCTCCACGGTGCTCTGAGCTCTGTTGGCACACAGCTGGTCATCCAACTAAACTGTTTTTCAATTTTCAGCACCATCCAGTCCCCCAACAGAATTCGTGATATGCACGGAAAGGGAATACTGCGGAAGGAGGTCAACACAGAACGACAGAAAGAAAAACATTTGTGTTAATGGGGAGGATGAAGGAGGAAGTTATAATAGGGCCCACTACACCCAAAATCCATCTGGGACCTGGTAGGAGGGGGATCAGTCAATGACAGACAGGTGCTTCTCAGTAGGCTCTTTAATCTAATTCCAGGGCCTCTGCTTTGAAATCCTCTGGGGTCATCTTTGTGTCTACAATTTTCCTCCAATGCAACTTTTCATTTGTCCCCATTTTTAAATAAACCATCTTAATGTACTAAAAATGTATCAACAGAGGAGCACACACTGAATATAAGTAATCTGATCCATGACTGAATTATCAGAGCCTTCAAGGTATTTCTGAGTGGGTAGAGTAATGCAAAGTGAAATAATTTAAATCTGAACTTTTAAAAAATAATAATGAAAATGCTTTATAAGATTATAGTATATATTTTTGATTCCAAGTGTTGCAAATTACAGCAGTTGTATGTTTGGAAGGATCTCAAAACACCTGAATAAACTGTATAAACAGAGGCAGGAAGAGGGTCATAGAATTACCAATCAGTGCTCACACTCTGCTATGCTACAGTTAGTTCTCCAGAGTCTATAATGAATGTTATAGACTCTGGAGTGTCATTGTAGTTAGCATAGCCACCAATGATAACAAGTAAGTTGTTTTCAGATTCACCATGATTAACAGGACTAAAACCTTCCTCGTGGCTCTAATTCTCATGTTTTTCTGCAGATAGCAATATCAGCACAGAGACTATCTGTGTCATGTTACACTGTCACAATTTTAATATATTTGTTTTTTATAATTTTTTTTTTTTAGTATTTATAAAAGTTACACACTGAAGCTTTGACCCTTCTGGCTATTTTCAGGATAGCAGCTGAAAACAATTCACTCAGATACTGTACAGCTCTGGATTCCCATGATATCACTAATGGAGTTTCAACAAATGGAAGGATACTGCATAGCACAAAATTACAGAAATATAGTAGAAAATATTAGAGTATTTTGTGGTATCATATTTATGATTTTGACATTTAGATTTGTTACCCTTATAAGGCCACAAAAATATACTGTGCAATATTTGAACAAATACATAATCAGCATCAAACTGTATTTATGCATCAACTACATGCAGTTACATCCAGGGAATCCTGAAACCTGTCAGTCGATTTTCTTGTAAGAATGAGGAAATAAGGGGAATTTGGTGGAACGACAAGTGTTGCACCCAATTGAATAGCCTGAATAGTGTGTGTCTTTAGGATCAAGGATGTGAAAATTACAACCTTTCACTATGACAAGATGATGTACATTATTTTCGCATTACAACCACTATCTCATTGCATCAATCGAGCGTCTGGAAATTAAATTAAACTATCACAAAGTCATTATTGGAGCAAAGAATTTTGCTTCTTTTGTAGTGTTTCATGCAATTGAATACCCGCAATAAGTGGACCATTTATGTTTTTAGTGGGTTTTATTTGTTGTTGTTTTTTTTTTTTTTGCTTGTTCTCAGATAATTCAGAACCAGCTGTAATAACCACACAGTGCCACTTAAAAGCATTTAATTGTCTGTACAACAACCTGCAATTTAATATTGAGCAACACTAACTCCAGAAAGATGTTTAGAATTTGGATGTCTTGTTTGATCTTGAAAAAGATGTCAGTATGAATATTCACTTAATTATATCTCCAGGTTACGTAAAGCAACTTTATTTTTTATATAAAGAAATTATGTGTAAGAATCCAAACCCAGTATCTGTCATAACATTAAATCATCCATTCACAGGTGACTCTCCCAGATCTTATCAAATAATTGGGTACATCTTGAAATGACATACCATCTTGTATCAGTTATTGTCAATTGTTTGATTTATGAGACATGTGCATCTTTCTTCCCCTGAATTGTTCTTCACTACACTCACAGAGCAATCACTATAATTGGTTTATGAGTCACAGAACATTTTGACCTACCAACACCTGGTGTTGGGTGGAGCTTTCTTGCATGGGAAAGTTCTTTGGTATGAAAGAAACAATGTTTCCACAGAATGAGCAGCAGTACCTTATTACAAAGTATTGCCCATGATGACTAACAAGACCAAAGTATGCTTACATTGACTGGAATTTGCTTTTTACTATGGCAATCAATCTTATTACTAAAAGACAGGCTGAAACTGTTACTGGAGATTACTAAGTTGAATACTTAAAAATAAAACCCTTGAGGTGACTGCAAACATAACATAATCTAAACAGTGAAAGCTTCTCAGAAAACAGAAACAAAAAAAACCATCTGACATTTTCTCAAAGATGGTTGAATAGGTCTTTAATATATGTGTTGTCCTTTTCAGCAAAGACAAAGTCACTTTGTCTCAGCTTGCAAGCTGGGTAGGTGTTGAGGAAGTAAAAGGTGAGGCAGAAAGAGAAGGCGTTTAATAAAAATTCAAAGGCTTCTCATCAAACCTGACAACATCCAAACGACTGCTGGCTTTTAAAAACATAGTACTATACATAGTACTATTGAATAAATCTTTCATAAACATAGTACTGTAATAATGCACATCCTACCTATTGTATCAAGAAATCCAAGATTACCAATATCAATAGAACCACTAATTGCAAATTTGAGTTATGAATAGGTTTGTATGGTTACATGTTTCACTGAGTCATCAGTTCTATGCAAAAAATATGGGGAACTTTGAATGACTTCCCCACATTTGCATGTAAATGGTCCACTTCACTGCTTTTGTGATTGGGCAAAGTGGATAAACCACATGATCACGAGGTTGTGGGTTGGAAAAGATGAAGATAAGAAGTGTGCTCTTTTGAGGACAGGAAAGCACATCCAGATGACTGAGACACAACACTGTTACTCAATGTAACCCCGAGAGACACAAACAGCATGGCTTATGCAGGGCTGTAATCTAAAATAAAATGACTCTCTGCAGAGCTACAAATTAAATAAAGCTAAAATCTGGATTCCATTATCATGTCTCCCAATGCCTACATTTTTGTAACATTTAAATGGCAAAATAAATATGAATGCTGCTGTATCAAACAAGGTTCCAACCACTATTTGTTTTTGTGGGTATGCACTGAGAAATGAAAAGCTAACATGGTAAACACAGCCGTTTTTGCCGCTAATTTGTGAGTGGCACCGAATGTTTCTTGGTGCAGTGATTGCTGACAGATTTGTGGATGTGTGTTTTAATGAGTCTCTGATGGCAGTACAGAGGTTGTTCCTGTCAAACAGGCACCAGAACTGGAAAACTATCAAGGAACGACCATGTGGATACACTGCAGTAACTCATAATAAGCTAAAAGGTAATGCTTACACCCAGACTGTTGTTATTGAGGCATTTCTCAAGAGTAAAAATTAGAGCTATAACTGTATTTCTTCACAAGAGGTGAGTCAGAGCTGTCTCCTTACCTAAATTGAGCCAACAAAATCTTACAGTAATCATGGATTACAACAGACTTACAATAGTCTGTTTATTCAGTTGCTTATCTGAATAAAATCTAAAAGACTTCATTGCATATTTTAGACTTTGTACTATCTATCTGACCCATCTCACACATCACCACAAAACACCACACTCCTCTTATATGGCTTCCCTCTTTCCTTCAGCATACATAAAATCCACATCACTGAGACTGCAGCCACCATGGAGGGCCCCCTTATTCCACTTCTGCTGCAACGTTTGGCTGAGATTTATTAGCCTCCTTAACCGAAATGTAATTTTCACCATGTTGGTTTTTTAAAGTGAGGGTGGTAGGAAAAGGATTTTTTTTAGGGGGCTTTGGGAGTAATGTCTACTCAGCTGCATTGGTAGGACAACTCATTCCAACACCAATACCCCAAAACCCACAGGGATAGCTAAGTGATTTATTGGCCCCCTTTTATTGACAGCACAAGAGTGAATATGAAGGAGAAGCATAAGTAAGAATAGGAGACTAATTGAGCTTGTCTACTATGTTGCGTAGTGAAAAAGTAATACAGGTGGAGCTATTTAAATAGGTTTGGACTTTATAGAGAATTATACCAAAGAACTTTTGTTGTCTGACAGGATTTCCTATACTTTACAATGGGTCTTAATTCATTTCCTAGATTTATTTGGTTGGTTGGAAACCACCTTTAAAACATTTATTATTCATCACAATGGAAAATCACTTCATGATGGATCGCACCATAACTTCATGCTTCTACCACATTGTGGTAATGCTCTACATCTCTTTCACACTTTTGTTTTATAATGGTCTTAAAATTCAAACAATTTTGGAAAGTTTTATTTTGCTTTTGTCTTATCAGGGAGAAACTCTGAAAGCTAATGCTGGCCCGTTCCCAGACCAGATAATGGTTTCCATGACAGAGCCTCTAAGCTCGGCAGAAAAGAACAGTTTTCACCAGGGTGAGGGTGAGTAAATGCACCTTATAAAGCCCAGGAAATTACATAGGATAGAAGTGATGTACCATTCTGTGGTCATACTCAGGAGACACATAGACTTAAAGGAGACAGCTCTAAGAGATCACAGCCTGTGAATCATAACATTTCAAAGAAAGGCAGGATAGACGGATGGAGCGAGGGAAGAAGTAGATGGAAAAGAGTCAGAGTGGGACAGACAGTGAATGGCAGATAAAGAAAAGAAACTTAGGTATAATGATAAAAAGATGAGTGGAAGGAGAAGCAATGGGAAGTTGAGAAATCTGGGTTTTCAAAAAAATTACACAGTCATTCCTCTTCCCTTAGCCAAGACACATGTCTATAGTGAATAAATAATAAAGTAAAACAGTTTCACAGCATCATGTTAGATTGCCAGTTCTAAAACAGGACTGTGACGGCTCTTGTCTGCATCTGTGTCTCTGGCTGTGACTAAGGCTCCCCTCTGCCCCAGGGGAACCTTTCAGACCCGTAACTTCACAGCTTCATGAAAGTAAAGCCCAGAAGACAGGCCTGACAAACACTTGTGGATGTGCGACTCTTGGTAGCAGAGTTACATGTGTCACACAGCTCTGAGAAGTTACGTCCCTCCCTCATGACTACCCTGGATAAAAATAGTTGCTTAAGCAAGCATTTACTGTGCTGGACACAAGCATTGGCGCTCCTGGTGGATTTTGAAAAATGTCTTGAAATAAAATCATCTTTTAAAATTTTGAAGAGTCCAATCTCCAGTTTTATCACTTTGACTCAGAAGAAAAACTCTAGTTTAGATAAAAAGATTGTTTTCAACAAAATCAGCATTGGCATATTAAGAAGATATGCAAAATAAATATCATTTGAGTATTTAAAAAAAAAAAAAAAAAAAAAACAGCTTTTTTATGTTAAACAGAGAAAACTTACAATTCATAACTTTCTATGTCACTGGATACAGGTAGCAGTATGGTACCAAATATGTCTTTGTTACAACCACTAGAGACTGTTTTTACTGTCTCTAGTGGTACAGACACTAAAGAAAAAAGTAGTTTTACAATCACAAATCTAAACATGTGGAGTCTATTAAACGTTTAAGAAACTTTACTTTGAATGATGAGCTTTGGTCAGATGAGTATAATATTAAAGAACAGCAAACACTCCATATACATTCAGTGTAAAACAGAATGATGAATAAGTGATGAATAAGTAAAGAATAGACTCAGATTCACTGTTCAGTACAGTGGTGGATCTGAGAGGCTCTGGGACTGTTTTCCTACAAAAGTCATGTCAAGCAAAACAATTTATCTGAAATCTTTGAAACACCAGGAGATTTTGAATAAAAATCTGATGGATTCTACCAGTAAACCGAAGGTCAGTTCTTCTCACATGGTCTTCCAACAAAAATAATGATCCAAAAACAGATCACTGTTTTGAAGTGATCTGTCAGATCACTTCAAAACAGTTCTTCCTGCAAAACCCCAAACCTAAATCCTGCAGACAACCAGAGTGTGAAGCTGAAGAGAAAAGAGCATAGGACAGGATCCAGAACTCTGGACGATCTAAAGAGATGCTGTTAAGAGAAATGGTCAAAGATCAATATGTCTGTATGGGCCTACCTTCTAAGAGAATTGTTGTTATAATGGTAAAGCGTTGTTGCGCTAAATATTTACTGCAGATGTCAATAATTGTGCCACAGGCAATTTTGTTAAAAAGCAGGGGGGTTTTCAGTAAATGTATTTTTCAGAGTAAATGTACTCAGAAAAAAGTTTCAATTAAAAAAATTTGTGAGAAGAAAAAAAAAATATTTGAAGAGCTTTCACAAACCTTTACCAGAGGTTCTAAAATATTTAATTGACTGTATAAATAGATGAGTATCATTTTTTTACTGATATTGTGAATTAAAATAACTACCTTGGTCTCTGCATTTTAAGAAATAATTTATTGCAAGAATGGCCCAGAGAAGAAAAGTTTCTGTTTTTTCTGCTATTCTTTAAGCAATAAAAAGATAAAATGTTTAAAAAGTCTAAAAATTTCTTCAAACTGTACTATATTAACCAATAACAAACGATTAAACAATACATAAGATAGAATTGATAAATGTAACAAAAATAAAAAAAATAAAGACAGAAAATTCAGGGTGAATTTAGTGGCTTTGTACAGTTTCAAATTACTTTCCATGAAGAATAAGTAGGTATTTTTCCTTTCATTGAATTATCATTTATCTGTCAGCTGAACTATGTAAGATGATTCACAGGTCAGGGTTAGGTAGAGGTACAAAAACGTCTTATAAAAGCTGTCAGGCATTGGACTCAAAATGGGTAAAATGCTGCCTTGTCAAAGACAGAAATGTTATAAATCTGTTCAGAAGGATAAAGAAATGTTACAAAAAAAGTCTGGCTCCTTAAAGGCAAAATATTGAGAAACAAGAAATGGCTCAAGAATTTTGTACAGTAAGCTACCGTACATTTCCTTTCCAGTACTTATGTAGCACATTTCAGCTGAAGTCAATTTAAAATAAAAGTTAGTCCAGTAACATCTGACTAAAAATAAAAACCCTGATGCAAAAAATCTCATGTAAGCTTTGTATTAAATGCATCCAACACCTGATCCAGCAGGGAATGAAAAAGAAAGGTTTTGGCCTGCTTTGGCTGTCAGAACCACTTTACCAACATTTCTGTGACGCTGCTGCCAATGGGGGTGCTTAAGTTAGTATAAGCACATTATACATCCTTTCCCTCCAAATTTGGTGGAATGACTCAGAAACTTGCTGCTGTTCAGCAGTGCTCAAGGAATAAGTAAAATTTCTATTGAGCATACACAGAGAGAGAGGCATGTACCTCAACAAAAACACACTCACACATAAAAATAACAGTAAAGCTTACAATGTTAATAACGTTCATGTTTACTTCTGCACACTTTTTTTCTTTTACGTTTGTGCAAACTCAATCAAATAATTTTTCTGAACTACAATAAAGGAGTCTTTATTTTACTTGGCCAGGCATCCATCCATACGCACCCCCGTATGCCCCTCACCCTCGACTCCAAAACTCTCTAACCGCACCACAGCAGGATCAGTTTCCCCCCCAGAATCCCACTGAAGCGCTGCCATGTCGGCTGGAGACAATCAGCTGAAATGTTCCTCAGATATTCCTGCTCCCTTTTCAAAAGCCCCAAATTCAATTTATGGACACATTTATTACCATGTCTGTCAGTGACTAAAAGGGAGTTTCATAATCAGGAGCACACATCTGATCTGGTCACAGCGGGCTGCCCCGCTTGGCCAATATGCACTCTATTACACGGTCAAAGCCAGCCGGTCCACAGAGGAAAAAGAAAACACGAGCAAACAAAAGACTAGGTAGTTAGACATGGGATAGCAAGCCCTTAGATGTAGCATGTAAAAAAAAAGGGCTGATCTGATTTAAGAGTGGGGCCATAGGGGGAAAATCTGTTTGCACAGTTCTGGTGCAGGGGCCCTTGACCACGTGTTGAGAGATTGCAAAGCGTCCTCCAAAAGCTCCACAATATTCCCACAGCAAACCTTTTAACTGATGTCATTGAAATGTTTTTGTTGTCTAATGATGTTTCTGTCAGTATTTAACCATAAGACGGGCCGGAAATCTAAAGGGCTTCTTTGAAAGACTAAAGTTTTCATTACATTGAGGTTTGGACCCTTACTCTAGGAGATTTCATTGTTTGCTCTTTCTATCCCCATAGTTGCCAAAAACTACACAGCATCTACCTTTTAGCTCCAAAAAAGCAGACAGAATGCTGCTTGTTAGCGCCGGCTATAACAACTCTGAGGCCTTGGCGATTTACTATCCCTGCTCTGCTTGTGAAACATAGATTCTAATGAGCGTTCTGCATGCTGCGCGTCACTCAGCTCTGCAACACAGGGCATGAACTGGACCAAGACCTAGTGATTGAGGGCTTTGCTTTGCTGTGGTGTGTGCATGAGACTCGCACGCCACAGACCGCAGACTCCAATCAGCGGTTCCCGGCGCAGCGGTTGGACAGAGTGTCAGTGATGTCTGAGAGCCACTGTTCACACAAGCTCCTGTCCAGTCAGGCTGATTACCCCTGGAGAGATGCACAACTCAAGCCGAGGTCATAAATCAATACTCACACACAAAGGTTTGCCTAAACTCTTGCCAGGCCCTGATGCAGTAAAAACAGGAGTAAAGTGGGTTAAGCTCCCCCTAGAGGCCAAAACTAGAGAGTGATTGAGTTAAGGAAACGAAGCGTGTCCTTCATTAGCTGAAAGATCACATTTTACCGCAGGAGCGACACATTTACAGGGGAAGGGGGTTCTGTGAAATCTCCATGAAAAAAAAAAAAACGAATCTGTTTGCCTTCCAATGGAATTACGGAGGCTATCACCTGACACTCACCCAGGTAATATTCTGGAAAAGAGCCAAAACCAAACATCATCATGGTCAGCTTAAGTGCAACACCCTTGGAAAATATGTGCAGGAACTGAAAACTACATTTACAAAATTGCCTACTTGTCCCTTGTGTTGGTTTTGGACAAGGATTCCAAGTCAGAGCTGAGGGGCTCCTTCAGCATTTGCCAGGATCCTTAAAAGCCAGTAACTGATATCTCACTTTTTTCCTCACAGACACACACACAACCACCTCAAGCATTTGGTTATTAAAATTGGAGCAGATCCCACCAGAATGTTTTACACGTTTACTAGGTGTATGTCAAGGTGAGAGACAACACTTGTGAATTATAGACTGGATTTGGATTTTGGGAATTGGAACTAAACGAAGGCTGAAGGAAAGAGAGACAGGGGAGGCATTACTGCGGGTGACAGTTCTGGCTGCCAGGACATAAATCTGACTTCCCTTCACAACGCCCCCAACCCACCTCCAGCATGCTGCACAGAAACCACAGTGCCCCCTATAGTTAAAATCCACACATGTCAAACTTTATTGGCCTTAATAGTAAATGCCAGAATGATAAATAAAACAGTATCAAGACTCATGCTGTGGGGAGTTTAGTATGAAAGATCAATGAGTGGCTGTCTACAGGGAGCAGGCTAAAAGCATCCGTGCCATCTGTGGTAGCAGTGGGTTGACATGGCACACTAATCTCTTTTGGTTTGTGTGTTTGGGGTCCAGGACGTCCAACAGGCTCAGTGACAGCTGCGCATTGAAGCAAATCCGAACCATGCTTGCAAACAGAGCAACTGCAAACTGATGACAAACGCTTTGTTTGGGGAAGAGATTTTTTTTCTTCTTCTGCCTGTTTTTAGTGGGATCACAAGTCTGGCCATACTAATGGGAGAAAAAGAGCACCAATTAGGGAGGCAAATCATGCAGGCCTCAGTTATTTCCAAAAATCACTACAGTGTACAAAAAAATTATCAAATTTGACAAAAGCTTCCTAAGCTCAGTCAGATTTCTGTTGTTCTCTACAGATCACTGGCTCTGTTAACAGAAAGGCTTCTGATTTAGGCATTGGTGACAAGCTGCAGGCTCTACATTTCAATTTGTTTGGTAGTAAAAGTTTGAGGCGTTTTGGTGGATCCCCCTCTTGACATGCAACTTTCAATCTTAAAAATTATTGTTTGTACATCTTTTGTAAAACCAGTCTCCTCTTTTGACAGTGGTAGATTTAAATAATGGATTACTAAAATGATACTATTAAATATTTTTCTCACATACTGTTTGTATGTATTTCAAGTTTTTACAGCCAATTGGCAGCGGAAGAGAAAAAAGATAAGTCAAGAAAACTTCTTGATATTAAATATTGTGATTACGTACTCATACTGCTTGAACAGTCAGACTTTTTCACTGTTTCAACAACAGATTTCTATATATCCGATGGGGATTTTATACATGTTATACATCACAAAGTGCATAACAGATGAGTAGAAGGGAATGACGCATAGTACCCCTAAATAAAACTGTGTGCATCCTAACACTTTTGAGTCTGAGCCTATTGGTGAACATTTGCATTTTTCAATAAAAGTAGTTAGGTTATGGTTTTATTTTCACATTCTTATATTACATTTATTTTGAACGCTATGGTATGGAAGAGTAACAGTATTAGGCTCAAAATCTTAATGTCATAATGCCATTTTTTGGTGGTATGTCAGCAGGTGACCCAACTCTCTTGATTTATCGCTTCCATTGTGACCTTTATCATTAAGCACTTCAGTAAGAACTGGTACATTTTTGTTCTAATATTTCTTTTTTTCCATTTGTCGATCAGTCACGTTCCGATCCATACCAAGAGCCCGCTCACGGTTTGGTTTCCACCAATCAGCTCCTTCATTTCATGTGTTTCCAAACACAAAACGTCAGCATGGCGGATCGCTTTACAGGGATCACAGGGACATCTGTTAGGAAAATTAAATAAAAAAACTCAAACAGGTTTTTACATGTTTGTTGGAATTCAATTAAAATGCGATTAGTGGGAGAATTAGGGGGACAGACTGGCGCTCCGCAGCACATTTGGTTGGCACTATCCCTCGGTCTGGTCAGGTTACTGTGGGGATTATCCCTAACAGGATGACCTCTGACCTCCAGACAGGTGCCTGTGGAGAGGATGGAAGTATCTTCATGTCACCATACCAAGTGGGATTCAGCAGCCTAATGGCCAAAAGCAGTTCATCATGCCATTCCAGCAAACATTCGTACTTTGAAATCACATATCCAAGTGGGCACATACTTCAAATTCTTTACCGTAATGGACTGCATGTGCTAAGATCACAGCAATCTGCTTGGAAGTTACGATATTTTTTTTATTTTTATTGTGTCTTGCAAAAGTGTTAATATACTCTTTGAAATGTACATTTTTCCCATTAAAGGAACAATATGTTTTACTAAGATATTGCGTAGCAGATAAAGTAGTGTATCATTGCAGATTAAAAGAAAGAAAGAAAATTCTTTTCACAGTTGAATCCAGAAAATTGCATACACTCATAAATATACACATGCCACTTTTTTCAGTCTGAAGTTAAATTTCTTGCTCAAGATCAGCTGGAATTACCAAGACTATGTCCATTTGCTAACTTCCACAAAAATGTTTAGATCAAACTTCAAACACACGCCCTTCTTGTTTGAAAATTAAAAAGAAATCAGCCAAAGTAACAGGAGGAGAAATGTGGACCTGAAGTCTGGGTTCCACCTTGGGAACAATTTCCAGGTTTTTTGAAGATCATACGTTTATCTTTTTAAACACATATGTGCAAATATAAACACAATGACAACATTCAATCATGTTACAGCTAAGGAAGGAGATGTTTTCTGTGTCCAAGAGATTAACATGCGTCAGTCTGAAATGTTCAAATCATCCCAAGAAAAAAGCTGGTTTCCTTGCATGAAGGTAAGCCTCTACCCCAATATTAAGGGTTTTGTCCCTAAACATGGTATTTTGCATATTAGTCAAACAATTTTCTAATATGACTAAGGGTACATTTGCAAAAAACATCAGAAGTATTCTTTAATTGAATAAAGTAGCACTGATCCTCAATTTATCGGCCATATTTCATGCAAACTAACAATCAACATTCTTGCGCTCAAGTTTACATGTGGTAAAACAGGAGATCAAGCTGCATTTCAGTACATTGTACATTGTGGCAAACATAAAACAGTGTGTATAGAAACTTGTTTCACCAGACTAAAATGATTCTGGTCAGCGTAAAACTTGGTCATTACAGAAGTCTATTACATTGTGTATCAAAACCAGCAGTGTAAAAACAAGGTCATTTGAGCTAAAAGAAAATCCTCATCTGCTTCCATTCTGTGGTGTTTACTATGTTTTCCCCACAAGACTAAACAGGCCCGGGTTTGTCTTCACCATGCGTTACACAGCCACATCAACCCCAAGATTTCTGCTCAGGGAGTGCTTTGGATTTAACGGCTTCCTCCCAAGAGCCTGTGAGCTGAACGGGTGGCGTACTTTAGCGAGGTGAACTGAGGCCTTCAATGGATAAGCCGTTATCAGACTCCAACACAGTACCCATGCAAGAAAACTTCCTATTTTTATTTATCTGTAATTCTGTGTCTTCCCAGGTCATGCTATTGGATAATAAGTGTTGCTCACGTTCCAGCTATGCTCGCATTCTAAAATTATGTAAAGACATAGGAAACGAAGGGGAGACCATTTTCATCCAACACACAAGATTTATTTCAAACGTTTAGGTAAAACATAGAGAGTACCATCGGTTTTTTGTTCACACTATTATTCGCCGTGGAAGATGTTTGACATCCCTGGAAACGAATTCAGAGAGGGAGCCTTAAAAAGTCCGTCTGAATTCTCCTGCTCCTTGGAAATGCTTCGGAAGGATGGTAAATGTGATGCGGCCAGCTGCAGCAAAATTCCCTTATTTACGGATCATGACCTGCTCTCATGAGTGCATTATCTCTTGAAGAAAGCCTCTGTGTTTCAGAATCAATTTAAAAAATGAAACAGAATGGAAGGATTAAAAACAGCAGCAAGTGCACAGCTGATAAGAGCGTTAGAAATCCTTGCTGATCAGATAAAATGATTATCCTTGAAGACATTGATGTGGCCATTAAAAACAATGGCTGGAGATTATCGGAGCCTTTTAAAGTTAACACTTAAATGCCAAACTTCATTGATTGCCACAAACAGAGCTTATATTCACCCAAGTAGTACTTTTTTTCTAACACACATTTGTGTGTATATTTTATTTGTTCTCTGCAGTGCTCGCAATGTGCTCACCAAGGACAACTGCTGAGGATTATTTGAATGAGAACCTCAATCATACATAGTTCCCTTCAAGGAAATGAAATATCCACATAATGAGAGGCAGATTATGTTTCAGTCTTTATCAACACAAACAGACACACTGGAGCTCAGCAGAAAATCTATATTCTCTCTACAGTACATAGTTTGATATCCCAGCCATCATGTCATTTTGAATCCATTAATCACTTGCTGACACGGCAGTGAATGTAACGGCCCCATAAAACAGATAAAGTCTCATCAGTTAGGCTTTTGATGCTAGATAGCCGATCACAGCTGAAAAGCATCACAATGTCTTCACGAACACGGAGGCCCTGCGATGTTGTGTTGTGATTAGCATGGAATGCCTCGCTTCCCTTTCGGTGAGAAAGTGTAAGAAGTCTCTCTGGATTGTTTTCCTTTTCATTCAGCTTTGACAAGAGCCTAAACTCACACTGATCACTCACTGATTTAACAGCATACAAGTGAAGTAAGGTACCCTGGCCAGATGAAATCATAACTGAACTTTTTGCCCGATATGCAAAGTAATATTTGTAACAGAAAACTAAAACTGCACGTGACCCTGAAAACATTGTCCCTCCAGTAAAATTCTCAGTGGGTACAAAGAAGCAGGTGGTAAAAGGGATAAAGCTATCAATGTTTTTACTGAAAGTTACATAGTTAAGACAACTGTCCACTAAAGCACTTACCATCTAAAACATTTTTGAAAACGTTGTTCACACCTCCCTCTCTTGCTTTAGAAGAACCAGGTTTAATCTTGCCTCTATGCACTTCAGCAGAGGAACATTTCTGGTTTTCAGTAGCCAGGCTGCCTGAGATGGCAGAGTGAAGTGGCACAGAATGCAGCAGGCTTGGAGAGTTTAGGCAGCAAAACCTTTAGCCGAGTATTCCATACATGTGACCTGCAGGAAACAACCTGCAGGCCACATGCAGGATAAACTGCTTTATTCCACCAACAATAATGTATATTTGGTGTTTCAATTGTTACAATAGGCAGTTACAGGCATTTCTCAAGGCATTTGAAGTATTTGAATGTTTGAGCTACTCTCAGGCAGCTGTGGTCTCTAACCAGCACAAACACTGGAGATCCACGACTTCTGATTTCACTGGTTTAGCATCAAAACGTAGGTCAGATGCTGCCCACCCACAAAGTACTGCTTCATCTCTTTGCATCTGAAGGAAGACTACTTCAACATCTGATTTATCAACCTAAATATGAACATAAATATCTACAGAAACAAAGTAGTTTGGGAAACTATGGTGTTTTTTTTAAACATGGTCTTTTAAAGCAGATTCCTATACTGGTTTGAGGTCGTTCAACCTGAAACTAGAGACATAGAAGAGCTGCAGATCAAACAACATTTTCTCTGACTAGAGGAGTGCCAGGCTCACCTCAGAACAAAGCAGCGCCTCACCTTTCTGGCCCACAGCAGCTTCCTGACAGCCAGTGATGCAATGGTAAATCAAGAGGTGGGCAAACTAAGATGGAGACTAACAGCCCCATCACTCCTAGGTTTTGGAAAGTATGAGGAAAAGTGTGAGTGTTCACAAGGCCGTGTGGTTGTCTCTGGGCTGCAGAGTGTTTCATGCATTTTCCATCATGCATACACACACACGAATGAGTGGGACTTTTATCACACAGGCACAATTTATTTGCCTTTACTTTGATGCGTCATGCTCACATACATCTAAGACTTTTCTACATATACATCCACACACATATAATATCCAGACAACATATGCCAGGCTTGAAGTTTGGCCTTTGCCCTTTGCTATACAACCATCTTGCTCTGCCTGAAGATGCTTCACTCTTCACTCTTTATCTCCATCTATTGCTTTTTTGCAGGACCGGTGTCTATTAGCAACTCACATCACAGAACCTTGTCAATTAAAAAGGATGTGCAACAGTGTCTCCTCATGAGGAGAGAGAGTAATGACAAAAAATATAGGAACGGGAGGGGACATGAGTCAGAAAGAAAGAGAGGAAAAAGAAAGAGAGGAATTATAAGAGGGAAAATGTTCAGCACCACCTCTCCTTCAAAACCAGGACTGATATTGTGTCTATTGATCTTTATTACAATAGCAGCAAGCTGTAAAATGTTTGATGATTTTGTACAGATCTTAGTCCCCCTCATCCATAATTACTGCTACACATGTAGAACCAAGGGCAACTTCAGAAGGGGCGCTGTTTGAAAAGCTGCTGCCAGACTGTAGGGATGATGGGAAATCTCTGCGGGGCCTCACGGTAGCTTCGAGCCCTGAGGCTATCATTCCTCCTGCCGAACACCTGAAGCAACTTAAGTTTTACAGAGATCAAATTATGAAGCTGACTTTAAATAAGAAATGAGGCCATCCAGGTACCCTTACTCAGAGAGAAATGTTCTTTTATTTAGGTTTTTAATTGGTTTTCGCAGTGACCAAAACATTGTCAAGTTTATTTTAGCTCTTAATGTTGATAGAGCCAACTGGAGCGTGCATGTACTACTTATCCATATCATAAAAATGTATGATGTTTTTTGCATTGCATGTCCTTATATTTAAATCTAAAATAAGGTGTAAATGTGCAGCTATATCTACAATACTACATTATGCTGTGTTTGGAGAAAAGGGGAAAACTATAAAACATGAATACAACTTCATTTGGTTTTCCATAGTTTTTCAAATTGGATAAGTAATTTTTCAAACAAAAGCAACCATTTTGAATCATGAAAGTTAAAGGCTTTCACCACACAGTTTGTCAAAGGAAACAGACTTTCTGCTTCACATATTCCTTTTAGCTGAGATTGGGCTGAAAGATCCCCCATCTTCATACCAAAAAGTATCTGTCATGTCTTGTTACAATTTTTACGTTTGTTTCACTTTTGGCAGGAAAGTGGAAGTTAGGGATGCGTCCATGCAGCAGAGCAGTCCTGATCAGCCGTTTCACCTATAGTGGGCAGAGGTCTATGGGCTTTAGTGGAGCAGACTAAAGTAATCTGACTGCTTGTCCAAGCAAACAAGCTGGACATTGATTTTACCAAGGCTGGTGGAAATGCTGGCTAAAAATGGAAGCAGCTGGTAAATATGGATGAGGATGTACCATCTATCTTACCACCTTCTAGAACTATCTCACAGTGTTAACAAAATGGACAGTCACTTTTTAAGAAACTACACTTTTCTAATGGGGACATGCTTATTGGATGATAGAGAGAGCACTTTTGTGTAAAGATTATCTGTATGAGAAAGTGGAGGAGCGCTGCAGTGGAAGACAGGTAATAAGGAGCCCTCCTGATAAACAAAACATTCTCTCCATTAAAAACAACAATTGACGATGTCGGTTCACTGACAAAATAAAGAAGATGAGGTCCACTTGGGAGAGCATCAGATGATAGACAACAGATGAAAACTGGTCATGATGCAACATGGGTTGGAAGAGAGAAAAGGCCAGAATTACAAACCGCCTCCAAGTGAGATGATTGTTGCTTCCAGCAGACGCAAGCAAGACACAACGGTCTTTAGCCTGGCATGGCCTGAATAATGCATCACTCCCTCTGTAGCTGGGCAGATATATGGGTGAGGGGAACACTGATTTCTGCCCCCTGGCATTGTTGGAGATATGAATAATGGATATGTTAAATGCTTGTGCTAAGAATGAATTAGGATATGCTTTGTTCCATGGCTGTATATATGTAATTATTGGCTTTGGACTCTACAAAGAGAACAAAGACGATGTTAAATTGGGAGGCAGGGAACCTCTGATCTCATTGTGGACCATGTACATCTATGGTAAGCTCCAGCTGAATTTCTCTCTTCTACCAAAAGCTGAAACCTCTGGTGTCATTCGACTGCAAGCCATTGATTAACATTTAACAACTAGGGAATACTTTGTCACAGGAAAGCAAAGCAAACTTTGAGCTCTTGAAAGCAAAAGTAGAAATAAAAAGAGTTTGAAAAAGGGGAAGGAGGGGATTTTAACAAGGCAAAGAAAAGCAGAAAGACAGGCCTGATGCACACTACATAAGAGTCATTTTCACATAGCCCATCATATATTTCTCATGAAGCCCTCACAGAGTATTTCAGACACAGCCATTAGATGCCTCGGAGTGACAGACCACAAAAGTCAGGATGAACAACTAGTTCCTGCCTTTCTTTCTGTCCTCCTGTCTCTCTGTTTTTCTACCTCTCCAGACTCGGCCACTGCTCTCCCTGGGCAACACAGGCTGAGAAGATGGAAAGAGGATGTAAGTGGGCAAGCAGCATGGGCAATGGCCAGCACTGGAAAAGAGGTTGGTCACCCTGCTGGTTTTGCTGGTGAAGCTGTGCACACTGCCAAAGAGCAGTGGATCACAGTCGGGCTTGTGTTTAGAGAGTCTGACAGATCTCCTGCACTCCCTGAGAACTCGGGGAATCTGTGCTCCAATCATACATCACCCCCAGACACAATCTACATTCTCTCTCTCTCCGTTTGTCTGTTAGGTGAAGCTATCTTCGTTCATGTCTCTTCATCCTTCACGGCTTGGAATCTCCTTCCATCTTTTCCGCCTGCTTTCACTTCAACTCTGCTTTCTTTTATTCTCTCATGTCTCCTACTCCTTTTGAGATTCAATAAGAGCCCTGGAGGCAGGAAAGAGGAAAAACAGGGGGCGGGTGGGTGTAAAAACATCTATAGCTTTATTTACAAAGGGCCCAGGTATTGCCCAGCGTTAAATCCAGGGGAAATGATTTATTTTCCGCCCATGTGTGGCACTGATCCTCGAGGCGTAACTCAGCAGTCGACTGGCCTCGTGCTTGCAATTTACAGTGGCTGCAGAGGCTCATAAAGGAAGAATGGATTAATCTGGAACACGACATAAACAATATGACTCTGACAGCCCTATTAAAACCTGTGCTACTCAGCATCAATTCTCTTTCACACTTTACGTCTATCTATCGCTCTCTCTCTCTCTGGGTTTCTGCAGTCATCGGTTGTTGAAGGGACTCTCAGTGGAAACTCTAGAAAACTGACCAGAGCTCTCACCCCCATCATTGTGATTCCCAGAGTATCAGATTCAAAACAAGGGGCTGCTGCACATCTACATATGGCAACCGGACCTTCTAAATGTTTAAGTTTTGGACATCATCAGGGATATCAGATGTACTCGGTCCACATTAGAGGCTCCCACAGTGCTCGTTAGGGCCGGGCCTAGAAAGACTTCCTGTCCCAAACACCAGCAGCTTCTCATTTTCCATGAACTGGACTGCTTTTGGGAATGTGCTATGCTCACCCCTTTTTTAGATATCTGCATAAATTTGAAGTAACACAAGATACAGATTAGTATAAGACGCACATGGATTCACACACATACATACACACAGACTTGGACATCTCCAAACAGTTGTCAGCTGCTCCCTGAACCCTTTGAGGAAATATCACTCAGCATCTCCGAAGACCTCTAATAACTGATAGCATTCATATACTCGTATACACAGCTCGTCATTTTACCAGCTCCATCTCAGTCAGAAACAGGTGTAAGCCACACAGAAAACATTCATACAGAGGCAGAACCTTTTTAACCGTAGAAGTTTTTAACACAAAAAGCAAAAATTTCCAAGATAGCAACCTATTGCAAGAAGACAAGACAAGCAGGCCTGAAAAGAAAAAAGAAAACCTCCGATCAAGATACAGAGTTACTAATTCATGTCCAGCTATGGATGAAAGCCTGAGGAATGTCAGGCGGCGAGAGAACATACCTGAAATTGAAATCAATAAGTTCATTAGACTGCACAGGCTGTTCGTGCTGCAGTCTCCACTTCCCCTGCAGACATACACAGCAACACACGAAAAAACAGGGACGAAACAAGGTTTGACCTATGTCCACTAGCCAAGCATTCCATTTATTTAGCCCTTATCGCAGCAGCGATCTGAAGAAGCAGCTACACGCTGATAACACCCCAGGATAATAGCAAGACCAGACAGGGCCTGACCAAAGAATGACAGCCAAAAGAAAAGAGAAAGTGAAATAAAGGAAAATGCATCTGGAATCCTCTTGACGTTCACTCCCTTTTTTCTTTGTGTACATGCTCACAATGCTGAAACATAAGGGGCTCCGAGGAAACTTTTGCATGGCTTGTTTTCTGCAGCCGCCTCTCTTGTTCGAGCCTGTAATTTAGTGGATCCCCATCAATAAGTGAGAGAAACGCTTTGTGGATTCCTGGCCTGACAGCTAACAAGACCCAGACTCTATCTGCAACAAACAGACAGAATAGCAAACAATGTTGTCTGTGTGTGCACACTGAGCTATCCATGAATGCAGCTCATGATTCATGTACGCTACTGTCGAAGCTATCACTGCAAAGGCTACAGAGGAGCTAGCATGTGTCATACAGGCACTGGGAAGAAAAACTTTTTACTATTTAGGTGACCTGAATAGGTTTTCTTCTGTAGTTCTTCCTTTACAGCAATAATCTCCAAAGCCTGGTAGGAAGTATAGATAAGTGCCGCTGATGTCCTCCACCTGAAACTAGACCCAAAGTAGCTCCAGTCTGAACCAGCAAGGCCCCACAGCCTGTGTCACGCCACTTCCCATTGCTGATTTATGCCTATGAGTTCATAGGGTTTAACATGCCGCGTATCCTCACAGTAACACACATATGGCAGCGCACACAAAATCAATGAGGCACAAATTGTTCATGACCTGAGCTCAACTTGCAGCAATAGAGGCCAAACCTGTATTCAAGGGCGTCTTTATCACATTTAAAGACGCCTTTTCACCCACAGATTAATGCTCATGCCTTAAATGGCCTGGCTAAACCAAGACTGTATCTCCGTTCGCAGAAATGAAGTACAAATGGACTTCACAAAAGAAATCCTTTATTTAAATCCTCCTTATCCTAATACCCGAGCAATTCTGTAAAACATTTCTTTTAAAGCATTTTCAATAAAGAAGAGAAACTATTGCAGCCTCCCCCCACATAGTGAAGTTTGAGAATTTGTCATCCCAGGAGGTTACTGGGAACAGTACGTTTGGCAAGCTCCTGTTCACTAAAGAGTTCAACAGAAGCCAAAACATTTGTTACAGACTCATTTCATTTCCTGGTTGAAACATCCAGGACTGCGAGGCAAAAGCGTGAACATGAGTTTGCATGGTAATGCTCAAAGGAAACCAAGCATCAAGCTTTTCCTTCAACAGAAACAGGAGCTGCTTTGGACCTTCGGTGGAAAACAGGAGGGGGCCAGTTTAGAAAGGATTAGAGTGTAGCTCCACTCAGCAGTCACTTTATTAGGTGCAGCTGCTAAATTGTTTAACACAAACAGCAAATCAACCAATCACGTAGCAGTGTCTCACTGCATTTAAGTACCAAGAGGTGGTGAAGAGAATTTGGTCGGGGAAGTTCAAGCCAAGCATTAGACTGGGGAAGAAAAGGGATTAGAGAGACTTTGAACTTGGCCTGGTCGTTTGTGCTTTGATTTTTAAGAACACTACATCCAGCAAGCATTCAAACAATTTTGATCTAGATTTTTGAACATGAAAGTTCATTGTGCTCCAATAGTCTCAACAATCACAACATCTCAACCCAACAGGGCAGTTTTGGGAGTTCTGCATCATGGATGTAAAGTCGCTATGATGTTCATCAAGTCAATTGCTTCTGACATCTACCTAATAAAGTAGCTGGTGAGTGTAGATGAGCAGCTAACAATATTGTAAGGCAGCACTTCAGCCTAAAGGTTTCATGCTGTGTAAACAGAAGCTAATACAGGAGCTCTGCCAACTGGCTGAATATACAAACATCCCTGAAGTTTGAAGCACATCTAAACTAATTATTCTAATTTTTCTACCGTTAACAGCCTTGATTTTCCAAAGACTTTCTCTTTTCTCTCCTAGGTCTGTTGTCAGAATCTAGAGCTAAGCCTCAATTTTATTCTGACTACACAGGAGTTTGTCCAGAGGCAGCTAAAGCTTATCCATATTTAAGGCCTGGAACTCACTGGAAGGGCTTAGCCTCAGGCACACAAACATCTTGGCCACATATATAGGAGGCAGTGCCATGCAAGAAGCTGCTGTTGACCATTTATTTATGAAGTCAAAGCTCTGTGGCAACACGCTATCCACTCTGAATCAACTTAAAGCGGTTACATCCAGGCTGAATATTTCATCTCTGAATCGCAGCTTCTTTTGAGTCCTCTTCAAGGTAAGAATGGAGGGGAGTGATGCAGGGCAGGTGAAGAAAGAGAGGGGCTACTGCAGGTGATGCAAGACCCCTCTCTAACCCGGTCAAAAACAGGTGGGGCTGTTGAAACGAAAGGGGAAAATAAAGGGAGGTAGGGTGCCACTTACAGGGCTCCTCAAGGTTAGAAGGAGAGGCTTAGTATTCTCTATATGTGACTCATCTTGAGTGAGGACTGACTCCCACTCACTCCTATCACTGCCATCGCTGAAAACAAACTGAGAAAAAAATATGGTAAAATGAAAAATAGGACAAGAGAAAACAGAACATTGTTTTGCATAAATACGACAAAACACTGAAGTTCTCTAGAACATGTGGAGGGACACAGTCCATTGAGAAGCCTCGATTAAAAAGCTGACATCCTCACTGTAAATGCTAATGGTCACAAGGCAGAAAAAAAAATCTTCCTTCCTCCACAGTCTCCACTTTGCTCTCTTTCATTTTGATCTCTCTTTCCACGAGAAGAGAAGCTGCTGGCAGGTGGCTGTGTGCAAAGGTATTGAGGTCTATGAAATATTTACCAAAGCAATAATGACTCCCTGGACAGAGTGAGCAGGAGAAGAAGGCAAGAGGAGGAGAGGGTGGTGAGGAGGTGTGGGGAGCAAAGTGAGAGATGGGAAGAGAAGAGGGTCTGTCTCATTTTTTATTTAAACAGCAAAATGATAAAGGAAATTTAAAAATTTGAGAACATTACCTGGTTTTGGCATAAACATCAGATGCACTACTATTCAAAATTTGGGATGAAAAAATTTGAAAAGACATTAAATGAACTTTAAAAATGTGAAACAGGAACACAGTGCCTTTCAAAGTTACTTTTCAACATTTTGCAACAAGCTTCAAAGTACTTTACCTAGAATTTACAGTAGCACATAACTGCAACGTGAACAGAGAAGAACAAATAGCATGCAAGGTGTATGTATTCTGCACCGCATGATATAAATAGGTTCAAGTTCAATTCACTTCAACTTGAGCTAATCTTAAGCTAATTGTCTCCCACCTGTGTGTATAAATGCAGTTCTGTTGGAGAATATATGTGGACGGACCTCATCATAAGGACAAAGGTAAAGTGCAAATAATTCTAGGAGATTGTTGAGTGTGTTGAAACAGGTTTGGTGATTAAAACAATATCCAAAGCTGTTCTATCCTAAAAGGGTTTGGCATAACTGCAAACCAGGCCATACGCCTGTGATGACAAATACAGAAATGAGAGCACTAATCAGAGAAGCAGCTAACAGACAGGGACATGGTAACTCTGGAGGAGCTGGAAAGATCCAGTGCCCAGGTGAAATAATCTGTGTCACAGGAGCACCAAACTGTGGGGAGAGAAAAACCTGTCACAGTTGACAGAAAGATGTATGCAGCCAAATAAAGAATGTGAAATGATGGGACATGATCACTTTTGTTGACCTTGCCTTTGTTCAAACTTGGATCTAAACAAGAATTTTCAGCAATACAGAAAATATTTGTCCACAGATGCTTTGCATACAATTTGACTTTGCTTTAACAAGTTTAAAAAGCAGCGTTGGCAAAGATGTCATCCTCCTGTTGCACAAAGCCTTCAGACACATGGTCAACATGGAATTGCCATTAAATGAGCTGTCCTTTTGAGTCAGTAGTCAAAGAAATAAGGAAAAGTGCCACACTTTTCAGATGTGGAAACATCTCACGTGTGTCAGTATTTTTGCTATAGGCAGCGTTTCTGTGTCTTTTGGTATGCAAAAAGCAGATTGATTAAATACACAGCATGTTGGCTCATAAAAAAATTATACAGAGACGCAACTAACAGACTTTGAATCATTTGCAAGTTCAAACTCGGGAGGGAACTCATACAATAATCCATCCTTGTAATACTACCTCTCCTAGGCTGTTGAAAAGTTAAACTTCTAGGACGGGCGCTCCTGCTGCGAGTCTTTAAAGCAGAGGGCCTCCTCTTGTTTGCAGAGAGGACTCGGCACCACACTGTGGGCCGGTTTGATCCGGACAGCCAGCAGAGGCTGCTTTAGAAAAAGCCAGGGGGAAGGAAACCCTACTGAAGCACCAGTGTTTTCCCTTCATAGCGGTACCAGGATGTTGGGGTGGCTCAGAACAACAGTGAGTTCTCTAACCTGAGACTCAGGATCGAGGATGGAAGGAAGGGCTGCCTCAGCACTGCAGAGGTAGGGGGTCCGTTTGGATGTGTCTACAATGGGAGAGAGGTGCAGATGGAGAGCAGGGGTTGAGACAAACAAACATGATCCCTTGCTCTGTTTAACTGTATGTAATATTGTCACAATCCTGAAGACGTAAGGTAGGGTTTTAAATATGGGCAAGAAGTATATAAATTGAATTAAATTCCGGAAGATATTCAGAGTAGCACATTAAAAATAATGATTGCATCTCCCACATTATGATATTTTGCAGCACTTTCTTGTGGCAGTGGGCTAGCAGGGAGCTCTGCTGCATGTAAGCATGGAAGATTTATGTCAGAGTGCGAGTATGTATCCAAAACATGACACTCCCTTTGTACTCCCTGAAGCGAGAGGCTACACTTCCTGATCAGCAAGCCTGACACACTGGACAGCTGACCCCTGACCCCTCATTTCACCTGAGCCACAAAGCGACCCCAGAGCCCATTCTCCAGCTCCTGCAGGGTCGCTTGGGTCACAGTTGACACAGCAGTACTGTGTTATGCTGAGCTTGGAGAGCCTCCTCACATCAGCAGCATGCCTTCACTCAGGAAATCAGTGTCAGACCAAATGGATGCTCTGTCTGTACGCAGGAATGTGTTTATGTGCATCTGCTTTGTGAATATTGCCTTTTTTTTCTTTTTTTTTTTGCTCCTTCACTCATTGCAGTGGACACATTGTTTCGCTTCTTACTTCCTCAAATGCTTTTTCCTTCAGTCCCTTGAAGATACGTGTTTTAAATTATAGATGAAGACACAAAATCCATGTTACAACACAATAACTTTATTACTCTAAAATATTAGCATTTTTGTGACCTTGACAAGTGTCATTTCCAAAGGTGGTAAATGCGAGTTATCATATGTCAAAGTCCTAATATGAACGAGACATTGTTCATAACTTAGAGATTAAGAAAGCATCTATAATAATTAATTGATGATTGGATATTAATAGATGTTGAACTTCAAGGCTCAACTTGTTTTTATATTCAATAGAATAATTATGTTGCCAAAACAACTTCAGCAAGAAGTCTTATATCCAATGAAATTTATAGATACATCTACTTGATCGATTATGTTTCTTTAGACATATTTTAATGTGAATAAAACATGATTACATTCATCAATAGGATCAGTTTTTGTTTTGAGATCCTTAAATGAATTGTAATTATTTTTGACTAATACTTAACAAATCTTAATATTGAAAATATACTGAAATCTGATTGCTTTCTGTGGGAAAAAAAATCATTCATTGGAGAAAAAAAAAGGATTCACTCTTCAGCAAAAAACAGCAAAACAACAATTCTACTACACCTTTATTGAAACAAAGACTAATTTATTCCCTAACATACAGCAGAAAGTCTGATCGAAAGCCTGGATGGAAAAAATTGTATCATTTATGATACTTGCTTTATGGGTGCTTTTTAAATGAGCCCATCTGAATGAACTGTAAATGATCAGAAAAACAGAGTGTGGTGAGGCAAAGCTTATGGCCCACATCTTGACAAATGACTAGACATGACCCTAGAAGCTGACCTGCACACTACTTGAGAGGAAAAAACAACAACACAACAGTGAGGACACAAGTGGAGAAAAATCCATGCAAGCAGAGCGAAGACGCATTTCGTTTGATGAGGGATATTGAACACCAGGAAGACCAGAGGCAATTACAATGATTGGAGTTCTGTGCATCGTGCAAAGCACAAGGCAGATTGTGAGGAGGAAGAAAGTCCACACCTTCTTGTTCTTGTGTCTGCAGGGGCTTGACGCTTATTAGCATGCATGCTTTTACAGGCCTGGCCAAAGCAGTCAATGCACTCCACTTTATTTATTAGTAAATAGAGACAGATGGTGATGAGGGGTCGTATTGACTACCCATAGCCTTTTAAACAGTAATCAATAGCAGGGGTGGAGCACTGATATGGGGGGGCATTAACTCAAATGAGCCACGACTGCCGGATTTTGTCACACACCGAGCAGTATACTGACTCTATTAACTGTCATGGCAGCATAAAAATGTAATTCACAGTTGACTTACAGGACCTGACGGGTGTCAACATATTTATAAGAGGATGCAATGCACTATTGATCCCATTGATTAGCTGAGCAGGCATGTCGCCGGTTTTATTTTGGTGCCAGAACACCATTAGAAGTAGCAGGGGCCTCAACTAAACTGCAGCATGGATCAATGTGGAGTGTTGAGGCTGTATGTGACAAGCCGAGTCTGACTGATGTACACACCAGCACAGTTTATCTGTAAGGGGGGAGGAGAAAAGACAGCATAGGAGATTTGTTTTACTGGTGTAAAGTGTTAGAAGAGTTCAGAAAAGTTCAAAGATCCTTAACTTATATCCATAATATGAAACATCTTCTCTGCCACTTCCCAAAGGTACTCTGATGGATTGAAAGCTGGTGACTCAGAGCCCAAAGAAATACTACAACTGTTTAAAGTAAGGGGGAATATATCAGAAAACCTAAAGATACGACTCAGGGAGGGTCAGAGTTGCATTAAAACGCCAGACACAGAAAAATAGTTCAGAAGGTGGTTTATATTATAGTTGGAAAAATTATTTACAATATATACAGGATAAGTTTTCATCACTAGATAACTGATTTAATTTTACATTACTCACAAACATTTCCATTAAGTTCATAATCAAATTCTTTGAAAAAAAATTCCCATATGCTAATAAAGACCCTGACTTCAACAAGCAGTAAAAGTCCAGTTCTGTTTCACCAGTAACCAGTCCAGGAATCAATAGAATGAGCCAGTCTCTAGCAGGTTTAGATGTTCCTTTGGATGTGGTGGGAACAGACTACAATTCCTCCTGCCACATAGATGGAGATCCAACAGATCAACTACCAAGTTTCTTGGGCCAGAGGCCTAGTGGTAGCTCACCATTAAAAGGGGGCCTGGCCTCTGTAAGCAGGACCAAGATTAAGTCAATTTTCTCTTAATATTAGTCAATATGAAGACATTATTAATACCGTAAACATGTTCTTATTTTAAATTAATGGAATTAATAGATTAAAAATATATGCATGCACAGGATTTCTTCACTAGTTATCATACCCAATATAATGACAATAATTCATATAGAGTAGTCTCCATCTTCATTAATGTTCTAGAATAATTGAATGTTAATATTGCACCATCAGACAATATAAAAACACCTTTTCATCAAATAGTGTTGAACAAATTAGCTTGATAGTCACAAGTCAACTACCAAACATAGCAGCAGCCTTAATATAGCATGCTAATGTTAGCATTAGCATGCACCAAACAATAAAATGAATACTCACCAGTTATTTTCTTTTTGTTTGTAAGCCCATCAAACCCAATCTTTCAAAGATTAGAGGCATATAGAAACTGAAAGGCATATCAGTACGAATATCATAATCAAAATTGAAAAACAACATATAAATTTAGCCCACCTGCAGCAGGCAGGCCTGAACTTCCCTGTCCATAACATGCTGTCCCAAACCAAACAATGGGCTCCGCCCCACTTTTAAAAACTCAAATCCAGCTACATCTTGCAAGATTTCATGCTTAGTTCACAAAAGGTGGATGGCAGGATAAAAGAGACAAAGGGAGACATTACCTTAATTATTAAAAATATTTGAATTATCCCAAATAATGTGGGTTACAATATGTTGCATTATTCTGCTGATGGACTTCAGTATTAAGAGGGATGAATATGGTTAGTGACATTACTCACTGTACAGTACTCACTAGGTTCATGCTGTTTATGCCAATTTATGATCTGCCCATGTTGGTGTTACACAAATTACGACCCATGATGCAAAGCAAAACATTTTCATAATTTTTTCACCGCTTCCTGTTCTTAGTTGTCATAAGTGGCCAGAGCTGGTTTTCTGCATAACTGGTTTGTAAAAATCATAATTTGAGTTGTTCTCTGATAGAAATCTATCTATTCCTACCTCTGACATCAACTTTATTCTGAATGTTTTCTCTTTTTCTGACAGTTTTTTAAATAGTGTTATTAAATCATTCATACCAAACTGTGTTGCACCAGCAACCATTACACATTCAAAGCAATTTAAATCCTCTTTCTTTCCCATTTTGATTCTGTGGTTTGAACTTCAGTAAGTCACCTCAACTAAATCCACTAGTCAATTTGTGATAGTCAATTGGCTGTTTTGTTGACTTTGTAATCAAGTGGTTGAAAAAGAGTTCCTGTAGTGTAATGTAGTGAGAAGTGAGAGTGAAATATAGTATATGTATTTCTTTACTATGACTGCTGCACCATTGTGTCAAGTGGCCTGTTGAAGAGAAAACAGCTGAATTTGGTATTTATAAGAGGTAAACATGCACATAAAACTATCAAAAAAAAAAATTGTAGTTTAAGTTCTTCAATCATTACCCTCTTTACCTCTTGTAACGGACAAGCTTCTTCTTTCTACAAGCTCCTGTGATATTAATGACCCTATATTGTTGACTATGCAACAAGAAAAGTTTTTGTTTTCTTTTACATGTTTTTTAAAAATTTAAAGTTTTTTTGTGTGTGAAATGTTGCTGAAATTTTCAGTTAAATGTAGAGTTGTTGAAGAAAACGCTCCTCTGACTGCTTTAATTCAGAAATCGTCACTATAGTTGCATGGCGACTACAGTGGCCGATGTATGGATTAGACCAATGTATGAGCAGTTAATTTAAGTGTATTATGAAGAATGGAGACAGATGGATAGATAGATGGGGCATGTAGAAATCATTTCTCATCTCCAACACACAGCATTAGCGTGCTGGAGAACAGCAGTCAGAGGTCGTCTCCAGCATCTATTAATAAATCTTTATCATCTTGCAGCGCTTCCTCCCTGTGCTCAACACTCACAGCCAAACTCAGAGCAACCCTCCCCTCCCCTGCAACCCCCACAGCCCCCGTGCAGAGGGACCGGCTGAGCTGCAGTGAGCCGATGCCTTAAACCACCCACTGCCGAAGCAATTAAGAGTTTAACCTGGATGCAGCCCGGGGAGTCCACAGAGAGGCTCCAGTCAAATACAGCAAGGCTCTGCAAAGAAAGAGAGGTGGGCAAGAGAGATGGGGAGGAAAGTCAGCCGAGAGATGAGCAAGAAAAAGAAGTGCAGAGAGGAGAATGGACAGAAAGTGACAGCAAGCAAGGAGGAAGAAGGGAGGAAGCACACATCTTGACTGGAAAATAGAGGCTAGTGAAGGCAGGGAGGGAGAATCTCATCTCAGTGTACACAAACCTCTCCTCCTCCAGAAGAAGGTCACCGGCTCTCTCCGAGGACTCCCTTAAATAAAGTCCCCTATCCTGCACTTTTCTGGGCAAACAACCTCCTCTGCTCTTTATTAACTAAATATGAGGGGGACTTTGACCGGGGGACAAAAATTCAATATTTTCCCCCACCAAATATTTAAACCAAGCAAATAAACAGACAAATAAATAGATCTCCTCTGCCAGGGGAGTGGAGGGCCAGCCGGTCCCCAGAATGTAATTTGACGGCCCACTTACTTGGAGGGCCAGAGCCCGACTCTACTCAGACACTCATTCGAAGAGCTGTCAATCAAGGGGCAGTAGCGTTTGGGATATGAGTGTGTGCGCTCCTGAGATGGTGGGTGTATGTGCATGTGTGTGTGCGTGTGTGTGTGTTAAAGCAGTGGATGCCAATTCATCCTCAAGGTTGGAGCAGATAAGGTGAGCATCACTCCTGACGAACACACCACACCTTTCTGCAACCCATGCCCCCGTTTTCAATGCAATCCCTCCTCCCTTCTTATATCTGTCCATTGCCTCTTGAATTCTGCATATAAAATAATCCTTAAGAATGACCTAATATTCACAATTTTGTTCTGACAGTCTCCTGGAGATATATTAAACATGATGGCAGCGTAGGAAGAGAATGATGAGGTCGATTGCCTTTGCAGTCCAGTGCAACTGAGAAAAACTTCAAATGCTGATAGAAGACGAGGAACAGTAGTCATTGCACAATTTTCTCTCTCTCTCATTTCTGGTTATATTCTCTGTTTCTTGTTGAACAACATTTCTCTTTCATCTTCAGCTTTGTCTTCATCTTTTGAAATGAGGCAGATCAACAGATCCATCTGTGTCTTTGTACTCATCCTTTTGTTGTTTTCTGTGAAGGATCTCGGAGAGATTTTGAAAAGAAAAAAAAAAGAAAAAACTCCAGGTAAGTAAAATACATCACTGTGATGATTCTCGTACAATAAATGACTCTAATTGCCATCAACGTTGAAAGGAGACAATTTGATACTTTTGTCCCCAGCAGCCTTCAGGTGGAATGCTTCACCTGTAAAGTATTAGCTGTCACTTTGTTCTCCTGCTCTTTATCATGTGCTGCTTTGGAAAAAAAAAAGTCCTGTTAGGAGAAAAATGACAGCATCTTCCCAAATCTTGTGTAAATGCTCAAAGCTTTATAAATAGTGCCAATTCATTGCAGTGTGCAGTCACACACAGTACATTGCCTTGCAGAAGAATGAACACCGCTTACATTTTTGCACATTCTTCTTACACTTGTACAACTGATAAGCCTGTCTATATTATTTTATGTAACATGGGATTTTATGTAATCAGCCCATACAAACTAAAGCAAAGTCACCAAGCGGTTGGAAAATTATGCAGGATTTTTCTTTTTGTCTTTTCTCTAAAAAACAAAATCAGAATTTTTTTTTAATGAAATATTTGTACATTTTTCAATCTTCCTCTGTCTACCTCATATCCATGACTTTGGCCTGAGATTTCAAATCAAAAGTAAATAAGATGAAGTGACAAAATGTGTAAAATTATTAATACTTTTGCAAGGACTATGTGTAAGTGAATATACCCGTTTGATCAATGCATTTTTTTAATTTTTTAATCCACTAGTGAGGTTATAGCTTCTTTACCTCTGGCTGCCTTTGTTCCATCTTCCTAAAATGAATAAAAAGCTCTCTCTTTCGTCCTAAGTGTGGATTGCAGGCGTGTGTGTGTGTGCGGATGTGCGTGTGTGTGCGTGTGTGTGCGTGTGTGTGTGTGTGTGTGTGTGTTAGTGGGTTGCTGCATGGGGAGAGGACTGGCGATATCAGAAAGTCCTTTCATCCATTTTAGATGAGATGCAGATGACTCAATTATGCTTGGCCCTGACATCAAGACCACTCGGCGGAGGAGCTGCTAACGTTGGAAAACGATCCATTTAATCCCACTGATATGAATGGCGGGGCAATAAGGGGTCTCGCAATGTTAAGAGAGAGAGACAGGTGTGAGTGGGGATGCTTCATCGGCGGTTTGGAGAAACAGGGCACAGTGGACTGGAATGGTGTAAAAGTGAGAATTCACAATCAGAAACTTTCTTTTTGTTGCTTTTGTGCTTTATAGTTGGCTAAAGTACAACTAATTTTATTCTGGAATGAAGAACAAAACATGAACATTAGCTGACATGTAACATTGACTTTGGTTTGGTTCCCTAAGGCAACCCAGGTGAATTTTGTTATCAGATCAAATAACACAGCGGAGTAGACCGTTCAACATACAAAGAATCCCAACTTTTATGCTCCTGGGATCTGTTTCTACACTAGCCACAGTGTTGCAACTGCTACAAAGATCATCTTTTCAGACAAACTCCAGTGGTAGAAAATTCAACCAGCAGAGATCAATGAGTGGGGAATGAATATGGGGATTGAATGGGAGAAATGGGTCAGCCGTTCCAGACTGGTAATGAAAGAGGGTGAGATAAAGAGACTGAGGTCCTGCAGGACAGATGATATTGCTGCGGCTGGTTACCAGAGCCAGGGCCACAGCAAAGACCCACAAACATGCTCTACATTTGATCAGATTACTGTTTGATCTGAAAGGGCTCTCTCCCTGAAGACCGCCTCTCCACTTTGCAATAAGTGCACACACTCATCACGCCATAGCTTGTGTTCATCAGAGCTGCTTAACTGCAAAGCTTCTGACTACATAAACATCACCAACATGACTTCACCATCAATTCCCTCTTACTCTAATACTAAATGAACAGGGGGCAAGGAAGCATGTCAGTGGTGATCAGTTTTCTATCAGTCTATCGCCTGCGCTTCATACATCTTGCAACTTCAATACTGTAAAAGCAAAAATAGGTATGTTTCAACAGTGAGTATTTGAATGTTTATGTATCGGTTTTTAGAGCTACTGTAGCATTTCTGCAAAATAAATTCTTGAAACATAAAAATACCACCATATTTATACTACTAATAAAAACAATAATGCTCAAAAGGGAATTTCTCTGTCTACCTAAAAGCATTACACTGAAAAGAACATTCGGTTATAAGACCCTCATAAAATACAAATTATTTTCCATTTCAATTAAATAGAAAAAGGTTAATGTTCTGGAATGGCCAGTTTGGACTGCCAGTGTTGCATATGGATCCAAAGCTTCAGAAAAATCCACTTTCAGACTACCATTCATAAATACTGTTAATGTTTGCCAGATCATTAACCATCCATTTTAGATGAGATGCAGATGATGAAATTATGCTTGGCCCTAACCAAGCAAATATTCTTATGTTTTACTGTCATTGCATGGCATCAAAGGAAAGCATGGTAAACTTGAGTCTTTTGCATACTACCCAAAAAAATTTAACATCTGGTTATCAGGTGGACTGGAAAAGACCTTAAATTGTATATAGTACCATATGTATTCTCACTGACTACTTCTCATTTCAAACTTCTTTTGACAATGGTAATTTAAAAAAAGTACCAAAGTCCCCATCAAGAGTAGAGTCAAAAATAATGATCCAAATTTTTTTAAGAAATGGTTTCCTGTGTGATAAAATTCCATGATCAATTAATTAATCCAACTTTATTTGTAGAGCACTTTTCGTGCAGTGAACTGTAACATAAAATGCTTTACAGAATTCAGTAACACAAAGACATTCAGCCATTTGACACAGAAACAACACAATGATCAAATCAAGCTAATAAAACAAGTACCTTACAGGCTTATGTTTCCTCAAAGCAGTAAAAAATAACTGAATGCATGGAAAACTTTGGGAAGAAAGGCACATAATTACGGTTTATAAAAGTATTTTCGTCTTCTGTTTTTAGTAGTTTAAATTTTATGGCGGTTAATAAATAGAAATCTAGCAAAGAAACAAAATAGACTTGCATAAACAACCCAAACCTTTTATGAGTCAATCTAAATTGCACATGAATAGGAAAAGATCACACCAGTCCCAGAAAGTGATTCAGATCTTTAACCTTTAGCTGGATTTACAGCAATTACTTTCTGTGCCGCACAGTCTTTATGCTGATGTGAAACTTTTTTGCTCTGCCTCTTTTATGACCTTCAGTGTAATTAACAGTTGCAAAACATTAGGGCTTGTGTTGCTTCACATGTACTCAATCAAGTCAATGTTTTGTTGGTGCTGAGTGGTGTGTGTCTGCGTTGGTGACAAATGAGAGCAGCCCGTCCCACTGCTGACAGCCGCCCCAGAGCTGCGATGCTATCTTCAGCTCTTCTCCCTGCTTCTACAATTACTGCTGCTTCTGTGGCCCCGGGGCCTCTGACACCAGCCAGGGCTCCTTGGACACACAATGGATCGCACACACAAATACATTACATATGTGGATCAGTTTACAAAAACTCAAGCATGCACATTTTTAACAAGTGTCTTCATTTTGGTATATACAAACTACATTTTAGAGTGTGTAGCTCATGCACTGATTGCTGCAGAGCCAGAACCAAAAATGTGACCAGGGCTGCCTGATACATTATAGATCTGGAATAGTTCCTCATTTAACCTTGACTGATTTTTATTCACCAAAATCTCATAATAAATCTACGTTTTGCAGGTGGCGTTTAATATTTATCACAGGGACGTTAGAACACATTTCTTGATTTTATTTATGTAAACTGCATTCAGCCTTACTGCCACAGCCACACACTGGAACATTTGACTGGGATTTGACCCTAAACCGATACCTTTTCCTCACCACACACCTGGTTATTTTATCTCTCTCTGCCCCTATTGTCGGCCTAATTGAGTATGGCTCGGCTGGCTGGATGGCGGCTGACCCTGGTCAGAACAATGCATACCTGTGGCTCTCACCAGCGCCGTGTAATTGTCTCTTCAAGTGGGGCCCCTTTTTTTAGTTGCCCCCTCAGGGGGGAGAATGCTCCACACTCATCCATCACTCAGTCACTCAGCCACTACAGGAAGTAGTTAACACAAGCAACCTCTGGGACAGCAGCTGGTAAAGGGTGGGGCGGTGAGGTCTTAAAGTGCAATTGAGAATATTAACCATAATTTCTTTTACTGGGAGAGATTGTTCAATCCATCTGTTCATGGCTCAGTTGGAGGAAAGTTTGTGCTGACACAGCAACTTTTCTCAGATATAAAATAATCAGCAGATTATCTGATAAAAATAAAGTTCTAAGTTGTGGGGGAAAAAAATGGTTCTGACTCTAGTACTCGCTCAGGTTACCAGGAGGTTTCTCCAAAAACAAAATATAGTTTGGCAAAATGTTAATGGATGCAATACTAAAGATACTAGCACTTTTTTGAGTTGTAGCCCATTAAATCAACAGAGCATATTCTCCAGTCAAGAATGAACATTGACTTGCGAAAGTCTTCACATCCCTTTAACTTTTACTTTTTTTTTGTCCTGTTAAAAAAGTCAAACACAAAATACAGTGACTGTAACCTTTACTTTACCAGGTATGTCTCATTGAGATAAAAAAAAATCTATTTTTCAAGAGAATGCTGCACAAGAATGTTAGCAGCACACTGACAACTCAAAACCATATAAACTCCATAAAAATACAATATTGTATTGTTACTTGAGTACATTTTTGATGATTAGTTTCCACATTCTTTTCATTATTTTAATTCAGCACATCTCTACAATTCTACTTTCCCTAATCAACTCAAGTTCCAAAGCCAAAACCAAAAATGCACCAGATACAGAGGGGCACTTACAATTTATCTTAACATAATACTTTTATTAGCGACATTGTTCTAATGTTGTCTCTTATCGGTTAAGCCTACATATATTTGTTAACTACTATAAGTATTGGTTTCAAAAGATTTAGGTTAGAAAATATGATTGGAAACATAATTTTTTTTAGGTCTGCACTTATTTTGGAATTAATACTTTGTACCTGTGTGCTGTATTGGGCAGGAATACAACTTTCAAAAAAATGAGAAGGACTCAGGCGATTGGATAAAACACATTTCTTTTTTATTTACTGCCATTCCTACTGCTTCAGACATACAAGCTGAGGCGCTGGGAGCACAGAGTGATTCAAACAAGTCAACACTGCTGCTGATCTACAAACCAATCTCCCCGACAATAACAGACAACAAAAAGCGCTGAAAGAGAAGTAAGAAGAACAGCGTTTGGCAACCATTAACATCTTGGAAAAAACCTTAGAAGTAAAAAAAAAAAAAGGAGTGCATTTTGTATTTTTAATAGCAAACAGCATATCTACTTCATCATAAATTAGATGGAGAGAGAAATAAAACTAGTTGAGCCGCTAAATCACTTTGAGGTCGGCCCTCTTCCTCAACCCGTTTTTGCAGCTTTTCTGAAAGTGGATTTTGTCAGAAGCTCCGGATCTTTCCCTCGCTCTCTCGGATGGCCCGCAGCATTACAGGGGAACGTGGTGCTCTACACGCTTTAAGAGTAATTAAAAGCGACTGAACAGCTGTAATTATGAGAAACGGCGGTTATGTTCCGGGTCATTCTATCAGAGCTGCCTTTCATCAGAGCAAAGGAAGAAGGGGCTCTTCTGCAGCTCCCCGTTTCTTCGTCTTCAAGAACAAACAACTAGCAGGCGTCCTGGAGGGCTCACACACACTATCACATTCACACATTCGCGCCATTTTGTGGGCATGTGGGGGAGAGAGCGTGCACAAAACCCCCACAACCTCCCAAAAAAACGCACATACACAAGTCAACAACCGATCACATGGATAGTCGCATTGGCAAATGTACACACACACGCACGCACACACACACACACAAAGTACATTCGCAAAGCAAATGGCACAAGCACGCCACTGCACCACAAACACGACACGTTCTTCATGTTTTCCACCGGATGACATTCAGAACTTTCTTATCGTAGTCTCTCTTTGGTCTCTTCAGGCTCATTCCACTTCTGAACACAATAAAACGGGGTTACACTATACACAAGTGAAGAATGCGATACCATGTGACCAAAGTGAATTTTCTTACCAATCTATACTGTATCATAATACTATGAGACAAGCAGAAAGCATATATGGATGTACTGTACTGTGACTACCGAGGAGTCAATCCATTGATAAAAGCATGTTTGGATTACATGAGATTAAGCAACAGAGTACACAGAAATAATAAATAGTTACACAATGTATGCTAACACTGAAATGTAGGTTCCACATATGTTTTGTTAGACCGTTGTGATACTAGTAGCTCAATGCTAAGCTCTGCATTGTTAGCATGTTATTGAAGCATTACTCTGGATATAAGGTGGTGGTCTGGTTTTTGCTCCCAGACAAATCCAAGTTGGAGTGACTGGAATGCCAGTATCGGCAGGGATAGCGGTGGGTGAAAGAGAAGGGAAGGATGTAGACGCCCCAATCACAAGGAATCCAACCATGATGGAATCACAATAAATGTAGCATCAGTGGTCAGTCTCCTCAAACTGAAGTGGGGACCATTCAGAGAAGCTGGTGGGTTGATTTCTTTCATCCTTAGATCCTTTATCTGTTCTTCACATCCTAATAGAACAGAAACAAAACAATAAATATGAAAACCTGAAAAGTATTCTTTCTGGTATTTATCCATGTCAAAGGCTAAGGCTGAACATGGAATCATTTATTTTATTAGGCTCTCAGTTATAGTTTAAAACAACAGTCGATGCACATTTCCTTGCAAAAGCCACAGAATGAGCTCAATTTGACAAAGAAAAACTGTAGCTTGAATAAAAGGTAGTTCTAAAAATGTTTGTCTTATAGTTGGGGTCGGGTACAAATACAAATATTCTGTACTTTTTCCTCTATAATGGAGTGCATGTTTTTTGTTTTGTTTTGTGGTTATAATGTAATTTGAAAACAAAGAGAAATTGATAAATATGAAATAAACAATAGGACAGTAGAGGACTTTTGAACTGGCTCCATTTCATTAAAATGAACTCAACTTTTGAATCTGACCAAACATATTTTTGTTCACATTTTGAAGCAGGTGTGTAAACTTTTAGGACTGTAGGAATCTCTGCACAGAGTGAAATAGGGCTGCTAAGACTCGTTCTTGATTTTTGTTTTCTATTTAAATTGTCCTTTTGGGTCTTCATAATGACCATAAATGGCCATTTGTGTTGCTTGTGCCTTGAGCAACCCTTTCAGCTGTTCCCACATAGTGTGCGCCACATGTACATTTCGGTCTCGATTTCATGATTGACGGTTCACAAACTGTTCTAAAAATAATCGCATCAGTTATTGTGTGTCTGTGAGCATGTATTTATGTAAAACACTGAATAATAATAGCTGGTCTATTAACTTATGGAAAAGCGTTAAATAAACAGGCCAAGCCCTTGAGTGAATGAATACTGAATTGGTTTATTATTACAATCATACAGTAGCAGCCACATGTAACGCAAACCTAGTTTTGCTGTGTGAAAAGCCATGAAATGTGTGTGTCTGTTATTGCTGTTGCGTATTAGCCAAATGAAAAAAAAAATACAAACTTTAATTTAAGTTATTAATTTAGGACAAATACCATGTTAAAAAATTATTGATTGGTACAATTACTGTCACCCAGAATTATCCCCTAAAATGAATGTCACTGCAGAGTTATTTCAATTTTTATTTAACTTTAAGTTGAGATTTTTTAGAAACATTTACATAATAATTCATGGCTCTATGTTTCACTTTATGTATGTATATTTATAAAACAGCCATCAGGTTCTTTCAGGTCCACTAAACTTTATAAGAACCAATACTTAAATTACTGACATTTGAAAAGAACAAGGGAGGTTAAAAAACACCCTCAAAATCTCAATGGGATACTCACTAACACATAAATTTCTTTTCGTTTCTAGTTGTGGTCAGTTGGCAGACAGAGTAAACACAAAGATCTGTTGGGGGCTGCAGGTGTGTGAGAAGAACTGACCCGACCCGACTCCAGTTACAGACAAACAAATGTTTTAGATTTTTTGCTACATAGATCCCTACAAAATGTTTTTAAGATGAGATTGTTTTCCCAATTGAATAAATGCACTCAAATGTTGGATTTCTTAATTTTTGTAATTTATGCTAATGTAATAAAAGATGACTCAAGCAATTTTGCCCATCATTAAAAATAGACTTATTTGGTGAGTGTGTACATTTATTTTGGGCCCACCTCCACAGCAGTGACTCCACTCTGCTGATGATATCAGCCAGATCAAAGGGCAGAGGCATGCCGGGGTCATCCACACCCCAGAAGGGTCGGTCCACTGGGGCCTCCTCAGGGGGTAACGTCTGCGCCAGACTCGAGTGGCACCTGAGGCGAGAGGACACAGGAAACACACAAAGCCATTAACTCCGCCCTACCATCAGAACTAATTGGAAGAAACACACATCAGGGCAACAGACTTGGAAGACTTTCTGTTGCGTTCAACACCAGCAATGGAGAATGTTCTATCGCACTTGCAGCTTAGGAGTTTGTCTTTGTCTCGCTTGTATAAAAGAGACTGTAAGCATATTTAATTTCCTGCACTTGCCTTGAACTGTTTTTGGCAATACTGACATAATTTCAAGCCAGGAAAGCTCCCAGAACCAAACATAGCTGAGACAAATAGGAAAAGTGATGTCAGAACATATTTTCTCAAGCGATGAATGCCTGTGACAGCATAAAAGTGATGATAAGACATGATATCATGCATCATGATTAATGCCCTATTCATTTCACACTCACAAAGAGCCCCACACAGCAGGATGCTTTCATAAGAACATCACTCTCTGTTGCTGCAGTGAGAAAGCCAGCCTCTGCGTGTAACACCATGATTGTTGTGTGATTAATAATTGGGGGTCATCTGTAATTTCCACAGTATGTTGAACCCCCACAGACCTCGGCCACATCTTTTGTCAGACCTGTGTAAATATTTACTGCTGTGACTCTGTTGTGCTCGCTGCTGTCACTGTAAATCTGCCCTCCCTCTTCCTCCTGACAGACGAGAGTGACCCCTGACCTGGAGGTGCAACAGGGAGAGGCTGGATATGGCATTTTGTATGTTCCCTGTGTAGTGTGTGCTTTCTGAGCCACAAGGCCAGCTATATTCCCCACTCAGTCATTATGCCACCGTCTGTCATGTCTCTTTACCCAACCCACAGACGCCCAACCACCAACACCACCTTGTGGCCACTGACTGAGTGGAGGGCATGAAGGAGACCAAGGAAAAGATATGGGGGTCGGTTATGGATGGGATGAGGGGATGTTAAAGTTGTTAGGGGACAGCCGGAGGCTGCCACAATTTGTTGTAATATATTTTCTCCAGAGCCACTTAATGTTCAACTGGCTCTCAGCCTAAGTGCTGCATTTTTGGTGCGGTTAGCCCTTTAAACGGCTGCTGCATTACGGTGGTGAGGAGCAGCATTAACATCCACTGTCCAATATATCTTTTGGCGTTCTGGATCAGGGCCTGATAATAGCATCTGTTAACATGCACTAAGTACCATTATGTAGCACATCACTTCATAAATAATACGATTAAGCGACCTTGGGGCTTTGCGACGAGCCGTGTGTTTAAATGTTCTCATCATTTATTTAGGGTGCGAATTAAAGGAAGCACCACTTCAGAGAGGGAAGATGAAGACATGGATGGCATACTGATCTCTGCAGTGTGTGAGTGCAAACTGACCCAGACAGCAAACACATACACACCGAGCGATTCTGCTGACATCGGCTTATGGACACCACAGGCCAGAGGAAGCCCTGCTTTTGATTTGGTCTGATTAAGTATTCATGCAGCAGAGCTATGAAAGAACAGCCTTTTTCTGCTGCCCTGAGTCATAATGAAAGGCTAGCGTGAAACCTCGACTGGCCACCTTCAACAGAGCTGCTGCATTTATTTGACAAGGGATCTTGCAACATTTGTACGCAAACAGAAGGCTCCTGGTTTACCAGAGATATAAAAGATATAGAGGCTGGAGGACTATCAAAGATAATATAGTGAAGGTAATTCAGCACACACTTTTACACAATCTACCACTGTTTCCCGAGTACCGTCCCCTGACTGCTAAAATGGAACCAAACAAAAAGTCAATACCGGGCGAGGTGCCTTAAGCTCTCCAGGGCTCTCACAAGATATTCAGTGTAAGGCACAGTGGCGTACAAACAAGGCCCTCCGAAAGACTTTCCCCTGGCAGAGCAGTCCACCTTAAAGTTAAGGTCAAAGACAAAGAGGCGTGCATGTGTGTGTTCAGTGGTGTTGGAAAGGGAGGGCTTTAAAGGAGGTAGAGAATGTGTTTGCGAGTCCAGGCTGTTCCAATGGATTAACCCCAGACAGATATGGGCCTAACTATCCCATCTGGCGCTCGGTCAAGAGAGATTGGCAATACAATCACTCATTTCAATTTGCCCTGAAACCTTATAGCCTGGCAGGCCTGTGCTCAAATGGTATGCTAATGCGAAAGGTATCTAGGACTCCATCGCCTCTATTCCACAGAGGCCTGTACCTCCGTGCAGCACAGCGCACTTGAACTGTGGCTGGGGCAGTAGCTCCATGGCCCTCACTGTAATAAGGGCCCAAGCCCCTTTGCGCTCAAACTAACCACTTTAGCTAAAGTGAGTGTTAATTATGGACAGGCAAAGCAGTCAATAAAAGGTTAATGTAAAAGTCAAAGGATAAATTCCTTTAAGCATTGCATCATTCCACCATCTCTGCGACCAACACACTGCTCACAGGTCTCCTAATCAATACGTTTTACTGTAATGCGCTCCCCATCGATTTCCTCCCCCTGCACTCCATGGTCCAAGCTCCATCACTTGGTTGAATAAAGGAAGGAGAGGAGAAAAGGGGGGCAGTGAAAACTGAGTAAATAAAATGATTAACCTCAGTTTCACTTTGTTGTTTCGCTCTCTGAGTCCATCTGAAAGGCTTGTCAGAAGAGTGAAGGGTGGTCCAATATCATCCCTGCCATCAGATCACAACTGTCCTGACCAGCATCATCAGTACTTTCAATCTCTGGTTGGTGTGTAATTGTGTAGGAGTACACTCAAGCAGGGTCATACATTAAAAGGCTCTACGCTCTTAACAGGGTAGAAATCCCCCTAATAGACAACATCAGTGCTTCCGACTCAAGCAATTACACTGATAAATGCACAATTGTGTCAGGCAAAGTGAAAAACAACCAAGGTAGATAGGAGACAACGCTTATTGCATTATTGTTCCAGAAGGATTTTTCTAATCACAAGGGACTACAAAGCGTGGGCTTCCTGACTCAGGACATCATCATACAAAATGCCAAAATGATGTGTTGCTTTTTACAAAAGTCAAAGAAAGAAAACGGTAAGTGGAGGCAAAAAAGTTAAAGCAACATGTGCTGTCCAAGGAGGAGGATGAGGAAATGCAATAGATGGCCCTGTGATAAATTACACATAAAGCATTTAAACATAATTTAGAAATATTTTTCTGCATCTATGTTTTGGCCTCCGTTGCTATAAGTTCCGACATTGTTTGATTTAGAAATTTAGCATAGCACTCCCTTTTTTGTCTCAGCTCTGGTAACAACTAAACATTGCTATTGTCTGCAAGAAAGAAAGCTGACTGATTGGAAAGTCATGGGGTGGAAACTACAGAAGTGTGGTTGATGAAGTCATTTTTTGTTTGAAAGTACAGCTGGTAAGCATTTGAATTTAATTAAACTTCGACTAAACTCAATGGCCATTTGCTCTAGATGTTCATTAAATTTTCCACGAGTGTTTATCTTAAAAAAAGTAACAATGTAAAAAAGGTTGGGCTTACACCAACATTGACAATTTATCAACTTACTTTTAAGTAAAATCAAATTCTTCTTTTTAAACAAACTTCACTGAAAAAAAAAAAAAACTATAAAAAATTATATATCTATATATATCTATATATATATATATATATATATACACACAGTTTGTTTAAGAGTTTTGTGTGGTTATCAATAAACACTTTCGGGTTATGTTACTGTGAGAATCTCACTCCTACCCTAGTCTAACTTCAATGAAAGTATGTTTTATGAAGATTAGAACAGATAAAAAAAAGAAAGGAAAAAAAAGAAATATTAGACATTAAATGTGTAACTATAGCTACGTGAGTGGTGTATTTTGTACACAGTACATTAAAGCACACCAGCGGAGAGCAATATCAACACTGAACAAAGAACCATTTCAAAAGTATGTGTCCTTCCCTGCCTATGAACTTAACCACCCCAAAAGATAAAACTTGTACAAAAGTATACTGAACATCAATCAATCAGCCTTGCCACTTTTTCATCTGTATTACATGCCTGTGCTGATCAAGGGAAGTGAAATACCTTAGATCACCTGCTTCCTCATTCTCTGCCTGTTTCATCTGACTCGCAAGAAATTTTGCGCAGGTGTGAACTTTTATGGTTTTGGCAGCCTGAGTGCTTGAGAGCTGAGAATGCAATCAAACAAGTCATGAAAAAACAGGCATGTGTCTCATAAATCAGTGTGTCCCTGAAGCTAGGGCATGCAATCACGCTCCAAGGGAAAATGAGAATGAAAGAAGTATATTATCTATGTACTTTTAGTATGTATGCAACGCTGTGTACAAAATTAGTGATTTAGCACATCTGCCTTTTATTTTAGGCAGTTACAGTTTTAATGGGTGAAAGACAGACATGTTGATTGCTTCTAATCCAGGTACTAATCTTGGTATTGTGCAAGATACAAGACAGAGATCCAGAGAGCAGAACCCATGTACTTTTAAGGTTTGAATCGCAGCCTATGCCACCCAGAACTCAAAATGTCATGTTCAGCCCCAATTTTTTGTCATTATTAGGGGCATTAAATTGACGCACAACCCTTTGAATTTACATTTTATCATTTATTACCACATATATATAGCTCCAAATGTGAAGTAGTGGTAAATATGAACCACACAGCAGAAACTAAAGCGTGAGCAGGGCCAGCTTTTAACAGTTTCCTTAAGATCAAGCAAATGCTATTGTGTCTGCAGACGGCTGCTGACTGTACATTTTGTGTGTGAGGTGGGCAAGTATGGTGAGGGAACCAGAGAGGGAGGGGGTATGATCAAATGCATGACATATGTTCCTTTCTTTTTGAGTCCCTCTAAGGAGCCTTGGCTAATAAAACCAACATCTGATGCACTCTTTTTTTCCCCCCTTTAATTAATGGTTGCGGTAACTGCAAAAAGGGGCATTAGTAAGAGGGCTTGTTTAAAACCCTCTGCCCACTCCACCCACGTGCCACTTACGACTGCGCTGCTGCTGGGAACAATGATTCTGTCGGAGTGTATGGGTACCTGTGGGTGGGGCAGCCTCTTCCTCTGACTCTGTGAGGTCTCCCCTTTGCCAGCTGGAGTCTATATTGCTCATTAAACCACATGAAACAAATAAGGTTCGTTATTGGCATCTTAAGCTAGCTTCAAACCCAGGACTGTGGGTAACAAGGGAGTCTACGGCAAATTCATAGAAGTTTTGTTATACCTTCACAGTCCTCGCCTGTTTTACACCAAGTGTGTTTGATGTGGCCTGGCTCTCTGCCCTGTCTGGAGCTGGATGAACCAGATGTAACAGAAGAAACACACACACACACAAAAGCCAGGTAGACGCTAAAGTCAGCCTTCATAATTGAAGGCAATAAAACACTTGCAGCTTGGAAGTGCAAAGGAGGGGAGCTCCTAAACTGCTGCTACTGCTCTCAAAAACCAGGTGGATGTCTATTAGGTGCTTAACAGCGTAACAAATTACCAAACACCCTGGCCTGCTCTTTCTCCTCCTGAGGGTACTGGATGGAATGTGGCCTAATGTCAACACAGGCCCAAAATTTATGAGAGGACAACTATTGTTCAAATGCAATTTAATAAAAAAAAAGAAGAAGGCAGGAAAAGGACAAATAGATAGGGTCCTCCTGGTAGTTTACATTTTCAGCAAGGGGAGGAGAGACAGATCAACCCCTAAGGCTGAAAGAGAGACAGTTTGAGTGTGTGTGCTCAAGGTTGACTTGGTAAGAGTGAGAATGATTGTGACTTTTGGCCTTCTAGCCACCTGAATCTGGCTGAAGAGTTATTCAAGTAGAACACACAGCTTAAAGAAGAATGAAAAAGAAATTAAAGACAATTTAAAAGAAAGTTTCAAGTAGTATATCTGTACAGCGATGGGGCACCTGGCTCTACTCAGCATGCGAATGTGACAAAATACCACAATGAGACATTTGTATGTAAACAGACAAAACTAATTAAACTCTGTTCCGACCAGACACTGAGGTTTCTCCGAATGACGTTCATTTATAAAACCCCTGGGGAGAAAGTGGAGCAATAGGAAGACTTGATGGTAAGGGTGAAAAGGGTTACAATCCTGTGAGTGATTAAGCTTTTCCCAGCTTAGAATTACACAGGCTGCAAATCTTACGTTAGCGAAGAGGCTTCATCAAGAACATGGTTAATGTGGCAATGGAAGCACCAACTTATTTTTTTATGCAGATTTAATGCCTTTGCTGTGAAACGTTATTGTGGGAGTAATATTATAAAACAATATTGTTCTATTTATATATTTATCCTTCTTCCCTTGTTGTTCAGATCCTCTAGGCCTTGTGGGCATCATCTGAACAGTGCAATAACGCTGGTGATGGATGTGGTGTGCTGCTATAGCAACCCAGTCCAGCTACTGGACAATACCTGACCGCAGTCACACGATAAGGTCGATCTAACAACGGCACAATTCCCACATGTCTTCAAGCGACAATAGAGGGCTTGAGCTAACTCTACTAATTATAGTGTATTGTATCTTAAATGGACAAGATACAAGTCATCCTTGCAGCTGCGGGGGATGTGGTGTTAAGTTCTTAAGCCTTTATGTAAAGCAAACTGTGAGACAGAAGCTTTAAACTGTTGCAAAACAGATATCAGGTTTCAGATATGTGTGTATTAAACTGCTTTACAAGGAAGGCAGAGTGGCATACAGCAAACGTTCTGTTTTTCTTTAAACAAAGCATGGGAACAAACAGCACAGTCTTCAATAGCAGGAAACAACTTTGAATCAACAAGACATTTTATTTAAACAGCATACAAGTAGTCACTTCATGGCTGACACTCCCTGAGATCATATTATAGGCTTCGTCAATATATATCTTCCTTCTCGATGACGCGGTCGTAAATTGTGGAGCTCATTAATTGGATGGCTGGAGGCGGAAGTTCTAATATGACCATTCAAAAACCACTTGATAATAAAGCAAAATTAACATAGCCATTTAAAAGTTATTATTAAATAATCAGGTAAATATTGCCATCCTAGCAGGCACAACTGTAATTATATTAGGTCCAGCATTGGTGATTCAGTGAAAGTACTTTAAGTCTTTGTCTTTTCAACAAACAAAGGAGTGGTGCTGTTCGAGAAAATGTTCTCATGCTTTCATCTGCAAGAAGTCAATAACAAAACTACCTTTACTTTCTCTGTTTAATCTGCAAGACAAAATCCTACTGATGCTTTACTTCCTCAGAAAAGCAACAATAAACAAAGTCCCAAATTCACTCAAGCATAGCACAGAATGTGTGTGCATTCATGCATGAACTGTGCGTTCGTGCCAGAGTAGGGCTTTCTGCCAGGTGTTTGAACTTCTGCATCACCAGGTACTCCTGCTGCGAGAACACAAGTTTGTTCACCCTATTAAGTAAATAGTGTAATCAAAGGGGAAAAAAAAAAAAAAAAAAGAACTAAGGAAAAAAAACGTTGTGAACACCCAGCAATTTGTTTGGAAGAGCAGTCAGGTTAGGCCCTAAGGCACTGCACCAAACACCATTCAAAAGGCTAATGAAGTGAGTCATGGAATGAATACCTGGCTATTCAGTTGACTTGGTGTGTGGTTTTAAGCCTACTTTAATTGTAATAATTCACATTAGATGGGGGTACAAACAGTAGACCGACCAGGTAGGAAAGTGGAGAAACAAAAATAACTTTAGTTGAACTAAAAAAAAAAAAAAAACTAAAACGGAACAAGAGTAAACAGCCAAGAAAGTAGATTAACGAGTCAAATGAAGCAGAGACAAACCACACAACACGTCATGCAGAATACAGCACAACTCCCAATGCCAATGCTGTAAGGCATTATGCAACACAATAATCTTTCTGAGACACGGCAATACATGATGTTAAGCTTATGAGAACGAGACAAGATTTTTAATTATTTTAAATATTATAGATACAGTACGTCAACGTAAATATTTAAGCCTAACATAAAAACCTAAAGTAAGTTTGACAAACTTGATTCAATTACATGCAACAAGTTAACTAACTGAGAGTGCCATCTGTTTTTTTCAGTGTCGTGAATACTCAAGTCTTACTCCAAATGTCTTTGTCACATCTCAAGTCTCTAATGGCTGACATGAATATCTTTTCACCAAATGCCAAATCTAGTCTGCCTATAAAACTAACATCAAGTTCTCTTTATTTTGTCCTTAGAACCAGTTAATAATTTTAAAGAAGTCTTTTCAACATTGAAATCAACATAATAAAAACAGTAACACACTCTTTAAAACCTTTAGAAGAGTATGACATTTAAACATTCTGAAAAAAATCTACCTCTAGCACAATATTTATTTAATACCAAAGATCCAAAAGAATGCAATTAACAGGCCAGCTTGAGAAGCCTGCTTTTAGTCGACTCTGTCAACACAAGAACAAATTCCTCTATTGTTTCAAAAGAGTCAAACATAGATAAAACATTCGCAACTATTTCCCATGACTCTTACTAATACTTTACATTATCTTTAACAGACAATATCATGTGCTGACAACAACAACATACTGGTTGTCATCACTTTCAAAGTGTGACTTTTTGTCCCAAGGTCTCATGCAATGAGATCTTGTTGCACCCCTGCATTCTGGGAAAGAAAAATCAGTTTATATAAAAGTGTGGAATGAAAAAAATGACCAGTGAAAAATATAATATAAAAATAAAATAAAGCGAGATGGTTAAGAGTCAGCAGAAACAAAAAAAAAAAAAAAAAAAAAAAAAAACATTGCAGCCTAGGTAGCAACAGTTAAAAGTACACTGAAAAAAAATCAAAATTACTATGAAATCTCATTTAATATGTGAAATGTATTTGTGGGGCAAAAATACAAGCTCTTTCTAGTGACCAGGTTTTGAGTGCAATCTATCAGCTATGGATTCTAACATGATTTGATGCCAAAAAAACATCTAACAAAATCAACTCACTATACCTGAAAATCATGTTTCACTGCCCTTTGTTAAGAAAATACTGATGTGAGAAAGCTGACACTTCTTGTCTCAAAAAAAAAGTCAAAGTTGGTTATAGAGGCTTAGTCTGTTTGCCACAAAGACAACAAGACGACAAAAGCCAAAAGAAGCGCTCAGCATAATGAAAACAGAGGATTACAAGTCAAGTGGTAACAGATCAACTCTTCATTAGTTTCCTGTCTGAACGATTTTCCTTCTCCATAAACATCCCCATTCTGCCCTACCTATCCCAGCGAGGACGGTTCTTGCTAAATTCTCTGGCGTTGCAACTGATCCCGGGTCAGCTGTGGGGAGTAAGAGAGGGATAACCTCTTTCTGAGCCCCACATAAAACCCAGATGGCTGTGTGGAAGCTGTGATCCAAAAACTAGCTTACAACTCAATCACTCTGGTTGCATCTCCAAGTCCACAGTTTAACCCCCTCTGATGTCAGCCAAGGTCACAGATGCACGCTTGAGAGGCGAAAAGAGCCAGGAGTGAAGTGCTGCCAGAGCCGAAGGAATTAGATCCGGGCTGAGTGGCCCTCATCTGGCTAAGCCCAGTAAGCAGCAAGACTAACAGGCTGAGGCACGGTGGTTTGGGTTCACGCACAAACACACACCCATGCGTTGAAACTTGGGTGCAAACGGACACACACACAAATAGATATATGGCGGCAAACACACATTGACACACACATACTAGCGGAAGGACTCCGAGGGCTACAGATGGCATGCCCTGGGCCTGGTAACAGGGGCTCTGATTGAGCTAGTTTTAGATCCAGAGTGGAAGCTGCCACAACACACGAGGCTCAGGGGTTCAGGGGGAAGACAAAGAACAGCGGAAGGAGTGCGTGAGGCAATGAGAAGAGGAGGTGGAGTCTGACTTCACTACCCTCACAAGGGATTCAACATTTTTAGTACAACATCAACATGTCACTGCCCATTTGTCCCCTTGCCCTGCTGTGCGTGTGCTCCTACCTGTGCATCTTCACCTAAAGCCTACTCCCATACACACTCTTCATGAAAACACACTCGCACAGCGGGAGCCAGCGGCCAATTCAGCCATAATTCCGCTTGACTTCCGCTGCCTGACTGGCAGGAGACGGGGAGGGTGAGGACAACAAGCTGTGAATACGGGAAGAGACAGAAAATCATTGAGAACCTTGCCTTTATGAATCTTTGATGAGAGTGAGTGGGGGCTGGCAGGGACTCTGCCTCTGGTTAAATCAGAGCATAGTGTGTGTAGTGTGTATATGACTGCCAACAGAGGTTGAGATGAACAGGGCCTGGACCAGGCCCAGACAACTGCAAACCCCACAGTCTGGAACATTTGTCCCTGCAATTAGTCTCTGTCCTCCTTGCTCATGTTGGAGGTAAATGGTACTGGTAGTTACCAAAACTACTTTGTGTGCAAGTTAGGGGTATCTTGTATTGTTAGTTGTGCAGCTATCAGTTATTCCAAAGAATAAACTGTTCAACCTCAAGCCTTTTATAATAAAAAACTATGTTTAGATGGAATAATTATTTTGGTATAGCAGGATTTGAAGCAAGATGATAATGCTTTTAAATTCAATTCAATTCAATTTATGTACAACAAACAAATGTCTTCTCAATGAACTTTACAAAGAAAAAAAAACATCCAATTCCTATACAAATCAATTTGTTTATGGAGTAATAGTCATATCATTATCTCAACTTTTGAGATAAAACATGCAATATTAGCACATGTTGCAAGTTTTTCTAATATTATGTAGTTCTGAATTGCACCAAAAAATGTGAAGAATAAAACTGCCTTCACCATAGAGAGCAAATAAAATTGTTAAAATAATATTCAAATGTAGATCTTGGTTTTCTCGGTTAATAACTAAAAAACAAATCAGTAAGCAATTACTCAATCTTTATCTAATTTGACATTATTGCACAACAGTGACACTGGTAAATATAATTATATCCTCAGAATCATACAGCATAAGTCTTTGACAAGGCATTACTTTTATGTCTGACACTTTTGGTAACAGACTCTATTTTCTCCCTTAAAAACATAACCATTTTGACACACACTAACAGGTTTGGCTCACTGCCATGAAAAACAACACAGAACTTGAAACAAGGGGAATAACTAAGAACAGATTAAAATGATAAATCATGTCACAATGTCTTGTAAGGATAAACCAGTCTGCAACTCTATGCGTGGGAAGTTATATTACACCCAAAACCCTTGTGGCGTTCCCGTCTTGCTTTTGTTTGTTTTTACCTTCACACCTGTTCTGACTTCGGACACATGAAAAAGCTGAGGATGACTCAGAGGAGGTTGTTTTAATTAAAAATACAAGACGGGTTACAACAACGCTCCTTCTCATCTCAGAAACAGCTTTTTAATTGATGTCAAGCAGGTGCCAATTTTCTTCTCAACATGAGTTAGGTTATGTTACGAAACTAGCAGAGCAGCATAGTAGCGTTATCTCATCTGCCACCTGTGACAGCTCCGAATTCAGAGTCCTCCAGGAAGCTCAGCTCATGTTAATGTGTCACCAATGAAGCCTTTTGAAGACACGGATCATCCGTCTGTCAGCTAGCACCGAGGTAGTGCTGACTGACTTCCGATCACACGAAGGCTTGGCAGTCAAATGAACTGTCTTAAGCTGATCAAGAGTTGCCTTGGCTTCCGCCTGCATCTGACAAATTCAAACTTTATATTTCACTGCAAATGTTGATTTTATACAAAAAATAAATAAATAAATAAAATACAGAAACAATGATATTTAGAATAACAGAATTTAGAATTACCACAGAATTCTACTTTCTGGTACCTGTGCATGAAAGTGAATGATGGACACGCAAAGTGCCTTTTCTCATCCACTAGAGTCTCCATTTCTATTCATTCACAGCTTCCTACAGCATTAATTGAATCAAATAAAAAAGTATGCCAGATTGGTTTATAGGGTGAAAAGGAACGTCTAACAGTGCCCCCTAATGGTTCATCCCTACTTTGTGTTAATGACAGGATGGCATGCCAAAGGAATGTCACCTGACATCAAAGTAAACCAATGTCCAATGTGTGTTTAAAGGCAAGAAGAGGTGAAAAGAGCAGTACTTAGCAGAAAAGCTAACTTGTGGGTTTTATCTACTGGACAAATCAATAGCAGCTCCTAAAAGCAGAGCAGAGTGTGCTGGAAGGGAGCTAGAGGGGCTACCCCTGGCCTGCTGCCCCCCAGGCCCCTCCTGGGGGGGTACCTGTCTCTCTCTTCAACCTCGATTAATTCTGCTTCACTGCTCCCATCCTGCAGCTACTTGCTCACACAATAAGAAATACATGCAACAAGCCTAGATGTGCTTTGAAACCTGCATCCAGGGACATCTTGTGCCATCTTTACAATGAAGTGCAACAAGAAATCAATGTTGTCTTAAATATTACAGTGCAAATGAAAGCATGTATGAGCTGAATAAGAATACGTTCCAGCAAGTTTTGACAGCTGCTTACGCACATGCAGTAAGCCAGGTGCAAAGATTGTTTTCCAGGGCTTTGTGGAGGAGCTGCAGAGATCCACAGCTCAGGTAGAGCAATCTACTTAAAGGGCAACTTTGGCAAAGTCAAATGAAGTCTTGTACTTTGCCATAAGTCATGCAGGGCAGCATGTGGTAGAAGGTGTTCTGGTCAGAGAAAACAAACCACATTTTTGGCCAATTTGCAAGCTACTATGTGGCATCAAACACTAGCACTGCGCATAGTCTATAGAGAGATGAATGGAGGTAAATAAAGAGTAATATCTGAAAAAACTCTCTTAGCAACAAAAGATCTGAAACTTCCTCAATGGTGGAGGAAGTTCACCATTGAGCAGGACTCATGGCCTGCTGACCTGTAAACCCCTTATGGGGAGTACCTGTCTGCCTCCTCAACCTTCTGCTTCACTGCTCCCATCCTGTACTGAGTTGCTCACACAAAAAGCACATGCATGAAACAATCTAGAAGTACCTAAAACCATCATGGAGTGCCACTTCCTACCATCTATGTAAAAGAATAAAATAAGGAATTGTTTTATTCATACATAAGGTGGTATTTCACCTTATGCAAGTAGAGACTTGCATAAATACAAGCAAATTCAAACAAGACCAGTAAGACATATGAGATACTGTATCTTGCTGTATTTTCTCTTGACATCCAGTAGTACATAGACCAAATATGGGAAAAATACAAATGGTGTCTCTTTGCGGTAGACTTTTACGCCAGAGGGCAAAGGGAGCAGCATGTTATGCACAACAGGACACTCCCTCCCCTACCTAACTAAAAAGCTCTAGAGAGCAAGCTGGTACTAAAGAAAAGTACAACTCCCTAAAAAAAAAAAAAAAAAAAAAAAAAGTCCGACCTTTCTCCTCATCCCTTCTCCGCTTGCTGCTGCCTACTTACTTTCAATCACAGTTAACATCACAGAACAAGAAGTGGAGGGAAGGGAGGAGGTGATATACAAGCCTACTGCACAATGCACTTGTCTGGCAGCTGCTTGGTCTGACATTTGAGGCCATAGGGACCTTGTTGAAAGAGCAGATGCTCACTGATGTACAGATGCAGGAACATGGCAACTACACAAGTGGCTGAAGCTAAAAAAAATCTGCACAAACATATGACAGAAAAGAACAAGGGAAAAAAGCTGAGGATGGCAGGCTCACACAGAGATGTGTCTGTGCAGAGGCATAGGTTGAAATACACAGTGGGGCAGACATAGTTGACTTATATGGGAAAGACTATGATACAAACATTGTGATGCATGTGTTTTACTCACAAGATCATATATTATTTGCACAGTATTTTCAGCAAAATACAGATTTAAAAAAATTACCTTCCACGTGTATGAAAGATAAAAACATAAATTGGGCCGCCATAAAAAAATAGTGATCCCTTTAAATAAACTGAGAAAAATATTAAGAAAGGATAAATTGGTAGGGAATACTGCCCTTCGTTTAACTAATGTGCCTTACATGATAACTCTGGAGGAGAAGCAGAGATGTACAGCGGGACAAGTTCCACCGTACATCGTGGAAGAGTAGTCAGATGACATATATGGAAGATGGTGCTCAGGCCAAATGAGATGAAAAGGTAATTTTCTTGTCTACATACAATACTATGTGTGGTGGAAAAGACTGAGGACAGAATTAGTAGTGCTGGAGAGATTAAATGGCAGGAAAACAGACTGAAACAAAAGGGGGAAACACAAGATAGAGAATGCAAAGTGAGTGGTACAAAGCAGGGAGCATTATGGTGCATCTCCGGCGCAGAGAAATTCGTTTCCGTAGAAGACTGCGGGCGGCGTTATGGAAATGGGTTGCTGGCAGCTTCTTTGGCTGACGGTAAACAGGATCTTGGTAAGGCATATAGCCTCTGGTGAGGCCCACAGAGACTGGCATCATTACAGTACCATGCTGAACTGCAATACTCCCACGGTCCCTCCTTCCATCTACTTGTTCTGCTCCAACCTGCCCAAACTCAGCTCTTGAGTAATTTATAAATCTGGGCGGGGGTGAATGCGGAAGCAATACGCGCACATCCTGACACCAAATACATGACATGTTCCACATGTCTTCACACAAAACTACAAAGAGGCCTTTTGTCTAATGAAATTAAAATACTAAAACAGAGTTTGTGGTGTTTTCAACACCTTCAGAACTATTTTTAACCACACAGTTAACCACAATAAATTACAGATAATTGATATCTTTAGCTGTAAATAAGCTGCTTATTTAAATAATGACAGTACAGTCAACTTAGTCCAGAGTACTAGTCTGAAATGCATTCAAAAGTTGAGTGAATTACAGACCAATAAACTATTAGAGAGCTATGGAATCACAGAAAATAAAGTCAAATAATTACACTCATAAATTCTTACATTATTGCATTTGGCTCAGATTTTCTCAATAACTTAATTGCTTTAAAACAGGGACATCCAGGGAAATTCGGTTTCCATATTTTTCTTTTAATTTTGTCGCGTTCGTTTGGATGAAGGATATCTGCAGAGAGGTTCTTCTCTTCACAGCAACTGATGCAGGCTGCTCTCTTTTCTCTTCCTAACAGCTGGGACTGGCACAATAGGGCCAACATTGTCTTTGCTGTGATGCAAAACAAAGTACATCTGCGTAACACGAGGTCTTACACAAAAGTAAACAACTTCATCTTGTGTCTGAAATATGTGTCACTTTGATTGTACAAGGCTGCCCATCGACACAGCTGTGTCTGGTTCAAGGAGCTTCTCCTAATTAATGAGGAAGAAAAACAGAGAGAGCCAAAGGGAGAGAAACTCTCTCTTCCACACTTCTCCTTCAAACACATTCCCTATCCTACAGGACCCCATTGTTTGGACTGAGGCATCATGGGTTGCCTTGTTTACAGATTTTAATTGCTCTGGTGATCTGCGGGTAAAACACCCTGATGTAATCAGCCAACAATAGAAGTGTTTCTCTTTCTGACAATTGTAATAAAATGTTGTACAGCAATCGGTGGGGGACACAGAGGAAAGACACAGGTTAGAGGCAGGTGCCAGCTAATGTAAAGAAAGTTTGAAATATAAAAGGAAAAACATCAGGGGTAAATGTTTTGGATGCAAATTTTCTCATAGAGAGAAACTAATCCGGACAGGCGGGAAGCAGGGATAAGGATGGAACTGTTGTCCAAGGAAATGATTGCTCTCCCACCTCAAAATGACAACCATGAGAAGCTCACCTTTCCTGGACCTCTGAAGCGGAACCGCGGAGGAGACATCTGCTGCAAGCATCACACAAAACAAAAACACACACACCTCCACAGACAGATTTGGAACGGGAGGTAGGTCACCTAGTAGAAGAGATTAGTGTCACCAGGTAGAGGTATGAACATGGGACTGTCAGCTAATGTTGTGATCTGGGAGGAGCTTGCACATCTAGTTCTCCTGTACTCATACTGCTTTCAGAAAATCAGGTGAGAAGCTTATAGGTTAGAATTGAGAATGGATAATCCTCCCATAAAGAAGTGGGCAACATTTATTAAAAACAAATTTAGCACTTAGTTTGCAATTGTTGGGTCTTTATATTTAGAATGTTCACTTGTTTTTAAGCTCAGGACCCTGGTTTGTGAAAGGCTTGCATAAATAAAAACCAATCAAACCAAATGATGGCACCGTACCTGAACTGAAAGAATGGGCAAAGAGACCTTTGGTCAGAGAAGTCAAGAAAACCATGGTAGTTTAGGAGAAGTTCCACAGATCGATAGCTCAGGTGGAAAAATCACAGGAAAGCAATTATACCTAAGTTAACATTTAAATTTCTAGATGTGCATAAACTTCACAACTGCAATTGCAATAAAAGTGGCTGTGCAATGTGTCAGCTCAGGGATCTGAATACCAAAAGTATGCCACACTTTTCAGATTTTGTATTCTTTGTATGACAACTAAATCTCAGTATAATGCACTGAAGTTTGGGATTATAGTGTGAAAAAAAATCTGGAAAAGTTTGAGGGGCATTAATACTTTTGCAAGGCAATGTAGGCCTGTTGACAAAGGTAATACAAACTCCCTGTGCATCAAAGGTCTGTGAAAAATTAAACATCCAATCAGATGGCAATTATTCTCTTTAATCTCCCGAAGGCAGCCAATAGCAATATGCCTAAGGTGATGGTGGCCTAGAAGAGATACACATCTTCAGTTCTGCACATTTCTTCATCCTAACACTTACTTTGCATTATGCTCAGCTCAGGATAAAATTAAGTCCTGGAAAACTTTCTAAAGTGCTTTATTTTCTCTTATTTGTGAACTTGCACCATCTTGAACATTGATACCAACAGTTCAGTCAATTCCCCTTCATTTTCCCCAGACAATATATTGCTTAACTGTATTTCAATTTGACACTGGGATCCCTGTTCATGTTCCAAAGAAACTGGTTCTCTTCCTGTGATTTTATCAGTAGGTAATACTTGATTATCATCAGCATTAAAGACATATGGACAATTCTTATTGACTTGTCAATAACCTCTTTTGAAGATTATTGTAAAGTATTCATAAATTACTGTTTTAAATCCATTTATTACATGAAGCTAAAGTTGATAATGTCTATAAATGCCTACAATCTATAACTAATACAAATAGCGGACAAGGCAGCAAATGACAAAGTATAAGAAGTCCAAAACAAAACACAAATCCCTTTCTGTCACTGCATCAACGCTATCCTCCCCAACACCAACTCCCAATGCAATCAATGTGTGAGTGGAGCAGCTCAATGCCAATGATTCTCCCTTGATCTTAATTAGAGAAACACATCAGATACAAACGACATCTCAACTCGATCGACAGCTACATTGTGAGGAGACCGGGGTCAAAAAGAGAGGCAACTTACTGTCAATTCCTTCACAAATGAGTTGGAAAATCTGCATCCTTAATTTGAACTAAACAGCTCCGAGGCGGCTCCTGCCGAGGTTCTCCCTGGATTGCAAATTAGTCAGCAGCTCACACAACATAATTACCAAACAGAGTTCCTAGATGTGCTGATGAAATATGGATGGGGAGAGATTCTATCTGGTCCCTCCATGACTGTTCCACCCTAAGTTCTTTACTCTTAATCTCCATTTTCCACTCCATCTCTTCCCCACTCTGGGATGGCAGATGGGTGGTGGTGTAAAAGCCCAAACAGGCTGACAGGCTCCTTAGCCGCATCGCTGAGTGTATAACTAGCAGCATTAGTGAGCTGCTAGTTAAGATGAGTATTCAATGTGGCATTTAGGGAAACACACATGTACACACACAAACAAATACGCACGAGTGGCAAATTCTGGTTCATACATGTTCGTCCAATGATACATATGAGCATGTCCAACAGTGCTTACATGTTGCAAAGACACAGACACGTGCATAAGTATGACCAAGGGGGGTCAATAATGCTGATTTTTCTTGTCAGCTCCTCGGCAGGCACTGGTTTAAAGAGACATCAATCTGTGATGTCAGCACTTACCTAATGAACCTTTTCAGATCGATGGAAGCACAGCTCTGCTACACAGTCTGCCCTCACTGCATGGCTTGTTTTTATTCTTCCTCTGACTAAAAGCTGGATCCAGCTACAGCGCGTCCAGGTGTGTGTCTTCATGTGCGCATTCAACTGTGCGGCACAGAACTAACAAAGAGTGCTGATGGGCCTATTAATACTGCCTGCATGTGCGAGTATTTTTGAAACGCAAACAAGTCAACTGTAATAGACGAGTCGATATACATGTATCTGTGTACAGATAGGCGTAGTGGCACCCTGTAGCAATAAGACCTTTGCACAGCATGCTTATTTGAACGCCTCCTCGACATTCCATGGATGCATATATGTCATACTTGTACGGTAATGACTATGAGTTTCTCTATCTTTGTAAAAAGGATTTTTAGGAAGTTATGAAGCACTTGTATACAAGAATTTTATAAGTTTGTGCGCAAAACTAGGTCTAAACTGCATTAGGTTTTGCAAGTGTTGTCTTTGTTTTCATATGTTGAAGATAAATGCTTGTTTCTTTGTGAAACCCAATGTGCTAAAATGAAATGAGATTGTGTTGATTGTAAAAAAAACATGACAAAAAACCAAGTGCACTGTATCAGACAAGTTTGTCATTGAAAACAGCTCCTGGCTTTCTCTGGTGGCGATAAACCTGTGCAGATGTTTCTTCTTTTTCTTTAAAATGCAATCACTTCATAGGCTTGCTGGTGATAGCGATGGCGGTGGCAACAGTGTGAGATGCTGTACAATTAGATTAGTTCCATTTCCTTTGATAGCACTCGCCCTGTCCCATCTTGCATGTGACACTTCAAAAGCAGGAGCCTTCCTGCGCCACTTAATTGACCAGAATAAACATATTATATTGTGATAAGTGTTGCGATTGTTACAAATTGTACGGCGTGACTGACACAAATCACGGCATTAGCTTTGCCTCTCTTATCGGCGGCCTCCTCGTGCCTTTTCAATAAACAATCTGGTAGACGGAAAAGAAGAGGAGAGAAAAAGCATGGCGAGAAAGAGAGGGAGGGATTGATGGCAGGCGAGGCGAATGGGAGCGCTGCGGCCATGATCTAACGTTTACCCACTTAACCATTCAAAGAGTCATCTTCTTCCATCAGCGCCTCGCGCAGCTCTGCGTGAGAAACATTATCTTTCCGCAGGAGCTATCATTCACAGATGGCTTCCCCCCTCTCAGCAGTCCACCGCCACGCACTTCCATCACAGTGTGTGCCTGTTTGTGTCTTTCTCTTTCACTCCACATATTTCTATTGGTATGGCCATGTGAGTGGTAAAATAAAATTCAGAGAAGGAAGAGAATAATTTGAATGAACAGTATTTCCTTCATATGTGCGTGTCTGTTTGTGTGAATGTAAAGGCTTGCACTTACAGAAACCTGGTGGAGGCATGGGGCTTGGGGGAGGATGTGAGCGAGGCTGACGTGTTAATCAGGGAATCAGCGTCCATCCACTAATGTCTGCCAGTGTAAATAAGGCCCACATCTCCTGCCGTCACATACGCTGGCTTTCCAGACCATTAGGCCCGAGCTGGCTGGCTGAGGCGGCCCACTGCTCACAGGAGACTCATTTACGTGTCTATAGGCATCTGTGGCTGGTGATAGGGAGCCCACGTGAAATTAATGGGACCATGGGTGCTGCCAGCCAGCCAGGCAGCTCTACTGTGCCCACACACACAGCAATCACCAGCGTGTACGCTTGAATGCGCGGGCACACACACTCAGCGCAAGCATGTGCGAGCACACACACAGACGTTGAATGGCACATGTGCAGCGGTTTTTATGCATCCCGGGTAAACTAACCTTTGCAGTAAAGATTTTGCAGCTTTATTAGTTTAGGAAATGGCTGTAATTAAGGATAATTCATAATGGCTGCTTCTCCCCTCTCTGTGGTATTAAAGAGGGGCAGGCCTAATTTGACCTGCTTGCATTTGTGCACCAAGGCAGTAAAAAGAGTGGAGTGAGGGATTACGTAGGCACAGAATGTGAAAGGGAAGCCTCTACAAACACCGATATACGGTCAACAGGCCAGATGAGGGCTATTACCCTGAAGTTTTAATACGTCCTTTCAGAGATAAACAAAGTAAAAGTCCCCAAACTTTAAGTTTGCATGAAAATCAAATATGCACATGATAAAGAAAAAATCTGGGATAAGCCAAACTCTCCTTTTTCTTTCACCATAGGGGTGAGAACTAAAACCATAAGAGGGGATCAATAACTCCACAGATCCTGCAAACTCCTCTCCATCATTACCGCTGATGAATAATAGAGGATAGCCTCAAGCTCCTTAAAATTCCTGTTGTCATATAATGTCCAAAATGAGGTCTTCATTAAAAAAAGACAGAAGAAAACCGTTTTATAATGTGAGGTTCCAAATGCATAAATCAAAAACTTAAAAGAAAAAAGCAAAATTCATATAGAAAATAAATTCCTCAAACACTGAATGATGTAATTCAAAGATAACAAAAAAATACTTTTAGGCTCTTATAATAGACTTTGATAAACCCTTGAGTCATTCCAATGTGAAGGATATCTCTTTGGAACAGAACTAACCATATGTCAAAGTACAATCACCACAATTGCGAGGGACTGCTTGTAATGTGTAGTATATTGTGCTTAATGTGCCAGACAAACAGGCTATGAATTGACTCCAAATGCCATAGCTACCATCACCAGATGTATATCTTTGGAAGCAGAGCTGCAAAAACTCATAGAAAGTGACAGAAGCATTGCTTAATGGTAAGAAAAGGTCATGAAACATTGATTAATTGTAACTGATAATGGAATTGTCAGCAACAGTATCACAATAGTTTCCTGATATCGAGATATCTGTCTCTATTTTGAAATATATCAATATACATTTTAATAGATGGATTAAAAAAATCTATAACTTTTTCAAAGGGAAAGAAACTACCAAAACATTCCAGATGCCCCTAATATGCTGCAAAACATTTTTGACAATGACTATTCTCAAATATGAGGGCGCTTCACTTTAAAGTTAGAGCCATACCTGTTCTCTTTAAGACTTTTACAGAACTAAGGCTTTGAGCACCAGTGATGCTCGGACAGTGAGCCTTTAAGTCAGAAAATCAAGAGCAGCTGCTTAAACCTACCCACAATCAATGATGGCGTAGCAACCTGTCCAAAATGTGATTTCCACACTGTCCGCCGCATCTTTCACACATTATCGATTCTCTTCGCTTGTAACATTTTCTGTTAATTCTGTTCACCCACACAAAATCTATATGTGTGCATTTCAAAGCAGGCATCTGAGGCTGAGCACAGGCTGCCTCAGCTCTGCAGCCAAGACAATCACTGTCAATCTACTTAATGACCAAGTGTCTGCTGATGCATGCTACTGAAGTGGGGTGGGTCCCTGGGTGCAACATGAAGCAGAATAAAGAGTATCCCCTTATTTCTGATACTGTTGAAACTGTTGAAAGGCTGTGTAAACCCTGCCCTGCTGGAGCTTCCTCAATGCTTCACACTTTCCTCTGAAACTTTAGTTCAATCAAAGAGAATGGGGCTCCTAAATAGAAGAAATACAGAGCAACTAGAGTTGGGGTGAATCACAGACTGCAAAAGGAAAGGAAGTCTAGAATATTCTGAATGCAAGTATTAAATTGGGTAGAAAGGATAGCTCTAACAACGAATGGGACAAGAAAAAGCATAAGAAAAGCTCAAACTACGAAGTTATTGGATGAGAAGTTGTGATCTTGTCCTGGAAAAACTTGCCCCCTTTTCATCACTCCAAGCACTATTGTGCTCTGTGTGCAACCCTTTCCTTAAGATGGAGGAGACAAAATCAGACCTGCTGACTCGCAGGCCTTCTCAGCAGCAAAATAAATGACAGGGCGAGTGCTGGTGAAAGGAGCGCGAGGGCAGCCCAAAGGTGTGACCCCGTTGATGAGATGAGAGGCAGTCCAGATCTGCCAGACATGCTATTAGAATCTGAGACAGAGAAGGGACCTGTAGAGAGAGGGAGGAAGAGATGCTGGGAGCATGGTGTCACTTTATCAAATTCTTCCCTGGCACACGGTAACAGAGGTCAGGTGAAGAGGACCATGCGGGGGGAGCGGAGAGTGTAAAGCAGAGGGAAAACACATTGCTGCTCTAATACCTTTCATAAAGAGAAAAGCCTCCTTATCCGACAGCCATGATTAAATATAACCTGAGTGCTGGAAAACCAACCCTCATACACTGCCCAGCCTAAGTTTGTGTGAGGACGTGCATGCTCTTGTGTACACACTTGGGGTGAGGAGGGTAAAAGCAATTTGAGGAGATCTTGTTGGGTGAGTGGAGTGTATGTCTTTGTGCCATAGAGGGGTGAGCAGAGGAAGGAGCAGACGCTTGATGTGCTCATTGTGCCCTATGGCTCCGTGACACCATCCGGGCACCGCTCAATGTGTTAGACTTCTGTGCTCCTTAAAATTAATGCTGTCATCAGCAGCTGAAGCCAAAGTGAGATGGTGTAACTTCAGCTGAAGAATAGCTGCTGTGGCCTTATGATGCCATTAGAAAATAGTGGTACCACAGGTACCAACACCAGAATAGGGACCGGTATTTATGATAAGAGTCAACATGTGCACTTAGTCTCACCTTTCCCTTGAATGCACTTTGACGTCTAACCCTACCAATGAAATATAGGTTGTATTTATCTGAGACAACTTCTTTATGTGCCAAAAGAAGAACCTGGAAATTCAAAAACAGCAAGACAACACCATCAGATTTGATGAACCAATATATCCTATAACCTTATTTTAGATATATGCCTATGTGGTCCTCAGAGATAGAGAAAAATTGGGCCATCAGTGTCACTCAAAGCCCCACTGTGGAGCCTTGTTTTCTTGATCTAATAGAAGGTAATGATCCAGAGAGCAGGGCTAGGCTTCCGCCATCGTAGAGCAGGCCTCCGGGGGCTACTCCACCCCTGACAGAGCCAGTGGTCGTGGCAGTGCAATAAGAATAAACACATGCAGGCGGGGAGTCTATTTGGCTGAGAGTGATGGCTAGCTTGTTGCTTATCCCAGCCCAATAAATCTCCATACAGGGCCGCAAGATGAGCACCGCTTATCTCATCAGCCCCGCGACTGATGCCTCCGACCGAGTGCCGCCGCTCACACCCCTGATTTATCACGAACACAAGAGGGGAGAAGTTCCTCACCACAGCAAAGCTAAAATAAAGGGGAAGAGGAAGGAAGGGTGGGAGAAAATGAAATAAAAAGGGGGAGGGAAAAAAGACATATTGAAAAGCAGAGGGCACAGGCAAATAATGCAGAAATATAGAGAGCAAACAGAAAGGTTTTCAAGGAAAAACATGCAGGCTTTGGCGTGAGGCAACGCAATAATCTAAAAATAAAAAACGCCTAACCTGAGGGGGAGAAGAGGAAAGCTCGGGGGTAAATGTCACCATCTTCGTGTCAGAGAGCTGTGGTGAGGGGAATTGCACTTGACGGCTAGATTCTATGGGATTCAGCAGATTTTTAAAGATAGAAAGAAAACAGAAAGTAAGACTGGGCAATAATATTCTAACGGGACCAAACAGGCTTTGTCCTATAGCGAAACATGCCCTTCTTAGAGCTGATGCTGGTAAAACACACTCTGTACTGTTAGCTAATGGGCTGCTTATTGTCCAAAACAAAATAAAGTGAAGATTCTTCTGAAATTTTTTAATAAACATTTAATCTAATGCACATACTGCAGGAAGCAAAGTTCAGCTGTGATGTTTGAGATTAGGGGTGATTGACATCATGTCAGGCAATCAATTGAACAGATGGAGTATTAGAATTCACAGCCTTTTCAGTATCCTCTCTCCGCTTCCGCAAACATGGGGACAAAACTTCGGTGCTATGAACGAGTCTGTGCCCCCATCTGCCCACCCGCTCCCAAATGTGGGGAACTGGTTGGCCTGCTACCAGTAGATGAACCCAGGCATGGCTAGAGGATAAGAAGGGAGCTTGTCTCGTTGACGGAAGTTGGCAGCAGCAAGTAGAGCATTGGTTTGGGGTGATGGGGACAATGAAATGGGAAGAAGGTGCATGGACACTAGGAGATTTATGCCAGTCTGACTGTCAATCACTGAAGGCGAAAGTCAAAGCCGGCAAATCAGAAAGGCAGCCCGCAAATTGATCCGTCTCTCATTTTACCTTGCTCACTGGCTTTTTCTCAATCTTGTGGCCATATGAATTAGTGTGGTGTGAGGAGAGAATAGAGGAGGTGGGAGGGGAGGAAGGGTAGTGACGGGAAACAGACGGGTATAATATTCTCATCACTCTTCACTCCGCAGTCGCTAGTGAGGAGCGTGGCCCAGGGCACTCAGCGGCCCAGCCAGCCGCCTCGCAGACCCTGCAAATATTCCTAAACCTCAATTTTTCATATTTCCCTGTATGCATAAGGAGATGAAAAATCATCCGATCATTTGTATTGTCTGACTGAGGTTATACACAAATATTAGTTTATCTACCGCACCTAAGATTGCCTCCCTAAGCAAGACGGATTGGTCTTTTGGAGAGGGCAATATTCCCCGGGAACATATTCAGTCCATCTTTTATGTGCTGCAATTCACAGAGCAGCAGGTATGAGTTCTATTTTCAGACAGGCTCGATAAAACTGAACACCCGGCAGAGACGGTGCTTATTTCACACAATACGCTTTAATTGTAAGACAGTTTTCGCCTGGATAAAATTTATAGTTCTCCAAACTGATCTAATGCAAAGACGCTCGACATCTAATATTCACATTCTCTCCACATTTAATGAACACTTAGCTAAAGTGAATATTAAAGCAGAACAAGCTTGGGAATCAATTTAACTTGAGAAAAAGTAGGAAAACGGAAAGAGAAAAAAAATCCCCTCTTCAAATCACAGTCTCAATCGATTTCCTTTACCTCTTCCCTAAACTACTAAGTGTCTGGTCCTCGGCTTGGAGTGTGCAAGAAAGGGAGAAAGTAAGGAGGAGGAGGTGCAAAGAGGAGTTCTGGGTCAGAAATCACTGGGTGATTATTCACCACTCAGCCATGTGTAAAACTCATTAGACAATGCGTAATGCCTTTAATCAAATCAATGGCACAAGCAACTCTAAACTGATAGCTCCCATCAAAACTTACATAAAGCATGGCAAATTTCTCATTCAATGATAAAAATAAGTGATGGCATACGAATTATCCTCAAAATGGACCTAATTGTTCTGTGTCTTCAGATCAATACCACAGAGGGAAATAAATAAGAAAAATGATAAATGAGAAAAGTTAAGAGTGAGAACTGCAACAAAGAGGACAGAAAGGTTGTCTTCTTTAAAATTAAAGATTCTATGTTTGAAAGATGCTAAATCTGACCTCAAAGAGAATGGGAGTTATTAAAATAAACTTTTTCACACTTTGCAAAATCAAAAGCACAAACTACAATGCATGTTATTGGAATTTTTTCTTCCCAGGAGTTTTTAATATTTCTTTACAAGTGGCTATGGTAATAATGAGGCCTGCTTATGCATTCTGAAGCTCCTAAATAAAATCCAATTTAACTAATTACTTGATAAGTAAATAGGGATCCACAACACAGGTATGTTGAGATGACAACTATAAATCTCTCCATAGAGATGATTTATAGGCAAAGCAAATATTTGGAAAGAGACAGAACTGAACTTCTTGGTCAATGTGTAAAATGTAATGTGAGGAAGTTTAACTAAAGATAAAACCCAACAATGCCATGAAGCAAGATGACCATATAATTTATTGTGGAGAGGAGATCTGTCTAAATTTACATAGCAGAGGATAAAAAGTTCAGTTTCTTGATACCTTAAAGTTAATTCAAGGATCCGGAAGGACGCTAAGCAAGATAGCCAAAGTGCTTCAGCTCCTGCTACTTACCTGAAGTAAGCTAATCATTGTTTATGTGTTATCACTCATATCAGACTTAAATCTAAAGGAGATGGAGCTTTTGAATCTTTGTCACCACAGCAGTTGAAGGTGCTTCCACAGTGTGTATGAATACATATGCAATAGACTGTACATGCAATAGGTGTGTAATTCGCAGGCTGGTCAATGTTTCTGCGTTGGAAGCAGGAACAATTTGACGTGGCAAAAACAAAATACCAAACAGGGAAAATCCATCAAAATGAACAGCAGGACAAGCTCTCCTCATAATCATCTTTGCCTTCTAAGTCTCCTCAGCAAGCTTTGAGTTAGTGACATACTCGTTTGGCACCGTGGGGGTGTGGGGAGCTGTGGGTAATTAGGCGGGTGGAGGTACAGATGTTGAGCTGTGGAGGACCCTAACCGGGACACTGAGAAGCACTGGAGCACAAACAACCCTGCATCTGCCTCTCTCTGCCAGCTCTAAGTACCCCTCTTTGTCAGGGTATGGGTCTTCATTTTTTACTGTTGACAGGCAATGTTATTTCAGTTATTTAGTGGCATCTGGTTAGACTGGTCGAGAGAGAAAAGGAATGAGAGGAGAAAAAAAGAAAACGGCAAACACACGCACACACATCCACAGGACACACTTTAATTAATTGCGGGGAGATTACATGGTCTTCCAACCGTGTAGTTTGTCATCAGAGCCCATTACACACTTCTATTAGATGTTTCTTCACAGTGTCATGTGTAATTTGAAGGAGAGTCTTGGTGGAGGATCTCTGAAGTAAGGTGAGGGCCCTAATCGGGGAGACTTAAGTTTGTTTCAACTGCAGCAAAAATAAACTGTGCCACACCTCAATTAGCACACAGCAGAGTGTAAACAAACAAGTCTTACAGAAGCAGTGGATATTTCATGGTGTGTCACTCACTCACAGCAACACTGAGGGATGTGGTTGTTTCCAGGCCCGCCGCGGGTCTGCCGCACCACGGTGGCATTGCTCTTCATTTCCGCTGGAGAAGCTTTATTTTCATTGCCAAGCAATGAAGTGTCTTTGTATGACTGGGGTGCACACCACAATCAATCTTACAGCAGCGGAGTTAACAGGACAGAAACCAATGCAGCCGTTACTCGGCACAGAACATTACCAGTGTATGGACTCATTATTCATCAGAGGCTCCATTAGACACCGCTCACTACGCTGCCACACTGGATATGAGGCGGGGAGTCAATGCTGCGTCACACACAACACTGCTCACAGCGCAGGAGCACCAAAGACAAATCATACACGCCTTCTTGAATAGGAATACGTTTCTTCAATTTTACTGTTTTAATTTGAGGCTTGTTAATCTGAAAGCAAATGCGTACTTACTTTTTATCTTTGACTGTTAAAGAAAATATGTTGAAATGAACAGATTCACAGTGATTCGCAAAAGCATTCATCCCTCTTGAACTTCTCTAGGTTTTATCACATTAGACCCAAAAACATAAATTAATTTTATTCAATGTTTTTTTAGAGCAAGAATCTAAAGTGGAGGGAAATAAATGCATTATTGTCAAGGTTCAAAACAAACTTCCCAAAACTTTTGCATGTATTTGTATTTAGCAACCCTGACTCTAGCACCTTTACACATACAGAGTGGCCTTTTTACTCAGTCTTCTTTGTGAACTAGTTCAATGTTAGTCAGTCTATCTCAGTTTCTTAATCAGATTGAAGTCTTGGATTTGACTGGGCCATTTTAATGTATTAATCTGCCTTGATGTAAACCAGTTGCATTTCTGTATGATTAGGGCTGCGGTCCTGTCCTTCAATTTCCTGAGGGAGTCTTCCCAAGGGATCAATAAAGTACGAGTCTAAGTCTAAGTCTGTTTGAATGTGAAACTTTGAAACAATCTTAGGGCTTACAACCTTTCACTGTACTTTTCTCCATTTATCTTTCTAGCTATTTTTAATAGCTTCCCTGTTGCACCCGAGGAAAAACATTTCCACAGCATGACACCACCACTTTCTGCCAGTCTGGGGATGTATTCATGCTGATGTGCATTCAAAGTTTTCTAATATAGTCTTTTCTCTGAAAACACAAAACTCGGATTTTGGTTGCATTTAGCAAGAACAGTATACACTTCTAACGTTCTTTCAACAATTGCTTTCTTCAGATTTATAGCATCAGATTTGTAAAATGTAAGGTTAATAATTATTCTGTTAACAGATTTCTCCGTTTCAGCCATGGATTTCTCCAACTCTTCCAGAGGTAAAACGAGCCCCAGTGCCGCTTTTCTGATTTAATGGTTTCTTTGCCTGGCTTGTCAGTTTATATCAGGGGTGTCTAAAGAGCTGCCTGGGAGCCATTTGCAACTCTTTAAATGATGTTTTACAGCACTGGGTGCACACAAAGTATTTATCTTTTATCAGTCACACTGTGCTTTCATTTTAATTTCACGTTAAACAGGACCACAAACATCCAGTGGTTTTCACTCAGAGTTAGTGCACCCATTCATTAAACCTGACAAACAGTGACCCATATCCCATTCTTGCATCTGATCACAGAGTACAAAGAGACCCCCAACTAACACCTCAAAATTCAAAACAAATTAAGTTTTTGATCAGCAAGTTTCTGAAACATTTCCTACAAAAATTAGATTAATATTTCAACAAGTATTTTTTTAAAATGTATCCATTTATATTTTTATGTTTGTAAAAAATAAAAATAAAAAAAAAACACAATCATCTGGGCTACATTGCAAAAGTCTGGACATCACTGTTTTGGTTAGCCTTTTCTTTGTAGGAGTGTCATCCTCCTTCCTTTCAGGAAAATAAAGGAAAGTGCTCCATGTCAAGGTGAAACTAACTGCAAGGAGTGATCTTCCTGTTCCTTTTCTGATCTTATCTTGCAAACCTTTGTGGTCTTCACAGAGGCATTGTATTTATTTCGAAATTGAAATTAAGTTACACACACATGGCATTTCTTTGCAAATAGGGTTACAATTAACAGCAGTTAGTTACATTAGATTTTATTTTGGGCCACCAGAATAAAGGGGACTGAATACAAATCTTTGCTGCAGTTTTCAGATTTTAATTGGTAAAATCCTTTTTTCAAAAAACAAAAACCAAAACAAAAATTTGTTCCTTCCACATTATGGTTATTCACTACTTTGTGGTAATGTACCACATAAACCCCCAGGTTTTTATTTGCAACATGCCGGAATGTGAAAAAGTTAACATTTTATGAACATTTTACTAAGAAACAGTATTTCTTTTGTGTCACTGCAGCAGTTTCAAACTTATCAACAGCATATGTCGTCAGTTCAGGACAAACACTCATCTATTTGCTGTTTTTCTTTTACTTTTAAAATTCACAACATGTGGGTCTCTAAAATATCCAAGAAAACTGTCAACATTTTGCAGGCACTTTCATGTGTCCCAATGCTGGTAACCAACACTCTCACAGACTATGTGCCCTCATGGGCCACCATCACAGCTGGTAAAGTAGCTAATGGCACAACATTTAACAGTCAACATGAGGGAAAAGGGAATAATAGACTATAATTTATACATCAGTGTAATAACCCGAGCTCTAATTGGCCACACATATTGTGTAAACTTGGAGAATTTCAACTGCAGCGTCACATTCAGGATTTTACAACATTAGACAGCAGTTAAAAGTGGTGAGAAGACAGACAGTGGGTGCTGGCTGCTGAGCAGTACCAGGGTGGCAGCACACAGCACATGAGGTGTCCCTTATGAGCCTGTCTGCTTTTTTTTCCTCCCTCCTTGCTGTCAGTGCCGAAGCCTTAACCATCCGCTGCCATCACTGCCAGTCGGGCCTGGGACAGCTGCTCACCAGAACAACCTCAACACACACGTGCAGCTCAACTGCTATAGCAAGCAGGCGCAGGGACCCCTGGTAATTGGGCTTTCTCACTCCACAAACCAAAAAACAAGCGATAGCACATTCCTGTCTTGCCACACTGGCAGTTAAGAAATGGCACAGTAAAAGGCAGCGCAAACAAACATCCACGAAGACTGCAACACTCAGATTGTTGCAAACCAGGCAATAAACAGCAGCCCCTGGAACAGAAGGTCAGGTAAAACCCGGTCAGGTAAACAGGAAATCCTCCTGCAAACAGGAAGTGACATGGGTCCTTGGATCTCGATGTGCTACATCCATCTGTGTTGCACGTGGAGAAAGTCAAAAGAACGACTAATGAGCAGAGCAAAGACAAAGGTATGGATGTTTACAAGTATCTGCCTTCAGTTTGAGAGGAAACTAAAATGGAAATTGAGGACAAACAATCAATGCCTCATTATAATCTCACAACATGCATGCAGGCTTGTTTTTATACCCTTGTCAGTTTATTGTGAGAGCCTAATTTTGGCTTGTGTTTGTTATGCTACCGCTATTACAGGCTGATGTGTCCTCATTCTTAATTTCTGTCCCAGTTATTTTTTATTGCTTTCTTGTTTATCTTCTTCTCAAATGTTTCCTGCTGTACTCTGGAACTTCTCTGCAGTATCCATGTGAATCCCCAGCTGTAAAACAGTTAAGAGGATGACATATCTCTCTCATGCTTCATCTGCAACATTATCTTTTCATCCTCTTTTTCTTCCCAGGCCAGGGAGAAGAGAAGGGTTGGAGGGTGGTGGGGGGTGAATGTTGATGTCTGCTAACTAAACTCCAACCCTCAGTCAAACCTGCAATTACTGCCATGTCTCTCTCTACCTTAAACATTGCTTAACAAGAAAAATATGCCAATATGCCGCAAACGCTTTAATTTGGGCTCCAGAATTAAACAAGCTGCTTGAAGCTGTGTTGTAAATTACCCTGAGGAATGTGCAACTCGGTTCAGACACAAAGCACACATTACTTAGACTCCTTCAATAACAGAACACTTATAATTTGTCCCATTTTGGGGATATTTATTGTTTTTCAACCTGTTCTCCTGTCCTATTGGACCTCTCTGGCCTCAGGCACACGTTCTTATCTGATGCTGTGTCAGACATTTGTTATAAGACCATAACACAACGCCTGTCTTTGCAGAGGAGATGAACCTCTTCCTTGACAAGTAAGGACATGGCTACATATAGTCACTAATATGCAAAGGAATCTGTCTGTTCCATGTCTGCCTGTCTCTCAGTGAAGCTGAACAATAACATTTTTAATAGAGTTTACATACTTTTATTTGGGTGTGTTTGTGAAGTTGCATGAAACACTTCAGAGTCTGACTTTGAAATCATAAATATAACATATTTAGTGTAAACTTTAATTATTAGAAGGACAATTGAATAGATCTTTGCGTGCTTGTTCTGGTTGTCCAAGAATCTGACAACACAGCATGTCAGAGTTTTCACTCTCATGAGGTAGGTTGGATGGATAATAACTCCAAGTTCTGAGCACCCATGATCACCAACACCTGAGGGAAGGACTTGGTCCTAAACAGGCCTTAATATCTGGCTCAGTGTCCTGCCCGAGGCTGCTGTCAATGAATGATGAATCAGACACACCTGATGGCTCTATCTCTAACAAGAATCTTGGAATCCTCATCAGAGCACTTACTGAATCGTGATTAATTCCCTCCAACACTGCTGACAGAGAAGGTGCTTCATCTGTCGCTGTTCACTTTGCCTGGCTAGGCCCCGAGCAAAAAACAGACAGGCGGAGATGGAGCATTACAGAGAAGAAGAAGGTTTAAAGCAGTTTAGCTGCTGGTAAAACAAACAATATTGAGAGCAGTGTACTGTAAAGGAGGAAGAACAAAGCGTGTGACTGATCCACTAGCAAAGCTTTTTATTTAACAAAGAGCGCACTGTGAGACCAGTAGAGAGGTAAAAAGACAGCGTATCAAAAAAAGCAAGGATGAAATCTGTAAAAATAATGACAAAACAAAAGTAGGATGCCAAATGACAAACAACAAAGAAATTTCTGCTGAGAAGTGATGAAACAGGGTGGTGTTTAAGATGTGGGAACTATGGGAGACAGACACAATTATGTTTTTGTAACTTTAAACCTTTTATTTCTCTCTGGAGAAGTAAGCTCAGCACAACCAAAAGGCCAAAGATTGCACGTTATATTCAAGCACAAGACGGCATGCATAGTAAAACCATCATGAGCTTCATGTGCTATTTGCACGGATCCAACTTTGCTCTGATACCATAAATAAAATGCCTTGAGAAGTTACCCAAGTGGAACATATGCTTTACTTCTGCTTAATCTATAAATCCAGCTGTTCTGTCAAAGCAGAACATTACAGAATATTTGTAAACAGTGTCAGAAACACCAATGGACATATGAGAGGTCAGAGGTGGAGGGGTTGAGTATTGAAAACACTGAACAGCTCAAAGAGCACTGTTACAATCTGTCATCCAAAAGTTGACTGAGTCAAACCTGCCGTGATGGCCTTCCACCTTAAGGTAAAGTCAAGGAAAGGAAGAAAAAATAGAACAGCAGTCAAGAGACCCACTCTAACTCTGGAGGAGCTGTAAAGATAGACAGCTCAGTTGAAATAATCTGCTGACACCAAGTTATGCACTCCACAATTCTCCTTTGTAGAAAGTTGGCAAGGAGACAGACATTTTTAAAAGAAAACTATCACAAGGCATGTCTCCAATTTTTTTAAACATATCAAAATGTTACTCAGCAGTACATGGAAACTGCTCAGAATTATTAGGAAAACAGATGAAGCTAAAGATGAAATCTGGAATGGACAATCTGTTAATGGTGCAGAAAACTAGATACTGGGAAGAAGGTTTTACTTCCATCAAGATAACAATTGTAAACATACAGCCATATCTATAATGGATAAGTTTGGATTCAAGGATATTCATGTGTTAAAATGACCCACTCAAAATCAAGGAGCAAATTCAAATAAAATACTTAAATAAGTTTGTGGTTGTATTATAACAAGATATCTGTTGTATTTTCAATAATGTAATATCATAGTCCCTGAACATAATTTCAAAGGACTTATATATAACACTCTATCCTTACATCTGGTTTAAATATTATTAGTCTTAAGAGATTAGTGTTTACTTATCACTTCTGGGTAACGAGGTGCCCTTTGTGCTCGATTAGTAAGGAGCTGGTTTGCAATACCCGGTTCTTTTCTTGTTGGTCTCCAAGGCTGAAATGGAGTAAAGCCAAATCAATGCTTGCTGCTCTACCCCTGTCATCACTGATATCATAAGAAACTGCTAATTAACTTACTTCAACCTCTGGAACAGCTCTGACCAGAGGGCTAATGTAGCTTAATCGCATGTGGGGCCATGTGCTTACTTCCCTCGGACTTTCTCGCTTCCCAGTCAGAGGTAATCGATTGTAAACTGCAGCTGAGGTCACGGCAGCCCACAACTTCCCCTGCTGACCCCTCCACACCCCCAGGCAGGACCTTAATGGAGCCTTGCTCCTTAAAAATCAATACTCAAACTGGACATGGATCACAATATGAGCCACTGCTGATGGGGTCTGACAATTGCTCTTTGAACGTCTGAATGCAATAAGTGACTGCTACAATTTAGATGTTAGTGCATTCAAATTCCAAAAATAAAGAAAGGAAACATTCTCCTTTAGTTTGAATTCAAATTTCTGGGCTTCCTCCAAGTAACGTCTTGATCAGGCTCGTGCAGAGGGACAAATGTGTGCTACGGAGCAATCTAGTCTATCGAGACTCTTAAGCCCACTCACAGAGCGGGGAACGACCTAGAAGACAACAGCAGCAATAACCAATAAGGCAACCCCATTAATTCCTCCTCACCTTGGGAGGACCTGTTTGAGTGACTGCGTCCTGTTAAGATTAATTCCAGACTAATACTAATTGGTCCATCAGCCAATGGGGCCCTGGGGGAATGGTTCCCTTTGGTCAACCCTCGCTGGGGCTAACCATCATTGGAGGGATGCTGATGAGCTGGCATTTTTATCAGCCACCGCATTCCGCCAGAGCTCCCCCAGGGCTCTCCACAAACTATAATTAAATCTCACACAATCCATAATTGTGGTGTTTACAATTACTGCAGAAGAACAGCACGGAGACACAAGAGGAGGCAGACGTAGGAGCGGAGTGAAAGACTGGAAAAAAATGAATGAAAGTGAGTAAAGAACCGGCTTGGCTCCACATTAAAAGGTGAAAAATTCATATTAAAACCTCTTTCTCTTACACCCCATCTTCCCTCACTTTTCCTTAATAAGCTCTCAGGGCTGTTTGGCATGGGGTAAAGCCCATCACTTATTTATTTTTCCCAGATAGCCCTATTAATCTTCCCCAGGCCGGGAGTGCTCCGGCAGACAGTGATGTGGACTGGATCTGCCGTCCCTTGGGTGCTCCTCGAGGAAGAGCCGTAAATGACCCAAATAAAGGGTACTTTTGAAGGCTGCCGAGAGGCGCCGGCACCATTAAAACTAAATGAAGTGTTTATTAGCCATGCCGACAGCATTCTAAGCGCTGCCAGATCAAGGGCAGTTACAGTTAATGTGTCTCGCCGAAGCGTTCGCAGTTTGTTCTGCCTCACCAGAGGGCCTGGAAGAACCAAAAAGAAATGATTTCTCTTCAATTCTCACACCTGTTTTTTCGCTCCTCTACTCTCTTATTTTCATCCCATCACCTATCATGCAAACGCCATACCTCCGAACTGCCTCTACCCTCACACCAGCTGACACATATATACCTATCCAGTGCTTTTCCCCCAGTTATTTAAGCCACATATAGCTAAAAAGTGTGACAGGAGCAAGGCATACAGAAGGTAGAATAAAGAGAAATGTGTTGAGAGTCTCAGCAGAAAGGGCCCCCATTACACTGACACAATCTGGCTGGTCAGGAGACATTGACAGGGAACCAAATGCTACTTTTAAGCTTTGATTGCTCTGCTTTCTGAAATTTTCCCTAAAAAGTTTTCCTGCCCTGTAATTATATTCTTCGTTTCGTTTAAGCTTTTAAGCAGCCAGACAGGCTTTTTTTTAAGGGGTGAAAAGATAATTGAGATCTGGGCTCAGCTTCACTGTTACTGTTTATAAGGTTTAAGCTTTTAATGAAAAAAATGAGCTGAAATTGGATTATATGGGGAATAAACTGTCCATTCATCATCTTTATATTTTCCTTTATTAGGCAGAGTTATTGCAGCTATGGCATAAGACAGACATCTATATTTCCAAGAACACATTTCTTAGCAAATTCAGCTCCTCAAACAGCTCTTTGGCAGTTCTAAAGATTCTTTAAAATGGTGCTATTTTCTTATTAGCTCATCTTTAAACATTTTAATACAATATTTCTTTCCCAAGTTCATGTATGCTTCCTCCCACAATATTACCATGTGAGAGTGAGAGTAATGACGCTCATTTAGAGTTGAATTAAAATTCCAAACAATGAAAGCTGCAAAAACTTTCATACACCTCAAAACACATATCTTTTTTTTTTTTCCACACACATCTCTAATTATTTTTCATCACCTCAAGCAGTGTACGGTAATATCCCAGTTCTCGGCTCTGACTTGCCTTTTCTATGGCTGACACAATATCGAGCAACCTCCACCCTTCCTGCCCCCACGTCTCCTTAGCTATTCTGTTCTCTCCCGAAAATGAGTCGGAGACCCAACGACAGTCGTGAATGAAGTTCTCCGCCACCGTTGTGGGGCTTTGTATGAAGATTGATGTTGGACACAGCGCACTTCCGAAGTCAGAGGCTGCAATTACAATCCGGAGTGATTATCCTTGCCCATTAATAGCAGCAGATAGCATGTCACAATCAAGGATGTGCATAATTAATCAGTGGTTACTCTTTGCACCCTCCCTCCACCGCTTTTCCTCTGGGCTATTTTCAATGTAAAACAGGGTTATGGACAATTCCCAGCAGTGCAGACTAAACACACCGCCCAAAGCTTACAAGACGATGTGGGTGCCGCTATTGACAAAACATCACTAACTAGTAATGAACACAGTGAGGGCTGAGACTAATTCCTGATTCCTTCATTTATCTTCCCTGGACACTATCACAACTGCGTACCTTCAACTTAGGTCAGTTAAGATTAGAAAAACACAGCACATTATTTATGTTCTTTTTTTCTGTTGATGTTAGCGTACTTCTTTTAATAAGAGCAGCCTGATATTATAATCATCATTTTTCTCTATTTCTTTTTGATGTCCAAAAAACGCCTCCAGGCTAGAAGTGAGAAAAGGAATTCACACCAACACAGATCCTTTTTTAAATTTTTTATTTTTTCACATCTTCACCTGCACTGGTTTAACACACTGTTTGTAGATCACTATCAAAGCTTTCCTCTCTCTTTATTTGACCTTCCTCCCCAGAAGTAAACCCCAGGTTGACTCCCTTCACAACAAAACAACACTGTCAAACCTAAAGCCCGCTGACTTTCAAACTTTCCTTTGCCGTACACAAGACTTTCTGCTCACAGGTCCTCCGGAGAGCTGTGCCTTCCATCAATGCCAAGCCCAAACAGAGGAGCGTTGGCTCAGTCGTTGTGATTTATATAAGTTATTATAGCCCATTACGGAACAAAAAAATCAGGACAAAAACCCCACTTCACAACAGAAACCGGCCAAACAATGGGACCACAGTGGCGAGTGCTGCCGTATGGGCGGGTGAAGTCCAGCAACATGCCTGGGCCTCCACTCATCACACATTGTCTTTAATCTAATTCTACACATGGTTTCGTTTCAATTCGAATCAAAAGCTCTCATGTTAACAAACCATAACAGATCTCCCTTAATCCGCCCGGCAACAAAAGATGGATGGATGCAAGAGACACTCCGCCTCTTCGTCCCTGGAATCAAACCTAATTTGCATACAAAACACTAGCTGGAGGTAAGGGCATATATTAAAGCCATTATTTTGTGTTGTTCTCACAGCAAAAAGTTTGCATAATTGTGTTTAGCATTACGTGGGACGGAGACTCACTATCCAAGAGCAACTTCAAATCCTTCCTGTTGCTGCTGGCCATCAACAGTCCTGCGTTCTCTTGATAATGCTGTTAGTAGACAAATAGGGACTTGGCTCTTTCTCTCTTTCAATAACAAATATAGAGACACTATTGCTTCAAAGGCTCACATGCTGCAATATAAGTATTCATGACCTTCCACAAACTATGTCCTCCACAATATTACTACAGCAGCTCAACATAAAGCTTTACCAACTCATAAACTGCTCTCTGGAAAGGGAACATGTATTGATGATTGAGGATGGAAATAAAAATAATAACTTGAGATAAAGTTAACTTCACATATTTATTGTATAATAGTGACATACTAAGTAGAGACACATTGCCAAAAATAGAAATTTCCTGTCCTAAAAGGATCCAGAAAAAGTAGTTATGTTAAGCTGGAATTATTATTCTATGATCTTTTTTTTTTTTATCATACAATAAAACCCCCAAATTTTGCTTCAGCAAAGCTGAGCGCTACAGCTCCAATGTAATTTTTAGTCAATTTTGGATGTTTTTGATAATATAAAAAAATATCTCTTTTGATATTATCTCTTATATCAAAAGAGATTATTCACCAATTTTCACTCATCTTTATAGTTTTTTTGTTAAATTCAGGATATAATTTATGGTTCTCCATTGTTTTGATTTGATAATTCCCAAAAGCGCATTTCCTTTTCACTGCAAAAACATGTTCCCAGTTTTTGTCTGTGCTGTCTCTGTAGATAATACACTTGACTGTCGTTGAGCTTCTTTGTACATTTAACACCTATTGGCAAGAAGAAACTTGACTGTATTGAATTATGATTGAATTTGCATCTCTTTATATGATTTAATTGCATTAGTCTTATGAAATAATATTTATTGTTGGATATAAGTTTGATATGTTTTATTTTTCTTTTGAAGGACCTTAAGATGAAATTTATTGAAAATTTTAACTGAAATGAATTAAATATTTTTGCGTAGTTTATCAATTAGCGGTGAAGCTCTTCAAACTCCCTTACTGACTATATTTTGATGTTGGCTTGAAAAAAGCAGGATTTCAGTTGAGATTAGGTAAAGCTGGCTTTAAATTCACAAGATAGTATTTTTCATTTATCGAGAACTAAAAAAAAATTTACTAAACATGAATATTAAAGAAGTGTTCTGTGGAAATATTTTCTAATTACTTTATGCTTTCTTTTAAAGGAGCCAAATATTCAAAAAATCCTGATGTGGGCCACAGGCCTTGAGTTTGACGCATATGAGCTACCGTATACATTTTCAGCTAAAAAGACTTGGGAAATTGCCAACTGATAAAATATTTATTTAGGTCTGTTAAACCGCTTTGGTATTTTTCACAAAGTCAATTAAAGACATAGAAACAAATTGTGTCGGTATGACAGGCGGCTGATTACAAAGTGTCTTGACATTTTTTTGAAACCTGTATTACTGCCAAGTCCTCTATGAGGTGTAGACTCAACACTGGTTCAACAACTAAGTTTAACGCCTTTTCATGTTTGAATGACTACTGGGTCAAAGTTCAATGGCTTACAAAGACAATGAAATAAGAACATTCCTTTCTAATTGGTGAGGTTTTGCAGAACAAGCAAAGTCACTCGAAACTAGGTGACCTGGAAAAGGAAACTTAAATGGGTATCACTTCAAAAATCAGCCATAACTCCGGATTATCATATACTCTGAACTGTTGCAGTAGAAATGTGTCCACTTGGTATTTATACCAACACTCAGAAGTATTCCCAAAGTCCAAATGTTAACAGCATATAGTGATACTGCCAATCCTCCTCATTCCAAACATGAATGGCAGCACTGTCAATGCATGTGTTCAACTAATGTTTCTCAACAAAATACCGACTGGGGAGAAAGAAAAAGATTGCAAAACTCAGCTCTTACAATGACAATGTGACAGTAGGCCTCAGGAACATGTGCCACTTTGAGATCACCAGTTAGGGAATTAGTCAGCACTAATGTGGCCACTTTGCAAGATCAAACACTAGAAGGGTTAGTCACTGGCAGCAGGACTGTATAATAAGCAGAAAAACATGTCGGAGCAGGAGGTCTAATTTGCAAAATTCTTCCTTAGTCAAACACTAACAGTAATGATGAAAACCTGACTTGTACATCTGTTTATGACAGCCACCTCAGGCAAAGTGTGAAAGGGCTGAATCAAACATAATTCATTATGTTGATGTAACGCTTTCTTTTTCTTTTTTTTTTTTTTACAAACTCACCACCTTCATCCTGCACACACAGACAGACATGGGCAGCTCTCTCTTCAGGTGCTATGATATTTATCTAGATCTCACCATATATCTTTGGGATATGCAGTAACTCTCTCAGCTTAACTTGCTGGGCCTTGTTCCTGTCCAAGGTGCCTGGAGGGGGTTTTACAGCACACCTGTGTGTCAAACAGGACTCGAGCGGTCCTGAGCTTTTTTTCTTTCTTTTTTTTCAACAGTGTCCTTGCCTCCTGGTGGCTTGAGAGCGGAAGAACAGATCATGAAAAAACATAAGCCTGAGCCATCTTCAAACACATACATAAAGGCCTCTGCGGATGCTTTTATCATGCTGCACATTAGCCATGCTCCATTCATACATGTGACTGGGTTCCCTCAAAGGTGTGCTCGTATCATATGTGTGCAGCCCTGTCATCTGCATAGACGCGCATGCACACACACCAAAAGCACATTCATATTAGCATGTTGTCATGGTTGTGTGACGGGAGCTGGGTATAAATTGCAAACGGGTCTACCATAATGAGGACTGATGGCTTATGCCTGCTGTATATTCCAGGAGGGTATCTTCTGACAGCTTTGGGAACCGATAAAGTAATAACTAATAATGTGCAGATAGCAGCGCTACTGTGTGACAACTGTGCTGCAAGAGGCTGTGTGTGACTGAGGGAGTGACTGAGCGGCAGGGACGGAGAGAAAGAAAGAGAAAAGCAAAGTGAGAGGATGGGGGAGATGAGAGAGAGGTAGGGGGGGCCTGTGCTGTGGGGGCTTCCTTTCAAGTTTCAAACACAACCTCCGGTGATGGTTTCAAACCTAATTCACTACCTCCAATAAACACATAGGCAGAAAGAGAATACATAAACTGTTTAACAATCACTCACTTTGAAAAAAGAGGGTACAGAACAGAGGGAGGGGGGCAACTTAGGTATCCATCCGGCATTGCCTTTTTATAATCCGTCAAAACTATAAACAGAAATTGAAATAAGAAGAGCTCAGATAGGGGTGCAGGAGAAACACGAGGGACAGAGTAGGCTGTGCTTCCCCACCTCCCTTTCTCAAGGTTCAACATGGAGCCTCCTCCATAAATCATAGTCCCCACCGCAAGAAGACTGACGAGTGTCAGAGTGACAGATGACACTGTGCATACTCCTTTCTGCCTCCTCTCCTTCTTCCACTACAGCTTTGCAGGAGTCCAATCCACTGTCTTATTGATAGGCGTTCTGGCTTGGTAATGCAGAGCAGGCGAGCACCACAACAAATACAATAGTAGTCTGTGTACACTGGAGAAAGAGTTGCAGAGAGCCAAGGGGTCAGCTGAAGTTTAGTCTTGGCTCGCTGAATGTTGACTACTTATTCTGCAGATTTTCTGCTCATTGTTAAACTCTTTAGAGTTTTCCTTTACTATGGGAAAAACAACCACCTGGCAGCATACAATCCAAAGATGACAGCTTTGAGGGAGATTTAAAGGCAGGCCAGTCGTTTTTCATGCTATACCACTGTAAAGAACTTTAAACTAAAGGCTTTCTAAAGCCTGAGATCTTGCATGCCAACTAGTTCCACTAAAATAAGTTCAACTCCAAGAATATTTTGCAGAGGCACCATGGTTTATTCTATCCATGCTCTATGAATGTGGCTCATGTAATGAAATTCAGACCAGTCATGTTGAGATGGGGCCATACGCTTCCACACCACAGAGATATAGCAGCCTTTGTTAAACAGGCATAAGTTATGGTTAGACATTATCCACTCAGTCAACATGAAGGCCATGGTAAATATGCATATACAGTTTAGACAATAATGAATATCTTTATTTTTTATTTTTACAAAATAAATCACTTGCTATATCAAATAGAACCAAAGAATTACTAAGTCTTTTCTTTAAGAGAAGCCAGTCTCCAGATTTACAAATCCTCCACCATACATAAGATTTCACATGAGATGCTTTTCCACATATCCATCGTTCACTTCACACCAAAACCACAGAGTGTTTGTTGGCGTTTCTGATGATAGGACAGAAAAGTCTTTATTTGACTATAGTATCTGATCGTTGTTTTGAAGACCATGTTTTTTTTAAAATAAACACGAGTCCTCTTCTAATCTAGTTCCCAGAGGTTAGGGGAACATGAACTCTGTTTCACTTCACATTTATATGTTTTCTTATACTGGAATTAGTGTATTTTTCCCACAATTTTAGAAATGTGCTATAATTAACAGTAAGGAATTTCCAAAAAATATGTGTAAGTTTTGCAACTGGAATAAACAGATTTATTTCTTTTCAGGTTTTTTCCACATGCACATTTCACAGCAGAAAAAAATATTTAGTTACAATTTTTGTAAAATGTAAATTAAATGGTCAAAATTGTACATCGGTCAAATTGTATTACAGTATGTGACAGTTTAAGACGGGAGTATTAATCGCCTAATGACAAAGCAGGAAACAATGCAATGCTAACATTTCCAGGTGTAACAATACATTGTAATTATCCATAACATATACTAATCCGTACTTGACATACATGACATCTTAGGTTTTATACTGTTAATTCAGATTTTAGGACTATGTGGACAAATCAGTACTAATACAAAGAAAAACTAAGCATTCAAGCACTATGCGTGTAATCTGCACAAACCATCAGCCCAAATTTTGTCCCCAGTGTTAATCTATTTACTTTCAGATCAGGGTGGAACGGACCAGCTGCACAGTCAACTTTGATCAAGTTTGGTTGTAAACGAAAATAAAGTCGTGGCAGGAGGTCGAGGGAGGGGAAAGGGAATAAGAAAAGAAGGGGAAAGAGGGAGAATGCACTTTAGGAGTGTGGTTATGTTTCAAGAGGTAAACCACAGGTTGGGTCTGGTGTAGCGGGGCTGATCTGTGTTTTCCTTCAGTTTGATTGGGTCTCTCATTAGGAGCCAGGCCCTGAAACCCGAGCTCCGCCTAATGCCTTGCCGTGTTTAGAAAAGTGCAGAAACCATTTGGCGGTAATAAGCGGCCTTTTCAAAAACAAACCTGTGAAATGAAAGAAGGCCAGAGTTGCAAAAACTAACGGTAGATTTATTTTGAAAAGGGGGGATTGGAGACATGACTATGAAAAATCATAAACTGCAGTTGAAAAGAAAATGTAGCAGACTTCACACTGAAGCTACTCATTCCTTAGAATGTTTTACATGCATGGTAGTTCATCTGACATTCTGGATTCTGGATTTAACTCACCTTCAGCCTCATCATGAGATCTGTCAGAGAGTTACCTTATACACAACAGGCCCTCATTCCACACTGATGGTGTCACAAGATAAGCTGCTCTCTAACTGTCACTTGTTTGTAATTTATTGCTACTTCTTTTCCTCTTCTTTTTTCTCTCTTTCACACAAATTCCGTTTTTTTCGCCTGCAGTCGTCCAATTTGGTGTGTAAGTCAAGAACATTTCCAAAAGTCTCTGATGCACCCTCAACGTTTACTGACTTCAGTAACAGTTATCAAGGGACTCCCTCTAAATGTATGAACTCAGTAAAGACAGGTAGTCAAAAACACTAATGTCTTCATGTTTTAACTTGCACAAATCACCATAATGAGCTTGAAGCTGTACAGGCTCTTCTTTCATGTTAATCACCAAAGATGCTGATGGTGTGTTTTCCCATGACTGAGGTAATAGCACAGTCAAGGGGGAACTGGGTTTTGGGCCAGAGGTCAAGAGTGCTGGGTGCAGACCTGTCCCGAACTGAGTCCTTCTTGCTCAGGGGGACAGGCCATAAAGCCAGAAGGCCACCCTGCTCAGAGTAGCATCAATGGACCTCAGGTTCCCAATAGTGACAGCTCCCATGTCACAGACGGCCTTGTGGAACACGGGCAATGCACCCCAGGGGCCAGCTAAGGGACAAAAATGCATACAGACACCTGTGTCTGGAGCTGTAATTTGTCTCCTCTCATGTTCAAGGTGTTTTATGGGAGCAAAGGGACAAGGTGAAACAAGGAGCAAACAAGTGAGCCCACATAAACCTTCCCTCCTTCCCTGCCTTTGCAAGCAGCACAGAGCTTATTATCTACTAACCTTCAGCAGAAAAATAAAGATGTCTGGCATGTTGTTCTTCCACTGAATGATGACTTATGGGATTGTGAAGAACTTCACAGCTTTCGAAAAGGCTGCATTTATCACTGCATAGTTTGAATGACAGACACGTCAACAGGGAAGGAACATAACCAAAAGTTTACCCAAAGTACTCTCCGTTGTTGCCTAAGTAAGCGATTCTTTGCATTATATATATATATATATATATATATATATATATATATATATATATATATATATATATATATATATATATATATATATATATATATATATATATATATTAAGGTGCGTCTGTGTGTTTGCATGCATATGCGTATGGCTGTGGGTAAACGGTGATCCCTGCCTCCCGCTCTGTATTTTATGTTGGGGTATTAGCGAGGGTCCCTCCCAGAGGCAGTGACTACACAGACGCTTCCGAGGAGGCGCTCATCAACGCCCCTGCTTTCAAAGGCAGCTTTAGACAGTGCCATTCAAAGCAATCAGCCCAGTCAGGGTCTGCCCATCCAGCTCAAATCCTTTCATGGCTATCAGAAGAACTCTGAGCTGGGCCTGCTGGGGGCAAGGCAGGGACGGGAGGTGGGATTTGCTCAGAAGGGATTGTGAAAAAGGCCGTGACACACGCTTATTCATGCCCCTGTAGCCCCCCAACAAAATACATATATGAAATAAATAATTTAAAAAAGATGAGGGTGAGGCGATACCCTCCAACAGAAGTAATAGAGCCTGTCTTGAGTTTTGCACATACTTATGCTCACAGTCAAAGTATGCAAACGAGCTTTCATACACAAATGCATTAAACACCGTTATCCACGACGGTGAAGAACTCAAGCCTTTAAATCATAATTTATCTATCATAAGACATTGATTTGTTGTGTTGGAGAAACTAAAGAAGAGCTGATTGTCAGCAGCAAAGCTCGGAATTAATCAGCAGTTGATAAGCTTGTGGACACAACAGAAAAAGCAGCATGGCTTTCTCAAGTTGTGCTAATTACTTTCATAGCTAAGCTATTGATAAAGCAACTTTTAACTCACAGCAGGTCAAAGGTACAGTGAACATAAGAACCTAAAAATTAAAACTAAGGGACAAAAGACTATAAACTAGATGTTTTGGAATTTAAAAAATGATCCACTTTTTCAGATTGTCACTTTAAAGATCTTGCTTTTGTTTTAGTTAGTTAGTTCAGTGGGCGGTGGAGTTTATCTGCACAACAACCAAAAATGCATCAGAAGTGTGTCAAGGTGCCCTCATATCTTTGTGGTGTGGGCAGAGAGGGTACAGTGTACTGAGGAGAGTCAGCCAAATCTTCAGTGCCTTGTTTTCCATCTTCATCTAAATCCAGTAGTTCTCTTTGAATAGCTGCGACTGAAATACATAACAAAGCTCTCCTTTGGAAAGGCTGAGCTAATCACAGAAAGCAATTGGGATAGAGATACAGTAAATGAGTTGTTTATTCAAAGGCTGAGGTTTTCTGCCATAAAGTAAATGCATTCACTGTTGTCAAGTGCAGACATTTGTCATGATTTGCAGCTAAAACAAACCATTGCCGCTCAAATGATTGTTTTGATTTTTCAGACGTGCATTTCAAATGACTGAGAAGCAAAAAATTGTCAAAAAAATAAACAGATTGAAAGGAACTGAGCTTGTTGCTAAGTCAGATTAACATCATCAGATGAAAAATATCACAGGTCAGAAAAATACTGTCTTTGCAAAAACTATATTCACGATTTGTTTAATTGTTCTACAATAAATTACTTTAAGCATGTAATATTTTAGATAAGAAATAAAATAGTCAACTTGTCATAGAAAAAGGATATGCTTATAAGTCTCACATCTTCTAAAGCATTCAACAGGTTCTTTTAAAGCATGACTCTGTTTTTAGCCCCATTCATCTTTTTATAAACTTTCACTTGCTTCCCAGTCCTACTGAACAAAGTCATCCTCACAAGATCCTCCTGCCTCTATGTTTCATGGTGGCAATGGTGTATTTATGAAGTTAGCCACACAGCATTTCACATGCACTGAAAAAAGTACAATTCTGGTGTCATCTGACCAAAGTACTTTCTATCACAAATTTTCTGTATCCCATAGTGATTGTGTTAGGTCATACAACTCATCAGTCTGCAATTCAAATGGTTAGCAATTCAAATATCTTGCCAGTTTCCCATGAAACAAGAAACTAATTTCTGCAGTGAACAACGAAGAACTACAGTATATTTATCTGAGTTTTGAATGGCTATGACATTCTTTTGGGTTTACTATACAACTATTGTTGACTTCTCTGATTAACGTTCTTTTTGCCCGGCAGTCAATGTGTGTGAATTAACATTTCTTTGTATATTTGCAATTGTGTCCCACTCTTCAAATGTCTTGATGGTGAATTCAATGTCCTCCAACCTGAATCTGCTTTGAAGTTCTGCACATCTTTATCCCTAACCTCTCTGTTATGTTTCTTAGTCTTCATGACACTTTATTGATTTACCACTAATGTTCTCCAACAATCCTCTGAGGTTTTTTCCAACAAAAACTGGATTCATACTGAGATCCAAATACACACAAGTGGATTCTATTTAAAGTTTATAAGAAAGGTCGCTCAATCACATAAAATCACAATATAATAAATTAAAGTTTAATTTGTGCTTGCAATATCAAGAAATGTGAAAAATGTCAAGCAGTGAACTGTGAACTGTGTTAATTCTGTAGCATTTTGCTAAGGACCTGGAAGACCACTAACATCATGCATAATAGCAGAAGCAACTAGTTAGCTCAAAGAGCTTTGCTATCAGTGGCCTTGCTGTCAGCTCCAAAGGATAAAGGGAGGGAAGAGCAAGAAGGAAGAGGAGTTCAGTATCACATACACTCTTACTGATATGAATCATAATATGCAAACCGAGCACAAAAAACAGAGGACATCTTGACCTGAAACAGGACAAGAGACTGCAAAAGAACAGGAAGAGGTTAATTGGCTCAAACTTTGATAGAAACTATCAGCAGAGGAGTTTTTGGACTAAAAAGAAAATAATCTCATACTAAAATTTCAAAGCACTGGTACTTTCAAGTCCAGGACAGTGAGGATATTAGGAAGGTAAAGAGGCCTATTGAGTGCCAAGCTATCTTGCCCTGGCACTTAATCAAAGGGATTAAGAACTGGGAAGCGAAACTCACAGGTTATCCTCCAGGAAGCATACCAAGTAGTTATCAAAAACACAGAAGTTCAAAGCAACTCAATTTTCCTATACTAGAAGTGTTTTGGTCAGAGCCCCGAGGCTTGTCTCTAGGTTAAAAAATCCAGTTAAAAATGTTGCTGTCTGCATGCTTGTGAGGCTGAAAAGAGTCTCAGCTCATGCAGCTAAACACAGGTCCATTGGTCATGATCAAAAACAAGCTTTGTCCTCAAAATACTTAATTCAACAAACAACTGAGACCCAAGACAGGATGGGGATAAGGGATGGCACGTTTTGTAACAATTACTTCAAGACATCAGGACAGCAAAGAGTCGAACAATCTGTTTTTTATGTTAACTGTAGGATAGCAGGATAGTAGCAGCACAAAACAAAATGGAATGCTATTCTATTACAACATCCAGGATAGTGGCCAAACTATCTACACGCATATGCAATGCTTAAGTGGTAAGTATGGAGATTTCCTTTGACATGTATAATTAGACAAGTATAAGGCTTTTGGTTTGAAGTCTAATTTGAAGAGTTTGAAAGTGAAGGCATGTGACAAATCCCATGACTCCTCAAAAAGTCACAGTGGTTTCTGCAAAATGCTCTGGTGCTTTCCAGCAGCCCAACGAAGCTCAACCAGAATGAGGATGGCATGCGCCGCAAAGTACTGAGCGGGTTTAGAAGTTAGGGGTTCAATTAGGGTTGGGGCCTCTCATGCTGATGACACGTGCCGTCATGCTACAGTACGTAGTCTAAAAACAAAACAGATGAAAACAAAAGGAAAAGAGAAAATTTGCTTTGACTGTTTAAAAGAAACATAGTGCCAAAAATTCTGACACTGCACATGAATGCATGTGCAGCATTCACATGCAGCATTTGAACCAAATTTCTGCACATCGTTTTCACTTATTCAGGTTCAGATTGTGTAAGGTCAGTAAAACCAGTCTCTAAAGTCTTGCACCACTCGGGCAAACATCTATAAACATGCATCCAATTTCTTTTAAAGGTATTACAAAGACTTAAGTACAACTGCTTAGCCCAACTATCACTTGACATGAAATATTTTTTAGACATTTTAGCTCATGCGGACCTTGTTAGGATGAAATCAGTCTGGACGCATATTCGCCGTGTTCATTACCGAATCCTCTGACCTGCCAGGATCCTGGTATGGCTTCGATATACAGCCCCATCTGTCCGACGTTAGGACTATTGGAAACAGATGGACCTTCAATTGTATTTTTGTTCAAATTGCAAAATAGCTACTTGGAAAAGAAGCTAAAATAACATACAAACAAGAGCAACTATGATAACTCTGTCTGGAATGGAATGAGTACAGTAAGAGATCAAAAACATAAGGCGTACAAATTCAACTGCCCTTTGAAAAGGGATCACCCATACCCCCCCACCCCCTTACACTCCCCTTACATTGCAGGCCCAGTATTGATTTACTCTGCAATTTTGTGTTTTTCTCTCCCCACGCAAGCTTTACAGTTTCTGTTGAGCAGGAAGACTGGGAAAATAGCACTCACCAGATTTTTCCAAAGCATGAAAAATTGATACGTTGCTTCTTTTTCAACTAAAGAAAAATGGAGGAAATGCTGAAGAGGGTATTTGCAGACAAGAACAGAAACCAGAACTAAAAATCAAGGTTCTAGAGTAAGTTTAATAAACTATAATGGATAAAAGCAATTTGGACCAAAACCTGAATCTATCACATTCTTTGCCTGTGATAATGCCACAGTGTGGGTTACAATGACTTCTGTAAGATTTTTTCAAACAGTTCTGCTCATTGACTGCTTTTCTATTTGCTTTAAAACTGTAAAACAAAAGCAGAGTCTCCTTTTTTGTTCCGAAAAAAAGTTTCTTCTGCACAGCCTCCCCTCCTCTCTTTGAAACCCTGCAATTTTCAGCCACAAAATGGAAAGAACAGATAAACAGCCCTCTTTTTAAAGATATTTCAGTCCAAATCACATCAAGGTATAAACACCGAGCCCAGAGCACATCTTCCATTCTTTTTCAAAGTAAGTCTTGCTGTTCCATTTCAAATACCTTGGGGTTATGGGTCATAATGCACTTTCCATCTTCTGAACACGTTTATTCAGGCATCCTACAGTAAATAGGGGGTAGATTCAACATCAAATATCTCTATTCCCCACGTTAGCCCTTTCGTCTGTTCTCAGTGGAAGTGTGCTTTTGGGTAACAAAAAGTAATAGATTCTCTTCTTTTCCTGCTGGACTCGGAATATTAAGTAGCGATATAATTGTGGCACATGCTGAATATACTGTAGCTGTCTTTGGTGTCACATTGCGTAAAGAAAGGCCGTAGGTAAGCATAAAATCCATCAGAATGGCAAAATGACCAAGACCTAAAGATAACATAAACTCAATATATGTCAGGAAATTAAATTAGTGATGGCTTATTTTATGACTCAAAGCTCCCAAGCCATTAAAAGGGTAATAAATGTGTTATAAAGCTCTTACAAGCCCCTTAGGTCACTCGGGCCGAGTTGCGGAGTTGTTTACGAGATTGTTTATTACAGGCTTAGCTTATCTTTATTTAGCGCAAAAATAGTTGGCTAAAACAAACTCCATAAATCGTTGCTTTATTGGTCAAACTACAACAGATATATTAACCTCTATATTATGAAGAAAATACAAGCATCGAGTGGCAAGGTGAGTAGAGTAGAAGAGAGAAGGGGAGCTGAGAAGAAAGCGGTAAAAAAAAAAAAAAGAGGGCAGGATGACAAGCAGGTGGCTTCATATTACCTCTATCCACCACATATGTCTGGTCCACTGCAGAGCTGACAGCCAGCGACACAATGTGTTGACCTAAGGGCCTGTTACAGACTTGCAAGGGGATAAATATAGAGCAGCGGGACAGCATAGGTGTCTTAAATGACATATCTAATGATGCTCATCCTCTGCAGTCTATTTTCACTGAGCAGAAAAGGGTTATGAGAACACAGCTGAGGTGCGATGGGAAAGCCTCAGTTCCAACTGCTGATAAATAAACACTGATATCAGCAGAACTGTGTCAATTATTGTACCTTTTGTACACTTTGACCAACAACCTCCATCCTCTTCCATTAGTCACGTGCACAATGTAAACATCCACAAGTGTGTGCCTCATTTAGAGGAATGCGTAGGATTCTTAATAAAAGTTTTTCATTTGAGTGTGTTCAATTTGCATATGAGAAAACAGCTTTGAAAAGACTTGTCTATAATGCATAAGAGCCTTTTAGGCGGTGTTTACTGCAACACTCTATTCCTCCCACTGACAAGCCATGCACGGGTTTGCATCATTTTGTGAGACATGCCAGTTGTGAATTATTCAGCTGCTCATCTTTGCCACAGCACCGCATTTAACAAACACAAGTGTGCGTTTGCATAGAAAAAGACAGAGGGGTCTAGAAGGATACTACGGCAACACCTCAGTCAGTCCCTTTGGAGAGGTGGGAATCCTATTATGGAGCCGTCAGAACCTGTCAGATGCATGTAAGAGGGGAATACAGTGTACACCACCAGTCCATTTACAGGCTGCATGCTCCGTGTACTTTTAAGGGGCCCTGGGCCTCGAGTGTCATGAGCAAAGGAAAACACAGTTCAATTTCCTCTCGCATGAGCATTAAATGAGCACCTTGACTGTACCATGCATAATTCATTGCCAGTGATGTTTTAAATGTTACTGAAATATACATGGTTGTGTATGCAAATTTAGTAGCGCTTCTGCATGCTGTACTTGCTAAACAGACAACAAGAAAGCAGCATGGCATGTAGACAGCATCTTTGGCCACAGACATTTTGCAGTCTGTGTGTGTTGGGAGTTGTAAGCTGTAAATATTACTGTGGCTCCTGATGAAAAGTAATTTTTAACTACAGTTACTATATGCATGAAGGTCCTATTGTGGGAAAATACAAAGAGCTATGTTTTAGATGTGGGCTTGTGGGATTTCGGCATCTAAATCACAATAGACAACTGTTTCATGTTTCTGAGCACTGGAGGTCAGCTGGCTAAAACATAGAGCAGATCCAGACAAACCCAGCAGTCTGAAAATAATTCCATTTGCAAAAAAGAAAGAAAAAAAAGCAATGGGTCATTGACTGTGTGGAAAGAGCCACATCCATTAACTTACAGTGTCACTTCACTTTGCAAAATCTACTGTTAAAAAAACTATGAATTCTTTTAAAATCAATTAAATTCTTGTTTTCTGTGCCTAGTAGCTTTAAATGAAATAAAAAGCAGAAACCTGAACAGTTCAACTTGATAGGTGTATGTCAACAGTAATGCTCTGAGAAAACATTTATTGGTCTTGAGAAGAACTGCAGCGTAGAGGACCACTGTCTGTGTCTTTGTGAAGGGATGTTGATTGGAGAGGAGGAGAAGGCAGATCGCTGGTGTCACATTTTATAAATGAGGGAGGAAACATCTTCATCCCACAGTTGGACCCCCGCCCCCCTCCCCGCTCTCTCTAACAATCCTCAAACATTGTATGTGTGTTTGTGCACATGTTCATAGTTTGGGCAAGTCTCAGTCCGATTCCCAGCAGTGAATCCTTAACAGGGCCTTCCTGCAGGGCTGCCAGGCTGTCCAGATCCCCCACCCACCCACTTCTACCCCTGATGGGACAACAGCCCAGCTGACACCCCAGTGGCTTTGCCAAAAGACCTATGCCTTCAACCCACAATCTGCTTCCCTGGACCTGGTGGAGGGACGGTGAGGAGAGGAAGAGAGTGAACACAATTAAGCATAAAAAAAGTTAAAATAAGAGAGTACCAATAAATTACCAATTCAATAAAACATTCCTTAATGGGATGAAATAAAAAATTCATTCTACTGAAATAATCATGAGGATACCCAGCAGTGTAGTTGTGTTTTATGCTCAAATATGCAAAATATTGATCAATAATTTTTAGATTCGAACCTAGCAAATTTGTTTTTATTTTATGATATGTTTTTTAAAATGTATAGGTAAATTTAATTTACGTTTTGAATTCCTTGTACAATGAACAATGTATTTGAACAGCATAATCTCAATCATAACCTTAACTAATCAGTACAACATACACAAAGAAATTAAAAGGTATAGCACAAATTTTTTGGTTTGTCCCATCACATATGTACAGTAAAACCGGCCCTCTCAGCACAAAGGTGCAGCTGCCAAAGCTGCGGTGTCACTGCTGTTCACTGGTGTCGAACAGTGTGTTAACAGGATGTGTAATGTGGTGTGCTGGTGCTGTGCCGCAGCCAGGACTGGGTGGCAGCAGCACGGTAGGCTACAGTAGGCTGCTTATCATGAAGCAGTTATGTTGCTGCTCTGCTGGGCCAGTCTAATTACAGGAGAACAGCGTGCACCAGTCTGGGCCTCCAAATGGCACCATATGTTTTCCCAGACTAACCGGCTGAATAAAAGCCATTTAACCATCCAGGATGCGCAGTACTCTGTGTCCGGGAATCAGTCACTCACACTCTCGTAAAACCATTCGCCGACCCCCCCCAAAAAAGTCCTACTATACTAGTGCTATCTCTTGTGAGTACAACATGTGTACTCACACAACTTCCTGTGTTGTTTAACTTTTAACAAATTCCATTATCAGAGTCTGGGTGACGGAGTTGGACACTGATTCGGTGACTATGCTCAATAAAAGAGCCTTGTTAATAGCAAACAGCGCTTTGAAAAAGACAGCTTCATTCCAGAGTGTGCCACAACTGACGTAAACGGTAACATAATCAATCACAGCCCTGTTTATGACAGACCAATATAAAGTAGTGTCTCATTGGAAGGGGAAAGTTTTCAATTTGCTTGACAAATAACAATCTGAACGGTTTGATGTGCATTTGTAGAAAACCATTCTTACTCTGATACCCCTACATAAAAAATTAAGACATCTCATAATTATTGCACAGTGTAAGTTGAGGAAGATGTACATATTAGGTGGGAGACTACGGACTTAATCAGGCATCAATATCAATGTCTTTACATAAATCAAGAAAATATCTAAAATATGCTATTTGTATGTAATTGTGGCTCATATTTCTTGTTTTTCAATCTTCTGACATCCCTAACATGACATTAGAAATCAGACTGATACAATTATGAAACAATATTTACAAAGGTATGACTAAAGTGACTGTAACCCATTTTTCGGTTTTAATTTCGAAATATTTTTCTGTTTGACTGAATGACAGAATGCAATCACAGCATCTGTGATAACAAGAGCATAATACTTTGTGGCAGCGAAAAGCTGAAAACATTTCTATCGTAACCTCTTTTTCTGGAAACGCTCCCCCATATCACCGTGAGATAGGCCTATCACACATCATCAGTTTGTTAATGAGAACAGCCTAGACAGAGGCGCTACAGATGCCTATCGAGGACAGAAAACAAAAAGAGAATGTAAGTAAATACGGACTGTAATTAGTATGACAAGGTTGAAAAAAGAGATAACACACGGCAACAGCCCAAAGGCCCGCGCTTTCACAGATGCTCGTGCACATGTAAGCCTCCACGTGCACGGGACACACACAGGCCCCGGACGGTACCATCACACACATGCTTGGAAGGAATCAAATGTTTTAATCAGCTTGCTACAGCACATAATGAGGATCCTCTAAGCCCTAGCTATCAGCTGCCATCGGCCACTTAGTTGCGCCTTCAAAGAGCTGATTTTTCACTTCTTCTACAACAAGCTTAACACAGTTGCTATCAAGACAGAACACAGTCTGAGTATGTGGTGTAAAAAATAATAAAAGACAGGAAAAAGGCAAAGAAGCTTCAGCAAGTGATGTACATTCTTCAGTAAAAGCAATGAGGCAGGTAAGTTAAGGTGGACAGAATGGTGTAGTCTCTTGGGAATATGTGTGCAAGTCATTTGTCATCACTGTGATTTACAGCATAGGAATGCTAAAGTGTGTCTGTCTTGCTCTTTTTGGAGTTGAGATGAAAGGGTATCTCATGCCACGTCACACTTCATAAACCTGACAGTACAGGTAAAAACACTAACGCACTGTTATCAGATTTTTCCCTCACCTTCATCACAAACACACATACATCTTCTGATGTTGTGCATTATGCACCTGGACTAGCCACACCTGCTGCATTACACAAGGCGATCACATGAATCAGTCAAGCCATATTTTGTAGAACTGCAACCACAGTTGAATTCTTACTCAACTTAACAGCTACTCATGTGTGTGTGTGTGTGTGTGTGTGTGTGTGTGTTTGTGTGTGCTGGAAAAAGTATGCAAGGGTATGCATAGAATGTGTGCAGGTGGGTCTCTTGTTACAGTTTGTGGCCACCTGGCCCAGCCCTAACCTCTGTGATGAAGACTTTCAGGTCTCCAGCTGGAGAAGTGATGACCTGAGAACGGAACAAAAGGAAAACATTCGTCCTGGTGTCCTTGTCTTCTTTCAGTTGCAGAACCGGGTCAACCTGCCTAGGAACATCATTAGGCTGTCAGCATTTAAATGACTTATTATTCTTCAGTGTTTCTTTTGATTTCCTTTAACAATCTTGTCTTAACTGGATGGTTCACCATTCTTGACAATGTGGTTTAATCTACAACAAGTAAGATAAGTACTTAACATGTGTTTCTTCCACCGAAAATACATTTCAAATGTAGCCATTGAAGTGGAATTCCCATAATATTCTGGTTATAATCTAAATAATCCACACATACAAGCAATTCAGAATGAATAAAGTTGTGTATAATAAGTACTAACAATCATGCAAGGTCAAGTAATGAGCATAACAAAAGAAGAAGCAGTAAAAAGATAAAGAAAGTCAAAAATATTATTTAGAAAGCAATTCTGTACCCTATTTGTGCAAATCAACATTGATTGCTTTTGTCCTTATTGTTGGCCTATAAAACCTCTGGCCTGACATCAAAAGCAAGTCATGGCAGGTAACACCAAAGAGCTGTCTCAACACCTTCTTTCACTTTTTGTTCTCAAATACACTGTTGGTATTGATTGCAGACATTTTCGAGCCATAATCTGAAAGTGTAAAAAGTATCATGTCACCTTAAACCAGAAAGTCCTCCTCTAACAAGTTATGCTACACTGTTAGATCTATGAAGCACTGAGTTGAAAACATAATTTGATTACAATAAGTTATCATTAAATAAAGGAAAAACTAAATTTATGGTATTCTCTGGTAATTGGATGTATAATAATGTAAAGTTATGCATAAATGGAGTTGAAATCAAGAGTTTATGCAACAGATTTTTAGGGATTATTATAGACAAACTTAGTTGGAAGCCTCACATAGAATATATTAGAAATAAAGTTACAAAAACTATTGGAATACTGTTTCAAATAAAAATATTTAATAAATCAAATGGAATTAATCAATAATCAAAATCTACTATTTAGTACCTTCTACCAAATCTTGTACACACTATACATTCCACTGTAATGCACATAATATATGAACTAAAATGCTTTGACTCCATTGTATATCTCAATCACTTGGATAGTAACGGATATTGACTATAAATTTCATGACAACTGCACCATTTAAAATTTTGAGAAAAACACTGAGATCTCCAAAGCTTCCTAGCTTTTTAAATTAAGATACATATTTCTGCATAAGTCTTCTATGTTTAATTAAAGATGCCTTCATGATTTATCCATAAACTGCAACATACTGGATAAAAATAGTATTCATTTGTATGTTTGAAGACTACTTACACTACTCCTTTATCTACCAGTTGTTACTAATTACATCAGCTGACACAGAGATGAGTGATGAACATATTCCTCCTTCATTTTCCATGTTCTCTTTCTCTGTTGTAGTAAAAAACTTGAATTTCATGACACAGCTTTGCTCTTTATTGGTGTTTACAATGTTAAAACATTACCCCCAAGCAAAATATGTTTTCACAGAGCACGTCAGTACACGTCAAACCCAAAGCAAACTAACTTGAGCCTCTGTTATAACATCCGTCTGCTGCAAAATAAATGATGCTGTTAGCTGTGGTCTCGCAGGTGAAATGTGCCGTTGCTACAATTATTCTAATGCCTGCATGCCGGTGCTACCAAATGCTGCTGTCAACCCAGGGGTTTAATTAGTTTGGCACATGTGCCACTTATAATCACCTGCCATTACCAGTTCTGGCTACATCTGCTTATACGTCTGTCAGCAGTGGGCATGCTGTGCATGTGTGCATAGGTTTATAGGTCAGTGGGTGTATATTCTGGCAACAAAACATCATCTGTAGTATGGCCACAAAGGGTTCACTGGCGTCACTTCTATCAATGGAGCTAACAAGAAACAAATTAAACACTGCTACCTTTATTTTTACATCAATATTAAACAGCTTCCTACGTCGACCACAGCGAAGACAATTTTATCAGTGATGCCGACTTGTCAGCAGCCCATCTGTACCGGTGCATTGTGGAAGCAGAGGGGAGTGGGCCTTCATGGTGTCAAACTGCACTGTGAATAGAGCTGCACCTCAGGCTGAATACATCTCATTGTGATTTCATGAGAGCTGGAAGAAGAAAGAAGAAGCAAAGAAAATTTGGGGCCGCAAGTTGAATCTCAACCCGAAACAGGAAAATTGGAAGTTAAAAGTGTACCCTTCACTCCCCCTGGCATATACTTGGCTACCTCTAGGGCTGGGAGAGGAGGAGAATTAAAGTCCCAACACCCACATTCAACACCCACAACTCCAAGTCCGTGTGTGTGTGTATATATGCATCTAATCCTACAGATTTAGATAGTTTGATATTACAATTTTTCCTTCAATACAATAACCTTCAATAACCATCCCTATAATTCCCAGAAAGTTCTCATTTAGCACTAAACCAAGGCTTCAATATTGTGCTGGTTGAAAAAAAAAAAAAAAAACATCTATCTGGGACTTGTGTGGCTACACTAATTACAAATATCTGTAGTAATCCGGCGCCGATAAGAGAGTCATTACTCCACCAGACATTTATCACTATGGGATTGATGACCCATTTCAGAAGCAGCCTTTGTATGGGGAAGTGAAATCGCTGATATCCCTTTTATCCTACATCACTGTTGAAGCAATCCATTCGTCAGGAGGCAAGCTAGTTAGAAGTGTAATTAACAACCATGGACTTTGCCCCTAATAGAATTTTTGCAGGAAACTACAGATCGACTTAGAAGGTGATGAGGAGGGATTTTTACTCTGTTTGTCTTTCCCCACTAATTGCTGTACCGCGAGGCTGTCTGTCGAGGAGAAGTCTTCCAATCTGTGTCAAGAAAATGCTACAGCAGCACTTCAGCTTCTTCCAAATGCAGAACTTATGTAAGTGTATAAATATGTAAGCACATGTATTTAAAGGTGCCTCAATGAATCTGTCACAAATTGGTAGGTCACAGGTAAAATATGCACTCCGCTGCTTAAGTCGAGGCTTTTCTCTGACTTTTCTTTTTTTTGTTCTTCTTCTCAAGCAAACTTATATACGCACCCAACGATACATGCAAAGAATAGAGGAGCAGATGATCACAGTAGGTAAGGAGTAAAGGTCCAGCCACCTGCCGGCCGCATCCCGTCTCTGTAGCTGTAATGAACAGAGACAGCTTGGGGACGGCCCTGCGAGCTTGTCCCCTCTCCAAGTCTTCCTGCTTCGGGGCAGCGCCGGGGGTCCCGGGGTGACAACGATGCCAGAGATGTTCCACACACTGACAGGCAGGTCTTACCTGGCCAACCTGCTGTACACATTGCCCTGGCGACACGCACGAGAACAGGGACGAATGCAGGGATGCACAAAGATGCATCTGCTTGATGTACATTTGTCCACGCTACTGCTGCACGCATGTGTTCATGTACTCAGGCGTGTGCGAAAACCAACTAGCACACCCACGTGCACGGTGACCCGGTGTAATCCCTCCAGCGACAGGAGCAGCTGCAGCCGCTACGGCAGACAGATGAAATTTTCATAACTATCTCCTCCAACTTCCATCCTCACCTTCAGGATAATTTATGACCTGCCTGCCAGCCTTGAAGAGACAATATGCTTGCAATGAAATGAAGTGTTCCTGCAGTGTAGGTTATAATTAACAGAGAAGGGGAGAAAGATGTGTGTATATTGGGTTAGAGAGGGAAGGTGTGTGTGTCCTCCTTTATTTAGTGGGTGCGTTATTGTACAGCCACTTATATTGTACACATTTGTGTATTTAAGTGCTAGATGTAGTCAGCTTTAAAAAATTGCTAAAATAAAACATTATTCGCCCCTGATTTGGATATTTGCAAATTAGTTCAAGTTCATCAAATAAGTGTTTTCTCAGCATATTTTAATAAGAATTTTTCTTCCTTGGTAGTTCATAGATTCTTTATGAATTCAGAGAAAATTAAATGTGGAGGTTTAGCTAAGTGAAATTTAGTTGTTGTCAAAGTGAAATTGTGTGTAGTTGTCAGGATTCGGCTTTGTCTAGTGAAGTATAACTTATAATTAACTATGAATAGGAAGGTGTGCACTTTAAGTTTGACACCAGTTTTGTCTGCTTGTTACTATAAGTGTGAAAAAATAAAGGAAGTAGTTCTTCATTTGCCCTGCTGTGTTGATGGAGCTTATTAATCGTGTATGCTTGAGAGGCTCAACAACATTTTTCAATAATTTTGGAACTTTATAGAAAAAAGAAACTGTCACTGATCAACACAAGATAAGAATGATTTTTCTAGCATTGTGATAATACAATAATCGGCTAACTATTAATCATGAAGGCAGCTGAAGTTCAGTTTACAAGTTTAATTTACTAGGGCAGTGAACATTAACAAATATTTAAATGTGCCATAGTTAGCCAAAAATGCTGCTTTTTAAACTCGTTATTCTTGGAAAGCTTTTGCTGCATCACCCTAGACACAAATAACAGCAAAAACAAGAACACATATGGAAGTGATCTAAAAAAAAACAATTATGTATACTGTATATTCATTTACATCAACCATCATAAGCAACATAAAATACAAACTTGTAAAATAAATAGCTTTTAAAACAAGACTTATCTAAATTACAAAGTTGCACTGACAGTAACTGACAATGTTGACAAAGCCTGTTTGTGCCAACTTTCTAATCACCTGAATGGAGTTCCAGAAAAGAGAAAAAGATGGCTTAACCAAACTGACCCTATGTCAAAAAGTAACTTCCCCTACTGTCAATCCATAGAAGAACTGTGTTTAACCAATTTTTTTAGGTTGAATTTTATTAGCCACACCAAGGCTACCCTTTAGATTCAATAAGTCAAAGGGAAGATCTAGTCTGAAAACATGTAGTTGACCAAAAGATCTAAAAGGCAAAACATTACACACTAATTTAAAGAAAATTAAGAACAGAAGAGAAGTCACAGAAATGCACCCGTCTGAAAAGGATTACAGAATTATATCTAAGACTTTGACATCCTGTGGAGCACAATGAGAGCCATTATATTCAAATAAAGAAAACATGTGGCACTGGTGAACAGAGCATCAATGACCTTTGAGAGGCCTGTCCTGCAGAATGTTTGATGTCATTTAAAAATGCTGCCAAAAAAAGAGTGAAAAGGTACGCCAGAAAGTCCACCACACAATGGTTCAAAAAGGAAAATGATGGTTTTGGAGTGGTGAATATGTACTGATAAGTTTTTGCTTGTAAGAAGTAGTAACATGGCTTCTGATGAGATGGTTAAACAGTTTATACGCCTCATAAAGTGTATGAGGCTTCCATTTACATAAGATTATTGTTATTTGAAATATCATGTAATTTTTTTTATCAAAAAATTACTTCAAAATACAAGAGTAACTAACATCTTGAATGCTCTCACCTAATATGAAAACTGGACTCCGGAGTAAACCAGTTTCACTTTTCAGGACAAGTTTATGATTATAGACACATGTTTGAAGCAGCACTGTCTAGCTATGATACAGCATTAATCAAACATTAACAGCTGGTTTTGTTACTTCATTCACATTATTGGGGAAAAAGTAAATTCTTAGTTTTTCCAATAATAATGGTAAAATCTTCATAAAAACCCTGTTCTGTGCATCAGCTTGTCTCATGAGCTAGATATATTGTTACACTCTGGTAAAATGTAATTCTAAAAACCAGGCTTTTGGAGAGAACAACCTAAATTATCCTATAATGGCATGTTTTTGCTGTTTGTTTCACATCCCTCCCACACAACCTCACCCAATCATGCATTATCAGCTCTCTGGGATGTTGGGGTTCACCACAAGGAATGTCCTGGTTTGCCCAAGTACTCGTGAAACAGGCCTATGCCATTTCTCTACCCCTTGTCACTCCACATAACCTTCTTCTCCAAAAAGAAATTCTGCTTTCATATTAAAAAGTCAGCCTTTAATAGGCAACTATGTCTCTAACAAGCGTGTTTAAATATCTGTGGGACTTTTAATGACATATTAAATCCTCCTTTCTCCAATTTCTGTGCCGCATTCCACTGACAATGTCTTCTTGTGAAATGCGTAATTATGAAACGAGTGTTTCAATTAAAACCTGTAAATAATTGTGTGCACTTGTGTCTCAAGGCAAGCAGAGCTATAAAACAAAGAGGGAGTGTTCGTTTTCCCAACGTTCCAATCCCACAGTTAAACCACAAAGATAGAGAGAGAGGCAGAGAAAGCATGCCTCTCACTGGCTGATTACTGGCATGTTCGGAAACCAGGCATGATAGAGGTGAGGGAATATTTATGTAGAGAACTTGTCTGCACAGTAAGTAGAAGGTGAAGAAATAAAACCATCAGTCATCTCATCCGCAACACATTCCAACAAGAATAGGACACACTCTGATGCACTCCTTAGCCTGGGAGCAAACTGGGACGGGGGACGATTTGCTACAGCAACAGCAGCCATGAGGTTCTGCCGAGGTCAGGTTGTGTCATGCTCAACAGTCTGATTGCTTAACAAGGGTGGGTGCATGAGAAACTAAATCATAATTTACAATCAAACACACACCTCACAAACACCCAGGCCACGGGCGATCAAGGCTGCACGAAAAGTACGGAGACTCAGGGACCACACAGACATGTTTAAGATAAAGACAGACAAATTAGATGACAGCATCTCAAGCTAACCACTGTGCCTGCACTAATTACAGGCTGCCTGGCGATGAAAGAGGCAGATGAAATGTCCTTATTTGTTTTTTTTTTTCCTTTCAGTGCCCCAAACCAAGTAAACACACATATGCAGTTGACGGCAAAAGTACGTGGCACAGCATAAAAGAAACACACAAACAGAGACAGAGAAAATACAGTTGTGCTGTGAGAGTTCCACCCACCACACACAGGTGTTTGGCCACTGCTGGGGAGAACAAACACTTGAGGTAAAGGGAAACAAGGGCACAGCCAGCAAAAGTTTAGGCTTGTCACTTCTGCCAAAGAAAACACTCTGCAAACCCCATCTGTGTTGCTAGTGATACAACAATAAAGGTGTTCATGCGAGGCTACTGTCTGTGGGCTCTGATTAAGCTAACAAACGCTGAACAACTAATAAGATTTACCTATTAAATAGGTAATGTTAGCAACACTCTTAACAACAATGCTGTCTTTGTTGTTGAGCCATAAGCTACAAATCGCATCAGGACTTGGGACATCACTCTCTAAAGTTAATTTATTCTGCATCCAGTTTCAATCGGCCATTTAAATCACTTAGCCATTTCAGTTTAAGTTGAATTGAGGTCCAACTTAAACTGGGGTGCTGGTTTGGCAAAATGTTTTGCCTTAGCAATAATGTTTTGGTGTTACCATCCTGAATTAATCTGAACTCCTGCTCTTAAGTGCTTAATTAAATGTTGAACTACATGCAGTGTGAACTTTCTTCTTTTTCATACCAAATGCGTTGTAGGTAAATTCAAATAAAGCAACTACTCCTTTCAAATGATGGGACGCAAGCTACCCTTTGCATTTTTAACTGAGTTTAGCATCACATCTTGTAAAAAAAATACCATTCTCAAAAGGTGGATTTTAAAGATGTGTTTATTGTTTACTGTGCCAATGACAAATTATAGTTTGCTAATGTTACAAAGGGAACACATGGCCTCCAAGCTCTTGATTTTACAAAATGAGTTGCTTTTACTGCCATGACTGTAATTACATATATTTAAGAATTGGCTCCATTAGAAAAGGCTTGGATCTGTCCATCTTTATTGTCATCATGACGCCGGCAATCTTTGCAGCTCCCATCTTGGACGGAGGGCCTTCCATTGTGTAGCAACTTTTTGTCCCACCCACACAGGAATCAGGACAAGGTTTGTCAGGGGCAGCAGGACAAAAGGAATGTCGCCACTCCAGGAATGAAGTGCCAGCCGATGAAGGTTTCTCTCTTTTTTGTGGGTGTGTGACTATGCATCACCACAGGGGTGCAACTGTTAGCTGACAACTCTGGTCGGGTCATCCCCGACTGGGCACAGCTTTAACCTCTCCAGCCCCTTCTGGCCCCTGGTGACCTTTGGTTTTGATGACAGACCGGACTTTTGTGTACCAGTAGCAAGCCCAGGTGAGGACAAAAAGAGGATGACAATAGAAAAGAAGATAAAGCCGACAGAGGCTTGGAGACGGGCCCAAGGGTCACGGGTCAAGCTGGACAGTTGAGTGATGAGTGCAGCTGTGGACACGTGGGCCACCTTGTCTATCCTTTGGCTTTGCTGACCATGTCAGCTGATATTTCCTTTGTGCTTGGATAAATACATCACTAACCCTCCAAGATTTAGAGAAAAGAAATAAACACAGGCAACAGATGTAGTACATCACAAATTGGATGTGCTTCTGACATTTTGACCTTATAGCTTCTTCTGTGTGCATTTAATCTTTTGTTTCCAATGGATAAGACAGACAAAATTACAAAAGTGTATTTGATTTCTTTAAAGGTAATTGATTTCACAATTACCTTATACTTACACTGTAAGCGCTGCATAGCCTTTTCCTATCCTGCAAGACATAAAAACCCAGTCAGAGTGCTGAGTTTTTAATCCACTAAAGAAGGGTCATTTATCACTAAAGCAACATTATTATTGTATGTCTGTCAAGCAGCCACCTGCATTACCTATCCAAGTCAGTATTAAGCCCGTATCAGGTTGTTTTACTTGGGTTTAGGGCTGTACAATATTATCAAAACATGCAATTATAGAATAATTGTTGTAATTACCTAACATTTACCTTACTCTTCTTTTTGTTTTATATTATCACAATGGTCATGACATCTGGGCCTTAATGTCTTTGTGACTAAAATTTAGGTCAGATATGGACTTCAAAGGCAGTGAGAGTCCATCAGTAATTACAAAGACATCAGACATCACTGACATCTTTGTGATCTTTGCACAGTGGTAACATACTGTGGAGGAGGAATCCAGATTCCAGAATTAAATCTGAATTTTTCTGTTGTTCTGATATATTTGATCTTTCTATTTGTTTTCATGTAAAGCACTTTAACCTGTGCATAAATAGTGATATCCTTGACTTCTCCAAATCAGAAGCAAATATATTGACTTAGATTATTACTACAAACTAACGCAAAGACTATCCTTGGTAATAACCCAAAGAGAAATTTAGTGTCACTGAGGAGGTCAAAAATCAGCGTGGAGGAAGTGCAAAATCTGTAGAAAGACAATGATTGAAAGTCAGGTGAAACAATTTAGCAATCCCACACATGAAATTAATCCTTAAAATATAAGGTGAACACTGATAATGTTTAATCAAAGATGATTTTGTAAAAAAAAAATAAAAAAAAAACATGAACAAATAAAAAGCTACCACATTTCTAATGACTTCCAATCTAATGAGAAGGTTTAAGTTCATCATGTGTCCTATGAAACTAAATTCAAAACATAAGAATGATGTGGGTTTTTTTTAAGTTTTGCTCTCCTACTTCAATATTAACAATGAGTAAATACCAGAAGTAGTAATAATAATAATTCCACAAATAGGAATGTTCTAACTTGGGTTTATGTAATGGTTAATTACCTTAATTTGCTGCAGTTTTCACATTAACAAAGCCCCCATGGATACACAATCCCAGGCTATCCAATCAAAGAAGCAAAGGGAACTATAGCACAAATGAAAAGGTCCTTTTTTCTTAAACGTTGTAATGCGTTAGCAACCCACTTCTCCTAAAGTAAACTGATCCACACATCCTGAGCTGTTCAACTGCTTCCGATGCCAAAGGTCAATCGCTGGGCTCACTCCTACCATCCAGAATCAAGAGATGGGAGGCTGGAGTTTGCCAAGTCAAGCACAAACCCTGTTTTAGGTCATAAACACCTCGGCCTGTCTCCCTTTCTTTTTCTTTCTCTCCCACCGAGGTGAGTAGGGTTTGCACTCTGTTAATCTTTCACTTCGGGCCAGCTCGCTTTTACATTGGGCCACGGGAGAACAGAGGAGGAGAATGAAAGAAGGGCAGTAAACGACAAGAGTGGATAAAAGAGCAGGAAGAAAAAGCCATAGAGAGGGCCAGATGGGCACCTTCACAGTCCATTTATCAAACCCAATGTGGCCCTCCTCTCCCCTCCCTGCTGCTCTCATGTCCTAAACCCCCATGTAATTCTGTAATGATTTTCATTATCATATAATGACCTTACAAAGCCTACAGCAGTTTGCGTGGTCAGTACAAAACCCGCAGCTGTTCACTTCAGTGTTTGCTTGGCCACTGTGACAAACCTTCTTCCAGTGCTGTTTTTTCTACTGGTTCGAGCACAGAGTTTGAGGTTCTGTAGGGTCAGCAACAATTATTTCATCCAGAACTGTTCAAAAGTACTAAATATATAAGCATAATGAGTGAAAACACAACCTCAGAAAAAGTAGCATCTACTCTTCAAAAACGAAAAAAAAATACAACTAAGAATAAAACTGAACAGTGACCACATAAATGTGAAACAAGATGTATGAATTTTTCAAACCTGAAATGTCCCTGATGCCAAACGGATGTGCCACTTCCTATCCTAATAGGACCCCTTCCCTGGAGGTGGTGTCTTGCTTCCTGTGTGGTACGCTAAACTGCTCGGCTGCGGCACAGTCACCCACCCACATAATAATCCATCTATTTCCAAGGTACTCGAGGGGCATTAACCGAAGGGACAGGGAGGCCAGCATCTATCAAAGAATTTGCCGTATGCATTGGGAAAACCCAGTTACCAGAAAAGCTCATAAGAATAAAAAAGCTCTCATAACTTCGTTGGGTCAGAGTGAATGAATGGACTGCTTTCGCTCGCATGGCGCGCACAGGCATCACTCACTCTGAGGGCCTATAAGTCACTTGTGAAGAACTACTGGTCAACACAGCCAATTCCTCTTTTTTTCTTGCTTCCTGTAAAAAAAATAGATGCAGTAGAAAGAAAAAGACAAAAACAAAACCCTTGCAACAAGCAAGCCTGGAAACAGTGAAATACCAAAAGAAAAACAAAATCATCTGTTTAATATACTCTTACAATTAGAATAACATTAGAAATCCTAATTTAAATAAGATGGCAAGATGCTTTGAAAAGATTTGACTGAATAAAATTGACAAATCTCAATTTGTGTTGTATGCCTTGCTAAAGTAGTGACATCTCAAGAAGACACAACTATAAACTTTTATATATTTGAATGATATCTTATCTGACTGACAAATACCTATCTGAAGAGGCGACTTATGAAGACAGTTGTTGAATGACTACATATTACGCACGATATTTTGACAATTTAGTCTAACAACGTATACATTTCTTTCTATTTGATAAGGCTTTTCTTCTGCTCTTTTGGCCCCCCAAAAGTAAAGCATACCTTTTTACCCATTGAGTCAACGGTCTAATCAGTACCAGTGCGTCTCACTTAACATTGCACATAGCCGTGTGTTTAGGTTTGCACAAATGCTTTCTGTTGACAACCACTTGACAGGACGACCCTTGTTTTTTTTGTTTTTTTTTCATAAGAAGATAGTGGAGGCAGAGAACAAACAGTGAGTGTGTTTAAAGGGAAAAGAAGGGTATCAGGAGCAGCCGAAGTTCAAACACATTGCGCGTGAGTCTTGCCCCCCACCAAAACTAATCTCATCAGTCTTCCACTGATAGAGTAAACGTCTGTCTGTCCAGCCGACAAGGACTGAGCATTTCCTGTCCTGGTCTGTGGTGCTCGTTGTCAGGATCTTAAGGATTGCTGAGCAAAGTCTAGGGTTAGTAGGTGGTAACTCTGCATTGTGGGTGGCAGGGGTCATGGTGCTGATGGTAGGATGGTTTCTAGCTTTCAGCACATGCAGCTGGAATGCACTATCAGTGGAGGACCCACATCAGAGCTGTGAGGCTCTGGGCGTCGACACAGCAAAGTAAGGTGTGTGGAAACAGGCTGTTTACAACGCTCATCTGGATGTGACGGAGCAAAGGGTCATGTACAGGGGACAGATTAACGCAAAAATGGGCACCATGGACAGATGAGAGAATCTAATTAGAGGGATGTGAACAAATACTGTGCCTTCCAAAGGCAGTCTTACATCTTGAACAAATATTCAGATTTTCTCTAAAACCCAAAGCTTCGATGTATTTTGTTGAAAAAGATGAACACAAACTACCAGAAGGTAAGAAAGAGGGCTAAAAGGTCAATGGTTCACAACAGCTATTAGTTGTGCACCTGACATGTCTTCCCTTTACAGAAGTGTTAAGAGGAAACCTCTTTTGAAAGAAAGTGGCAAAAGGTTTGTCACAACTCATCTAAGGGACACAACAAACACAGAAGCATTTGTTAGTGAGACACTGATGTTAGATCTCTTCAAAAGGACAATAAGCAGTAAACATTTGTGAATCAAACGCTGGTAAAAGCAGCTATACCAGTGTTTTTGTATGTCCTTGCTAGCATTGAGGTAGAGGGTGACTGAGAAAATGAACAGCTAAAATAATACTGTGGGGCATGCGAGGGAGGCTTTTCTTATCTGAATGAATGGCCAGGGCTCTAATCCCTGTGCTCTCTGGTTTTATCAGGAGGGAAGGAAGTGAGCGGGCTTATCCGAGACACACGTGTCGGGGTGATAGCTGCCAGGCCCAAGCAGGACAAAACCCACACCAGCCACGCCAAAGCAACTCCAAGGAATTCACTTCAGCTCTTTGGAAGGAGTCGTCGATGAATCAATTTGGAACTGATGTAACTTTTTCTGATGATGTTGTCATGAGCTGATTGCAGTTGGAGTTTGTAGGAAAAAACTGGTATTACTCACTACAGGATGAATTTGGTTGTGTATTTTCTTTTCTTAAGGGCTAATGGGTGTTAATTAAATATCTACTTATGCTGGATATTGGTTACTGAATGCCTAAAGAAATATTTGCATTTTTGGTTTTGACTCTTGATGCCAAAAAAATCTAATTAATTATGCAAATTACTTAACTTGAGGCAAACCACAGCAAAATTTAGGTAAACACAACTTTGATTGTTATTTGTTAGTTATTATTGATGCTTAAGACTTTGAGTATTGAGTACCTTCAGTTATTATTTTACAATCTATTCCATTATAGTTTCCCAGTTCTCTCTGTTTTCCATTGATATTTATCATTTGTAGCTTCTCTCCCTTACTTCACATCAAGGTCCCCTGTACCCCACAGCTGCAGTTCATTCAAGTAATCACACTCACCTGTTCTTCAGTCCATTATTCTTATGCTGGGTTCAAGTTACCAGGTAAGTTGGAACTTGGAGCTGGGTTTGACGTTAGACCAAAGATAAGAGTTCCAGTTAAGATGTTGGTATTTTAACACAACGCCTATAATCATTTTTTGCAGTTGCTCTTACAAACATCATTTCAAGCTTTACTTTCCGTAAGTAAACACTACTTTTAATTTGTTCAGTTTAGAGTTGCAGGTGCTACATGTAACATTGATTGTAGACGTACTCTTACATGTTTGTCTTTTAAAATAAACATGTTTCTGCCTCATCTTGCAAATGGTGAGACACAAAGTTGACCTTCCATGTTGTGACTGGGGTCAGAGGTGCTCCCACTTTCCCAGTGGAAAATACAAGTTGGTTAGGTGATTCAGTCATTTTTTCCTACTGGGAAGTTGGAATTTCAGATTCAGATTCTGGAATCTGAATCTCGCATGAATTACAGAAGTTCTCAACCACTTGTGTAACTGCTGCTATTCCAGTTATGTTCCTATTCATTCAGTTTATCTTTCACACTATTGGCTATTTTTTGGGGAGTGTGGGGTGAGGAATGGCAGGGAGTCTGAGTTTCTTCTTTGTGTAAGACTTGAGATCTAATATTATTAATCTACACTGTTGTCATGACTCCACCTGACTACACTTGAGTCCTCCAACCCTACACATTCTGACATTATCTGCACTTGACATCATGAGGCTGCAGCAGAAGAAGAAAATTACAGCAAAGAAAAATTGGAAAACAATGAAAAAACCTTTTTTTTAATCGACAACCTGTCACTCTGTTTCCAATTCCACTGCAAGCAAGTCACTGGATGGATAATTTTTCAAGTTATCAAATGGTTTGAGTTTTGCCTGTTAGTTTTTTTATTTAGTCAAAAAACTACATACTACAACACAAATCACTTAAAAATGATAACAGCATGTTCTAAATCCCTGTGTAATTGAGCTTTTTTTTTTTTCAACAAACCCGACAAGTTGACTCAGTCAATACAACAGGTCAACTGAGGAACTTCTTCCTTTCTTACTTCAAAGGAGGGTGAACTTATTTCAGATCAAGTAACATACTGACATCAACTAAATAGTGCTTCCTAAGACGGGCTCCATTTCAGGGCTGTTGTCAACGAATATTTTAGTAATCGAATAATCTATCAATTATTTTACGATTAATCGAGTAATCAGATGAAAAAAGATAATTGGTGAATCTAACATAACAGCAGTATTACTATCGCATATCAACATCAGTCAATTTCACATTTTAGCTTCCCTAACAATAACTTTTCTGTAGTTTAAAAAAATTATCTCATAACAATATTAGCTCACTTTCCAAATTAACCTGAAGAAAAGTTATACAAAAATCGGAAATTATATTAAATTTATTGATAAAGAGGCAGGCTCACAGATACGCTTATAAAAAATGTCTATACTCCAGCTTTTTGTTTATGTATACATCTCCAGTCAATTTAATAGATGAACTCTCACCTTACCCAAACATTTATAGCTTTTGTGTTCATGTTAGTGACCAGATTTGACACCTTCATTCGTCACACACAGAAACACATCTACCAGCTACATGCCGCCATGATGAGCTCCGCCACTCATTTGTTGAGACCAGGATATGAAATAAATGTTCCGGTTCGTCCATAAAGCTACACTTACATTAATTATCTAATACGCAGCTGTCCGCAGTGTTCAGTCTATCTGTTCACCTGTATAAATACGCCTGCAGCGCTCTTCCTTGCTGTTTGCTCTGAACTGCTACCAGGAAGCAGCTCAGGGAGGAAAAAAGCTACCGCACTCCAGACATCGCGGCACTTATTTTCAGGACGCTTATTGGTCCCCCAAAAAAACAACAAAGACCAAGACATTGTCATCAATCAATAAAATTATCCCAGGCCGTACCTGAAAACTGGACGCTATGTCACTAACACTTAGTTTTCATCAACAACTCAGGCAGAAGTGAGAGCTCCGTGGAACAAAGTAATAACCCGGCCAAAACACGGAGAATAAAATAAAATTTAACGAATCTTTGATGTAGATACATTTTCCTTGAAGAATTTTAATAATCGAGTAACTGGAATCATTTGAGGAATCGTTTCAGACCTACTCCATTTTGTCAGCAATATTGTGACATGTTAATATATGATATACAATAAAAAAAAGTTTTCAAGTAACTGAAAATTATGCTTTTAGACTCCTTTGCAATCACCTAAGTTCCTCTTTTTACTCATTGATTGACAAAATACCCTCTCTAAAGTTAATGAGCTAAATTATTTCATGGGTTTTATAGTATGAAGACAAATCCATGTAATCTTTCTGTCTTAAAATAGAAAACAAACAACTACAAACATACAATGAGTATTTAGCTTAATTTGAACCTAAAGAACACGTTTCGACTTTGTAGAATAAATAATTTGTCCAAACTTTTTCAGATTCTTGGATTACTTTTTTAAAGGTTTTATTGGCTCTAGTGAATTGACAGGAAAGTGGCTAATGAAACACCTATGACACCACAACACCCCCTGTATTACTTTTAAACTTGTTTATCATTGTCTACTTCAGATTTGACATAGAGCTCTTTATCTGCCTAAAGAGTACAGTGGCAGGGACCAAATTCAAGATACATGGTGTTACCTGTCTCTCCACGTCTGCCTCTGCTGGTGCCTGTCTGTCAGGGCAGAGAGCAGGGTTTCGGCCATTTCCCTCCGTCCCTCCTCAGCTTGGCCTTCCTCCTCCACAGTAGCCAGGAAAAGCATGGTCTGAAAAGATGTAAAACAGATTTTAAGAAAAATATGTGTAAGAGCAGCAAAACACAGAAATGACACCTCTATATCCTATTAAAGCATCCAAACTATCTGGTTTTAATTAATATCAGCCTGAATGTTTCAGACCATGGAATTAGGTGCATAGACAACCTGAAGTGATTCATACAACTCTTGAGCTTCTATTCTCAGTGCAGAAATTACACAGCTCTGAGCTGAGACTCAATTATAACATCCTCGGGACGGCAGCATACAGTAAGTCTAGTATAAAGTCAGTTTCACATCAGAGGATGGGCAAATTACACCCAATATTAGAGTGTGAGTCAATTAATCGCGTCCTGCACAGTGCAGTGTAATGTGTGAGTATCCCCCTGTTGAACATGAATTACAGGCCAGCTTAAAGTGTGACGTGGCACATCACTGCTAATCAGAGACATCCTAGCAAACCTTCGCCTCAGAGTCTTCCGCTGCCTCTAAGCTGGTAGAGAGGGAGTCAAACGAAAAAGGATCTGGCAGCCCAAATTAAATGCAGCGCTGTCAGCCGCACTCAAATCCCTCTTCCTCTTTACCCGTCACACATTTTCTCCCGCTCTGAATATCCTTAAATGCCTCCCCCCTTAGCCGAGCCTGAGAAGTGATGGATCTGTAACTGTGACTGACTCTGACGCCTTGTTAAGAACAGTCTCTTCCTGTCACATCCACCAGTCAGGCATGTTCATTTCTTCCCATTAACAGTGACTCCCCAACCCAGTCATCCAACCTTCCTTTCAGAAATACTCCACAATATGAGAGAACCTTCATTTCTTCCTCTCCACCTTTTTTTAATCCCTTTCTGACAATCCACCTGTCTGTCTTAATTTATGTGACGATGGCTTTGATTGTCTACGTGCGTGTTTCCAAAGGAGACGAGTAATATGCTTACTTCCCTCTGCACCACGCAGGACAGGTGTCAAAACACGTAGCAGTGTGTGAATGATTACACCCAACTCGGAGGAGACACCAAAGATTACAGTGACCAGGAGGAGGAAGGGCCGGCTGTACTCCTTCTGCAAACTGTGTCTTTCAGTTTGGATCAAACTCTGTCCTCCTGGGTGAGTGATGGGCTGGGAAAGTACCACAAAGTGCATTCAGACTGTATCACAACCCCAGCTGGTAGACATCACATTGCCATGCCGCCTTTGTGATGCCCCATCAGCGTTTCCCTTGAAACGCTGCAGAGCAAGTGATTCGTAGTTGATGTGAAACCTGCTCCAGTGTGATTCCAATCTTGTTCCAACTCATTTCAAAGTTAAACTTAAAAACAGGATAAACGGATATAGGAAGGTTTAACAAAACAAGCTGGATAAAAGCTGAGGTAAATGATTAATACAAAAGTGTTGACAAGACATCAGCCCAAACCCGTAAGTGTTAGGAGTGGACTATAAATTGATTTTATTGATTAATCACATTTCCTGTTTAGTTAAAATTAAATTTTTGTAAAAATCTATATATATATTTTTTTTTTCATCATTGCACTCCTTGAGCTTCTGTATTTCAGGGGGCTTGCAGCCCACCCAATGCTTATAACCTTGTTTTACAAACATGTATTTATTTGAACTTTTAATTCTGATCATGTTTTAAAGTTTTTGAAAAATACATTTTGTTATTTGGAATTTCGAGGTGAGAAAAATCATAAACCGGATTCAGCCAAAGTAAAGCCAAACCAAAGTAAAATGTTTACAGTTTACTTTGGTTTGTTTTGATTTTTACTTCTCAGGTAATGAAAACTCAAAACTAAGTTTCACAGAAGGTTGGAACAAACCAAAAAGAAAAATTAAAAATAAATATTAATTTGAGCATATTGCTAGGTTAATTCTTGTCCAGTTGACCCTTCTAGACAAGAATATTGAATATATTGGAAAATTGAGTGGAAGAAAATCATTTTGCAAAAAAGGTGTACAAGCAATCTTGAGAGAATCATAAAGCAAAGTCCCTTTGAGAATTTTGTTAATTTTCTCAATAAACATATCAGATTGAGGACATGGCATACAACACTCACAGTTGTGTAGTTAGTCATGAACCAAAAGCAATGTTGGAAACGTCAAATCTGGGTTTACTCAGACAAAGACTGAAATGTTGACCAAAGTACAATTTTTTTATCAATCTAGAAAGCACCAAAAGAGTTCATAGAAAGAGTGTAGAAACATAAAAACTAAGTTGACTGACGTTGAAGCAGCAACAAAAAAAAAATGCATGCTTGAAAAAATTGTGAAGCCATAAATAAATTGAGCAAATAGGCAGCCACTGTGGAAACAGAGATTGCTCACAATATTTATGGAGGTAGTGATTCCATTTCCCAGCAGAACTTGGTAACTCACCACACTGACAAAAACTGCCAATACTTTGGCTAAAGATGAATGCATCAAAGTGGTTAATTCCTCCTTAAATTGCCTGACCGACAGTCCATAAATGGCGTATTTCTGAGAAAAAGATGAGAGAAAAAGACCCAAGAACGAAAAAAGTTGAATTCTATTAAAACAATCTGGGTCAACTTGAAGTATTTTTTAGAGCTTTTAAAGTTCATCAAAAGGAATATGAGTAAGTTGTGTTCTTGCCACATGCTGCTTATTACTGTGTCAAAGAAAAAATATATTAGTTTTGTGTTAAGTTGTCTTTCACATGAGGATACAACCCTGTTTTATTCCAAGAGTTTAGGAGACTTTTAATGTCAGTTATGTGTTTATGTGGTTAATGTGGTTATGAGCACAGAAAATGACAGAAAAAAACATCCTTGGATATAAAATATAAGGACATCATTAATGACTTTAGACTTCTGGAAAGTACTACATGCAAAAGCTTTTTTCTTCCTTCTCAATGCTCAATTTTTGTGAGCATGAATTTGCATTTAATTTTGTGTGGGGTGTCTGCAGGAGAGGGCCCTCTCGTGTGCATGTGTGATTGCGTGTCAAAACGTGCGCACGTATGATCTTCTGTTTAAAGGACTCAGTGCTGAGAGAGGCCTTCAGGTTTAGCCCCAGGCTGATCCCCAGGCCATTTAGGCACCCCACTGCTTGTTTACTGGTCAAGCCCAGCCAAAGCCAGACCTCAGTCCTTTATCTTTGGGCTTATGTTAGCACAAATCAGCCCCTTCTTTACTTCTATTTACTCCTCGATGACAGTAGCTGTCCTCACAGTCCACCTCTATCAGCCCAGTGCTGACCACAGATGTCCCGCTGACCCTGGCCACGTCCCGAGGTGAATCAGAGGACAAGGGGAACCTCGTTACCTCCATCCCTGTTTCCCATACCCCCAAACGGAGCTCTGTCTATTTTGCTACAACGCCGGCATAAACATTTCCGTTCCTGTGCAAAGGCAGGGTAGGTAAACAAACACACAGGCAAGCAAAGGTGGTGTTTTCGCTTGTGGAGAGAGCTGGAGTGATGATAGTGTTCCAAGCGGAGGCTGGCTGGAGGGCAGCCTGGGGCAGCTCACTAACACCTCGAGTCAGGACTGTATCTTAACACCAACAAGCATCTGTCTATTCCATCACATTTCTTTCGTATAACAACGTGTCACTCATTCAACACAGAATAACACAATGGGAGGACTGTTGCTGCACACAGAGTGCAACATGATGTAAAGCTTCACAGAATAGCTGTCTCTGATTACATAATGGCCAACTAGTTTTGAAGGCAGTATTGTTAAAACAAAAAGATATATGCAGGCACTGAAAGTTTGCACTCCATAAAACTTAGCTACTTGCTGACAAGCAAGTAGCTAAGAGTAGCAACACCTCCATGGAATGCATAAGATCATTTTTATACAAGACTGTCAAGAGACCCAAAGTACTCCTAATCTTTCTGAAATCTTCTGCATTTGTAGGCCACAAATGCTCACAAACCTCAAAACTGACTACGTAATCACTTGTTTAATAAAAGAGATTTCTAGACGAAAGTTGATCAATAAACGGTCACAGAATTTGGACTTCTGACATGTTCTATATCCAAAGAGCATCTCTGTGTCTCAGACTGTAATTCATCTCTATCTCCACAACACTTCATGAAGACGAAGCTAAAGAAAATGTCTGAAAACTGATTCTGCTGCCACCTTTGCTTTGTGTAATATTACTACCTCAAGCATGAACAAACTATTTAATGTAATGTTATGGCATCTCAACTACATTCAGGTTTAAACTTTGAATAGACCACTCCAAAAAAAAATTTGTCGTTGTTTTTTGAGCTGTTCAACGGTGGGCCTGTTGATATGCTTCAGGTTTTTTCCCTGTTGAATTAACCAACTTTGCTTTGGCATTAAGTAAGAAATTGATGCCCAGACAAAAGCCAGACTCACAACTCTACTAATTGTATGGCACTATCTTTGACTACTGGTATGATGTTCTTCTCATGAAATGCTGCTTAAATATTGAGTTTTTGTGACTTTTAGGCCACATTGCAATATTGGTGAATCAATCACTCCTTGAGAGTTTTACCTCAGTTCCATTTTTTCTCCATTTGAATTTTATGGCTCTCAGTTTGGTTCATTGAAGACCAAATCATAAGAAATTGTTTGGAAACCCTTTCCAAGCTGATGGTGATACTGAAAGTTTAGTTCTGTTACTTGAAATAATTAAAATCATCATTTGAAAACAGTTTTGTACTTTAAGTGTCTTTAAGTTAGCACAGTTTTACCCTTGTTTGGAACCTTCTTTGTAAAATACATGGTTGTTGCAGCACGAACAAGTATTTTTATTATTTTTGATTGGACTCCCTCAGACCATTTCAAACTTTATCTACAGTAAAATGCTGATTTAGCATTCTTGTTTATCAAGCAACATTCCTCCATAACTCAATCTCTTCTTGCCCATTTAATAGCTCACCACTTTACCAATGTGGATTTTTTTCCACTATTTCCGACCAGCTGCTCTAACACCTGATTTCATTGGCCTTGGGAGTGGGAGATTAGCAGATTCACAGCTGCCTGCATCTTCCTTTCCCCTTCAATACAGGAAACCAATATCACTTTGACCACCAGTGGGAAAAAAAGGCATCAGGAACCTTGCTCTGAGTAATGGATAGCTTCTGCTCAGTGATATAAACAACAGGGGAGCTGTGATCCTGTCAAGGCCATTTCCAGTCTGAACAAGGGATCTGTGTGTTTGCTTCCTTCCACCGCAGTTACTTTGTGCTCTTTATCACAACTACAGTATCTGGGAAAAAAAATACGCTTACACCACGTGCCCTTTTCTGTAACACAACACCACAGTTATAAAAAAAAGTGTGTGGGTCACTGTATGTACATTTTCTACCATCTGCCTGCATCATAGATTGTTTGAAATTTGGGGAATATCTGAAATTAAATTTACTCTGCTTCCCAAAGATGGTTGGTAATGTCCAAGTGCATGTGCTCTGTATGTGTGTGAATGTGTTTCTCACACTGTAAGGCTAATTTTTTCAACAAATACTACATTGTGAGAACCCACTGCTCATTATGGGGCCCAAAGCCCAGAGCCCGTAGAAAGGAGTGCTGGTTTGGGGATTTAGGTTTAAGACCAAGATCTGAATTGAATTGAATTTAGGTTTGGATTAGATTTAGGAATGTACTGGTAATGGTTAGATTTAGGGTAAGGATTTATCAAAATTTGATACCACAGAGTATTATGCATTTAGATATTTTTATTTCCTCTTTGCTGCTACACACAGTTTTTTTAATCAAACCTACAAGGGATGGTCTTTAAAATCTTGTTATCCTATATTTATAAAAACAAGAATTTTGATCGTCAGTAAAAAGAAGACATCAGTTTCAGAATTTCTCAATATATACACAGAATATTATTTGGGAGACGCAGTGGTCAGTTGCTACAGGCTCCATATAGCAACAGAAAGCACTTTCTCTGCCATCTCATTAAAAAGGCTTTACACCACAAGGGCAAGAGTTTGTAAAATCCTGAAAAAAAACTGCTTTCCTAGATGCAAAGGAACTAACATAACATTTTTGTTTTTTTGTTGGGATTTTTTTTCTACTTTTTTTAACCACCCCAGTAAAAAAATATTATGTTCAAAGACTATTGGCATTTTCATTTGTTTGTTCATTTTAAAAAAGTTATCTTCACAACCTGACATGGATGCTAGGGCATTGTAGTTATTATTATTGTGTAAGCGTGTGTGCATGTGCATTTGTGAGAGGGTAACAGTGAGTGTGCTGATGTGTTCTTGCCATCTCCATGGTGATAGAAACCAAGGCCTTTCTGCTGGGTTGACCTCTGCCGGGTCTCGGGCGCCATCAATTACGTCAGCTAGTAAAATGGGCTTTGCAAAACACAGCAGATTATATGGAGTGTAAAACATTAGAAAAATGTGTCTAAAACATCAGAGCAACTTGTTTGAAGTGACAAAAGGTTGGGGAGAAATAGAGACAGACCCGAAAAGGAGAGACCCCTGACATGTGATTTTGTTTGAAGGCTTTGTAACAGACTCAAGTAGGCAGGGACGCTTTCTTTGACCCTTATGGCAGTCCATCTTTTGGGCAGAATACGAGCAGGATGGACGGACATATGCTTTGCACAGGGTCAAATGGAGCAGAACTCACAGGCTTTTGTGCCGCTTTCTTTTGCCGTGAGAAGAAAAGGCAAATCTGCTGTCAGGTTGCAATCCAACGCACCCACAAAAATCACATAAAAAGTTTGCCATGCTGTTTTTTTATACTTAATTTTACATTTTTGTCTCTGACATCTTATGAGATAAGTCTAGGATTCAATTGTGGATTCAATTGTATTTAATGGCTCAGTCAAATAGTGTGAACAAGTTTTCCAGGAGGGCGAAGAAAGGATAGTGCAAAACCTCCTGAGCAAACTGGCTTGAATGTGCAATCCATCCATCAGAGTGACGCTTTGAGAGGCCCTTTGACTAATTCAGGACAATAAAGACAGAGCTGGACAGAGATGTTTGCGATGAGCGCGACACTCAAGCACCTTCTGCTCTCTTAAAACCCCCCTTTCTCTCTTTCAGTTTATGAAAGCTGAGTCTAGATTCCAGCTAGATAGCAGATTGCGATCAGTGCCTCATTCTCCTGCCAGTAGAAAGCTTTTTGCTGACTGGGGCCAAAGCCAGTCTTTTTAAGCCCAAGAGTTACAGTGTTACTCACACTGCACCATACATCAGGTCTTCAAAAATGCTAAACCAATAAAATGAGTTTCCATCCATCTTGACATGCTCACACAGAAGAATTTGGTTTTAGAAGAGGGGGAAATGCCCACCGGGGCAGAAATGCACAGCTAACAAAGTTTTGATTGACTGCGTGGGTTCTGGGAGGTAGTGATTCTTCAGTTTTAGCATCTGGCCGCAGTAGTGAGATTTTACAGGCCGTCTTCAATGTCATGTATTACATCAAATTTGAATTACCTATAGCACCACAGTAAAAAAGAGTGACTGTATCTTAAGTGCAGCAGATTGGGATCTCTAAAATTTTAGGTTCTGTGCCATGACATATTGAGCAGTCACTTAAAACTACAAGGTCTGAGCAACATGTTATCAGGGAAACCTGGTTTAACCAAAGCTAGGACCTCTTCAGAAATGTCGGTTAGAAATATTCAACTAACCAAATGTCCTAAGGATTTATCAATTAAATTTGTGTCAGTAAAAATGCATTTACACACCTTTCCATGATAGCATTTAAAGTAATTTGCAATTATAGTAAAAACTAAAGCATTTTTCACAAAAGCTGAGACAGACAGACCATTTTTTCTCATCAGAGAAGGGCCTTGTTTAAAACATAGGGTATATTTGCAAACCTCCCAGAACAAAGGGATGTTTTAGCAAGTTATACAACAAAATGCCACTACCATCTCAATCCCAGATATCTACAGGATGATCTGATGAACTCTAGTACAGGTCCTTCATCAGCAACTATAAAACCTAAACTGAATAAGCAATGACTTCATTGCTGGACTCCATAACTCCATAACTTGAATAAAATATATTGGACTGAAGTCCAGAGACATCTTTATGGAATGATAATGACTGATAAAAACAAAATGCATTTGCTTGCAAACGTGGACAAGCAGTATATCTGTGCAAAGAGTTAGTTTGTTGATGGTGCACCTGGCTTAATTGATTCCAAGAAAAAGCATGCCTTTTTGAAGAGGATCTAAATGCTTTTTGTTGACAAATTAAATCTCTGTTAAGTCAAGCAAGGCCTGGATGAGAAAAAGATCCTAGAGGTGTAAAGGTAAGCAAACTAAGCCAGAACCCAAAACGCAGCCAACACAGGAGAAAGTTAAATCAGAAGTTTTAATGACAAAAAATAATAATTTCGATGGGACTGAACAGGGTGGGAAAAATGAGCAGATAAGGGAGGAGGGATCCACAGGGGACAGGGATCCAGCCGGGGGTGGGACAAAGTAGGATGACAGGACAACAGACAGTCTTGGGGCTCAGAGAACAAAACAGACCACAGGGCAAAGTCCACAAACCAGAGACGGAGTAGAGAGACGATCCAGGGTCATACACAGGAGAGCAACAGGCACAGATAATCCAGCAAACAGCAAGCAGGAGGCAGGGTCGGCAACATGCAGGGTTCTTTAACAGGAGATCAGAGTACTTTCAGCAGCCGAAGGACAAGGCAGAATCTAAGGTCAAAAAACAGGCAGGATCAGTAAACCAGAAAACTCCTTGGACATGAAACAATGGCTTGAAAGCTGTGACAAGGGCAACAGACGATCTCGCACTGAGCTGGAGAAAATCAGCTGTATAAATAGGGAGCAGCACAGTGCAGGTGAGAGTGATGAGCAATCAGCGCAGAAGGTGGAGCAGAAACGCTGAAGTCATGACATCACCCCCACCTCAGGGGCGGCCCTTGACGCCCTTCTGGGCTGGCCCGGATGCAGGCGGTGGAAGTCACGGATGAGAGTCTTATCCAGGATCAGACGAGAAGGGACCCAGGACCTCTCCTCAGGACCATAGCCCTCCCAGTCCACAAGGTATTGGATGCCACGGCCCCAACATCGGGAACGCAACAAGCGACTCACAGTAAAGGCAGGAGCGCCATCAATGAGCCGGGGGGGTGGAGGGGGTCTGGAAGGCGGGAAAAACCTGGATGACAGCACAGGTTTGACCTTTGAGACATGAAAAGTGGGGTGTACACGCAACGAGCCTGGCAACTTGAGACCACAGCTACTGGGTTAATGACCTTGGCAACAGGAAATGGACCCACAAAACGAGGTGCCAACTTGCGATTTTCTACCTTGATGGGTAAGTCCTTAGTGGATAACCACACTTTCTGACCCACCAGGTATCTAGGTGCTTGGGATCTGTGGCGATTGGCATTACGGGTATAAACAGCAGAGGTCTTGCAGAGTGTCGCTCTGGCCTTTCTCCAGACTCTGAGACAACGACGTGCTGATAAATGGGCAGCAGGAACCTGGGTAGCGCCTTCCTGAACAGAGAGAATGGGGGGCTGATAACCATACACAACATTGAATGGTGACAGACCTGTCGCGCTAGATGGTAATCCATTGATGGCGTACTCTACCCAAGGTAAGTTCTGGGACCAGCGACTGGGAGCATCCATGCAAAGGATGCGCAACTTTGACTCAACCTCCTGATTCATCCTCTCCGTCTGGCCGTCCGTCTGAGGGTGAAAACCTGAAGAGAGACTAACATCAATGCCGAGAAGAGAGCAAAACTCTCCCAGAAGCGGGAAATGAATTGCGGTCCTCTATCAGACACAATGTTGCGGGGAATGCCATGAAGTCTGAAAACTTCTCGGGCCATGACATCAGCAAGTTCAGGTGCTGAAGGCAACTTTCGTAACGGAATGAGGTGGGTCATCTTGGAGAATCTGTCAACCACAGTGAGGAGCACAGTGTTACCTTGAGAGGAAGGCAAGCCGGTGACAAAATCCATTGAGATGTGGGACCATGGACGATGTGGAATAGGCAGAGGTCGTAGAAGACCAGCAGGGGGGCGTCTGGAGGGCTTTACTCTGGAACAAGTGGCACACGCCGACACAAACTCTCGCGTGTCCTTTCTGAGTGTGGGCCACCAGAATCCTGACTGGACCACAGCAAGCGTCTTTGTGATGCCTGGGTGACAAAAAAGTTTAGAGCTGTGACAGAACTGAAGGACTTTAGACACCATATCTTCAGGAACAAACAGAAGACCCTTGGGACACTGAATGGGAGGTGGTTGTCTCTGATGACTCCTCTTGAGCAAGATTTCAATGCTAGTAAGAGCAAGCCTAGTCTTGGAAGGAAGGATGTAATTGTGGTCAACAGGATCAGATGGAGAGACAGAAGGCTGATGAAGTCTAGAAAGGGCATCAGGTTTGACATTCTTGCTGCCAGGTCTATAGGCCAGGGTGAAGTCAAATCTGCTAAAGAAAAGTGCCCATCTAGCTTGGCGTGGGTTCAGTCTCTTAGCAGACCTGAGGTATTCCAAGTTCTTATGGTCTGTCCACACAGTAAAAGGATGTGTGGCACCCTCCAGCCAGTGCCTCCATTCCTCCAATGCTAATCTTATAGCCAACAGTTCTCTGTCCCCAACATCATAATTTCTCTCAGAGGAAGAGAGCGGCGAGAAAAAAAGGCACAAGGATGTAATCTGGCGTCATCAGCAAACCGTTGGGACAGGACAGCGCCGACCCCAGTGTCCGAGGCATCAACCTCCACCACAAAAGGGTTGGACGGATCTGGAAAACGGAGAACAGGTGCAGAGGTGAAGAGACGCTTAAGCTTGTCAAAGGCTTGTTTGGCCTCTGAAGACCAATTAAACTGGGTCTTAGTAGAAGTGAGTAAATGAAGAGGGGCAGCAACTGAACTGTAACCCTTGATGAAACGGCGATAAAAGTTGGCAAACCCAAGAAACCGTTGGAGCTCCTTCAAACTACAAGGGTCGGGCCACTCCAAGACGGCTGCCACCTTAGAAGGATCCATGTTAATCCTGCCAGGAGCTATGACAAAACCAAGAAAGGATATAGATGATTGATGGAATGCACACTTCTCCGCCTTAACAAATAACTTATTTTGGAGAAGCCTGAGAAGAACCTCACGGACATGCTTGACATGGGTAGGTAGATCCTTCGAAAAAATCAAGATGTCGTCAAGGTACACAAAACAAATCTGTTTAGCATGTCCCTTAAAACATCATTAACCAGCGCCTGGAACACAGCTGGTGCATTAGTGAGCCCAAAGGGCATGACCAGGTATTCATAATGCCCGGAAGGGGTGTTGAAGGCCGTCTTCCATTCGTCTCCTTCTCTTATGCGGACCAGATGGTAGGCATTACGCAGGTCCAGCTTAGTGAACACCGTACAACCTTGAAGGAGCTCAAAAGCAGAAGACATGAGGGGCAGAGGGTACCTGTTCTTAACTGTAATTTCATTAAGGCCTCGATAATCAATGCATGGCCTAAGAGACCCATCCTTCTTGCCCACAAAGAAGAATCCAGCACCTGCTGGAGAAGAAGATTTTCTGATTAGTCCAGCCTTGAGGGCATCAGAAATGTATTCCTCCATCGCCTGTCTTTCGGGACCAGAAATGGAATACAATCTGCCCCGGGGTGGGGTGGTTCCAGGCCGAAGGTCAATAGCACAGTCATACTCTCTGTGGGGAGGCAGAGAAGTTGCCTTAGACTTGTTAAACTTCACACAAATCATGATAAACCTCAGGGACTTTAGACAAGTCTGGGTAATCTTGGTTGATCTCACAGGGAGATACCATGATAGGGGCTTCCCGCAGACATGAAGTGGAGCAAGATGGTCCCCAAGACTGAACCTCACCAGTGAACCAGTCAATGACAGGATTGTGTTTGATGAGCCAAGGGCGTCCCAGAATCACCGGAATCTCTGGAGACCTGGTCAGCAGAAATGTGATCCTGTCGTGGTGATTTCCTGAAATAAGCACAGAAGTAGGCTTAGTGGTGAGTGACTTGATCAATAAGATGCCCATCAATAGCAAAAATCTCACGTGGTTTCTCTAGAAGTTCCAACTCTAGTGCAAGCTTATGAGCTAGACCAACATCAATAAGTCAGCATCAGCACCAGAATCAATGAAAACAGGAACTTCCCTCCCTTCAAGAGAGTCCAGAAATCTGATGGTACACCGATTGTGGGAAGGGTTCTGAGATCTGAAGATCGGGCTCAGCAAGGACCCCCCCAGCCTTACTGAGCCTGTCCTTTTGACGGGCAGTTAAGAGCTTGATGGTTCTTCTCTCCGCAGTAGAAACACAGATGATTCTTGAACCTCCTCTCTTTCTCTTCAGCTGAGAGTCTGGCTCTACCCAGCTGCATGGGCTCCTCAGTCTCAACAAGGGGGGGCGTGAGGACTCTGGGCATGCTGCCTTGACTGACCTGAACGGTTGAAACCCTTCTTTGATAATTAGATGAAGACCTCTCCCTTTTACGTTCGCGGAGGCGTTGGTCTATCCGTGTGGCAAGTCTTTCTAAGGCCTCGAGAGTCTTGGGAGGGTCACGGGTAGCGATCTCATCCTTGATGTCATCAGACAGACCCTGGTAAAAAACGTCAAACAGGGCTTCATTATTCCAAAAACAACTGGACTTCAGGGCATGGAAATTGATTATGTAGTCCGTTACAGGTCGAGAGCCCTGTTTGAGAGAAAACAGTCTCCTGGCAGCCTCTCTCTCAGGACGGATGGGATCGAACACCCTCTTCATCTCATCAGAGAACTCTGAGAATGAGTCACAGCTGTCAGCATCTTCTCCCACTCAGAAGTTCCCCACAGCTTAGCCTTGCCAGACAGTAGGGAGATAGCATAGGCCACCTTGGCCCGCTCAGATGGGAAGGCAGAGGGCTGGAGTTCAAAAACCAAAGAACACTGGGTCAAAAAAGGTCTGCATTGTTCAGGATCCCCATCAAAACGCTCAGGGGGCGGAATCTTGGGCTCACTACTAGCGTTAGCCATGGGGGTGACCGAAAGGGGGGGTGGCCGCATAACTGGGGGGCTAGCTTGGGCTTGGGAAACCCTTAGAGAAGAAAGTCCCTGTAAAATCTCCTGGACATTTCTCTCAAGGCCAGAAATAGCACCCTCCACTTTGGAACACCAATCAGGATTTGGCTGTGGGTTCATAATGGCGAGATCGTACTGTAAAGGTAAGCAAACTAAGCCAGAACCCAAAACGCAGCCAACACAGGAGAAAGTTAAATCAGAAGTTTTAATGACAAAAAATAATAATTTCGATGGGACTGAACAGGGTGGGAAAAAAATGAGCAGATAAGGGAGGAGGGATCCACAGGGGACAGGGATCCAGCCGGGGGTGGGACAAAGTAGGATGACAGGACAACAGACAGTCTTGGGGGCTCAGAGAACAAAACAGACCACAGGGGCAAAGTCCACAAACCAGAGACGGAGTAGAGAGACGATCCAGGGTCATACACAGGAGAGCAACAGGCACAAATAATCCAGCAAACAGCAAGCAGGAGGCAGGGTCGGCGACATGCAGGGTTCTTTAACAGGAGATCAGAGTACTTTCAGCAGCCGAAGGACAAGGCAGAATCTAAGGTCAAAAAACAGGCAGGATCAGTAAACCAGAAAACTCCTTGGGACATGAAACAATGGCTTGAAAGCTGTGACAAGGGCAACAGACGATCTCGCACTGAGCTGGAGAAAATCAGCTGTATAAATAGGGAGCAGCACAGTGCAGGTGAGAGTGATGAGCAATCAGCGCAGAAGGTGGAGCAGAAACGCTGAAGTCATGACAAGAGGTTCCTATAGAAGCCTTAAAAGTCAATGTATTTGGTGGGATTTTTAAGAAGTCAATTGCAGCATAGAAGCAATCAAGCATCTCTGATCTGATAGATATTTTGCACATAAGAAAGTCACAAATTCTGAATCTTATTTTTCAATCACAATCTGTCATTTGCAATGTGTAAAAATAAGTCCAGTGCTTTACTGCATTATTTAAACCCCTCCACAGCTTTGGCTATTGAGTTGCAGACAATGCCACACATTAGTAAGCAATTAAATATAACTGGATTATGAACTCACGTATCCATACTGTCTACTACAGTCTGACAAGAAAATCTCACACACTGACAACTTTTACATTAAATAATGCCTGTTTAACAAAGCTGTATACATTCCTCAAAGATCTGGGAGAACGCTGATATAATCTAATTAAGTAAATGGAATTAAGACTGAATATGGTACTCTTTGGACTGAGTTACTTCATGGATCTTATTATTGAAATAAATTAAAAATTTGCCATACAGTGTAGTCACATCCAAGAGCTCAAACAGATCAAACTTTTTTGTGTTTCTGTGTGTCTAGTTTGGCTTTCTGTGGTTCTATTTTTAGTTTCATCTTTCCTCAAAAGAGGCGTTAATAAGAATGATGTTTGGTGGCCAACTTTTATTGCAAGTGTGCTTTATCTAATCAGCATTGGAAACAATTCCCAAAGGATTTTTCAAACAATCTGTTCTTTGAAAACAAGTTGTTTTCAAAGAACACATTCCAGAACAGTTTTGGAAAGCCTGAAAAAAAAAAAAAAACAGAATTAATGGAGGTGATTTTTAATCACAGACTGCTTCTTGAATAGTTGCCCCTAAACAAACCTGAAAGCTGGCAAACACATTTCACTTAAAGATTGTAATCTAAAGGAAATTTTTTAGATTCTGAATACTCACGTCTCCAAATACCAGATTTCTTAAAAAATTCACCCAGGTGCTTTTTGACTCTCATTATGTTTTGTGTGTATGTGCATGTGCAATGGTTCTCTGCCAGGGAGGCTGATGAGAGCGGCTAAAAGGTGTTTATGAGACCGTTAGCCAGGAGAGGATGCTGCCCTGCAGCTTTCACCCAAATAAAAGAGTCATTCATTACTTCCAACATGACCCTCTCATTACGCACAAATAGGAATTAATGAGTGCTATATCGGGCGCTCCCAGCTGAGTGAGGCGGGGCTCGCTAAAGGACTAGCGTTAATTACACTGTCCTACATCTCACCCATTTAACACCACACATCAGATCACTTTTTGCAGAGAAAGAATAGCAATGGCCTTTCACTGCACAAGGATGGACACTCTGAGCTCCAGAAATGTAACAGTTAATGTTAAAAACAGAGAACTGTCAGTTGAAAAAGAAAAGTTGTAAAAAAAGCATTTTTTTTCCAGATTTTTACTAGAGAACGAAGATCTTCAGTTTGATCTCAGATGTGCTGTGCTTCTTATACTGTACAAGTCTTCTTTTGAAAGGCGCTTACAAGAACTCAATGCTCCCTTGGACTTCCTCTTCAGTGTACACCATCATCTTGTTTACAGCATCAGCTTTACTTCTGTTTCATATTTACTGAGAACTTTTGTTTGTGATGGTGCTTGCCAAGTGTACTGCTACTCATCCAAATATTTGACATTTCAGGGAATCAGAAGTGTGATTATTGGCAAATATGAGAAGACTGCATTGATTTTTATGAGAACAGACAGAGATACTGATGTTGACGGTGCACTCGAGTTGTACAACTGCCAGACCCTGTAAAAATGGAAACATAGGGTCCGGTTTACTTCTTTTGGAACTACACAACAATTATAACAGACGTCCAACATGACGTTTCTGTTATAATTGTCTCTTTATGCCTGTCCTGACCTCTTCTCCTTGTTATTTTAAGATAATGTGTCTTACTTCTGTGTTTAACCAACTAAAGTCAGTTTTGCACCATATTAAATTTGTCATCATTTTCTGTCAAGCAGAACAAATCAGCACAAAAACAGAAAAAGCAATCAGACTCACCATAATATATTTTGCCAAAATCAAGTATCACTTATAGGGCTGTTGTGAACAAATATTTTAGTAATCGAGTAATCTATCAATTATTCTTACAATTAATCGAGTAATCAGATAAAAAAAAGACAAAATAAAACATTGGTAAATCTAACATAACAGCAGTATTACTACCACATATCAACATCAGTCCAATTTCACATTTGAGCTTCCCTAACAATTACTTTTCAGTAGTTTAGAAAATTAACTTGTAACAATAATAGCTAACTTTCTAAGTTAACTTGAAGAAATATTACAAAATATCTGAAATAATGTATAAATAATCCTGCTGTGCTTGTCCCTGCCATTCGCTCTAAACCAGCAGCTCCAGGAGAAAAGCTGCTATACTCCAAGCATCGCTTCCGTCATTTTGAGGCTGTTTATTGGTCCCCGAAAAACGACAAAAACCTGGACATTATCATGAATCAGTAAAATCCTCTCAGGACAAACTTGATAATTGGACGTTATGCTGCTAACACTGAGCTTTAGTCAACAACTCAGGCGGAAGTGAGAGCGCAAAAAAAGTCCTGGCTGGAACACGGTGCGCTAAATAATAAAACATAATATAACGAGGCTTTGAGGCAGATCAATTTTCCTAGACGAATTTTAATAATTGAGGTATTCGAAGGAATCATTTCAGTCCTAGTCACTTAGTAATTCTGTTAAATTGTTACTTAAATTGTCTTGATATTTCAAATAGTTCATAATTCTGCACACACTTACAAACCTCATAGTTCCAGGCAAAGTCTTAGCCAAGTTCCATAAATTTCACATGTTTACCTTTGTGATGGTAGGACAGATGGATAATGGTTGTCACAATGACTTGACATGGAAAGATGACACTCTTTAACAGCAAGTTTTGGATGTCTCTGTCTTCTTTTTTTATTTTTTTTTTACCGCCTTTGCAATTCTGCTCACTGTGCAAGATAAACATGGGTTATAATCCAGCCAAGTGCTTAGCCCACTGAAACAGAAAGTTGTAAATTACAACCTGGGAGCCCAATTTATTCACCTTTACCCTTTTTTATTTATCTTTATCCTGAATGCCAATGAAACAATGCTGGAAATACAATTTTACTACAAACAAATCTGGCACAAACATTAGTAAGCTAAAGTATTTGTGTTAAAGGGAATACATCAAACTGGGTCTCAGTTGGTTCTATAAAGGTTTTCTTCTTAAGCTACTCACAATAATAAACTCAAAAGCAGTATATTGAGAAATTTTAAGCTCAGAAACAGCAAGATAATCTGGAAGAAATCAGTTGACCAGTTTGATTAGTGGTCATCTTATTAATGGCCAACCCTTTTCTGTTTTTATGACTGGTGCACAGAAATGTATTAATTTTATCTTTGGATCTTGATCTCACTGGTGCATAACAATACCAGAAAACAGATTACCTTGCTAACACCTATCTTCTATTTTTGTCCCTAATTAGGCTTTAACTGTTTTTCTTCCTCTTTTAGGGGGATCTACAATTGGGGTGGGCTGTTTTGATTTTCATTAATTGGTTTCATTTATTGTTTCATCTCGGTGGGTAAAATAAAGCCCTCAGAGACAGCAACTGTGATTAGGAGCTCTGTAAATAAATGTGAGATGAATCTGAGCTTCAGATAAACAGTAATAAAAATGGAAACCACGGGAGCTGATTAAAATTCAGATTTGGATTTAAAAGATTTGTTTAAGAGAATATACAAAGCTCTGGATAGCAGATCTGTATTTGTGTTCAGTTTGGCTTGCAGAGCTCATTTGGAGGTTGCAACCAAAAACTTTATATATATAGTTTGCAAAGTAGTGCTTAGCTGTGAAGTGTAATAACAGTAATAAATGGTTTTCCTTCTTGGGTTTTCTTCTAATGAAGAGCTTAAAATTCAAACTGCAAAACTATTAGTTTTGAGTCTTAAGGTTTGTCTCTCACCAACTTTGTAGAGACTGAAATCTTCACTGCACAATACTTCAAGTCAAAAATATATTTTCAATTCTTAACATTGTCATTTGGATTTCAGTTTGGTATTTGATAGGGCTTGTTCACCACATGAATGTGTTTAATCTGAATCATTACACTGCTGCTCTGGCTGCATTTTTAGAGCCTTGATTTTGTTTTGTTTTGTTTTTTCTGGAAGGTGAACTACTGCCTCTGTGTCAAGTATTTTCCAGACTCAAACATGTTTTCTTCCAGGATCACCCTGTATTTAGCTCCATCACCATGGAGTTGCCACCACCTTGTTTCACCCTGATGACAGTGAGTTACAATTATTCACCCAGCATAGCATGTGGACAAAGAAGGATAATTTTGGTCTCACCTAACTAAGCACCTTCAAATGTCTTCTGTTTCTCCTTAACGGCTTGTGAAGCATCTTATGGTTCTCTAACACAAATTTAACAACCTTACTACTCTTCCATGCAGGCAAGAACAACTAATACGTGTCTTTTAAACAGATTATCTCACCTAAACTGTGACTCTCTGCTGTTCGTCCAGAGTTATTATGGCGGCAGAGTTTTGTCATTTGAATCTTTATTTGTTAGGCCTGTTAGCATAGTGCTTAAAAAATTGAGTACTACCTGTTCATAATGTGAGCACATCTGGTTTGCACTTTGGTCTTCATGAAGCAGGTGGTTCCCTAAGTGTGTCACTCAAAGATATTGATGGTAACATTTTGCACAGATGATGGGCATATTTATTAGGTCAGTTCTAAAGACATTTGGTTGTCCAGATTTCATTAAAGAGTATAAAATATTTTTACATGTCAATAGACTTTAGAAACCAAGTGTCCCCTTTTTGGCCAAGATCACAATTATGCACTGCTTTGTTTTACATTTTCACATCGATTGAAGGTTATGTTTGTGATGAGACATAATGGGAAAATATTATTGCAAGACACTGCAAGTATCCCTGAGCCAGACGCCATATTTTCAATATATGATTACATAAATATATACAGAAAATCAAATTTCTTGTCTTAATGACAAATAAGGATGTTTTCTTTTGTTAATGCCAATGTCTTTCGCTAAACTTCTGTGAAATGATTGCCTGTGAGAGGAGTAAATAATTACACCTGGATCAAAGTAGAGCCATAATTATATGTCAAATGCTGGTTAGCATTAGCGTCTCTTGTCAGGTAGAAGAGGGGCGGGCATTGCTGTGAGATGTTCGGAAATATCTCTTTCATCTTTTGATACTTTCTCCCCCATCAAGGCATGTTTTAACAAACACACACTTCATCCTTCATCTCTCTTTTGCTCTCTTTTTTTTGATGGTATGACACAGGAAGAAGCTGAGCCCTGCAGCCAACGCCGCCGTCCACACTGAATGCGATTAAAGTGAGCAGTGATTAATCTGGGCTGCCCCATAAGTCCTCTTTACCACTTTAATGGATGTTATCTCCCCCTCCTCTGAAGGCTTATCTTGCTGATCGGGGCCAAGGATGAGGAGAGGAAAGGGAAGGGGGGGAGAGTGGCTACGGGTACGGGGGAAGAAATCAAACCAAATCCATACAGAGGTAAGTAAATGAATAAGCAAGTAAATAAAGTGAGTAAATAAATAAAAGCAGGGATTGAGGGTGCTGCTAAGCGGATAAGGCAGATCAGTCTCTGTAAAGTGCTCATTTGTTTTCTAAGAAGACGAGACAAGCTGCCTTCGAAGCCCACAGACGGAATTAAAGAAAAAAATCCTGTCGACGTTACAATTCCGAGGACAAAACTTTGAATAAATCTTCTCACAATAACAGTAAAAAGATAAGGTGAAGACAGTACGCAGCCGCCATTCAAAGGCAGTAAATAAAGTAAATAAATAAACGGCATTACTTTCTGTGCAGTTTCAACATTCCAACAAGCAGTCAATAATGGTGATATTTCCCTCAGGTGCAGCAGGATAACAAGCTTGGTCAGGTTTGAGTTAATCATGTGACAGAAAATACTAATTTCATCTCACACAAAGTTTAAGACATGTTGTTAATGGAAGAATGTAATTTTAATAAAATACCAAAAATTCTGACAACAGAATAATAATCTTAATTTTAGTGGGAATACTAACAAAGTAAAAGGCACATCAAAGTAACCAGAGTTATGAACACAAGGCACAGGGATACTCCTCTCCCACCTATTGCTGCACACTGCGAGGCAGGATGAAGGAAGACCAAATCACATTTTTTAAATTTTTTTCATTTGTATGAAAATGAGTCAAAGGCAATTATTTACTCAAACTTACAATAAGGATTAACTCTCCTCAGATTCTCTTACCACCATTTACCAGGATGACAAATTGTGAAAATATGTCAGGACTCAACACATCACTGTGTTGAAATAGAAAATGTGCTACAACCTGTCAAACTTATAAAGGTAATGTAGTCTCTAACTACATTTGGCAAGCTACCAAAGGCACAACTTGGTAACCGAAACAGATTAGCTTGTTACTATAAAAAAACAGAAGAACAAAACTGAATATGAATGTATAAAATTCATTAGTTTTTTTTTTTTTTTTTTATAAGATGCCATATTTCACTCAAGTTGTATTTCTGCTTATTTTTTCCAAATCCTAAATTTTTGATTTTACGACATTGGCTTTAGTAAAGCAATAAATATAAAATTTATTCTGGTGGAAAATCGGTGTCTGAAAAATTTTTATAAAATAAACGTTAAAAAAAACTAAACTAACAATTGTGTTTTTTTTTTTATTTATAGCTGCTGAATACAACTTATAAATAAGTTGTGTTATTTTAGCAGCAGTACTAATATTAGCTGCATTTGTGCCTTAAATATACATATACCATGATGATCATTTTTGTTAAAACTGTATAAATATCAAAGACACTATGAAAAAATGTCTTTGTTCATCTTTCACAAAAAGCCATCACACCATGAGACTCTGATACCGCCTCATGCCTGTTTCAAACTTCTCAAAATGGACACTAGTGTTTTTGTTCTATTATGCGAGCACAGCCATAATACTTGACAGGGTTAAAGCTGTTCAGGGCTTTCATTTTCCCTTTCTTTCCCTCCCCACTCCAGCTTACAGCGATGTTGCAGTGAGATTCTGTCGTAGACAAACCTCTGCGGGATTCCATTCAACACTAGTGTACATCTTTAGGTACAAAGCTGCGGGCTGCACTGGCTCCAGGTAACATAAACGCTCCCTTCAAGCCACCGCGTATATCTGCCCATGGAAATTCTCTAAAGGGGTTTAAGCGTTTACGAAGAAATACTATCAGGCACTGCCGAAAAATTCAGCTTACCCTGTTGAATAGGGACTTCAAAGAGAATTGCAAATACCTTCGCACGGATACATTTTCTCCCCTCTTCTCTCCCCTTTTTCTTGCTCTGCCTTTCCACATCTCTTCCTTGTTCTTTTCATTTTCTTTTTTCATGCTTCCAAACATGAGCTGCTGTGTGATGTAAAATGTATTATCAGCCATATATTTCCTCTTTAAATGAATAATAACAATAATCTCGGAGTAATTTCTTTCTTACACAGCTCTGTCTAAATAGGGCAAAGCAAGCAAGCTAATAAAGAGCTGTAGATAAACAAGGCCGCGCAGTAATGAACGTGTGGATTAGGGCCTCCAGTCTATGTTTGGCGATAAGGGGAAAAACAGCGACTACTATCCAGGTAAGAGCACTTACTGGCTGTCAGGGAAGGATAAACTACTCTGCAGCTACACTATTTACTTTCTACACTCACATTGTGGACACACAAACAGAAACACTGATGGTTACAAATAAATCAACACCCGCACGCTCATTCACACACACCGTCAGCGCATAAGAACCACAAAGAATCGGAATAAAATAAACGTATAAGCCTATTTACTGAGGACAGAGCTCTAAACGCAAAACAATACGGTGCATACACACAGTGTGATTTAATGTTAGAGATAATAAATGGCTTCATAATGAGCAATAAAAACGGTCCTTAAACAGTTTACTGCTTAGTTCACACTTATAATTAATCTGGGTTGCATGTGTGCATTTAAAGTGGGTATAAAACTCTGTGCAAGTAAAAGAGAAAAATGAGTGCTGGGAAACATCTGCTGCGTCACACAGCTGTAAAAGAAAAAAAAAAGAGAGAAAAACAAAGATAACTGCCTTTTTCCCCCCTCACCTGGACCAGGAAGCTCTCTAGAAATTTTTTTACACACACACGTGCACACAAAAAAATTGTTTGTAAAATTATTTAGCACAACAAAAACCATAATATTTATAATGTTTTACAAAGCCATCAAATAAAGAGAGAGGGGATTAATTGCCCTGGTCCGACCTTAAAATAATTATTTTGAGCGGTGCAACTCTAAACTCCAACGAAATTGATACACTTTGATAATTAGATTCTTGGCACTGACCCGCTGAAGTCAATAAAGGTTATTAAGGCCAATTGCTGTCTAAACGCATTACGGGCAGAGTAAACTGTCCGTCGGAGGCCCCTGCTACTCCAGCGCCAATATGATAATCCATTCTCCGTCCTGGGGGTTTCTTCCCCAGCGCCTGTGTCTCCACTCTGCCATACAAAACCAGATTGGATTCGCTTAACCTTTCCAGGACTTTGATCAAATGAGCTCACACAGCAATAACATTTACATTGACCCCCCTCCACCCCCCATCCCTTCCAAAACCTCCCCAACACACACACACACACACACACGTTCTCTCACTTCTCTCTACCTCCTCCCTCCTCTGATTCTACAGACTCTCCATCTCTCTTTCTACACCCTTTCCACCCACCCCCTCATCTGCACGTTTGCTCAATAACCTAATCAGCTCTTGATGGGGGCCGGGCCAGGCCGCGTATGATTGCAAGCGCTACCCACCTCAGCAGCCCGAATTGTTTCCGAGGACTGTTATTACAGTGAGGAGTTTGGTGGGGCAGAGGGGGGGGTTGAAATGGTCACAAACATTATCCCTGCACAAACACACAAACGTACAAAAACTTGCCTCCATTATAAATCAGAGAGAGCTTCGTAATAATATAGTTCATGAGTATGTTTGTTTGTGACCAAACCGTCAGAAAACAGTGACTGACAGGTTGGGTGAACGGAGCGGAGGGAGACGCGTCCCCGACACCACTTCCTGTTTTGTACGTCTTGAAGTATACAAATGTATTCAACAGTGTGGATCCCGTTTATAATGAAAGTGGATTAATTTTCTTGATATGTGTTGAAAAGATTTCCATCTACAAGACTCGCTCTCCTGTCAAATGAAAAGGGGCTGGGGGTGGGCAAAGATATGGTGAGATGGAGGAAAAGAAAGAGGGAGAACTAGAAAAATAAAGAGAGAGAGTAAGAAGGAGAAGAAGAAAGAGACGGAGTGCATTGAAATCTCTTTGCAAGTTCTGGCTTTTGAAGTTGGGAGATGAGCAGCCACAGAAGTCAGAAAAGTGACAAATTAGGGAAAAAGCTGTACTGTGCAAGCAGAGCTGCTAAATCAATTAAAGTCATGCCGAGTGCATACATTAACATCAATGGCTTGCGCAAACACACACGACCACACGCACTCACGCAAGCAAAAAGGACAACAGAAAGAGAGAGAGAAATGTGCTCATAAGCTCGCCATCGTTTCTCCCCCAACAGTGAAAAGAAGAAAGATAAAAAAATACCACGCCGGTATTTAAAATATTCTGCATAGAGCCAAGATCTTCTGCCTATTGTGACTCACAAAGAAGCCATTCATTGTTGCTAGTTTAAGGAAATGTCACTATTGTACGACTCCAATGATAGCAGAGTCCTGGGGGAACGCGAGGCTCGGAGCCAGGCGGGACTAAACGGAATCCAGCACCCCAGATCACAGGGGAACATAGAAACCTTTCAGTTCCTGCCCTTCTTTCATCTGCCCAAAACAACCTTTACCTACCTTTACCTTTACACACATTGTCACTGTGCTGCGCTCTCACGTGAAGAACACTTGAAGATTATTCGGGAGTCTTAAAAAGAAAAGAAAAAAAAAACAGAGGTGCCCAGCAAGCCGGTAGATTCGTTTTGTTTTGCTTCTTTATACATTTATTTATGTATTTTATCAGAATGTCATTCAAATAGAAGGATGAGCATTTGCATGACAACAGGCTGAGGAGCAGAGAGGGAGCCCCAGGGAGAGACAGTATCCACATACAGGAGCCAGTCTCTCCATATTGCAATATTCTTCATACAGACTAACAAACGTATACGGAGCCCAGCGCATCCCACTACGCTGCTGCTAAATATGACAATAAAGCAAGGAAGCCTGGCGGTTTGTATTACTATTTTAGCAGGATGAAACAATAGGCCCTTTTATTGCTACAGCGCAGTGTATAAAACAATACGGTGTCATTTTATAAAGCCTACTTAAATAGACACGTATTTGGTTTTTTAAAATACCCACGCCGATATCAGATTTGACTAAAAAAATAAAAAATAGCATTGCATTAAAATCTACTCCACAGGCAACCAAAATATGTAAATAAATAAATGGTAAACAGCATCTGCTCACACTAGGTCACTCGTATTTCACCAAATTAGACGGCGCTGTCAATTGCCAGCTTCAAAATGTAAAATATATTCCAATATAGGGGACTGCAGGAGAGACCGCCATTATTTAAATAACTCAAAGTAATTTAGGGAAATGTGTTTTAATCCAACGGCAGAAAAGCCTCAGCTATCAAAAGCTCCAAAAGAGAAATCTATAAGCCATATTTATGAAGTGCTGTTTCATCAGCGTATCTGAGGTCGATGCATGTATGTAAATACTGCTAGCAAAAGCAATAATGTTGTCTTTCATCACAATAGAGAATCGTTACCTTTGTGTGCTGTGCCAGTGTTTTTCTCTTTTTTTTGGTGTTTGTTTTACATCTATTTCTTTCTCCAGAGGAGATGCTGCCTTTGTTTTTAGACATTGTAAAAAAATTTATTATTTAGGTAAAAACATAAATAACGTTAATTTAATCTAATAAACACGTGACGGTGTAATTTCAAATTTAAAAAAAAGGAAAATACCGGAGAAATTATAGTGCCAATGTGTTATGTTTCTACTTTAAAAAATTTCAACTTTATTTACAGTATCATATAAAGTTTTCAATGAAAAGCACAAAATTACTAAAGAACAAGAAACTTTCCACTTTAGCAATGCCCGATCCTGAACTCCGGTCCGAATCACACACTTCTTCTGGACCCAGAGGTGGAACTCTAAAGCCCCCTCACCCACTCTCTGTCAGGCTCTCCGGCTGGCCGAGACAGAGCGGGCCTGCCGCTAGAGCCAAGCAGCAGCAGCGGCACAGGCACCGCTCTCCCCTCCAGCCCGTCTTTATCCCCGCCTGAGCATTAGATGTGATTACTGCTCAGCGCTCGACACTGACAGAGACCGAGAGCTCCCAGAGACAGCAGGAGCGGGAAAGAGACTGACTGCAGGGAGGAAAAGAGGAGCTCCACTCTCCCCGGAACAAGCAGCTGCTACAGTGATGCAAGAGTGCCCCCTGCTGCTTCTCATGTCTGGGTATGGAAAACATAATCACATATATATATATATATATATATATATATATATATATATATATATATATATATATATATATATATATATGATTATAAAAGAGTATATGAGACAGTAGATAAACTTCTCGAATCAATAAGTAATGGAGGCATAAACCAACAGCATAATTACTATGTACTATAACTGTAAATGTGATGTTCCAATCCTACTGGTTTTATTTATTTTTTTTTGTCTTAATAGCTGTGAGCATATTTTTTTATTTAAAAGTCATCTTAAGCTCAATGCCACCAACGTGAGCTTGCACGGTGAGCAGTTAAAAACCATTTATTCCCTCCCAAGGAGCGTCACTGGGCAGCAGATCGCTTACCGTTGAAGCTCATCACCAAAAAACTAAATCATTTAAATCATTTAAACCTGCAAAACGCTGGTCAGTAAATACAAGAAGAGCCTATAAAGATTTGCCCAATAAATATTGACAGTAGTTTAAAATGGCTTCACATGCCATTAAAAAAAAATTAAGTAAAAAAAAAATTTTAAAATATACTTATATTATATTATATTTTGGAAGTGCCTCATTTCTTATCTAAAATACATTTCTTGGTTTAATGAGTAGAGTTTTACATTAAAAATTGCCAGGGATATGAATAATTTTGAGCTAAACTTTATGAAGTCTAATAAAAAAAATATTAACCTGATTATTACTGGTGAATAGAAGTTTTTTTATTCAAAGTATACCATATGTTACCATTTTTAAATTACCTTTTATAAATGGATCCTCATAATTTGGACTACCATTAATAAGTACAGTACTTCTTATAAATTCACAAATCTTAATTAATGGACTTCTTAAACACATGTAAACATAGTGTGTTTAATAGTTTCGGTGATACTCGTTTAAAATTTACTGAATTGGAAGGAGTTGTAGTTTGGTGTACACAGTGTTTCTGTTCTATTTTTTCCTAAGCAGTGACATGACAGGCAGTGTGTCTAGAAACCAATTTACCATGGTCTCCATGAGCTTCCAGTCCTTCTCCAGCTGCTCCATCGGTCGGGTCCACCAGCTGCAGAAGCGGGCGTAACGCTGGCCCTGAAACCAATACTGCCGCAGCCATTCAAACTCCACCTACGGAAACACAAACAAGCAATGAGAAATACCAACGGCATGGAAACACTAAAATTTTTACTACCTTAAACACATGTAGATTTAGACAGGCTAAAATTTGCTAAGATTTTAAATAAACTCATGGGCTGAAAAAAATATAAGGAATGATTATCTTCTTTTGGTGTTGAATGTCAGGACAAAAGCATTTAATTGTAGGATGTTAAACGAATCTATGGTTTGAATAAATAAATATGTTGTCATTTTAACATTAAGTTAAAAGTATTGTTTTTGATATGTCAAATCTCATAATTATTTCAAAAAATATATATCTTTTGGTATAATTTTTTCCTGCGCATTGCATGCTGGGTTGAGGCCTGTTATATATTGTGTTTGACTGGTGCACATTTAGACAAAATCATACTGCGTCACTGTCAGCTTATATTTAATAAAATGAAACAATGGAAAGTGGCTGAATACAACTTCCGAAAGACCTATTTGTGTCCTCAACAAGCAAGAAAAACTGACGAAGGCTCCAACAGGTGGTCCTTAGCTTGGCAAGCTAAAGCTAAAGTCCCTGCCAACAGGTTTTACTCAGTAAATAAACGCTGCTGTTCAGTCCCCAGTAGTTTGATACCTTCAAATGAAGTAACCTTAATGGTGACTGGTCCACCAGTACAAATTAAGCAGTTCTGTGACGGTCTCAGATTTGTGTTAGAAAACATTTGTGTAAGGTTAGGGGTAAAGCTGTGGAGACATTTAAAGTTGAATTTGCTCATAAAACATTTTTCCAAATCTTAAAAGGTTTCATGGAACATTGTTCAATATCACCAGAAGATGGAAGGAATATACCAAAAGTGTAATTCTACCAAGAGATGACCATCAACAAGAAATTAGACAATAAATCCAAAGAAGTCCTGAGACCCATTGTAGCTCTGTTAGAATCCCCATTAGTTGTTTGGCACAAATCATGTAGGCAACACAGAAAATCCTTTGGTCAGATGAAACTGCAATGCAACTTTTAGGTCACTCTGAAGACACCGTCTTTACTAAGACATATAATCATGGTTGTATCATGCTGGGGAAGTTGTCAGAATTAAAGGAATGGAGAATGGTTATAATGCACAAAAAATGTTGGCTGCTGAGACTCCCTTGCAGCCCTGCAAGAAAAAGCATGTTAGAATATGAAAAAGAGTTAAAGCTGGGTTAGACCTTACAGCACAAAACAAGTAGATTGCGGTCTCTAGATGTGCAAAACTGGTAGCTACAGATCTTAGAAGACTTGTAGTTGAAATTGAAGCCAAAAGTGATTCTACAAGTGAGGATAAATTTAGATTTAAATACAGCCAGCACTTTTCAGATTTTTTGAAGAATGTTTTGAAAGCCATATATTGTACAATATTTGAACCTGTTTACGCATCCATTATATAAAATTAGAATTAAGTACATTGATTATGGTTGGAATGTGAAAAAATGTGGAAAAAAGTATGAATTGTTTGGACTCTATAGTGTCATACAGGATCTATGGGAGACAACAGCAGCACCTGTGTGTTTATTTGTATTCCACATTGCAGAATCCAGTTGTTAAGAGCTTCTAATTGATAGCCACCAGGTTATGTTGTTTATTGAAAGAGGCAAAAACTTAACATCGGTTTGAATATCTCTAGAAAAGTGGTTTTAGTAGTTTCCTAATCAGGAGCGATAAGATGTATGTTTACACAAGAGCATTGAAAGACATCTTCACTGACATCAGAGAAAGCATTGTTGCTGAATATTGATTTGGGAATGTTTCTAAAGACATTTCCAAACCATTTAGAGACTGTCCTCCAACATAGAAAATATTTTTTTAAAAGACACGCTAGACAATCAGATTAAGATGGATAGCAATGATCCGTGAGGTGAAAGGCCCATCAGTCACAGCAAGGTTGACAATGGAAAAAAAATATTATTATTATTATTATTATTATTATGAGTCTATTTACCAAAGTATTCTAGAGAAAAACATGTGAACATCAGCCCAACAGCTGAAGGCTAGAAAAAAAAGACGATGACATTAAGCACAACAACAAATCTGCACTCAAATCGCTAAAAAATAAAAACCTCCATGTTGCAGTAAAGCACTGATGGCATAGACAATAATTAATCATTATAAATGCTCCAGCCATAGATAACAAACATCCATTTCTTTTAAAGACACAAAGTTGAAAAAAAAAACATAGTTAATGTATATGAATGGATCTGTGCACCTTGGAGTGAGTACACCTGAAAACCCCACCCATCTTCCCCTCCTCGGCTGCACCATCTGGAGCTGACAGTGTCTGCTGCTGAGCCACCCCCCTTCCTCTCTCCTCTGCTTGGAGTGTTTTTGTTTCCTGCTCTTTTGAAGTGCTGAATTAATCCTCGGAAAGGATGCTACGCGTAGCCAGGTGTAGCCCTGCTACTTCTGCGTATATTGTTCAGCTTGCATGTGTGTCAGTTTGGGCCTGTGCTGAGCGAGCTTCGGAGTGTTTGTGCCTCTGCTTGTACCTGTCTGCTTAAGTGTATGAGTGACTTTGGTAATGTTTCTGCGGAACATGGCCATGTGAGTGTGTGTGTCAGAGATTGCTCCAAATGTTGCCAGCATCAACTGAAGGTGCTGAGTTGCCCTCCTCCCCTAAAACGTTCCACGAAGCGGCATTCACCCGAAACAATGCAAACCCCATTAAAGTCTGTTGTAGACAACTGCACAGCACAAAGTCTACTGGCATACAATAGGGCCGTATATCACATGGAACTCAAAGCACTATTGTTTCCCCTCTGACAACTATTTTTGTTTATTGTTCTTCTAACAGAGCATTAGCAAATGGGTGAAGATGAGCCTTTTCAGCTGTAAACGTCCAAATAATCTCAACAAGTTTAAGGGGAATAATGCAGCTGAAAATGTCCAATGGAATTAAAAAATTAATTTACATCCTCCGTAAGGATTCTTTTGGTCATTTTATCTGATGTCTCATACAAAGTATTTTGTGTTTAACACAACTTTTCAAGTCTGAAAGTACAGTGCCTTGCAAAAGTTTTTATACCTCTTGAACTTTTTTATATGCCGTCATGTTACAAATGTAAGTTTTAATGTACTTCACTAGAGATTTTATGTGAGACCCACGCAAAGTAACACGCTGGCGAAGTGGAGGGAAACAGGGTTTTCTAAAACCTTTACTATTACAGCTGCAAATAAAATCTAGTGCAACTTTAAAAGTTTTCTATTTAGAAAACAGAAGCCACCAGTGTGTGATGTAATCTTAGTATAATTCCAGCTGCTCCGTGAAGGCCTCAGAGGCTTGATAGTGAACATTGGTGAAAAAACATCATGGAGACCAAGGAAAACAGCAACAGCTCAGGGGAAAAGTTGTAGAGAAGTTTAAAGCAGTGTTAGGTTAAAAATAAACAATGCCCCAATATTTTCGAGAGATGAATGAATGAATGAATCCATCATCTGAAAATATAAGGAGTATAACAAAACTGCAAACCAAGAGAGAAATATGGCAGTCATCATAAAAATACAGGTTGGGCAAGAAGACCATTAATCAGAGAAACAACCAACTCATTCTGGAGGAGTTACTGATGCATGATATCAAATTAAATTTTTTGTTCTACATGATATGAATGGAGGAAAACTAACACTGCACATCACAACAAAGAAACATGAGCGTGTCAGAATCATATAGAGGAAGTCCATCTTCAAGCAGGACACTATAAACACTCAGTCAGCCATGCAAGGGGACACTGAATTAAACTGTATTCATGTGCTGGAATTGTCCAGTCAAAGTCCAAATCTTGATCAAACCAAGAAATTGTGGCAAACTGGAAATTTGCTGTTTACAGATGCTCCATGTGTAATTTGACTGACCTGGAACTATGTTGCAAAGAAAAGTATGCAAAACTTTTAGCCTCTAGGTGTGAAAAACATTTAAGACACAGCGACCAAAGGTGGTTCTATGTTTTCTTGACTCAGTTGGGGCTCCATACAAACAAACACTACTCCTTTCAGATTTGTATTTGTCAAAATTAGTTCTTTCCATTCTACATTCATGTGCAACTTTGTGTTGGCGTCTGTTCACCTTTGCACAAACAATGACGACATATTATGTTTAAATTTGAATTTAGCATTTTTATAAATCACCAAAACACACTCCTTAATACAAATCTGTCATTTATTTGCTGTGAATCTGTCATTATGAACCAATAATGACAGAACCAATAATAAATGCAATGTAATTTACAAAGAAAAAGCCCAGCTGTGATTATCCCCATATTTTCTATACTATACTAAATGGAGTAAATGTACAAAGTACTCAGCTTCTTGACTTATTTATTGTTGCTTTGATTCACATTTTGTAAATCAAAGGGAAAAATTGATAACATAAGTTAGTTTTAACAGGCTCTATTTTCTATTTTTTATGTACAAATTTCATACTGTTCCAGAAACGTAGTGACCGCATAAGTACGCTGTAAATTGTGCAAACCTAAATTATCTGAAAGGAATGTATCTTTGTAATAATCTGGATCAACTAATTTTGTTGATCCAGATTTTGTAAAGGAAAATGCAAGTAGTTGTTTCAGGCCTAAGATGAAATATCATTGAAAAGTTTTGAAATTTTTTTTCCAAAACTCTTCTTTCAAAATGTTGAAATTTTTATGTGGTCATTGTTGTGTCAGATGAGTGTCACCTTCCCCTCCATCACCCCCAAAACAACAAAGGACAAGAACTATTTACACAAACAACCCAAGTGAGGGCTGTCTGAGGTAGAAGCTGTGCACAGAGTCATCCTGCCATTTACTCCCAAAAGGCTCTGATCTCAGTGGGAATGACATGCAAGGACTGGTGCATGTCAGGGAGAATACACAGCCAGTGGCACTGCTCAGCAGCCTCCCAGTCGCTCCATACAACACACCCTTCAAAGAAATGTCATCCTTTATGGTCCCTTCAACACACTCCAAATCCACTCCCCTTCGATCACTACAGCTCAAACACACAACAAAGCCGCAAGGGCCAATATCGGACGTCCTTTTCTCCCAGGCTGTCCCTCCTTCTATCTCTCTGATTGTCTGCCTGTCCTTTGGTGGGAAGAAACCAACCTGTGTCTCCACTTTGAGCTGACACGGCTGCCTGTCCCCCACAGCGCAGGCCAGAGGCAACCACAAAGCAGGCCATCTAAAAGCAACCGAGGAGCGCTGGCTATTTGGTATTTGGAGTGTGGCCACCCAGCTGAGAGCTGCCAGGCAGGAAACTCGGACTAAATGCCACCTTTTCGTGCAGGCGGATCGAAAGTCTGTGCGAAAAAAAAAGGAGAGGCTGTTAAGCTGAGTTTTTCCTCTGAGATGGTAAGGGAGAGTGACTCCCCTGCGGCAGTCGCTGTCATCTCTCTAGGTGATGGACACACTAACTACACATTAGCTTCAAATTAGTCCAGCGACCACCCACTATGGCATCTCTGCTGGTAAAGCTCTGAAAACCTCGTTTTTTTCCCCCCCATTTAATGAGGCACAATTATTATTTTTTTTCTTCACACCTTCACAGTATTCCCAGAGCGGGTCCAATCAATTTCCGGGGCCGGGGCCCTGAGGTGAGGGTTGATGAGAGTGTGATCGATCCCTTTCTGCCCTTCGCTGTTTACCAATCCCAGCCTCCTCACACAAGAGCCAGAATAACTGCTTTCCCAAAACTCTCTGTAAGTCTCCCCATTACTTACCACACACTTGCCAGAGAGTGTGTATCTCTGCAAGGGTATGACTGCACAAAATAATATAATATATACATTAAAAGTGAACACTTTTAATGTATATGTGTTCATTAAAAGTGAACACTTTTAATGTATATATTTAGAAATAAAAAGTTCTTATTTTATTTCCCAATATTATTATGAAGAACATCAGTAATACTACTGCACAATCCTTGAATTTAGCAAGAAATAAGATGAAATAGAGACCACTGAAACCCAAGGACATCTTAAAAAATAAATACAAAGTACAAATAGACTGCAATTTATGAGAATACAATGACTGTATAATCTTTATGACGGTAAAAAAAAAAAAACACAAGAAAATGTCTAGAGAATCTCAGGAGGCATCATGACCCTAAAACCAACACTGGGAGGCTAAACACACTTTATTCAGTTTACTTTCTGTCAGATGTGAAAAAAGTCTATTCCCTTCTTTCAATATTTACTATTTGGAGTCTAGCTCATATGTGGGGTGGGGGTGTCCCTCAGGGCACTCTGTCACACGCCCACCTGGGAAGAGACATAGTGGCTTTAAATGAGACAAGACATTTGTGTCTGGAATTAGCATTTCAAAGCCTAACATGCACACAGGGGCCATGTGGTGGTATTATGTTAGACTTATTTGACTGACTAGGACAGCAGGTAAGATTAAAAGGAGACAGAGAGAAAAGGGCTAAACAGGTGGGAACTTTTCTTTACTTCAGTTTCTGTCTCCCTTCAATATCTGCTTCAATTAGGCACCTTGCTCCATTTCCAAACGAAGACAGACGGATGGCAGATGCTCTACTCCCTCACAATGAGGCCCCACCTATTACCTCTGACAAACGCCAGCCCCCCTGACCCTCCTTCAACTGCACGGCATCAATAGACTGTCAACTGGTGCGTGGTTTAGCACTTTTTGAGCAAAGACCCACAAAGGCGCTGCTCAGGTCAGGTTGCCCGCGTGTCTCAGGCTTGTTCACTCCTCGGTCGTCCATGTCAAACACGACCTGTGCAATGTGCACCCACCAAGCACCAAAGAGGGCCGCCATCATAAATAACTCCACCAACAATACATCATTTAGCTGGGTGTTCTGCTCTCGTGGGCAACTCCAAACAAATGGCCACATCGATCATTGAGAGCCAGGAAGGGTAGGCCCGAGCCCCTGAGAACACCCCCTTCTTACTTAAGCATTTAAACACACACACCCACACACGCAAACATGCACATACACCAATGCGTGTATAAAAAGCTCCTTGTTTTCGTGAAGAAACCTGCCTTACCCTCCTGGTGAAAGCCAACGCCTGGTAATCCTGTGGCGCTCTGTGGCTAACTAGCAGGTGTTGCTAGCTGAACCAACGCAGCAGTTCTCCAGACACAGGCAGCCCTGTTGTTTGGCAGCGCTGAATACTTAATATTGTCTTCAACCTTTAAATAACCTTATGTCAGACTCATCTGTCATGGCATCCTGCTGAGAGTCCCGGATGCTGGCGTCTGCTCGGATGTGCAATTCGGGTGCAGGGGTGTAAAAAGGGTGAGAGGTGAGATGGCATATTAACTGCTGGCCTGCAGCAAGATATGGCAGGGTGCTGAGGCCTTCTCTTTGTTGACCTCACTTTATCCCTCGAAACCCCAAGCCAGCATCACTCATTGTTTTATATGAAAAGAGGTTAGAGGCAGGACAGGGGCACGGCTCCATCTTTAGGAAGCATATGGAGAGCCTATTGCCTTGCAATCCATCACAAGGTAAGACAAACGAGAGCAACCTGAATTTCATATTGTAGACATTTCCCTAAGTATAACAATAAAGTGCGGTAAGCAGAGAGTGGGCAGCTGGCAAGCTCTGGTTCTGCCATTCAAAGAGCTTTAACCTGCCATTAAACAAATCCCTGGATGAGTTAAAACTCTCATGATACAGAAAAAAACACTAAGATCAGTTAATGAGAAACTGTATTAAAGCTATCATCGCCCCTTAAAACAATGTGCTTTATCAGGAGTTGATGAAATAGATGTCAGAGTTGGATTGAAAACAATGATATAAGCCTTGAACAGCTTCGAAAGAAGAAAGTGATCAAAGATGGAAGGAGCTAAATGTAGGACAATCCTAAAAACAACAACCGGGAAGTACATTTTAACAGAGGCGCTCCATCTCATGTGACTGAGTTTGAGTTATCTTACAAGGAAGAACAGTCAGAACGGTCAGCGCTGCAGCTGCCAACACAAGGTGGGTCTACAAATTACCAGTTAAGTGGTTGAACCCAAACAAATGCCACACATTTATTCAAAATGTTTGTCTATCACATAAAATCACCAGAAAATACATTGAAGTTTGTTGTTGAAATTTAACAGAATGTGAAACTATAAATGTCCAATAGAATTAAGAGTTTTAGGTGAAACTGAATGGCCCAAAAAATGCTGAAAAAATAATTAATCAAAGCCATCAGTTTCGCAGACTAATGGCATTTTATATAGGTAATCTAAACTGCCTCATTTGTAAGATTTCTGTCTAAACTTCTTTTCCATGCAGAATATTAAGTCAACAAAAAAGATTATAATGTATGTAAGTGCACTGGATTTACATACGTCACCAGTGTTTATATACATACGACAGAAAAAGCACAAATATATGTTTGCGCTAATACGTTTGCTTCCTTAATTAGACACTTATCCCTGTAATTTTCAGAGAATGCTCTCAGTCCATTCAACAACAATTTCTGCTGTCAGGATTAAATCATCATCATCATCTTATTTGCAGATGGATCTTCGTTGTTTTGAACCTGCTTGCGGTACCAGATGGGAGGGGATTAAAGCTTTGGTGCCACTCAGACAGAATCAGAGAGGTTCACAATCATAAATTAATATATATGAACTCTTGAAGATAATGCACATTTGTCTGGCACAAATTCTGCTAATTTGGGTATTTCCATTTTGAACAAATTCAAATACCTTTCTAAAATTTTAAATGCAGCTCAAAGTATATAGAAACAGCTACTAACCACCCAAGATGTACACACAGGAAATGAAAAACAGGTAAATGTATGTATTTATGTGCACTTGAAGGTTAACACACAACCACTGTGGCCCCACCTCATTGTGAATCTCCTCGCAGTGCTGTAATGCTGTCGGCTGAAGGGTCACCAGGCTGTGGGAGCCCGTCTCGGGGTCAGTGTGCAGGTTGGACAGGGCCTCCTGGCACCGTGACTGGATGTAGGTCAGGGTCCCCTTAGAACACTGATAGGAACGAGACCAGTGTCACAAACAACGCCATGACACGAAGGAGCTACACAAGGTTATTAATCAAATGTGGCTTAGAAACAGCTGATAATGTATATCAAAACTAATTAAAACAATCAATATTTTCTTTTTTTAATACATTTTATTTTAACAAAGGTTTGCCTTTTTTCCATAGAAAACAAAAAGAAAATCTAAAATTATATTTGAAATAAAATATATTAAATTGTGTACAAATTATTATAAAAAAAAAATCAGACAGGGTAATAAATCAATAATTCAAAAATAGAGAAAATTAATTTTATAAAATCATTAATAAGGTATAAAGAAATGTAAAAAATTGCAAATCTTCAGGAAAAAATAGATGACTCTTTATTTGATAATAATTGTGTTCCTTAGTAAAACTAGCAGCAGGTTAAATACTATTTTCAGAGTAAATTAAAAGCTCCTTAATCTAATGTATCACCTCGGCCACTCTGTGAGTTGAGCTGAAACGTGCTGTTTCTCCAGCAAGGACACAGTGCTGGTGGGTGCTGTTCAGGTCATCTGGCAAAAACAACAAGCAGAAAAAAACCCGTCAGCACAACAACCGACATCATCGCTGCAAACCAGAAAACAAGACGCCAATCCTGAATGCTGAAAGGAGCATATTGATGTGGAATTGATTGTTAATGGGAATAAAAGGCAGATATTACAACAGAAAAACAGATGAAAAGCGAACAGTGAATTAGACTAAATCAACTTGTACACTCGGACAGATTCCCATCGGCCCAGCATCGACTCAGATAGAGGGAAGAGCACTGTAATATAATTTTTAATTACCAAACAGAACCAGATCGCACTCAATCTGTCAAGATGGAAGCGCCATACCAGCAAACATTTGTCCAATATCACACAAGCTTTACAGTGAGGCCTTAGCGCTGTTTCCTGTGTATCCCGCCATGTGTTTCTTTGTGTGTATAGATGTTTCTCAGCTCTGCCATTATTTGCCTCTTACCAATAATTAATTTAGCCATGACAGAGCTGTCATTCACAGCACATGTGCATATTTACACCCGCCTTGAGCAAGAGTACACCAGCTAATGCCTATGATTTGAAAGTCAAACAGCCAAATGCTTTAGGAAGAAGATATTATTGTTTGGTGGAAGGATGGGGGGGGGAAACAAAAAGAAGAAGAAGACGGTGACAAACAAAACAACTTGCCGGTGTTTTCTTCACCCTGATGAGATTGTGAAGGATTAGGTCTCTGGGCAGAATTACTCTGCGTCTTTAAAACTGTTTATATCCAATAACAAATTATCTCCATCAATCTGCTCTTTTCTTGGCGCCTCTAATGCAGCCAGTGGGATCAGGAGGGAGTCGAGGCAAACTCGATAACTGTAATAAATATTTATCTTTCTTTCAACCCCTGTGCCTGCTGCCACTTGTCCTCCTTTTCCAGGAAGCAGGCTTTTAAATATATTGGGTCAACTCTTTTCTGCAGTTCCCCCCTGTGCATTGGGAGCTGGAAATCAGATTATTGAACAGACCCGGTGTCAAGACTTGCATTGTTCTTTTTTAACCACTGAAATTCCATTTGGGCGGAAATGATGGTGATTCAATTTGCCTCCAGCAGCTTAGACATTAGCAGTTCAAAAGGGCCAGCCGCCGACAAATGGTGGTGAAATTATATAATGGCGTATGTGGTTATACACCATTGTAGCTTCCTTTTAATACAGCAAAACTACTTATCAAGGGGTGTATGTCACAAAAAAACACAAGAACAATATATTTTAACACCTGCTTTAGTTGTGTCTGCCTCGAATGTGAGGATTTCAGATGAGGGAGGGGTGCTGTGCCAAAGAATTGCATGCGTGATGCATTTTTGAGCAATGCGAGTTCTGAAAATTTATAGCTGAGTGCATGTGTTGGAGCGCCATGCCAAGTGTTTCATTCAGGTAGACCGACAAAGCAACAGACGGCCGAGAATGACGCGAGCTGCTATCGTTGTGGAGCAGTTGGCCTCTCAGGGGCGTACTCACCAAGTGGAGCATAAATCCCCACTGATCCGCGACAGTCAACTCCCATTAGAATGGTCTGCACAGCAGCCCATCTCTCTATTATCATGGCTGGCGTTAAACTGACAGTTTTATTGTAAAATCTCCTGCTGAAGAAGGTCGGTTTGGAGCCCTGTCGAGTTAAATATTGGCAGACAGTGGCACTCCACAATAAAAACAATCAAATGATATTCAAATTCATCGTATTTCTGCTTATTTGTTTGTGGTGAATTTAAAAGTTCACTTTATAAGAGGTTAACCACCTAATTTGGTTTTATGCTTTATAAATATGTCTATTGTCTAAATATTTTATGATGATGCAGATGGCTCTGGAACACAGATTCCTCCCAGCATGAAGCAATTTACAACCCGTGTCCCTCTACACTTATTAAAATGTCCATTATACAAATGAAAAATCTGGCTTAAAGTGGTAGCAGCTCAATTACCAAAGTAAATGCTGGTGTGGCTATTATACTACCTAATACATTTTAAAGATTTCTCTTTAAAAGATATTTGGTTTAAAAATAGAACCAAAACAATCAACTATCACAGATCTATAGATAGTTTTAGAGACAGAAATCTTATTTCTACCATGCATGTTGTTCTTAAATCCAAATACTTTAATCCTTAGTGAAACATTTTTCCAAGTTATTGTCAGGAAACCAACAAATTTGAATGGACTTCACCTTTTTGGTAAGAAGAGCACTGCAACATTCAGTCAAAATGATGCAACAACTTTGCCAGTGGATTTAAAAAGCATGTGCTTCCTGTTAAATTAGCTAAGGAACATTTAATACAAACTTGGTTGGGGATCTATGCATATATTTGAGCTTGTATCTATAATTTTGGCATTACGGTAAAGCGACAAAGTCTACAATAAAGTGTCAAATCTATTTCTCACATATGAAGGTGAATTGAACCTTTTCTTTTCTGATGAAAAGAAAAGTCACCACAGTGCCATACACGGTTACATTATGACTGAAATTTCTGAATAACACAAATTTTAAAAATCAGAATACAATTTCATTGTTTTACAAGCAACAATGATCCAGCTTGTTGTGATGGACTGTTTGTTTCTAAGTAAGACCCTTACAAGTCAGCCTGTAAGGTTTTAGATATGATACAGCACCAAATAAAATGTATGTCTTGTCAATCTTAGAACTAACATTAAAGAGTAATTCTATACTAACATATGAGAAATTATCAAGCAGAGAAATAAAATATTTACAAAAGAAGGGTGCTTTTATAAAATAATAAATCTCCGTCATCCATCCTCACTTCTTGTACATCTGAACACATACAGGCCTCTGCTGTGATGTGGATAAATGTCCTTGCACTCAGAAAATATGAGCGAGCCTGGATGGGCCCAGGGGACCAAAAAAAGGAGGGTGGAGGTGTCTGCCGCAGCCAAAAGCATTAAGCCATGATTTACACCCCTGTGGCTTGCTGTCTGTTCTCCCCATAGAGACATAGTCAGCAATGGGTCACAGAACTTCAAAAAATAACATTTGGTTTTCCTAACCTCTCTAATGCACACAATTTCATGGAACCTTAAAGCCCTGTGTTCAGGGCCAAGAAACCTCTCTTTTACTCACTCTGTCTCCTTTACAAGCACACACACCCGCACACACAGTGCCCCAGTTCCATTTCTATTGCAGAGAATTAGAAATATGAGGGCAGCAGAGAAAAAGTGCGAGTGAAGTATATCCCACTGCTTTGGGTCATTTGGGACAAGGTACAAGAAAACACTAAAACCCAGAGTAATGAAAGTCTCCTCTTCTCGTATTCAGACACGGTGCTGAATACATGTTAACATGTGCATGCATGTTTTCATGTTTTGGGAAAAGCCACGGTACCTCTCATGTAGTAGCAGTCTCCGGACTCCAGCGGCAGCATCAGGCCAGGTGTGTGGATGTCCCAGGCCACCTTCAGGCCGATCCTCCAACATGACTTCTCAACGCTGCTGCCTTCGCTGCACTCACCTGCCGGTCACACACATCCCACTTCACTGCAGCATTTAAATACAGTGCCTCACTCAAGGAAACCTTTGCACATATGATCCTGCTACAACTACAAACTTTAATGGGTTTTATTGCAATTTTATGTGATAGCCCAGCAAAAAGCAGAACATCACTGTGAAGTGGAAGGAAATTAATATTTTCAAATAAAAATCTGAAGTGTGCCAACCATATGGATTCAAAGTCCCTTGGTTAATACTTTGTGGAACCATATTTTATTGCCGTTCCAGTCGTTATGCTGCTGGAAGGTAAACTCCCCCAGTCTCAAGTCTTTTACAGTCTCTAGCATTTACTTTTTCTTTTTAAGTTTTGCCCCGTACAGTATTTAGCTTAATCAATCCCAATACCCATAATACGTAGGCCTGCCTTTTTCTTTTCACTTTTATGTTGAGAATGGATTTGTAGGGAGCAAATGAATAATTGGTGGGTCAACAAATCCTTCCACCTGAGCTATGACTCTCTGTATCTCATTCAGATTTAATTTTGGATTAATTGGTCGGTTTTCAGTCATGTCATATTGTTTTGGTGAAACAGTATTCTGTGAGATTTTCAAGGCTTGAGATTTATTACCTAAACCTGTTTCAGATTTCTCCACAACTTTATCCATGACTTGTCTTGATGTCTTGCTTGATCATGGTTTTATTCAGACTGAGTTTAACTCAAGGCAACTTTTAGAAGCAATGGCGTGTGCTTGATTTTATTCAAGACTAAAAGTGGCTGAAAACAAATGTCACTTTGGATTTTTAATATTTGTTTTAGTTTTAACAAATATTAGAAACCTTCTACTTCACATCTCCTCTGTGCTGGTCAATAGGCCTGCTGTGGTAGCATTTTTTTCTGGACAATAATTATCCCAGAAATCAATGCAACCAACAATGATAATGTTGTTTTTGTTACCATTTACAAGTAATATATAGATAACGATATAATAATGCAAATGTTCTCCCTCAGACACCAATAAAATTTAGTTTTCTAAAGAATACTTAACACAAGAACTGGAAGATATTTTAAATATAAAATATCTTATAATATAATATAAAATACACAAACCAAAAAGATTACATGAAACGGAAATAAAAAACATACAATTCAAACCATAAATAAAATTGATTATAAAGACTCTGTACACCAAACATATTAATTATCAAGATGGAAATTATCAAACTCGTTTTATTATAATTAGCTGCTTATTGTAACAGGCTTACTGGTTAACCACCTGAAATCCTGATGAAATACATTATCTTATTGTGATTGTAAAGAATAATAATAAGTTTAGTCTGCATTAGTTTTGAACTACAACTGTTTTTTCTCAAAGGATGCAGTGGAAAACAGTACTACTCCATGAACACGCATCAGCACGGCCCTAAAATAACATTAAAAACTATATTGAAAATTAACATGATAAAAGTCTGGACTGTAGCGATTAAATCAATACCACCCAAACAATGGATATAAGATGTAAGGTCTTGTCTCCAGAACGTAAGAATCACTTAACAACCAAGCAAAGATGATACGTGTTTCTGTGGTTATAACTGGCTGTTAGCACAGGATCTTTATGCTATCATTATGCTGTGCAAGAGGAAATAGTTGGATAAAAGCCCCTGATGTTGTTTAGTGAGTGTGCGAGGGTATGTGATATTCCTGTTGCTGAACCTGTTCACTGATACCACCTCCCCCGTTCTTCCCTCACTCCCTCGGTTCTTACACAGCGTCCTCGGAAAACAAGATTTGGCTTGGCCGGCCGACACCCTTCAGCAAAATCAATACTAAAGTCTTTCTGGGCCTCTCTGCCCCATGGCTGCCTTTTCCTTTGCTCAGCACGGATAAATAGTAACTTAATTTCCAGCCATTGTGCTCTGAGAGCCAGCTAATGACAGCACTCCCAGAAGGCCTTGGGAATGGTGCAAGCCCATCCTCTATGCCGGAAAACACTCAGTCGTGGCAGATTCCTTTGGATCGGAGTGGCCAAGAAAAAAAACACATCTCTGCAGTTCTTCTGGTCAAGGGAATAAACAAGGTGAGGCAGCCGAGACAAAGAAGAAAATTTCCCACCCTAATCTCAAAAGATGTAACAGAAAGAGTCCATCTGTGTTCCTAATGATTACAGCAAACTGCATTGTGTCCTTTTAGGACGAGGTCTCTCAAAGCACAGCCTGCCTCTGGTAAATCTCATCTCAACTGGAACACAGTTGTGTTTAATTCTCATCAGAATATCCCCACTAGTTTGGAGCTGTGGGGTCATCCAGAGTTGGAATTTGAAAGGTGTCATGTTTGAAGCCAGTGTTCACAGGGTCAGAGTTGAAATGGTCCTTAACAAATTAGGAAAACAGACCTTTAGAGCAGGTGTTGCTCTATATGAAAGGTCAATGCAGCCGAGCTCAGAAATGTGTCAGGAATCAATCAGAACCGCACCTGTGTGATACAGCAAAGCGCATTTGGTGTTTGTGGAGACACAAAATGCAGCATCAGCAACGTCCCAGCTCTAAAGTTTACAAACACTGTGCCATCAACTAAAATTCATGCTGTGCAAAAGTACTCATAACCCTTGAACTTTTTTACATTTTAACAAAAAAACTCATTGTATCACCTTGGAATTTTAGGTGACAGGCCAAAACAAACTAAAGCATAATTATAAAGCATGAAGTGAAAATTAAATGTTTCCCATTTTTTTTATAAATAAAAATCTTAAAATGCAGTATGGATTTTGACTTATCCACCCTTACTCTGATACGTCAAATTAAAATCCAGTGAATCATAATGTCTTCAAATGTACGGAGCAAATTCAGTCTTTGCTCTGTTACTAGATTCTGGGGCTCGTAAAAGGAAATTAGTAAACAAAAAGTATCATAAAGATTAAGGGACACTCAAGGAGAATGTTATAAAACAACATCCCTTAGGGGAGATTTGAACATCTCAGAAAGAACAGTAGATGACTCCATGCTCATCCCCACTGTGAAACATGGTGTCAGCAGAATAGTCCTGTGGGATTTACACGACTAACAAACTAGTGAGAGTTGATGTTTTGAAGGATGGAGTTGAAACATCTGGCTGCAAAAGACTTGAGATTAGGCAGGAGTCTCACCATCTCTTAACATCCAGCCTGAGTAACAATCAAGGCATATTTATGTGTTAGAATGACATATGAATATGAATATAAAGCCTGATTTTCTTAAAGAATCTGTGACCTGAAAATAGGCAATATGACTGAGCAAATTTTGCAAAGAAAAATGTGCAAACATTTAAATGTATAGGTATGCAAATCAGAAAGACATTTTTCTGAAAAATTAAATCTGTAAATGCCATGAAAAGTGGTTGTAAAAGCACAAAAATTACACAACTCTTTCTTAGACTTGACAATATTTTCAATGAAATGCGTTTTTAGCATTTTCCAACAGTTTGTTTTGTATCTGTTCTAAAAAGCAAAGTTCTCTGTATCCCCTTATCAAGTCAATCAGCAAACACTATTAGCTCTTGAGAGAGTATGCATTCGGTAATTAGGAGACATCGTATTATCCGAATGGTACAGTCTAGGAACACTTATCAAAGCAGGGCTCATTATTCCGTATCAGATAATTGCACATCGATCATTTCTCGGGGAAATGATTTAGATGAGATGTAGTGCCTGCGATAAGGCCTGTTTGTTAGACTGCGCCATTGAGCCGATGTTGAGGGCTCAGATTCAAATGTCTGTGATCTCCCAACGCACAGGCAGCGATAAGACTGTCAGCGGCGAACTGGTGATGACATTTGATAATGCCCTGACACTATCATAGAGATGGATCTGATGGTTGCCTCACCAGAGGCCATGTCTACAGCTGCTGCAGCAGAGCTGCAGGGCCTTCATACACAAGGTTACCTGCATCTGATCCACCACACAGCAACAGAGATAAGTGACTTAGATGATTGTTAAATTGGCAGAGAAATATCATTCTTCGTGTTAAGTATAAAAGTAAAATTAATTCAGAAGCTAGATTTAGAATTACATGCACTTCAAATACAATACAGATGCAACTCAATAAATTATAACAGTATTAAAAATGTAATTTATTTGAGTTATTCAAGTCAATTTTCTACGAAATTATTACAATACAACAGACAACTGATCGAAAGTGATATTTTTAATACCCTAATGGCTGTGTAATTGTCTACACAATCATGAGGAAAAGTGCTGGCTTGGCAGTTATCCAGCAGGTAAGCCATAAGGTCCAATGCTGAAGAAATAGGCTGTTCACAGAGTTCTTTAGCAAAGCACGTTAATGGAAAGCTTAGTGGAAGAAAAAAATGTTGTAGAAAAGTGCTCTAGCAAGAGCTGAAAGTATTTAGTTCTTTTCCCTAAGCCACTTCTGAAACTGAGACCACATCAGAAGCATCTTACTGTAGCTAAAAAGACTTACTTACTGTTGCTAAGTAACTTTAGCATTTTTTTTTTCCAAAGCCAAGGCTTCACTGGTCTAGACTAAAAGCAGAAAGGCACAGAATCCAAGCTGCTTGAGGCCCACTGAGAGGTTCACAGCAGAGCCCAATAGTTTTTCTGCCACAGCACATGGATACAGTAATTTATAGACACATTAAGGTCAAACTTTTCTGCATTAAAGTATTTTTTTATTGATTTTATATTGTTCTGAATTTCATGAGAAACTAAATTTATGCATTTTATTAACCATCGAAGTAATACATCACTCTATGCAATTAATCCACATAGAAATTTCACTTTTTGAATTGAATCCATAGAATAAATTTTACTCAGACTGACTCCTATATTTTACTTTAAACTTACCTTTGTCATCATGACAACTATAGTTGTAAACAGCCACTGGTGAATGAGTGATCAGGTTCTCATCGTGGTGCCACCCTACCGCCATTTTCCCCATGCCGTAGTACGGTTCCTCTTTGAGGTGGCTCATTTGTGCGGGGTCCATGTAGTTCAGTAAGGTGACATTGAACTTGACTGGACCGGTGCACACCTGTGGAGGACTGGGCTGCGAACAGCCCAGCCCACCTGCAAGTTCCTCTTTATCCTGAATGTGGTAATCTGACAGGCTGTGCTTTAGCTGAGCCACAGGCTTCTCCTGAGCCTCTTGTCCCACAAGTTCAGGCTTCGTCCCACTGAAGGCCTCTGTCGACCAGCCGGGACATTTTCCTTCACTGTGCTCTGAAACTCCTGCAAAACTACTTTCACTTGTTTTAACTTGGGAGGACTCGCCTTCCTCAGTCTCCCACCTCGGTTCTTGTTTTGACCCAGAGAATCCTTCTTCGCTGTGCTTGGATTCAATGTCCCACTCCTCGCTGTGCTTGGACTCGGTGTCCCCCTCCTCGCTCTGTCTGGACTCCGAGTCCCCTCCTTCACTATTCTTGGAATCGTCACTGTGTTTAGACTCTGTCTCACCCTCTTCAACTAGCTTTGCTTCCCCTTCGGCCTTCAAACATTGTGAAAACTGGTCTCCCTCCTTCAGTTGAGACACATCAGAACAGAGGAATGTGTTAAGTTCCCACAATGCTTTGCAAGCGTCCCTCAAATCGGGATCACAGCAGTTTTGTCCTTTGACCTCGGCGTCCTGGCTGTGCCAGGGGATGGCAAAAAGTCGCGTGTCCAAATATCGGTAGGTGTGGCCGGGTTCACCCAGCAGCGCACGCGACACGGCGGTGAACACGTCTCGATCGCGGACACGGACCAGGTCCTTAAGGAGACAGCCCTTCTTTCTGAGGGTGAGCAGAGCCACCTGGACCCGGCTGTGGAGCTCAGCAGGAAGCGAACATGATTTCCTCAACACCAAGCCAGAGTAGCTGGAGTCCCACTGAAAATACAATGAAACAAAAGCCTTACATAATCAATATCTCTGCCTGTATAGTTATTTATAACTGTCATAATTAAAGAAGTAAGACCAACTCACCAGTTGCTGAAAACCTCGATCTGAAGGTCCCAGAAAAGGGATCTTCTTTTCTCCCAGCTCCTGCAGTAGCCTGCGCCTCTGTGGAAAACAGATCAGTGAAAGAAACTGGCAGGTTTGTTTCCCAACATGATGATGGCTCTTAACATGTTTGAAAGCACAGTACAAACCAGTTTTGTATAAGTAAACAGTAAAACAATTATCCAATAAAGATGAGATACTGGAAAACTAAGTTGTACAGAATGCTACACACGTATTGGTGTCACTCTGGTACGCTACGGAATATGCAGCAGAAATTTATAATACTTAGAAATTTTTAAAACGTCGGTGAGGGGAAAAAATCCAATATCAAGAAATTATTGGGTTTTGTTTTTGTTTGCTGTAAGAAAAAAATACAACAAAAACAGTTAATGGCACCCCTGTGAATTCCTACCAAATGTGAAAAATTTGCATTTTCTTAAATAATGCTTAATATGTCATATTTTCTCAAGATTTGTAATGAGTAATTAATTCCTATGACATGACACAGAAGGGAAAGACAAAAAAACAGGCCATTAAAGTAAGGCAGATGTGAGTTTATCTTCATAAGTCAGCAACTTTCTGCCGTAATCATCAAGTTTTTTTTAGTTTTTTTTTTGTACAGCATATTTCAGCAACAAGTTCAATGCAATGAACTAGGATGGACCAGATAACTTTAGGAGAAAAGCAGAACATAGTGACGTCTTGGGGTGACCAGGTCATTATGCCAGCCATTAAAGCTATCCAAATGCCATGTGGATGTGTGTGGGCTCAGTCTTTCCATCACAAACAGAGTAATGTAGGTCAGTAAACACCACCGGTACTTTAACGGGAACTATGTGTTCTGTCAGATGATGCTAAGATTGAACCTTTGGAACCAACTATTTCATTTGGGTCTGGTGCAAAACAAAGGACAACTATTTGGAAATCCCCCCTATGTCTACTACTATTATTATTACTTCTAAGACCCTAAGAAAATGGTGAGAGAGAACTGAATAAAATGTCTGGTGTTCTCTTTTAGAGAACTGGAGATGGGTTGTCCTTAGGTCTAGCTGCAGGATAACGATTCAACGCATGTGACCACATCGAGACAGAAACGGTTCAACAGGCAAGAAAAAAAATCGACCTTCTTCCACTGTTATCCCCACAGACAGGAGAAGATGAAATTAAAGAGCACTCAGCGTTTTGGATGATCTAGAAAAAGTATGTAAAAAGAAGAATGTGCCAAAATCCTTCTCTAGCCCTGTGAAATGCTATCAGTAAAGCAAGATTTTATAAAGTTTTGCAAAGTTGTTAAGAAGTTCCCGCTGAAAACCCCCTACAAACATTAAAAGTGTAATGTATTTTAGATTAAGTCCATAAAAACATACTTATTTTTATACATTTTACCATTGGGGTTAATAACTGAAAAGGGGGCTTTGTTTGGTCTATGCCCAACGCCATACCGGACATAAACCTTTTGAGTAAAACGTGTTCAATGGGGCTACATTCCATTCTGACCCGAAAATCAAACAGCAACCGGCACAAAATACTGCTGACCCAAATAATAATTCTCTGCCTTTCTTCTTCTCTCACAGGAGGAGGATACGTGTGCACAGCAGCACTGCATCTGTGTGCATATGTAGACAATCATTCTCCACAGGTGCACACACACTCTGCGTGGTGTTCCTGCAGCAGTGAGGTGAAATGTCACCGGCGCACCACTGACTTTTTACATCTTTAAAGATGAATGGCGTGCTCTTCAACAACCGAACATTTGTAACAGTTTAGGGGAAAACAGGCAGTGTGTATATTTTAGCGACATTTACAGCATGCATCCAATATTTTGCCTTCACTAATAATGCCAAAGACCTTATGTGGCACGCTGCAGGGAGTACGGGAGACAGATGCCAAAATATTTCCTGACTTTTAAGAGCGAAATAAAACGTCTTGCTCGTAAACATTACAGTGCAGTTATAAAAAGCTGTGTGTCCTGATTTAAGGGAGAGAGGGATCAGAACCAGGGCAAACAGGGAAGGACTGAACATTAAAGACAGAAGAGGGTGAAAGAGAAAAGATCCCAATAATGGAGGCCAAGGAAACTGAAGGGCATCTGGTTTAAGGCGGCTGGATGAATTTACCTTCAGGGCTGAATCCTCACCTTAGGCTAAACAACACACCTGCTGGAAGTTTTCTTAAAGGATGCATGAGAGCATACAGGCCTTCCAACTTATTCTGGAACAAACAAAGACAGACCTGCAGACAGTTGGAACCTAAAAAAACAAAACAACATGCACTATTCATGACCAGGCTGCATTCAAAGGCTTTTGAAAGAAATTGACAACCTGACACGCATTCATTGGTGTCAAAGTATAACCCATGACAGAAGCTGAAGATATCAAGGTGAGACTCTGGTTTACTCTTGTACGTATGTGTGTTCGTCTGGAATTGTAGCCATGTGTTTGGTCAAATCCATATTTTCCATTCGCATACTATTTAATGTATTTATAACAAATATACTTCTCGTTGGCTTCGTCTTTTGTCGAGCAAAGAAAGAGACTCCTATAGACACACACATGCATTTATGAGTTCTCTGAATAATGCACTGCTGGGGTTGCGAGCGTGATGCCTCAGCCTGAAACACGCACAACCAAAGCTGTCACAAACATGTCAAATACATCGGCCTGCTACGAAATTCCACAGAAAAAAGCCAAAGACAGGAAGTTACCGGAGCCCTCTGAGGAAGATGGACTCTCACAGCATTAGAGAGCTGCTGTGTCTGTCTTCCTGTCTGCATGTCTGCTACTGATTCTAAAAGGGGGGGAAAAAGAAGTCACAAGGTGCAAAAAAAGGTCTGCGTTTCAACTCAGATCCAAGAAACAAGATTACCAATTTCTATAATACTGTAACGCGGGTGCTTCATGGGAGCAGTGCAAACCGTCTGTGCTAAGTGATATATCTGATGCTTTTTTTTTTAATCTCTCCCTTCCTTGATAGGATTATTCCCTCAGCCGGACTGTTTATCACAGAAAAACATATTAGGTAGAGTAGAACTCAATTGGTTTGCTTTGATCTTGGCCTATAAAAGATATCATACTGTGTACCATATATTTAATAATTTTATTTATTTCACATCTGTGACACCCCAGTGGACACTTTCTTCAAAGTGATCCTCACAAAGTAGATTAATGTCCGGTGCTTAGCATCAATAGCTCAGAATAGCCAGATAACTCCACAGCTGCAGGGATAAAAACACCTTCAGTGTGACTTTTGTCTCCCTCGGAAAGGCTACTGGGATAAGAAAAACTGTGTTTGGTACAAATACTGACAGAGGACACCCACTTCCTGGTGGACGTACCATGACTTGGCTAATGCCTCGTGAAGCACAGATAAAGCAATAGCATTTCACCCTTTTCTACTTCTCAGTGGCTGCTCCTTTAATTTCCGTGTTCGACAACAGGTTTCAAATTGGTCTAGTAAAGAATCAAACAAATTATATTTGCCTTCATTTTTATATAGTAAACACAGCAATTTTAGTGACTACTTTGATGATCTGCTGTTAATTTTGTGTTGGTCAAATTTACTGACACTCTGGCAATTTTTTCACCATCTTCCCAAGTGTCTTCTTTCTGTCCCCCAGTAACAGGTATGACGTCTTCAGAGATGGCTTTGCAATGGACCGCTGTGTTTAAACAGCAAGTTACTGGTATTTGTCAGACACCAGTTTCAGAAGTGATCACTTGTGTTCAAAAGTAATGGTGGATCATCAAGTTTGACTAGTTGGCTGTAAAATGTCAAATTCAGAAAGACAGGCTGCCTGTGAGCATCAAAGCAGCTTCCTCCTCGCTCCATTTGGCAACAGGTCGAAGAATGTAGGATCCTCATGTGAAGCAACACGGAGCGCAGATGAGCAGAGTGTGTCTGGTCTGTCAGATGTTTTGTGTTTGTATGTGTGATGGACACAACATCTATAGATGACATGGATTACACTTTAAAATAATAAAAATATGAAGGGAGTGAATTGAATTTCCATTTAGCTCTACATACATCGATGAACAAATCCAGTAATACTAACTACCGTCTTAAGTCACTTAATTGGTAAATAGAAATACCCTGTATGTAATGCATACAGAACACAAAACAAGCAAACAAAATGCTTCAGGAGTAGCACTAGTCAATAAATTATTTGCAAACAAAAAGAGAATGCCACAACAGGAAATCTATGAATATATGTCTATACACCTTCAACTGACATTTTAGGCAAGGATTAATCAAAGAAGCCAAGAGGCCCATTGTGACTCTGGAGGAGCTACTGCTTAGGTAGGAGCGTATTTTGACAGAACTAGTCCTGGTGCAGCTGATTGTGGTGGAGTCTAACCTAAATGTTCAATCAAAGATATAATCAAATGATCTGTATCAAAACATATTCTTGTAGCAAATCGGCCCAATCAAAATAATCTTTGACAGGACTAAAAAACAAACACCTACAGACACTCTCCATCCAATCTGACTGTGGTAGTTTGTAAACATATTTTGTTGACTTTTCTAAATAGAAAAGTAATAAAATTCTATAAAATATTCTGACAGGAAGGCTGAATGCAAATGCAAAGAACACAGAAAAATAATTATTCATCCACCTCACATTTAGACAATAGTTTTTGTAGTGTAAATACGTTATGAAGTGTTTAAGCAGTACAAAAACATTTGCAAGAAACCTTACCAAACTTTAAAAATATATTATTTTAATGTGTGCCATTAAAACCAACCAGGAAGGACTATCGGAATGAAAATGGCGACGCAGTGTGATGGCTAACAGGGCAGACTGGTAAATGGATAACTGGAATGTGTGGGAGCTGACCTCAGCATGGGGGTGTTGGTAATGTGTAACCCCTTGACTTTATACTTTTGTTCACAGAGCAGAAACTGAATTTAAATTGGAACTGTGACAGCCAAAGGTCAGTCAGCAGGATGTTGCTGGAAATATCTTAAAAAAGTTTGTTTTTCAGCAACTCCCTTGTTAAAATGTAAATTTTGGGAGACAATGTGTTTTGTCTTGCAATGCATTTACAGATTCTATTCAGCGTGTGGGCCTAGTTTACATCTGCAGGGAATGTTTTATGCAAGTCACCCCATTCAAACTTGCACAAACAAAATATGTCAAATGTTATGCATAGCTTATCATTCAACTTTTCTGAGAAACACAACAGGTATTGTAAATAAGACTTCGGGTTATGCTGAACTCATGAGATTCAGTGACCGTTTTGTATATCTGATGCCAATTTCTGATTAGCAACAAGCAAGGGAAAAAGATTAATATCCCAAGAAATAAGAGTAGGTCTGCCATTAAGCACTGCATACTTTTTCAAATCAGACATCATTCTGTATATATTGACAGACATGTTCAGCATGTGTTCAGAGGGGGGTGCCCAGGTGGCCTGAGTGATGACAAATGGTAGACAGGCTGGCTCCAGTCTGCTAATTGTTGTTGGAGGCTGAACGCTGCGTCGTTGATTTCACCTCCCGACAGGGCGGCAGGAGACGTGATCATTAATATCAGACCACTTCCATCCATCTACCGGAACAAGAGGCCGGTCGTTTAAAAAGACGACGCTGGGCAGACCTTTCACGTCCTGTTTATAACACTGATCTGAACACATTACCAGAGTGGTGGGGGGGCCACTGCCGGCCATTAATTAGGTGTGCACACATGCCCACACAATGTGACCACACTTCACATCCGTCTACCAGTCACACCTGCAGAATAACATACTGTACCACACACACAAGTAGAAATATGGACGCCTTACGAGCATATGGGTCATACATCAAAATGTGAAGGGAACTTCTATTGAAACACCTGCAAAAAGCGGCACCAGACAGTTCTGATCCAGAAGGCCCCTCCTCTTTTATACTAGAGATGATAAATTAAGAAGTGGAAAAGTGTTTGAGATGGTAAGTTAAGAAGTGGAAAAGTGTAGTCAGAAATGATATTTGATATCATTTATGTTGAGGAAATGAAAGTTATTTATCTGACAAAACAAAACAGCTGAACTAAATCCTGTTTAATTTTTACAACTAAAATAATAATAAAGCAATAAAAAAATGTGTATAATCTAATTTGTATTGTTTTTTTATACAGAAAATCAAGTTTCCAGGTATGCTTAACTGGAAAATCTTCCAAATGACAATTGTAGAAATACTGTTTATACCAAGTATCTTCTGTGTCTGCTCTTCTATGGCTATGCTACCACATGTCTTGTCCTCTTCACCTTTATGTTTACTTTCCATTATTTTTTACTTGTGCTACCACTAATTCTGACAGCTGGAGAGACTGTGGTGAGAAGGAAGGAAGCATCAGGCCTCATCTGTCTTTTTGGACGTTCCATCATTTTCGATGCACCTGCCAGACTTACAGAAAGACCCACGTTTCCAGATCAATCATTCAAAAGTATTTACAAATGCACAAAGCCAGACTCAGACAGGTTGGCACATGGCCACTCGCTTTAAGTGCTTTTCAATGTGTCTGCAGTGTCAACATCTATTTCACACTTATCTACACCTCAAAGGGGGGAAAAAGATGCTTCTCTGACCTTTAGCAAGTGTCAAATCTGGAAAGAAGAATAGGGGGAAAGAAGAGAAAGAAAATAAAGGGATTTAAAAGATCTGTTGATGTACGGCATACCCAACTTTTTTTTTTATTTATCCGGGAAAGATTGACTGAGCATGTTCTTTATCGGAAACATACGCACTCCCTCAAAGTATTTCACACGAAGAAAGCTGCACTACATCTAAAGAGTTCCTGTGAACAATAAAACAACCCTTATCCTTCCATATGACTCACGCTGGGAGAAAACATTTTTTCAAGGTCTTATTTAGTTTTCTAGGCTCTCCAGGATTCAACCCAGTAGCATTTCTCCTCAAAGAGACAAAATGTGAACGAACCTTTTGGCTAGCACCACTAATACCCATTTTGCCCTAATTGTTAGTTTGCGGCCAGGCCATAATGTTTCCATTAAGATTATGTCGATCGAGAAAAGCTTTTTAGTTTTCACCTTCAAATTACAACTTGCTTGAGGTCAGCTGTTTTCCACCTGGAAAGACCCGTTTTAATGCAGATACAGTCCCTTGACATTCCGGCTGGGTCCAGTTCAGTGAGGGTGAGGAGTGAGAGGATGGAGGGAGGAAAGAGAGGAGAGGCAGAAGAGCGTTTGATTGAAAGACTGTGATTAGCAGTTTTCAGCGGAGCACCAGGGCCACTGAGTTGTTCTAACAAGGTTGTCGCGTCTCGAGGTGCAGTCAAGGAGAAGTCAGTGCTTTAGAGAGCTCCCTTGATTTCTCCATTTCCCCCTCCCTCTTTCACTCTTGCCATCCAGCCACACTTTCCCTGCCCCTCCAAAAAAAAATCAATATGGCTGTGCAAAGTGCAGCCTGGCCCATGGGGAGAGTGAGCTAACTGCAGGGGCTGGATGTTGGGCTTACAACGAGGACAAGAAGCGTCCTCGAGGCCAGTCCCACAGGCAGTGTCAAGGACAGACCAGAGGTCCACAGGACCAAGGCCACCAGACTACCCTTCCTCTCAGCGTCTTGCCTACTTTTAAGCTCAGTGTTTCTCTGTTACCTTTGCTAGGCATGGCTCAGCGAGGCAGAAGTGATCAATAACCAGGTGGAGCGTTTAAAATCCCCTGCTCCAGAGGCAGGCGCTACGCTCCTCAGAGTCCACCGGACCTGCACATCACTCAGGGTGGTGACTGGGTGTGCAGCAGTCAGACTTGGTCATTGTAAGGTTTGTGATTTGTGACAGTAAACAATTCAATAGCACTTAGCAATACACAGTGTCTGAAGGGTGTAAGGCCAAACTCTTCACACTCACTGCCATTGTCTCAACATGTCACAGATCACTGCGATTCAGGCAGGTCAAGCAGCTTTATAGGCAGAAACATCTTAGTATTGTCTCTTACTGCAAGGCAGCTCTGAAGGTGTTACTACAGCTGCACACTGCCGGTAACAGAACAGAAATGTCTGAAAACATGTGCTGTCACTGTCAACAGCAATGCTCATTTCCATACAGTACGACGAAGGAGCTTGTACATAATGTGGATGAAATGCGCAAGGAGGATTTCAGCCCTGCTGCGTGTCTCCATGAATGAGTGACTGATCACAGTAAAAGTGGCTTGTGCCTCTAATCCGGTACCAATGTTAGACAGAGCAAAGACCCGGCTCTGCGTACAGCCGCATGCGCTGATCAAACCCATCTTGTGACAAGCAACCATTTCAGATGACGGTGATTTCTCAGCTCTGTGTCCTTTTTGCTCCGTATTAGATCATCTTCTGACACTACCAAGTCTGGCATTTCAGCTGGGATAAAGAATGATGCTCAATCCAACCCAAAATGGTTGGGAGTCAAGGGTATACAAGGGGCAAAGACATGGGAGCTGTGCATAATTGGCAAGCAGCTGTGACCATTATCGTGTTGTTTATTATCACTTTATATTAACCTCTAGATTTGATACAGCATGTTGTTTGATGAAACAATTTAAAGATAAAATGCGTCATTTTAGAACGAAAAAATATCAGTGAAGCTCACAAATACCAAAAAAAAAAAAAAAAAACAATCTGTTTCAGTTTTCTAAGAACAGGCCTTCTACACCATTGACTTTTCAAAAATTTACTGGTATGTTTTTTCTCAAATGAGTTGGATCATCTCTTGAATTATTCGTTGCCCTATTTATTGAATCACATTTTTGCATAGGGTCTTATTACAAAGGAAATGCAGTGGTCCAAGTTTTAATCCTAAACCACTAGAAAAACATATGGCTCAAAACAGATGTCACATCTAGGACAGGTCTAATCCCATCTCATGTAGTCTTTGACCCAGATAAACTGGCATTATGATGCGACCTCAGATTAATATCAAATTAAGGGTTGAATATCATACATGTCTGTTTACGCAACACCCAGTCTATCTTCTTGGGATCCAGCAGTAGATAAGTTTATTGTAATGGCATTAGTAAAATCCAGAACTGTAGCAGATGGCACTTGTCTTGCTTGAAGAGCTGCCTCTTCTTCATATTTATTTTTCTTTCACTCATTCTGTACAAAGGCAAATATTCTACTAGGAACTGAACACCTTAATCCTTTTCACACTTCACAGTAGCCAGAATGGTGACTGATTAACATTCTGGAGGTCTAGAACCCAGTCATTTGAAAATGTAATTGCAGATGTCACACTGCATGCATGCATTTAGTTTGGGAGTTAATATTAAAGCTCAGAAACATGTCACAAGTCAGGAGGGACGTGGGCAAGCTGGGCCAGAGCCAAGTCACTAAAGCTCACGTTTGCACTGTGTGAAGGAGTTGCAGGCTGTCGCTACCATTCGCTGGGCACCATAGTTACTGTTCACTTCTGCTAATTATTACAGCCAATCCGAGGGGTTAACGGGGCGGAGCCTGGCCAGACCATGTTACGCGGCATTTAACAGCTGGCTGGAATGGAGGTGAACGCATTACACGCTGCCCCTCATCCAATAAAAATAAAACATCCTGACATCTAAGGTGTACTTAGCATAGAGGAGAGGGAGGAAGTCAAGATGGAAACAAAGGGGCAAAAAAAAAGAGGATGTTGAAATGAAAAGGGAGTTTTTGGAGGGGGGCACACCTGATAAAGTGATGTCCAAGTGCCACCTAGTGACAGCTCTCCAGCTTTTCTGATCTAACAAGCACAACAAAGTAAAGGTGAGGCAAAAGGATTCAGTATTACAAATGCATGTCAATAAATTATCAATTGTATTAAATTTGTAGTACAAATTTAATCCAATAAACAAAAACAATAGTAAGACTTTATACGACAAAAAGTGCTGTATAAATGCAGACTAATATAAAGGTTCACCATAAGTTGCACAAGCAACAGGTACCCTTTCAATATTGTCAGGCAAAGCCCTTTTAAGTTTGTTAGAAGTTCACAAGGCGTGGACTGTAGCTGAACTCAGTGCTTGAAAATCCTTCATATACATACAGAAAATGAGCTTCAACTCCTGAACTACAGATGAACAAAAAGAAAATCAATTTGTCTACTGCTAAGTGGTCCAAAGTTCTCTTTCAGATGAAAGTACATTTTTGCATCTCATTCGGAAATCTAGGTAACGGAGTCTGAGGGAAGATTGGAGAGCCGCCAAAATCCAAGGTATTTGTGTTCAGCATAAAGTTTTCACAGTCGCTCTTTTTTGTTTGTTTGTTTGTTTTTTTCCGGGGGGTTTCCAAGCCATGTCTGATGATGTTGCTCCACTGTGTTTAAAGTCGATATAGCAAGCTACCAGGACATACTGACAAGCTTTGTGGATATATGCTGAGCTCATTGTTTTACCAGGACTTGTCTGTCACCCATTCTGACAAAGATATGGCAACTTGGCTGAATTACCATATTACTGTGGTTGAATGGCCCGAAAACTGCTACGAAGAAAGACACAAGACTTCTCAGTAGTACCACACTACCTCCATACAATGACACACTGAAAAGAAGCCAACATAAGGTATTGAGTTCATTTACTGTTGAGCACATGGTAATTTGCTTAGTAGGTTGACACTGGTTTTAAAATTCCTGTTTTCACTCATGTAATGTCTTACTTGAAAACCTACAATTTAAGTTATCTGGAGTCATCATCAAATATATCACTGCTTTTTGAGAAAAACATTTTTAGTCATTTGTAATATGTCTATATACAAGCAAACTATCCACTCCAAAGAAAAGCATATGTCATTCAAGTCTCAATTAAACCGTCAACATAATGTATAGATTTATTTATTATTAAAATGGTTATTACTTAATTATCTCTCATCCTAAGAGTCAAGCAAGCAAGCAATCAGTCACCATGTTGAGGTGACCATGTTGTCTGAGCAGTATAGTTGTCTAAGTGAGCCGGTAACACTGCAATGGTAGGCCAGCGGCCCCAAGCTCCTAGGTCCCCTTCCCTCATTAGACCAGGTATAAATCACACTCTGCTGGTACCCAGAGGTGAGAAGGATGGGAGTGGAGGTGAGCTTGAAATAATGCTTATGTCACGGCAGGTCAGCCCTCCATTATGGCCGTTTCAAAAACTATTAATCTTGCTTGTAGTCAGTGGCCTAGAAATAATTACTTCATCTAACCCATGTAATACAGCATGACCAGCAGTCGAGCTTGGTCAATTTGAGGCTGGGGAGGCAGAGTGGAGGCTGAGATAGGGGGTAGAGTCGCAAATTATCAGGGCTTTGTCTTCTGCTGCTGGGTGACTGATGTCCTGCTCGCTTCTGCTGTGGCCTTTTACATTCTTAACACTGATTTAGATAGATACATGCACGCTCTGAAAGGTGGATCATGTACGAGCACAAATGCAGTGTGTATGCGCATTAATGCATGACTGAATATACACAGACTGAACCAGGAACATGAAATTTGTATAATTTAAACACTGAGAGCTTTACAACATTGCATTCATTTTCAATTTTCTCTTTAAAAGGTCCAAGTAAATTTGTCACCATATGTTATAGTTTTAATACTGGGTAAAATTCAAACAGAAACATCACAAAATCTGAAAACAATTAGATAATTTAGGCAAATACACACATAACTGTGAAGTAAAGCCATCATATTACACTTCAGGATTTTCTGGAACTACAACTTCCGGTACAATCACCTGCCAGGACGACAGAGGACTAATCCACCCCCACACCTCCAACATCCCAAAAGACATTGATACAATGAAGACAATCACTGGAGAAACCCACGCTGACAGCAAACAGACGAACTTGTGAAAACTCAGCCTCCGTAAACGTCACAGGAAGTATGTATAGAGTGACATAAATAAATGCAGCCCTACAGTGCCTGTCACAGCTGGTGTTGCAGGTGCAAATTTAATTAGTCAAGGTGAAGTCTCCCTTGTTGTCTGGAAAAAGATGGAGGGGGTGTCCTCGCCATGCACAACTGTAAACATGCGCTATATCCTAATCAGGTGTCACTGTAACGTTTGATCAGCCGGCAAAAACTTGTCACGAATCCCCAGCAGAGAGTGGGCCGACGGGTAGAACAAAGAAAAAGAGCTGTCATAAAAGAGCAGGGTGGCAGCGGTGATGGCAGTGGCAGTGGATGAAGAGACTTTGCCCATTAGCAGTCTCTGTCGGCTGTCTCTCTCCTACTCCCCTTAACGTCTCTCCGCCTCTGGTTTCCCTTCATTCTCCATGTAGCTACCATCAGCATATACCTTCCTTATAGTGTCCCACCCCAGCTCTGTGCCTGAGAACCTAAACCGCAGCTGTCACACAGATACTTCACAACCGCCAACTAAAGCTTGCAAAGGCAAAACCCCAAAGAAGCACGCTACTATTGTTTACCTTCCGAACAACCATGAGTGTACAGAGGTACAAGCTGAGCTCGTTTTGTTTTCATCAAGCACCATTGGGTCCCCCTGAAAAGCCTGGGGAAGTAGAGGCGTGCATTCTGTGCTCCATCCGCCCAATGCCTTCAGGCTGCACTGAGGCGGTGGAGGAACACATTAGATACTGTTTACCTTTCAGTTTGGATGATATTGAATGCATTAGCTGATTGAACCCTATGAGAAACACAGGCGAGTGACAAAGCCCAATCGTCTTTGCGACTGGCGTGGTAACTGAGATTACAGTCTAACAAAGAGCAGACAGGAGGAAAAAATATTTAAAACCCAAATAGTGATACATAAATTAATTAAAGGACAAAAAAACAAGTGGAGAATTAAAGTTAGAACATCTGTCAGCGACTTAGCTTCCCAACGTAATACCAGTGTTAGAACATTTATACCCTTGAAGTTAATGATCCTCTCTTTAATTGACAGTCAAGAAAAGCTGGCTGCGGCAGCATCCTGCCAAGACACCGATAAGGCTCCCCCTACCCTCCTCCCAAAAGTAAAATAAAAAAATAAAACAGTTTAAAGAACCTTGGCACTAATCCCTATTGTCATCCCAGTGCAGCAGAAGGACTTACAAACACAGATAACTCTGCTCAAGCTGTCTATTTCTTAGGAGTTACGGGGACAGGCGAGTCGGCGCACGCCTCAAATCAGTCACTCAGATTACCCCAATCCCTCTGCGCTGTCAGTCAGCTGAGACACTAGCCTGTCATCGCATTTACATGAGTCCATCTCATAAGTGACAATGCCGCGTGTATATGACAATAGCTGCGACGAAGGGGTCCACTCGCTCGCCGATAGCACCTCAACAGTGTGGCAGACACGGTGTTGTTGGATTAAGCTCACAGCATGCCTGGCACTCCTGTCTTCACTGATACTCAAACAACAAGTTAAGGGGTCTTAACCATTTTGGTTTTGTTTTTTGTTTTTTTTCCCTTTGGTGGGAAGAATGTAGGAGAAGTATGTCACATGAAAGACGCATACAAACCTGCAATGGCAAACACAAATGTAGATCACAAGCACTGGAAAAAAAAAAACTTCAAAAAGGCCTGGAAGTTTAGAATAGGTATAAGAAAACCAGAAGCTTAGGGTGTATTTCTTTGGAACTGGTCTCAAGAATGACTTTAATCCACATGATGAAGCTCAAGGACTACAACAGAAATCAACACATTAACTTTTCACAACAGAAAACAATAAAAAAATTATTTTGCTTCAGTGAACACAGTTAAGATGGGATGTAAACAGACCAGTTATTAGATGCCCCCCGTCAGCTGTAAATTTGATCCATTTATTGTCAAAACTGCCTCAACTCTTGAAACTAATAGGAAATATTCAACAAGGTTTCTGAAACATTCTTCAAAGATATTGACTACAGATAAAGTTGTAGTATTAAACAAACATCCTTCCATCAGTTCACTGATCATGCCCACTTATTCTTGAAGGGTGATTTATGGAGGGATGAAGCCCATCTCCAGTGAAATGATGCTCATTTGATTAGGGTATCTCTTTAGATTTCTTTTTTTTTTTGTGCATTAAAGGATGTTTTTTTTAGATTTTGGTTGTAACAAGTGTTAATTGCCTCTGACTGGCTATTTTTTCCCTTTTCTGTGAGAATCCAAGAGATTGTTAAATCTAAATCCAAGTAGATCAGCAGTTTTTATTCCAACCAACCTGTCTGGTACCAACAATCATGCCATGTTCAGTCACTTGCCATGCCAAGTGTCCTACCCATTCTCATGCTTTGTTTGAACTTTATCAAGTCATCTTCTACAGATCTCTAAACGCATTGAGCTGCTGCCAGGTGGTTGGCTCCAGTTAGTGTTAAGCAGCTGAACAGGTATGTCATATAAAGAAGGTGGTAAGTGTGCATCCATGATAAAAGTCAAACTTTGGTGTCACTTTTTATTTGCACTTTTAAATGACTACGTGGTACATCGGGGCACCTGAGAGCTCACAAACTCCTGACTAGTTTTTATGCTTCTGTGGCTCACTCCACTTCAAATAGTCCTGAAACAAATGACAGTGGATGCCCTCTACACAGCAAGGCCAGGGCAAGCATGACACAAGGGTTGACAAGTGAACCCTCAAACTTCCTAACCCTTACTCCGCTATGGCATTCACACACACACGCAATGATACACACACACACACACACATAACCAAGCAGTCCAAAAACAGACCTGACATGACCGCTTCGCAGCCCTGCCTAACCCCTGCTTGTGTTTTTTCTCTCTTCATCTCACAGGAGACAGCCCTCAATTCAGGATCTTTTTAGCCAGGCAAGTGGATGTGACCTGCTGCCCCCCAGACAGGCTCATCTGAATAAACAGTGCTGAAGAAACAGGCAGAGGAGGGAAAATCTGCCTACATTATGATAGGAAGAGAGGGGATGGGAATCAGCCAAGGGGCTCCTTTCTTTATGCACGTTTGATCAAGTGCTTGACAGCGCTTGTGGATGGAATTACGGACTGCTGAACAAAAAGTGAGGGTGTAAAGGCGGGTGGAAATGAGAGTGTGTTTGTGCAGCTTGGTCTGGACAGCTGAATTTTCCGAGGCCTGACAGCATTAGCTTGTGACATGCCTTCCGTACCTCCTCACCAACACATACAAAATGCGAGCTGCCTCCTAACTTTCCCAGTCCATCACTTAGGACGGCAGAGGGAAGCGTCTGGATAAGAGGTCAGACATGGAGAAAAATGGCAGGGAAGAAGAAGGCAAAGAAGATGACGAGCAAGAGGAAGAAGGGAGAGCTGGTCAGGGGTTAAGTGTAGAGAAGACAGCGATGAAAGGCAACTGTCATGCACCAGTGCTCGCCCAGAAGCACCTGTCTCGAGGAGAACATGCAAAGTGTGCCGGTCCCGTCCTGACAATACCCCCACTTTTCCTACACACTCTCGCGCATACAAGCTCTCAGGAAAGGGCTGATGCTCCACCACTGGAAAGGCATCACCTGTCTGACAGCATGCCAGTCAAACTGTCGTTGCCTCTTTCGCATATGCAAGAAAAAGTTAGACTGATGAAGAAAAAAACACACGGGGGGCTCCGAGAAGAAATCACTGAGACATGAACAGACCGCCTGAAGTGAGCAGACACCTCTCAGAGAAGATTCTGAAATGAGCAATACACGAAGGTCCAAAAAAATCCAGAAAAAATAAACAACACTGGAAGTTTCTTGGACGCTTGTTTTTTCACTCTAATAATGACTTTTAAATTTGGAAAGTAGTCAACATTTTATATGTGAAAGTCTGTAAGCACAAGGCAGACAAAAAGTGCTATGAGCATCTACTCACACCCTTAAACATTTTGCATTTTGTCAGATTACAGGCACAAATTTCAATACATTTCACGATAATTGGAAGTTTAGACCGAGGTAAAATAGTGAATAGTGGAAAAGGATGGATGGGTTAATGGTGTTGATCTGTGAAATCGTTATGTCCTAATCTGTATTGGCTGTCCCTTAATCTTCATGATGCTTCTAGATAACTAATGTTCTCTAAAAACAAATGGAGGCCTTCACAGAGTAGATGCATTTTACTGAGACTAAAACCTACAAAGATGAACATGATTTACTGTTTGTTGATGCAAATGGTTACACTGGAATTAATTTAGGTTTATCTGAGTAAACTATACTGAAATACATACATACCCACTTTCCTGGTCAAGTGTTTCACTTTCTACATGAAAACATTTTGAAAACCATCCCCAATTTCACCATTGTGCACAACATTCATTTAATATATTAAACAAACAATTAAGTCTTTTTGTAATCTGGTGCAATATAAAAAAGTTCCAGGGGTATGAATATATTTGCAAGGCACTGTGAGAGCAATGCCAAACCCTGTCTTTTGGCTTAAAGAGATGTGTGGCAGAAATTTGAACTCACTTTCGCAGCTCACATTTATGGAAAAAAAAAAAACTTATGATGTACAAATTAACAGGTTGTATTTACAGCACCTTGTGAACCTGCCCCCCACAGGTTTTGTGAATGAAGGCTTGCAAACTCTCCATTGAAACCAGATGATAACAGCAGGCACTCTTACTTTATTAGAAAGGTGAGTGATTACAAAGGGAAATAGGCCTCACAAATAAACAGCAATGAGAGCTCTTCCAGAGGAATCCTTTCATGAGCAAAACTGGCATGTTGCTGAATGGAGAAAAAACTTCCTTGAATCATAGCTTTGAGTGGCTAATAGACCCCTCAGAGAATTTAGCCTCTCTGTGTGAGGTGAGCAGGTCATTTCCATGTTTATTCAGTACTTGTCCAATAAGCAACCACAATGTATTGATTGGACTGATTATTATATGTCTCTCTAGTGAAAGGACACATGCATGACAAATGAACCCTACTTGAACAGGTCACATTGGAAGTCACCTCATGGAACCGAACAGCTGAACTGGACAGTCGGTTTGCATGATAAACACTCCTGCCTTGTTAGCAAATACGTTGCCATCTGTGGGTAATGTCTCAGCACCGACACACAGTGCTTGTTAGGAGCAGTCAGACGCATAAGCCTTTGGAGGCGATTTGAACTTGCCATGTTAAAGCTTCTACAACCTTGTAAAACAACTACCCGGCAATCCTAACAAATACAATTGCAAAGAAGGGTTTGGTGAAGATATTTCCCCACTCATAGCCAAATGTTAAATGTTAATGATAAATGTACTTTATCCAAGAGGTTTGTGTCAAATTTTTATAATTATTAATTTATTAATGTATTATTACTTATTCATTTTGGCATCATAGCAACAAGGTCCACCTCAAAGTGGATAACCTGATTCTACATGTCTAAGACCATTTATATTTGGTAATGACCTCAAACTCATTAAGATTCAAAGGCTTCCCTGCTATCACCCTTTAGCCCCACCCACAGATTCTACCACAGATTCAAGTTGGAACTTTGGTTGAGTTATTCCAAAAACTTAACTTTATACAGGGGTGGCTGATTACTAGGATAAAGACCAGATGAGACTAATTACCGAGTGAAAACAGCTGAGGACAGAGGTATCTTGGAAATGTAATAGCGCTAAATGGCTCTATGCAAATCAACCCAAAGAACCAGAAAACTAAATACAAACCGTAAAGATAACAAAAATCCTCAGAGAAAATGGTAACAAGAAGTGAGAGGAGCACTGTGCACAAAAGGAGACAAACTATCAAAGTAAAAGAAGTATAAGAACTACAAATAGAAACGGCAACACAAGTTTTGTGTTTTTCTGTTCCTAATAAAAAAATAACACGCTAAAAGTTAATGTTGCATTTTCAATTTAGAATATGCAATTCTTTTATTGTAAAACATAACAATCCAGTTAAAATATTCAAAGTACTTTTGGTAGTAAGATGTTTACCTATCACATCCTATTTCCAGAAATTAAAAGAATATAGAGCAGAAATATTAAGTCTCTTTCCATATTGAATTCAACATTTTTAGGGATCCAAATTCACAACATTTAAAGCACGTACGACTATCCATACTGTTAACATAAATTAATTTTTTGTTCCATTAGCTTATTGGAATCAGAAGTTTGTGGCACTTTTAATGTCTGAAAGGCTGATTTCATTTCAAGAATGGTTTGACTACCCAAACTGATGTGTAAAAATGTCAATCCAGATATATGAGCACAGATCAAACAACCAAGACAAGGTAAAGACATGTAGATGAAAAGCTCACCGGCAGACTAATCAGGCCCCTCTAACACTCACACGGCCGATCAATAGAAAGACCTGGAGCCCTGGGCCAGCACTATATTACACACCAAAATTTCATATGCATTCATTGATTTTACTTTTCATAATAGTATATCATTGAGCTCCAATGGGAGCAAAAATGGAGGCAAGGGCCAGGGTCAACTCTCACATGGACACATGGATGGATGTTTGTACAATATTGATGACACACACAGAAAGAAATGACTAAATATCTGGATCAATAGCTCGTTTCCTTTGCTAGGACAGGTTGTTTCAGATGGAAATGTATAAATACTTTTTTATGGCTACGCGACTAATGCTAACTAACAGTGCAAATGCACCCCTTAAGGTAAACTCTTTGATTAGTCAAGGCCAGAGGTGACTAAAAGGGTGTGCATGAGCAGGGATGCCACACTTCCAGGGTCCTGGGGATGATAATGCACGCAGAGGCCCAGTAAAGGGATCAATAATATAGCAAGTCACAAGCCCTGGGCAAAGAGTCCTGACCCCCAATTCATTTATACTAATGACCTTCTAAGAGAATATCATTTCTTGTCATGTTAAAATGATGCATACCATGAATAATTTAAGATATTTTCTGAGGCTTTATGGTGTAAGCAAATAATGAAAAGAGAAACAAAGCACAGAGGAGCAGCTGGACATCAAATTAACCTGATCATTACTTTCTGCTGCTGATAACAGCAAAAGAGCTGCCTGGTTCTAATTTACAGTACAACAGCGGGAAACAACACCCAACTACAGAGCTTCTTCTACTCTGCAGTGGCCAGCAAGGCCATAAAGAGAAGGGAACTGCATCACTGCCTGCTCCTTAATTAAATGAAAGCTGTTAGTTTCATTTACCTCCCTTCTTTTTTACAAAACGTACCTGCCTAGAGTTGAAGACCTCCCAGGCGCCATCCCTGCTTGGCCCTAAATCATGTTTGGGTGAGTGGCCCAGTGGGTCCCCACTGGACGAATAGCAGCCGCCCAGCGACTAGGCCAGCACAGGGCATGTGGCAGATCGACACCCAGGCAGCGATAAGTAATTCTGTAGAGGATTAGCAGCATGATAGCCTGATCAATACTGTGTGCTCAGGCCATTAGGAATGCAGCGAGGAAATGACCCCCTCTGGTAATAAAGCAGGGCATCTGGGTTCTCCTTCATTTGCCAACTCCATTAGTGTAATAGTATCATTATCTGCCACAGCCGTATTTTTCTAAGCACCAGCTTTAATACAGTCCAACCAGCGGGGGTCTGATGAAGCTCTGAGAGCCCCCATGCCAAGTGTTCAACCATCACCATTCTACACAGGGCCTAGGTGTAAATCTGGCTCCATAGGAGCTTATGTGCTACCCAGCCTCAGGTACACATACCCATGTTTTATGTCAGTACCTTACACTATTTCTCCATTACTGGCTCATTAATAGAGGAAACAGCATGCAGTTTAGGTTTTGAGGGGGAAAAGATGGCTGGCAGAGCATGAAGCTGCTGAATGTGCTAAATCTGACACCCTCTCTTGCTAAAACATCAGCCTTGACACGACAGGACATTGGCATTAGTTGCCATAAATCGTTTCCTTTACACTAATTCATCAGCTAACATTTTGTAGGAGAGAATTGATTAACCATGTCCGGATGTGTGGCTACATAATCAGCTTTTACCTCAGTAGCTGTTAATTTAACAGGCCCACCAAGGGAAACACAAACCATTTTAATGAGTGTTTAGAAATTAAATACCCTAAACAGCTTGCACAAGGTGCCACAACTAGAGCAAACCAATGAGGCTGATCTAAGCAATGGCTGGGACTGAGCCCAGGACCTCACAACATCTGGTGACCCCGTGTGATCATTACTTAGCCGGCTGCTCACACACACACACACACACACACACACACACACACGCTTCCTGTTTCGACCCAACACTTCATACTTGTCATCACTGTACAAATGGGGAGCTTGCATCAAAGAACACTGATACGGTGAGTTTGCATCAAAGAACATCGGGTTAAGGGACGGGGTCAGAGCTGTTTTCTCACGTGCCGAACCCTAAGTGGAAACTCATCCTGTGATGACGAAACTGATAGAACATAATGAAATGTTTTAAAGCCCTTTACAAGGCAAATGGAATCGTTACGGTGGTGGGAGGGCAGCAGGGGCTGCAGCGATAATGTAAAAGAAATATTACCCCTTTCAGGTCAAACCCAGGGCTGCAAATCATTTGGAAAACATGAAACTGTGATATTTTTAAATACAGCAGTGACAATATCAATTGCAATCACCTCACGTTTACCACACTCTACTCTTTCCCTCGAGCATCTTGTTGACTAAAAGCTACATTAGGCTTTTATGACGCAACCTGAAATACTATAGCTAAATATAATACAAATTGGGCCTGCAGATTAATCTTTGATTATTTTAAAGATTAATCGATTGATCAAATAAAAAAAATTGCAATTCAGAAGATTTTTTATTTAATCACTTAAACTGTAAAATATTTGAAATAGATAATATGAAACCTGCCTCTGGAGGAGTTCTGGGTAGAACATGTTTACAGATGCAAACATTTTTATCTTAACTGCTTATCTTATACTTTTTTAGCTTTTTTACAGTTCTGACATTGTTCTTTTAGCAAATGGTATTTTTAAAAAAAATCTGTTTACGATTGTTAAATAATCAATAGCTAAACTAGTTGACAATTATTTTAATAATCAATTCATCACGATTAATCCATTTAATTGTTTCAGCCTTAATATAAATATCATAGCACACCAATATTCCATTCAAGTAGCCCTTCGTGGTTGTAATGAATATTGATAATTGATACTTTGAAGATCTCTAGGAAAAAAAATACATAAATAAAAATGTCTGAATTATATAAAATAGTCTACATGTCTACTCAGTCAAGCAACAAAACCTGTCATATCACATTCTGTTTTGATTTATTTCATAAAGAATCAAGAAAACAAGTTGCCAAGAAATTTTAAAAATGTGAAAAATTAAGTTATCACAACTACCTTGCTGAGGGTTGGTTTCTTTAAATAAACAAGCACCCATTAAAATAATCTCTAATCCTTTTCAGAATGGAACAGCAGACAGATTTAATATAAAAAATAGATCATATCTAAAGTTGCTCTTAACTGTGTCATTACAAAACAGATACGGTGAAACCTGGTTAAAACTGCATGCAGTTCTTTCTTTGGCTGCTTTACAACAATAAAGTCATTTTGCAATTACATTGGCTCTTGCTCAATCTTTTATTTATCTAAAGAGAAAGGAAGCTAAGCCATTAGGTCTGTGCCGCCCGACTGCCTGGAGGGCCAGCTGGAATGAGTTCCTTCTCTGAGCCGCTCATCTGGCCGCCATGGCTGCTTTCATAAACAGGAGGAACCACGTCTTACATAGTTTCACTGCTGTCTAACATGATCCAAACACATGTGCCTCAGCAGAGAGTCACCAAGTTGGAGGACAGGAGGAGAACAGACAGACAAACTGAAGGAACCATGTCTATAAGTGCAACGGTCCAGAATTTTAGGGCTTTGCAGATTAACGACTTAAAGTCCTTATAATGGGATGGCAGAGAAAGTACCAAATAACCATCCCAGAGTTTTCTGAGCCTGCTAAGGAGAGTAAAGCCACACTACAGTTCAGCAGGCTGAATAAAACCTTCAAAAGCATTCTCCTGCCTTCTGCTTACTCTGTGATAATCTATGCAATAAGCAAAATGTCATTTTATTCTATATTTTGATTTGGTCTGCCAAGCAGGATCAAAATAAGAATACATTTATGGCATGGAAAACAATAGTGGATCTGTAACATATAGAGTTGCATTGTGGCTTTTCTGTTTTATGTCGAACCAATTCGATAATGCTTTATGTTTCCAAGCAAACTTTTAGTGTAACTTCCATGATGCAGTCAAGTTTTAGCATTTCCACTCACGTTTATGAAACAATCTCATAAAGGCCCATGTCTCCATACAGAAGTCCCACTAGGAAAGCATGGGCCAAAAATGGCATTTCTACGGTAAGATAACTTTGACTAAATAAACCACTAATGTGGTTTATTTAGGTATGGTTCATGATATGTATGTTTTACCATGGCTAAGCAGGCTAAATGGCATAAGCAGCCACAGAAAAATTCAGTCACAGTGATATTTTCTCCTCATGGAAAGAACATTAAACCCTAGAAACAATATGAAGGAAAATGTTCTGAATTCCAGAAGCTTAAAAACTAAAACAAAAATACCTTGATACAAATACTAGTTAGATATCTATGGGTAAATCTGTGGCTTCCAAAGTGTCTTAATATTGACTGTCCCTTCACCAACAGATTTTTATTTTATATAGAGAGCTGCACCTTTGAGATTTGATCATATTAATGTAAACAAACCCAGAACCTCAGTAGCTATGTTTTTGTATTTCATTCGATACAGCGAGGGTTAGCATATGCAAAAAAATGATGGCTGAAAAAACTTCTTCAACTGACATTTATGCAAACTGTTCAAAAAATTATTCATTCACCCATCGACAAAATAAACTGAAGAGTAGAAATTATCCCACAATTTCAGCATTCAAACTTATTTACTGATCTTATTTTTGAACCTAAACACTTTATGTTTAAAAGTAAAATAATTTAAAAGTAAAGTTTATTTTACTAGTTTTTTAGTCTCTATGTTGGCATACAGCTAACTTAGAAGATTTAATAGAATAGAAATATTCTTTATTCTTCCACGGGGGGGAAATTCAGATGTAACTTCAGCAAAGTGACAGAATAACACGACATATTGAGTGAATATATGTAAGTATAGAACAGGAAATGTCGTAATTTGTTTTGTGAGAATGAACGACTTTCTCCTGCACTATCAAACTGATCCAGAAGCCAACGCACCAGCAGGAAAGCCTAAAGCTGCAGGAGACTGCTGACCTGGCAGCTGAACTAAATCCCAAATACTCCGATGACTAACTTCACTATTTGTTTTAGCTCTTGCGCTGAAGATGCTAATTGTAGTGCAATTAGCATCTTGTTTCCTCTCTATCCCATTCACAGGGGAGTAAAATCAAAATAAAACGTGCAAATGTTTTCAGATTTTGTTGTAGTTATGTAAATATACATATAACTTTCTTGCAAGTGAGGTGAATGTATATTCAAATGATTGCGTGTTGTTTTGATGCGCATCATGTCGTCTTTCTGGTAAATATGGTGTGTAGTCTGGATCTGCTCCTGCGACCCAAAGCCACACATCAGCAGTTCGTCTGCTTGATAAAACCGCCCTTTCAATGTGACTGTAAATCTTCATTGTGGCAGACTGAGAGGGGGAAAATGGAAAAACACAATAAAGGGAGCAGGCAAGGTGAGGTATGCGCTGACATCCGCAGCTTTCTAGCCTCCAGAATGCGGCCAGCAGCACCGCATACGGAGCGTTAGATATTCAACCAGCGACAGGGCTTACAAATACGCCAGACCGAACGGAGAAAAACGCTATCAATACCTTTCTTCTCTTCTCCCCCTCACTGTCACCCGATCTTTTCATGTTCCTGGAGTTGTGTTTACACTGCCTCGCTTTCATTTGGGGCGATGTTGGTTGTTGTAGTGCACGAAAAAAACCCGTTTCGACATCGTTTCGGTCTGACACACTGTTGACATGAGAAAGAAGTCGATTTTGTATATTTGCGAATCATCTCGTCCCGACCCGCGGCGTAAATCGCGTTCTAGTCAAAATTGCTTAACAGGGGTTCTAAAAGTGCAGCTCTGAGAACTACAAATCCCATAAGTGATAGCGTGCTGGCAGCGGAAGTAAAATCTGAACGCTCTGCGCAGGTGCGACATTGGTACAGAAACGGTTAAATATTAAATACGGCAATGTATGCTTCAAAGTAAAGAACAAAAGAACATTACTTTAGAATAATTTCAATTGTGATGTCACTGTGTTGCTGTGGAATCCACTAGTATTATTTTATATTTATTAAAGAGATTTTTTTCCGGTGAAAAATGTCAAGAGAGTCAAGACAAATGAGTGATGGGGAAATTATTACGTATGCATTTATTTACAATTAATGTATTCATTTGTTTATCATTTTTTCTGTCTATGACTGAGCCACACAACGTTTCTATATTTTTGAAAGCACAGATTTGTAAATGTCATTGTATATTGTGTTTTTTACTGTCTCCATTTTTTTTTCATTTTATTATTACATTGGATTATTTGTGATCTTGGCTTCAACAAAAAAGTGAAAAAAATTTAATTGTCATTATTTATTTTAGTCCTAATTATTTTGATATGACAATAATAATAATAATAATAATAATCATTATTATTATTATTATTATTATTATTATTATTATTATTGTTGTTATTAATTAATTATGATAGTTATTATTATTATATTATTATTATTATACCATAAGAATTCTAAAATAAATTTTAAATATAAACTCCATATGTTCGACACTTTTTAAAATCAAAAGCAGTTCTACTTTCATCTTAAGCCATGTGTAAAAATAGCAATTGTGCTTTGAACGGGCTCCAGCTAAAGTCTTGCCAGCCTTCTTTCAACTCTTGCATGCATCTCAAATCCAGGTGCCTGCTTCTCTGTCGGTGTGGGCTTCAGCTACGTCAGTCCTTTTCAACTCACCACAGATCATGAAAGTGCACCGTAAACACGCAGCAGCAGTGTGGCTGCCTTTGTCTATCACCTGCGAATGCCCTCTTAAGAGCTGAACCAGACTGCTCGTAACATAGGTCGAACAGTGCTGAAATATGTTTTGTCCATTGTTCCTATCAAAGCACATGTGAAATGCATTCGGGTTTCACGGATGGCCTGGTGTTGGCTGTGGGAGGGCGGTGCAGGGGTGGATTGCAGGGGTCTGAAACACCTGTTACATATTACCATTACATACTTTGATCAGTGTCTTCATTAGTTCCCTTTGTAATATCTTCTCTTTTATGGAAGAGTTGACCCAAGTGAGCACACCAAAGTGGTTTAACACACATGTTTTATTTACCTGTCTTGCAAAGTGCTTAAAAGCTCACCCACTATGAAAGATGTGTGTGTCTGGCATTCTTAGTTATTAAAAGATGATGGTTCTCTTGATTCCTTTTAATAACCTACATTTCCTCCCATCTGTCCTTGTCCTTGAGGCGAAGTATAGGTTTGAAAAAAATTCTTTCACTAGTTTTATTAATGAAAACTAGACCCATATGCATGAAAAAATAGAGAAAAAGCTGCAGTTGTAAATAATGTATTTTTTATAATCTTCTTTATGTCATATTCTGCCTACATCCAACCTTCATTTGTCATTACACAGCATGTTTCTTTCATATGTCTGTGATTCACATATTCTTATTGTCAGTCACATTTATGGTTAACATTAACAATTTTGGCTTACTTTGAAAGATCGGCTCTTTGCGTGGCAGATTTTAACTAACAGACAGCGAACATATGTTGTGACTCTTGCTGAAACCCGGATTTCTGTTGTTTCTGTTACACTGTTTCTATTGGAGAGAAAAGTGGAATCCAAAATATTTGAGACACTTTCGAGACCAAATTTCTAAAAATGAAAATCACAACTGGGCCAGTACACCACCTGTTTTTCTAACAGTTACACTTTTGATAAATTGTCTTTCCATGTATTTGAATTTCTCCAAAACTTTTGATCACTTGATTTTAAATTAGTTTATTAAAGATATATTTTTAAAGAAGCACTTGGATTCTTTGCAATGGAGTCTAGGCAATTCATGAAGATGGTTGCAAGTTTATAAAGGGGTTTCACATGGTTAAATTCTCAGGCACCTGGACAGAGTTTTTCTGTACTCAGCCATTCACTTCTAAAGTATTGCTTCACACCTAATTGTACAAAGGCTTATGAGTGTCTCAGATAGGTTTTGTCATCTGAAACTTGAAAACTTGAAGTGAAAGTACAATCAGCAACATAGGAATTTCTTTTTCCTGTGAAATCTTAGCAATACTATTCAATGTTTGCTTTTAAAATGATTGCATTTTACCAGATGGCAGCTTGTCTTTGAATTACCATATTTGTCAGACATCAATTCTCAAGGGCAAGTGCCGAAATGTTTATTTTGTTTAGTGTTTAAGGTAATATCAATCAATCAATCAAATTTTATTTGTATAGCACATTTCAGCAGCAAGACATTTCAAAGTGCTTTACATCATAAACACAAAAACACAAAGTCATGCAACATAGAATAAACAATACATTGTTAGATATTACGTTTCAAATACAATTCTAAATGTACTACTCTGTTTTGTGGCCTATTTGAGTGAACATTGCTGTTGCTCTATTTGCGATCTTTTGCAAAAAAAAAAAAAAAGATTTAACCAGGTTTGTCAGTCAATCACATTCAGTGAGACAAACTTTGGTAAATACAGAAAATGAAATATGAGGGTCATGTGTTAACTGACAATCCCAAGAATCCCATCAAATCTACAACTTGATCATTCACTATTTGATTTTTGGATATTGATAACCCATGACAAATTGCCTTTTATTAGAAAACCACAAGACTCCTTTAGAGGCTAAAACCTTTCACAAAAAACTGTAGCACAAGAACGAGAATAAGGATATCAATCTTTTTTTTTCTCTTAGTATCTTACATTTTTATTATGAGCTCAATACACTTTCTGCAATGGACTTTTGCAACTCTAAAGAATGAGAGAAAACGAAAGGTCTGACACTGAAATGTACATACTTGTTGCAAAAACTTGTACGTTATTTAGATCAGCTGATCAAACAAATTCTGAAAATAAATGGATCACACATTTATTGCAGATTTTTTTATGGAAACTGACAGTTTTCTTCAGCTTTGCAATTGCAGTTTATATAAGTTTGTGTTTTTAACGTTACAAATGCAAGAAAAGTTCAAGGGGTTCAATTACTCTTGTGCGTTTTCATTTGTCACATAATTTATCCTCATCTGCATATTTACAATCCCAATTGTTTGTGCTGCTGAAGTTAAAAGAAAAACTTTTCACTCTCTTTTGTTCACACACTGTCCACCAGTACAGTTTGTTCCCACAGGCAATGAGTCAAACTCATATTCGCATGTTCTCACTGTCAGTCATCATGATGTGGAGCATGCTGAGGAGGAAAAACTTCTTCCCATGTTTTTTTTATTTGATGCTCACATTGGAGAGTCTGTGAGAACTCATGTAGTACAGACCCTTTACAGTAAGACAAGGCAATTACCTTCTTCAACAGCGTCTGTCATTTGTCGAACAGTGAATCAGGGTTTAAAGTAGGCACCTCTCCTCTTATGTGTGACCTGCTGGGTCTGGCATCAGAAGAGGTCAGGCTGTATGTACTCTGATGTGGTTTCATCTGGAACAAAAGAGGGGAGGAAGAACCGCTTTGAACTTCTTCTATCATCAAAAAGTTCTATGGATGGATCTGGCCAATGTGTTGGTGCTCATATTTTCTGTTAATGTGCATTGCATCAGCTCTGGATGACCTTTAGTAATATAATGAGCGTATGAAAAGTCGCTGGAAGAAAAAAGGACAATAAAAAAAACTCAGATTTGGAAAGTGCTTCGTCCCTGGAGGACAGAGACCACTTTTGTGTGTATTACAACGGGGGTCCAGCTCTCCTTTGTGTATTAAACCACTGAATTTCCTGAAATCTCTGAAATGCAACGGACATTCCTCTTTGTGAATTATATCTTTCTGATGCAAGCATTTGAATTGGACGAACATTTGGAACCACAGTTTTATCAAATTATAGATACACTATGAAAGAGGGAATGCAAATAAATGTGCTGAAAGCATTGTCCGGCAGGATCTCCGGCGAAGGTACTGCGAGGAATTTTAAACAGCATTTTTCAGTCACCGCAGCCAAGACTGAGGAACGTCCTCAGCAATGTTTTGCCTTTGTGGAGACACGCTTGTTTTTGATTTTTATTTCTACTGAGTGACCATATGGAGCAAGTATGTGCCTCCTCTGCTCACTAACCTCTAATGCTTAGCCCTAGGAAGCTGTTATTTGTCAGTACTATAAAGCAGATTGCTGCCCAGTGGTTTCAATTAACATCAAAGACTTTTTTGCAGGCAGTTATAGCTGTATCAAAAGCCAAAATTTATTATTTAGCTTGTGTGCTAAAGTCTTCCAAATGATTATGTCTTCCTTCAGTTGAAGATTTTTTTCCCCTTCCTGCCACTCTCTTGTCTTTTGTTGTTTTATAAAGATCCCTCACCACGCCTGCACAGTCTCTTTATAGCACCAGGGAACCTGATGGGCTCAAACCTTGAGGCCTATTTTTGCCACAAGAATAAAAACATGACTGAAATTGTAGGAAGATTAAACCATTTTGCCATTTGTGCCTTTATTAATCTTTATTTTGTACTTATGCTATGAACAAAAGCTCAAACCAATTCAGTAGAAAGGCAAGATGGATAAAGATGTTTAGAAATACTAATATTGCAAGGCATTGTGATTTTAACACTTTCCAAGTGTCCCTGCTTGCTCTTCTGTGATTCCCATTTTTCCCCCATATCTAAATATTTGCTGCTCTTCCAATTCATTACTGGACCCTCAGATATGCATTAGATCCTTAAAGCAAAACACATGCTTTTGTATTGTATCCTATTATTTATCACTTCAGTTTTACTTTGAATATCCAGATTCTTTTCCATTACACATTGTTCCTTATTCCTTCCCTATGTCCTGCTGATTTGTATTTTACTTCAAATTTTTTAGCTATTTTTTTTACTCTCCTGAGTTTCTCGTGCATAAGCCAACTCAAATGCTATGTCCAACATCCTGTGTGTGAGTCTTTTCATGCGAGAGTTGTAAAAACTGTTTTCTGGGAAACAAAATCTGCATCACTTCTTCAACAAGAAAAATAAGATCATTTTAGTGACAAAATCAGCAATCCTGAGAGAGAAAACTTTAAGCTACATAGCTGTGGCTCAAAGTGCATGGCTGGGTTTATGAAACAGTACACAAGAACATACACCCTTCTACGAACGTTGATTAAGCCTCAATAAATGATCATAGAGCCCCAAAGGAATGAGCCCTTTGGTTCGCGAACAGAAACGCGTGTAGCCTTAGCATTAGATGTGGTACACCTCTTTGCCTGGGATCACTTCCAGACACGAATATGAGGAAGCGCTTTGCTGTTGCTGTGATTTAAAAACCATGATCACTGGGCACTTTTATAAGAAGCCCATTAAAAGTGAGGTTTTGACATACAAAAGAGCCCCTGTTTAAATCTCACGCTCATTGTAAGGTTGAAAGACATCATAAAACTCTATACGGAAGCATAGTATCCGTGTGCGTCCTTGACTCCATCGGGAGGGAAACTCTTTTGTCGAGAAAGACGTGACCTGTTTCTTTGGAGAAGCCTGCGGCCTGGGCCCCGCCGCTGTGCTGCAGATTAATCGCACATTTGTTCAGCATGACACGATCACTCACAGCGGACTTAACTTTTCACAAAGACGTCTGTCTGAAATATGCTGATCTGTCAAAACACTCCCCGGTCGGAGGGAGTAAGTCTCTATAGGTCCAGCTGAGGTGGACTCAGTGGTGCAGGGTGACCCCTCCTCCCACGTGCCTTTGACAGTGTTTACAAAGTGCCAACTCCTCTCATTAGCACTCCTATTACCCTCGAGTTAAAGGAGGCCTGCACATCAAACACAGCCAGAGCTAGCAATAGCTGATATGGCATTAATATGATATGTAAGAGTTCAATGAGAACTGAGAAAGATCTCTTTGATGGGGACTGTTTTACATTAGAGGCTTTTTATTAGGGCTTTTCTGGTCTTTAATGTGCATGTTTTCCCCCTTGAGTCAGTGTTTCCAGGTTTAGGTCTCCGTGTTTGACCACTCTCTGAAGAAGAGGCACATGCGGTCTGCACACGACAGCAATTGCTGTTGGGAGGACATGTAATATGCTGCTGGTGCTAGGAGGAAAAAAAAAAAGAAAAGCTGTTAGGTTCTTTGAAGTAATGACTGGGTTCGTGTACTTTATTTTCAAGTGCTACATACCCATTCATTGCATTACTTTTTCAATTTGTTAGTTATACATGTGATATAGATGAATGTGAGGTGGATTTAAGTTTGACAAGAGATCAAGTATTTATTTGACAGCTCAAAGTGCACCCAAACCCACCAGTCTGACCAATGACATGAACACTGAAGGGTGTTTATTTATCCGAGCACATTTTTCCTCATTTCTAAATGAGTTGACGTTAAGGAGCGTGCTGATGGTGACAGGTACATTTAACGCCAGCTGAAAGGTTTAAATCACACCCACCTTCCTGTATATACAGTGTTCTCTCTGAGGCAGCCTTCATTTTTAATTACTGCACATTCAATTGAAAGACAAGCTGGTTTATAATGAAGCCCAAGGTTGTTGTTTTTTGGGGGGAGGGGTTAGGTTGTGTTTAGTGGAAAACATATTTCGTATTTTGCACATTCCACACAGCTTGAGAAGTTACCCTTCTTTTCTAATGACAGGTCAGCTATTGGAAGGGTGAAATGCATCAGAATCCAAAATAATTTTCCTGAAAAATAGTCACCGTCACCGCAAAATAAATTAACTGTTTGCAGTAGCCAAGACAAATATTTCAACAACACATGGAAAAGACATTTTTCAAGGCGCTAAGCTATTACTGTACACAGTGGGATGCTTGGTGGTAGTACATCAAGGTTAAAAAGGGGGCATGCTCAGATCATATGAAATGTTGCAATAATTCTTGATGTGAGTATTGAATGTCTTTTTTTTTTTTTTTTTTTTTTTTTTTTTTTATGCCACATGTGTTTGCATGTCTGTTTGGTTTGGCCTGAAACTGAAAACAGCTTCTGGTTATTTAGCAGCCATTACAGCTTTGATCTCAAATGAGTCTTGTTTCCATTTGCTGAAACTTTGTATTTGTGTTGCGGTGCAAAGATTGAATGTCTGTGATTTGTTTCTCTGTGTTGTTTATAATGGCTTTCAATATCATTTTAAGAAGCACAGGACGGCCTTCATCTTCATCGTCCTTTTGTTTGCACCCTAACATTTGCTTTTACCACCGGCAGCATTACAGCACAATAAGTTAATGATTACATGTTTTGGAGCTTTCTTCTTCTGACAAATGGGGAGTCATTTGAAGTGCCTGTCAAGTCATCAACTCCTCCTGCACTCTATTTGTGTAGTTACTGATGTTTGGGGGATGTCAGTGGGGGACATCCTGACTTCTGAAATCTGTTTAACATACAAAACAGAAGTATCAATTGCTTTCTATCCAGAGGAGGTAACATTTTCCATGGGTCGCTGATCCAGTGTCCATCAAAAAGTAGTGTGAAGTCAATGACCAACTCTAAAAATGATCCCGTAAAGTGAAGAATGTGGGGTGTCGCCCTATAGGCCACGGACAACTGACAATATCTAAAAAAAAAAAAAAAACAGTATGCCACAGCTTTTTCACACATGCTGATCATACTGTGTGTCACGGAGCCAAATTCTCATTTCAACATTGTGTCAAAGGCGGCTTTGGACCACATCCCGAGCTCTTAGCTTGTTTGTCTTTTGTAAAAAAGGACAACTATCTTACCAGTGCCAAAGTACTCCAAGCTCTTTGATTTGTGAAAATCTAACAGAGGGACTGCTCCCTGCTCAGCTGGTGCACAGATGTGTATGCGTGTGTGTGCAAGTGTATAGGGGAGCCCGCTGTCTGAACCGAACACAGATTAGTGACTCCTTTTTTTTTTTTAAATTCCTAATAAATAAACCCCAGTGCATGCCGGGTTATGTGTGAGGGAAAATAACATGCCGCTAGCCAATCAGAAGCAGGTGGCGCAGGGCTTGGTGGCTGCAATCCCTGCAGCTCTTATCGTAAAACAACTGCACTTTTAACTTTAATTGTAGTTGTGGATGGATTTTGGGGTTTGGGTTAGAAGTGTTTTATTACTTCGGACTGGAATCAAAGCAGCAGAAATATAATTATCTTAAAAGCAGGCAACAATTTTATCGTGATGGACGGTGGCCAAGTTTCAAACTCTACGCACTGATAAGGCCACTCACCAAGAACAAAAAACAAATGGGAAAAACGGCACCTTGGATCTATGTGGTGCACTGTAGGACCCACTTTCTGACTGTATCAATTATGTCACCTATAATCAAAAACACTGCATTTTATTGTATGCAACAAACCCATGTATAACAATATCCATAAGGTATAGCTATACTTAAAAAACAACTCTGTTAAAACCAACCTAATTTACATCTCTCGGCTAAAACAGCCTGAGGTTAAATTTGAAGCAATCCAGGCCCAGTTGATTTAACACAGAGGGGATGGATTATTGGTTTGACCCAACATACTGGTTATGTGTTCAACCAAAAACTGGATCAAAGTGACTACTGTTTAAAGTTAAGGCTACCATAGAACCAGTTGCAAAGACTAAACTCATCAAACCCTGACTAATAAGCAAGTCATGCTTAATTTTTTTTAGTTTTAGTTGAAAGAAAGAGAGAAAGAGTGAATGAATGAAAAGGAGAAATCACACATCACAGGATCTAATAAGGCTTTATTGGTAAACAAATTGATTTGAAGAACAAAATTATTATTCAGTTTATAATTGATTGTCGTTTTTGGGGCTTTGGTTAAATGGCGAAATTAAATAAATAATTACATTTATAGAGTTGCAAAAGAGAACCCTGGAAAACTTTAATGAGAAATCAAAAATGCTTCTTGTCCTGTCTGGAATGACCTTCTAATCTATTTTTGGTCAAAATGTTTAAGTTGATCCTATAGGCCGATACGTTTGTTCTAACTACCCAGCAGACAGAAGACTAATGTTACCCTAAGTTAACATTCGTGGTCGATAACGTGATCTAAAGTCATTGACACGGCCTGCTGACATTGACATTGTCATGTGGCAAAATTTGACCACCTTACCCTTTCTTATTTCATCCTGTTGAAGAGGTTCATGGAAGTATAAAGATGAGGTTCCTTTCTGTCTCTTCTTTAAAGTCTGTCACTTTCGCCACTGTAATTGTTTACTGTAGACAAGCATATGTAAATGTGTCACTGAAATCAGGAGTCAAACTTACCATGTTATGTGACTTTCCAGAGAGCATTCCGACCATATTATATTTCACAATTTATTTTTTTATGTTATTTATCCTTACAGCTTTTTAAGTGATAATTTTTTCATCTGTCAGTCAGTATATTTGTATCTGCAGCAGAGCTTATCATAGTTTGACTCAACCCTTTTGACTTTTAGGTCATGATTATGATGAAAAAATATTCCAAATAAGTTAAGAAATATTTCTCCAGGCGTCCGTCTATTTCTACCACCGATTTCATTTGCACTTCTCCAGCTTCAAGACGGTGCCTGTTAATCCATAAGCCGAATGCATTGTGAATTGTTAAAATAGGCCATAGGTAGATCTCTGTGTGATGTCCCAGGCGGTGGTTCTGCTCTGATGGCCTCCAGTGAGCTTTTCTCTGAACGTAGTAGGGGAGATTATGATGAGAGAGGCAGAGAATGAGATGACACACCCTGTCTTCTTAATTCGCCGCTTTATCGTGAACAGAGGCATTAAGAGGCACTCTCTTTTTTCCCTCCCTCTCTCTGGTGAATCGTACATGTCACACTGCACAGTGTCTCTATATGAGTCAGTCACCTCAGGTGTTCCGCACTCATTTCGACGCAGGCATGGCGCGCCATCAGATTACTTCTTTCATAGCACGGGAGATCACAAAAGAAAAAGTGTGATTAATGATTTCAATTGAAGATTCGTCGCTTTGCTACTACGTTTTAGATGAATCATTTAATTCTTTCATTGAAGTTTATGCTTCTTATTGCTGAGAAACAGTTTTTTCCATACTATTAGAATAAAAAAGCAAGAGGAAAGCACTCGACTGATGTTTCACACACTCACAGATACTGGTTTGATATTTATTTATTTATGCTGATACTTTACTATTGAGAAGATTTTGCTCAGTTAACATACCTTTGGGTTAAACTCACATAAGCCCATCTGGTCAGCATAGAGAGTGCCTTGAAATATCTTACACCATTTAAACTTTTTTAGAACTTGTCACAAATCAACTCCAAACTTCAATGTATTTCTGCATGGCAGGCATTCTGGCCATCTGAGTGAACACTTTGTAGAATCACCTTTCACAGCTTTTGCAGTTGCCTTCTGCAGTATGTCTCTATCGGCTTTGCACATCTGCAGATTTGTTGCAAAACAATGAGGGCAACATTGACCTTTTACAATCCCTTCAGGTTTTTTTCTGATGAGTCCCTGTATTTAGCTCCCCAAATCCCATTGACTCTGTCCAACTCTGCTGCTTCTGCTGAAGAAAAGAGGTCCCAAATTATGATGCCGCCACCACCGTGTGTCACCTTGTGGACCATCTGTTTAGGTTTATGTGCAGTGTCTCATTTTGGTCACATTTTTTCACATGTTGTATCATTTGGTACGTGCTCTTTATGACTGCTGGGAAACTGCGTGCAGGACTCATTATGGTTTCCTTTCAACAATGTTTTCTTTTTTTTTTTTTGTTCTTGCCATGCACCATTCCAACACCAGATATTTGGAGTACCCAATTAACGGTTATCAAGTCAAGAAATTTCCCCACCTGAGCTTGTAATGCTATTCTTTTCTGGAATGTTAGCTTAGGTGAATGTCAATAAATAAACAGCTGTAAACAGCCAAATTTGAACATTTACCATTTCCATCTGTGTGTATTCATACAGTCTCTAAATGGCTGTAAATGTTCAGTATTATTTGCCAAGAAGACACAAATGGTTGACCCTGTGTTGACCTATCTCACATCTAACCCTAGTTTCACACGTTTGACAGACAATAAAACAAAAATGTTGGATAAGTCTAATCCAAAAAGGCTGAGCCACAAAAACATCACATTGCCGTTTTTTGGGCCCCATCCCATAAGCCCCAGCTCTTGGTAATTAGTCAGCAATTGGAGATAAAGCATGTGATTAGGAGTGAAAACAACGTGGAGATTGCAGACTGTGGTTTGGAAAGGCAGATTCCTTCGGGAGACACAAGTCTGTCACAGAAGGGAGCTCTTGATTTAAAGGCGTTGATTCAGTCAAATTGCTCGTTGTGTGAGACAGCACAGGCGTTTTTAATTACGATCATTAAATTACAGGCTAAGGAGTTATGGCGCGTACAATACAGCATACACTGAGTCGAACTCTAAACTGCTTTGGTCCTTCTATTATGTGTCTGCATCATCAGGATATCCATGTGTTGTTCCCTCTATGTGTATGTCTAATACAGAACTCTTGGAAATATCCCACACTACAATGTCAAAGCAACAGAGTTTTTAATGTTTGTAGTTTTGGTTTTAAACATCTGGTAGGCTAAAGCTCTTCAGATAAAATGCTTCAGAGGTAATGAGGCAGGGTTTTTCTTTAAAACAATGTATTTTTTCTTCACTCTTAGCTGTTTGCTTTTCACAAAGTATCACACTAAGCTATTTCTGAAGTGATATATTACCGACTTCCCCACCCTTTCACCACTTTGAATATGTCTCACATTTGTACAACCTGTGATATTTGGTCCACCAAAATGTCTAGATAGGGCTTTGGAGGGTTTTCTTTGGTTTTCGAAGTGGTCGCGTTTTTCTCCTACTGGCACCAAACAAATTTGTGTGTCTATATCAGGCTTAGATATGGTTACCACTCAACTATGTTGATTACTTTGTGGACACGTGTGTGTTTTGTCTTTTTTTCTTTTTGTGTATGTGTTTGAGTGTTGAACCTGCCAGTAGTTGATGTGTTTGACTTTAAGGGTCCCCTAAATACACCATGCACACTCCAGTGTGCGGGCATGTGCAGTGGTGCAAAATGACTTGGTTGTTAGTGTGTGAACCGCTCTGAATGTGAATGCAATGTGGGAGGGGTACGCAATGTCAACTAACAGGAACAACAACAACAACAGTTTGGCTGGCTGCAGCCGAGCCTCAGCTATGTTGTAATTAGAAGTGGATGAAAATGTGGGATAACAGTGTCTTTAACCATAACCAAACATTTCTCCCAGGAAGAGGATTACAGGCACAAACTGAATGTGGTCTGCACTACACTCGGCATGCCACATGTAGCTGATTCTCAGGCCACCAGTTCTGGCTCGCTCTCCTTTGCCACCGGCCATTTAGGGCTGCACCCCAGATGTGTGATATGGTCATCTTTAACTACTTGAATGACTCATCCGCTTTCTTGAACTTTTTCATGCAAGAGTGTGTGTGCGTGTGTGCCTGTGTGTGTCCATGTATGTCCATGAACTCCTAATCCTATTATCCTCCAGTCTGTGCTGCCTCCCACTGGTTGGGCTTGATACCGACAGTGACACCTCAAACTCCATCCCCAGCTATAAGGCATATAAACTCTCTGGCCGCTTTTTCAGAAACACCTGTAAACCACATGGCAGCATTTAAGAATCTGGACAAAATATGCTGACGATCAAACCGGGCATCAGAAATGGGAAGAAAGGAGATTTAAGTGAGTTTGAACGTGGCATGGTTGTTAATGCAGGAGGGATCTACTAGGATTTCCAGAGATTGTACAAAAAAAGGGAAAACATCCAGAAAGCAGCAGACAGGTTCTAGATGACAGGCAACAATAACCCAACAAAGGTATGCAGAAAACCATTCCTGAACCCGAAAGCAGATGGACTGCAACATCAGAAAGCTACACAGTTTAGCCCTTTTGCCATCAAAAGCAGGAAACTGAGGTTACACAATCTCACCAAAGATGGACAATAACACACAATAATCGGGTGACTCAGGGAGTCCCAATTTAAGCTTCAACTTTCAGTTGGCAGGTTGGTTTCTTTGGGTCATGCATCAGGCTTCTTGCTTTCAATTTAGAAAACAAAATGAAAACAGCAAAAATAAAAAGGTAAAAATGATCAAAGGCACACTTTGGAGGAGTTGAAAAATTATTTAAAATATTCTACATAGTAGTAATGATACAACTAGCACTGAGCAACCTTCTGCCACCACACTTGGTCTTCAACAGTGTTATTGTTAGCTGTGGCACACACTACTGTTCTATGTTACCTTAACAAGCTGATTGAAAATAACAACATATAAAATAAAAAGTGGAAAAGTTTCCAAGTAAAATATAACATAAACATAACATCAATTAAATAAATCAAAAGACAATTTTTCTTTTTTATTTTCTCAAACAATAAAGGAAAATCAACATAAAATGATAGAAATTGAACATGACATTACATATTAGTATGTAAAATTTACAATAAGCCTGTGACATTTTTTATAAAATGTACTAGAAATATTTTTGGCATCTTGTTGGATCTAAGCCAGTTGTGAAGATAAATGAGATGACAATACATGCCTTATGGAGTGACTATTAAGTTTATATATATTAACAAAAAAGAAATAATAACGTAGATTTGTGTCAAACTGGTTGGAGTAAAATGTGCAACTACAATTCAGATTCTACTAGGCATCCGACACGCTAACCTTGAAAATGGATGTAAAGTGAGTTCAATAAATGCCGATAAGGACGTATTTATCCAATGCTGGCCCCCATCTGTATTTTCCAATAAAAAAAGTAACTAAATTTGCACTGCAGCTCGGTATAAATCATGACCGCTGCATGCGGGAACGAGTTTCAGGCTCTACCACCATGTCCTGGCACACAGAGCACATCTAAGAAAACTTGTAAACAGTCAACCATAATCACATGTAGCCCCAACAGAGACATGATTAATCTATTCCCTGCATGTCTGAAAATGCCAGGAAATGTTTCCTTATTAGAAAGCGGTCCAAATATGGGCTTTCACTGTGCAATGGCTGTGGAAAAAGAAGAGTTTTAACCAATATGTCGGGTCGATCATGTTACACTGATGGCATGCTGTGTTAAACCCGGTGAAAGCTGCAGCCTGGGGGATAATGCGGACCTGTTAATTGCTGCCCTGTCTGTGTTTTCCTTTCACTGGGATGACCTCTGTATATCCTATCAGAGATATATGGTGAGTTTTAAGAGTTTAAGTGGCTGCAATAAAACAACACAAAGACTGCTTTGTATGCTAAACTCTCACTCCAAATAGGAGAGAGTGCTGCCAGCATCTTCAGCCCTGCATGAGGCTGGATCCCGGCTGGATAGAAGAGCTTCATTTTCAGTTTCGCGCCTGACCCTTTGCATTCCTGTACCCCGTTGTTGCCTCCCTCCCTCAACCTCATCTGGGGTTCACTCAGGTGGGAGAACACAGAAGCAGCAGCAAAAGGGGAGGGAGAGATGGTTGGATGTAGACAGAATGGTTTGCTCAGCAGCCTGTTGCTTTGGTTTGTTTGGAGCTGCGGTCCTTGCTGGAATATGTAACCAAATTCCTTTCCCTGTCCCACAATCGCAGTTTGTTGCCAGCTTCCCTGGCAATGAGGCCCTGAATTAGGGCCAGTCCTCCTGCTCATCCCACAAAGCCTTTCATGTTCCTAAACCGCAGCCTGAACGAGGCGCCTTGGTTTCAACAGCAGCAGACCAGCATATGTTTGCCTAATTCCTAAGACATGATGACAGTGGTCTCCAAGCCACAAAAAGACAGCTTCGTTTTTTTTTTCTTCACCCTGCACTTTAATTATTATTTTTGTGTTGTTGATGACTTCCAATAGTTACACACCACATGTTTTCTCATTTCACATGTTTTTATTCTATTGTTTTTAATGAGCAATCCCCCACACTCCTAAATTTTTCCTCCTGCTCCTCCTCCACGGTCAGCCCCTCACTTTCCACAAAGATTTCCTTGCCCCGTGACCTTCTGACTGGAAAAAAAAACAAAAAGCAGCGGGGGAAGTTTTTTCATTGCCCAGCAGGAGAGGGAATTATGGTTGGTTATTGCCCGCAACTGCTAGGTGTGAGGAAGGATCACAGCAGTGAGAGGTGGACACAGTCTCGCTGTCACAGGTCACAGCCGATTACGACAAACTCGGCCCGATCTCGTAAAGAAAGGGCGTCGGAGAGCAACACCCAGCGCTGCACCCGCCAATGCCCCCTTGAACTTCAGCTCACACCAACGGGTGCCTCTTATTTTATCAGGACTTTTGTTTTTTTGGCTATTCAAAGAAGTTTTATTGATTTAATATTTTCATAAACTAAATAAACCTGAATCTCAAAATGTAATAAGAAATATGAATTTCCACCACAGTGGGTGGGGGTGGCAGCCAGCTGGCAGAGGAGTAATTGAATGTGTCTCTTCAGCGTTGAGTGAACAGAGTCTCTCTGGAATCAAACATAAATTCTTGAAGTGCTAAACTTTGTGCAATGTACTAAGGTCCTGTACACTGATAAATCAACCTGCTGAAATTTAACAACTGAAATTGGAGCAAAAATTGGATGGATCCTTTTCAGGCATTTATTCTATGTAGAGATAATACAAGTTTAACCACAAAAGATACAAGTAAATTTTGTAAATTTCCAAATAATATTCAAATTGTGCATATAAAAAAAAGCATTACAGTTACTGTATGAGGATTTCTTTTAACTCAAACTAATCCTATCTGTCTCCTTATGTGGAATATGGATTAAAGCATATATTTTAAACATTCAATCTCGTATCCTCTTCTTTAGTATATATTTAAAATCTACAGGCTCAGATTGAACAATATCGAATAAACCTGATCAAGTCATACACAGAAATGACTCAAAACAGAAGCAAACCAAGCTGCTACTCTGAGCCTGTGAGCCAGCAGGGGGAAATCAAGAGTGCTTGACCCGCCTAAGCTAAATCTGACCCGAGAATTGTGTGCTCATGTTAATGGATCTATTTCTAAATTGACTTCCAAGACTAAAAAATATCAAATAAAGAAAAGAAAATAATTTCATGAGTTAAATGAGCGAACAAATGTATTAGCAGTAACTATAGAAAGAAAAGCGGTTACAGTTTATAAGGGTTATAGATAGTAGAACTGCAAACAAGTTGATAAACAGATGGCAGTAGAATCTGCTTACGAACTGAACTGAGTCTGGACAGAAATACGATTCTGCAAACAGAACTATCACAACATGTATCCCAGCATGGAGCAGAAATTGGAGAGCCAAATCCAATTCTGCTCAGGGTTCTGTTGAGTGTTGAACCGGCTCTGAGGATCACATTCATATGCACATACAAACAGATTTTATACAGAGAATCCATTCTATTTTAATAAACACCTATTGGGGGTCAGAATCATTCCAGAATATTCAGTGTTTCTTTATAAATGTTTGACTAGGGTATATTGTTGAAGTAAAGCGTATATTACATTTAATTTACAAACTCACCACCTCGTTTATAGTTTTGATAAAAGTTAAATTTAGCATCCCCAAAACAAATCTACTTTTAAAGTGTAGTTTAAAAACCAAGATCAACAACCTTTGACATCCCATGATTCCTTGCTGAACTTGACTTTGCATTTGCCGGAGTCTGCTGAGGTTTCACATTTTTGTGTTGCAAAGATTTTATCTTCAGTGTCAGAGGAGGTGTTATTGATGGCGTGATGATAATAAAACCCACAGGAGGCATTGCTCTTAATGCCACCACAATCTACAGCATAATCTCTAACCCCTGTCTTATTAAACACAGAGTCTGTTTGCTGCCGAGGTGAGACAGAGAGCCGCAAATCTCTCACAGAGCCAAAGCGAAGCTTCGAGGAGCCAAGAGAAATAAGCACAAGAGTCGCACTAAAATTATTCAGACCTTAGTGCTGCATAATAGTGTGCTTTGATGGGGAAGGTATCCATATTTCCTACTCTTTATTCCACTTATCAGTCACGCTGCTTTCCCTCCCCACAGGCCAGACTTTTGGAAGTTAAGACTCCTTGGATCACATCAGCTGCCTGTGGCTGTCATTGCATGTGTTTAGTTTTACCGCCAGTTTCCTTCGGCTTACTGCGGCCCTGATATCCTCTCATATGGTGTGTGACACACACTTATCCTGGGCAAATCTACGCAGCCGGCACTGCCAAGTCAAACAACATTGTATATTACTGACGTCCTACCCAATATCGTTAGGCTTTAAAGATCTCTGTGTTTTTTACCAGCTTGTTCATGTACAAATCTGACCATAGTTTCAAACACTCAATCATTAAATTCTCAGCACCGCTCGCTGAAACGCTCAGAGTTTATTATTTTTTTTCCCCCTGCATGTACAGACAGCCGCAATACATTTTTAGCAGCCACGGCAGGAGTTGTGTTTTCTAACGCGTTGGCCATATGTGGCACCCTGACCTCTTTCATAAACAGAACAGTCTACAAAGCGCTACAGGCCTGTTCCACCAGTTTGGGGAAGGAAAAGAAGGGTTCATTAAAGCGATGCTTTGGGTGGGGTTCCATTGGGGTGCTTTGGATAAAAGCCTCATTGGAGCCATTCTTCTTCGAGGAAAATAGTGGGCAGCACTTGAGACTGTACATAACCAAGGTCCATATCATTCTTGTGTTGGTTGAGCCAAATACTTTATCCGTCTGTTCAACAGACGGTTGACAGAATTAACTTGAAAAGGACTCCTCGTCCCTGCACTGTCCACTCCTCCAGGCAGCTCCAAAGTCCTCCAGCATCCTTTGTGCTTTGTTGTGTGGACTTGGATGCACAACAGTGGCTGGGCACAACAATTAACTTTCCATGAATAAACAGCTCTTTTTCTCTGAAACAGATGATCAGTTTCTGTGTTATGGGGTCTTTGATTGATGTGGGTGGCCAGACTAGAATGGTACTCACTTTAAGCAGACCCTTGAGCATTGGAGCCCTATCATTACAACTCTACCTTGAGACTGTGGCGCGGTGCTCTACCTGTGGGTATCAGGTGTTGTGAGAGCTTTCGTGGGGGTGGGTGGAGTGGGGCAGGACTGGGTGTAATTACACATGCATGTGAGGGGAAAAGCTTCTGAGGGTAATGAGGTTTAGAGGACGCTGCCATCTCAGGGGGTGGTCCCTCCCTGCGCTCCGATGGGGATCCCATTGCCCCTCTGTCTGCGCCCGGTGACGCGAGTCGCCCCGTTCCCCTCGGCCCCTCCTCTCTGCTCGCTTGGACAATGGGATGTTCTTCAGCGGGGACCTGGAAGGTGCGCCCACCCCGGTCGCTTCAGCCAAGCAGGCTCCCAGAGCGGCCCGCAGGCATTTCATCACATTACATCAGATCAAAAGCAATAAGCTAATTACAAATGACTGTGGGCATGCAAGCAGTAAATACAGAATCAACATAATTGATTTAATCCTCTCAATGCAAAGTGAAAAACCTATCAATGCCATGTCTAAACGTACAGCCCTGTGTTTCAGGGAAACAGTCACAATTGGATGAATTAAAATATTGCATGAAGCTCATTGAACCAATGTAAACGCCAGTGAAGCCAGGAGACGTTTTAATTTTAGCCCTCAGCTCTATGCCTTGGACACTTTTAGACTCACTTGTTGTGTTTATTCATCTGTTTTCCTTTCTACGGCAAAGGAACTTCTGTGAGCACAAGTTCCATCTTTCACGGCGGCGCCAGGGAGGGGAGGAAGGGGAATGTTTTATGCATGCCACAATATGCATCTTAAGAGCAAAAGCATTAGGACTGATAACCAAAGAAGAAAAAAAAGGAGAGAAAAAAATGCTAAGGGTTTTCGTCAACGTTTACTTATTCATGATGCTTTGAGAAAAAGCAGAGTATTTTAGAGCAAATCCATGTTATGATTGGAGAGGCTCCCCCACAGAAGTCATTTTCCACCTGAGGACATGCGCTTTAATGACAGTTCGAGGTGGTGCTGCTGGAGCAGAGATACAGACTCCATGTTCTCAACACATGCAATATCAAAGCAGAAGGGAGGAGGGTTTTTTATATGAAACTCGCACTGTATGATAAGGTCACAATTTCCCGCTTTCTTTCCATTTTTTTAATCATCAGACCAGGATACATTTAGACAGATTTTTTTTATAAATCTATATCTGCTGACTTGTCACTTTCTGACTCTGCTCCCAAGTTTGATGTTCCTGATACTGAGTCAAATTAATTTTTTATTATCCTCTTTGTTTTTCTCACTGATTGCCGCAAAGATAATGTAGATGGAGTTTCTATTTTTATGGTTGAATACCTTGAAAAAGTATTCGTGCTAGCTTTAGTGTATTTTATTTGGATTTTTTGTGACAGGCCAACTCAAAGTGGCGCATAGCTGTAAAACAATCCTCCACCGCTAGCAAAAAAAATAAATCTGTCCTTTTCAGAGGAGAAAGCTATTACAAAAAAAAAAAAAAAAAGCCAGAAGCAGCCATAACTAGTCACACGAGAACAGAGTTGAACGTTTTACGATACTATGTTTGGTAGAATGCTAACATCCTGAATCAGCCATCCCCGTGGTGAAACACCATGGTGGCTCTATTATCCTGTGGGCTGCTTTTTTAACCTGTAAGCTGTTCAGAGTCAATCAGAAGATGAATGGAGCAACAAACAATGTATTACTTGTTGAAGATTGCAGAAGAACTGCAACCTTGGATATTGTCCTGGAATGGTTTGCATATTTATGAGTTGGACTGTTAACCACTGCTGATTCCGTCACTGTGTTGGTCTATCTCATAAAACCCCAATAAAATACACAGAAGTTTGTGACTGGAACAGGACAAAATGTGAAAAAGTTCAAGTTGTATCAATAGCTATGAAAGGCACAACAGCAAACAGTTTTGAACATAATGTTCTGACAGGGTTCAGGAAGGACAAGGTGGCAAGCCTCAGTTGTGTCACATAGGAGACTTAGCCTCATCCAGAGTTGCTTGCCTGAACAAAAAGGCCTGACAATGATCTGTGAGGACCTTAACTTCGTGGTGCAAGTAAGCCATCTAATGGTCAACAGTGAAAAAAATACTGTCCAATCAATCTGTCTCTTTTCATAAAACGTAAAGATTAGTGTTCTGTTAGTAATTGTGGCAAACTGTCCAAATGGCAAACACCTTCCTTACTGCTTCTGCCTGTGGCTCATTATTTTCTTATTTATCTTGCATAACTAACCTCAAATTACCCATAAAAACATAAAGGCTAACAATTCTTCCCACTTCATCTGGCTCTGATTACCGTTTTTACGGCGCAGAATTAAATGTGCTGGATGGCCGACCCGCGCGTATGCGGGCTCCAGAGGAAGGGAGCTGTGACTCTTTAAGAAAATGGAGCTAAAAGGGCGGGAGGGGGAATCATCCTCTTTGTTTTCTGTAAAGGGACACGCCATTCTAAATTGTTTCCATGTGGCCTCCGTCAGTGTGGATCTGAGGAGTGAGGTGGCAACAGATAATAATGCAAATAAAACGCATGGCAGTTAAAGGGAATGTACCAGCTGTGCTGTTTGAAATCACTCGTCGTCACTCAGCCGGCTGTGTGGGCGTGCGATTGCTGGAATGGGACGAAGGGCTGCGTTATAAACTTACGGCCCCACTTATGGAAATGTTTGCATGAGCTCTTGACGGATGAGCAGCGCTTGTGTTTGCTCCAGTCTGGGAGAGTTTCCTATCTGTGCCTACGAAGAGCACAGTAGCAGGTGTCTAATGTGACCATTTTGGTTATTCAACACATGAGTCCATTATGACCGCTGAGCCGTGAGAAGAATGGGGGAAGGAGGGCTGCTACTTTAAATGGAATCTTTAATTTCACAGGCCTCTTGATATCCCGCCGCAGTTGTGATTGTGTAACTGAAAAGAGGAATCAAGGCTTTTGAAAGCACATTAAGCAGAAAGCAATTAACCAACACACAGTAGTTAATTTTTGTATTAATACTTCAACAGCTGGTGCAGATTGCTTCCTCGTTTTTATCTTCACTCCAGCTGTTCCTCCACTGACAAGAACATTAAAGAGGATTTGTTCGTAATAAAGTGGCTCCATATATAGATACCTCGGTGAGAAATGGAACCCGGAGGGATCGCGGATTTACATATGGAAAAAGTTGGAAACATGGGCAGCTTTTCAAAACCCCGCTGGTCCTTCTTTCAGGGAGAGCCTCCAAAGGGAGCAGTTCCAAAGAAGCCTTTTCTTGTCTACAAAGTGTTGGTGTACATTTCAAAGTCTGTTATTGACATCCTTTACAGATGTGTTGCTTGGGGGAACATTTGTTATATTGTGTATCAGGTACTCAAGGCAAGGCCCATGAACATAGTGTACTGGGCTGAAATGCATGAGTTTTTTTTAAGATGACAGAAAGCCTTTTTAAAATTCCTTGGGAAACAGCTCTCCATATTTGAAGCATGCTGTGGCTTCCTTTTTTGTCTCTGAAAACCAAATGTATTATGTTTTTGGATCAGCCGGGGCAGGCAGGGTCTGCCCATGGGGTCTTTGCTGACTATCAAAACAAACATACCAGGAACAAGTTGAGACAGGCTGCCACCGATGCCACATCCGTCCTGTCTTAACCCAGCACAAACCACAGGACGCGGAGCTGCTTATGCAGCCAGGCAGTTGCCCCACCATGCCACATGCCTGCTTGATTAAACAAGTGCAGGGTACAGCTGAGTGACAAGCAATGGGTGGGGTCGAGGCTCCAGTTCTCTCTGCTGTCCTTGTGCTACCCCTGCTGGCGTTACATGTTCTGATTACAAAGAAGTAAAGTTGCACAGATTGCCGTGCGGCTTATTGGGTGAAAACTTGTTCTGTTGAGAGTCGATCTGAGTGCACTTGAACACATCACATCTTGACCTTTGAAACACCACAGCCTCTAAAAGCAGCCCCTCCTGGACGCTTCGGTGTTTCCACTACAAGTGGGATGAAAGTCTACCTCAGAACAAATCTATAAACTTTATGAATGGAGTTTTTAGACAAGCAAATAATTCTTTCTGACCAAGCATCCCACTCATTTTGTTTCAGTCTTCTCTTCTACAGCTCTTATTTTGATAGGTAATCTGCATTTTTGTTGGAAAACAAAACGTCCAAATACATGCATCCATGCCAAGTATCCTATTGCTTTACAAGGTTTACATTCAACCAAAAAATAACCCAATTAGTACATAATATATAAAGTATTAATTCAAAGAATTTACATGTTTAGACTAGTTTTAAGTTTGCAATAAGCTGACTATATGTAGTAATTTTGTTCAATATACAAGTCTGAGAAATTTCTCAACATCAGTATCAATCTATCAATTAGTTACTCTTTTAGTTAGAACTTTGCTTTACTGAAACACATTAAATTGTTACAAGAGCAACTAAAATTTGATAATCGCTATAAATTATCGTAACTTATTGCTGCAACATAAACTAGAATGCTTTGTGCTTATTACTGATTAAGCAAATCCCTCCTCTCAAAAAGGCTTCAGTGCTTTTTTAAATCCTAGTTAAATAAAGATGTTTTGTGTGCGTGTGTGTGCAGAAAGAATGCATGAATAACTATTTTTTACAAAGCCATTGGATCATTTATTCCCCTTGCAAAAAAAGAAAAAATTAAATTACAAAAAAGGAAACCAATGTTTTGTTTTTATCCTAAACATGCACTGTATTTTCTGTGTTGCTTAGGAACTTGGTGTTAATGAGAATGAAGCACATGGAAAAGAGCACTGTTGCCACATTTTCCAGCACAAAATTAGTGGCAAGAATTATGAGAGAGCAAACCATTTAAATACGAATCAGGTCCTAATTTATTGCTCTGTTCTGCTTGTCATTTGGCTTGGCTACTGCTTTGTTGCAGAAGCATGTGTGGAATAATTGCAAAACAGAGCGAGGTGGATTTATAATGGGGCTAAGGATGATGAAGACAGCACAGGAGAAGGAGAAGGAGGGGACAGCGGCCTTTGTTGCGGCCGGGTCTCCAGATGTGTGGTTTCACTTTTAACGCAGTGGGAGAGGAAGGCGGCTTTCGCAGTTGATGCGCCAGGTCCAGCGTGCGCTCACATGTGTGTGTTTGACTGTACCACCTTCGCAGAGAAATATTTCAACTCGCATGTCATGTGCGTGCGTTTCAGAGAATGTGTTGGCTGCATTTGGCGTCTTGTGGCTGACGCTTTTACAAGAACTGCCAGAGAAAGATGGCCTGTCTGTAAAGCACATGCTAAGGACAAACGGATTTATACGTGACAGGTTACCTAATTTAACCCCGCGAGTCGACACACAATCAAAACACATTCTATCACTCACATGCCCACGTACTTGCTCGCATTACTCCATCCTGGCCCTCGTCTCACATAATTGTGTAAATGTCACTGCTAAGCGCCTGTTGCCTCAGATCATCTGCCCAGCTGGTCATTACGATAACGCACATCAACCTCCTTCAAGGTGCAGCTGAGTGCAGCGCGGTCCACGCAGAGTGGCACTGGGCCTCAATGAGTCTCCAAGGAACCAAGTGTTGCTTCCTCCATCTTCCTCTCTTCTTTTGCATTGAAATGCAGGACACACTGTTTGCCACAAGCATGGAAGACATTAAGGTCCAGCAACAGCCTTAGTCAACTCTTTTACACAGCTGCAAAACATGAGAGCATGGTGAGATTCAGGAATCCAGAGGATTCATCAAAAGTATGCGAGTGCATTTATTAGGTCATTTCTTTTGTTAGAATGAGCCACGTAGTCGCTGACAGATTTTTCACTTTTTTTTTTTTACTTGTGTCATTTTATCTGCGTGTTTTGTTCTCTGGGTGTTTCCAGTGCTTTCAAGTGTTAGCTGTTGCTACTGATATTAATCTGTCATTTTGCATGTAGCACTTTTCAGGCCCAACAGCAGCAGACAGGGGTTGGCATAACAGAGAAACGAGGGGCAACATAAAGCAGCAATGACAATTTGAGCAAACAATAATAATAATGATAATGATTAAGTGAGGGTTAATGTGCTAAAATGTGTGGTTTCTAAAGGGATGTTGGCTTTAAGGTCTGAGGGAATGCAACTGTGGAAATGATGATGACACTGTACTACAAAGACGGACTCTGATGTGGTATAACTACAATTATAAGAAGGATAAAAACAAACATTCTTTCATTTATTCATTTATGGAGCACATTAAACCAACCTCAGCGACAACAAAGTGCTGCACACAAAGGCAACAAAGTGCTGTGCAAAGTAAAAAAAAAAAAAAAAAATCATCTACGTTTAATATAAACAACCCTCATCTAATTTGCTAGCCGCAGCAAAAAATATTAACAAGTATGAAAAGTGAAATAATTTCAAATAGACAAATTTAATTGGAAATACAGAAAAACTGCAAAGAAAATTGACTTGAGGCAGTTTTTATTTGATGAAATGCGTCATTTGTTCTTTATTCCCTGTTAAATAAAGTAAAAGTTGATTGTTTCCCATGAATTCCACCATGATTGTACCATTATGCCATTAGTTGCCACAATTTCAGCCACCCACACTGCTGTGGACAGCTTGGAGGATATGGTGGCCCTCAGCCTGCTTCTACAGGCCGTACACCACCGTTTTCTATGGTTCCCAAGTGTTGTATTAAGGTTTTACAGCCTTATATTCACTTATATGTGAGTGCAGGTTTTTACATGCCAAAACATTCTGCCCTCTTTCTCCCCTGTCAGCAGCTCAGGCTCTACTTTTTCCTCGTCTGCTTTTATTCACCAAGCGTGTCTACCGACTTTCCTGTGATCACCTGTGAAAGCGTAATGGAGCAACGCAGCCTTTGATGGGCTGAACCAACAGCTGAAATGATGATTATTTACCATGCCTGGTCATGAAGGTAGAGCAAGAAAGTTCACATTTTGTTCTAAAAGGCTTTGCTTTGATTTTCCGTTTCAAAGTCTGGTATCATACAAATATGCCATGCAGAGATTATTCCAACCTCTCCTCTTATGCATGCTGCTCTCATCTCTGCGAAAGAAGTGTACACATAATAACTTGCACATGTCCCACTTTTTGTCTTTGTGGTTTTCATTCAGCTGTGAATTGAAGGTAGACCCACTTTTTTGCACCTCTTCGGTTGATGTGTAAGACAGGTTTAAATGTATGTAATTTTGCTTTGAAGCAATTGTGTGACTCATTAAGTGGTGCCAGTTTGAGTGTATGCTGACTGTGGTTGTCGGAGGAGCACAGGCACTCTGTGAGCCGCTTTGCTTAAGACATCTGGCCCCCATTCGTAAGAGTCGGCGAGTGCCAACATGAACACATTAGGCGACAGACCAAATGCCTCTCAACCTTAGTCTAACACGGAGCACATGAGTAAAATATCCGAAACCTTCTGCAAGACTCAGCATTTGAACTCTGCATCATGCAGAACTGAAGATTTCCCTTTCCTGACGCCAGAGTAAGGAAACCAACCCTTATTGAATTACGAAGGAAGTGCTGCAAAGTAGTGTAGTTCGGTCACCTTCAAATCCAAAGAGAATAGTTAATTTTTACATTACAGAGACATCAGCTGATTCATTGACTGAAATGTTGTCACTGCTTCCCAAATGACCTGTGAACCTTCTGGTTCTTATTACATCCCGAACCACTTCTGCACAGCTCAGCTGACAACCCACATCATCAGGGAACATAGAAGAAATGCCACTTGACAACTGATACAATTCATGCTTGCTAAAATCCTCAACAGCTCTGCTTTTGCTTTGCAGCAGTTCCTTGTACTTTTAGTACAAGTTTATTGTCAACACATGCCTGAGTGTTTCGGAGTGAAACGGAGCCATAAGAACTTAAGTTTACAATTTTTTTCACACGCTGAAACCTAACCAAAAGCTTTTGATTAACTGCTTGTATTTTGCGGAGGTGAAACCTACGATATGTGAGCATTGTTTGTGTAAAAATCCCACAATGCAATAAAAGTTTATTCCAAAAACTCTAAAATCGTTTTATTTCTTAATCATGCATAATTTCTTGTTTTTTCTTTACATTTGATTCAAGAATTTCTAATTAAACACAAATGAAAAAAAAAATCACTCCACATTTTACAAGCAGTAAGTTCTTTCCGTCATTGAGCAGACTTTTGAAATGTATGGTTTGACTCATCTGGCCTGTGGCCTTGCACTCGTTGACCGTAATTGGCTCTGGTTTATTAAGTTCATTTTTAGTTTTAACTGCAAAAAATACAGTGCCTTCCAAAAGTAGTCACATGATAAGTACAAACTTTGATTTGTGTTATGGGAATTTTGTGTGGATGGGCCTGCAGAAAGTAATTCACAGCTACAAAATGGAAAGAAAATGTAAAAAAAAAAAAAAAAGAAATCAAACTTTTTTACTCATACAAATTTATTGAGCCTCCCTCTGTCAATACTTTTTAAAAGCACCTTTCACTGCTGCAAACATTAACATGTGCTTCTATGGAATAGCTTTGCACTTCTATAGAATAACATTTTTACCCCTTTGCAAAGAACTTTACAAAATAAGCCTAAGCATAGTGATACTGGCAGGTGATAGGAAGTTTTTAAGCAACTTTTTTGTTGTTTATACTTTGGCCATTTTAACACACAAGTCCACTTTGCTCAAAACTATTCTGCTTTAGCTCTTGCAGAACTTTAGGTGTCATTTTTACTTTTGGAACCTGTGACAGGTTTTAATCCAGGATTGTCCTGCATGTAGCTCCGCTCATTTTGCCAACATCTCAAACCAAATTCCAATTATTTGGAATAAATAAATGGGGATATTTTTCTTCAAAAGAAAGAAGATGCTCCCACCATAATTTTTCATGAGTGGTATGGAGTATTAGTGTGGCCAAAAAGGATTTTTTTTTTCCTTTTGATCTGATCAGATCATATTCTTTCATGTTTGCAGTATCTTCCACGTGGCTTGTGGAAAACCACAAAGAATTATTTTGGCCTTCTTTGACTCTTGACTCTTTCTCTGATTATTGATTTAACCCTCCACAACTTTAATCCTGACCTGATGCTGTTTGTTCTTTAAACAACCTCTGGCGTCTTCAGAACTGACTTTACTATTTACTTAATTTGGTTTCGGGGTTAACTATTAAATAGGGTGCTGAATAAAAATGTGTACGCTGACTGTGGTTGTTGGACTTTTCAGATTTTATTTTAAAAAGTAATAAAAACAATAGTCTTTCTCTTACTTCCTAATGATGTGCTACTTTCTTTTGGAGAATTGTAAAATCTTTGTATTTATGTTTGTTAGGTGACAAAATCTGAAAAGGTTCATTAAGTGTGAATAATTTTGCAAGTCATTTTATTTTGCAGTTCTTGCTGTCATAATCTAATTCCAGTATTTTGTTTCAGCTCAAAATAAGTTAATTGCACCATAGTGCTGTCATGTGCAAGATGTCCATCTGCACATCCTGTTGTCAGACTTTTGTTCAAGCCGATCATTTTCAGGCATCACTTCAACTGCTTGATTTATCATGTCAGGACGAAACTGCAACATCTTGAATGCGACTCCTAACGGAAAACTCTGGAGCGGTGGTCCACATCTGACCTCAGGGATATGCTAACGCTGTGGCTTCGCTGAGATTTAAAAGTTGTCATGAAAACATTAAATTAAGGAGCACTGCATCTGGCTTCTGAGAAGAATGGCGGTACATTACAGCGTAGCTTTTTAGTTCCAAGGAGCTGTGACTCATTTCTGATAAACATCTGCATCATAAAATAAAAGCGTGGCCTTGCTCACGTCTTCGTAATGGTACAGTGAATGTCAGTTATGCGAGCAAGAACTGCTTTTTTCTCTGAATTACAGTTTATTCAAGGAGTACATCTGCATCTGATATGATATATTGGGCACAGATTGTGACAACTATGTCATGATTTTCTCATTTCAAGAAAGGAAGACTGGAAAATTATCAAAATGATTACTCTATATCTATTATACTGAGTTCCAGCAACAATATGGCCAGTAGTTAGATCAGCAATGAATTTGTTTGGGTTTTATGACATTCCTAATTTTTTTCTCCCTAAAACTTCAACAAAATTCCTTCCGGCTACAAGAATTGTTATTAAAGATGAAACTGACTGGATGTTCTTCATGAGTGATTAAAACAATGATGCTACATCAGTGTAATATGTTATTAAGAAAATCTTTTTATGCTTTGTATTCTTTAATTGTTGTCCAAATCAGTAATGACTGAAAAAAGTATTACAAAAATGGTAAAAGATAAAATAGAAACAAAACAAATGCCTGACCTGATGATGTTTTCGGACACAAAGCGCACCAAGCTGAGCTCCGCCTCCCACAGCAGTGTCGTGGGGTTTTGTGTGATTTACAGCAACATAGTAAACACAGCCATCATGGCAGAGTGGAATTATTATTACAAGTTCAGGGGAAAAGAAAATAATGAGAGGAAGGGAAGCAGTCGGTGAGCCGCTGGTCCCACTGTATCGAACCAGAACTTAGCAGGATGACTTTAATATTTCTGCTCTCTGACTGAAAAACCAGATTTCTGACAATCCACCCTACCTTGTTCAGATGGTCAACTTATAGAAGTTGAGAGTTTAGAAGCACTGTTTTCTGCATAAAAACACACACAATAGTTTCACATGAAGAGTGGGGCAAATAATTAGTCAGTCAGGTTGTGACAAATAGAACTGATTTCTGTAATTCAGCTCAGCCAAGTAGAATGCTTTTGATGCATCTCTGCTTCAACACACCTGACTCAAAGTATAAGGACTCTGAAGAACTAGTCTGAGTACTAAGGAGGTAATTCAGTAATTTGATTCATGTGGACCAGGAACTCATCTTAAAATTGTAGGACAACCGAACCCTGTTATGAGAGAAACAGGCTTTTGGCTTTTTGTATGCAGGATGTTGTTCTTTTGGCCATTATTCATGTATCGTAATCGTAGCTGAAAGCTGAATGCTGATGGACTAAATCGAGAGCTTCACTTTTGACTCAGCTCTTTCTTTACCACAACAAAATTAGCATGAACAGAACACACTTTTCCTGTTTGAAATCATGGCCTCAGACTAAAAGGACCACAACTGTTTCTAAGCCTTGAGATTCCAGCAAAGAGCACCACAAACAGAAACAGGACTCCAACCTGCCCGAGGAACATGCTTGATTTTGTTCCAGGAATGTGGATATGCAGCTCTTGCTGTGAGCGTACAAGGACCGGATAGCACTTTAAAGGAACATGTTGCCATTACATCAGATCCACCACAAAACCAAACAACAATTCAGTTTCATACCTACAACAACATAGAATGGGGGGCATGTTTTTAGTCTATGGGAGGAAGCTGGAGTACCTGGGGAAGACTTGTTCGGGTAAAACATGTCAGTTCCAGACAGAAAAGCTCCAGGCAAGCTTTGAACTGGTAAACCACATCCCCTGACCTAATTTAGTAAATCTAAATCATCTGTGTAACTAAATCCATATTTCACTCGATTTGTAAAAGCAAATGGGCTTCATAGTGCAAAATGCATAAACCTCCGGTTTATGCTCACTAACGCCGTCTTTCAACACAAAAGATGACTTAGAATGAGAGCATATGAACATAATCAGTTTTAATAGTTAGGTTTTTTGTGAGACATGAATTAGTTTGCTGCTGAGATGCACCCCCCTCTCTGGTTTAACTCGGCTTCATCGCTGCTCTCCGGAATTTTCTAATGATGGTCCCCAATTTGGAGTTTTAATTCATTGCTGAACCACAAAAACTCTTGCTTTTTGTTTAGCAAGTATGGAAAACTGCTTCTATCACACTCCAAATAAATTGTTTTACAAGTGGAAAGCCAAACAACATATAGGCTTTTCTGGTTCTGGTTATGGTTTGGCTACGAAGGATCACAAGAGTTTTCCCTTCATTGACCCCAGTCTCAAACACTTTCTCAGAAAAGGTGAAAGAAATAAACAAATAAAACGGCAAAAAAGAGCAAAACCTGAATAGGTGAAAGGAGTTAACTTTTCTAAAGGTTCAGTGACATGAATGAGGATTCCCAGACCTGTCTGCATTGTAAAATTTAGAGACATGGTAATGCACATAAATAGAGGATTAGTGGTCAACCTTGGAAACACATGTGCTGAGAGCTAAGGAAGCAAAGCAGCAAGGGAAGTTTAGCACGTGTAGCAGCTGTGTGGTTGTAGGCACTGCGGGGTTCTTTGATCTTCTGTACTCAGGTGTGACAGGTTTTGGCAGAAATGGAGGCTGTAGCAGGACGAGGCTGAACCTGGACGGGTCCATATGGTCTCAGTAGGAGCGTGAGAAAGGGCACCTGCCGAGCAGGAAAACATGAAATGCCGAAACCTTTCCTCTCCCAAAAAAACTTCTGAAGCTATATCATTGTACAGGCCTGTTCATGTAGGATAAAAGTAATGTTTTCGTGTGTGTGTTGCTGAAATGTCTTAGCTGACCAAATGAACTAAAGCGATTAAAGCAACAGAGCAACGCAAGTTTTATAGCACGATGTAGTGAGACTGATGCCTCATCAGTCACTCAATTACCTGGATGCAGTAAACCACATCCACATGTTGTTTAAATTAAGTGCATGAAAATAAAACTGCACACATTCTGCTAGTATTGCAATGTGCAGCCTTTACTTCTAAACATTAATGGGTCATTGCTTCTCATACCGAAACTGTCATTGCATTGACCTTTCCATCAGCAGCGAGCAGCTTAACTCCAAATGAGCCTAATAGGCTGGGTAGAAAAAACATGGTGCCATCATCAACTCAGCAAATTCACAGTTCGTCTGGTAACCCGTCTTAAGGTCTTTCAATAAATCAGTCCAAGAAAGGAGTCATGAAAATGACTGAGTGAACTCAGGGGTCATAGTCAGTTTAATTTGACACTTGGCAGTAAATCCCCTAATTGTTTTTCAGTGTGCCTTTACAGTTGTACAGTAAGACCACAAGAGTACCAGCTTGCATATCTGAATACATGAAAGGAAATGAAATGTTTTTATGTGCTGTCTGCTGGACACACCTATGTTTAATAACATTTTGCATTTCAACTTATCCCACAAAAGTCGTCTGCAAAATAGGAAATTAGCCTTTTGCCCTCATGTTTAATGAGTCCGAGTCAGTCGTTACTTCTATTTTATCATGATCCGATGTGCTGAGTTTCAATGTTCAGCTCTATTATTTCTTATGGGCTAATTAAGACGTTTGACATTAAAGAAATTCCTCCTCATAGGGTTTGGCACTTGTCTTGAGACTTGTTCTGACTCTTCCAGTGTCTGTGGGCTGAGCGGAGGCCTGAGGTTTTCTCCTCCTGCAGCTGTAATTTCTCAAGCAGTTGCAAGTCGGTGACCGTGGTGGCCTTTCTGACCCCGTCAGAGTCCATCCAACCGAACAACCTCGGAGTTCAGACAGAGCTCTTTTGGACTGTCCTCTCCAACAAGGTGCGTTCCCTCTGTTTCCAGTTTTCCCAGCTCGGTGACTGGAGTTTGTTAAGGCTGTCATTTGCAGGGAGGCTTTACAAAGGTCACAGTCTGTGTATTTTTCATTAACAACCCAGTGCAGCTCACTCTTCAGCTTGATAATGAGAACCATTGCTTCCGTGGATCTGGAGAAACATTTTTGGTGTCAGCAAATGTCGCAGCTTGATGGGATATAAATGTAATTTATCAGTGTGTTTATGTTGCCGGTTTAGTAGGACATTTTTATGCCCCGCTAGAGCAGAGATGCTGTGTCAGTCCATAATGACAATGTCACTTGCAATAACAGGAAGATTTGGTATTTGTGGCGTCGTCTCATAAAGCACCTCTGCACAGTTTGTGAACCGTGACAATTTTATGATTGCATTTTACTATGTTTAGGAAAACTTTTCTATATTGACACGCCATACTAAGTCACAAAAAAAGAACTGAGAATCTAATGAAGTTTGAATAGAATAGAATGTCCTTGTGTATCACAATGTTTTACTCAGAAGGGTGCAATATTAAATTCATTCCTGTTTTATGATTTTCTGGGAATTCACTAAGTTATCTTTTCGTGAGTCACAACTCAGAAATCTGTTATTTTATGATGTACTTTTATGAAGCTCTTGTTTTTCTTCTTTTATGTGCTGTCTATGAAAGTCCCCTGCCATCACCAGTCCAAGATGTCCTCCCATACCTGATGAGTTAAAGTCATTTTCTATAATCTGGTCATCAGACATGTTTATTTGGCTTTTTATACCAGCAAGAGACTGCACAGAGGTATTTTGGTTTTGCTATCAATTGATTTATATGGGGATAAGAATGTCAATGAATTGGAATGAATACTATACAGTAAAATTGGAATATACATGAGATTTTCATATTTTTATGATTATTTATGTAAATAATTCATGAATACACTGAACTACTCAGAAAAGCGCACTGTTGTAGTCCACAGGTAAGAAATGCTTTCTCTGCAAGTTTAAAATAGAAATATGAAGAAACATAATTACACGATGTGGATAAAGAATGGAGGTATGAATTGGTGAAGTGGTGAAATGACAACTCCCAGATGTTCTGGATTCTTTTCCCGACCTGGTTTATGTAAGACCTCACATGGATCCTGAAGACACACTGGGATTCAGGATACAAAAGCAATTAAAATAATTACCTGAACAACTCACTTTATCCTACTTAAGTCCTTGGGTCTCTCTTCTCCGTCCTACTTAACATACCTCACCTGTCCATGTTTGTGTCAATCAGTTCTCAAGGCTTTTGATGAGATAACACATAAAGTGCTGAAATGACCAACAGTTGCTGTCAAAAGAACAGCTTAAAACGGGGAGCTCTCTCTCTCCACAGCCTGTTCTTGTGCATCACTGCTCAGCTATATGAAATGAAGGAAGTTAAAAGTATTTCCTTGCTTACAAGAAAGAGAGTTTCAGCTGTTTGGTAACCCTAACCCTTAACCCTAACTCCCCAAGGCAGTCTGATAAATAAAAACTCATTAAGACACTTTTATTTATTTATTTATACATCTATCTATCAGGACAGACAGACAGACAGACAGACAGACAGACAGACAGACAGACAGACAGACAGACAGATAGAAAGATAGATAGATAGATAGATAGATAGATAGATAGATAGATAGATAGATAGATAGATAGATAGATAGATAGATAGATAGATAGATAGATAGATAGATAGATATCCCATTTGCTTCTCGTCACATTAAATGTCCAATTGCCATGAGAAAGTTCTCAATTTTTTTCTATTGTGCCAATTGTGGGTAAGATATTGACTCCTTTCAAATACCCCACATATGTTGTTATAAAAAGAAACTATTCCTCTTAATTTGTTCATCTCCCAAAATCTTGTTATCAACAGATTTTGCAGGCCTGCCACATTAGCTGTGGGACAATTGTCGTATAAAATCTTAGTCACCAACAGTTACAAATAGGGAGGAGGCTTCCTCTAATCTTGTAAACAAGTTGCAAAAGGGAAAAGAACAGAATGAGCCCAGTTAGACCCACAACTCTGCTGCAGATTTGGCTAATAATGATCAAAATGTTTGCTGGATTGGAAGACGGCCATGAAACAGTCCAGCTCCTGGCAAGTCGCCATGGAGAAGGCTGATAACAATGCTCATTTGAATTCGGTCCTCTTTTACAACAGCTTTTTCATGAGGTGTGCATTCTTCACTGCTGTTGTAATTCTGTGTGTTTTATTTCACAGGGATGTCTGTCGCTGTATCAGAACCAGACCAGTTGGATAATCATCCCCCTTTCACTGATTAGTTGGGCTGTTTTTGGCTTTTAGTAAAAGAAACGAGAAAATAAGAACAGGCCGAGGAAGACAGAAGAGAGAGAGAAAAAAAAGCAAAACTATTTTCACTAGTAATGTCAGATATGATTGATTTCCCAGCCGTGTGGATTTGGATCATTTCATTTTGAATAAATATGTGCTCAAAAAATGGTTTTGTTAGCCATAGAGGAGGTGAAAAAAAAGACATTTGGGGGTTTTGGGTCTTGTAAACCATGATATTTGTATATTGTCCAGTAATGACAGTGTCAGAGGGAATGTGTCCCAGGGGGCCCTCTGGGCTTGTGTTCTGAGGGCCACAAGCTGACAGATACATGCAGAAGAACAAGGCAGAGACCAGGCCTCATCATGACTTTCTCCAACCACCACCCCTGCCACTCATAGCCAAGACTTCCGCACTGACCGGGGTAACATAACCTCAAGCGGATGACATATTCTGATGGCAGACGCTCACAGAAAAAACAATATTTTTGTACAAGGGTGTAACTTCTATTTTTTATGACCAGCAACTCTTCAGGGACCCTCAGTCCATCAATCTCCAAATCTTTTGCTGTGACTTTAAATTGATAAAGCATGGTGAAATGCAAAACCATGTGTGAGCACTTTGGATTTAAGAGTTATGGTTTTCTCTTTAATGGTAATTTTAGTCAAGCTACTAATACGGTGGAGCAAATACATATGCATCACAAAGGAACAACAAAAGTACTTTGATAAAATAAAGTTCACATGAAACTATGAATGTCTGTTTTACGGTTTTGGCTTTATTTGGTCTAGACATGAAGGTAATTTTTACTTTCAAGTTTCCTAAAGTAAAGTTTTCAAGACTGCAAAAGAAATTGGCATCACATAATTACTGTGGTTTAGGTAAGGTAAGGTCACTTTATTTATATAGCATATTTTCAGTAACAAGGTAATACGAAGTGTTTAAACACCAGAATTTAGGGCAGAAAAGCCATAATACTGAACAAAACTTTGACTCTGTGATCCTGTGATAAGTCATGGATATGCTTTAATGAAAACAACGATAGCTCTTTTCTTTATATGTTAAACAAGCAGAAAGTCAAGCCTATGTCCCTCAAATCAAGTCTTTTCTCCCTTTGTTTACATCCTTCCACCTTTGTGAACTTGAACCACCTTTCTTGTTTCCTCACAGCATAATGCTGCCACCATGTCTCTGTCTGACCACAGGGACAGACAGAGACATGGCCTATCCCTATAGACAACATCACATGCATGCACTACTGTGTGTTGATCCATGATGTAGAAACCCAATACAATAAATTGATGTACACAGCAGCAATTTAACTTATATCTTGCTAGATGTTTTTACAAAACAATAACTGGCTAACTTTTTTATATTCACTCCAATCAGGTTAAGGCTTTTGTGCTGTTTCATTACAAGTAACCCAAATAACATCTTACATCCCACAGTACTTGAAGATTATGAGCAAGAATTGATTAAAACAGCTGCTGCCACCGATTGAATTTATTCCTTTGTTAGAATAGCTGTCCTGATGTTAAGTAAAGCTCAGCAAGTGAATTTAAATATTTTATCAGCTCCCACTTTGAACATCTAGCTTTGTTTCTTTGGAATAAATGAATACATTTAGGATCTGGTAGAACAAGAGCTGTCAAAGTTTCCTCTGAGACTTTGAGACGACACGCCAACCCACCTTGGCCCAGTGTGGATGATCCCCGTGTCAAAATGCCTGACACATCTTCAGAAGTTCTTTGCAAGTACAACTTCCACATAACAGCGAGATTTCAAATAGTTACACCACAAGCTGTGATCGTAGACACAACTGCCTGTGTAAATGATGAATCTTTACAAAGAGGCCTTTCACATCCCAGGAGATGTCCTCATGTTGGAGAAGAGTGAGGTAACGCAGAGGACAAACCAAATTCAGACACTGTATCTGTCTCTCTATTCATATTTATAGTTCAGTTGCATTAAAAAGTTTAAAGACACATCTAAGAATGGATAAATGTCTTTGATCACCTAAATATAATGCAAAGAGATAATTACACTTACTTTTTTTCTGTCTGTTCATATATATACTACTGTTTATGAACATTGTAGTTGTTATCAAAGAGCCTGTTTCCTACAAGAAAGCTTTGTGATGCTCTTTAGTCTGCAATTTGTCAGAGACATATCTAGATGTGCTTTCTCTTATTGCAGCTGGCACCAACAATATGTGATCTCAAAAAGTAGTTCTGCTTTGTATCTCACATTGTCCCTTTTCTCTTACATTTTATGCTTGAAATCCAGAAGTAGTTCAGAGTTGGTTCACATCAACATTACCAAACCTGCGTTTTTTTACTGTCTTTAAACAGTCATCAGGCAAGCTGCAGCTCACCTTTCACATTTTCACCTAATTTTACCTTTTGATTATGTCAAATATATTCTGAGACTTATGACTTTTATAAGTGATGAAGATAAAAGTGCAAAGAGCTTTTGCAAAATCCTTTAAATGTACTTGAACTTTCACATCTTGGCATGTCAAAATGTCACACTTCCACTTCAACAACCAGCTTTACTCATCCAGAGGCTGAATGTTTTACCCATTCCTCTCTGCAAAACAGCTCAGGCTGGGTCAGATTGAATGGAAAACATCTGTTGATCGCACTTTTCAAGTCTTTTCAAGATCTTCAGTTCACAATAGATCATAAATGTGTGCAGATATAAAAAATTTTAAATTAGCTCTGGCTTTACGTTCAGTGTGAACGCAAAGCCACTCTTCTGATGCTATTTGCAGCCTCAGAGTTTCTTCTGTGGTTTTTCTACATTTAGCTCAGTCTGTTTTATATTTATTTATTAGGGTGATGTGTAAACATTAAACAGAGTTTCTTATTGATTTATTAAATAGTCATCATTGTTAATATTCACTAACAAACCTCTGAACCCTTCACAGAACATCTGTAATAATACTGAGGTGAAATTCCACATAAACAGATTTTATGTACCAATTAGGTGTTTTCTGACAATCATTTTTCTACCTTATTTTATCAGAGGTATCAGAGAAAAGAAGGACATATTTTCAGTCCAAACCTTTCAAATTTTTATTTTGAAAAAATATAAGTTACATGTAATTTTCTTCTACTTCACCACTGTGTACTACTTTGTGGAAGAATGGTTGCAATCTAACCAAACAACGCATGTCTTTTTTTTTTTTTTCCGCCAAAGCTCTGTATGAAAGGCATTGAAATATAATGGAGTGCAGTGTGGAGTAGGTTTACCTTTAACTGCTGATCACTTGTGCTCTCCCAGCTGACTTTGATGTGGGCTGCAATCCATGCTAGTCAATCACCAGGAACAATAAACCAAGTTGCTGCAGGCGTGACAGCGTGGAGAGCGTAGAGGAGCACAGTGGCTACTCGTCAGACTAATTAACCAAACAGACAGGGCCTGGCGCCATAACCCAAGACAATTCCAATCTAAGGGGCTGTAATTGAAGTGACAAGTTAATTACAGGGTGATATTATCGTGCGTTCCTTGTAACACTCCCCTGCACCCCCTCCCTGCGTCTCCCTCTCCACATGTCTCAGTCTTTCTCTGATTCTCTTAAAGCCCCTCTATCCCCTGTCTTCATATGTATTAATTAACAATGGTTGCCCAACAGGTTTTGAGCTTGCTCTCATGTCCACCCCACCCCTTGCACCCCTGACCTTTTCACCTGTGCTGGATCCTTAATTAAACAGAAATAAGTCCACTTTGTCTCATTTTCCCTTACAACATTCATGAACTTGCTCTCTGTAGACTTGTGGCAGTGTCACCGCCACCGCAAGCCCCTCAGCTGAGCTCCGTTCGTCCGATCCCATCCAGCACCTCTGCGCACCTCTGTAATTAGCGTTAGCATCTTCTTTAAACAAGCTACATAAAGTTTAGTGGCGGGATTAAATCAGATCATTACCATAATATGGCTGTGCAATTTGCCCCTATCTCTCTTCTTTTCCGCCACATCAAAGCCCAGCGGAGCACTAGTGTAATTGGGCCATGCCGCCTTGTCAAGATGATTCAGCCTGATGGCTCCTCTTCTCCCTGGAAAACCTCCTGGGCATGATAATTAATGGAGAAGAAAGTCAAGTCAACATGAAGAAGAAGAAGAAGAAGGAGGAGGAGAGAAAGGGAACTTTAAAAAAAAACTTTGGACAGCTCCACATGAATATTTCACACTTCTGACTTATTCAAAATTAACATGATCAATTTGATGTATTATGGATATTAACTTTGTCAACTCTGTTTCCTTTTAATCCAGCAATGTTTTTCATGATGTTCCTCAATCTGTGACCTTATGAGTGGTGTCTAGTGATGTAAGTGAAGTGAAATCAAAGTTTGTTTGGCTCTTTGTATCCCTTTCAGATCAGTGTTGTCATTTCTGTTGAGGTTTCGGTGTGAGGACAGCTGCCATTCATTGAGTTCACCCTGATTAGGAAGCTGATTTCCCTTTGGAGTTAAAGTAACAAACAGATCCTTGTGTGATCCTTTCAAAAATGGTCTCGGGAGACCAAAACCAGTGGCATTACAACCACCTCGGCGTCTTACACAGAATCAGTTTTCTTTGATAATTTACATCATTATGTCACCTTGTAGGAGGAATGCAAATTACAGGCCCGCTGTGCCTTTGTTGACACTCTTTGCCAGCACACTTTGGTAATAAATAAGGCCAGGCTTCAAACACAGACAGGTGCTGGGCGTCTAGCAACTCTCACTATGAATATCCTGAGTGGAAAGTCAGCTCTGGTTGTTGTTGATTTGTTGCAAATTAGCACCATATGTTTTATCCTTGAGTTTACATATGAATGAGTGAAAACACAGTGGAGGAGGATGGAAATGGGCGAGGGGGTGAATATCGATGATTCTCTCTGCGCACTCGGTCTGGGGCGAGATGTGAGGCGGGAGCGCAATGGTGGCTGCCATTCAGATGTCCATCATGCCTTCAGCCAGTAAGCAAGGAGAGACAATGCGGGTGACAGTTGGTGATGGAGACAGCTGGTTGTCCCGCTCGCCCCTGCGTGTGATCCAGGATGAGGTGACGCCGTGGCCAAAAAAATGAAGAGACGTTGTAGTCTAATCAGAACAGTAGGCCAGACTCCCTGCCTGTGCCAACAGGAGACCAGTGCCACATGGACGCCCGGCTGGCACATCAGACAATACCTTTGCTGTCACAGCGTCCCGCTACTCCTTCTTCCTCTTTCCATCTGCCCTTCTCTGAGTCCTCACCCACCAGTGCAGGGGGCTCTGGGGGTTGTCAGTTAAACCAAGTAACCTTTCTGCTCTTTCATTTCTTCCAGCCCAAATTTGAATATGAAAAGGGACTCTCTTACCCAGTCAAAGACCATCACTTTAATGACATTTGGCAGTCATTTGATTTATTAGGTTTTAGTGGGTGGAGAGAAGAAATCCACTAAATATTTCATATACCATGCTAATCCTTGTAATATTGCCAGCTGAAGCCGTGTACCTGCATCGCTAAGACGTGAAGCACATGGATTTCTCAGAGTCAGATGGCTGGAAATGCCTGTGAGTCTACTGAATAATAAAATAGCAGTATTGAAATATTTAGACTTTGATTCCCATTAAAGGAATCTTTAAAACATGAGATTTATGTTTCAGAAAGAAAAGAAAAGTGATAGCAGAGGCAGCAATCACAACACTCGCATACAGAAACCTTCAGCCAATCTGAATAACAGTCTCCCTCCGCTGTGCTTCTAAAAAGTAAATTCGGAGAGATCCAAATGGCACGGGTTCAAACAAAGAGCACGCTTCCGAGGTAGAACAAATGGCTCACACGGAGCCGTTTGCGTGATGTGTTGTGTTTTCCTGGTTGATGTTGGGTGAAAGGCACAAGTGACGAGAGACCGGGCCTACACACGTATAAAACATTCTGCGACAAAAGTAGCTTCAGAACTGGGAATGAAAGGGAATGAGGTGTCAGCAGTTTCATCCCACTCGCAACACTTCTCTCATCTCAGCCCTGTTTGACATTTCCACAGCTGCTCTGAGCAGTAAGTGTTGTACTGAGAATACCAGTGCTCCCTTTGTTCGCAGAGCTTTTTGTCCATTTGACTGTGTTCCAGAAAGTCTGAGAGAAGAGACAAAGACTGACAGAGACATAAACGGAAGCATGTGGTTGGGAATATCTACATCCTCAGACCTTGGGGCCTGCAGTTGGCTGACTGTATGCAGGGCCTGATGTGGAGGCGCTGAGGCAAATTTGCCACATGCTGCCTTCTTGCCTGTAATCTCGGGACACTTCGGTTTAAATTTGTCTCTCCCCACAAGTTCTTGGCAACCGCGACTCCCTCTTTTATATTTGACATTGACCTCGCTGTGACATCACCCCTCTGAGCACTGTGGCATCACTAATAGATATGATGAAAGAAGCCAATGGCAGGCCACCATGACTACGCACAAAACAGCCGCCACTTTGAACTCCCTGTCTGCTTTTGTTTTCCCTGCAGTTTGCAAGCCCGGGTGGTCAAAGACATGCGCATTTTGACATTACGCGTGGCTTACATGTGGCCAGAGGCTGAGCAATGCACCACGGCTTTGGTTGGGCCATGTCAAGGGATTTGCCACAAATATCCACGAACTGAAATAACAACAACCCTACTAGAGTACGTAGAACAGATCTGAAATTTCATTTTTAACCAACCAAAACCAGCGTGCTTTTCCATTTTGTTCCACATAACTGCACTGCTGTAGGCTATTTGCAATATGCAATACCCAAAGGCTTTGGAACTGGTAAGATGAGAATTTGTTCCGTTGACTAGAGAAGAGACTGTGATCTCACTTTTACCAGCAGGATCCCTTACTTTGGGAATAAGTGTCACAGTCGCATGTGTCACCTAGTAGTACTGTTAGTAAGAGTGAAGTCTGTGCTCATCTGCACTGCCTTCAAGATGAGGTGACGCACATTAAATATGATGCAAATTGTATGTGGTAAACACAGGTCTTTCCTTATTAGCAGATGGTTTCTCCCAGCTTATTATTGCACTCTTATCATGGCCCCCAGGAAGCTGAAAGAAAAAGAAAACCCAGAGGAGGCCATACTCCACATTTTCAGGGAGCAGTATCAAGGGTAATGATGTAGATGCATGTGACATTGTGTATCTTTTGCTTGTCTTTTGGGTTTCTTATGCAGATTTGAGCTCAATGTCTGCATGCACGTGGGTGCTCATGATGGAGCTGCAAGTTACACAAGTTAATCAGAGCTAGTGGGTGTGTAATTGGACATAACAGGCATCACTCGGGCAGAATGGGCGGGAAGAGGCAGTGTGGATCTTGAAGGACCAGCCAGCTAATTTGCACACACTGGTATTCTTGCGTTGACAACTGGAGGCAACTAAATGAGCCGGGAAAAGGCAAGCCAGACAGTATGCCACCGTGCACCCCCTTTGCTTGATTTGCCACCAGGGCCTCTGCACCCAGGTAGCACAATTACTGCCCATTCTATCTCCCTAAATTGTGAAGCGGAAGAGAAGTGACACGCATAAGGCGTGCATCACTGTAATCGAATCTAAATGAAGACTGTGCATAACCAGAGCTCCCACCTGAGACAGTGGGAGAGATGTGACCGCGCCAGCCTGTCAACACCGTGTCAACACACCCGTTCACAGCCCCGTCTGCATGCATAATCATACCGATCATTACAGTGTCAATGAAGATAATGCAAATATAAAGAGTGGAGGCAGGAAAGAGGAGGAAATAGAGTGTATCTGGCAATGATTCAACTTACACTGTCGGTGTTGTGATTTAGAGTAATGTAATGATCGGGAGGGAAGGTGTTCAGTTTAATTTTGATCAGCTGCACTGAGGTGACTTTACACCTGTTGGTAGGAAGAGAACACCCATCACAACTACTATGTTTCAGAGCCAAAATCTCATGCTTTATGGAATAAGCACCAACACACAATAGGTTCCAATGCCAAGGTGAAAAAATACAGTTTAACTCATTTAACTTTGTCCACTCACTCATTGAGTAAATAAGTCAAGAGTTAGGAACATCATTAGGGAAACGGCGTCAAGAGATCAAACCATCATCCCTAATGGAGACTGGTCGTAACCTAAACTGGATTGTGTCCAATTATTGATGGGGAAAGTAGCTCATTATGTCAACGTACCTAAAGCTGATGTGGACTGTGACTGTGTCTAAATTTTACTAGTAATAAGGAGTTTTTAATATACACCACTGAACTGCATGTTACAATCTGAAAATAATGAGCCATATGCATAAAATTTGTCCTACTCTGGGTTTGACACGCTGAGACTGTGACACGTCTAGCACAACTCATTGAGTGTGCTTGTATTATTAGCTGGTTAATAAGGTAACCTGTTAGTTTGAAATACAAATTCAAAAAATCCATTTTTGTGGTTTATGCTATGCTTTATTGTGTGTATACCAAACTGGATCAACGCATAGGCACCATAAAGTGGTCTATGTATAACAAATTGTTATATGGATTTTTTTATTTTTATAGTATCAGTACAAGCATGTTCTGGTGCCGTGGTGCAGCAATAAGTCTTTTGAATCTTTAACTTTGGGGGACATTGTATGAACTCGGTTTTCTGCTAAATCTGTAGACATCTCAATCCTGCTAACAACAGAAAAGTACAGTTTCTCACAAAAATAAATCCCCCAGTTAAACATTTTCACCTTTTTGTCAACATACAACCACAAACTCCAGCATGTCTTTGGGACATGATAGAGCCCCTCTAATCTGATACCACTCAATAAAATCCAGTACAACTACCAGTAGAGCTTGCTTCAGAACCAACCCACAGTGTCCAGCTATTTGTAATTGAATAGCTGTATAAACACAGCCTTTTTTGAAGGGGTCAGGGTGTTTCTTTAAAGAACACAGGTGAAGAAAGCACATCATGAACAATAAACATGCTCAGTGTGGTAAACTGTAGTGGAAACATCATCCTGTGAGAATATTGTTCTTCTCAAGAACAGGTAAACTGGCCAGAGTGAATGGAAAGATAGATGGAGTGGAATACAGGATGAAAAAATTTTACTGAGAGTTTGTGGTAAGATTTGAAAAAAATTGTTCTTAATAGATATTTTCTGTCCATTTTTACTGAGTTTGAGCTGTTTTGCAAAGAACTTGAAACAATTTTTGTTTTCAGATGCACAAAACTGGTAGAAAAATACAGCATAGAAATGCGAATGGCAGTGGAAAACGAATCTTTACAGTATTGACTCAAGAGGGTTCACTGAAAATGCAAATTACATTTTTCAGATGTGTCAGAAAATCGTACATTTTTCCTTCCAGTTCTACCCACAAATAGATAAAAAATTAAGGCATCATTACAAGTTATTCTGTAACAATATACCATTAGAACTAGTTTTCATAAATGGTAGCTTCTAAAATTCAAACACTAAATCATTGTCATGGAAATCTTGGAGGAGAACTTCTTTTACCTCTTTTGTTGAGCATTGGCAAGGTGCTACGATTGGATGTTTTCTATCCACAGTCCCACCACTCCCATATTTCACTCATCTGGCCTAAACAGTCTCCGAGCAATTTCTTTTGCTGTCATGAACACCAGCGTAGTGGAAAAAAAAAAAAAAAAAAAAAAAAGCAATCGACAGCATGGCTTTGGTCAAAGTGAGCATGGCAACACCCTGTTTAACGACGACAGCGTACTTTGTGCTGTAAGCGTAACACATGATTTCTCAGTACAGCAGATTTTATTTTAAGGGATCCAACTGGCTTCTCCGGGTGGTGATAAAGTGGCAGCGAGGAGTTACAGGAAGTAGGCCCGTCTCCGGAGGCTCTGACCAGACACGTTTTCCTCCTTCTTTAGCCCTCAATTAGAAGCGATAGTCTCCCACTCCTACAATGTCTCCCTCTCCTCAGCAGAGATATATTTATCTGAGGATAATTGGCCATTAAATCCTCACTTGACAACTGTGAAAATGCCACCCCAAGAGTAATCTGGCTGCCAGAAAATGACAACGGTTGGCAGAGCTGTCGACTGCTGGGAGCCGCATCAGGGAAGGATGGATCTATTCCATGCACACCCATACACGTGCACACATACACATTAAGCAGAGCTGGCTATCCTAATCAAATTCTGTCCTGTTAGCAGGCTTTTACTGCTACATATTTATTTTTATTTTTTGGAAAAGGGAAACCCCTAATTATGATCCAGATTACGAAATGCTAGGATTAAACAGCAAACATTTAAACCCCTCTGGCAGGGAACAGAAATGCTCTTCAAGCGTTATTTATTTTCATTAGCTCTTTAACCTCTTTGCTTTGATCACTTTATCTGTGCACTCTATTTTCAATTACAGATGTTGTGCGTCTTTGAAGGCCCCTTACAAAAATGGGATTTTTCTCAGCCTGACGTCTGTCTGAGCCGAGCTGATCCTTATCATGAGGTTCAGAAATATCTGAGCCTACCAGCTTTTTGAGGCTGTCGAAAGCCTGGCAGAGGGGAATGGAAAGACAAGCGCTGTGCTAAAAATTTCTGTCCTTTTCGTCCAAGTGTCTTTTTTGGTTGTCTCTCAAGCTGCTAACACAAATCAGACAGGATAGCAGATACGCTATGTGTGATTATTCATTTGGAATGGTGTTTCAAACACTTAGCTTCTTGGTAAATAATTTTCATTGACCATTAAGGCAAATATTGGTGATGAAATGGCAGATTTAGGTTAAAAAGATGTTTATCAAGATATTGTCATTGGAAATGATGTTAATGTGTTGGAGTGGCACTGCCAACACTCCTGACATTAATCTGATTCATGATTTGCGGAGGGAGCAAAAGATTACGATGATGGCATTTAGGCATCTTATTTCCAAAACTGGGAGCTTGTCACTACTGATAAAGTGGCAAAAACATCACCAGGAATAATAAGTTCATCAGCAATAAAAATAGTTTTTTGTTTGCTGGAATGATTTTCTATTGGTCTTTTGGAAGAATATAGATCATTTTGATAAAACAAAACTTCTCTTCCAAAATATTACGTTTTTGTTGGCATTGTTTTATTATATTTTGAGATATGCCACTTTTATTTTATTTAGCCTTCATAAAAATGTATCTATTTTGTAGCAGCACCTTATTTTAACATAATTTAACACAAAATAATTACAATATCCTGACCTTTAATCTGAGAACATTCATACATATAAGAAAATCATTTCACATAAAGAAAAAAAGTGTTTTGCTGCAGTTGATGACAGTCTTGGGTGTTGTCACCGGTGGATGGAGGCTGGGAAATGCAAAAGCACTGTTTCCTCTCATTCCCTCTCCACCTGTCTCATATTCTCTGGTGAATACTTTATGCTACAGAGCTCCTATCTACCCAAGCTACAGTCGATAAGGCTGTAGCTTTGAGGTGGAGTGGGATCTTTCCATTAAAATGTATCTATTTTGTAAATTTGTTTTTGTGTGAAATTATAAAAAATTATATATGCATTTATGTCTTGGAGAAATATCCCACTGATGAATAAAAATAATACAAAGAAATATTCTGGAAAAGGCCAGTACATTTTTACAAGGTCCTTCAAGGTCCTTCTGGCCTTTGAAAGAAAAAAGAAGACAACAGCATTGCAAATTCTTCACAATATTCACTATATCATAAATGTAGTATCGGCAAAGTAAAAAAGTTGTTTTTTTCCTCTTTGTATCTCCACCAGCCACAGGAATGTGATCTTTGTTTTTTCTTAGTCTGGATAATGTGTTGAGAACAAAAGGTTGATAATAACCAAGGAGACAAGATGAAAGAGCGGTGCTTCATAACATTATAGAAACGTATAATCTATGTGTGAAGAATTCTCACTTAGCTGGATGAAAATGATGCAAAGTTCCCAATCTAGGCCAAACTTTGACTGGAATACAGCACAGCACCTACGCTTGCAGATGTCAAAGGCTTTCAGACAGTCGTATCCAAAAAAAATACTAAGACTAGCTTTAGGTGTATCCTTCCTTTCAGAAGGGTTTTTAAATCACAGCATCTGGTGTATCATGTTTTAGGACACACATCCTGCCTTCCTGACCAGGAAGCTGAGAGCATTCTCTGATAAATCCCAGACGGTACCGGACATCCAGCAGAGAATCAAAAAGTAATATCACTAATAATACAGCAGAAGGTAGGAATAGCAGTGGGCCCTAGACTGAAAGCTCCAGACTGTGTTGTTTATTAATTCAGAACAGTGTTTCATTTTCACAATCCTTGTTATCAAAAATTCCAACATCATCTTGAGTGCAATCTCATGTCTGAGCGATAATGGGACGGAAAGTACAGGAGAGGTAGATAGGAGCTCTGTAGCATAAAGTATTCACCAGAGAGTATGAGACAGGTGGAGAGGGAATGAGAGGAAACAGTGTTTTTGCATTTCCCAGCCTCCATCCACCGGTGACAACACCCAAAACAGGCACGCTCCACGTTTTAACAGTTTGTCAAGGGAGTTTTTGTTTGTTTCGTTGTTTTTTTTTTTTATTGTTGTATTTTTTTTTAACACCCCTCCCTTCACATTAGTCTATTCCTCTGGAGGCTGCTTGGCTGCTCAAAAAACAACAATACTCTCCCAGTTGACTCTGTTTGATGACCTACATTACATTCTCTTTGCATGAAAGTACAGCGGCCTGAGATGTAGTGTGCATATAAACTACAGTGTAAGGGAATCAGACAAAAGGGAGCTGCAGCCATGCTGGGATGAAAATGAAAGTGTGTACTGATGTAGAGGACGCACTGCATCAAGAAGGCTTTGTGTAGTCTAAACACCACCATTGAGAGTCAGTGCCACTGATTTAGTGTTTTGTGAGTTTACATGTTTTCTCCATGCAAACCGGACACATGTTCTCCCGACTTCGCCTGTTGCACACAAAATGCTGCTGCAAAGCTCCTCTGGGGCCAAATGGCAGCCACTTCCTTCCTCAGGATTCGATGAGCTGTATGTCAAAGCATTGCATCTTCTACCTTCGAGGCTGTGTGTTGAAATCTCCAAGCGAGGCGCATCTGTAGAAGTGATTCACAGAAAATGAGACCAAATGAGTTTCATCTGGCCGGACAGTGAGCATATTGAATATCCTTTGATCGTAAAGTAAGAACATATTGTGGTGCGTTATACTTAGTTCTATTGTATGAATGGTTGTTGTGCCGAGCAATCCAGTCTGAACCTCTGACCAAAGCCACATATGTTCAGCATGGATAAAAAGTCGACTCCAAGATGTTCCTCCAACAACGGCTCCTTTGAAAGCTGGTTTTTATATATAAGCGCTGGAAGTTTCCCAATCTCTTCAGGGTGCGTCTTCACTGCAAAAACACAGGAGTGCACCCATGGCACTGTTGCAACTTGTGTAATGCGTCATGCAGACTTGGAAGAAAAAGCTCACTTCTGAAAAAGCTGTCACACAAATTAAGCTCCTCAGTTTCCCCCCTTTTCCAAAAACTAAAAGTTTCTGTGTTATCCCTGAGAGCGGCACTAAAGCTGAAAGCCAGTTAAGCCCCATTAGGAGCCTGCGCGCTGTGACGATCTCATTGGAAGTGCTGGATGAAAATTGCTGGGATTAATGTGTTAATCCGCCTCTTTAAAATGCTAATGTCCATTTTATGCCCATTAAATCTCAGTGTGTGTTGTCTTTGATGCGTGCAATTTCTATCAATTAAACACAGAAGAGTGAAACAGGCAGGAGAGAGATTAGTTCTTTGCTTCAAGCATGAATTTCTTCTTTTGGTTACATATTTATCTCGAATGGGCAGGAAAGGGGGTGAAATGGTTTGGAATGGGTTTGTGAAGGATGGAAAGAGGAGTGTGATGATATTAAGAGTCCTCTGCATCTTTCACAGAGCTTGAAACAAACATCTAAACAGCAGAAAGAGGGAATGTGTAAACACAGTATTAAATCTCAGAAAATAAACTTATTTTGACCTCTGAATTTGCAGTTAGGTGGGAGGGTGACAGGCATATTGGCTCCAAAATTTATACGATCATCCAAAACCCAGTAATCCATAACTATGAAGTAGAAAAAAAACAGATACACTCAAATCACAATTTGAAAACTGTGGTTTGCATTTGTATTTCATGAGAAGGTATTTTGTGGCTCAAGTGTTTTTTTTAACACATTCAAAGCTTTTAATATCGAATCCTTTTAAATATTCTCCACACTTCTTCCCTGAGATATCAGGTGTGTTTCTTGATCTTCATGATGCTGTTTTTTCTTACCAACTCATAATTGCGAAAACAGATCATTTATCCACTACTACTAACTTGTTCCCTGACCGGTTCAGCTAAACTACGATCAGTGGTTCTTCCCCTCAGTTGGTAAAATCATCCATCCCTCACACAGTCCAACACATGCATTTAAGGACAGTTTGTGGCTTGGAACTGTTCATAGGTTAGTGTGTGGGTCCATTGATGTCTGTCTTTGTGTCCCTTTGTTGGACCAGCATTTGAAGCATGAATGTTTTGCCTAAAATCTTGGAGTGGTTTCCCATTTCCCAATGTATTGCATCAACTCACTTTTAAAAACGCACAATAAAGATTTGGGAATGGAAGTGACCAAAAGCTGCATTGAAGCCCGGAGCTAATGGATGTTCAAAACTGGTTCACACATTTCATCAGCAAGGGAGGTTAATGGTGCTTTGTTGCCTGATAATCAGCCTCTTCTGGATTTAACCTCCTCCTTGGCTTCTCAGCCAGCCTTCAGTCCTCACTGCTTTTCTCCTCATGTCAGATCAGCTCTGGAACCATCCTCCCACTATCACCCACAGCAATGATACTGACCTCAAACACCCATCTGCCTGTCCACTCCGCATCATCTCCGCTGTTCAGACAAGGTCTCACAGGCCATCCAATCCACACACCCTGGAACAAAGAACCTTTACCTGACCCAGCCATCTTCACTCACCTGGATCCTCTCCACATCTCAATGACCCAACTCCACTGCTAAAACAGTAAGCTTGATTCCCGTTAACTTCTCCACTTTCATTAATGGTCACCTTCCAAAGCCTGAGTTTCTCCCTGAGATTGACAAATCTACAGAGATCGACAGTGATATGGTGTAGAGGACCGAAAGTTATAAAGATTTTTAAATTTACATTTTTGACATACACATTTTCAAAGAGTGATGTCCATTTTCTTAAATAAGAATTAATTACCAGACCACCTTCTGTTACATGTTTGCTACAGGTGGAAGAACATGCTTTGGACAGATGAGACCTTTGGGCCCCAAACATACATCCAGAGGTATAATTGAATGGTTTACCACAAAATAAGGTGAAATGGCCTAGTAAAAATGCAGACCTAAATTCAATTTAGAATCTGTGGAAAAACTTGATAATTGCTTCAAGCACACAATATCCAATCTGTCTCAGCTTGAGTGAATCTGCAAAGGATGGTTAAGGATGTTTTTTTCTAAAGATCTGCAAAGCTGGTAGAGACGTATCTACCAACTGAGCTGTTATTGCAGCTCAGTTGGTTCTGCAATACATGGCGATGTTGACTCAGGTGAAATGAACACAAATAGATTTTACACCTTCCAATCAAGATAAAATAATCAAGAACAAGGTGCTGTTTCTTTCCACTTTACAGAGACCGACTGCCTATGTCTGTCTAAGTTTAATGTTGTAACATGACAATATGTGGAAAAACGGTCAAGTTGTCAAGACACTATACTTTAGATTTGGAAAGTTATCGCCCTTTTAAGTGTGATTCAGTATAAAACACGCAGACTAGAGAGTCACTGAGATGATTCACAGCTATCTTCCCATTACAATGAGAAATCTGAGATTGGTAGGTGAGGAGCTCCAGTAATTCTCAGGTATTGATTATGAACCACAGTTATAATTTACTGAGTTGAACTGTGAGTCAGCAGGAGCCAGCAAATGCAGCTTGGACAGAACTGAACTTCGCGGTGAACACTGTGGAATTTTTCATCCCACAAATGTCGGGATGACTCGTGGATGCCCTCGCTGTTGTGCAAAGTCTTTTAAGACCAGGAGTGTCACAGCTTGTCCAATCACAGAGGCCTCTGTGGCTGACCATAAAATGCTTCCAGATTCGTCACACACACACAAAGATACACACGCAGACGTGCACAGGCTCATTGTTCAGAGTTAAAGTGCTTCCAGTAAACTAGCATTTATCATATGAGTGCTGTTTTTGAGGTAGAACACAAGGAATGATTTATGGATGCATATCAACTTCTCTCACACTCATCCTCCATCATGAGCAAAATATGTCATCATAAAAGTAAAATACACCCTGTGCTACATGGTGAAAATTTACTAACACATATTTTATTTACTCAGCCATTGTGTTACAAGTAGCTGTTTGCCAATGGAAGGTTATGAGAGGTCCAATAATGTATAAATATAGATTTTTTTTTAAGACTTGGAAGTCCATGGAGTCCAGTGGGAAGACTCAATAGAAAGCTGGAGATTTCATAGATTCTCTTAACAAAAAACGGCCCTTCCATCCACAAAAGCAGCCCTTCCTCCCTTGTAAAGCATATGTGGAGTGTTCAGAGGGATGGGGTAATTTATTAAAATCGACCTAATTTTCCATGATGTATTAAATCTCTGCCTCAGTAAGCGCAAGCCCCATTTCATTGAGTGAATTAGGTGCTCGCTGCTTGGTGCGCTCAGAGACCTGGAAAATGAGGCCTGGACTGGTATCAGAGAATGTTCACAACCTGCTAATGGCTGAGGGATGAAACAGATTACCGCAACATTTACTGCAGTTCAACAGAATATTTGAACAGCCAAATATAGACACAGTTAGCACGGCATTGCACCAAACTGTTTAAACATGTACAAGATGGATGCAAAAGATGGATGTTTTTGCAGAATTAAAGTTTCTTTTTTTGAACTTCCATATATATTCCATTAAAAGAATATTTTGAGCACCACCTAAAAAAGCAGCTTTGGTTACATTAAAACAAATTTCTTTAAACAAATAACCTCAAATAACCAAAACAAGGAAAGATATGAGTAAATATTTTAGGTACATCAGGAGCCTCATAGAGCAATGATAATATAACAGCAAAGTGTCTCACTGGGTATCCTAAAAACACTATCTGAAATATCACACACTGTATAAAGTACATTTTTTTAATCCTCTTAAATATTAGACATAAAAAGGCATAGAAACAAAACCATGTCAGATTAATGTTGTGTAACAATTTCAAATGATACAGTAATCAGAGAGATTAAGAAATAAGAAGACTTAATATTCAGGGGGAATTTTATGATCTTTCCATTTGAAATGTCTGACTCCAAACAAACAATTCACCATAAAAATGAATCATGAAAAGGGGTAAAGGACACCTGAATGGAGGAAAATGTAATTTACAAGAAAAAGATCTAAAGACAAATAATCAGACAATCAAGGAATGGATCAATGAATGCAAGGAAAGCACACATTCTGTCACGGTTCTTAAAAAGAAACCATGTGTACATAGATAAAACCAACTGGTTACATTAAAACTCCAATTAATGAAATGTTATTTTCAGATCACAATTTTAACATTGTGTCTTGTCTCCCATACCAAAAGCAGACATATAAAGTGGTTATGATGGATAAATAGAACAATTCAATTTTGAGTGTGTTTATGATGCCAATTAGAAAATTAGTCGTAAATATCATTTAATTTTCTGTGCTGTATAAACTTTTCTAGTGCTATTCTAAAAATAATTCAATTAGGGAGCAAATGTACAACAGAGGAATTATGGAATTATTAACACTAATTATGATTCACACAGAAAATTTTTTATGTTTAGTTGTTAAATGACAATGGCAGTGGCCTAGTCTTTGGCCCTAATCAACATTACTGACACATATTCCTGTGGTTTTCATAGTCTTTCTAAGATGTCATAGCACCACGCTAAAGCTTAAAACAACAACTGCACAATAGTTCAAGCTAAATGAAATGATTCTATAAACTGTTTACAGCCCTGCTGAAAGTGGATAGCTAAAAGTATAGTTCGCTTTACATCCAGCCAAACCTCAGAGATAATTTTTTCGTGGAAACAGACAAAGCCTGCTCATTGTCGTGTTGTTCTGCTTGTTTTGGGGTTGAGGCAAAATTAGTTGCAACTGAGTTTGAGGTCCAGAGACGGCGTGCTCCCACGATGTTTGGCCCACAGTTCATCATTATACAATTTGTCTGCACTATTTCAACAAACAGGAAGTCCCTTAAACCGAGCAGATGATCTGGCACGGGCATGTCTCCTCTGACAGTGTTCTCATAGGAGCAGTGATGAGGCTGGACAGATTCAAGATGGTGTGGTTATATTTGATGGCCAAGACTTCCCTCCAATTTATTTGTTTGTTTTTTTTTTATTCGTAGGAAGGAGCCAGTACACTTGGACTGCCTGCCAGGCACTATTCTGCGTGAGAGCTCTAACCCACAAACAACATTGTCATTCTTGTACTCTTTTTGCCTCTGGTTTCTCTCCTGAAACCCAAGCAGCCATGTGCTCCAATAACTGAGGCAGCATTTTGGTTTGCGCTTCCAGATTTCCATTACTTCCCCTTCCTGTCGTCCAATGGTTCCAGCTGGTGTTATTGGATTGCATATTGCAGCCCAACCCCAAGGGAAGGCATTGTTATGGAAGTTGGTTCTAGTGCACGAGAATCTATTCTAACTTCATTCAGCCGCTCCACTGTCTTAACACCACAGCTGTCAGCAATGTCACTACATGATGAGCTGTGACACCACCGAATCTAGCAGCGCTTTGTCACCCTGATACACTTAAACAGAGCTCCGGCTCGGCAAAGACATGCTGTCAAGTCAGGAAAGACCATTATCTGCAATAGACACAAAAGTACAGGAGATCCCTGCAGACACAGAGATGATTAAGGGCTAAGTGTCATTCTTCCTGTCTTGGTGTATTTTTTTAAGAGCTCTGTCTCTCTCTGTCCTTTCTACCGCACAACGCAGACTTATAACCCTTTAACTCGCATGCCTGCTATGAGCGGACACAGACCCTGACAACCATGATGGAGAATTATCTGGAGCTACCTGGCCTGGTCATCCCCAAAACAACCAAGGAAGGACAAACTTTGAGAGTAAAAATCAATGTGAGGATTTGAATGTAAGTGGAAAGCTTTCAATGATGAGCACAAGGGCCGTTAAGAGTGAGTTGGATTTGCAGTGAAGGGAAAGCATTCAAGGAATGCGTGGACACGAATTGGGGACTTGGTTCTGGAGACCAAAATAATGAAGCTAAGCCTTTTTGACATGGGCCTGGCAATGGGTGTCTGATTTCAAAATGATGATATTACTTGGCACGACAGTGAAGCTGCCAAATTTAGAAATGTGTTGCCACTGCTGGGGTCACACTTGTCATTATTTATATTTACTTTGACTCCTGTGGGTTCTTTTACATAAATTTGTGAAATCCACGGAAGAATCACTGACTGAATGTTGTTATGGACATCAGAGAGTGTGAACATAGGGGCTCTTATCTGTATTACAGCAGCTATTCTATTGTTGTTTAATAATATTATAAGGTAAAACTGTACTTTTGGAGAACAGAGTCCAAATATGAGGAACATACTCCAGTAATCTAATCCCTCTTTTTATCTCTTTGACAAAGATAAAAAGTAAAAGAAATGTTTTGGCAGTATTGGTATGACTTGACTTGAATTTACTCATAAAATTACTGAGTTGCTAATGGTGTTTCTTATGCGTATATCAGTAGTCAGTGATGTCAGTAACACTTTACTGACATTGGGCCACTTTTTTCAGTAACAAGTAAACTCATGCGTTTCTATTTCAAATCCAGTAGTTAGATTACAGTGATTTATCAAAATCTCTTTGGTTTCTGTGCATTTCTATTTTCTTTTATAATTTTATTTTATTTCGTCTACGCGTCTTGGGGAGTGACCGTCATTTTTTGTCAGCAGTGACAGATATTTTTAAAAATGGAGGGAAATGTGCAGTTTGTTGCTGAACAGAAACTATTTTGAGTTTCGTAATAAACACCAATTCCTTTTATTATAAGCGGCTTTCTCCTTATTTTTTTCTTACTAAAGTCACATGCAAATTTAATGAGTCACAGGTTGAGCTGTTTGGACTTGAAAATAAGCAACCATAAGCTCAGAATTGCTGAAGTCTTTTTTTTTTTGTACTGTTGCAACCATTAAACAATTTCTCCTTCTGTTCAACCTTATAAATGGAGACACATTGTTGTTACAATTATAAAACAACTTCCAATTAAGAATTAGCATGTCATTTTCACAGGTGGTGGAGCGTTGTTATTAGCAGCTGCTGAAAAAAAATACTTTTTTAATGTAACTTAGCGACTTTCCAAACCAAGTAATCAGTAATCTGACTAAGTTACTTTTTCAAGAAGTAATCAGTAATCCAATTAAAGTTACTTTTTCAAAGTAACTATGCCATTACTGTCAGTAGTTTATCTTTTAACATGTGAAAGCCTTCCCAATAACTCATAAAAGTACAACATACAGATAAGTACATTATTAGTCTGCTCATGTAGTAAATAAATAAATCATACTGGTTTCTAAGGTGGAATAGACTCCCATGAAACTATCCTCAGCATCTTCAGTGGTATTGGTATCAAAATTTGAAAACCATAGCTGTACAGTATTTATCTGCCTAAATAGAAATCCACAAGAATCAGAAGAAATCAATGAAAGGATTATGAACAACCCCGTAACCTGTAAATCAATTGCTGAATGAATGATTGAGCTATTGCTTTTCCGACTTCCTATGCTGAAGTGCTAACAGAAGTCCGTCTCTACAGTAGGACATCATCTGCAACCTTCGTTACAGTTGTCTTTCTTTAATAATTGTTCCCTCCTTTATAACAGTGCTGTTACCAACAAGATTTCTGTTGCAGCTTAAAGAAAATGTGACCCAGCAGTCCCCACTGCTGATGATACTAATGCACTTTACAAGTGATCATAACTTGCCTACTTTTACTAGGAACAATTTTAGAGGCGAACAATTTTATTTATGTAGTTGGTAGATTTAAAAAGCACCCTTTACGGTCCAATTTGAATGAAAGATTGTGCTTGCAAAAAAAAGAAAAAAACATTCCCTACGTTTTGCTTTTGTTCCCTTTCTTCTTCAGATGTTTCAGATTTTCCTGGTGTGCCCAAACAGATTTGGTCCAAATTTGTGCTTGTAGTTATTGCATTGCACAAGTAATAATACAAAGAACCTCTCAGTACCATGGCTGGTTACCCAACTTATGCTGCACATAGAAGCCTAACTTGTCCTATTATATTCACAAACAGACAGACAATTAGACTCCAGTTTTATCAGTCAGCGATTGCTAGGATCAGATATGAGATACACCTATATCACTAAAAGATCTCATATACAGCTTTTCTCAAACAACAATTCCCATTTCAACCTACACTGTGGGTATCAAATGTTCTCTGAATAATGAAAAACAATTATGAAGCTAAACAAAGCCATGGTGGAAATAGGCTGTTTTATTTTTATGCAGAGAATGAAAATAGATTCCAAGGTTGTTATATGGATTTCTTTTTCAATATCAAATGGGTCATGCTCAGGACATCCTCCTAATACCGGTCCGCCTACAGCATAATTACGCTGGAGGCTTCAATCTAGATGAATAAGACAGCAAGTCAGCGTGAGAGTCGGGACAGTAGCAGACAATCTGCTCAAAATGGGGAGGAAACAGAAGTCGGCTGCTTAGATTGTGTCTTAATTAATTATTCAAAGACCAGATTTTCTATCCAATGACCCCGGTAAAAAAGCACAAATTATTTAGCAAGCTGCCACATCAGAGCTTGGTGTGAGGACATGAAGCACGAGCTCTCACTGAGGTCACCTATCACAGGAGGCATGTGAACCTCTGTTCAGGATGCAGGCTGCATGACACACGGCCTCATGGGTATTGATGGCTGTATCAGCGTACAGGGCTAGAGTTTCTCTTTCTGTCAGCTATCCAGCCTGTCTGCATCTGCCAGGTTTGATAAGAAGGGTGAAATGTACGCCCTTGTAATCAACAGTGACTGATTTGGACAACACAAGATCAGATAGCTGGCCTGTTTGAGAGAAGCTGACAGAGATCCCAGAAGTACAACAGATAGCAAAAGTTGTGAAACTGCTGTATTTTTAAAGCTCTCTTTGAAGGAAATATTTCATACAATTTTAAGATGTAGAAAACCCTGAAACCTTTAAAATGTGAAACATAAAAATGGCAAAGTAATATTAAAATAGATTATTCTGAAACAAAAATAAGTCTTCTGAATTACAACCATTGAAACATGAAGAAAATTCCATGTTATGAAAAAGTAAGAAGATTGATTTTAGGGGAAGAAACAAACCAAAGGTGAGGGAAGAAGGCATTACTTAGTGTGTGGCAGAGCTCGGACAGAAGGGGAGTCAACAGTCGGACCAATGAGCAGGTACGTAACTGTATTTATGTAACACTTTTAACACATGAACTCTGAAAGAGCTTTACAGTAAAAAAAAAAAGAAGAAGAAAAAACAAATAACAAAAGTCAGAGCACCAAAATGGCACAATTCAAACATTTTAAATCAGCAGATACAAAGCAGTGGTGCCAGAATTGCCCAAAAGAGAGTTGGAAAGCTTAACGTGATATTTTAGCATCAAAGATCATGTTGTGAGAAAACAAATTTTATAGCGATTTACAGTATTTGAATGGTGTATCAAACTGTGTCCAATTAAACCATCATTAGTAAAACACAAGGCGATAATGTGGTAGAAAATGAGATTTGGACTTTCACTGCTTGACGAACTAATCTGATGTTGGCTGATTTGGTTGGCAGAAATGGGATTGTTGTCGCCCTCCACAAAACAGGACTGCCATTGAGAACCAGAGCAGAAATGGCAACATCTAATGTGAAGGCTGCCAGAATTGTACTGACTTGAGTTGTAGTTTTGTAACTGGTCATTCTCCACCATGCTGAAATGCAGGTCCAGTGCACTCACCATAGTGTTTTAGATCCTTATATTTTCTAAGTCTCCAAGCTACTCCTGATTACTTCCTGTTCCCCGCTGAATAAATTACATAAATCATCATTAATTTAAGGTGGAGACTTTGTAAAAAATACTTTTTCCTTGAGTGAATATTATGTGATGCACCAACATGCAAGTTCAGCGTTCCAAGTGTAACGTCATGTTTTTTCAGCAACTTTCCGCTGCGTTCACAGCTGCCTTGCGCTTGCTTTTTCTTTCCAGCTTTCTTCTTTCTTTCTTCTTCTTCCTTTCTTTTCTTTTTTTATTTTTACATATTTCTCCAATTTGGACATAAAAACAAATATGACTGTCATGGGCTACAGGCCTGAACACAGCTGAACAGGAAAAGTTGTAAAAATGATGAAATATGCCCTTCAAGTGTCTGAAAATGGGGCCCACTCGATCACACATGCTACATATGCTACATTGAAATACATTGAAACAACTCAATCTGTTTGTGTTGCCAATAAAGCTTGAACTTTGACACACACTGAGAACAGAACGCCAGCATGATTGTCACCCTGTTATTTTTTGTTGCTCTTAAAAAGGCTAAATATGTCCCAAAGCTATTCCAAAAGTGTTAGAATTTCAGAGTGTGCCAGAGAAAAAGACAGAGTGGGAGAGGCTGGGTGACAAGAGGGGACAGGCTGTTTGCACACACACATGCTCACGCACACACACACCTGCAGGTGTTATGTGTGTTTGTTGTCTCTGTGATGTGATAGAGAGTTAGCCTTGATCTTGTTAGTGGTGATTGGGGTCTCCGCGAGACCTCACACACTGGGTTGTGGGTGTAATTGGCTATGGCAGACCGGCCTGTAACCATGTGGAGAGACAGAAGAGGAGAGGGGAGGAAAAAGTGCGCCGGGCCTTTTGTTTGTGGCGGCCTCCACATGTCTGCCTGCCTGTGTGGCAGTGCCGCACTCCCGGGTGTGTGCGTTGGGGCTTGGCTTCGGGGAGATGATTGTTATAGCACTAGTGTTGGCTTTAAAAATGCCTTTTTAATGGGAATGCATTTCACAGGCAAGAGCATTGAGGTCTGAGAAGCCAACATCACAGCAGTCAGGGGTGCACAAGTTCAGCTTGTGCTGTTGAGCCGAGGCTGTTTCCACTGTTCATCAGTGGAAACAGTCTGCCATCTGCTGCTAGATAGAAGTATGACATCCTAGCGTTTTAGAAGTGATTTTCAGATGTTTCTTCTATTCTATGCAGCAATATTCCTCACCCATCTTTAGAAAAAATATTTAGGCAAATAAATCACAGAAAATTTAATTACATAAAATTGCACAAACATTTCATGCTATATTTTAAGTTTAGAACATTTTCCTCATTTGCTACCATTATGTAACTTACTGACTTAAATGTCTGTTAATTCTTCTTGTAAACAAATGTCACGCATCTGTCATCTGTCATGTAACTGTGGTTGCAAAGTACATTAATTAAAGATCCTTTCAATACGCCACCTTTTCCACTTACCTCAAGCACTTTGAATGCTTTTCCTTAATGAACAAATGAATTATGCAGTAACCCCTACTCAGCCAACAAAAGGCATTTGCTGCCTAATGTGTTTGCCTAAATAGCAGTGAGTAGCAGGGCCTTCCTTTTAAGTGGATAAGGTACCTCTGCTCAGCTTGTGGGAAGTGTCTCGTTTAATTTAATTCAATAATCCCGATAAATGAAATAAATCCCTTTTGGGACATCCATTCCTTGAGTAGCGAGATAATAAAAAATGAGGTTCACAGAGAAAAAATTAGGACATTATGGTTGATTGAGCTTTTACAAAAAGCAGAAATATTAATACAGAGATATTCTTTATGTTTATAATTTTGCAGTAATGAATGAGGGCATCCATGTGGAAAACAATCAGAGCCGAGAACGGATGACGGCGATTGTGGGGCTTAGTGAAAGAACGCATTAGCCTTTTCACACACTCCCGATGCAAATTGTTTCACTTAAACTTTTTAAATACCATTCTGTGTCCTGACTTCATTTTAATAGGTTTGCCGATAAGAGAGCATAAGCATGAACTCAAAAGGCGGATCGTGGCTCCCAGCAACACATTTATTCACCACTTGATTCAAGAGTGGAAAATGGAAAATTGAAAAGAATGAAAGAACATGATCTTCCCCTGAAATAATCAGGTTTTTGCGCTGAATTGATATTTCATATCCACATGAAACATTAATTTGAATTCAATATGAATGCTGGTGTAATTGAATGCGTTGCTCTGCCTAAATTAAAACTAGCCTGTGTGGAGCCTGCCATAGATTTTATAGAAAACATTTCGTTTATTCAATTCTGTTTAGCCTGAAATTCATTTGATAAATATGTGTTGCACAACACAAACCGGCGACTTTACAAAAGTGAAACTGAGAGTGCTTGCATTAGAGCCTCAGCTAAAGTCTTTTACCATAAACCACATTAGACAGTTCTTTAGAAGACATCTACTTTGTTTGAAGCTACATTTACATACAATATATGCATAAGAAACAGCAGCACAGTTCATTGACTCCCACTGCATTTTTAATGATGGACCTAATCTAAGTAGGTTTGTAGTTCTTCTGTACCTGCTCATTACCACACTGATTTTATTTAACCCTCCCCCTCTCAGACTTATCACTTGTTTCCGGCAACTGCGGCCTCTTGTAAGTCAAATTGATTGAGTCATTCTTGAACATCTGTTGTTCAGCCAAGCCTCAAAGGTAATCCTACTAATGGCCCTCTAAGCTATCCACATAAACACACACATAAATAAAAATGTTTCCAAAGAGATTTGGTCATCGACTCACTGCTAATCAATTCTGCAGCCGCATCTGTTGATGAAGGGTTTGGAGAAGTACAGAGTAAGATATATGCAACAATCAATGGCTGGCATGGGGCAGACTGGGCCAGTGAGTGGCAGTCACGACTCCTTTGGGAATCAACGTTTACACGCAGACGGACTGAGCCTGTCGAATGCCTTGCCAAAAGCCCGACGGTTACACACACACACACACACGTGCACACGCAAAGTGGAAACACTGACCGCCAGAATGTTGTCCATCAATGACACGAGGAGTAAAAATTACAGCTCTCGTGAAGCGGAGTCTGTAAAGGGAACAAGTGACATTGCCTTTACTTTAGCCACTGAGTTCTGGCACACACTAATGTGGAAGATGTTGGATGAATGCAACAAAAGAAAGAAAGACTTTTCCAAGAAAAGAAAACGATCTTTCAACTTAACAAAATTACAGCATTTTTTTTAGTCACTGTGTGAATATGGAGCATCACCCAGTGGCCATTTCTGACAATGAGAGGGAGGACAAAACCTACAGACACACCCGTGAACAGTTATAGTTGTTTTTTTCTAGTATGTATGTTTTTGCTCTTTTGTTGCACTGGCAACTTGGCAATTTGCATCTGCAGCTAATAATTTATTGTGCCAAATTTAGTAGAAACAACTGCTATCAAGTGAAACCTCTCAATGCAGCATGGTTGTGGTGGGATTTAGGCCCACTTTTCTTTTCAGAATACTTTTAATTCAGCCACATTGGGTCTTTTGGGGGCATTAACAGCCATTTGTAGGTATTTTATATTTCAATTTTTCTTCATATTATAACCTCTATGTTTAACTGTATTTCTCACCACATGTATCAAGATAGACACCAAAATATTTAACTTTTAATTGGTAGTTGCACAGGATATTTTTCCCAAACATTCTGAAGAAACACCAAGATATTTTTCATTTAATTAAATGTTAGTGTGTTTATGGCTTTGAACCATAAACATCCCTTTTTGTGTCTTTTCTATTTGTGAATGGCCCTCGCTGTGTTTTTGTGTTGACCCAAAGTCTCCAGGAATCATTAAGTAACCCGTTCCAGATGAATCGATGTCACTAACTTTGTTTCACATCTATTCAATTTCTTTATTTCATGCATTATGTGTCACTATTTGAGCTCTTATAGCCCAGTTTATCTTGTCAAACATATCATATTTAAAACATTGTTTTATTCTGCACTACAGACAGTATTCAAGACTGTATGTGGCTTCTGACTAAGTCAGAAACTGTGATAAGTCAATATAATTTCCCTTTCATAAATTAAAAACGATATATTTTTGCAAAGATTTTATTTCATTCATAATAAGTAAAGTGAAAGGGCTAATTAAGTCAGGTTGTTTATGCCTTTCCTATCACATCTAATTAATGACTATGTAAAGATCCTCCATTCTCTTTTTAAGTGTATTTATCATTGTTTTCTGTGGAACGTTTGTTAAAATGCCAGTGAAATCAATCCTGTCCATTTTGGCAGAGACTTCCTGCTGAATTGTTTTATACTTTTCAGCAAAGACAAACACACCTGCCACTTTCACAATATGTTCTCCATGAGGGGAAAGTTAGAAATTACTCCAACACCTGGGCTTATACATAGAGAAATATCTGCATATGACAGACCAAGCTGGGCTTTTTTGGTTCACTCCTTCTGCCAAGCAATACCCATAAATTTAATTTCCAATCTGCTCTCCTTTTATTAGTTTGGGTGTTATTAAATGAGATTGCTTCATCTTAATATAATATATTTCCAGGGCCTGCGAATGTGGCTTGGAGCTGATATTCAAATTCAATAACATGGCCTGTACTTAGTGCATGGCACTAATAAATGCCAATGTATGATGCATATGAAGACGGGGCTCAGCGTGGAAGAGGTGGAGGGTAATAATAAGGCTGCGAATGTCCTTCAGAGGTGAGACATGCCGCTCTCCGTGCCTGTGTTCCACAATTCATATACCTGGAGAAGGCAGGTGACCTACACACAGCTGAAGAGAGAAGAGACAGATGTTCATATTTTCTGGTATTTTATTAACTAGACAAGACAAATCCCTGGCCACTGTATACACTAGCTGTGGTATAACACACAGGAGAGAACAGTGTAAATCACACTTGTGCTGCTAACCTTTAACCCTAGCTCAATGGACACAGAGCAGACTGAAGAATCATCTCCACCATTTGGTGCTGTGAAGAGAATAATACATAAACAGGTAAAGTACAATAGCTTGGTTGCGATGTGTGACCTCTTGACCTCTGTGGGGTTAGAATTTCCCATCTTCCCTTTTTCCCCCCTATTTTATCAGTGGAACTCAAGAACTACTCTCGCAAAGGTTGCAGCTTAGAAAGCTTAGCAGCAGCAGCGAGTGACCTTTTCTTTTATTGCGAATCTTTCAGTTTCATCATTATTATAAAGTGAGATCCATGCATATGATCAGTACAATGGATTTCTTTTTCATTAGTTGTGTAAAATCCCAGTCAGTGAATGGAGGGGTAGTCGTAGCCACCAGCCAGTCTTGGTTTCCCCCACCGTTCCCTCTCCTCCCACTTTCTGCTCCTCCTCCACCTCCTTCTTCCTCCACTGGTGGGATCTGACAGTTGGAATTAATATGCGAAGAGCTTTCTTTCTCCGTATGTTGGCTGAGGCTTTCCAGGTAACTTTATCAGGGGTAACATTATCGAGAGCTTTGCCGAGAGCTTCTTCATCATGCTCATATCCGAGCCTGCCCAACACTTGTCACTGTCAATCACAAGGTGATAATACATCAGCGACTCTCTCATTTGGTTTAATAAAATCTCCAGGCTTATTTGAACTGCAGTCATTACAGCAAATAATTGCCTCACATTAGTTTCTAGCCAGGTCTTAGCCTCAGGGATAAAAAAGGCTATTGCTATATAAAGGCTTCACTTGATGGTTTTTTTTAACCTTTACTCCCCAGTGATTCATATTTCTAAAATGAAAATTACATTTGAATCTAGATTTTGCTTCCTTTATCCAAACTAATGTTGTTATTACATATTATTTGGAAGTGGAGTCATCTGTTTTCACTTTTTTTTATCTATGTGCTGTCAAGATAGATTTCAGCAAGGATTGCCAATTGTAATATTTAACTGTCATTTAAACCAAATTGTAAATCTGAATCAGCAGGCTGAAAATTCTCTGAAGAAATCGCCTGACAGCAGGGAACATATTTCATCTTAAATTTGAATTCTGGCACCAGCTGCAGGTGAAGCAGCTGGAATTTGTACTAAACCCAGAGTGTATAAATCTCTCATAATGGACCAATCAAATAATAAAATGTACCATTACATTTCAGCAAGTACACAATTTTAAAAAAGACTCAATGACAATGCCTACTTTTAAATGAGTGTTTTATATTACCAATTTCCTGAAATAAAACTGGTTTTATTTCAGAAAACCAGAAGATATTTTTTGCATTTTAATTTTTTAGTTCTGTTTTGGCAGAATTGACACAATGTTAATCAATAACATTAGATTAATTAGATTGTTAATTATACAGATAAGATGTTTTGCCCAAACATCTTATCTGTATTATTTTACTGTGTTGGATGTACATTCCTACCATCTTTCTCCCGAGGTAAGCTATATCTCTCTTGCCATGAGCTCTGTTAAGGGTCATTTTTTAGGCTAATTTCTGCGTTGACTAAGTCGTTCTGAGGTCTTTAAGAAAAATCCCCACATGTTTTCTTTCCAGGCGCCATGAAATTTTTTACTTGACTCTTAAAAAACTGTATGTTACTGCCTGTGCAAATACAAATAATGTATGGTTTCTAATAAAACTAGAATGCTCAGAAATGTTGTTGTTTATTTAGTATCAAATAAATGATTAGGGAGTTAAACATGACAATTCATATTCAAAAGTATCATCAATGTAATAAATAAGTAATAAAATATATCAAAAACTTTAGGTGAAATGTACTATAATGTACGATAATGAAACATTCATTATGGTATTTTTTAAATTATTTAATTATTCATGTGTGTTGCACTGCACTATAAAATGATTTAAACTGTCATTGTGGCTTGTTAAATAGATCCTTACATCTGATTGGCTGACCAACTATCTCTGATTAGAGAGTAACTGTAATGGTTAGTGTGGACAGATAAAATAACATAACTTACGAATTACTTCAGCAAACAATTATAAAATAACTTTGAAAAATTTGTTGCTTAACTTAAGATGTTATTTGAAAAAATATATACTACTTAAGTGTTTTTATAAAAATTTTAGATTATAATTAAAATTATGTTTAAACAATTCAGAAATGATTTATTTATTGTGTTGTAGCACTCCTGAACTTGGTGGCATTTGATCTTCTTAAAGAAAGAAAAAAAACTTGTCTTGAGAGTAAAAGCTGAATCCACATTTTCTAGTTCAAAGAGGTCACATATTCAAGAAGACAATCTAATCTTCAAACTTTAATTACAGTCATTACTGTATTTGTTTAACCAAACAAGGTCGCAATAATTGATTAGATAAAGAATCAATGGCAAAAACAAAAGTCTCATTACAGAAGCAGTGTTGTGGACACTTGCACTCTTGTTTAGGTCAGATAGTTCATCCCAATGTCACTGAAGGCAAAGCAGGCAGGAACTCATTTGTTCTGAGGTGATTTTTGATTTGTGCATGTCAAAAAAGTGATGGTGACCTTGCACTGCCAATAAAGGAGACAGATACTAATTACCTTTGTCAGTGAAGTGCACTTGGGACAATACACAATCAGATAACAATAATCGAGTCAATAATTTGTATTTACTCTGAAACTTGGACAATGTCATTTCTCCCAATTAGTGCAATCATCCATGCATTAAATTAGTTTTTTCTTGCTCACCAGAAAACTAATTAGGGGTAATTGTTAGGAAATCAATCAATCAACAGAATGAACTTCCAATGAAGCGTGGTCAAAACTAAAGAAATGTGTGACACATATGGTTTGGATGCACCCTGACCTCTGGGGACTTGGCTTGGTAGACCTAAACAACCATAGAGAAGTGTGTAACTAAAGTGGTTTAGGGTACATATTAATATGGATTCAGAGATTTATTCAAATAATTGGATGCTTTAGATTGCATTCTGATTATTTGTCAGCATAATAATATTATTATCTAACCAGGTATATCTCATTGAGAATAAGACTCTGTTTTTCAAGAGCAGCAGCAGCACAACAGCAATTCCAAACCAGTAATTCAAATCATTGCCTTTGCAAAAGTATTTTGAACTTGTACATTTTGTCAGGTTACAAATACAAACCCCTTTGAATTTTTATTAAGTTCACTTGTGATAAACTAACATATATTTGTCCATAATTGAGAAGTGAAAGGAAAATAATAAATGATTCTCCAATCCAAAAACTACGGAATGGATTTGTATTCTGTCTGTTTGCGGTAACACTTTGAGGAATCATTAATCAAGGCAAACAAGATTTTCTGTACTACCCAACATTGATGATGTAGAAATAATAAAAATAAAAAATTATAAAAATTCCCCATCATCTTTTTATCAGCTCTGACCAACTTACCTTCCTTGAAACAAAGCCCATAGCATAATGTTGTCACCACCCTGTTTGACTGTGTGTATTTAGGAAGATATTATGATTCTCTTATAAACGCCAATCTTTGGATGTCAGCTTGCATAGACATGCTTATCATAGAAAATTTGAAGTTTCGGAATCCTACCTTAAATGTCTCTGCAACTTTATTGTTGACTCACATAGTGTGTCCCTTGGTTCTAATGAAGTTTGTTTTCTAAAATTCTCCACCAACCTGGAGTCTTAATAGAAAAAAATATCTAGAAATGTGTTAAATTTCCCTCCCGACCCCACTAGGGACAAAGGTGTAAGGAAAATGGATGGATGGATGGATGGATGGATGGATGGATGGATGGATGGATGGATGACGGACGGACGGATGGACGGACGGAGGATGGATGGATGGATGGATGGATGGACGGACGGACGGACGGATGGACGGATGGATGGATGGATGGATGGAGCTCGATTCTTCCATTTGATTGCTTATCTGACGTCTCTACACGTACAGCATAAAAAGAGACTCTCCCTTTAAAGCTAAAAATGGTCTCGCTTTGTGACAGAAGCTTCAACAAATCAGCTGCTAAGGCGTTATTCTCCTCGACCAATGGAAATTTAATTCACACAACAAGAACCGCCCCTCGTTAAGTTAGATTGAGCTCCGGTGTGTCCCAGTATCTCTAAGTTATCAACATTGATTAGCCAGACGGTATGACACCTAACGGAGTGGCAAGACTCAGCACATTTTAAAGTGGGGAACAACTTTTTAGAAAATCGGTTTTAAGCGGATTTCTACACGTTTGAAGCTTACACGGTAAGCCACATCACTACGCTGTTTACGTACGGCAGCTGAAATTAAAGGACCAGTCGAGTTAGCAACGTCAAAACAAGCTCTGAAGCTAATGCTACAGATGGGGCTTAAGTCGACGAAAACAAAAATTTGACAGCAGACAACGCATGTGTATGCACTTTATCTACTGTACCATTACATCTGGTGATTTTATAAATCTTTATATTCGGGTGTCAGCTGAAATTAAACTCATTATTGTTACCAATTGCAGGTCAATATCGCTCGCTAACGAAGCGCTGCATCTCTGGGCTAAATTACACCAGAACTCGCTGTTCTTTTAAAAGTATGTTTACTTTGCATTGTATATTGTTTTCATGGCTTGCCATTGGCCGAGTCGTCATGTCATATTTTATAAACCCACACATTAATTCAGCAAGTAAAACACAAGTAAACTCCTACGTTAGCTAAAGCTAAGCTAGCCCAAACAAGCCGTTCTTTTAGCTCATTCTCTTATTGATTTTCTTATTTATGCCTTGTTCACCTGCTTATCAATGTATTCCAGTGTTCGCTGTCAGTTGAATTGCTTGTGTGCTTGCTATATCGTAAGAGTCTGTTCAAATGTAATCAGGTTAGCTGTTTTTGTGACCTCAGCTGCAGAAGCAATCCTCTAATGTGCCGTGTTTCCACAACAGCAGCAGCGGATGGCCCTCTCTGTGGTTGGTGTGGGACCTGCTGATGCAAGAACACCAATCTGAACCTATGACTGAGTGATGAACCTAAACCCCTTCTGGAGCATGTCTGCCAACACTAGTCGCAAGGTAAATTGTTGACCCGCCCCCTCCAAGTATTTACATTATTAAGAAGTCTTTCTTGGGGCAAGACGGAACAGAAGTGTGTATCAAGTGTTGGAAGGGCAGCAGCATATTCTGTTTCAAATAGACTGAAAAAAATTTACTCTTGATTAAAAGACTTCAAACCAAAGTAGTGATATGATTAAATGTTTTGTTGTTTTAAGTTGTAGCTGCTTGAAATCTCAGTACACTGAAAGCTGGCCCAAAAGTAGTCACATAAACCAACTCTTTCTTTTAAAGGAGTCCTTTGTTTAATTCAGTTCTGCAGATTTCATAGACATTTCCGTAGGAAAATGTTTGGCCACCATTTTCTGAATGGGTGTGTCTTAATTTTTTGGTTAGTCATGCAAATGTTTCTTTATTCTGGTGTAATGGATGAAACTTTGAGTAATTTCATTGGTATGTTTATTTGTAGCACTCTTAGTGTATGCCAACAGTGTTTTTAGGATTTTAAAGACTCATTATTACACTGCTCCTCTGATCTGCGTTGTGCTTCTTGTGTACACTGATGTAGTGAAGCAATTTCATAAATATACTGTAACTGGATATGCTGATATCTGTAACCAATTTTCTGATGAATATTGAGCCAAACAACTGCCTCATGTAAATGTGCATCTAAAACATTTTCCTCCTTTTGTCCTCCTGTGTAATTGACAACAAATCTTCACTTGTTGCTGTGATCCTCTTTGTCCCCAAAACAAACCAGCAGAAAGCTGACGAGGAGCAAAGTGGGCACACAGACCAGAGAGCCAGCCCAGCCAGGACTCACTTTGGCAAAAAGGTCCTTCCGCCCATTCCTAAGAATGCAACCCCCATTACTAAACCTCCATCAATGGGCAGTGCAGCCCACCCAGCCAATGGCACACATGCCTCCTACGGCCCTTTTTACCTGGAGTACTCTCTGCTGGCAGAGTTGTGAGTATTTTTCCATCCTAAGAATAAAAAGTCTTAAGTTTATCTTTACTGATTAAATCTGTTGTAATGTGACCTACAGCACACTTGTGATTAAGCAGAAACTCCCTGGGATTTATGTCCAGCCATCCTACAAGTCAGCACTAAGTAAGCATCAATGAAATGACCGCTACATTTTAATAACCTGAATGTTGATCTTATGCTTTATGTGAAATATTTATATTTCATTTTTCCTGCATTGATACACTTCAACTAGAAACACAATAAGTAACACTTCTTGAAGGCAGTTTCTTTCTCCCATTGTTTAGTGTGGTTTGGGGTCATTTTCATCAGGCATGGTTTGTATCAAGATGGTGTCTTCAAATTCACTGTGTATATTCCAGACAACTATCCAGACGGGGAGTGTCCTGTAAGTATTTTTAATTTTACTTTAGATTGCTTGTAATTAAAGAGCCTTTTAGATGTACTTAGCTTGAGAAATGTGTGTTCCCCTAAACCTGTAATCTTGGGGACAAATTTTAAAGTTTCTTTTTTTTTTAATTTCAGAAATTGGTATTCGACATCCCAGTCTTCCACCCTCTTGTCGACCCAGTATCTGGAGAGCTGGATGTCAGAAGAGCTTTCACCAAATGGAGGTATGTTGTTTTCCTCTCTGGAATGCAAACAATTTTACATTCTCATCATCAGATTGTTTATGTGGAGTAGACTCCCTCTCAGAGCAGCTTGTTTTAAACTTGTAAATTGCAGTCAACTTGTGGGTTTACAGTCAACACTTTGTAAACATAAATCTAATCTTTCTTTAGACGGAATCACAACCACATCTGGCAAGTCTTGATGTATGCACGTACAGTTTTTTACAAGATCAACACAACGGAGCCACTAAACCCAGAAGCAGCAGTTCTGTGAGTTTGAGGCAATTTTTCTCTAATGTTTAACATGACTTTTTATTTAAAAAATCTTTTAAGATTCAATAATTTCTCTACATTTTTATAGATTCCTTTAGATAACTGTTGTAATTACCTATTTGAAAAGGAAAAAAAAGCTGGTGTTTTGATCGTGAAGACTTTAAGATCCCTAGAAAATGGTATTTTCAATTGCTTACAAATGGAAATCCACATTTTTTCATATTTGTCCTCCAGGTATGAAAAAGATGTGCAGCTATTCAAAAGCAAAGTGGTGGACAGTGTGAAACTATGCAACAGTCATCTTTTTGACCAGCCTAAGATAGATGATCCTTACGCAATAAGGTTTGTCCCCATTGACATTCCTGTGCTGACCACAGAAAAACACACCCTGCATACCTGTTAGTTTGGAAGAATCTTTGACGGTGAATAGTTGCACTCTGAAATTGCGTCATTCTTCTCCATTGGTTTTAGTTTCTCTCCATGGAACCCAGCAGTGCATGAAGAGGCAAAGGAGAGGATGTTCACATACAAGGTAAGTTGCATGAATATCTTGAAATCTGCTGAACTTTACTCAGTTACGGTTTGGATAAAATGTTTGCATGGAATTTGTTCAGCTGATGTGTAACTGCAATGTCTTTTTTTTTTTTTTTCTGCTCTTTTACCTTTTAGAGACGACCTGAGGAACATCACAGAGGAACACAGGTGTCAGGGTTATCCTGGGTAAAGCCTGGTTCAACCCAACCTTTCAGCAAAGAAGATGGTCCTCCTCAGAGCTGAGACTGCGCTGTGTGCCCTGGCCACTAGATGGAGACAAAGGTTAACTGCTACACCGTTGGTTTTCCTCAGCTGTTTGTGTAGTGGACTCTTGAAAAGGTTGGGAGATCTTAATTTTTATCTCCACTTTATTGCTCAGCTTTAAAAGCTCTTTAGGCTGCTCTTGACACAGCTGTAGAACAAGGAAGAATAGTTTTGTATCACATGTAAATTGAAAATGACAAATGGATGTCTAAGCTACGTCATTCAGGCTGTGATGCAATCAAAGTGCATTGTCTGTCTCATTCATTTTCTGCTCCATGCACATTTAGTTAGACAGGGAGATAAAGTCCCAAACAGGGGTCAGATGTATGAACAAAGCACTTTGTATACATATGGAAAGCATAGTAGATGACCTAATTAAAACTACTTATGAAATTGGCTTAGGACTGTATTTGCTAGGCTTATTTTCCTTTTCAAAACAGCAGAGTGACTGAAACTAATTCAGGTTTTTTTTTTCCAATATCCACTGAGTTAGTGTTTTTAATTTGTCTTCAGATCGCATTGTCCTGTGTGTTTTAGAAGCATCCTTGCTTTATCACCTGATTCTAAGGGCTTAATTCTGCAGAACTCTGCTGTGTTACTGTAACTTTACATTATGTGAGCTGAAGTTTAGTACATGTAGAACATTGTGAGCTGAAGACTAAAGATTAGGAATGCTGCTCTACAGCTTAACATGATTTGGGTGTTTTTTTTGTTTTTGTTTTATTAGACAACAGTTTTTACTTTGGTTGTTTTATGTAACTTCTATTATGTGTAAAGCAGAGCAGCCAAGTATAATTTTAAATAAGATGCTACATAAATAAGTTTGTTTCATTTTGTTGGATTTTAATGATTTTTGAATGCTTTACATACCTTTTGGCTATTGGTTATTAATGATCAATGTAGATAAGTTTCCATTCTAAAGTTCTGTCTAGTTTCCTTAAGTTTGAGATCCCATAAACTCCTGTCTGCAAGATTTTGTCACAAGATTTGAGGGAAACTATTTTTATAAGGTTCATTTGCTTCCATCTGGGCAGCACAGAGTTTATTTGAAGCATATGTTGATACTAATTTACCAAGATGTTGACGCAAATCTGGCGTTTTCTTTATTATGGTTTTGGTTTTTCTCAAGACTGGTTTGGATTGATGCTGAAGTTCTCTCCAAATGTAACTCTTGACTGGTTTGCTTGAAGTTGTTTCCAAGGATTTACATTAGAACAGTTTAAATGGTGGTCAAACCTGTATGAGTAGTAATTACTTGTCACTGTATAAAATTCAGAGAAAAGTCTCTGTGCAATCTGGACTTTAAATTTATTTGCATTGTTGTGGTTTGAATGGTTCCCTAACCTCAACATAAATGTACTTTTTTTTATTCTGAAACCAATAAAAATGATTTTTAAAGCCATTCTGTGTTCAGTTATTGATGTTTAAATTGGGAAATTAACCAGAAAAATGTAAATCTTCCATCACCATTTGTATGTAACTTTTTTTTTTTTTTTCAACAAAATGAGAAAGCCTTTTCTATTTTAGTCACTAAATAAAAGGTTACAGCAGCAATTTACCTTGGCTAATTTAACCATTGTGTCCACTAGAAGGATCTGGCGCTGACTTTTCAAGTTTTATTGAAGGTAAACCTAAGAGATAAAACCTAAAAACAAATCTAGAAGAATTAGAACTTTTGTATTGTTTTGGATGGTGATGCTGTGGTATAGAATAAGCTCCAGTAGCAGTCAGTCTTGCAGCAAATCTAAAGAGGCCTCTGACTGAAGATGGTTGCATGAAAGTGATTGTAATGGATTCTAACTCTGGTTGAATGGTTGGACATTCCCATCATGTCTATGAATAGATGAATGCTTCACCTTCAAGAAAAATTGTTGCCAAGGTCCAAACTGGTGCAACTCCATGATTCTCTTCCTGGAAATTGACATGCTAACAGTTCAATTTCCAAGCAGCAGAGAAAATATTTCACAACATTCTGGATTACATCCACCAGTAGTTAGACATCACTGTTAATCCACCTCATTTGCTTCTGCCACTCTTAATTTTTGGCAGTACGGTTAGAAGGCCAGACAGAGAAATGTTGGCGTCAGGGATATGATTCTTGCCCACTGTGACTGACGGAGGACATAGCTTGAACTTCCTATTTCTCTCTCTACTCTTGGTTCCTGTTCTGTATCCATAAAGTCTCCTATTCAACTCCTCTTGGATTGGGGTCTTTGTTCAGATATTGTTTTAGGTTTTGAGATGCTGATCAGCTGTTCCTTGTAAAAACATCTTGTTGCTATGGTTATGTGTCATAACTACCCAATTGACGTCAAAACTCAATTGGGTAGTTATTGAGTTTAAAAAGTGTTAAACATTTTTTATTTTGTCCACATTTCTCTATTTGTTGACGTCATCCTGATGAGATACTCTAATCCTAAATGTGTTTTCATTATCTGGAAGCAGAATGTCTTTAAACAGAACTAAAGACCTGAAAACGTGCCTAAGTTTTCAAGTCTTAAATTGAATTTTCAGTGTTATTCAATGTATATTCATCCATATATAGATGGCGTGAATACTTGCCATCTTAAGAGGACAAAAATACATTAAAAAAAATTAACTGTGGCTCAGAGTTTTAGAGAAATACAGCCATGTGGATCAGACATGACAGGACAGGGTATTCTTTTAAACCAAACAGTGCAGATAAAGCACTGTTTGGTTTATCTGTGCCTATGCTCAGACTCTGGCATGCACAGAGAAGATGGTTCTCTCAATGCATATTGTTCAGAACGTTGCCCAGATAATGACGTGCGTCAGTGGAGTATCTATTTAGGGCAGGAAATAACTGTGAAATAAAAGCACCATTTTAATCTTGTTAGACGTCACTGTAATGCATAAAAACTAAGACTAAATGTTCATGCAGCCCTTTCCATTTTGGAAATGGTCGTGGTACCTGAGCATCTACCCCCTGTGTTGATTCTTCAAATAAATGTCCAGGGAAAAGTCAGACAACTCGCATCTTAATTAAATAAATGTGCATAGTTTTTTAAACTTAACAGTTCCTCTATCTGAGTGTTTCCACAGTTCCTGCTCCCATGTGACTGACTGATTTCTCTCTTTGTTTTATCATCAATATAATTATTTGTTTTCAGTCGTTACTGAGCCATTTTAAAGTGCCATGTCTGTCCTTTTGTTTTTGACCTTTGCAAAGCACTTAGCGATGTACCGGACTGTATTCAAACAGTTTTGATATATTGATCAAAAGGAAATTTAGAATTTAATTTGGAAAGGCAAACAATCTAAGTTGCTTAAGGTCCAGTGCAAAATTTCCACAACAGTAATAGTTTGAGAAGATCGAGCTTCTGCTGGCATCACCATTTTATCAAATCCAAAATCAACACAGCTTTCAAGTAGGCAGGGCAGTCAGAAGGAGGGAAGCTGTTTAGGAAATCTATAGTAACTGATGCCCTGGAAATTCAATACAAGGTATTTGAGATGAGGCAAGCAGAGCGGCAAAACAAATCAGATGGAAAAGGTCAAAGAGGTTCATAAACATAATTACAGGCAGCCGTAGCTCATGACTGTGGTAGAGAATTTGTCAAGCTAACAATCTGGTTGAACATACTGTAACTTATGGTAACTTAAATCTGACAAATCTGTTGGTGTTTACTGACGCCAGAAAACACACATAATTATTTCTCTGTGGCACTGTACTTGGTGGTGGCGTGCAAAGTATCAATACACCCAAACCTTCTTACATTTTGTCAGTTTAAAACCTTAAATATCTACGTATTTATAATAAACAACTCAGGTGGGAGAATCTGTTAGCGAGGCTCTCAACAAATCTGACCTCCATGGACGACTGGTAAAAGAAATCCATATAAAGTGGGCCATAAATAATAACAAGAAAGCAGCAAACAGGTGAAAGAAGATGCTCCGATTAGATGAGCCTAACATGGAATTTGTGGAGGAAATCCAACACTGGAGAAAATCCTGGAGACATTCTCTCAACATGATAGCAGAATTATGCACTGGGTCGGCTTTTCTTTCATCATTTCATGTAAAGCACCTTTGAGAACCATATGGAGGGAGGTCAGAAGACCTTTTGGATTGTTATCGTGTAATTTTGCTTCGTTTCAAAATGAATCCTGAAATGAAGATCATTTTAACCACACGTGCATCGCTTGTGGTTTTTGATTGATCAAAAACCACAAAAAATATCCAGCTGAAGTATGTGAAAAACTTTCAGTGTGCTTTTCAAGCTGTTGCATTTTTGACATCCATATTTATACAGACTGCCGTGTGCTTGTCAACATTCACGTGACCACCACTAGAGGTCAGCATGCACCCACAGTGAGGATGGTGGGTTTCACTTCTGTCACGTTCGCATTTAGAAGCCACTCCGGTCCATGTGCGAAAGTAAAACCTCTCCGGATTGGCTGTGGCATGGACGCGGCCATCTTATGCACTCTGTCAACACAGTGACTATCCAGCTGATAACATGATTTAATCAGCCGATCTCAGAGGGACAGCCGATGGCGCACAGTCCGCTCAGGTACACACACGCAGGAAACCGGAGCTATATTTTACTTTAAACTGGGTTACTTTAGCAGATCGCAGCCTGTCCAATCACAGAGAGAGTCACTAATATGCAAATGCGCTGTTATCGCCGTCACGTCAGCAGCACCAGAGCCGCTGCGCCGTGGTCGCCAGCAGGAGTACAACTAACAACACAGCTCCAACTTCGCCCGGTAACACTCTGCCAACACTGACGCCTGGAGTTGCGCTTTAGGGGTTACTTCCAGGTAAGAAATAACACCTGTTTTTCATTGTTGTGGCAGGCTGAATTGGGACTCGAACGGTAGTGTTTCATTCAGGCTCGGAGCTGTCAAATATCGGACAGTCAGTTGGTGAGGGTCGGCTCAGCTGTCTGATGACACACCGCCTATCTGAGCCTGTATCCTCCTGCGAGACACGACGCCGTCGAGCGGCCAAAACTTAAAAGTTTCCTTTCAGACTAACTCGAATAAACGAGCCTCACTTAAAGAGTTTGTTTGGTAACCAGAAATAAGCCTTTAAAGTAGTTCTTCTGGCTGGGTGGTTCTGGTGGTGGTCCTGAACTGACAGCGACCAGCCAGAATGTGAACGTTGTGTAAACGCAAGCAGGATTAAAACGTCGATAGTTTCTTCACAATTCAATGGAAACGAAAGTCGAACTAGTTATTATCTCGGGCACCATCACGGGCGACCTCTCCATCCATCCATCTTCGGCCTCCAGCAGCACCTCCTCTCCCCCTCCTCCACCATGTCCTCCGTGGAAAAACGTCACGACACCTTTTGAATCCAAAGTGAAGGTTTGGCCACGTGCGACGCCCCCCTCCGGACGGCTCGAGGCTGGGAGTTTACGTTGTTTAAAGCCAATATCCCACGTGCATCGCGTGTCGTTTTTGCTCGGTTGTGCTTTAAAAGTAGCGCAACACATTGGCGCTTCGTTGGCTCGTCAAACAGCGAGCTCAGAGGCGCTGAAGCCATTTCTGCAGGAATTTCAAATGGATGCTGCTCACCCCAGAGTGCAGGTCTGGTTTGTTAATAAATAATTTAAAAGAGCTTACTAAATGGGACTTGTTGCTACTTTTACATAGGGGGTACAAAAGTTTCGAAATTAAACCTTGCTTTCTGGAGCAGCAATTCTCCTGCTTACTTTTTTAAAATTTAATTAAATTTTTTAAATGGCTAGCTCTGCACACGTTAATCCCAGGATTATATTCCCAAAGTCGCAGTTTAAACGGATTGACTTGCGCAGAAGTTGCCATTGTAGCCCTTCAGATTTATTTGCTGTTTCAGGGCCCAGTTTTTAAGGGGTCAAATTTGTGTTTTTGTGCTGCACGTGGGTGGACGTCATGATTATGAAGGAAACAGCTGGAAACCCACAAGGAGGAACAGAGTCTGTCTGAAGCCAGTTGGGAGGCATTTAATTCAGTAATGAGTGGACATATTAGTTTTAGTCTGTTGAGTACATGGGCAATATGACATTCGTGTGTTACATTGTCATTCTAGAGATTTACTTTTATTTGTTTGGCTGGGTTTAATGAAAACATTAACACTTTTAGGTGCAGTTTGTGACATGCTATGATGGTTTGTCTTATTCATTTTGCTGTTTTATTTAAAATGATTAATTAGGAAAGTACCCTCCCAGAATCTTTCTGGAGCAAAGACAACTGATCAGATTTATCATACCTTACAAAAGTTTTCATGCCATTTGAAGGTTTCCCTCCCTTTTTTTTTTTGTCAGACTAGAACCACACACCACTTTTTTCTCTTTTGAGGTTTGTCTCCTGGCTGTGAATATCTGAAAATAGATTTTTTTTTCTTTGCCCATTCTTTCAAAATGGCTCGAACTCAGTTAAAATAAATTGACAGAAACAATTTGAATCTTGCCCCAGCGTCTGACTGAGCCTTACCACATAAGTATGGTTTGATTTCAACTAGGGCACAGTCATACTTGTGGCATATGTGATAATATTGGTGAATGTTGCAAAAAAGTTTCTTTCCAATTTGGTTTCATAGCAAATGCCGAACTCCAGATAATCAGTTTTTTTAGTGCCTGTAAAAAAAAATTCTAATGCAACTTATAATTGCCATCTCAACAACAATCTGCTGTTTTGACATTGTACTTTCATGACTTTATAACCTTACCACCACTTTACCTTCTAAAACGTATGCTGCCTTAAACGACAAGTGTCACCTTATACATCAGCAATAAAGAGCTTGAATGCATTCTCTTTAAAGATTTAGCTAACATTTATTGCAGACCTGGCAGTTCTTCTGTAAATGTACTGTGAACAGTAATTTGGTTCACAATATATTTGGTTTGATGTACATCCCTTGTTAAAAAAGGGCTAATTATAGAAATTTAAAAAATCCATGTTTTTGAGTTCTATCTCATGTTAAAATGTTGTTACTTTATGGAAAACATTCCTGGATGGTTGCTTTGATTCTTTATTCATGTTTGAGAAATCATTGAAGCCTCTGTGGCAGACACAGTTTTATGGTGACATGCAGCATTAGTTTTCCACCAGCCATGACATTGGGCACATAAACCAAAAAGTTCATTTTCTGTCTGACATTTTTCCACATGCTTCAAACTGCAGGCTGGTATTTTGACGGTCTGGCAGTCCTGCCAAGTCAAAAAAATGCTCTTAAAAATTCAGAGCTTGGCATATTGTTTTAGAAATTCTCCCAAACTCTGTCCCTGAGATGTCTGCTGTGTTTCTTGACTTTCATGATGCTGTATGTTCACTAATGTTATCTAACAAGCTTATGAAGCTTTCACTGAACAGCTGCATTTATACAGACAGGTGGAGTCTGTTTTACTAATTATGTAACTACTCAAGACAGCTGGTTTCACTAAATTTAGTAGATTGTCTTCAGAGTAAAGCATAACGCTCCTTTTATTATGGCAATTGTCCACTATTGACTGCTCTATTACATATAACTCTATATTTGTAATGGTTCACAGTACATGCCACAGGGATACAAAGGTCAAGAAGTATGATTACTTGTGTTGTTTCTTTTTCATATTTGTATTTTTTCTTATTTCTCTCTGTTTATTTGTGTCTTTATGCTCAAATTGAATCCTCATAAGTGTATGAGATTGGAGAAAATCTTCATATTAGATATTGTGTGGTAAATCCATCTTAAACTGTTTTCTCGCCATCATGGACTTTTTTTTATTAGAATGTCAATGATAATGGTTGACATCATCACTGACCTAAGACTGACCAAAATATTTTTCAAAAAAATTACCTGGAAATACTTTCCAATGTGGGATAATCTATTTTGCTAGTGCTAATTAACTTCTTTAGGGTTGCGGTCAAAAGGGCACACATATTGAATCTCTATTGATTGTTTTGGGACAAACCCAGAAGTGTCATCACAAATGGTCAATAGACATGAATCTGCCTTTTTTCCATCATTATTTAAGTACATTAGCAAAAGAAAATTAACCTTTAAGCTACTCCCAGATGGAAAAACACTGAGGCAGTGGCTAGCTTGTGTCTGCTGTTTTAGAAAGTAAACAGCTTGAGACAAATCATAAAACCTTATCAAAATGTTACGGGGGACTTAGCATTTCATTCTTATTGTTACTCTGATCACAACGCAACAAGGTTACCAAGCAAGAAGAAAGTTGTGTGAAATTAAAAGCCAAAAACAGGAATGACTTAATGTTTGCTGTAAGTCTGTAGTGGAAGGTGAATGTGATGTTGACCCTGTTGGTGTGACACTTTGCTTTGAGAGGAAACATATTTCCTTTCAAACTTGCTCATGTCCCTAAATGTATATTCGGTTTCTACTCAAGTCTAAAATGTTTTTAAGTAAATTAAATTACTCATAAAAAAAATCTGAGTGGACAATTAGACTTAAAGTAAATTATAGAAATTTTAAAAATTTAGGGTTGTTTATTCATTAAATTTTTTTATGAATGAAAAATGCTTTGTGTATGATGAGCTACTGACTGAACAAAGTAGAGTTTTGCATTTTTTTCTTTGTTTATTTGACCAGGAAACAAACTTCCTAGAAGGCAAGAACTACTTTCCATTAATCTAGTTGTGGGGCATGCTTACTAGCAGTAGGTTAAATTGAGTTCTGATTAATTATCCTGTGATGTTTTAAAGACTGATTGCAGTTTCCTTGGAAAATTCAGATTTTTATTTCAACCCTCTGATATGTCAATCCAGATTTATATCTATTCTCTATTTAACACTGTAGTTTAAATTTATACTGGATAAACATATTTTCTTCATAGGGAAATATTTGCTTTTTAGTAAGTGTTAATTTAAAAAAGCAATATGGTACTTTGCTCTTATATTTCAGAGGAAATCTTTTAGTGCTTCAGCGTCACAAGACTGTGACATTTATCCAACCAATATCTGACTAAGTTTGTTCTTTATCTTCTTTAGAAAGCAGACGACATCTCCTTAATCTTTTGATCCCTAATTGCTTTCCATCCACGCTTTGAAATATAGAAATATATAATACAAAAAGGATGAAACTGTTGACACAGTGTCTGCTGTAGTACGGAAAAGACTCAACCTGAGATATCTGTAATGTTTTTTTAATCTGATTTTACAACAAGGTAACTATACATTTTAAAATGCTTATGTAGAGTTTCATTCAAAGGTTTTACATATAGTCATTGTGGAAATTAGTTATCATTAATATTGGACTTTAATTTTTGAATTTATACTGCTTTTTTTCTTGGGTTAAATGATTATAGGACATATAACTTTAGTGATTTCCAGAAGAAAATTACTTAAATGTGCTCCTTTTTTTTTTGTGGATTTTTTTTCTCTTTGGTTCAAATGAAATCAAATTTATACATGACACTCAATATTTCATTAAGCTTTCTTACACCCCATTTACACTCTTTTTTTGTCATCATTAGAATATTTCTGGCATAATCTTGGCTGAATAGTTATGTTAAATTATCAACTAAATGGATAGGTTTGCTGGCACACATCTGGCTTCGAAGCATAGTCTAGAAACTAGATTAGTGAACAACACAAAATTGGTTGAAATTGTTGAACAACCCATTAAATCCAAATTTATCCATCTAACCCGAAATGCCACTCTTGGATAAAACAGTAATAATGATCAGGATATTGAAGACTAAGTCCGTAAGGACTGAAGGCCATTATAAACTGGTTAACTGCTGATGTTGGTGTCTATATGAAAGTGAGTTGTACATCAACACGGACAGTAAGGGCGTTGACCTTGAATGACTTGCCTGCTCCAAAACAAACACTTCACAAGTTTGTAAATGCTTTCTGTAGTAAGTCTTACAATTGAGACAAAGCAAAGATTTAGATGATTACCCACAATAACAAGAAGTGTGTTTGGAGGACCAGAGGTGAGATTTTCAAACCTAACCACACTGAACTAACTGTAAAGCTTGTTGGTAGCACCTTCTTGGTGAGGGTTTGTTCTGCAACCAGTGGCACTACATGATGACTTCTGTGCATCATGGATGTCTTTTTTCAATGGAGTAGAAAAAGTCCTGTCATTTCTGTAAGAAGACTACCACTAATTTTCTAGAGTATTGTTTATATTTTCACCCGCTTCACACATCTAGAGTTGAAATTTTTATTTGCAAAGTGGCTCAAAATCTGATTATCAGTAGATTATCTACATCTATGAACACCTATGTTCAGGTTTTCTACATGTTCTCAATTAGACTTAGGTCCGGTCTTTGACTGGTCCACTCTAACAAATCAATATTTTGACGTATAAGTTTTCACTGCAGCTCTGGGTGTATTTGTATCCTCTGTGGTTGGCCTGTTTTTGCTCCATCCACCTATCTCTCCTGTGTGTTCCCTGGTCTCCATGATGCTGTTTGTTGTTGTTCTCTAACAGACCTCTGAGGCCTTTACAGATCAACTGTGTGAAAATCGCTGAATGCAAATGCATGGCACACTTTCTGGGTTATTATTGGTAAAAAAAAAAAAAAAAAAAAAAGCTTTCTGTGTTGCTGTTGTAATATGACTAAAAGGTTTTTATGTTTATATGTTTAGTGTGATTAAAATGTTTAATATATTTAAACAAAGCCATTCTTAAAGCTTCATGTTAAACATTTAAAGGGAATATGTCTGTATCTAGGCTTCAGAGTGCAAGTCAGCACGTAATGACTGACCTGGGAAAGCTTCTGTCATCTTCCGCTGGTCTGTGGTTGCAGAGCACTTGCATGCATGTGCTTAGAGGGCCTCTTCAGCCTCTGCCCTTTGCTGCTGAAATTCTATCAGCTGTCTGCACCTCCCACACATTCTGCAGTAGCAGAGCAGGCAGCTTCAAGCCTTTCATAGGTGGGGGGTTGACGTGAGTTTGTGTGTGCATATCTGTGTGTGTTTTTGTGAAAGGGGTGGGGGTACAGGAAGAGGCACCTGCTGGTGAATGGTTTACACCAGCTGCTTTGCTCCACACATGAAAAGAAGTGCTGATGGATTATTGACACGAACCATCATTTTCAATAAATATTTATCAAAAAAAAATTGCTTCTTTTAAATATTTTGTTTGTCTTTTTGACAGGAACACCACATAATGGAGATGCTCTAACTGTGAAGACTGATTCACTGGGACCATCTTGGATCCAGAGGTGCCCTCTGATTTCAGTCATGGACTTTTTTGATGATCCCAACCTCTTTGTCGGGGGTTTGGATGGGCTGGATGACGATGGTTTCCATTCAGCACCATCGCTTGTGGATGAGCTCAATCTCAGTGCTGGTTTTGAACCCCTTCAAGTGGAGGCACTTGGCCCAGGGAAGCATCAAGAAATGATGCCACCAGTCTCTTCCCAACAACCTGTGCCCAGTTACACCCAGCCAATGGTTCATTATACTGGGGTTAAGGCAGAGAATCCCCTGGGGCAGGTATTTTCTGGTTCTCGAAGCACAAGTTGTGATGTGGGTCCTGAGCAACATGGCCAGTACCACAGAGCCACCATTAGCCAAGTACCTCAACCCAACGGGCTGTTCTGCAGTACTGGAAGCCCAATGTGGGGCAACCAAGACCAAAATGGGAACATGTTTCACCATGTATCTCAACAGCAGCATCAGCAGCAACAACAACTTTGTCATCAGCAACTGCACAACCAGCAACTTCATGGCAGACAACATACTCAGCAGCAGCACCGTTCTGGTCATCAAGCTGAGCAGCAACAGAGAATGCGACAACAACAGCTCCAACGACAGCACAGTCATCAGCAACAGCTGCTAAACCAGCATCAACAGATTACCACAGCGAGTGTTTGCCTGCAGCAACAGCAGCATCCCACATTCTCCTTTCTCCAGGGAGGTCAGTCCAACAGCCAGCAGCAGATACACCATTCTCCACATCAACTACCTGTAAGAGAATCCCAGTTTCATTCCAGGAGTCTTCCAGGTAAGCCTTTTTTGGAACGTCAGAATGCCTCTTTAAGTGGAGCCTGCTTGCAAACACGTCAGCAGCAGGGGAGCTACCAGTTGGTCAGGGGAGGTCCGGCCTTCTCCGTATCTGGACTCGAGGACTCTCACCTTTCATTCCCCATACATCCATCATCTGCAGTACACTCCTTGCCTGCATGCTCTGTCAGTTCAGCTCATGCTTACCAAGCGGCGGAGTTCCCTGCCTACCCTGGAGAGCCAGAAATACCCAGTCTCACTCAGCAGTCTTCATGTAGGCCCATCACTACTACACCAATTACTACTACAGTGCCTAGGCTGCCTGGGACAGCATGCCAGTTCCAGTCCACAGCACACGTGAGTCAGCTGCACTCTGGAACAACGGTTAGCCAGGCAGACGAGTGTCCCTTCAGAGCCTTACGCTGTTCTGGAGAAACCCAGGCAGTCTGCAAATCATCAGAGCTGTTCGGCGAGTCAGTAAATTGCTATCCAAGCATGACAAACCACCTGCCCTCTGAGCAGCAGATCAACTGCGAAGTTATTAACACTAATGGGTACCAAGCTTTTGGAGACAATATTATGCCATCAGAGGCCCAGGATGGAGACTTGGAAGCCCTGGATCCTCCTGACCTCCTGCCTGATCTGCTCCCCCAGCTGGAGGACGCTCTGAGGCAGCAGGACGAATCCAGCTGTTCTTGGTTTGATTCCAGTCAGAAGAAAGGGCACGAAAACAGGAAACCAACTGCTATCGAATGCAAAGAGGAAAAGGTAATATTTTTAATTTGTTTTTATTAATCTATCCATTATGTGGTTCTCTCTGGGTTAGATATGGCCAGGTATGAGATAAAGTTTTGAAAACCTCTAATGAAATACTATGGGTTCAAAGTATTTCCACAAATTTAAAATAAAAATGTGTGACAATCTTTTATTTTAAACAGAAAAGCAACACTTGGTTCTATTCCTGCCAACATAATGTATGTAACAGAACATAATGACACATTTATTTTGATTTCGATATTTTAACATAAGTCAAAATTTCATGCAATTTTTAGTTATAGTGTTCAAGTGGTTTTTATTGAAAATATTGTTCCTTAGTTTTTTTTTTCTTTTTGAGAAATATAGCATAGCAAGAAGATATTAACTAGTTTGTCCGGTGATTTTCTCACCAAATTGGCCTACAGTCAGCTGCTCAATACGCATGTCAGATTTGTTAAGTTATCAGTGGAACAAAACATTTACACTTAGCCACTATTTAGGCAGCAGTCCTCCTAATCAAGCAAGTGGCAAAAGTCAAAAGTAATTCTGTTTTGACAGGATGTAATCTTCTGCAGAAGCTCACACAGAAGACGTAAAGGATGAAAAAAAAAACATAACTATGGTGCAAGACTACTTTTTAGGGTTGTTGTAAACAAATATTTTAGTAATCGAGTAATCTATCAATTATCCTCACAACTAGTCGAGTAATTGGATGAAAAAAGATCAAATAAAACATTGGTAAATCTAACATAACAGCAGTATTATTATCACATATCAACATCAGTCCAGTTTTTCATATTTTAGCTAACAATTACTGGACCGGACGTAATGCTGCTAATACTTAACTTCTGTCAACAACTCAGGCAGAATTGAGAGAGCTCTGTGCAATGCAAGAAATAACCCGGCCGGAACACGGTGCGCTAAATAATAAAACATAACTTAACAAAGCTACTAGGCAGATACATTTTCCTCTAGGAATTTTAATAATCAAGGAACTCGAATCTCTCGAGGAATTGTTTCTGCCCTAGTACTTTCTGTAGGAAGAAAGCAGTAACAAGATTAGCGGAATTGCCTGGAGAAGGAAAGTGGTTAAACAGAGAATTACTTGCCTAGTAGTAAGCAGGCTAAGAAAAAACTACAGAAATCCTACATTTTCAAGCAGCCGTATTTTTGGTTTTCGTAAGGGAAAAGCATTGAGCCAGCTGACCAGCAATTTGCATCAACAGGTTGGGGAGCATGGCAGTTTTCTTGTCTTTCTGGTACTTTCAATGACTGTAAGAGGACATTAAACCCTTAGAACAGGCTGACCGAACACTGCAGAGGTTGACAACTGGATTATCACCAACTGGCCCAATCTTATTCTCAGCCCACCTTGTTTTCACTGCCCTTTAACCCATTTCCTCAACTTACATGAATGTACAGTTAACTAACATAGCAGATGTATTGCCTTAAGATAATTAAAAAAAATCTTATGACAAAGATACCAGTCATTTGTGTAATGTTTAACTGCTGAGGTAGAACGTGTGCCTCTCTGCTTGGAAACCTGCAATCAGTGGTGCAGTGGGGGAAGGTGGATATTAGGCGGTTCCTACAGCAGTTTGCAAGGCTTTCAACATGATAATGGTCAGTCTAGCCTAGCCTATCTATCTACCCTGTGCGCCGACAGCAGGTCAGGCCTGATTAGGCTAAGAGTGGCAGGAGTGTCTTCAGGACTTAGCTGTAAGCATACTTAGGGCTATATCAAGATGTGGGTCAGGGCAAGCCAGAGGCACTTGCACACAGCCTTGCTGGAGTGTGGGGGTGGTTGCACGCTGTTGTGGTTGCTGCCACAGTTTCTGCGAGTGCGTGTGCATGTGAGTGCAAGCAGTAGGGAAAGAGCTTGCTGTAGGAGAGTGGTTAGCACTTGAGAGACGCGGGGGAGGGGGAAGGTTTGGAGATGGAGAGGGCAGCAGCTCATGGAAAAAGGAGAGAGCTTAGGAAAGAACGGATGGGAAAGAGATGGGGAGGAAGAGCATGAGAGAGAGAGAGAGAAAGAGAGAGAGAACACAAGTGGAGGGGGAGGTGGAGAGAATGCATTAGCCGGCTGTAACAGGCTTCAGGCGGTTCTTGGACCGCAGTTGGCTGGTAACTTAGCAGCATCCATGCAGCTTCCCAGCCCCAGAGTGACACATGACCAGCAGCACATGCGGCAGGCATTTCATGTTCCTTTGCAAATGCCAACAGGACACCTACACTGCAACATGTGGTCCTGTTTTAATAACTTGTTTTAGTTCTTTTATTGAAGCAATAAAAAGAGAAATTAACCATTAAGGTTAAGCTGAGTCACTAATTCAAATCAGAAAGTGGAATAAATGACAAATGTAATCATATAGTGATGCACTGATATGAAAATTTGGACCAGTATCAATATTTGATATTTTGTAAATAATATTGGATATATAATTTCCTGACACCTTCAACATACTAAAAAGAATGACCACATTCCTGACTTCAGCATGGCTTCTCTGCTTCAGTTAAACTCCCCACAATCCTGTGCTGCCACACTGTCATGGTCACATGATCAAACAGATACTGCTCCCCCCTTAAGAAAAGAAAGTGACAACAATAGTATGATAAATATTGGTCGACTATATCCCTAATTTTAAAGATTTATTTCTGTACATTATATTTTACATCTGATGAAAACCCCAAATTCAGTACTTCAGAAAATGAGAATAATTCCTAAGACCAGTGAAAATGTGGATCTTTGAGACAGAAATGTGGGCATACTGTAAAGTATCCATTATAGTATATACACTCCGTACTTGGTCGTTGCTTCTTTTGCATGACTTGCTGTATCAATAGCCTCTTTCACAAAACACCTCAACGTGTTTTACCCGTGATTTGCCAAGTGGCCTCGTGTCACGTGACCTGTGTAAGGGCAGGCAGGATTCATGGATTTGAGGGTATGATCAAATCCAGGAAGTTCGGCGGGGTCCGGACCCCCCAATCTTATAAATTGCCCCCCCCCAAAAAAAAAAAAAAAATTGAAGAAATGTTTGCATTTAAATAATATCAGTATGAAAAGGCAAAAGAAACAAGAAACAAAATAAATCTGCCATTTATCTCAGAAAAAAAAAAGAACTAATTTTTAGGTCCCCATCCCCTCCATTGTTAGAACAATGGTTCAGCCCAAAGTGTAGGAGGAGCAAGCTGTTATCTGTAGCCCTGGATCACCAATACAAACCCCTCCACTAAATAAATACTAACAGCAAAAGACATGTAAACATTTTATTTTCTGTCACTGCTCAGTGGGAAGAAACACATTAACAATAAAAATCAGCCTGCAGTTCATTGTTTCATTACTTTGATGGAATCATGATAACCTGCTGCACTGCTTTCAAAGACTTGAGCTTTGTTGTTAAGGTTAGCAACCATCTCATTCATATTTAACTCTTTAACTTTAAATTAGATGAGTTTGAAACGGGAAGGTTGAGCAAGTGGAACAGCTCAGTGTGTGGGAGCCGAGAAAAACTACATCATCTCACTGTCTTCAATGTAGAGCCTTTAAAACCACAAAATAAAATCTTAATATTTTTCTATACAAGGCCCAGTGCTTTAATTGTTAAGTTTAAGTTACGATTGTCCCCAAATATTAATTTTATTATATTAATAAAACATGTTTGATATGTTTTACTAGTCGTTTTTGGTCGTGCAGATTGAGGTTACATTTCAATGGAAGCTCGCCGAGCCCCCCCAAAATTGCTCTTAAAATTTTTTTCTGTTTATGATCCCCCCACATAATGAGATTAGATTTACTCCCTTGGATATGATGCATTTATGATGTATCTTGTGTACTCCCATTTTGGGCCTTAAGTCAGGTATTAGTATGTTAGGAGCCTGAGCATCCCCATAAAACTTGCCAGCAGAGGGAAGAATAAAGCTCTCTAAAATGTCATGGTTGACTCTGGCTGCTCTGACTTTGGATTTGATAATATTGTGAATCAACACCAGCAGATTCACAAGAAACCTTAAGAAACTTGGATTTTGTGCCTTTCCACAAGTTCCTTAGACTGCAGGATCCTGATTTACTTATGAAACATTTTCCTTCATTTAAAGACGATCTTAGACCAGGGTCTTGTTACTTGTCCAGGCACTTGAGAGCTACCGTCCTACGGATTTTAGATTCAACATGGACTCAACACACCTGAATCAAATGAATAGCTCTTTATCAGGCCTTTGCTATACTTGATGGCTGAAGAGTTAATGCAGTCATTTTATTCGGCTGTGATAGAGTGGGGATGCATCTAAAACGTGCAGGACACTAGATCATGCCATTAAGTGACAGTCGAGTCCTTTTTCTCTGGTAAGGCACTTCTGATGGTTTTACTGGTTCTGGGATGGCTCAGCGAGAACAGTGTGTCAGTTGTTGCCCATTTCATTGGGATGTTTGTGTTTGGAGGCTCTTTGTCGCACCCTCTCAAGCTTTCCCTATTATTTCTGTTGCTTGTGCATTTTTTTCTACCATTTAGCTTTCCATTATGCATGCTTGGTAATGCTGGACAATCATATCAGCAGCCTTTCCCTTAATTTTGTAGGACATAACATAGCTATAACATTTATGCATTCAAAATTCTTATTTTATTAATCTTGTGGAATATGAAAACTTTCCGAAAAAATGCTATTTTGGGCTTTCATTGGCTGTGAGCGATAATCATTACAATTACTAGAAATGAGTACTTCCAATTCGGGCGAAAAGTGTTATCAAAATAACCAACTAATTTAACCATTGATTAATTTTTAACTGAAGTATACAAACTGATAAAAAGGCAATTTGCTGAAAATCAACATATTCAGAAGAGTATTTATGCTAAAACTGCAAAAAATAAATTTGACATTAATGATAAAAACATGCTTGTCTGTAATGTTTCACCCAAAACTCAAGTATTTTGATGAATTTCTAATATTGTATTAAAAAGGTTGAAGTCTGTAATAAAAAACCTGTAGAATGTGCCAATTGTAATAGAACAATCGATTAAAAAAAAGCCATTAGTTGCAGCCATACTTGCAATCTACTTATGAGTGCATGTTTGAGTGAGTATGCATGTGTAATGAATCTGTGCAGGAGAAGTTTCATTTTTTTTAACTGAGTTTGAAAATTAATTACAAATTCAATGTTATTGTACTGAACACACCCTCTTAGATATATTTAAGCATAGACTTTTCAGCACAGAAAAGTTTATATTATATTCTCTCTATATGCCAGAGAATATAATGTTCTCTGGCATTATATTATTCTCGTCGTTTCTGCCTCTTGCATTCTTTGTGTAATAATTGCGTATGTGACTACAAGGTTGCAGGACCTGCTTGAGTGACTAATTTTTGATCTCTAAACAAGGTCTGTTTCCTGGCAGCAGACCTGCCATGTGCCGCTGCTGCTGAAACCAGATCTGTGGCCCTGAGCCAAAAAACAAGTGGTGTTTTGAGTACCCTGACTCTTCCTCAGCAGGTGACAACAAAACTTATGGTCTTCCGTAACTGGCGCTCAGCGTCACTGCCCATCGACTCATCTGCAGAGGTCCTTGATTGAAAAAGGGCCTTGAAGCACAGCCATACGCAAGAGCCTCCTCCCTGTCTGTGTCAACATCCAGGCCTGTGTTGATGCTTACAGGCTGACTGTGCTATTCAAGTGCACTGATGTGTGAAGAGCTTGCTGATGGCGTGTTTGCTGAACAGGCAGGGCATCAGGGGAAAGCGGCCCACTCTCTTCTCCCCCGCAGTGAATGTGACTAATTAGGGTTTCCAGTGACTGTAATGGTCAGCTGCAGATGTGATGAGCAACCAGGGCTCAATACTGATTGAGTAGCCCAGGTTTCTGTGTTGTACAGTTAATTTGAGTATAAATGGTTAGTCTGTAGTAGCTGGTTATTAGCTTGACTCCCATGATAACAGCTGGGGCCTTGAAGCTCATCTGAAACAGTGAAGCGATACTCCACTGGGCCAGATCCTGGTTTGTGATGCTTATGTTCATGTCCTGTCAGTCACAAGTCTGATACTGTTGTGTGTCTTTTCAGGAACTCAGACAGGAAGACTGGTGTCTTTGCAAACTCTGCACATGTAAATTAGGTAGAGAAAAGATACTGAAATTTTGATATACTGTAGGGTTGCTTGTGATTTGTCATGTAGTGTCGAAACAAAAATCAATTGCTTTCTTTTATTTTTAGGGTTTTAATTACATGTTTAAACAATCTGGTATCAACATTCTTTGAATAAAATGCATAGCTGAATGTTCATCTGAAAATCAAAGCCTGTTTTACTATAATCTTTGGCTTTCATTGCATGTCATGAACAAAATGCTAAGATGTACACTTTTAAGTACAAAATATAGGGATAACGTGTTAGCCTATTACAATAAGCAATTAATCAATTAATTGCATGATACATTAAAATGAGCTTGATAATTTCTATTTTTTAAAGGGAAATCTGGCCTACATATTTCATTATTTATTTTTAATGCGTTTAGTTGTGTGTGGTTTTTAATATTTATTGTTTCAGTTTTTTGTTTTGTTTTGGATATTTAAAATATATTTCAGTTGTGTTATGTACTTAAGGTTTATTAGTCTTTTAGAGGAACTTACATTATTGTACCACTTTCACTATATTACTTGAAGATTGTCCCAAAACTGTTATCATTTATCGCAGGAATCTTTAAGGCCATTTATCCTCTAGTAAAATTTATCCTGACAGACCTAATAATGTACCACCTTCTGTATTACAAAAACAGATGACATTATGCATTTATTGTGTTCAGAATATTTTGCATTAGTTGTATTTTTAATTAGGTAAAAATACTCATTTCAGTCATGAAAATCTGTTTCTACACATTTTTTAAAATTTAATATTTGACACTTTAATATAGCAACATGTATTTATTAACCATATGTGTTGTTAATTAGTTTGAGAGTTTGACTCACACAATGAAATGTGACTGTGTTTGTTTTTACTGTCAACTCATCATTAACCCCTGGTGGTTGTCGACTCGGGTCTGATGCGACACACTTGTGCTGCTGTATTAGTGAAACATTTCAGTGCATTTTTTGTTACCTAAAGTAGAGTTTTCCAACACTTAAGTCATGATTTAAATTTTTTTTTTCCTAAGTTGTAACGCAGGACCACCTGTAGAGGATGCCCTGTCCAGTTAGGGGCAAGCGTGCATTATTAAATAGCTGCTGTTCAGACTTGTGTGGGTGCTGATGCCTCCTGCTGTGACAGCACATTGCAAATCTCCTGAATGGAGGCCTTGGAGTGTGCCTGCAACAACTGCAGGACACAGGAGGCTGCAGCACCTCCTCTCGCACAGAAGGAATGTGCTGCCCTGTGGGATTTCTGCAGCAAAGGGCTTGCAGTATTGGGGAAATTGCCAAAATTGTTAAAATAGTCCTGTTAATTCCAGTGTGCTAGCAGAGTGGGCATTAAGAAGTTTCTATAGTTTTGCTATATTTGCTATATTTAAAGCAAAACTATAGAAATCCCTGCAAGGAAGTTTGCTGGTGGTCTTTTAGTTTTCCAAATCTTTTCTCTAATATTTCCACAGAGACAAATTTGTCCTTCTTGTGAAGGAAAAGTTGAGTATTCTACTTTCACCCAACTAACTGGAAATGCACAACTGGAGCACAGGGAGTTGGTAATACTGCATTACTCTATGCTTTGTCTTGACAGAGAAACTCTGTTTATTCTTATGCTTTTTCTAGTATCATTAAAATAATTTTGAAGTGCAGGAATCTTATGAAAAAACTACAACTCAGTTTAAACCACAACCTGTTAAAACTTTTGTTTAAATAGTAAATTACTTGATTAAAAATTTGTATGTATCAAATTCAAACTAACAATAAATAAATGCTTCAGAAAATCATTCCGGTTTTGATCAGTATAGTAGAATATTTCAGAAATAATTGGTTCAAAATGCAATGAAGACTGTAGACCTTCAATGTTTTTCTATTTTCTTGCAGAACAATGATAGACATCTCCATCTGGTTTATGGTTGGATAACTGATCCTGTTTTGATTCAGTATGTTTTTTCTTTATTAATGTATGTATTGTATAACATGTTTCTGAATTTTTTGAGCTAAATATGGGTGCAAATTAAACTTAGCCCCAAAGGCTAGATAGAAACTGGTTTTAGTGATTTGTAGGACATCAGTGGTGCATTTAAAACATTAAAATGGGAGTTTTTCTTGTTACTTGTCCAATCAAGTAACAGTGCTCTCAATTCTCAACATTGAGAGCACTGCTGACTGTGTCTTGCTTGGCCCCCATTTGCTGCTCTACTTTACAAGATATTAATGTGACACACTGCCTTAAAAGAACAAAATCTTTTATTACTGCAAGTCAATATATCTAGTTTAAATCTTAAACTGGTTTTTCACAGCAACATTGTATCTTTAAAAATGAGTTAAGTTAACATATTATGACCAATTAATCAAATCCAAAACCAAAAGTTACACATTTTTACTTTAAATGTTTGAAACATTGTCCATCAACTATCACAGACCAGAGGCGTAACAAGCAGCAGACGGCACACCTGCTCTGTCAGCACCACCAGTCACTTGAACCGCATTCCTATGCGCCTCTGGCAGCTCTTCATTCGCACTATTTAGTTTTTCTTCATCTTTTTTGTGTGGACAGATTGGTCGACGCCTACCTTTGAACTGATGCTGGAGGAGTTTGCTTTGAGTGCATCACTGCATCTGTCCATGTACGCTTGCTAAAATGCTACATGCTTGTATTTTTAGTTTGTGGAGGTGTTGGAATACTTGGCTTTACCCTAAATATCTCAGCAGAACAAGACAACCACATAAATGAACTGGCTCTGCTTTTTTTTTTTTTTGAAGAAAACCTGCAGTTGATTCTACAAACTGATTACACTTGATGGTAAAGATCTTTGGTGAAAACATGAAAACTACCTGAGGCTCATCTTAATGCTCTACAATATCATCAAAACCTTATTTTTAATAAGAGCGATTAAACTAATCGAATTTGCCACACAAATTGATACATTTTATCCATTTCCAACTGTTCATTTTGAAATTACTTTCAGATAATAAGTCCCTATATTCAATTAATTAGAAAATTAGATTAATAAAAATTAGATTATTAAATGACATACATATATTTGAAATACAAATGTATAATTACACACATTTACCCCAGCAAGTATATTGCTGCGTGAACACAGGAACTCATAACTAAATAAGTTGGCTGTTCATTGAATGCTGTATTTAAGCATATTAATGGAAAGTCAAGTGTAAGGAAGAAAGGAGTACAAACAATAACAACACTCCAACCCAGAACACATGCAAAACTGCTACATTCTTTGTGCTAAGCCAGTACTGAACCAGATCTGACATCAGAAACTGGACCATTATTCCAAAGTTGTCTTTGGAATAACATTTTGATTTTCATTTGGATATAAAAATATATGCTTGAAACGTGTTACTCTTTAGTCTTATTAACCTGTAAAAATATCAGTCATGTTTTTTAATTCAGTTGCTGACTTTAGCTTTTCATTGATATTTTTTTTTGTATGGACCGGTAAAATTAATAATAAAAATAACACCATGCTGGGGAAGGTTGGGAGTTTATTTCTTTGAATTAATTTTGATATGTGGCAGGGTTGCTTTTTTCTTTTTTAATATGCTGGAAGCTTCTGCAAGTCCTGACACACCAGCAAACCAGACTGGGAGGGTAATGCCATAATCAGCCCTGAAACTTGACACTAAAGCATCAACCCTGGCTCTCACCCCAACACCCTCATGGGCTGAAAACCAACACAGGAACATTCTGCACACTCACACTCCTGGGAAACCTGCTGTTTCTGTGGCCACATGGTGGTGAGCTGACTTATTCACACACTTTCTCTCTCTGCTCACCTCCCCCTACATCCCCAGATCCCTCCCTCTTAGTCTGTCTGTCTCTCTTTCTCTCTCTCTCTCTTGCGCTCTGAAGCAGCCTTGTCGGTTTCATCCGGCCTGATCGTCCTGTCTGTCTGGAGACCTGCCAGATGAGGGCGGAGGCGGGGGATAACGAAGGGTCAGAGGTAAACAGGAAGTCATGAGGGTTTTGCTTTGGGCGGAAGGGGAGGGCTCAGAGCGTGAGGGGAGGAGGAAGTTGTACTTGGAGAGAGTGTATCGGGAGCATGTGGGAACGCTGCCAGCTCCAACTTTACAGTAGGTCTGAATTTAAACAAAATTTTTATGCTGCTTTATTTCCCTTTTTGCTCTTTTTGCCACCTTATGTAGAGATCAAGTCTCTTTGAATCATTTGTTTTTCAGAGTTAATTGGTTGGGGTTCATTTGTACTGTAAATAAGCGTGGAAGCATTGCCTGCATTTGTGTGCGACTGGAATGTGATACTTGTGACACGAAGCAAGCTCCATGAACTCGAGTTAACCTCTCACTGGCAGACGCTAAAGTTGAACCACAGCAGCGCCTCTGATTATACCACGGCTTGATTTGAACAAGACAGGAGGGGAAAACTTGTAGATTAGCTCTGAGCTGTGTAGTAGATTAAACCAGAAACCCGGAGGTTTAATGACCTCTTTGACCTTGTGTTTTTACCCGACACAGTGGGTGAAAAGTGTTAATGGGAGTGCCTGTGAAAACCTTTCACACTCTTAGATTAATTTCAGTAGACGTTAAACTTGATGAACTGTGGTGCTCCATGTGAACTTCTGTTCCAGTTCATGTCTTTATGTTATTTAAGAAAATGTTAAGTACATTAAATACATAAGTAGTACGGCAACTTGCTAGTTACTGATTTGTTAGTTCAACAAACAGGTTTTGTGTCAGTAGGAAGTCATAAGCTTGTTGCCATGGATGCATCTGTATGTGAAGGCTTTGTTTGTTGAGTGTTGTGGTTGTAGTTAAACATTCAATTTTAGCTGACATGGCAAATAAATTGCTCCATTTCTGCCTACTTGATTGAAAAAAGTTGCGCACACTGTCAGAATTGCCAACCTGGTTGTTTTACAAAAAAATATAATTCAGTTTAAGTGGGCTGAAGTAATTCAAATCACATGATTATAAGAAATCTGTCAACTTGATCTACCTGAGTGCAGTTAAATCACAGACAGGAGAGTAGATGCAGAAATGGTTAAGAAGCTCCATTTTGCAAATTAAAGAAAGCCACAATTTACATTTGAGTAATTATTTGAAAATAGGTTTTTTGCCAAACATTATACTTGCAATTTAGTAACATTCAGACATAAACTGAATCATAGCTGTCATTTTTTTAGACAAGAATGAGTCAAGACAACGTAAAATACAAAAAGTAAAGATATTTTTCTCAGTTGAGGTACATCAATCAAAAAAGAGTAACAACTCAACAGTTTTATTTCTGATTCTTGAGACTCCTTGTAGCTTTTGCTTAGAGAACCAAAATATTAGTGATGTCTGCTATTTGTCCACAGAAGAGGAGGAGGAAGAGGAAGAATCATGTGATGAAGTTCCAATGTACATGTCAGAATATCCAGAAAGACCGTCATGACGTAAACTTGTCTTTGAGTCAAATTATTATTTTTCCAAGGACATATTTGTGGATTTGCTGCCGATGAAATGCCTGGAGATGTCAGAACCTTGTGACCGTAAACAAAAGCTTTTTTCTTAAGACCAAATTAATTAAGCTTTTTTATAAGTAAATGTCTGGGAAAACTTTCTGCTCCATACATAATCAGTTGAACTGACATGTTTCTCTTTGCTATTAGTCATAACACAAAGCTGGCTTTATAGTTGGGACTATTGTTCGACCGAAATGTGAACCCGAGTCTTTGTCTGAAGACTTTTCAGATTTCATCTTTCCAAAAACTGTGTCCTGTTTTAAATATATAATGCTGCCAATTCCAGACGTTTTTCTGTGGAAATAAAGTGTACAATATGACTACTTATAGCCTCTTTCTACAAAGTTTTGATACTTCAGAATGAGCTGTCAATTTCTGCAGCTCCTCCAGAACTCAATAGGCTGGGTTTAGGTAGACACCCACATCTTGATGGTTCGGAGTTGCGCCTCTTTGTTGTCATGATGCTGTTTGTTCACTGATGTTTTCTAACACAGCAGATGCTTGGTTTATGCTGTGGTTAAATTAGAGTGTCAGAGTACTGTCAAAGTACAGTCGCACAATACCTTTTTTCAAATGTAATTTATAATGCATATAGAAACTGGATGTTCTCCTTCCTCTTCACAGTTGGGCATTGCTTTATGTTAGGTCTGTCACATAAACACAAACATACTTTGAGGGTTGTGGTTGCAATGAGACAAAATATGAAAATGTTCAGTGGTTATAAATACAGAAGCAAAGCACTGTACCGTGTGAACAAGTTGGCTGTATTCAAAACAATGTCGCTATTTTAAGGATTATGCAATATTAATGTTTTATCATACTCATCTTGAAAATAAAATAAATGGTTTCTCTATTATCTTGTTCTTTTAGAAATGAGGACATTTATCTGAATTTTCTTACTTTTTTTTATAAAAACTGTTTGGCCACTTTTTACATTAGTAAAACACAGAGCATCATTAACTTAGCTGGGTCATTTAAAAGTCTTAAATATTTTTTTGTTTAATTATTTTATTAATTTTATACGTTTTCTGAAATTATTTTTAGATTTTGTTTTAACCATATTTTTGAAGACCTCAGACAGCTCTTTTTATTTTAGCGTGATCTTCACAAAGGACTTACTTCAGAATGCTGAGTAATGAATACCTGTAGGGGAGTCTGCATGAGGATCAGCGATTTTTACTCCTTGCCAAGATGTAGAAACCAAGACAAAATAAATCCTCACTTCATCACACCCTGAAGGCTGGAGGTTGACTAAGCAGGGAACCATTGGGTCCTGCCTGTGCACTGTTATGATTTCGCCACCGTGTTTGTTCTCTTACAAGCAGGCATTGGCCCTTTCCTCTCCTTGCACCAATTCAATAATGAAGGAGTTGTAAAGGTCTGGCAGTAAGCCCCTTACTTCCCTCACACTTCATCCCTCACTCATGTCTCTACTTCCCTCTCTCTCTCCTCCGTCTGGCGTTCTCTAGTGCATCCTGAGGGACCTCCTCTCAGCTCCACTCTTCAGTTCGCTCCGACCTTCGCGTTAATGAATAGCATCATCCTGCCTGCCTGTTTTGCACAGTTCAGCTTTGCTTCAGTGCCTGGCGTGTGACCTGCTGTGCCATCTTTGATTCAGAGAGCAGCACATCATTACTCTCAACAACCACAATTTTAGGAGGAGACTTAAGGGGGAGGGAAAGGCGGTTAAATTGTGCTTGTAGCCCATCATATAAAGTCCACAAAAAACATTTGCTGGTTTGAAAGGCAGAACAAGTTTGTTTCTTACTTTTGCAGTAGATGAATCACAAAACACCAGCCAAATGATTCGTTCTTCAAAGGCTGCAAATACTTTTAAAATCGCTGTATTTATAGGAAAAAGTTAGGGATGGAGACTTATATGTAAATACTAGTCAATGCAGCTGCAACACATCTGAAAATATCTGACACTGCTACAAATTTGTATCAGGTTGTCTTTGGTAGAGAGAGAGTTGAATTGGTTCCTGAACCACCACAGAGTACCACACATTATCAGAGATTTTCTTTCATGACAAAATGTTTTGGCCAACAGCTGATAATTGCACAGCATGCAGGGAGCTCTAAGCTATTAGAAGCTGGCCAATTCAGGTTATTAAACTAGGTACTGCCAATCGGAGCAGGTGCCAACTCCTGCCGCAAAGTGAAATTAGCATCCAAGGACAACTTCGGGAAGCATAATGTGCTCTAAAAGAGGACTGCGATGAAAACAGACGCACACTAGCAGATGACATGGCTTTCCAAATCCTCACTGGCTGTAGAAATTGACTCTGGATCTCAAGAAAATTGGATTCAGTGCCTCCACATTCTATGGTGGCTTTTAAAGAACTGACTGAGTCTCTGTGTTTCTTTTGAACTGCTTCAAAAGAAGCAGATTGTTGCTTTTGCATCTTTTTCTACCACATTTTTTTTCTTCCACTCAACTTTCCAATAACTATTTAGTACACAGCACTCTATACAGTCAGCTTCTTATGACTTAGACTACTTGTATTTGTCCCATCATTGTATGGGCCACAACATTCCTACAATAAAACATTTTCTGTTTAGAAATCCATTTTATTGATCACATTTGATATTCCAGCCATTTAAAATACAGTGGCAATTTATCCCTTTGTGTGTAATGGACCTATTTGATTGCCATTATTTTAAATGAATTACTGCAATAAATTTACTTTAAATGATATTGTATTTTAAAGCATCTTGATATCGGCAGTGAATTCAAGTTTTAACTTAACCAAAGAATGCTAAATGGCAATGATGATGGGAAGGCAGTTTATTTATAGTGAAACTTGATTTTCCCACTGTCTTTCCTTAACAGAAAGAAAATGTAAAAACAGTTCGAGAGAGGATGAAGTCCATTTTATGATGAAGTCAGGTTTTTCATTTACCAAAAGCCCTTCTTTCAGATTTAACTTTGTGCTGCCTCTTGGGAGAAACTGACAGAAAACATAAACATTTATTGCTTGATGGCTGAACATCAGTGGGATTTACTTATGATTCTCTCAGGAGAGAATCATAAGTTAGATTCTCTTTTAAATCTGACTTATGCTCATTAGTGCATTCACCCTTAAAATATCTTAAATCATGCTGAGCAGCTGCCCTCTAAGTTGACACTTGAAGAGGGAATGAAGAAGAGCAAATGCCCTAGTTAGAATAACTGCCTTCTCCTCTTAGTCATAGAGCTTGATTGATGCCAAGTCAGGCCTTGGCTGTTCTCTAAATGGTTTTGTTTCACTGTGTGGGGTCTTTATGCATTAGTTCCTTACGAAAACTGGATTTCAGTGCATTCATTCACCTATTTTGCAAGGAGCATTTTTGAAGACTGCCATTGCAAACGGAGAGCACCAGTGATGTTGTGAAGGGAACAAGTTGTAACAATGAATATAAAAGAGCTCAAAGACTGGGTGTTATTGGTATGCTGTGCACTGTAGATTTGTACAACTCTCTTTTTTGTCTTTCTCATACCACATAAAAGATAATAAAAATAGATAATATATTTCAGAAATGTTCAGAGAATTTCTCCTTAACCAACATTTCTATACAGTATGTATAGAAATGCAGTAAGTCTGGTTTTCATCTATGTCCCATCAAAATGTTTAATATGCGTCTCTACACACAGATCTGTTTAAACTCAAAAACCTTTGTGTTGGTAAAAGATATCACTATGTGCCAATTAAATCAGACTGAGCTGGAAATCAGTTATCCCTAAATTAGCTCTGATTGATATGAATAATCCTAAAAGTTAGTTTTTTAATCCTTTTCTTCCGTTACTTAAAAATAATCAAAACTAAAATATTCCTAACAATCTTTGCTCTATAAGCCAATTGTATTCACTTTAAAGCACTATTCTGGAATCAGTAAAAATCTGATAAAGGAAAGTGGTGTGCTTTGATACGTAAATGGGGATATTCTTGTGATTCTCTCTTTCTTTCTTTCTTTCTTTCTTTCTTTCTTTCTTTTTGTCAGCTCAGAATTTAATGCTTCAATCAAAGAGCCTTTTTCTTGTTTATGTGGAATATTCCTTAAGGAGGGTGAGAGGGAAATTAAAATCAGTCAGCCTGGAAACCTTATTGGAGCATTTATTTCTTTATGTTTATACTAAGTGTGATCAAACGTATCAGGAAATCATCTTGTTCTTTTTGTATGGCAACAGGGTTGAAAGTTGCAAAGCCTGTTGACTCAAATGAAGTGGTGATATATTTACTGTTGCTGGACCAGTTGGTTAAGTTAATATTTTGTTTTAAGCAAGACATGAAAACAATTGTTTAGTTCAAAGTGTAGGCAGGTTTAATGGTTGCAACAGGTTCTCATGTGTTAGTTTTATTCTTGTTTATTGCAAATTTCACAGCCTGGCGATACGCTTCAACAGCTGTAACTAAGCCGTATAGTACCTTCTGAAACAAGCAAAAAAGTTATCTCGTTTAAACTTTGTACGCTGTTCCTGTCCACCTCTCACTGTTTGACCATGTAGCTGCACCACATAGCTGATTGTTTTGGCTTTAGACTGTACAATTAAAGCTAATTGTAAATTGGATAATATTTATGGCCATTGTGTAGGTAAACGTGACAGAAAAGTGATGTGAAGTTACTCTATTACATTACATTACTCAGATCGTTTCCTTTCGTTCATATCTTTGGTTTGAGTTAATTATTAAGTTTGCTGCTAGCAAACGTCACAACATGGCAAAGAAAATCACAGCACAGCTGGTGGAAAGTAAATGAGAAACCTTCTCTCCCTCTTTGAACCTCCTGACCCAGCAGTAGCAGCAGTTGGCTGTTGTGAATTGAATTTGCGTCGTGAGCTTGCCGGCTGTGTGCTGTCGCAGCACACAGCCAGATTACAGTAACTATGCTATACTTTCAGCATCCTCCCTTCAGGGCAGCATGCTCAGCCTAGCTAGTTTTACTCTTGACCCTGAACCAACGATCATTAATGCATGGCACTGCTTTTAATTGGTTGAGGAAGCATCACTGTGCATCATGTCTCCTTTCATTTATCAGCGCTGCAGCTGCTGCCAGAGCCTCTGCTCTGGCTTGCAAGCTGGCCTTTAGCAGTTGGACTAATTAACAAGGTTATTTGTTTGTCTTTTTTTTTTCCTTCTACACCTAGACACCTTAATTGTCTAAGAAATAGGTCTGACTTTTGTTCTTGGATAATTCTTTTCATGAACAGTAATTATTTTATTTGTGTGATAAACTCCACAGGTCAGGTATGCTGTTAAGTGATCAGCATTGAAATGGAGATGTGAAAAAAGAAGCTGATGCTAAATGTAAGTGTGCGGTCAAAGTGAACAGCTGTATCAGGGAACTGTTGATGCAAATTATAATAAGGCTATAGAAGAACCTTCTGCTGTTGACTTAGAATTCCTCAAACGTAAATAAATGACTTCTGATCAATATGTCTTTGAGACAATATTCATACCCACTCTTGTGAATTAGGAAGGCTGGTACTTAGCTCATTTGTTGACAGTGTCTGAAGGTGTTACAGTCTCCTGTAAAGAGGAAAATCACTAAGCACTTGGAATGGCTTATGAACCTCAAGCTGTGGTTGATGCTAACCAGAAAAAGATATTCAATTATTAATTAGGTGAGTCGGAATTAAACCAAAATAACTTCTACATATCAGTTAAGAAATTGGTGATACTTATTTACCTTGTGTTTTGATAGTTTTGAAATGTAAGGTGTGTTCTACCTTACCTTTCTTTACTTATTCTAAGCCTTTTAAGTTTTAAACTCTTTTATTGTACATATTTTATATTGCCCTTAATTCATACAAAAGTTAGTCTTTATTTTTGTTTAAATATCATCGACACAAGTGGCTGGGATTAAATGTTTCCATTGATTGCATTATATGTTAATAAAATGAGCTGACATTATTAAAAATAATGAACGAGTTAAATCCACTTAAGTCTATCATTTTCAGCCCTTCACTCCACAAGATGAGGCATCACTGACTTATTCCAGGTTTGAAAGAAACTACATTTTAAATTTATGTAGCTGTTCCAAACTTTTCCTGATTTACCCCATTAGAGTGTAACTAATGTGAAATATTAAATTAAATTATGATCTTATCTAGACCAGATTTCTTTCTTTCTTTTCTGTCCTGCTCTCGGCTCACAAACACAAGGATCTTGGAAGTCTGTGCTGGCTAAATTAGTTTCTTATACTTGCACATCTCTAATTGTTTCATGCATTCTACATAAATTGTACAGCATAATTGTTATGGAAACTCTAGAAAATCTCAGCACTGTGTTTTATGACGCAAGGCTCTTTATGAAATTACCCATTTGGTGTTGAGATGTAATTTATGTAAAGACTTGATTCTGTAAGCCATAACAATCTCAAGTTCTGGGAGAAAAAAACATTCCCAGATGGCAGTTTTGAAATGCTTATTTTAATTAATATGTTCTGGCTGTAAACTAAATAATAAACTAGTAAAAGTGCAGCATATATTATATACATAATCGAGTTTAAATAGTAAAGATCACACACAAAGCAGTCAGACTTGGTCTTGAGTTAATTTAATGGCTTATGTCACCGTCAGGAGGAAGATTCAGCTCTACTAGCAGCCATATCTGCCCTAAATGTTTTTTTTTTTTCCTTACTACTGTGAAAGCAGTAATCTGAAGGAGCCATTTACCAGATCAAACATCCACCATTGGCTGCAGTCCATGATGGATCAAAAGGCTTGTTCCCATTCAGCTAACAGTTGATGGTGCCCTGGATAACACTGGGTAACATCATATTCCTCTGCTGGATCATTTCTGAGTATGCCCCGAAGCGCGGGTATGAACTTGCCATCTTGTCGGCTCCAGTCAGCACACTGCTCGCTTTCTGCTCTCATTTCCATAATGGTTAGTTAGTTATAGACCCTTCCTCCCTGGGACAGAGGACCGCCTCACTAATACAGGCTATTTCATGGTAATAGTGTTTAGAGACGGACACCTGTATATTTGCAGCAGCTCTACCTCTCTGGGCGGGAAGGACTTTTTTTTTTTTTTTTTTTCATTTATAACCCACTTCCTTTCACCATCGTTGCCTCTCCACTCCCCTTCTTCCTCCTCCCCTCCTCTTCCTCTCCACTCTGTCATCTGTCCTAAAAGGAAGCCCCTCCCTTCCAGAAAGTGCTGCCTGTCTCGTTTGCATTTTAACTGTCTAGTTGCCAGGGAGCTGTGGCTTCATGCCATTTGACCGTTGAAGCCTGTGAATTGTTGTTACTCCATTTTCCAGATTCATTCTTCTTTTGGTAAAATCAGGAAATATATACTGATATTTTCTAAAACGAATGACATGAGGAACATAAAATTGACTTTTCAGTTCAGAAGGTTTATCACCTCCTGCTCAGAGTCAGTTTCTTTGCTCATCAGATGTGACAGGAGGGAGAAACCACTGAGTTTTTCAAGCATGTTTATTTGGACACAGGGATTTGTGAAGGGACCTTTTATTGTTTGCATTTTACTGGCCATGCGTGCGTTTTCAACTCATCCCCCGGTACTGTTCCCTGGTGGGCATTATCTAACAGTTTGTTTAGCTGGGAGGGAGGGGCTGTCCCGCTCAGCATCCCAGCAAGCAGGCGGTCCGCTTTAAAGTCCAAACTTCAAGGCTGTGCTTTGGCAGGTTGATCCCATGCCTGCTGCTGCCGGTGCTGCCGAAATTTGGAAAGACCAGCCGTTGCTTTGCACTCCAGGAAGCTGTCTCCGTCTCTGCTGGAGACACAGAGCAGAGAGATGTAAAACAACACAAACCACAGAGAGGTACTGTGAGAGCCTCTGCAACCATTCTTCTACCTACATGACCTCAGCCCCACGTGAATACTTGTGTAATTTCAAAGCTAGTCCACACCATCCTGGTTGTTTAGAACCTAAAGCCATATTGTGTTATTACCCACATATGGTCACCCACATATTTCACACTGCATCTGAGCAAACTCACAAGTATTAGAGTGATTCTGGGGGTTGGAATGGAACCATATTGGTGGAGATTACATAAGACCGCATAGTACATACCATGCATAGCCTGTAAAGTTTGTGACTGGCAGTCGGGGTGCTCATATTTATCGAAATTCTCTGATTTCCTTCTGTTATTTTGCTCTTCAATGAATCTTTTTGAATCAGTTGCCCTGTAGTCAATCTGACTACCACAGAGATGAGTAACCAGGTGCTGCGTGTAAGAGAGGGCTAATGATCTGAGTCATATGTTGTAAGCAGTCATTTCACAGAAAATCTGAGTTTTGCATGCATAAATGCATGATTGCAATTATCTTGCACTAATTTTTAGATGACATGTCTGAATGAACCACATCCTAGAGTGGCAAACATGGGACACAATCTTTAAAGTTATTTGTTGTGTAAAATTCCATAGCCTGTTGTCATGTTGTGCATCCCCAGTGTCATTTTGAGGGTATTTTATTTGGAAAGTTGTACCAGTTATGCATTGCAACTATTAATTTTATTCATTTTCAGTCAGTTTATATCAACTACCCACCATCCCCTTTCCTTATTGACATCAGTTACCCTTTGTGACATATTTTCTCATTTTGTCACATGAACAGCCAAGAACATTGGTTAGTAAAAATGTTAGTTACAATATAAATTGAAATGAAAATATTGACATTTCAAAAATGTCACCTATTAAGTATTTTAAACCAAAATATTACCTATTTTCTTGAAACTAATTTAACATCCCACAGTTTATAAAAAACTGGCTGCACGCTTGTGTTCTAAGGTATTTTTAAAATATATTTTATTGTTTTTACACACAATTCCTGACAATGACTTCAAAGTAGCAATAGAGTTATAACGCTATCCAATTAAAAAATATTCATTGGCCCATATTGTTGATCAATGCAGAGATAGATAAACCAGCTGCTACAAATATTGCTCCATGTTTTTTGCACTTCTCATGTGTGTGTTAGACTTTCTCTCTTACTAATAACATTTGCACATAATCCAGGCAGACTGTTAAAAAGGCAGATAATCATATTGCCAGGCAAAAAACATCAAGTATGTAGCCAACAAGTATTGCATTAATAGTTATTATTAAATAATAATAAAAATTTAGGACACATTGATCTTGTGATGACAGTATCTATCAATAACTGTATTATACAGAGCAATGTTAATAGTTTATGTTTGCAGGGCATGCCTAAATAGCATTATTTCAAATCAATTTGTATTTGCTCGACCTTATCTAAATAAAAAATGAGGTGCAGTGAAAAAGACAAATGAATGTCTTGACTTGAGACTTGTCTTGAGTTGATCGGATTCACTCATATTTGTGACTTGCAAAATACTGACTTTATCCCCATGTCTGAAAATTTTCGTACAATTTTAGCATTGTTGAAAACATAGTCTGTAATTTACAAAGCAAGAAAATGGGATGTGGGGGATTGAATTGTTTCCCACATATGACACAAATCATTCATTATTTCACTCTCATCATGAACTGGATGCACCTCTAGTTATATGCATTAGTGACTGAGGACTGACCTAGTAGTGCTGAGTGCTGTACCTGGCTTCAGGCCAGTCGCGTGTCTGAAAATTCATGTGCGAGCTGGTGCACATGGCCGCTGGATTGTGGTGTCAGGACTTTCCTTTAAGGTGTTCTCATTTTCTCAGATGTTATTCTGGCGTTCAGCTTTGGTCAGGAGATACCCGTTTAGTACTTTTCTTAGCTTCCTGTCTTCACGCTCTTCCTCCTCACTGTTGCATAATGGCTCAACTTTGACCTTGTCTAAGTGAGGTGTTGATTTGAAACCAATTTTAGCTTTTGGGAACTGGTTTATCTGCGTGTTTTGGCAATCTGTAAATTAATCAGCTCATCTTACATAGAAGCCGATGCAAGGACTCAAAAAAAGGAAGCACTCATTCTGCAAATTCACAACGTGGGAGAAATCCAGTACTTTGGGGGTTAAGTTGAGAAAGTTAATGTAATAACTGCTAGCACCATCTGCTGGCCCACTTCCTCACAAAGAGAGAGAGAAAGAGAAAGAGAGAGAGAGAGGGGGGGTGAGTGAGCGAGAGAAAAACGAGTCTGGGTTTTAACGACATCTCTAATATTCATGCTGATGCATTTTGCTTCTTTGTGCTTTCATTTTCCACTGCTCCGGCTGCCTGAGTCGCAAGCTCGCCACACACCCCAGCCAGGCGGATAGAAGGGCAACAAGCAAGGACCGGGAAAGGGATAAGTATAGGGAGGGGAAAGAGAAGGGAAAACCAACAAAACCAAACAACCGAGAAAGGTCAAACGAAGCCTTTTCTGTAAGCAACAAGAGGAGAAACCTACCTTTATCTGTCTGCTGAAGAAGACGAGGAGAGGCGTAAAAAGGGAGACGACAGAGCAGAAACGGCGAAAAGAAGGAGAATTAAGAGGACCAGAGAGGCACCGAGAGCACACTCACGAGAGGCAGGAGGAAAAGGGGACTCAATGTGGGGGGGAGGAGAGAGGAGGCAGGGTAAGGCAACTCTGACACACACACGCAGAGAGAGAGAGTAAGGCTGAAGCCGGACGAGGGCGAAGCAACACGCAGCAGCAGAATGAGAGCTTCCTGGACTGCCACGCACCTCCTCTACCGCCAACAGCGCTGCTCCCTCATCACCCTGTGAAGAGACGAAAGAGGGAGGAAGAGAGAAAGAGAGAGAGAGAGCTCCCCATGCGCTCCTCTTGAGCCCTGCCCGCTGGGGGAGGAGGCGACGGAACGGTTCCAGCACCGCTCTCACTCTCGCCCGAGGAGACGAGCTGACCGGGAAAGGAGGAGGAGGAGGGAGGAGGGGAGGACAACCAGGAACAAGCAAGTGAGGGAGGGAGGGGAGGGGGGGACACCAGCTCAAGGAAGAGTGACAGAAACCGGACTGTGGGAAAAAAAAAAAAGAGTGTTTGGAAGAGAAGGAGTGAGTGAGCAACAGAGAGAGCAGGAACACGGTGAAAGGGCAAGGCTTTTGTTAGCCGGTTGGAGAGGGGGAGCAAAGAGGAAGAAAAAAAACTCACCATGTCTACAGTGAAGAGGCCAAGAGGAAGGGTAAGTGAGCTGCTCTCAGAGCTGGGAGGGAGGAGGAACGAGGGTGGGGGTGAGAGGAGGAGGAGGGGCCCGGCAGCAACTGAACAACCTCCTCTGCTACTGGCTCATGCTGCACTGCCGCCATCTTGAACTCATTGCTGAATTTTTTAATTTTTTATTTTCCCCCTCCCCCGCCCCCCCGGTTTCTGCTTTACTCTCATTCTTTCTACTGTGAGTGGCATAATGAAGACGCGGCGGATTCATCTAATTTCCCCCAGCCTCCCTCTCGGCCTTTCATGTCGCACGTCACTTTGTCATTCTCCTGTTGATCTGCGCCTACAGCTGTCCTGCTCTGTAGTTTCAGTGCACCGTGTGGTGTGTGTTTGCCCTCCACGAGTTGAGCCCGTCAGTCACCAGAGAGCCCGCTCCATGTGGAAATGAGGGTTGGGCATGGAGGGAAAGGTGTCCAACCTAAATGGAGCATACTCTACCTTTTCGTGGGCTCTGTCGGACCCCGCCGTTTTTCACGGGACTGCGTGCTGTGAGAGAGATTGAAATCACTGCAGTGCTGGCAGGCTGTAATTTCAGTTATTTATAGATGTATTACACAGCTGCAGCGCTCTCAGTTTTGGTGCATTTTATCTTTTCTCTCTCCCTCTCTTTAGCTTCGCTGATCGAAGCCTGTTTTGTTTTTTTTGCCCTTCCTCCTTCATGTGTGTTCATGTTCTTTTCTTGTACATTACTTTCAACTCCTCCCTCTGTTTTTTTTAACCATTGACTTGAATGGGAACATTCCATCTTGATCCAGGAAATTTCTTCCTAATAACCTCAGCAAAGAAGCACACGTGAAAATCATAATGCAGCTCTTGTATGTTTTTTTTTCCCTCCCCTCCTCTACTTTCTTCCAGAGGAATTGCTAATCATTCATTCCCTCCCCCCACTTTGGTATTGAGGTTTAAGCTAATTCTTTTATTTTGCTAGCAGTGTGGAGAGGGGGAGAAAAAAAAGCAACTAGGCGCGCCTGGGCCATGTAGCCATACGCAACACATTTTTAGATTAGGTCATCCATTTATGGGTTTTCTTTTTCGCTGGGCTGACAGCCCACAACGGGGCATAACTGCAGTAACTGCATCCATTATTCACATATTATCATGTATCACAGAGGCTGGATTATTTATGTCTGCAAGGCACAGTGTAACCTGCTACAACGAACATGTAACTAAGTCAACGACTAAGTCAAAGAATGAAATTTACATCAGACTTTTCATGTCAACTGGTGTCCACCTGATCTGAAAAGATTCTCCACAGGAACGCTGATCTTTCCCTCCTGCTACGTTTCCACTTGTTTGAGTTAGATGGGCTTTGTGAGAGTTGAAGTGAGTAACAGGCAGAGTGAGACTGGTTAACCCCCACCTACAGCATCAGAGAAAGAGGCTCTGCTGTCTGACACAGCCCACAATAGGTCTCTGCTTTCTTAATAAGAGTCTTACTTTCATAGATCATATTCCCATACTTAGTTGTGCTACAATGCTATATTTGATGACAAACTAACTGTACAATATGTACCTTCTTTTTGTAAAAAAACTAAAAACACAAATAAACCCTTTCATTTGCTTTAAGTGTGTAGGGCTCAGTCCAATTTCCTGGTTTTCCTCATAAACCCCTGGGATTTTGAGTCTCTTCTTGTCCCCTAAGAAGTGATGTTTGATTTTTTAAAACATCTTACTGCAATATATAAACAGTTGCATTTACGGCAACTGTTTACCGTAAATGTACTCATATGAAGAGTGAAAGATTAGCGCTGCCGAAATCTCTGGGTCAAGTTTCCCTTTGGAGTCAACTTTTTATACCTTCAAGGGCAATTATCGTCCATTTCTCATACCCACATTCAAGCCTTTTCATATCTATATACTGGTTCAGTTCTCATGGTAGCAAAGTATTTTTAGATAAATTAGAAAGATGAATGACTTTAAAAATAAAATTATAAAAAAAAACTGTAGTAACTATTTGATAAATATTTCATGTACTTTTACTCTTTGAAGTTCGTATCCCAGTTTGGGCCAGCTGACTTAGAGATTACTTCTGATGAAATGGCAATGAAAATTTTCTGCTAAAAGGTATTTCTTTATATTAAATTATTACTCTTCCTTAAATTAAACATTATTAAATTATAGAAAAACACTTTAGATCTTTGGAAGGTAAAAACTATCCCAAGAATCAGGTTTAATAGAAACAAAAATAGAAATGGCAAAGAGGCCAGATGAGCATAAAACAAAACATTTCCTGATTGCTCTTGTCCAGGTCTCTTTTAAAATCACTGTTCACTTTTATTTTCACATCTTTACTCCTTAAAAATTTGGCAGATTGTGGTAACTTGGATGTATCGCTGCAATACTGCTGAGTTTCTTTTCTAATGACGTTTGTTGATGTTTTTAGTAAGGCTCAGGCACGTCACCATTGCCAACCATTTAGTTCTAGAAATTGAACGTTGGTGTCTGGCTCAAAACTGAAATTGCAAAACGATCTGTAACAATATGATGTTGTTAAATGAAATTTCTTAAACTTATTAAAGAAAATTAACAATGATGGTACACATAAAAGACAAAAATACATCAAACTAGGTTGATGGTGTCCAAATTCAGTGAATAAGGGTCCGGTGTCCTGCCTGTTTTTAGATGCATCTCTGCTCCAACTCGGCTGATTCAAATGGTTGAATGACCTTCACAGCATGACTTCAAATTCCCAAGAGACCTTGTATTGATCCAGTTGTATAATTAAGTTGAACGAGGACAACATTTAAAAAAATAAAACATTGCACTGGACACTGTTCACTGGAAAAACCGGGAAAAACCTTTGTTGGGCCTGATTGGTCAACAAGAAACCTTTCTCTTCAATTATTAAAAACAGCTATGCTACTGCTATTACCATTTTGAACTTTTTCTGTCTTAGGGCCTTTGGTGCCATTTCTGGAATTATGCTTTGTATGAAACCATGACCAGGTTGGAAACCATAATAAGGTCGATTTGTACCTGCTTTGAAAATACACAGTTAAAAGTAATTTTGTACAATTTGCTACTAATTTGCTGTAAGAAAATATGGTTTTACAACTACAACAAACAATTTTGGTCAGCAGAAATGCATCAGGGACCTTGGTGCAGTGGTATCTCTAATATTCGTTTAGATAATCAAGAAAGTGCTATTTATATCATGTCTGTCTTATTTATGAATTGTGTTTGAGAAAGGTATGACAATTTTGAATAATAAACTTGTACCAATGTTTTTCTCTCCTCTTAGCCTCGAAAAAACCCCAATGGTCCTAGCAGCCAGGTGCGGGTCCTCAGTCCCCCTGTGAAGAGCAGCTCTTCCTCCTCCTCTTCCTCTTCTTCTTCGTCTTCATCCTCATCCAGCTCCTCATCGGAGAAGAGGGTGCCACGGAGGACACACCATCAGATGGAGTCAAATCTGCATGAGAAGCAGGAGAAGGCCAATAGGATAATATCAGAAGCTATTGCCAAGGCCCGACAGCGAGGAGAGAAGAACATCCCACGAGTTATGAGTCCGGAGAGCTTCCCCAGCTCTTCTTCTCAGTACAAGAGCCACCGGGAGCGCGAGCACAAGGGAAACGGGAAGGCCCGGACCAAAGAGAAAGCCTCCAGGAAGGCTTGCATTGTACCCTCCTCAAAGCCCAAGCAAAAGACCAAGATCGGGTATGTAAATGACCTTCGTTCTTTTATTAAACCGCCAAACCTACAACTTATGAACAAATAACACACTAAGTAGACCTTTGATCATTATTCTGTTAATTCAGTTCCTGGCTGAATCACTGCAGCAATACATGAGCTCAAATTAGCATGTGATACATGCCTCTGGTTGGTTGCTTGCTGCTGCTGTGCTCCAGCTGCAATCATTCTACTTTTGTAATAATAATAAATCATTTACAGCCATCATTTGCTCCATTGATAAATTATTTATTACACACTACAGCACAGAGTTGGCAAGGATTGTTATATGATGGTAAAGAGAAATGTTACTTTTAAATCCATTGAACACAAATATTTTGCCAGGTAGCAGCAATGTATTTTGTCTTTGTACAGTTTCTTCCTATGGCTACCAAGATGGGAGCTCAAAGTTCAACTTTTACTACATGCCATAACAATAAACCAGGGTTAATCGTCAGCACAGACATGGGAGGACCAAACAAAAGCTGCATTTACATGCGAGATACTGCTGCTTCAGACGTTTAGGGAAGAAGTCCTGATGTATAGATATCGTAATCCACCTACCATCCCCCATTGCTTAACTGCTATATGCAAGTGTGCAGCTATAAGCCACACCCCACACAAGCTATTAAAATATCAGTTGGTGCAGATGTGAATGCAGAGGCATGAAGACAAAGGAGCAGACTAATGTTTAAATGCAGTAATTTCAGCCTGAGCTGAATCTGGGGAGAAGGGAAATTTTTTTAGAGCACTGAAACGAGCAATTATTATTATTTTTTTTTTACCTGTTGTGGCAGACTGACGGCGGTCAACAGTTCACCCAGCAGCTGGGTTGGTTAATAATTAGATGAGCGTGGCACAGGAGGAGAGGTGTTGAACATGATAGATTTCATTTGTTGTGAGTGTGTGAGCATGTGATGATAACAAGAGACTGATTTCAGATCACTGAGTTTTGTAAAAGGTAATTCAGATTTTTCTGTAAGCAATAAAAAAAATAACAAAATGAAAAATAGTTATCTACATAAATTGCCACAATTAGTTGGAATTATGATTATAATGCTGTGTCTGTGGATTATTAAAAGTGTAGTTCAAGTGAGCTACATCTCAAGATTTTACCTTTTTGTTTCTGAAGATCCATTTTCTTAAATAACTATCTAATTTACTATTTAAGAAAAACATTGTTAAAAATTTAGAGTTTGGTTTCTAAGTTAATAATTAATCTATTCACTGTAATATTTCTAAAGAAAATTAAATTGTAAAGAGAATCAATGAAAGCAATTTGCTTGGATACCTTTGGCTTCTGGTTGTTTGTTGAAGTCTAATTCCTTTTCAAAGTAGCAGCCTAAAATTAAAATGTGAAACACCGCCATAAATAGGTCTCTGTAGAAGTTACCTAAGCCTTTTCTGCTTCCTTTAAATTTACTTTTCACTTTATTATTTCTACCTAAAATGGCCAAGTTAGTCTTTTTCAGTCTTTTGGAGTACATGCTGATCAAAAGAAGTATCAATATTTTTCTGAGGTTATCCCAATTCTTGTCCAGAATACACTCAAATAAAATCAGTCACTGGCATTCTTCTTGGTGCACCTCCAGAGCAAACATAAAATAGAGCTGTGGAGCTGAAACTTTGAGTAGATTGTGTCATCAGTCATGTTGATGCAATCTTAAAGTGGTTTAGAGTTCAAATCAGCTCCAGTGTTGCAGCTGTTGAACAGAAAGACAGTTCATCATCCCTTAGCAAGTGCAGTTTTTCAAATTATTTTAAGGATCTTTTTATATTTGATTCAAAGAACAGAATGCTTTGTTATTGCTACTGAGTGCAGGTGTGTTTATATATCTCCTAAATACTTTGAAAAACTATTTTGAAGCCTAATGATATTTCACTTTAGATTTGGGCTGCACAATACATCGTAAAGTTTTATTGCATAATGCTTTGCAGTGAACTGCTTGGACAACAGTAGATATTGGCTAAATAAATTGTTAGTCTGTTAGTTATATATTTGGTAATGCTTGTTCTATAATGCAGTAGTCATTATGAAAGTTCTTTCAACAGCAAACTGATGCAAGATTTTCAATAACAAAATTTTGTCAAAGCGGAAATTATGCACTTTTTTGTAGTAGTTGCATGTTTACCAATTATCTGGGAATCTAAAACAGAAAAAATAAACACAGTTTAAGTATTTGTTTTCTTTCATTAGTCACATTGTTATGGTAGTAATCACCAACATGACCACATCTTACATCCCCCTAATTTTTTGCAGCCTCTTTAGGTGTTTCAATATGTGTCCAATTAATGCATGTTAGTAAGATTGTCGCCAAATCAACAATCTTTATTAAAATCCTGCACTTGGTCACCTTAAAACTTATTTTACTTATTTATTTTGCAGAAGAGAGCTTAGAATCACAGTATAGGAAAGAGACTTTCAGTTTGGGTATTTAATATAAACACGAGATGCAATACAGAATTTATGCTCTTCACGCTCTTGCACATTCCTTAAAAGATTGGTCTTGAATTTAGTAAAATTTCAGACTCTACAGGAGTGTTTCAAACCAGTTTTTGCTGGAATATTCATGGATTGCACCTGTATTAGCTGAGCATCCAACTCGGAGAGACGTTTCTGACATTTCTTTGGCACATGATTTGTTCATTGTCTTACTGCCTTCTTTTGTGTTTTCTTTTTAAACATGACAGTGATGTTAAACTGTCTGTGAATTACGAGAGACTTGTGGGAGTGCGTGACTGCTTCATGTGAGGTGTGAAGATTCATAGCCTGCAAGATTTCTTGCTTGTAGATCTTTTACTTTTCTAGTAATCAGAAAAAGGTCATGGATTTATGCTCTTCACGCTCTTGAAGAGGAAAAATGTTAATTAGTCTTGAGCTCTATATGAGGAACACAAATTTAACTGTATCAAAAATGTATCATTTATGAAATGTGAAAAAAATGTCTGAAGTGAGAAGTAAACATTTCTTAATTTGCTGCAAGAAAGGTTCAGTTTCATTCAGGTGGGCTACATGTTCCTACCATGAAAGGTAAAAACAAGAACAATCACAGTTTTGTGACGCTGCAAAGCAAACATTGAAACATCAATGCAAACACCACCACATTTCTCTTAATGCCACATAATTACTCTTTTCACGATTCATATTTCAACACTGGCTTTTAGGATTAACTCATACGAAAACAGTGACGTTTCAGCTCGAAGACTTTAACTCAAGTATATTTGTTAAAAGGGGTGTGTGACTACCTGGAGACTTTAGAATGACAGGAGGAAATTTCTTACCCACCCGAGCGGTGTAATGCAACACCGCTCGGGTGTATCTTTGTTGCAACAGTGTTAGCATAGCCTCTGCCGCAATAAATTTTTAAAGTTAGCCTTTGCATTGAATTATAAATTCTGCTTTCTGTATACACACTGCATTAGATATAATTACTTCATGGCAATGGGGATGGTACAATGTTTCAAAATCTCTTTTGGACTTTACCTCTTTGCAACTGGGCCTGCATCATCTATATGGGTCATTTTCTCACTGGGACATTGAGAGTTGATGAAGCAAGGTAGTAATTTTGTTCACTGCTATTTATGTTAGTCATATTTAGATGACTGGTGCAAAAAACATTTGTATGTGTGAATCACTACCATTCTGCATGCCAGTACCTAATCCGGAAGAGGGTTTTTAATGCATTTTTTAAGGCAAAGCAAGAACAATTGGTGAACAATTTATTACAGTGAAAAATCTGGCTCATAACCACTTACCAGTTGGATCTCCCCATAAAATATTTTTCCTGGGAGCAGAGGTACTAACCTACTTCTAGAGTCATCACTTTAGCCTATGTCTGAGGGAATGTGCCGGACAGGACATGGAAAACCTGAGGTGTCTGTGTGTGTTGTGTTCACTGTGTGCTTCCATTGCATCATCTGACAGTTGTTTAAGCAGGGAATGGAGCCTGAGATAAGACTATTACCCTAATTATCTGTGTGCTCAACTGTCTTTTTCTCTGAGACCACCATACAGTTTGCTTTGTTTCCACTAGAATTAATTATTTTTAATTTCCCGCAAGTGCCTTCTGATTGTTTAGCTTGTTTGCGCTACCCAGGCTTCAGAAAGGGGAAAAAGAATTTGTATCATCATGGAAAATCTGCCAGACTGATAACTAAAGTAAATGAAAGGAGCAGATTAGAAGAATGCAAACAAACTGTTATAACTACATTAAAATGATGAAAATATGTCATTTTTATATTTATACTCTAACAATGTAAATGTAATTGGGCATTATTAAAGCCCACTAATATGGAAGTTCTTGACATATCAAGTGGCATGTTATTTTACTGTAGCTTGAAGTGATGTTGCTATCAGCCTTAACAAGAGATGTTGATTTATTGTGAGTCCTAATAAGTGCAAAGATTTCACCAAGATGTCACACAAAAAAACTGCATCTGAATACTTTTGGAGAAACATGAATGCTCAAACTCTGATGCAGATTTGTGGGCTTTTTTGGAATTAATGCATGCAAATCTTGCAATGTATCTTGCAAGATCTTTGTCTGAACAGTGTGGGTGATCCTGCAAAAAGCAGTAGATTTTTACAGGATAATAATGAAGTCATATGGTTTCTAAACAGACCATATGACGTCATTATTATCATCTGTGATAATAATAATCATACACAGTTATCCTTACCAGTATCACTAAGATCATTCTGAGTGATTATGGAAGAAATGTTGAGATTATCTTAATTCTGAGTTCTCAGAACATTTTTACATTCAGCATTTTAATGGGTGATGCTAAAATCTCAGATAAACACAACAATTTCCATTCAGTTTTACTGTTTTATACTGAAAGTCTTGATCTCTCTTGCCCTCTCACTACCTTGATGAGCCACAGGCATGTCTGAGGATGTTTCAAACAAAATGCTCTTAACTTTTAAATTGTACGTCCATGCTTGTGCTATCTTTTTTAAGCACCTTTCTAAAACCAAAAAGAGCAAACGTAGCACTGTCTTCATTTAGTAAAAGCTTCCAAACCGAAGAGCCACCACAATTTGATATTTGTGTAGATTTTTCACTGATTGAAAAAAAAAAAAAAAAAGAATTGGATTTTTGAGCTTCTAAATAGTCACCAACAAGGCTGAAATAGCCAGATTCTGGTTTACCTCTAATTTCTTTGTTTTATTGTTAAACGCAATAAAACACTCTTCATTTGAATTGCTGTTTTCTTCTGTGCCAAACAACATTTTATTTTTTGTTTGATAGCTTCACTGCTGGTAACTCTGCATGTCTCATTGTGCAATAAACCATTTAGATTGACTATCACTGCTAACAGATCAACACTGTCTTTAGTCTAAATAAACAGACAAGAACAGACTGATGTAAAAGTAAACCCATTGTGAAGGTTTTATTGAAACTATTAAGTTCTTTTGATCTGGTAGTCCGCTTGGGTTTGAGCCCCACATTGAGTAGCGCCTAGCTTTACTCTTCAGCTTCAGAAGACTAAAGACACTGGGGTCTTTCACTGAAACCCATATCAAAAATGTTAAGAACACCATCAGAGAAACGCAGTTCAAAACGTTTTAACAAACCTTTCAAGATGTAATGCATGTGTGTAGGTGTATTTTCTGTGTCATGCATTAAAAGCAAGTTATTAATGCAGTCGGTGTCATATAGCAAATTATATCAGGTGTGAAGTACTTTCCAGATCTGACTTGTGTTGAGCTTTGGCAGCAGTTTGAAATTGGAGCTAAACTGTATCTGATGTTGTTACTGACTTCTCCAGTTCTGGCAAAGTTTAATTAGTCTTTCATGACACATAGTGTTTTTCACAAGGATTGTTTTCACTGGAAGGTGAGATTGTTTAGGTTGTATTGATATAAATTTGCTTTAGTTATTTGGACATGTGATATTGCAACACATGTTTTAAAAAACAATTCCTGTTTTTAATGACTGAAACCAGAGCACAAGTAATGTTGAATATTGTCAGTTTGTTTTTTCTAAAAGAACAAACTGACAAATATTACAAAAATACTATAAAATTATACACGTGATTTGTTTATTTTATTGAGGTAAAGTTTATGAGGTAAAAATAAGAAGCATCATAATCTATCCTTGAGGGATTTTTTTCTTTTTCTTTTATGGGTCAGGCTTGACCGATCACTGGTCTCTGTGGGCTTAAATTAGCTTTTCCAGGCAGTCTACCTGCTGAAAAGTACCCTCATAATCATCCGATGAAAGCATCATGCCACTCAGCTCCTTTTTGTTTCTCCCTCCCCCCTATCCTCTTCAGGTTTTCTTTTTTCCCCATAATATAAATTTAGTTCTTCCAGCTCGCTCAAAGCAGTGCACCCAGTGTTTTTCCTGTGAGCAGGCATGTTCATGATATGCTTACATTACAAAGCAGCAGGGTAGCAGGAAAATATCAAACAAAATGGAGCTTGTGAGATCAATTACATGATAGAAAATGGAGGTTTAAGTCTAGTGTATATGCGGCAGAGTATGGCTGTTCATATTTCAGAGCTCTCGTCCTAGGTGTCTAATCTCTTCTCCCCTCAATTTTTTTTTTATTACGAAAGGCTAAAGCTGTTTTTTAATTGTTTTTTCCCTAGTTAATCCCCTGCAGGGTGCACATGTGTTCACGTGTACTGGTGTGTGGTTTATTTGAACATGTTTGTGGCTCTTGGTTTTGTGTGTGTGTGAGAGGAAGTGAGACCAGGAGAACTGCCTATTTTTTTGATGCATTTGCTGAAAAAAGCTGAGCTCTTGTGTGGCCATGTGCACTGTGCTGATACAGTATTTGTCTTTTGGAGGGGCCATATTGATGTCGTTACTACCGCTTCCTCTTAGCTGTGTGGCACTGAGATTATAGCCTTCCATTCATAAGAAGGGGAGGGGGGATTTCCCCAACAAGAACGAGCATGGCTGTGTCAGTAAGCCCCTCAGGATGCCTAGGATAAGCAAACACTTTCAGAGCACACCTAATGGCAGTTTTGAGGATGAGTTGGTCCTATCTAACAAGAATTTCAGTAGTAGATCAACAAAAATGCGATGCAGGCAGTCTCTGTGGTGTACTGAAGCACCATCATAGTCTGAGCTTTTAAAGCCATAACCGGTGTTGATTCAATTAAAAATCAAAACTGAAACGCACACTTCCTGTGGCTGCACGCCAAGTAGGCCAGGACAACACTGTGGGGATAAGGGATAGGGAGTTATTTGGCACAATAGAAGAACCAGAGCCAAAAAAGCCTTGAACGGCAACCAGCCCGTTACTCTGAGGGAGAAGCTTGTGGTTGCAGATCATCGGGGATCACTCAGCAATGTCAGATCAGGGGCAACTGTAGTCTAATTAGAAATGCAAGATGGCGGAAATTCCTGAGGGAGAGCCAAATAGAGAAATTTAATTTAATTTAGAAAAAGTAAGGGCAGTGTGCAGAGGTAAAACTAGAGGAAACTCGTCCTAAATTACAATAGAGTAGCATTGAAAGTTAATTTATTTCAGTAAGTCTGTTCAAAAAGTAAAACTCTATAGACAAGTTACACATAGTGATATATTCTATGGGTTTTTGTTATGTTGATTAATTATGATTTCTTGCTAATCAAAACATTGAGATTTTAAAATAAAAAAAATGAATATAGCATGAGACCAATAAAGCAGTATTGGTACTTTTGACAGAGAATTCAGGAGTCAGCTCCTGCTGGAAAATTAAATCAACTTCTCCATAAACCTCAGCACAGAAAAATGTTACGTTTAAGAAGAACAATCTGGCAGATTGTGATAATTTTGGAGTTCAAAACACAGTGAACAAACACCAGTAGATGATACAGATCCTCTAATCATCTCTGACTGGGCCCTTGATTTCAAAATTAATTGGTAGTTGTACTTTTATCTAAGGAATAGAATGGGCCTGTTTCTTCACTTGGTCTTGGCATGACACTTATGTTGTACTCTCTTGGATTGGAGTGATAGTGATAGTTATGGTTCATATCCAGCTACATTGTTTAACACATTGTTTTCCTTCCACTCAACTTTATGCTAATAAGCATAGAAAACAGGACTAAGTGAAAGCTCATTCTTCATTAACAATGAAGTTTTGTAGCTTTCCCTCAGCGAAAGCAGTCTGTGTTCTGCACTATCAAGAAAACAGGTTTTCCATGATTATGTGGGATATATGAGAACAGTTCTGTAAAAAGAACAGCAATAATTTTCCCATTGTGATATTCTAATTTTGAGAACCAAAACATTGTGGTTTCATTTGCTGAGAATCAAAAGTAACTAAAATAAAAGCTTGAAATATGACTGCCATTAATTTATGCAATTTGAGTTAGATAATTCAACTTTTCACCATTGAATTACCCTATAAACACTTGGTGAACATAATAAAAGTGTCATTTCTGTGGGGAATGTTTTAACATCAGAGTCTCTTCACCAGGATTCTGAGGAGTAAATGTAGCTGCTTCCACGGTCCTGTTTCTGTTTGAAAATCTGTTTTCCTTCTTTTTATGACAACTCCGAGGCTCGCTGGGAGCCTGTTGAGTCCAAAAGAGCTTGTACATTTGAACCAATGTTATTAAATCTCTGGGTGGTCCGATTTATCTTCCACAGCAGGGTGTAACAGACTATACCCACTGCTAAGATGTGGTTTAGGTTTTGTGCAATTCTGTTTGCATTTATGAGTGGTATGTACACACACAGGATGTATGCTAAATCTATACTTTTTAATAGGCTTAGTGCCTTTTTTTTAACCAAGGTAGCTACTAATTATGATCAAGATTTCCATCTGTATGTCGGGTATCTGACTTTTTTTATTTGCTTACGAAAATGCATCATCCTGTATCAAACCAGAATTATGTCTTGGTTGTGCTGCATGCTGGCAGATCCCATGAGAAAGCCGCATTAGCTTATTTTTGGTTTGAAGTGGATATGTCAAGCACATACCTGAAGTTGTTAGGGAACATGCAGAGCTTCTTTGCCAGAACGTGATGTTGAAATGAGTACTGTGCACAACACCAGATACAATCCTAAGGGAATGTTGCTAAGACACGGTAATCTGAGACCATTGCCAGGATTCGTGAAATGGAATATCACACAACAGGAGCAGGGATGCCTTCAGAGGTGGCGGTTCTTTGTCAAAGGGCAGCTGCATGAATCTGCTGGAAATTTCTGTTGTTTTCTAACTTCACAGGTGTGCTTGAGAGGAAATCTCCAGAAACCGTAAGGTTTTTTGATGGATTTTTTTCTGTTCAACCAAGACAGAGAGGTGAATGACATTAAAGTGGAAAAAAACGGATAGATAGTTTTTGTTATTTAAGAAAACTGTGGCAGACATTTAGCTGGCTGTCCAAAAATTAAATTTAATTGCCCTTTCTTAGCTCATGCTCATTCAGGTTGGCTGAATTGCTAAACTGAACATTTCTATTCTGTTAGAAAGGATTGGATAAATATACATGCCACATTTATATGCTTCAAACAATAAGGGACCAATAAATTGGGGGAAGTCAAAGGTAAAGCAGCTTGAATACAATAATATTTTCATTATCTGTTTGTAATGAAAATAATAATTCTGTAAACCAATTCTGTTGCTTGTACATCGATTTGATATGATTAGCAACCATTTTGGAAAAACCAGTGTGTTTAACGATCAGTCTAGAGTAATATTTACATGGTTTTTCAAGCATATTTACTTGTGTTCCTGCTCTTCCCACAATGTAATCAAAAAAAGTTTAACACCATTCACACATTCTAGGAAGCTGTCTCCATCTCAGATCCTAATAGGAAACAATTAACACCACATTTGGAGTGCTGAAAGGGGAAGATTCATTTTTTTCACTTGCTTAGAACAGATTAAAGCTGTTTTTCTTTTTAGATTCTTCTGTGTTTTATTTGTTGTCTGAAGAATTATGAGACGGAAAAGGGAGGAAGAAGGGTAAATCAAATCTTAATTTGACACTGCATGAGAATCTCAGTTTTCATTTAAATGCTATATCCAGGGATTAATGAACAAAGTGGAAATGAGGAGATGATTTTTTTTTATTTGCAGAGTTGTTTACTTTTTCTTTCTTTCGAATTTTTTGGCCGGCTGACTCTGTCTACTGAATACCCTCACTGTCTGAAGAACTGAGTCTGGCAGCTTATCAAAAGGAGGGAGTATTGACCAATATGGGGTTCTTTGTGCATATACACTGTGTCAAAATGTCTTATATAAACAATCTCTTGTCGATGTACTCTTACCTCGTGCAGTCTGCATGAGCACTCCCGTGATTAAACAGTTGAAACCACTTATGGACACATGCTTTTTTCTCACTGACATGAAAATGTAAATATTGCCTGTTTTTGTTCAGATAAGCTTACTAAAATAAGAAGAATTGTTAGACTTCCAACAACTTTTCACAATAACTGGCGGAATTATAGCTGATACAGAACTGGGTTCATTGTCCAGTTGGAGGGCCATTTTTCCCCAACCATCAACTTCCTGATTGTCTTGAGCTTAAGGTTGCTTCAGTATTGCCATTTTCTTCCCTCTTTGGGTCATTAATTTTTGAAATACACCAGTCCCTCCCACAGCAAAGCGATCCCAGAACATGATGCAGCCACCTCTGTACTTTACAGTTGGGAAGTCGTTCTAAAGCTTTCTAGCTTCCCTCTTTTCAGTAGTGATGCATTGGAGGAAATGAGCTGAGTGATTGTTTACACTTGTGATTTCACTCATGAGAAGTTTAAATTAAACACAATGTAGCACTGTTGAGAAAGTAACACAGCTACATAGTATTAATAACCACAGAAAAATAGTTTATTGAAAGTGTGCTCTTAATATACACAAAACATTAAAAAAAATTTTGTTATGTGGCTAATAAAAGTGGTATTTTTTTGATAACCCAGTAGGTCTCAATGTCAGCGACCCGCAAAAATGAACCGTAAAGATATTTACTGACACCAGCCATTGAATCAATCTTATATTTCATATAAAGAAATCTTATTTTTCACTGCTTGTAAATGTACATCCTTATCTTTAAGAATGTATAATTTAAATGATAAACATTTAAGTTTGTACATCCTGATAATCAGTTTTTTTGACACTGACTTCTCTGTAAGGAAATGCTCAGACCTGTGTCTTGTTACAATATGCAGCTGATCTGTCTTTTTTCTTATGAACTGACATTACTTAGGGTAGGTTGCATTTGTATCCGTTTACTGATGCAGAGCTCACTTTGAAGCAAGAGTTTTGTATTTGCATGCAGAATAAACCAGCATAAATATTGTATTTCCCATTTTCACCTGGCAGCCTTAAAAATGCCAAGTTGTGTTCAACACTGTATTGCCTTCTCCTATTTGGGTTTGGCATACAATTGCAAAGTGTGAGGGGAGAAAAAGTACTGTTTAATATTACAACAGTGTTTTTTTTGTGTGTGTGTGTTAATATACCAAGCCTGAGATTTGGTGCCTCTGTCGTGCTGGTGAGAACGCAAATAAAGAAGCACTTGATAGGATGTGTTTGCATGTGTGAGAAAATATATTCAAAAAGGTCACCCAATAATATGGTTGGGAATGGAAAAAAGAATAGGCAGTCGAATGACTTGCAGAAAGTCTAGCTTGTTCCTTACTCACTATGCTGCTCTTCCCATCTTTGAAGTCCAATTGCTTATTAGGCTTCAATCTGTCCTTGAATAAAATTGTATAACAAATAGTGTGGAAAATGCAAGGTTTATGCAAAGCTCCAGAAACATCAACAACCTGTGAGCGTTCTCCACAGGCTCTTGTGGTTTTCCTTCAATATCATCTGTGAAATTCACATATTAACTGTTGTTGTGATAAATCTGTTGTAACACAGTTTTGTCTCACTTCATTAAATAATTCTTTTCGAGTATCTTCGTATCCTTTACTTAATTTTGTCACAATAGCCTCGTAAACCAGATAACTCACTAAGGAAGTAGTATAGGCCCATGAAAGTAAAGTTTATTGCAAAATTAGCCGTTTGGTAAGAAATGCCACTTCCTCCTTGGCAGAAAGTTTTCACTGTGATGAGCCTTTGCATGAACCTCAGCTTGGGATTCCAGTTTAATGAAATACTGAAACAGTTGGAATAAAGTTTAGGCATTTAGGTACAAAACTCGACTTTATGCTTTCATGCCTCCCATGAGCTCTATTTGGTAAAAATACAGATTCTCACTCTGTCTGGTGAGAATCAGCCTTTTTCTGATTTGATAGTGGTTGTAGTTTTTAATCCAGGAGAAAATAAAAAGAATTGCAAGATTATCATAACTCATGCTCTAAAAAGTATATCTATAACTTTTATAATTCAGAAAAATATATTAAATTCAAAAGAATACATATTGTTGGTTTATGTGGCTATGGACCAAAAACGATAGAAGTTGCTGATTCAGATTTCTGGCAAATTGATTGGGTCATCTCTAGTATTTGCAGGTATTGATCTTTTCTTATTGAATTCTTCAGTTCATTGGGTTCATGATAAATTTTCCTGGATGCTGCTGGTAATTGTTAAACACTTCAACATGGTTTTACTTTCCAAAACCGCTGCTTAAACGTCAGTTTTGGAGCGGTACCAAATGTTAGACATCAGTGAGAGAGCTTTCTTTACATGGAAATTTTTAAGAATTATAATCTTCAAAGCAGTTTTCATGACTCACAGTGTTTTTCTTTTTTCACCTTCTCTTTTAGGAAAATTGTTATCAAGATTGGAAAAAGAAAAAAGCGAAAGCCAGAGTCGTCAGAGGAGGAGTCGGATGATGATCCCCCGCCTCGTCACTCTTCTAAGGATGATGATTCTGTGAGTCCCATTTTTTTTTTTTTTTTAGAAAACACAAAACAGTGAAAACTTTGTGTGACATTGGCATAGTAAAACCTTTGCCATTTTCCTCCTAACACTTTGATGTTGGGTGAGAACTTAGTTGCGACTGAGTGAGTTTTAATCTGGTTCTGATGTGGTTTAGGCCTTGCTGCCTGTGGTGTCGCACCTTGGCTCACAGAGCACAAAGACGACACTTGACTCTTCTTCTGTTACTGCTCTGACAAAACTGAGTGAGGGAAGTGGTGTTGTCGCCCTGACGGCTGCTCATGCTGCTGTGGGGCAACGAGGAAGGCTCACAGCTTTAGTTTGAGCTTGAAAGGATTGAACGTGGTTCATGCAGAGGTCAGATAGTGGGTGGCTATTTCAAGTACACATTCCTGTGTTTGTTGATGATGGAGAAAACTGACAGTCTGGCTGTACTCTCTACCATACAGCATCAGAAACCCCCTCCTTATAAGTATTTCTTTTTTTTGAGTTATTAAACACACATTCTCAATTTGATATGGGGATATGATTCAAAATGAAATATTTGGTCAGATGTTTTGGTTATTTAAACAACTCATGTTGAATTTGCTGACGTGTAATTGACATGAGGATGATCTGTTGCATACTCTTTGCTTCATCACTCCTCTCCCCGTTTTCTGAGACTTTTCCAGACTTTATACTTGGTATGATTACCCCCGTTGGATGGCACCACTGGCCTTAATTAAAAGCATCTGTTGATGACTCATTTAAGATGATCAGTGACAGAAGTTGAGGTAGCATGTCCGACAGCTACGACAGAAGCCTGGTTTCCTCAGAGCTTCATCCTTGTTGCGTTGGAAAGTGGCAGCTTTGACTCTGTGCTTCTGGTCATCTTGAGTTTGCAGATTTAAGGGTCTGTCTCCTCAAGGATTTTATAATGCACACCTAATTAACTTTGGCTCAGTGGCATTTATTCCTAATTAACTACATATTATCTTTAGGAGGGGCTGTATTGATGCAGGATGCAGCAGCCCACGCATAAGATAATTATAAAAACTTGACAGGAAGGCAGAGACAAAAGCTGGACTTCAAAGGTCTCCTGGTTTTTTCCGACATTAATCTTGCTTCTGATTTTTCAACTTAGTTTATTGTATTTTACCACGGATTTTCAAAAGATCATAAATAAATCAGTGGGACGTGTTTTTGTTACATGTGTCATAATCAAGGTTTGTTTGTCTCCAAAAATAATCCAAGTTATTTAATTCATTGTTGCCACTGAGTCCCAGTCTGACACTGGGTATAACTCTGTTAAAAAGCTGCTGTGCTATAATGTTCTGATAGTTATAATTTCTTTATAGATAAATATAGGACTCAACATTTGTTAGTAATGTTCTTATGCTGAGTCATTGAGCATACATTGGTCATCAGAAACAACTGATTTTATACATTTCTGTTCTGTTATATTCTCAGCAAATTAAGACTTAAATTATTTCAAATTATAATTCCAGTTTTAAAGTCCCCAAAGGGCAATTCAGCTGGACCTTATCAAAATGGGGTCTGTAGAGAAAAGAAATGTATAAAGTAAAACAGTAGTTACAAAATCAAAATTTCCCCTGATCTAATTTGAGTTGTCTGGAAGAAAAAGAGAGGAAAAGTTTTGAAGGGTCATTTTGTTTGAGGGATAAATGAAAAATTAGCTCATGGTCCTTTGTCTAAATGACAAGGTGGCACTATCGATTAAATTAATTACTACTATGAAATTATAAAGAAGGCTTGTAGGATAAATAAATAAAGCCATTCCAGACCTTACTAAGCAGCCTTGTGTATGGAAGCATAATTTTTTTTAACAAATGAACCTGTTGTATTTGTATCAATTTATTCTTTTGTTTGTTAATTTGCCTATTCTTTATTGTGATTCTCTAGAAGAGGCGGTCGAACCGTCAGGTGAAGAAAAAGAAGTATGCTGAAGAGCTGGAGGCCAGATTGTCAGATGAGGATGTCAAAGTTATTGTGAAAGCCAAGAAAAGCAACACTGCTGCATCCAAGGACCCTGCTGTGCAGCTGTTTGTTGTAAGTTCATCTGCTTTTATGAGTCTGGGAAGTTAGATGAGATTGAACATCAAAGTAAATTCTCTGTTATCATTTCTAAACATTGGTTGAACTATCAATACTTTTGAATATCCAATAAATATACCCACGAGGATTTTACTAAGCTTCCAGCGCAGCAAATTGCACTCATTTATAAATAGAAATTGCTTTGAGCTCAGTATCCCCAAATATTAATAGTGGAACAAATGTTCATGAATTTTCCTTTCAGTGTCGACTGACTCTACAAATTGGAGTTGCACACATCTTTTCATGCAACATTTATTATCAGCACCTGACAATATTGAGGCTCAGAAGGTAGCAAACAAAGCTTACAGATGGAGCTGAAAATAGCGATTGCAGTGCACTGACCCACATTCGATATGTAGGTGACTAAACCAACAGTGGGAGGCTGAGACTATAAGTTTTTCTTATTTTAGCTCTAATCAAACTTATTACTCAGTGTGAGGTTCCCTGTTTTTATTGTTTTTGTCTGAAATGGGATGAAAAAAAGTTAAATAAATTTTGCTCAGGACAGTTTTATTGCTGATTTTTCTTTCTAAGCCAGGTTCTAACAGACCTGGGTGAAACTGTGTTGGTATGGGTAAATGACAAAAGTCAAAAATCAGGAGGAAGTGACACAGAAACCTCTGCTATACATTAGCTCTGTCCATAATAACATACAAAAAACCGAGGGGAGAAGAGTGTCGACCGAATACCATCACCACCTGGATGCATTATTTTGCAAGTTTTCAAATCTGTGAGGAAGTTTGTTTTATGAAATCAGCTTGTAAAAACCATTGTAGCTTTGAAATATAGCACCTGCTCCGCTGCAAGCAGGGAAAGGGAAGAACTCCTGCTGCTGCATGATATCATGAAGACCGTAAATGCTCCACAAATGCTTCCCACTAATTATACCTGAAAGAAAAACACACTTAATTACAATTACTTTGAGCCTCTTCAGTGATTTGGTAGCCTTGCAACTAAAAAAAGATGTGGGTGTTGGACAGAAGTGAACAGTGTGGTGCTTATGCAATCATGTGTAATGAGAATACAGTTATTACTATATAAATGTAGCAGAACTATAACTACCTACACATTTTTTACCAGAGCAACATTATTACAGTTAATATTGTGAGCCAGTAGAGCTAGATGCAAAACATTTTTTCCAGATTGTACAAGTCTTATTGAAACCATTTCCTTTTCAAAGAAAAACAATCAATATTTTGATTGATTAAGCAGAGCTGGCTGATTTCCCTTCTCATAAATCCTCTCTTTTTTTTTTTGCAGACTTCAAAAGGAATCCAATTTGTTTCAGTTTCTCACATGAATGAAAATATATTTGCAGTATTTTGGAAATCATGACTGCTTTCCACAAAAAAACAGAACTGAAACACTTGTTTACTTCACATTGTAATGCAAAAGCTATTTTCCTTATAATGTTTAATTTAATTTTATGTAAGTCATATTGAGAGACATAATGAGACTGTTTTTGCTATCTCTTGTTTATGAGATTTCTTTGTTGTACATTGTGGGAAATATTTCACCTGAGTTTCTGTTGCCTAAACATGGCCTCTTTTTAAGTTGTCTGATCTGGAGACTAATTAAACATGAGACCTAAGTCTTTACTGTCTCTCAGGAGAATCCCACAGAGGAAGATGCTGCTATTGTTGACAAAATCATGTCTTCTCGTATCATGAAGAAGGAGGTAATTATACATCACTTTATTCTCAACAGTCATTATTAATATTTGATTGTTTTTCATTTCTATTTTTCTGCTGTACTTATTGCCATTTTTGTTATTTTAAACCTCTTTCAGGTATCTCCAGGGGTAATGGTAGAAGTGGAAGAGTTTTTTGTAAAATACAAGAACTAGTAAGTTCAATTTTTTATTCTTTGTCTATGTAAAATTCTAATTGTGCATAAAAACATGAAGGAACTAATAGTATCTGTTTCTTCAATTTCTCGGTTTAAAGTTTGAACATTCTAAAGTTTTAACATTCAAGTTAAATAAGAAAGTCTTCTGTGGCTTTGAAACATAACAGTGTTAAAATATTTTATTTAAATGAATTATATACTTTCCAAGTATGGGAGAAAAACAGCATAATATAAATATTATTTTCATTGGTCACACAGACACCTCATTGTCTAAAAGAGCCTTTCATATTTAATGACAAGAAATTAAACATTCAAAATACAGAAACTGGTTAAAGATGTAAAAATAATCAAAAGCTTGGGCCTAGTTTTGATTCCACTCCCTATTTTAAGCTAAAGTATAGCATAAAAAGGAGGCAGGCAGGGTTCTTGAACCACTTGGGCTTGTCAGCTTTTATCATCAGAACAACCGTTTAAAGGAAAAGTTGAGTATGTCTCTCTGGTCTGAAATTGGGTCATTTCACTCATGAAACCAACTGGACTTCTCATTATTCTGCTAGTTCCTTCTCTCGGTCAAAAGGTAACTCAGAAACAGGCGTAACTGTTGGTTTCAGTTGTTGATGTGTTGTTGGTTTCTCAATGTGTTGCTGGTTTCTCACTTTGATTCTGACGAGATGCAAAATGAAACACTTTAAATGAAAGTTATAAAGTCATACTGAGCACACATCCCAGGTTGATGGGCAAAAAGTTGAATCCTGCAAAGCTTTAGGAAGAGACCGAAATGAAAACATTTATGTTAATCAGATCTCAAAACCATGATTAATTATCTAACAGGTAAAAGCTTCTTGATGAAGTTTGAAATTTCTTCTGAGTGAAACTCAGCAGTTTAAGCTTCTTGGGAAGGAGCCGTAAGAAGGAGCTGGTCCTCCAATCAGAAGAGGGCCGGGGTCATAGAGATTATGGAAAAAGAAATTAACTTTTTCTAAAACATTTTTTACACTCAGTGAGACCAAAAATGTCAACATCCTGTTGCTTTAGACATAATAAATTAGGGTTGAGGTTCATTTTGTAGGTATCATTTTCTAGACCTTTTTTGGCGCATGGTTGTTTTAATATTAACAAACGTTCTAAAAATAACCAGCCATCATTTATTCTTCATATTTTGACACTTTTCGGACACCACCTATGGAAATGGAGTTGTTTTGACATAATAAAGAGACCTGGAGAAAAGTGAAGTAGAGAAAAAGGTAAAATCTAAGGAAACTCCAATACATATATAAACATCTTTAGGACAGCTTTCATAGTTCAAATGTATTTTTTCCCCCAAAAGCCTGAAGCAGCCTCTGAAATCACTGAGCTGTCATGAGCAAGATTCTGTTCCTTTCTGCCAAATAATAAAAATGATGAACATGTTAATGGTGGTGTTTATTTTTCTCATTTAGAAATGACTGAGATGAGTTGAAACATAAGGCTAGTGAGAAAATGTGATCGCCCTCCGGTGATGTGAGCAGTGTGTAAAAGCAGATTTTCATGGTTGTCTCCCTGTGTGCTTGTCAGCTCCTACCTCCACTGTGAATGGGCAACTGAGCAGCAGCTCGAAAAGGACAAGAGGATTCAGCAGAAGATCAAACGCTTCAAAATGAAACAAGCACAGAGGGCGCTCTTCTTCACAGATGTAAGGCTGCGTGTGTATATGTGTGCAAACATTCTCTTCCTTCTATTTGCACAATGCTTTGTTTCTTCATTCTAATATTTCTAATAAGAGAATTGTTGTTTTTATATCACTATTTGTGAAAATTGACTTCAGCATGCATGTGTTGAATGGATGTGTGTGGATATTAAAAAGCTTTCTGTTTGATATCTGTGGGATGGCACATCTGTGTGCATTGATTTGAATTTATTTACTTACTGAGCCGATACAGGAGAGTTGTTTCTATGTTTCCAGATGGCGCGTGGGAATTTGATTTGTTCTTTTGCTTAGCATCTGCTCTTTCTGTTTTTGTATCTTCTATTTCTCTCAGATGGATGAAGAACCTTTCAACCCAGACTATGTGGAAGTCGACAGAGTGCTCGAAGTGTCGTACTGTGAGGACAAAGACACAGGAGAGGTAGAGTAAATCTCTGTTAAGCACATATCAGAGTAGCACGTTTGCTCCTGGCTTTTGTTGCTGAAAATGTTTTATCCCTTCTTACTTTTGTTGGTTTTCTTTCTTTTGATATCTTCTAGCCTGTAATGATATCTATGAATCCTAGAAGTGCCCAAGGCCACCCTAATGGGCTGCCTCACAGCCTTTGAAAATGCTACAAAAGCAAAGCTGTGCCTCGCTCTAGTCATTTCCAGTACTCATTGTCCTCTCTCTGCTGCAGGAAGTGGTGTACTACCTGGTGAAGTGGTGTTCTCTGCCTTATGAGGACAGCACGTGGGAGCTGAAGGATGACGTCGATCAGAGCAAGATTGAAGAGTTTGAGCGGCTGCAGGCAGTCAAGCCAGACTCACGCAGAGTGGTACGACGAAGCAGTGCTTCCCAACATCCTGCTTATTTCTTCTCTGATCTGTGTTTAGCAACAGCAGTTCTGATATTATCAACTTTAAAAACATGTAAAAAGTGTCTTTTTTCTCTTACTGTTCCTGCTTGTAACAATAAAAAAAACCAGACAAAATCCAGGCTATGCTAAGATGAACAAGTTTTAAGTGCTTTTGAAAATGATTTGTCAGTTTGAAATAGTTTTAGAAAACCTTGTGTTTTGATCCAAAATCTAAATGTAGTATTATTCGTTTTGTCTCTTAGGAGCGGCCTCCAGCCAACCTTTGGAAGAAGAGGGAGCAGTCGAGGGAGTACAGGAATGGCAACACTCTCAGGGATTATCAACTGGAGGGGGTCAATTGGCTTCTTTTCAACTGGTATAACAGGTCAGTTTTAATCCATGAGGATGACCCGGGTGTCACTTGCAAAGCATTTTTTTATGCATCTAACATTAAGGTCATATCATGTCTGAAATTCATTATAAAAGGAAGTAAGTTGGGCTTAATATGTTAATCACAGATCTTGACGTTTTATTTCAGCAGAACTATTAAATCTTGTATATTTTATGTATTTTTTTTTCTCACTGGGCTTTTCTGTCAGGCCAAAGTTTAAGTCTTCATTGTGTTCTGTAACTTGAGGTGGTAGAGGCTACCAGAACTTTGCTGCTAACATATCCTTGCTAGCTGTTTGGCTTCTATCATGGATGGGGAAGCATAAATTTATTGCCAGCTGTCCGAAGTTCATATATTTCTGTGGAGATGTAGGACTTAAATACATTCATCAAAAGGTCTTAAATTTGATTAGAACCTGCAGAAACCTTGATATAGTTATCTATGGCTTTGTGTAACTATGACACTACACAAGTGTTTAAATAAAATAACATTTCACAGTTCGTTGTATTCAAGATGCCAAACTAAACGAATATATTCTGCTTGTGATTGTACTTTTCTAGAAAGATCTGGGTGTTTTGAGATTACAGGTCATGAATAATGAATGAGTTTTCCTGCACAGTCCTCATGCAGGATTCCTATTTAGACTGCTTGGGGTCAGGAAGAGAGTCAGATTTGCCCTTGAGGTGCACCGAAATGCACAACCGGTTGCTTTTCTTCACCCATGAACACAAAAGCAATGCAATGCATCTGGAGTGAAGTGTCGGCGCTTGCATTAACCCTGGGAATTGGTTTAGTTATGTGTGAGTGTGCAGGAGTTAGCATATGCCTACGCACAGAGATTCATCAAAACTCGAGGGCTGCTTAAGAGGCCAGTGGGAATATCTGCACGTTGCAATTAGCATCAAGACATTATACCCCCACCCACTGGACATCTGAATAAATGGATTGCAGGAGCACACCACACAGCAGAGAGATTATGCTGGATTTCTAATGTTTTTTTGTTTTTTTAATACTGTGATTACTGCTGATGATGTTGTTTTCTCCCTCATTGTGTGTAGTTTATTGTTTTTGTGTCTTGGGAATAGCTTTTTTCCCCTTTGTACACAGCCTCATGATGAATGCACAACACTTTCTCTGTGATATAGCGATGTGGGAATATCTCCTGCAGCCCAACCTACGCACATCATTAAAGCAGCCACATTGCACGGTTTACCCCACTAACCATTTTTCCCCCCCTCAACATCCATCAGGCGCAACTGCATCTTGGCTGACGAGATGGGCCTGGGAAAGACTATCCAGTCAATCACATTCCTGGAAGAGATCCATCGTATCAGCATCAAAGGGCCCTTTCTCATCATCGCCCCCCTCTCTACTATTGCAAACTGGGAGCGAGAGTTTCATACCTGGACTCACCTTAATGTCATTGTTTACCACGGCAGCATGATCAGCAGGCAGATGCTGCAGCAGTACGAGATGTATTTCAGAGATGCACAGGTAAAGGCTGGTCACTATCATGTCTATAATGTAGATTTTAGTCTCAATTAGTTTGTGCCCCATTCATTGTTTTCTCTGTGTGAAGTCGCAGCTTTCCCCCCCAAAAAAACCTCAATGAGGAACACTTAGGAAGACTACAGGTCATCCAGCTTATCTCACTTCTCTAAGACCAGATTTCTTAAAAGATTCAGGAGCCTTTTTCCAAGATTGAGGTACATCTAATGTACCTTTTAAAGACAGATGAACTAAAAGGAGCACTGTTCTGCTGAACTTTAAAGTGGAAAGCAGTGATTCGCTTCGATTAAATTAATCAAAGTGTTCTTTAGAAAACAGCAGCACTGTCAGCAACGCAAAATTCTGTGAGCCATGTAATTATATGAATCAGAATATCAGGTCTGCCTACAACGAGTCACATTGAGACGCTTGGCAGGACGTGATTACCATTTTTAGCGCAAAGCTAGAAACACTTCACATTCTCTGTCACTAATGCAAGACCTGAGTTATATCAGTGTCTTTTTTATTTAAAAAAAAAAATTGATTTCATACATTTGCAGTGGCTTTACTGTAGTCATAAGTTATATTATATTTATACTTATATTATTTGTTGATAAATACATCAAAACAGTCTCAAGGATATTTGTTACAGATCTAATAATGTGTATGTATACTTCTCAAGCTGAAACATTATTTGAAAGTTGTCATGTAATTACTCTTCATCTAAAACTTGTGAAAGGCCTAGCTGCTAACAAAAGCAGGTGTTAAATGTGTTCTTATTTGTGATCATTTCTATTTAATTATTAATGAAGCAAATGAATGCAAATAATTATTATGAAAGATAAACAAAGAACAATCATAATCTAGAAGTTACTACTATCGGGGACGTTTTCTGACTGGAATGAATATGAAAAATTAATGTGAAAAATGCTGTTGCATAAACTGATTGTAATATAAAATGCATCAATATTTTATCAGTATCTTACACGGGCAAAGCATGAGTTTTATGACCTGTTACTTGGTTGCAAGAACCGGCTTTCATTTTATTGGGAGGCCATCAGTCTGTCAAAGATTGGTTTAAAACAAAGATTTTGCAAGATGCAAACAAAGAAAAAAAAAAAACACATACAAGTTGATTTTTAAGAAGTTTCTACTTTTCTGACCTGGTTATACAAATCTATGTCTTGGATTCCAAAGTTCATTGCTTCTGAGGGAGGAGTCATCATGTGGGACGAATCAACCAATCAGAAGCAGACTTTGAATAACAACATGGCATGCCTTAAAGCTGTATAAATTTCAAAATTAGAAAATAAATCTACTTCAGATTTACGAATGACAATCTAGCGCGCACCTGGAGAAAAGTGACAAAAGTAGGTCAAAGTTTATGACCCAGGAAGGCGGGTTTATTGCATTAGTAGAATACATAAGGTCTGTGCGCAAACACTGAATTGAAAGTGCTTGAGGCTTCTAATAATGTGCTTTTTTTCTTTCTTTTTCATTTTTTTTTTTTACATAATTTTAAACCCAATCTTGCTGACTTTTTCAATTTTAACTGCTCATTCATAAACTAAGGAATTTCAATCTTAAGGAAATGAACAAAATGGTCAGATTTTTGTAGAAAATGTATGTAGAAAGACCAATTGTTTTTAAATGTTTTGATTTAAAACATTTAAATCAAATTTGCTTTTAGGAAAAAGTGGATGAATGTTTGTCATTCTACTTTACTCCAAAATGAAGATGTATGCAAAAATCTTGTTAATCAATGGTAATCTATTATATGTTCCCAATATATTTTTAAGAAATGTTACTTATATATAAAACATGTGGAAAACATGTCTATCTGTATCAACCACCTATGCTTGGAGTTCAGATTTGCTCCATGTGGACCAACCCTTATCTTTCAGAGGGCCACAAATGGCCCTCCGGCCACATGTTGGACACCTCTGAATTAAAAGGGGTGCTATACTGGGTAGATTTCACTTCAATCTTTCAAATTGCACAATAGATTTTTTTTTATTTTTTACATGAAAGCAAACCTTTTCCTTTGTTAGTGGTGAGATCATTTTAATGAGCTTTGCATTAGCAAGATGGCATTTAACAAGAACCAGAGAGGGGTGCTTGTGCTGCACTAAGTAGACTATGAGGTAGTTAGTGAGCCTTGGACGGAGGCTGTCTGTGGTTGACAGGGCATGTGATATTTTGCATCAGGCAGTTAGGAGCTCTTAGTGTTCAGACGAACCGTAACAGAAATTAAGGTAAGGGAGAGGAGAAGAGAACAGAGCCGCCACCCGGCTGTCTCCAAGGCAGCCTGTGATGTCATAGCACTCTCCAAGGGGAGCTCACTGTCATTGCTGTTCAAGCATAACTGAACGAGTGGCTCCTCCAGTCGTCTGCCGGCTGGCTTGCTGTTGGAGGAGGGGAGGGGAAAGCTAAAGGATAACAGAGAATCTCTGGAGGGCTGTTGTCAAGGCAATGGATACAAATGGAGAGGCGTGGCAATGCAAAGCCTCCCCAGCCAGACAACAAATAAACAGCAGTAAGACTCAACATGCAGGTGCCAATGTACTTCTTCTGCTGGAGATGATTTCCTCACAAAAGAAAAGGAGAAAATAAATCGCTTCAGTTCATGTCAGTTTATTTACGCTGTGCCAATTCACAACACATTAAGACATTGGTCTGATTGAAGCATCACAAGTTCAATCCACGTCTTTCAGGGTCGCGTGATTCGGGGTGCCTACAAGTTCCAAGCTGTGATCACCACATTCGAGATGATCCTGGGCGGCTGTCCCGAGCTCAATGCCATCGAGTGGCGCTGTGTGATCATCGACGAGGCCCATCGTCTTAAGAACAAGAACTGCAAGCTGCTGGAGGGCTTCAAACTCATGAACCTGGTGCGGAAATGATTCAAGAATAAAATAGATCTCTGCAGCTTAAGCTGAGCACAGTTTTAATTTGTGGTGTTTCTTTCCTCCTCTTTAAGGAGCACAAGGTCCTACTGACGGGTACGCCTCTGCAAAACACAGTGGAGGAGCTTTTTAGTCTCCTCCACTTCCTGGAGCCGGCACGCTTCCCCTCTGAGAACAACTTCATGCAGGAGTTTGGTGATCTCAAGACAGAGGAGCAGGTGAGCTCACAGATATAGAACAGCATAAATCATATTTTTCTGCGTGTTCCCAAAACCATATCAGAGGTAGTTTTTCCTCCCACAGTCTCTCAGCATGGAGTCCCATAGAATTATTTGTAACAGCAAGAACTCAGCATGTGATACTAGATCTAAAAGCCACAGAAAATGTTTACCCTAATACTTAGAAGTGACACAGTTTCACTACATAATCTTTTGTAAAAGATGTGAACAAACGGAAAAAAATAAAACAGTGCATATGATGGTGCATTTTTTAAACTTGCACCTGTTAGTGCACATGCAGCTGCTTCATTGTGTGACCCATTTGACCCACAGGTGCAAAAGCTTCAGGGCATCCTGAAGCCCATGATGCTGCGTCGTTTGAAAGAAGACGTGGAGAAGAAGCTGGCTCCCAAAGAGGAAACCATCATTGAGGTGGAGCTCACCAACATCCAGAAAAAGTACTATCGCGCCATCCTGGAGAAGAATTTCTCCTTCCTGGCTAAAGGAGCTGGCCAGTCAAATATGCCCAACCTGGTTAACACCATGATGGAATTAAGAAAGTGTTGTAACCACCCCTACCTCATAAAAGGTAAGTTGGTACAGAGTTGCTAAAATTGTCAACATTTCAGGGCGTATAGTTTCTACACTTTGTTTCGAAAGTGTTAAAACTCCCAGAACTTTTCAATGTTTTCTCACATTATAGTAACAAATATTAATATTTTTCATTGAAGACCGACACAAAGTATGACTGAACTGTGAAGTTGAATGAAAAAGATACATATTTTTTTTTTTTCATAAAAACGTTCATGCATTTATAAGTCAACATATTGTAGAACTACCTGAACCTTTTGAATGTCTGACTACTACATTTAGACTCCATTGTTTTCAAATTACCCAAACTTAATCAGATTAGCTGGAGAGTGTCTGACTCTTTCATGTTTTTTGCCTGCAATACTTAATAGGATTAAGGCTAGACTTTGACTGGGCCATTCTAGCACATCGATATGCCTTGAACTACACCTAATAGCTCTGGCTTCTCAGCCTCAATTCCTTTTCCGGCCATTGTCTACTTTTCTTCCAGGATCATTTTTCTTTATCCATCAGATGGATGGATGGATGGATGGAGGCTGTTACTAAAGAACAGGCTCCCATTCCAGCCCAAAAAGTTCAGTTTTTGTCTCATTTGACCAGAGCATCTTCTTTTGCATTTTTTACTACACAGCTTGTGGTTGATTGCAAGTTACTTTCTATTAACTATAGGTAACTCCTTATCACTCTTCCAGCTAATTGCTGCCTGACAGATTCACCGTCTTGAACTGTAGATCTCTGCAGAGTCACAACTGGCCTCACTGGTGCTTCTCAGATTAATGCTCTGCTTTTATTCACTGGCTAGTTTACACAGATGATCATGCCTTTCTCAGCCATGTGTCACACTCCACTTTTGGATGACAAATTAAAAAATGCTCTATGAGATGTTTAGAGCTTTAGTTATGGTTTTACAGTCTAACTACTTTGAACTTCTCCATGTTTGCTCTGACCTATATTCTGTCTTTTTGCTCATAATGCTGTTTGTTCACTAATGTTCTCTAACAAACTTCTGAGGCCTTCACAGAGCAGCTGAATGTATACTGAGATTAAATTGCAAACAGATGGACTCCGTTTACTAATTAGGTGGCTTCTGAAGGCAGTTGCAAACACCGAGTTGGATTCAGTCAAGGGGGCTCAATACTGAACTTTTTTCAATACTGCTTAACTTTTGTAATTTTTATTTGTAAAAATAATAACTGTTTGAATGTCTTTTTATTCAATTCAGCTATTTAGGTAGTGCTAATTCACAACAAACCTTGACTTGAAGCCCTTAACAATTATCTTTTTCCACTTTACCATTATAGATTACTTTGTGTTGGTTTATTTCATGAAATCCTATTTAAATTCTGTAAGGTTTGAGGTTGTAAAGTGAGACAATGTGTCAAGGTCCAAGTATCATGAATACCTCTTGTGTTTTTGCTCAATCTCACACATTTTTTAGTAGTTTTTTTTTTTTTTTTTTTTTTTTGCCCAAAAAGGATTTACACATCCTGTGCCTTACCTGGATTTCAGGGATAAACTGAAATCAGAATTATTAAAAGAAATTCAACTTAAGCATGTTAAATACAGAATTGCTAAAAGATTTGTATCTTTCAACTGTAGGGGCTGAAGAGAAGATCCTGGAGGACTTCAGGGAAGTACACAATCCCACTGCCGCTGACTTTCACCTGCAGGCGATGGTGCAGTCTGCTGGAAAGTTGGTCCTTATTGACAAACTTCTGCCCAAAATGAAAGCAGGAGGACATAAGGTGCTCATCTTCTCCCAAATGGTGCGCTGTCTGGATATCTTGGAAGACTACCTCATTCAGAAAAGGTAACGTCTGTGGAATGTGACAGGGCTGCTCTTCACACTGCTTACCACATTCTTATTGGAGGAAAGAAAATAAGTTATGGAGCAACTTTACCATAGCTGTAAATTTCCACAGATTGGCTGCATGTAGAAAAGAAGAAATGACGTTAGATTTTTGGATCGTTGTCTACGAGTCACAGGAGGGAAGAATGTAAATACAGAGCGATAGATAAACATTGAACACCTCAACTAGAATTATTGTATAAACATTTTACAATTTATTATTCCCGCTTTCATCACCAAACGTTTGTGCATGAAAAGATTTCCTATAGAGCACTGATTTGAAAAAAAATCACCCTTTTCTAAAATTTACAGTCTGCAAATAGGCCTCAGTATTAAAAGTGTTTTATTCCATAAGGCATCAACAGAAGTTGTTGATAATGACTGACAATTATCTGAAAGTTGATTTGTAGAGTTTCAGTATAAGCTTTTAAATCAAAGCATCATAAGCTCTTATCTTGTTTGCCTTAAACTGTGTGGGTGGGTGATGTTCCTGTTATGTGATGTCTGTGGTATAGCTCTGAAGTCTCCTTAAAACCTGAAATGGGTTGATGGGTATAAAATCTAAAACCGTTTAAGAATTTACAATTTATAGCCGAGAGTTTGGGTGTATGACTCTTCCTTTCTGGTTTTCCATTTTCTTGCTTACAGATTTTTTTTTTTTCTCAGCATCTTCCGATTGCTTTTATGTCTCTTCGCCTTCCTTTCTCTCTCTCTTTGCTCTGGCTTCACGCCAGAATGTGGAACAAACCTGAAACGGTTGTAAGCATGTGAGGAGCTGAGCAGCTCTGACCTCGGACAGGGTTCAGTAGCAGGTTACAGATGCCCTCGGGGTTCCACCACATCAGACAAGCTGGAGAGTCTGTGAGGTTTCACCAGAGTGGAAGTAGATTTCTCCAGGGAGGGCAGAGGGTTCTGATGTGGGAGGGGGTGAGAATGGCCACGCTGTGAAAAAGTGCAACCTTTCTTTGAAGACGCACTGTTTGTGATTGTTTCTCCAGTTAGTAACGGTTTAAAATAAAACCAGAGTTTTGGGTATATTCAAAGTCTGTTGATGAAGATCGTAAGAAAAGCATTAATAAAGTTTATATTATGGTTTAATTGTGTTCATCCTGGCTGTAGGTACTTGTATGAGCGCATCGATGGACGCGTTCGTGGAAACCTGCGACAGGCTGCCATTGACGCTTCAGTAAGCCCGACTCGGACCGCTTTGTTTTCCTTCTGTGTACGAGAGCTGGAGGCCTAGGCATCAACCTCACCGCAGCAGATACCTGCATCATCTTTGACTCTGACTGGAACCCTCAAAACGACCTGCAGGTAAAAAAAAGTCATGTCATTTACTAATGAATATTATACTAAGAACAGATGCCAAACAAATTAAAAGCACAGTTTAGCATTTCTTTGCCTTTACATGTTTACCTGTTTCTTTTGCCCTCTAGGCTCAGGCTCGCTGTCATCGAATCGGTCAGAACAAGGCGGTGAAAGTGTACCGTCTTATCACCAGGAACTCGTATGAGCGAGAAATGTTCGACCGCGCCAGCCTGAAGCTGGGACTGGACAAAGCAGTGCTGCAGAGCATGAGTGGCCGTGACAACAGTCTTGGAGGAGGCACAGGAGGAGGGGTGAGACAATGAGTTGTCTCAATTATAAAACACTTAAACCATGCTTATTTTACTGTTATAAAAGCCATCTTTGATTTGTTTTATGGGATTTTCTATGCACAATTGTGAAGGAGAGTTATTTTAAAATTTTCAGTATTTGCCACAGCTTTGGAATAGAAGCTTTGCTTTGACTGGGCCATTTTGCCACATGGCTATGTATTTATTGAAACAGTTCTACTGAAGTTCAAGGTGTATGTTTATGGTTATTGTGCTGCTGGAAGGTGAACCTTTTCTATCTCTAAGTGTTTCCTTATATCATTTTCCTGTATTTAGCTCCACACTGACCAACATTGGCTTTGGCTCTGGTGAAAGAAAAGTATCTGCACTGTAATGTTTCACTGTAAAGGTGGTGTGTTAAGGGTGATGCGTAGTGTTAGTTTTCCTTCTCCATATGTGATTTTGCATGTAGGCTAATCTGTCTAAATCACCCGTTCCAGTTGTTTGCCACGTCTCCTACCTTGATGTGATAATCTTTCAAGCAAACTCTGCTAACCCTGGGTTCTCTTCAAGGAACTCTTTCATAAAGGCCACATTTATTGAATCCATAATTACTAGTTGTCCTGTCAACAGAATTTTCCCACTTGAGCAGTGGATCCCTGCTGTGTCTCCAGGGTTACCACAGACCTCTTGGCTGCCACTCTGATTGATGCCATCGATGTCATTTTAGTTGCAATGTGTTGGTAGGTTTGCAGATGTGCCATTCTCAATCTATTTCTGGAGAATGGGTTGGACAGAACTTTGTGATATGTCCAAGGTTTAGGATACTGTTGTATAACTTAAACCTACTTAAAACTGTAGGTTATTTGTGAAGGCAATATGTTTCACTGGAATTTATTTTGGGGCGTCAAAGTAAAGTGGACAAATGTCTTTGTACACAGCACTTTTCAGAATTTTTTCTTATTTGTAAAAAAATTTAAAAACCTTCAACAATTTTTCTCCCACTTCACAATTATGTGCTACTGTGGTGTTGTGCCACTTATAATCCTATTAAAGAACATTGAGGTTTGTGGTTGTAGCATGACAAATGTGGAGAAGCTTAAGTGGTGCATACTTCTGCAAGACGCTGCATTTTATTCATTATCAAAAAAATATACATTTATTTTCTTGTTGGAAATATTAGTAACATTGGGTGTATCTGGATTCTGCTTGGCTCAAATCTGATTATCACATAAGGAAAGAAGTTTTTGCCCAAAAAAAAATCTGTTTTCCTATCGTCGTTTTCTGCAAATAATTAATGGATGAAAGTGAAATAGGTTAAGTATTTCATACATTAATACATTTTCAATATTTTACAATGTAATGTTTCTTAATACTTAAATAGATCAGAAAATATGGAAACAATATGTCAACTTAGGCAGAAAAAGTAAAGCATGAGGGTCACTGCTGAAATTTTCTCACTGTGTAACTGATCCTATTAGCTTAATCTGTTTACGAGGAAGTATGTCAGCAGTGTGTGTAGAGTGTAGGTGGATGTTGAGCTGCAGTTTGAGTCCCTTTGAGAATTAAATGAACTATATGGAGGTTGAGTTGTTTTTCTACATCTGGTCGGCTCAGCATATTTGCATACCAAACAGCAGCTGGGGTTACATCAGGGGCTGCAGATTTCTAAACAATCCAACATGTGTGCACTTGGTTTGTGTTTTGATTCTCTTGGTGACACTAAGTTTCAGTGTCTTGTAGTAAATGATAAAATTCATATGTGAATTTATTTACAATAACTGAGCGTTCTTTCTTTAGACTGCACAGCAGCAATTGTCCAAGAAAGAGATTGAGGATCTGTTGCGACGTGGCGCTTATGGAGCCATCATGGATGAGGAAGACGAAGGGGCCAAATTCTGTGAGGAGGATATTGACCAGATCCTCCAGCGTAGGACGAAGACCATCACAATTGAGTCTGAGGGACGAGGATCCACTTTTGCCAAGGTAAACGATACTAAGGAGAAAAGTGTTTCAGTACGAATGACAAATATCGTACTCACTCCCAATTCTTGTATGATTTGACAGATTTTCATTCTGAATCAGCAAGAAATCTGAAAATGTGTTCAAATTAACTTTGCTTGTGCTTTCAGGCCAGCTTTGTAGCATCTGGAAACCGCACAGACATCTCTCTGGATGACCCCAATTTCTGGGACAAGTGGGCCAAGAAAGCTGACATTGATATGGATATGGTCAATGGCAGAGTAAGTGCCGCACTACAGTGGATGCAGCTTTAAAAAAGATGAGCCTTTACTTGGACAGTGTTGAATAAACCTAGAATGTGAATTTTCTGAAAACACATTGTTCTCTCCACCACAGAACAGCTTAGTGATCGACACTCCCCGTGTAAGAAAGCAGACGAGACCTTTCAGTGCCACCAAAGATGAGTTGGCAGAGCTGTCAGAGGGTGAAAGTGACAGCGATGAGACCAAGCCGAAGCTCAGAAGAAACGAGCGCCTCAACAATTACGGTCGCACGGAGTGCTTCAGAGTGGAGAAGAATTTGCTTGTATATGGGTGAGTTCAACACAAGTGTTTGATTAGGTTATTTGATATTCAGTGACATTTCTGTTGATTTCTGTTGCTCTGATGGCTACAAAAACACGGTGAGCTGATGTCTTTGGACAGGAGATAACATGACTCCCAAAATCATCACTGGAAATTTCACACTGGATATTAAGAACCTTGGTCACTCTCTCTCTAAACTCTGGAACCTTGATTTCTAAACAAAATTCAAGAGTTTCTTTTACCTGAAAATAAGTGCGATGACAAAGATGTTTGGCGGCTCTGGTCCAAGTTTTCACCTGAACCAAACTTTATCAATTTTTCTTTGTTACAGTTTGACTTTCCCCTTTTGTGTGTGCCTTCTTTTCTACCAGTTTTACCTTTCACTTAATTTTCCATTAAAATGCCCAGATGAAACACTCTGTAAAGGGAATATAGCATTTTTTTTAAAGTCAGCAGTTCTGACAGGTTTTTGTTGACTGCAAGCCACATTCAGTAAAATTAACAGAAATAAACACTGTAAAAACTGTATTACTCTGTCTGTAATAAATTTAACAAGCTCTACTTCTATTATTTAGTTATTGCAATAAATAATATTTTCTATTACATTTTTTACATGAATTGAAATTCCCACCAGAGCAGTTTGACTTCAGAAAAATTTTCATTTTCTAAATGTTTTTCTGGCTTTTTATTTTTCCAGATGGGGTCGATGGAAAGACATCCTCAACCACGGTCGCTTTAAGAAGCAGCTGACTGAATGGGACGTGGAGTCCATCTGCAGAGCCCTTCTAGCTTACTGCCTGGTCCATTATCGGGGCGATGACAAAATAAAGAGCTTCATGTGGGACCTCATAGCGCCGACTGAAGACGGGCGAACCAAGGAGCTGCAGAATCACCTCGGTGAGTGTTTTCCGTTTAATTTTATGAACTGATCTTATCTGAAAACTAAACCTTCTACCTCTCATTGGAGCACAAAATGATTTCTCCTTTTTCTCCCTCTAGGCTTGTCTGCCCCAGTACCTAGGGGCAGAAAAGGCAAGAAGATGAAGACCCAAACTAGTTCTTTTGACATCCACAAAGCTGAGTGGCTCCGGAAACACAACCCTGAGCACATGCTGCAGGACGACGGCTACAAGAAGCATCTGAAACATCATTGCAACAAGTAGGTGTTCCGCTCTGTTGCAAGCTTTTATAAATATTTTACACACAACTTTGTAGATATTTGAATACTTTATCTAACGAAGTGTAGTCTGACACATTTGATTCTTTGTAATTGGCGTAGAGTGGATAAGCCTTTATCTTCATCAATAAGAGTTTTGATGTTTTGTAGCAGACAACTCATTTTGACCGTCTATTGCTGGGTAATTTTTCTCTCTTCTGGGTGAGAAAGTGTTTGTTCTTCATGTTTAAGCCTTTAAGTCATTATAGTAACTAGCAGGTGGTGATTATTCTCTCCTAACTGCAATTGTCTCCATTTATTTCTAATAGAATGGAGGCTAAGTGAATAAAAATACAATTTGCATGTGGCTCAGATTTTAACGTGGCACTGCCAAGCCACAGTAATTAGGAAGCACTCCAACTTCTGTTGCAGCTGACAGCTCACTGATTGATTAACAAACGTGGATAGCATCAAAAATAGCTGCCTTAATAGAATCTTATTAAACTTCAGACCAGTTAATGGCCATCATAGATCTTTCTTATTTTAAGCCGAAGGTGAGAAGTTGGTTTTTATTGAAACGTTTGTTTGACATATAAAAGCTGAATAAAGTGTTGCTTCTCTTTGGGATGGATTCATTCATTCAGTGAGCTTTGGGTGCAGAGTTCTGCAGCTTCCATAGAAAGTTCTCCATTGTGTCTTTGTCCAGTAGTGCTGAATCTCGTGATTGTGTGATGTGTGACATGCCGGGCAGTTGGGGACACGCGCTCTGCAGAGTTTGCTGACTTGTGCATTCTCAGTCGGAGGACCTGGAATGTGACTGGTGGTTTGGGGGTGAAGGGTTCGTTGGTATCCTCAGCAGGGCTGCAAGTTTACAGAAGCACATGACTCCTGTGTAGCAAAAAAAAAAAAAAATATATATATATATATATATATATATATATATAATGTATTTCTTTCTGATCATTTAAAATAAATGTACATCAAGATCATACCTGGAATAAGAAGGCAGATATTTTACTGTACTTTTTCAAAATCAGATTCCTAAATTGACCAAAAAAAGGCAGAAAACTCTTTAATTTTTTTTTTTTTTTATGTTGGACGTTAAAACATCTGAGCATGAAGGATTTCATACATGCCTGTTTTGTTAGATGTGCTTGTCTTATTTGTTTTGGAAAGGCTGCTTACAGCTGTGTAGAGTTCCTCTGTAGCCTCTCAGGATGAACTGTGTCTCCCAGACGCCACCCACTAACAAAGGCTTGAGAGAGACTTGATAAAGGGCTACACTGACAGGCTGAGGAAGAGGCAGCTGGTCCTGGGCGGCTCCAGTCAACACCGAAAGGGGGAGGGAGCCATTCAGTTCAGCTCTGAACTAACAGAGATAGCTCTCCATAGTGGATGCCAGCAACGTTTGCAGAGAAACACTGTTGGACCTTGGACCCTGGCAAACTTGAGTGTATTTTATTGAGATTTTATGCGACTGACGAGCACTTGATTGACGTAGAAAGAAATTTTTTTATGGGAATGATTTACTATATATATATATATATTACAAATAAAAGCCTTAAAAAAGTTGAAACTCATCCTTCTTTGCAGTGATATCCCGTTATAAATTATTCACATTCAATTACTGTTAGAGGTCACTTAGGTAGTTTTATTTCAGTACAAATGCAGCTTCTCTCTGAAGAACTCAGAAGTTAGTAATGCATAGTTTCCACTAAGCAATACAGAGTGTTTTGGTGAGGTTCGCTGTGCTGTTTCATTTTTTCCATCACCAGCGGGACTTTACCTGAGTAGGTGGGAAAGTCCCAAAATGTGAAAAAAACTTCAAGACCGTCAAAGCAGACTTGGACTATAAAATGGTATCCAAGCTTTGTACATTTCATAGTCGTGTTGTTAACTCCGTCACCTGAAAATGATACAGAGTGGGTAATCAAAGTCTAAATGAGAAATTCAGCTAAGAGGCCCATAGTTACTCTGGAGGAGCTGCAGACATCCACAGCTTAGATGGAGAATCAGTCAACAGGAAAACTATTTGTTGTATTCTCCTACAAATCTGGCCTTTTTGGGTGTGGTTATTGTTAATAAAAACAGTTTAAAGATCATCACTGCCATGTTTGAGACATAGTAAAATGTGCAAGAATGGGCTCTCGCCCAATAACACCAAAATAAAGATTTTCTGAGCTACATGTAAAATGCTGTGTGTGAAGGCGAATTAACACTTCGCTTGACCCTGTACACACCATTCCCATAGTGAAGCATGGTGGTGGCATCACCATGCTGTGGGGATTATTTTCTAGATCATGGACAAGGAAGGTGTTTTGATTCGATGGTAGGGTGGATGGAGCTCAATAAAAGGTAACAGTGGGACGAGACCTAAAGACGCGGCAAAGAGGTTGAGACCAAGGTCACACATGAGAAGCAAATCCAATTAAGAAATGTGACGAGGTTTGAAAAATGGTTCAGCTTGAGCTGTTTTTATTTGCAAAATTACTTTAATCTGACTGAGATATCTTCCAAAATTTTAATCTTGAATTTCTACAGATATATGAAGTCGGCATTGCAGAAATAGCTAGTGGGAGGGATACTCTTCTCTGAAGCAGACCACTGCCTACGCCTTCCCTCTCTTCACTTGTTCTCACTAACTCAGCTCTGTGATTATCTCTCTTGTTGACTTAGAGGTTTACCAGAGGGTTGGCTTCAACCCTGCCATGCCACCTCGACCAAATAAGGAGGAGTCTAGTTTTTCTTCATGGCTTTACTGTGTGGCAAAACAAAGTTTACACTGTTTATGGGCCGTAATATTCACCCTAATAAGTGCAACAGGATCAGAAACAAAAGTTTAAAATGTTCTTGTGAATACTGATTTGTATTTCTGCTTTCTGTTGTCTAGAAACTATTCAAAAATGTTCTTTACATACAAGATGTCACTTGTTTTTTTAATCTTCTTTACATATATACGCGCCAACAAAATTTAAGTGCTTGCACCTAAGTACTAAATTTTACAATTTATGAAATCTCAACATCACATTTTCCCAAAAGCGATTTTAAAGGCATCAAGATGGACTTTAAAATCGTTTTTAAGTGGTCATATTGTTTTCTGCATCTGGAAAAAACACCCTCTCATATCATGCCAGTTTTATAATGTAGATTGGCACTCCATAGTTCCCACCACTTCAGCGCGTCTCCACTCCAAGCTGACGTCTGTGATGTGCGATCATGCATTATAGAGCTAATGTCTCCCCTGTGAGTCACGCTGTCTCTGGCTTGTCAGCCTTAACTTCCCAGCCTTCCTCTCCACAAGACAGCTGCAGAGAGATGCTGCTGTTTTACGATGTTGTCTCAACTGTTTCACCAAATTAATGTTGCTTAGACATTTAAATTTTACCTGATCAGATAGGAGAGTAATGTATGGCAGTTTCATAAAACAACAGGGAGAAATTCAAATGTATTTTTGATTTGAATGTGTGAGTACAGCAGTAAAATTGTTGGACTGTGACTGTACAGTACAAGCTTCGGATTACAGCTCGATTGTCACACATTTCGCTCATTTGCATTGTATTTAGCAGGTGTCAGTGTGTGTGAGTGGGTGTGTAGGATCTGCTTTCTCAGCGTTTTGTGGGTGGACGGGGCTTTGTTGTGACCAGCCGGGTTTTCTCTATGCAGGGTGCTGCTCCGGGTCAGAATGCTCTACTACCTGAAACAAGAGGTGATAGGAAGTCAGGCCCAGAAGGTGCTAGACGGCGGGGACTCCAGGTGAGCTCATCTTCAGCATATTCATATGTCCAGCTCAGATGCCTCCACTCAAATAAATTATCTCTCACTGAACTTTGTGTGGGACTTTTAAAACTAATTTAGATACAAAAGAAGCAGAAACTGTCCTAAATCGCAGCGCTTCTAGTTAACTTCAGACACAAAGCTGCAGTTTAAGAGGTCAGATGGACTGTTTAGATTTCATACATTTACAAAGATAACAGTAAATCTGCCTTAAGCTGTGTGCATTTGCATCTAAGATCAACTGGTTGAAGGTAGAAACGTTTATAAAATTCTTTGTAGTGGATGCACAGCACCCCCTGCTGGTGAAATTAGTTTGGATGTGTTCAACATTGCTATGACTTTTTGAAACCATAGTTGACTGTAAAAAGTAGGAGTCAAAGCTTATTTTGTGTTGTGGATTAATCATGACTCTCTGCAATGGGTTAGTCTTTTCATCAGCAACAAATTGAGGCAACATGACAAGAACAACTTTTAAGTTCCGAACAAAAAAAGCAGCACTTAAAAAAAAAAATTTGCATCTCAACAAAATTGTATATAAAAAGTTAAACCACCACAGATTCAATAGGTAAACATTTTAACCAATTTTTTTTTAAACTCCAATTCATATCAAAAAATTAGACAATTAAATATGGCTTGACAGTTGTTTTCAGACAAAAGGAAAACGTCCAAATAAAGGGTGACAACTGATTTTTCAGAGAATGTTGTGTTCAAGTATATTAATGGAAAGTTGTGTGGAAGATAAAAGTTGAGTTGAGAAACTTGCTTAGGCAGTGATTTCCATAGGAAAGATTTTCTTTAGGTGAATGAAAATTTAGCATTTTGTTTTGTAATTAAACAAAATGCGTCTAGAGGAAGAGCGACGAGACGCAGAATCCAATCTGCATAAAGTCCGGTGTGAAGTTTTATAGTCACCGATGATCTGCTAGTGTCGGTTTATTGTTTCCCCCCACTTGTTGCTTAGTGTGTGATAGTTTAGAAGATATTCAAATGTATTAAAATGGAATAGTTTGTGTTTGTTTCTCGATGTGGACAGTTTTCCAACATCATCCTCTCCTTCTATCACACAGTGAGGTAAAGATCTGGGTGCCAGATCCGGACCACTCGGAGCTGCCAGCCCTATGGTGGGATGCAGTCGCCGATAAATGTCTGCTGCTGGGTGTCTTTAAGCATGGTGAGAAACTGAATAGAATTCAACAAGAAATACTGTTTGTGAAAATAAAAATCCTCTAATTTATTGATCAAAGTTTTGCAAGAATTAGCGTTGTAGGACTCTAACTCATCTACATACGTAAAATAAAGTTGCTTTATTAGCAAAACTTGATTTCTTTGATACCAGTGGGAAATCAGACAGCTTGTGTGCATTTCCTTATCGCAATCCACATGTTTCCATTCATCACCTAAATTTGGTGTGTGTTTGTCTTTCTGCACGCTTCCAGGGTATGAGAAGTACAACACTATTCGCGCAGACCCAACTCTGTGTTTCTTAGACCGCGTCGGGCGACCGGATGAGAAGGCCATCGCTGCAGAGCAGAGAGGCAATGACTTCATGGATGGGTGAGTAGACACACCGCACCAACATGTGCTCTGCTTGTACCCTAATTATTGAAAACTCTATAATCTGCAACAATAATCTGAATGCAGGGATGTGGATGATCCAGAGTACAAGCCTGCTCCAGCTCTTCTGAAAGACGACATGGAGGTAAGTCCACAAATTCAAAGGTCGTGTCAACTGTAACATTTCTACTAATTAGAAAGATTAAGAAAACTTTATGTCCTAATTTTTGACAATTTTGTGATTATTTGTCATCCCTGCATTCTCACTAAAATGTGAGCTTTTAGCAGTTATGGTATCAGAACCCCATTACATTTGACTTGAAAGTAATAGTTGTCATTATTACTCCAGCTATTCACACTGTGGTGTGTAATTTCAAATTAGAAAGTGGGAATTGTGTCAAGAAACTTCCATAAAGATTTAAAAATTAGCTTTCACTGTATTTCTAAGATGCACATTTTAGAAAAATGCTATTTTTGATGAAAACAGCATTCAATAATATTTTCTGACATTGAGAAATTATTCAATGTCATAGTCATGTGTCTCATGACAAGGCCAGGAGGATTTAAGAAGAGGCTGAGGTTGGATTCTGTTTAGAAATGACCACCACTTCTAAGATTAAACCCACAAGCAAGTGTGACCTACACTGCCACCTTCTGGCTTCACTGCACAGCCTAGTTTATTCACTCTAAGCAGCTAATATCTTTAATTTTTTCAACATTTTTCAAATATAGACATTTTTTTTTAACCCTAACCCTTTTCTATAGCATGTATTTATGATCGTTTTAGACATGGAGTGAAGCAGTACTAAATTTAGCAGTAATTTTCAACTGGATATTTGTTCTACTATTGAGTAACACTGGGAGTTTAACAAGTTGGTATCAGCTGGTTAATTAGCTCGGCTATCTGCTCTGGTAGAGCCAGCACTTGAATCCCAAGTAGACATCCTGTCTGTTGATTGCCAGCTGTTGTTTTAAATATTTTAAGCACTTGTTTGTCTTGTAAGCCAGTGAAACTTTACAACATTCATAAATGCATCAACATATGTTTTAGAGAAAAAATATATCTTGATCCATGTTGAGGCCATTTGCTTTGAAGCCTAAATTTGGATAATCAAATCTCTTCATTTTCTGTTGGTTTCAAATTTTATTTGAGTTTTTATTTATTTATTGTTTTTCTTCAAAGTTAGCAGTTCCTGACGAGTGCAATTGTTGTTGTATTGTATCACTTCAGATGTGTGGTCATAATATGTTTACTTCTTTTAAAGTCAGTTGTGTCTAAAATGAGTTTGTCATCCCGCAGGATGACGCCTCTTCCCCTGGAGACTTAGTCGTCTCTGATAATGCTGGAGGTGGGTATTAAATCTTTTCAATCCTGAGTGGAATTATCACGATTTATTAAAAGCAAAACCTTCCTACAAATCTCAAAGTTTGAAGGCGCAAAACAACCTACCTCTATTTTAATGGCTAAAAATAGGATTCTGTCTCTATAATTTTTGTTGCTACAACCAGACGCGCCTCCAGTGACGGAAGGCCAGACTTCCTACTGGCCCTCCCCCTCAGTGTTGACAGCCAGACTGAGACGACTGATCACGGCGTCTCAGCGCTACACCAAGAGCCGGCAGATCCTACACATCCACCAGACTCAGTCCCAGTCTCAACCCCAGCAGGCCATGATGCTCTCTGCCCCCATCTGCCCGCTGCCCCCCACACTCAAAGACACACTCAACCCCAAGATGGCTGCAAAGATTGAACGCCAGCAGAGGTCAGGAAGCAAATGAAATGCATGAAAAATGAAATATTTACAAAAACAGAAATCTAGGACTTGTGTTATGCATGAGGATCCTCATCTGATTATTTATCTAAATGCCTTTATTGCAGGTGGACAAGGCGAGAAGAGGCAGATTTTTATCGGGTTGTGTCCACGTTTGGTGTCGTTTTTGACCCGAACCTCGCGCAATTTGACTGGACCAAGTTCAGGGCCATGGCCCGGCTGCACAAGAAAACGGACGAGAGCCTGCAGAAATACCTCTGCGCCTTCACTGCTATGTGTAGACGAGTGTGTCGCCTGCCACCTAAAGATGGAGGTCAGAGTCTTACTTGCATAAAAACATGCATGACTTGTTTTGATTTAGCCTTCTGATGATTGCATGATCAAATTAAGTAACGAAAACTGGGAATTATCTTAATCTATAATGACAAGCTGTTTATGTTTCTGATGTTGCTTTAAATTTTACACAAGTTTATTTTTCTATTGTTTCTTTTCTTTGAAAACTATTCTAGTTTCTAGCATGAACTGCCTCATCATAAGTAATAAATTCATAATATCAAGCTTTAATTTCTTATTGAGATAATTAAGGAACTAAACACTTTAAATAGGGGAAATGCTCTAACTGAAAAACCTCTTAGTGAGAAAAAGTATCTTGTCAGAAAAGAAACAAAGCATTAATACTTTTAATTCTGTTTAAGTTTACTTAGATTTCAGTTTTTGCCGTTTATTATTTTTACAAACTTGAAGAAGACCAGCAGAGACATGTGCTGCGCTCCTAGTCTGTATGAGATTGTTTAGGAGAGAAGTCTGTGGTAAAGAAGCTGCACTGCCAGTTCAGAGGCAGCCTGGTGATGAGGTTAATCGTTAGCCGAAAGGCAAACAGTGCGATGCTTGAACTCTATCCACAAACAAGCCTTTGGGTTTTACCTTTAGAGCAAAAACGTCATTTCCTCTTTTGTTCCAGATTCTGCGGTGGATCCATCCCTGACCATCCAGCCAATCACAGAAGAGCGAGCCTCTCGTACCCTGTACAGAGTAGAGCTGCTTCGCCAGGTCAGGGAACAAGTCCTCAGACACCCACTACTGTTTGAACGTCTGTCCCTGTGCCTGGTGAGCTCCGACTTACCCGTGTGGTGGGAGGCTGGAACTCACGACCGCGACCTGCTGATCGGCGCCGCAAAGCACGGCGTCAGTCGGACGGATTACCACATTCTGAGAGACCCCGATCTGTGCTTCATGGCAGCCCAACGCAACTACAGCCAGATGAAAGCCGCACAGCAGCAGCAGCAACGCACAACAACCCCGCTCCTGCTCCCTCAGTACCAGGCTGCCGGACCGTTACCGACGGGCTCCCCGCTGCCTCTGCCCACCCAGAGAGACCCGGATCCCTGTGGGATTGTGCCTAAAGTGGAAGCAGCCTCAGAGGAAGAGGAGACTAAAGAAAGACAGGGGGAGAGCTGGAGCCCCCCGCAGCCTCCAGCGACTCCGACAGGCCTGGAGGAGAAGCCTGTTTCTGTGGTGAAGGACAGCGAGAGGCAGATGGTGGCGGCGCGCACCAAGCCGCTCACACCCAACTCCACAGAAAGGAAACCCAAGAAGGCGAGCAAAAGGGGCCGCAGGGAGGCCCGGCGAGGCTCTGAGTCAGACTCGGACGGTTCCTCCTCTAGCTCTTCGTCACGATCTTCTTCATCCTCATCTTCATCTTCTTCCTCCTCCTCACATTCCGGGTCCAGCTCTTCCTCCTCATCCTCGTCTTGCTCCTCTGGCTCTTCGTCATCATCGTCATCCTCCTCCTCCTCTTCTGATGACAGTGAAAGTGAGGGAGAGGAAGCAAAGAAGAAAGGTGAGTAACACCAATTTTAAGGAAATAGTTCTTCCTTCTTCTCAATTCAGTTTCTGTTATTATTTGTTTTGTGTTTTTTTACTTCCATTAGGATTTCTACTCCTTCTAAAAACAGCCAAGCACTGTTTTTTGGGAATAATTTAAGGTTTTTTGGTGTCTGGAAAATAAACCATTTCAAAAACCTCCAGATTGTTCAAATTTGACAGGCACTTTAACTCCAGTAAGGCCCGTTATCTAGTCGAGCGTGTTTGTCAGCTCATTTATCCTGTACAGTGGCTGCTGGAAACGATAAATGTTTTGTTGATTTACCATTCAGAAATCACACAACATTCCTGTTGGTTGTGCTGGAGGCTGTACTTCTGCTTTTCAAAGATGTACGTTTTGCATCTGTTTGCAGCCATTTTCACCTGCAAGTGAATTTAAAGTAACAAGAGACCCTGAAACAGTTTATTCTGAAAAGAGCTCAGAACAGGCAGAACTGACCAGATGAAAATCCTGAATTCTAAAAATAATTTTGTGCAAGAAATTGAATGTACATGTTTTGTAAAGCCCATAAACCTGTTCCAACCTGTTCAGCTTTATAAAGTGTTAAAGTGTGAGTTTGTTTTTCTTCACAGTGCCTGTAACAACAAGTGTTAAGGGTTTCGATGAGGACAGCGTGGCCTCCCTGAGCACCACACAGGACGAAATGCAAGACTCGCATGTGTCTGAGAATGGAGTCACAAACAACTCCTCCCATCCTTTCCAGGGTGGAGGCTACATGTTGGCTGCATCGTACTGGCCCAAGGTAAATAACTCTTGTTTTCTTTCCAGTCTACAGTTATCTACAGATTAAGGTTTGCATTTGAGTTAATACTTAAAACTCTGGTCATTTGCAGAGCTATTCAAGCATGGATGCTATTGCTGGGCGAAAAATCGATTTGATTGATTTATCAAAATCTTTGGTTTTTGAAAGAATTAAAATAAGGAATGGAGAGCATCTAATGAAGTTTTACAGATACTAATTAATAGAAATACCTAATCTTTTAACATCAGCATGAAATTATCAGTAGCAGAACTTTGAAATGATCATTCAAACAATTGTCTATTTTGAAGAAAGATCTACATGAGCTGAGCTGCTCACATCAGAGCCTGGTAACTAAGCATTTCCCCCCATTAAAACAACTTTTTTCTTGTAATTTTTAGATGTTTTTTCAAGTCAAATTGTCAAAATATTATTATTACATTCTTGTAATTAAACAGAAATTCATCTTGAATAGAAGTGATACTAGAAATAAGATGATTTTTGAAAGTATTTGCTTTCATTTGTGATTGCTTTTTTGAAAAGAAAGCAAGTAAAAAGAAAAATTGATTCAAATTTGAGATTTTATTTTTACGCCACATTGCCCATGTTGAATGAATATATTTTCAGATATTAGAGTTTCTAACTTTACTAAATGCTGTCTCCCATTGCAGAGTTATTCCATTTTGATACTAATCTCTCATATTGCCAAACATAACTGCTTGGGTTGAGGTGCCTAGGGGTTAGTTGTTTTTTTTTTTTTTTATTATTATTATTATTCATTTTTTATTTTGATTTGACTAGGACCGTGTGATAATCAACCGTCTGGATAGCATCTGCCAGGCCGTGCTCAAGGGCAAGTGGCCTGGCCATCGTCGGGTCTACGAGCCCGGCAGCACGGTCGCCTCCTTCTACACCACCAAACTGCTGGACAACGCCAACAGCCTGTGCGAGGACCCCTCTGCCTCTCCACAGGGGTCAAAGGTGACCAAGCATGTTGCAGAAAACAAGGAGTTCTCAGTAAAGCTCAATGATGTATGTTTGATTTCTCAATTCCTCGCTCCGTCCCCCTCCCTCCGCTTCAGCCCTAACTGTAGGACCCCTGCCTCTTCTCTGCCATGACTGCTGTTAGCTGCCGCACTCAGCATGTCTCTTTGCTCTCCATCGGCCTGCTTTCCTTTGAGGATGATTAGCGGTTTGCACTGCCTGGCAGGAGGAGAGATTAATTTAATAACAGCCTTCCCCTCTTTTCCCACACACTCTATTTGAATTGGGCTCTCAGGCTGTGATTACACGAACACAAATCATTCAGTCATGAGCGTATGATAAGCTTCTGTTTGAAGCCTCTCTGCTTTGAAGGAGTCTTGCCTGTAATCTAACTGGAATGGGAACTTCTGCCGTTGGTGGTTTTGTCTAATATGCTTGTTGGCAACATGGCTATAACCTAAGGAGGAATCATATTTGCTTGTACTTCTTTTTTTGATGCCGCTTTTTGATAAAGAATCCAAAAAACTGTGGTTTTTCATTTCATAGCTGCTTTTTACCTTTAAATTGGGACATTATATGCTGAGAACAGCTCTCTCAATGGCATGGCTTTTAAGCACAGTCCAGACTACAAATAGACCTCACCCACTGCCCTGCTCAGCACGATCCACTGTGTGTTCATGTGTCCCAGCACTACTAACAAACAACAACCTGAACAGTGTTTTCTGTAATTGTTTGTTAATTGTATCTTTAAATTTTGATAGATTAGATTTGAAACTTTTAAAAGCTAAGGCAAGAGGAACAAAATGGAATATAATTTGTTTTTGGTTGAATAAATGAAATAACATTATAAACGAGAACATCCTAATGTGATCTCTGATGAATTAAAGGTCATAGATGAACCTTCTTGGTATTTAATTTTCATTTTTATTTTACGCGTTTGCCTTTCCTCGAGTCTCTCATGATCCTGTCTGTGTGTGTGTAGCAGGAAGGAGGTCTGAAGCTGACCTTCCAGAAGCAGGGCTTGCCTATAAAGAGACCCTTAGAGTCCGAGGAGGGCCCCCAGGCCCAGCAACAGTATCTGGCCCGGCTTCATGAGCTGCAGAGCGCTTCGGACACAGGCCTGGCAGACATGACCAAGCCTCAAAGCTCTTTCCAGACTGGTATGATGTTTTTTGGTACAATGTTTAAGTTTGAGGATAAGCTGGATATGTTCAGTGTTTGTGTTCTTCGTCTGCCACTAGATGGCAGCATGTATGAAACCTTCATAGCACCAAAATCATGCTTTTGCTGTGCATGTCTTCCTGTCAGCAAATTGCTGTACTTAATTATATTAGTAGAAAGTTTGGTGGAAGGATAAAACACCAAACTTAAATTGTAGTTTTGTAATTTATAATAAAACTGAGGCAAAACTTTTGAAGTATCTGAAAATGCCAATTTACTTTCTTTCTATATACACGATGTCAAACATGGTGCCTTTCCTTCAGTTACTCCAGGTGTTAGTGGTCAGATGAGGTTGAACGGCGTAATGGACGGCCAGCCAGTGGTTAAGAAGCGACGGGGGAGAAGGAAGAATGTAGAAGGAATGGAGCTGCTCTTCATGAACAGGAATAAATTATCTGCTACTCCTGACTCGGTAAAATTGCTTAATCTCTCTCTCGTTAATATTCTGCAAATTGAACTTAAAAAAATCCTGCAAAGCACACTGCATGAGGTAAACTTTAAATAAAATCAGTATCATGTTCATATGTCTGTAAAGGTGGCTCCAGGATGGGGTGGAATCGGCCAGGTGGGCATCACAGGAGCTGCTGCACAAATGAACTCTAGTCAGATCCCTGCAGACACAGACACCAGGATCCCCGTTATCAACCTGAAGGACGGCACCCGACTAGCAGGCGACGATGCTCCCATGAGGAAAGACCTGGACCAGTGGCTTAGGGAACACCCAGGCTTTGTTGCAGATACAGGAGCTTTTATCCCGGTTAGTACTAATTATTTTTATTATTTTCATCCCGTTCTGGGGAACTTGTCCATGTTGGATCGTACAGTTTACGAAAACATTCCCAACAAGTCTGTTGTTTTGTTTCCAGGAAGTTAATAAGATGCAGATGCAGTTCCATTTCCAAGATGGCCGACCCAAGCAGAAGCGGCACCGCTGCAGGAACCCCAACAAGATCGACGTCAACAGTCTAACGGGCGAGGAAAGAGTCCAGATCATAAACAGGAGAAATGCTCGGAAGGTGAGTTTGTCTGTTTCTTATTTAATTTTTTATTTAAAGTCTGCCCAATTTTCAGTTTTTTACAAATAAAACTGTAAAAGGTTAATAACTATATTATTGTCTTCTATTTAGCTTCATCTATTGATCCATTAATTGAGCAACCAGCTAACAAGCTCACCCCACAGCATGATGCTTCACTGTCCAGTGTTCTACTGGGCAGCTAAATGCATATCAATCACTTTGCATATTTTTAATTGCAAAAATTCTAAATATGAGTAGTTTTTCTGTGTGTAAATATCTGTTCTGGCTGTTGTGTGCACTGGTTCACATGGCTTGTTTTGTCTTGTGTAGATCGGTGGCGCTTTTGCTCCTCCTCTGAAGGATCTGTGCCGGTTCCTTCAGGAAAATCCAGAGTATGGGGTCCCACCTGAATGGGCTGACGTGGTTAAACAGTCGGTAAGTCATTGTAGTTTTCTCACAATTTGCAATAATAAATCAGGCATTCATTAGTGTTTTCAATTGTTTTATTGAAACAACATGCTAAACATTTTCTAATTTTTCTAATTTTAAGTCATGCTTTCGCATGACTTAAAATTAGAAAATGTATGTTGAAATTTAAATGGGGCATGCCAAAGTGTGCCCATCGTTTGGAACCCAGCATTCTGATATTAAAAATTAGCATCAATGCCACACTAAGCTACAATGTACTCGATAGCATGTGAAGAGTCACAAGTATGTTGAGTAATATGGGTTTTTTATTCCGTTCAGTATTTTAAAATTGATGAAAATTTGCCAAAATGCTAATGTTAGCCTAAATGCTGCCAAAGGCATGCGGGGAATGACGAGCATGTTGTCTTACAATGACTTCCTCCATACAGGGTGCTAAACATGCTTAATACATTTTAATAAATAGCTAAAAAGCTTAATTTAGGGAAAGGGTCCTGCCTGTTAATGTTTGTACTAAAGTTAATGCACTGCCTTCTTGTTTTAACTTTGCTAAAGTAAAAATCAGATGTTAATTTTGTGGCATTTGGTTACCAGAAAACACGCTCATCTCTTAGCAACAGATTAACAACAAATATTATTATTGTTCAAAAAACACAAGATTTCCTCTGCTCTTTTGAAATGCTACTTATCTTATGATAAGAATTGTGCAACTGGTGAATCTTGCACGAAAGTGAGAATGTTTTTTCTCTTTGATCATTGACGGTAAATATATTATAAAACAGACATTCAAAATCTGATTTCTACTTTGTGGCTGTTTGTTATCAGAAAACCCCCCAACAAAAACGCTCATCTCTTAATACCAAATTAATAACAAGTAATGTTATTGTTTATAAAACTAAAATTATTTTGAAATACTGCTTCTCGCAGACGCAACAAATTTAGAGTTGGTAAGTTTTACAAAAGTAAAACTCTCTGTAGTTCTCTACCTCTCTTCAATTTCTATGGTAATTAATCCTCTCTGAAAACTGTCGTGTGAGTGAAACACAAAGGGGCAGACTAAAAAAATGTCTCCTTTTTGAGTGTGACTGACAGAAAACAGTGTCAGATATTATTAGTTAGAATTTGTTTTGATTTGAATTTGACTCGTTTTTAGCTTTGCACTTCACCAAGAAAAGTAACGATGCCCCTAACGGATCGTGCCTTACATGTTAAAATGTATATTGTGCAGTATGAGCTGCATTAACGGTGAAAGGAAGCGCTAGTTATCTTAAGGTGTAGGATAATAGGTGCCTCTCACGGTTGTAAGAAACTGAGCCTGTTTAATTTTCCTTCTAAGCCTGTGTATCTGTTCAACTAGGGTTATCTCCCGGAGAGCATGTTTGACCGGATTCTGACTGGACCCATCGTTCCTGAGGAGGTGAGCCGACGAGGACGCCGACCGAAGAATCCCCTGGCCAAGGCAGCGGTGGCTGCAGCGGCACCCAGCTCTGCACCCTCCGCCCTGGGTTTAAATTCCCTGCTGGCTAACGGTCTCCTCTCTGGCATGGACCTCGGCAGCCTGCAGGCCTTCCAGCAAAACCTCCAAAGTTTACAGTCCCTGCAGCTCACTGCAGGCCTCATGGGACTGCCGCCAGATGCCAGCAACCTGGCCGCGAGCAATCTCGCCGCCATGTTTCCCATGATGCTTTCTGGTATGGCCGGATTGCCAAACCTGCTCGGCATGAGCGGCATGGTTGGAAAGCCTACTCAGGACACTGCGGGAGGTTCTGAAGAGAAGACGAAGGGAACTGACAGCAGCGGAACATGCGAGCCGCCTAATACCCCCTCTAACACTTCGGAAACCAAAGGAGAAAGGACAGAGGACGTAAACACGACTCCTTCCTCCACTTCCAGTTCTGCTTCCTCTGCCACTGTCACACCAAGTGCTTCAGCTGCCTCTGCAGCCACCAGTCACCCACTCTCTCTTAACCCCTTGTTACTCTCCAGTATGCTTTACCCAGGGATGCTTCTCACTCCAGGCCTTAACCTTCCTGTGTCTGCCACACAGCCGCAGAGCTCAAACAGTGACCCTTCAACCCTTGCATCTGCTGCTGCTCCTCTTCTGTCTGCTCCCGCAGCCTCCCAGTCCTCCCTGACTGAAATGGAGCAGCCGTCAGGAAAAGAGGAAGAGGAGGAGGAAGAGGCGCCTGAGGAGGCTTTGGACGACGAGGAAGAGGATGACGAGGAATCTGCAGAACCGAGAGAAAACAGCGGCCCTGAAGGTTCAGCAAAAGCCGAGTCATCTTCGTCGGAGTCCGGGAGCTCTTCCTCATCCTCTGATGATTCGGACTCCAGTGACGAGGACTGAACCTATGAACAGAAAATGAAAAATTTATTTATGTATTGCCTAGAAATGTAGACATTTATTCACATATATATGGATTTTCCAGCACTTATGTTGCGATTTCTTTACTTGTAAATACAAGAACTAACTACGTTGTGTAAAAAAAGACTGTAAAAACCTTTAAAAAAACTGACTTAAAGGAGCCAGAAAAAAATGTCCATGTCTATTCACAAGGTACAGTCCTGTATTGAGACATTTTGCATGTCAGACTTTGGTAGACTTTCTGAACTCTGTGAACTTGTACCACCCGATTATGTACAATTGCAACAGAAGAAAAGGCATTATTGTAATTATGTCAGGATTAATTTTATTAAAAAAAAAAAAAATGAAACTACATCAACTTGCTCGTTGAGCAGTACTATTAATATATTTTGATTGTTTGGGGAGGGGAGGGTTGACACTTTTCAAACACTTTGGTTTCACTTGTAAAATAGCCAGTACATTTGCAGGTTTGTTGACACTTTGGCTTTGCAGATGGATGTTGGATAATGTCAGCAATAACCTGGGCAGCTAATGAATGTCACTGAAGCTGTAGATTCTCTCATCTGCCATGTTTCCACCCCCAGTTCACAACTCATTCATCCCATCCCTTCCCTTCTTTTTTCTTATTCAGGGTAGAGACAGGATTACATATTGAGTGGGAAATGTGGAATGTTAACAATCAGAAATAATTTGACAATAGAACATTTATTTGCCTACTCCCTAGGAAAGACACATTTTACTTTGCAGTTCCTTAAGTAAGGCGCGAATATTCACTTGTGTAATTGATAGTTGACATGATCAGCTATTGACAGAAATTCAGTTTCTACTGTGTGCCAAAAAACTGCCCTCAGATGTCCTGAAAGTGTTGTGGATATTATTCCTTAGATCCCATTGTATTTGACTGCCTCTTTACCTCAGCTTTGCGAAAAGAGTTGACTTCACTGTGCAGATGTACATATGCATGTCTGTCTGTTTCTCCTGGACTGTGCGTGGATGTGTGTCAGAAGCCAAGTTTCCCCATCTCCTTTGTGACTATGTTATGTCGTTTCTCCCTCCACGGCCCCGTAACTCCTGCTTCCAGAACTTTTCCAGTCTGAATGTTTTTGTGTTTTTGGAGCTTCACTAGTTTTGACTTGTGAACACCCGCATTACAAGTGTTCTTTTATCTTCAAACATGCCTCTTCAGGACTCTGAAGGAAGTCTAATGTGTTGCATGACAGCCTGTGGTGTTAAAAATACAAGTGCCACAAGCACAACATGGATCAATCCTGTTTAAGACTGTATTGATTGTTCATGATAGCTGAGTATTAAAGTCAGCATTGGGTGGGTTTGCTTCAGGAAGGGCTTGATCATTTCAATTTGCTTTGCTGGGAGTCTGCAGCTTTGTCTCATTTTATCATTCACAAATCTGTTTTGCTGACAAACTGAGCTTCAGCTAGATGTAGAAGTGCCCTTATCCTGCACCTCATCCTCTCCTAGAGCTGCTCACTCACCATGCTTGTGTGTTTCCTTCAGCTTTCCCCGCGCACATTCATTTTAGAGCTGTAACCGGGTTACACATAAACACTGGACTACACTCGAGCCGAAGTACCTTTTTGTAATCTTCTCTGGCACAACAGTGCTTGCTCTAGGACTGCTGTTACACCGTTGACTGTTAGATATTTCCGAGGAGAAGGGCCCCCTGGATAAACTGTTGAATTCCTAAGTATCTGTAGCACCTCTCTTTCTCTTTCTCCAGTGGGCTTAATGATAATAATAAGTAAAAAAAAATTTGCGAGGTCTGAACACAAAGACTGAAGACACCTCTGTTTTCTAATGTTGCTTTAAAGTGGTTTTCTTGTATGCCTGCTCTATATAGACCTCATCATGGTTTGCTTTCAATGCAACTTGCATTTTTTAATGATTACTAACAGTATGGTATTTTTCTATGTCTGAGCAAAACATACCACTGTCATTTTGTATATCTACACCTCTGCTCTGTTTTAACTGGTAGTGCCCTTATGCAAACACCCAGCCACTGCTCCGTCTGCTGTAAGCCACTGATCGAATGATTATTTGTCGCCCCTCAGCGACGCCTCAGTGAATTGATTTGTGTGCTAGGGCTTGAAACAACAGAAGTGGGAACGCAAAAGGACTCGAATTGGAAATGTTTGAGTTCATAATGTGGCTTGACGCAAGTAAACAGAGACCAATATGCAAGGGGAGTGACAAAACACTACTGCTGTAAAAGGAGGACACAATGAGCAAACGTGGGTTTTGTATTTTTGGTTCAAGCTTGATAAGACCGTAAAATGTCACCTTGGTCAGTTTGTCTTTATTTTTCTCATTGGAAAGTTGTAATTCTTGCAAGATGTGGTCTGTGTAGTCAAAATAATTATTGTAGTGCAGGAAAATGCGTCTTAAAGTAATTTGTAATTTATTGGATTACTTTCTATGAAGTTCTATAGAGGAAATTGAGGTTTAATTATTTTTATTAAACATATTCTTCTGACTATTCATCCCATGTGCCTGTGCTTTTTGCTTTGCCTGATGGCTTTTTATTAATGAGTTCAGTTCTTACAGGAACTTATGGATTTCCAATTGTCTGTTTTCTTCTTCCAATGTCTCTTGAAGTAATTTTAAAAAAAGCCTAAATCATCATTCAGTCATTTGTAGTAATTCCAAGGCTTATTTAATGTTTCTGTTTTTTCCTTATTTTAATGCAAACATGAATGAGCATATTTATTCATTCAAAATTAGTCGTATACTTTGCCATTTATTTTTCTAATGCATCTCCACAATTATTAATGATCATAGTGGTAACTGTGATTCTTGTAGCCTCAATTTAAACAGCTTTTTTCACAGTTAATAAATGGCAGCAAAAATGATTTGTCTAGTGACAGCTGTTCATTTAAATAGTTTTATAATTTTTGTTAAAAATTGTTACATGCCAAACAGTTTACCAGATCCTATATAGATTAATTGATCTATCTTCGATCTATCTGAACATGTAAAATGACTTTATAATCATCTCAACCTATTTTAATACCATTTGCATTTTTTATTATTGACTTTGATTTTATTGCACCAAATGTCCCAGAAGTTGTTTTCACTCCCATCCAATCCCTAGTCTTATATGTTCTCCTTTTAAAAGGGGGCGAGGCCATTCCGCTAAATACCCGGATGTGTTCTTGTTCCACGTGCATCTCCCTGATATTTCCCGCGCTCACATGCATTTCCGCAGTCAGCTGACAGGAAGGCTTGTTGCGTTATGAAGTACGGTAAGTCTAAGAAAACCTTACATTGTTTGCTGCGTGATTACATTTGTTAATTAAGCGTAAGAACTTGTTATAGTTGTCTAACAATGTGTCATAGTTAAGATGAGTTATTATTGTTCAGTCACAGCTTAAGTGTATCAACCAGTTAAAAGTCCAGGACTTTAAATGGGAAAATGCTTCTTTTAGAAAGTAAAGGGGGAAAAAAAGCCAGAGGTGACTCTTTCTGTCGTAACACCGTCATAACCCGTCCATCTTTTCTGTTGTTACATCAACAGAGAAGCTCCTGTGAATGGCAGGAAACTAAAACTGAAACTCACGCCATATACAGTTGGAATTTAAAGATAGGCCTGCTCTTTGCACATACACACTGCAGGAAGATGACAACGCAATGTATCGTGATTTATGTTTTACAACTAAAACTAATGCCTTTAATCGGGTGCTATAGCTCCCCCGAGGAAACTTGAGTATTTTCCCTCTTTTTTTTCAATTGGATTTAATATTTTATAAATTCTGATTATTTACATTTAACCTAAAAGCAGTGTAGTCGGTCATTATCTCATTTCACATCCTTTGAACAAGGAAATTTATATTTTTCTTTTTTTATTGCACATTTTGGTTCCTCCTAATTCCCTGTACTGAAAAAATGTTAGTGGTAGACTAATAATTTTTCTCTTTTCATTGAAAATACACTGAATCTTTTTTTTTTTTAATCAATTTTCAATGACAGTGTTGATAAATGCATAACTTTCTTTCTCTGGTCACACTAGCCTGGCCTTGAAAAGGATGAGATCAGATAGAAAGACTAGATGAGACTGCACAAACTGATGCAAAAAACAAGAATTCACTAAAAATGGCTAACAATAGGAAAAACAAATCATGTCAAATGTAGTAGAAAATTTAAATATGGCTAATTAATTTTATTCTATTGTAGAATTTGTGGTTTTATACTGTAATGTCAGAGAAATTTAAAAAACTAGTTTTCATTGAAGTGTGGGGATTTTCAGAAGGAGAGAAAAATGCTAATTTTGTCTTTTTTTGGAGTAAGCAATTACCTAAACAATGAAACCAGCATTTTAAAGGATAAAAACGTGAAAATAATAAAACATTTTTATTGTTTTAGAAGGGTTGAAAGTTGTTTTAAGTGATTTATTAATGTAAAAACATGTTATGATTGATGAAGATTTTGTGGGTACCTTTTTAACATCAAATGTGTTTGAAAGGTGTAAAAAATACTTTAAAGGAAAAGCTCCTAAAAAATGAAAACCACAAGCATCACTGAATAAATAAAAAAATGATCACCAAGGAGATATCCACCTATTTCTCTAAGCTTCAAACTTCATTTACAAGCGGGCTGTGACTCTGTGGTCTCCTAAACTTTTTGTGACTATCATAAACAATATTTATTTATGCTGTTAATTTGTTTGTCGTCTTACCAATGTGTGTTTATTGGAGATCTTACATTCTCAACCACTACACTATTTTTCCCTTTTATGTGTCATAGTCCTTAGAAAACAAAACCAATCTGGATTGACAGACCATACTTCAAAGAAAATCAGAAATTGGCACTGGCCAGGTAAAACCCAGTCTATGTCTTACAAATATTTATACATGTGATTTTTTTCTGAGAGTTCATGATCGTATTTTTCATCAGTTAGTTGCGCCGTCCTCCTTTGACTGCCGTCAGTGAAGAGTTCATCATGGCAACCGCTGCGGGACCTGACGTAGAAAAGCCGAGGCCGGGCCCCAGTGACCGTCTGATCGCTCTATTCAGGTTGGCGCTGCAACACAACAGTAACTCGCTCCTGTGGCAATGACTTATAGTTATCTTAGCAAATCAATATTTGTAAGCTGCAATGTTTTCTTTTTAAAACAATAGTTTTTGAACAAATAAGACAAGTTTTTTGTGAAAGCCACTGAATCTATGAAAATGCTTACTTTTTGTTCACTTTTAGAAATAATTTCTGACACATTTTCTCCTTCTCTTGTGAAAAATACATTGACTTTCAGGACCTGCTCCAGAGATCCCACACAGGGAATAGAAATTAGACTGAAAGACATGCTGCAAGAGTTTCTGCAGCACTGCAAGGATGATAAACATGACAACGCAAAAAGAGGTAGCCATAAAAGTCCCTTTTACTCCATTACTGGTTTACAGAACATTTTAATAACAAAATGCTTCCATTTAAACTGTCTGGTGTTTTCAGAGCTGGAGGAAAAGTGCTTCTCAGATGCCACAGTACAGTACTACACCATCTTAGAAAATCTTACTGCCTTTCAGGGGAGCTTGAAGTCTGGTGTCAGTGTCATCTCTGTGAGTCTGCTCTCCTCGTGTGGCCACACTAAGAACTACATTTTCCTTAGTCCCTTTGACAGATAGTGCGTAGCAGTGGTCCCACTGTGCTGCATATTTTAGATGTTAATTCCCCATTCATTTAAACCAGGTGTGCAGCAGCAGGGAAACACCTAAAACATGCAGGACCTTCAGCGTGTACTACTAATTTTGAATCCAAATTTTGATTTTGTTTTTGCTTCTCTCACATCTTTGGTTTGATGTGACATAATAGTTCTTTTGTTGTGATATCACACATGCAGGACGTCTTGGAGGATGACTTTTGGCAGCGCTGCCTGGTGGCCTGTTGCTTGCAGATCGCCCTGAAATCAACCTTTCGAGTCAGTGACGTCACTTTGCTCCTCAAAGTTTTCAAACTGGATTCCTACCTTTTCTTAGAGGTTTGATACACAAAACTCTCAAGACCTGCTATTAAATCTGAGTTACCTGCTTCAGCTTCTTTTTGTCCTGTGGTTTCACAGGTACATAACCAGTTCCTATTAAGATTCAGGAAGAGAAAATGCATGGACTTGATCAGATTCTTTAAGCCAATTGGGACAAAGGTTTTAGAGAGCGCCGTTTGGGCCAGCCACTCTCGCCTGTGGGAGAAAATCAAAGACAATGAAGGATTTCCACCTTTCAAAGACCAGGTTTGCCATTGCAAAAACAAAACGTTCACCTGTAAAATACTTTTATCTGTTTAGTTTTTATTGAAAAGACTTCAGTATTGCTTTATCCCAACTGGTTTCCAGTACCACACACAGCTGACGTCCCCAACAAATGTCGAAGGTCAGCCGGAATCGAACCCACAAGAAGGTACAAAGAGTGATAAACCTTCATTTTGCTTAAGTTTGTTGAAAAGGCTTAAAATACAATAAGTCATGTGCTAATTAGCAGATGTAATATTGGAAGCAGAGTCGTCCACGACCTCAGACCACCAGCGTTGCTCCTCAGCAGTAAGCAGACCCAAGGGGCAACCGTTCCTTCACCAGTTTGCCAGGATGGTGAGTTCTTACTCCCAGAACTTTGCACTGTTAAAATATTTGTTTTGTGCAGCTGTGCTTTGTCCTGTGATCAGGTTTACAGTGAGATGGGAGAACGTCTGAGGGAAATGTGTTTCAAACTACAAGTGTCTGATGAGTTGGGGTCAAAGATGTGGACCTGTTTGGAGAATTCGCTGGCCAGGCACTCTTCCCTCATGAAAGACCGCCACCTGGACCACCTGCTCATTAGCGCCATCTACATCATCGCAAAGGTGGGCTTTGATTTGTTAAGCCCTCCCATATCGTTTCCATGTTTCTCATACTTTTATATGTTGTTTTTTACTGCAAACTTTTTCTGATTTTGTTCTCTCAGCTCCGTTTCATCTGGTTGTTTTTGAAGACAAAATGTGTGTTAGGCTACAATATGTCAAGATGTCAAAAACTAATATCTGAGAATCACTGTTTTATGCAAAAATAGACATCACACCAGAAAAAGAACATGACTATAAAAATTCTGCCAGACAAGGTAGCAAAGTTTTGGAGAAGGATTTTAAACAGTCTTTCTTACATTGTTCGTTATGCGGAAGGTTGTTTAGCTGAAACAAACAAAAGAGTTAACTCTTATTCTCTCTGATAGAAGGACTTAGTTAAAATCATTGGGTTAAAAATGAAGGAAAGTTTGCTAATGGTAATAAATTTAAAAGATCGTGTGTTGAGAAAGTGTGTGTTTACAATTGTAATACCAAATTCAGAAAGTATGTGGACACAAAAAATCATCCTGAGTGATGTGAAACTATGTTGTTTATGAAATCACCAATTCAGTTTCTAGTTTTTCTTGTTGTTTGCTTTTGCAGGCTACCAAGAACAAGCTAACGTTTGAGGAGATAGTAAAGAGCTACAAGACTGAGCCATATTCCAATGAAAGTGTAAGTGCTGTTTTTCTGACTTAAGTTATAATAAATACAGTTAAATGATCTAAGTGTTGGGAGTTTTTCACCATCTTTACTGTCATTGGCTCAGTATACGTAATCATTATTTGACTTGAACATGTATTGATTGGTTTTCACCCTCAGGTTTCCAAAGAGATGCTGAACTCAGAGTCACCTTTGGAAAATCTTCCCAAAGAGATGATGGGTATGATTTCTGTCTCTTCAAATTATTTTTTTATAGAAGTATTAACTTGTGACTTCACCCAGTAATATTTTGTTTGTGTTTTACCCATTAGCAAAGCTGCTATAAAGTTGTTGCAGAATAACAAAAACAATGTCGTAGCAGTTTAAATTAACTATCATAGAAGTGTAACTTCAGATTTTAGTTTTCCTCTTTCTATGCATATTAATTTAATCTCTTGTTGTAACTAAAGTCTTGTGGAAGCCTCAGATGTTTCTTTGAGACTTGATTTCTTTTATTACTTTGTTGCTGACAGATCTTGGAACCCATAGAGCTGCTTTTCCGACACCAGAAGAAAACTCAGCGGAGGACAAGAGAGGCAGCCTCATCAATTTCTACCACCTCTACAGCTTGAAACTGCAGCCGTTTGCTGAGAAGTTTGCCCAAACCTATGGGGTATGTTAGTTGTTTTCTAACTAAGAAATCAAATAAAAACAATAATGCAAACAGTGTGAAATACTGTATTTATTTTCTTCTGCAGGGAGAGACTCCTCCCATATCTCCAATGCCGCCACCGCTGTCGAGAGAAAGTTATCACCCAACAAAGGGTGTTAACTTCACCGTCTCACCGTTAAACAGACAAGATGTCCCTCGACATGCTTCCAAACGCACCTATAACATTGGCAAAAGCCCCAGAGAGGTCACTTTTATTGAACTTTACTCCACTGGACATACATGTTCACCTTTTTATCCTCTTTATACCGGATCACATCATAATAAAATTCCTATTTCTGTCCACAGGACCTGCGTAAGATCTCCAACATTGTAACCAGCAAACGTGCGCTGTCGTTTAAAACTGAGGAAGAAGATGGGCCTTCATCCAAGCAAAGTTGCTTGGAAAATCCGTCAGTTCTGCAGAGTCGGCTGATAAATGTGCAAAAAGATCGGTCAGTGGCACAGAACCAGAACAACCAGAACCACTCTGACAGTACAACCTGTAAAACGCAATAAGTGAAATTTACTTAAAAATGCATGCAAACCCCTTGCCTCAAAAAATAAACAAGTTTCCAAAACTTAAAAATGTCAGTATGTGCAAGTTGTACATCTTAAGTTTACACAACTCAACTAATTTGATTGTTTTGAGTGAATTGTATTGACATAAATGTACACATAACTCATTGTAAAACCCTATTAATTATTTTTATTTGAAAATATGTGCAAAAGTAACTGATTAACATTAACTTGTGCAATTTTAGTGAGTGTAACTTAAGTTAACTATAAATCTATGCTGTGATTATTTAAAAGATACATTTTTTGAAGTCGAAACTCCTCATAGAAAAGAAAACTACTAAGTTGAAGCAGTTCCTGCTTTACATCTGTTATTGTGAACTTACATTTGATTAAAAAAAGATGAGACCAACAAACCGACTGGTAGAATATTTCAATTTGAACCCATGCATATTTTTATAAATCTTTTTTCAGAAAAATATGCTTTCTAACCCAAATGCATAAAAGCTATTTCACTAAGCAATATGTTGCAATTGTAACATAAAGGAATTTGAACTTTTTGTACTTAGAGCTTGTAGAAGTTAGCCAGGGTCAGATATTTTCTTTTGAAAGTTTTTACTACTTCTATGATATTTTCAATATTAGTAACTTTTAAGTGTTTAATTTATTTTATATATTCAGCAAGTGAACACTTTCTCCTCAAAGCTGATGTGTTCACACAGGGGGGGGAGTGGGTGCTGGGTTTAAAGCTTTAGTGGGACGTCTCCAGTCTGCAGTATTCCAAGGAAGGAACAGTTCTTACTGGGGCATGTCCCTGCCGTCTTCTTTTAGCAGGATGATACATCCTACAACAAAACAAAAATTGTTAAAGAACTCCCCAGATTTCCATCTAGTTCATGCATGAGGAATGTTGCCCATTTATCTCTATTGTATCAGTATTTTGCATTATGTCATAACTGACTAACAATCTGAAGCGTTATCTTTACAGCACTCTATTTTTAACTTTCGTACTTGTGCCTTTGTTCTGATCTGAATGTAATTTGTTTTATTACCATTTGCTTTGTGTTCACTCCACTGTTTATTCACATGCAATACAAGTGAAAACACAATGTTTATTATTTCCATTTGCCATGATGAACAGCTGCAAAAAAGAGAGCTTTGTTTTTCTATGTCCAGAAATTCCAGTATTTATTTAAATAATTGCATATTGAGCCGTATGAAAATATTAAGATCAGATGGTTTATGGACTGAATTTAAATGGCGCCTTTCAAGTTATTCTAACCCCTCAAAGCACTGTATGCATTACAGTCCAAATATCACAACTAATCTCAACGAACATCAGCCAAGAAGAGTCACTGTAACTATTAAAGGCCTGTCAGAAGTAGTGGTCAAGTCTAGGTGTTGTAGTTTTTAAACTAGAGTCAATTAAAGATGTGGAAGGTAGTGAAAAATTAGGTGGAATCTAACCATTTCCTGAATCGGAAGCTGGAATTGGAAACCGACTTCGGCTTCGTGAAAGTCATTAACTAAGGCTGTGACTGCAAGGGCTTATCAGTAGTCATTGTTTGGCAAGCTTTATTGTTAATTCTTAACCAATATTGCTAAGGAGGTGATTATAAAATGGCTGTATAATCCTGCAGACAACGGCTTGTAAAATAAATCTAAGACACGGTTAAGTTACCAAACACAACAACTCTCCAGGAAGCACCTGAGCCTGCAACACCCAGAGATTTTAAGGTGATGGCCTTTATCTTGAAGCTTCAGTGATCTCATCAGCTAAACAGCTCTGTGTGCTTAATGTGTATCAGTCAAACAGGTTGAAATACAAGCAAAGACACAGCAGTGGTGGATCTCTGAAATGCTGAAAGATAAACCGAACACTAACATCTGGAGAAAAAGCAGATAAAAAGACAGAGTTTTAACTAGATATCCCCGTCTTAATCATCTTTCCAAGTGAAACTTATTTTGATTTTTTCTTAGATTCTCAGATCTTATGGCACAATATACTTACTACAATATATGTCTTTTTATTCTCTTTTTACACGGATATAGTGCTACATAAAGCAAGCGATTTATGGCCATTGCATAGGGGTCACTTTGATCGGGTCACCTCTGTAACTGGAAAGCCACGTCTCCGAGGCTGTTTGACAAATGGGTTGCATGGTGACTGAGATGGAGTCTGTGGTGTCGGTGATGGTGTGTGCACAGATGGTGTGTGCACAGTGGTGTGTGCTAAGAGTGAAGGAAGGCCTGTCGGCAAGAGGATGCAACGCTGCACTACTGCCCATCAACCCGTGTCACCAGGATCAGCTCTGCAAAGCGGCGCATTAACATTAACAAAAATATTAGCATTTAACTGCCACGCATTGGTGAATTAGCATTAGCTTTTTCCCTGTGATAACCATTTTATCTATTTTTTTTTTTTATTGATTAACTATGTTTAGCACACTGAATGGAGGAAGTCAATGTAAAACAACATGCTAGTGATACCCCACATTCTACTGGCAACACTTAGCAATAGCATTTTGGCAAATTTTAGCTTATGCACTATTGTTAACAAACTGAATGGTGTAAGTCCATGTTACTCAACATGCTTGTGGGTCTCCATATGCTATTGAGTACATAGTAGCATAGTAGCATTGATGCTAATTTTTAGCTTCTGAACTCTAGGTTCCATTCGACAGGCACACTTTGGCAGCCCCCCTTAAATTTCTCCAGATATTTTCCAGTTTGCCTCTCTGATACATGCTGTTCTTGTTTGGGTTGCCAGGTTAGATGTATGTCACTTCCTGGTAAGTTGTGCCAGGAAGTGACATCAGGTCATTAATAAGCAGTGCTTCAGGAAATGTTCAGATTTCTTCCTGATCCTTTCTGCTGTGTTCCTCGATCCTCTCGATGCTGTTTGTTCAGCAGAGTTCAGGCCTATGCTGTCTACAAAGTACTCAGGTGGAGGACAAATATTGTATTGTTTTTTGAAATGATTTGTTGCAATGGATTTTATTCAAATGTGTATCAATATAAAGGGGGCTGAATGCAATTGCAAATCAAACATTTAAGATTTTTTGTTTGTAAAGAAAAAATATTTATTTCTATTCCTTTAATTTTCCAGTGATGTACTACATTTTGTTGGTCTGTACATGGTCTGTACATGTAAACCAATTAGGATCAGTTGACGTTTGTGAATATAACATAAGCAAATTGCAAGAGTGTTTTGCAAGGCCCGGTTTATCAGCCTTAGATATTTCCATGCCCTCTTTCATGCTCTGCATCTTCTGTCTTTGTTTTCACAGCCATTCATGAGATCATTCTTTCCTCCCCCACAGTTCTCCTTATGCACACCTCTGGTCAGGACCGATAGTTACAACACATTCTTTCAAACATTTCCAAATGTGCTACAGGCTAAAGCAGTAACCCTTTAAGAAACTCGGCTTATGTTTCAGCTCTGGGAATCCTTGCAGCTTTCAACTATGCAGCTCGCTTTGCATATCAGACTTCTGGTGTCTGTTGCTTGGACAGTCAGAAACTGTGGAAACCTTACACAGCAAATGAACGTCTGCCAAGATGTGGGTTAAATCGATTCTCTGACACGTTGCTGTTCTTGCCACCAGGGGGCAGGAAGCCCCACTTGGTCGGTTCTTAAAGTCGCCACCAGGGAGCAGAAGTGATCTTCCCACAGAGCACTGAGAAATATGGGACTGGCTCCATTTGCTGAAGACATTTAATCTGAAATATAGGTTGTAAGTTTATTACCAGCCAGTGAATGGAGCTGGAATGGAATAGCCATTTTACAAAGCCATATCAAAAAAACCCATCTCTGAGGCAGCGGGAAATTACATGAAAATATTACCATTATACAAATGGAAACTGTGATTGAATAATGTGCTGGAGAAGATAAATGAAAAGCACTTTGTTGGAAAATGTGCTGCTAAATAGGTTTTTAATTTCAGTGGTGGGATAAAAGAAGCAGAGTTTTTACCCCATTTCACTGCCAATTGATTAGTGGTTCCACACCTGCAGGTAGAGAGGGGCCTTATCGTCTCATTATCAGTTAATTAATATGCATGAACACATGCCAATTATCTTTCCTCTGCCATTTAGCAGAAATAAGACATTGATGTTTTAATGGTGCTGGAATGGATAAGTCTTCTGTTGCTTTGAAGACAAGGCAGGCGCATTGACTGACACAGCTGAGAAATGTTGAGAGACAATTGAATTAAAAGCAACCTGAAACAACCTTGATAATTATATTAATACTTCTCAGCAGCTGAGGTATTTTATGCTGTTTTGCAAGGGCTTTAAAGCTCTGATCCACAAGAGTTCTTCATTAACACTCGTGAAACATATAAAAAGGGCAAAGCAATTGGTGGAGTGAATGTGCCTGTATATAAATATATATAATGAGAAGTCATTATGGAAACATTTTATTTGAAGGACAAGCAGAATCACATTTTTCCACTGTTCCATGACACTGTTCCAAAGGAGCCAAGGCCACAGCAAGTGAAGCAAACCCAAGATGAAAGTTACATTAATCATTATTCAGTTCGCCGTCCTGTGTCCACTGAATTTATGTCCATGAGTCAAAGGACAGTGTTATGTGCCAGTGAAATAGGCAATATTATGGAAGGAAGCTCTATTGACATTTTTCATTTCTGCATAAATGTGGCTGGTTGCACACTGTGCCCAAGGCTGTTGGGTATAATACACACACACACAAATGCACATGCTACATATAGATACACAGCTGTGCAAAAGTATTGAGTCATCCTTATTTACTCATGGTTTGAGTCTAAATCCTTATTTGTTTGAGTAAATAAAAAATTTTGTTGTGAAACCTCAGACATTGACCAATCAGGCTTTTTGAAATATAAGGTATGATTGAAGTAGGAGTTTCCTTTTCTATGGCCTATAACACATACAAGAGAAAACAATGCCGAATTTATTTATAAAGTTATTTGTGCTCTGTTTCACTCAACAGATAATGAAAGACTTGCAACATTATCTCTGTTTACCCCTTAAACCTTGCGTTCCAAAACTTTGTTTTTACCTTATTAAACTCTACAAATGTGTACCAAATACTAAATACAAAACATTTAGTTCAGATTTTCTGTGACGGTAATATTAGTAACAGTTTTGGGACTTGTCAAAAAAAAACATATCAACATAAGCTTTTTGAAGAAGTAAATGAATCCTAAATGTGTGAGAGGTTCACAACTAGTTAGCTCATCTATTTTAGCTGAAGTTAAAATAATGGGTTTTAATAGTCTTCAATTTCACAAAGACTGTGTGACATTTAATGTTTTTTCTCTGAGCAGAACAAGATCTATGTTTCCATGTGAAGTTACACTGATAAATATGAGCCTATCGACTTTTACAATCCATCAAATTCACTTCAAATTAAACTTTCAGTTCTCTTCCAACCCCATCAAGAACTTTTAGATTTGGATATCAGACATTGAACTCTATCCAGGTTGGTTTGTTCATGTGCTGATGAAGTGGACTGATAGAGCTTATAAAACATATATGTTGTAGTTTGTTAGTCTTTTACCACCTCAAGTATGAATTTAATTTTATAGCAAGCTCATAGTAATATGACATTTTGCATCTTGTAAATACTTTTGCATGAATTCCATGTCATTACTCAGATTATGTAGATTTAGCAAAAGGTTATTTCACATCTCTGATGTTACAGTCACAATAAAAATATATCAGAAAGAATCAACAAACAGCAACACACTGCATAAATACAAGATCCAAATATAAAAATCAATGTTTAAACATTGAACTATAAAAAAAATAATACAGTAAAAATGTAAGTTATTTAGATGAATTACCATTCCTATATAAAAAGCTTCAATCATTTATAGAAATATTGATCAAAAAACAAAGCAGAAATGCCCTCACAATCTAGAATCTAGATCATGATTATTATTTTTCATTTAATTGCAACCTGTGTTAGATTGATACAAAGTAAAAAGAATACAGTATCATCTTCATACATCTGATTATTGCAGTTAGAAAAGGGCGAGGGCAGCTCCTTGTGGGCCGCTCCTCCTCTATGTTGTCTCTTTATAGTAAGCATTCAGTTCGGTTAAGTTTTCATCCTGATGTCTTTTGTCTGATTGATATGTTGAACATATTAACATACTATTAACTAAATACCGGTAATAGTTTATTAATTCATCAGACATTCAGTCTTAAGATCTTTTTGTTGGCCTTTGTTTTTTGTTTGTTTGCTTTGTGCAAAAGTTCAACTGTATTTTGTTCTTAACATGAGAAATTGATCAGTCAATAACATGCAGACTTACAGAAAATGCCTTTTTGCATAATACAGTTTAATGCCTTGTTTATTTATTTAAAGAAACTGACTTTTAAGCTGAAACACCATCCAGGAATGCAAGAAATAGCTAAATAAAGTTAGACAATAAAGATACTTAAGGGCATTTAGATGAGACTTATTTTGAACACAACAGTTAATAAAAGTAACCAAAAATATTGAAAACTTGTTTGCCTTGAGCAAAAATATGAAGGTCAGTTAAACATACTGAAGTCATGATGTAAGTTGTTGTCTATACAACTTACAGGATTCCAACATCTATATCACTCTACCTAACCCCCCATTCCTCCCAAAAACAATGAATACATTTTATTCATGATGCCTGGAAATACCTGGTGTTTGCTTAGGCCTGCGGAGCATTCTTGCACTTCTGTTGTTTCAGTTACTAAAATATGTTTGTACAAAGAGCCATCTTTAATATTTTAAATTAAACTGGTCATGTGACAACCTCAAGCTTTCTTCAAATGCTCCAGCTGCCTTTATCTTATTTTCTGTCGTATTGTTCCCTTCTCTCCCCTCTCTGTGTTCAGTGGGTTGTGGTCAATGATAACAAACAGCTCGAAAAATGCTTTTTTCATTCAAATGGACTAAATGACTCATAAGACTGAGAATACATCTGATGCTAATAGAAGACCACATTTCAAATAAATTGTAAATGCAGTTGTTCATCTTGGATCTGCTTTCCCCTGTTTGTGAATTCCTGACAAAAAATATAAAGAAAGATGTCCAATAGTGACAGTTTATTGTGTGTTATTAATGGTTCATTGTTAACCTTTTCTGAGAACTTAAAGTTAGCTTTTTATTATTTTTTTCCCTTTTCATAGCTTAGATTCCTCCTTTGGGAGCTGCTTAATGAAACACATATGAGGGTAAGGTAAGGTAATCTTCATCAACAACGGTGGAAATTCCCTGGAGTAGAACGGATCTCATGAGCCATCTCATCCAAATGCTTTCAAAGTGTGGCTCACTAAAAGTCAGCCACAAATGAATGTGGGGTATAAAATAGCTTACCATGTTTTGTTTTTGCTTTTTTTGTTTTTTTTGGTTAAATGTCATAGCAATGAAAAGTCTGTAGGATACTACAAATAGATTATGAAGGAGTGGAAAACCCTATAAAGTCCTGAAGGCAAACAAGATTTAACTGAAGATAAAGGTCAGGGATAGGGAGAGGCATGAGGACAGGGATGACATGATTAACCTGGATGGGCGCACAAAGAGACATGTCCTTTTGCAAAAGGGTTAGAAAATAAATACCATTCTTTCATAACGGAAACAAAAGTGTCATCTGTAAATCTACAGAAATTGCTAAACAGGACTTTTATGTCCTTATTCCAAATCAGATTCTGCAAAACACATCTTGACAAACCCATTCAATGAATTGTGCTTCAAATGGTTAAATGTTGTTACAATAAATCATATGAATCAGTATTTAAATGTTTTCAATTTTGGTTATTTTTCTGAAGTTATAATTGCTCATTCTATAATCCAGCTGCGAATGATAGGAGGCTTATGATTAATCTTTCTATGATTGTAATTGAAATTTAATTTTCAGTGAATAATCATACAGAGTCTTTTTTGTGATTAAATTTTACTGTAGAGTTTCGAAACATCTTTTTCATGTCTCTCAGCATGTTTCTGTTTCTGCTCACTCTGTGAAACATATTTCAATCATGGATTTACTTTTTCAAGATAAATAACTGTCTTCATGGATAAGTCTATTTATTTCAGTTTGAATTTTCTCAGGATTGGGTTGTTTTTCTAAGAGCAGTTTTTCTGCTAATTCTGTCATTGTCATGTTTTTATTTCTTTTTACTTTCAATTCCTCCTCTTTTGATGGAACATTCCCTGCCTGAACATTAAATTGCTATTCTCAACAGTGTTATTGTGTATTATAACATGGTTCTGTCATTTTTATTCAAATTTGCTTCAAAACCACAAATGCACATTAATGGAAAGTCTTTAGATACTGGTGATCTGGTTGCTACTGTAGTTACAGCCAACAGCACTAAAGCAAAAAAAAAAAAATTAAAAATTAAAAACCTGGAATCCGTCTGCAAGGGAACATGTACAAATATGCAGTCCAGGTTTGTGCATGTTCTGTTCATGTACTATAACAGCTTTCAAAGGAAATGGGGAAAAATAAGAAATTGTACTCCAAATGTCATTCATTCAGCTTGGATGTCGAGGTGACCTTCAGCAGAATCAGCTTCGCCATTGTAAACGGAGGAGAGAGTGCCTCGTAAAATATCAAATTTGATAAGAAAAAGAAAAATGACTGTGTGAAAGCAAATGTGTGATGGAGGCCACTATGTGAGCAGTGTGTCAGATGCGACTGTGTTATCTAGACAGATTGGACGCTATTGTGTATGATACAGTTTGTGTTGTTGCTTTGTTTTGGTCCTCAGATAACCTCTGCGGATGCCAGATAAACTGTGGAACACATTAAATCTGTTTCTTTTAGGTGGGTTGGATGTTTTAGCCACATGTGAAAGAGAAAACACGTATTTTCAAATCTAAGTAATAATAAAGTAACATAGAGGGTAGGTGGTGATAAACAATTTGACAAATGTTGGCAGAAATCATCTTTCCCTGCTTGTTGTGGTGAGAGCAACACGTTTACAGGAGCTCTCATGTTACTTTTAAGATTTAAGAGGCATATTTTTTTAGGAAGACAGCAAATGTATGGGAAAAAATCAACCTGACAAAACACCTTTCATTTTGAGGAAAACTTGTATGGTTTTTATATCTCTGTGGGAGACGTCAACTCATGAGTGGAGCGCTTTCGGGAAGCTGAACGAGTTGAATCATCCCACCGTCCTCCTCCTGCTTCACCTCCGTCAATCTTAGTCTTTCAATAATGCCCAGAAGGTAATTCAGAGACTCACACTCATACTGTTTTTTTGTTTTTGTTTTTTTTGCCTCGTGCGGACATAAACACACTTCCTCACTAATTGGTTACAACGAGTTTGATTAAATGAGCACATTATTGCAGTTGAGCTGGTTACAAAGCAAATACATGCAGTCACCAGGTCCTTCACCCTTAACATTTAATTAAACAAGTCAACATCATGACAACTTACCGAAGTTACAGTTTACACATGGAAACTGGGATACACACAGACAACCAGGTATAAATATGGGGGTTTAAACTGAACATCCATTTTCACAGCCAACTTTAAATTTCTCACTTCCTGTTTAAATGCATTTAATCTTTTTTGGCTCTCAGAATTTAAATTTTGAGGTAGTTGGAGGTACTCTGAATTCAAAATCCAACATGGCTGCCTCGCATTCAAAAAGTTACATTGCTGGAAAATTAAGATTCACAAAAGGAAAATAAATACTGTTGTAAGTTTTCTTTTCCAGAATTGTTATCGTGATGGCTGTGGGCAGTAGAGGCAAAATCAGATCCAGAGAAAAAAAAATAAACCCCAGAACAGAAAAAGTCAATTTTTTATGTTTTTTAAATTTTTTGTATGAATACTGTTACACTGAACAAACATAAAGTTCCTCTTGAAGAACAGTCTGCTCTGTCCCTTCTTGTAGAACAGAGCAAAGCTTCATTGCTTTGCCTCCAGTGTGTCGACGAGGTGACAACCTTGCACATACTCCTACTCTTTTACTGACATATTTGAATTTCTTCCGAAATTAACAATCATCTTATCCTAAAGCTGTGTGTGTATTCTTTGTTCTGCCTGGTGCTGTTTCCTCTAAGATCCTGACAAGCAGCTACCGATACAGCACACTGAGAGTGGCTTGCTCATGCAGAAATTGCTTGCACATTACTTTTTTTTTTTTTTTTTTAGGATATTAGAGTAACACAAAAGACATAAAGGCAACAGACATTTTACATTTTTATTTGTAGAAAAGAAAGCAGCTGAATGTATGTGTTCCTGATTGCTTTTTTTTTTTTTTTTTTTTTTTGAATGCTCAGTTTGTGTCATTACTGGAAACAAACCCATTAGGACAAGAGAGGCTTATTATCACAATAATTTCCCCCAACAGTTTGCTGGAGCCTTTTGTGTTCACCATGACAACAGGCCTAATACCCTGAGCATCACTAAACCATCTGCTGAAGGCTTTCTGTATGCACATCAAATAACACTAATAGTCTGCTAATAGCATTATTGCCTGCTGTGTCATAATGACACAGTTCTCAATGCCTCAGGGGAAGAGAGAGAGAGAAAAAAGCAGTTCTGTTGTTCTAAAGTAAGAACTCTCATGGTTAAAATATCAAGATGATCTATTATTTATTTTCTCTGTGGGTTTCTAGATTCGCTTGTTTAAGTTTGATCATTGTGCCATTAGCTAAAAGAGGAGGAAAAGCTGAAAAAAAAAAACCTCCCTATTCGCTATTATGTTTGTTTGCCTTCAGATTGTTAATAACAAGCTCTTCTCACTCCATGATTAGGCCATGAGGAATGTGACCTCAGCTCTGGGAAAAATAATTAGGACTGGAGACTCGACCGCGCAGAGAAACCCTCTTGTTTCTCACAGCAGTAACGCTGCACAAAGACGTTGCTGTTCTGTGTTTGCACCACCTTCATCTAATTGCCCAGGCTTTGGTCAAGCAATCCCAACATGTGCAATCTCTAAAGAGGGTTAGAGATATACAGTAGCAATAAATTAGTAATAGATACAGAAGGGTGCAGAAATCGTGACACTCTGAGTTGCTAATGCTGGTGCCAATACTAACTGATAAAAATAATAAAACTCCAGCTAAAGAAAGAGAGAAATACAAAAATCTGCAGGAGGAATTATTACTTTGCATATTACTTTGAATGATTGACTGCTTATTAGGCTTATTTTGACAAAACATAGATCTAAATATTGTCACACTGTAAGACTGATAAGCTAGATATTAAGTTTATCACAAAATATGTCAAATTCTAATAAAATATATATTTAAATATGCTAAAGACTAAATTCAGTTATAGATGCATTTCAGTGTTATGTTGGCATTTAAAGTAAAAGTCAATTCAAAAATATTTTAACTCATAAAACATAACTGATACGAACATTTTCAAGATAGTTTTCTACAAATATTTTAGTAATTATTTGCTGCAATTTAAGATTTATTCATAAAAATACAATTAATATTTTGGCATTTGAACAAAACTGGCTTTTGACACCTAATACTAGCATTCAGCAAAGAGCAAAACACAAGCATAAAGACGAAGAATAAAGTCACAAATTAGTAAAAAAAAAAAATTGAACAGGCATATTAAAACTCATTTTGCATTTTAGAATTGCAGAATTACATATTTTAATTTTTAGGACTCGGTTTTAAAGATTACTTGCACACAAATATGTATAATGCTTACTATTTAACCGTGCCATACCAACTGCCTGAGCAGTGTCTCATTAGGGGAGATTATTTAAATCAAATTTCCCTGAGGAACCAGCTATTACTGGAACATGTTCTACAAAATGATGCCTGGACAGGTGAACAGCTTTCTTAGCATGCACAAACAGGGACATGATGATAAGCATTTAAAAGCAGCTCCACTGATGATCGCTAATTTGATCCTCACCATCATTTCATAATGAGATGTACAGCTCTTTCCGTTTGCATCAGTGCCAAATGAATCTAAATGGTCACATGGAAGCTACACTACGTTAGTCTTTTAATTAGCTGGAAAGCCTTTAGCCAAACAACTTTCATTTTCTATTCTTCAGTCTCTGCATGTGAACTGGATGGTGTAGCTGCCAAGGTCATCAAAGCTTCCCAGTGTCTGATACACTGATGGGGGGTTTCCTGTAGTGTGTGTACTTTTGAATTTAAGTACATTTTACATGCTTTACATTACATTTAATAGTTTTTATTTTTTTACCATAACAAGTGAAAATTACAAGTTTTAGTTTCCAATTATGTGGCGCTGCTTGATTAATGATTTCAGCATTTATTTTATTATTTCAATCAACCTTTTAAGAGCTCATTTTTTACCACAAAAATAAATAAATTAATAGAAAAATATAACATGTAATGCTATAATTTAAGAATAACTACAAACATATTTAGTATCTCGACGACAAACTGCAGTGAAAAGGATTGAATGTTTCAGAATTTCTTCTGGAGCAACTAAACTTATGGCTTAAGAGGTTGTTTTCATTTCATTTTTGCTTTTTTGTCAGAAAGACGTCAATTAGATGTGTTGGCCTATTTTGTGTGAAGGAAGGTTTGAAAACAATTGCTTCTTTAAGAAAAAACAACAAAAAAACACCACACTTGGTAATTTCTTCAAATGAGGTGCTAATATTTTCAACTTTTAATCTGATTAACATGATAAATATAATTCAAATACATTGACTCTTGTTCATGTATGCAGATCTCTCTGTTCTATCCAGGAGTTTACCAATCAGGGGCCTGTTTTCCTTTGTTTTTCAGTGGAAGTACCAGGATATACATTAGTTAGCTTCCAAAACCTGGACTGTAATTACCAAGGACAGATTATGGGGAACAAGGAGATCACTAATGCAGAGCATCTGGGGATTTTTGTAACTGTCTACTAGTGTTGTCTCACAAATGTATGTATTTGTCTTAAAGAACTGACCTTCCCCTGTCGAGAAGCGATAACATGACTTGTTGTTGGAGGAGTAAGAGGGAACGTATGTGTCTGAGGAAAGACAGGGCTCAGCAGACAAACAGGACACAAACCAATCTGACGATTTGTTTACAGTAAATAAAACGGTGGAGTTTCCCTACACAGTCCTAAATGTGACATCCACACTGGAACAAGGCTCCATTGTCTGAGGGAATGCAGCGTCATTCAGATTTCCTTAAAGACATTATGTGTCAACATCAGTAAAGCAATAAGTAAACCAGTTGATCATCCACATCTAAACTGGCTTGGAAGTGTTCCTGACGCTTTATTGCAGCAGGAAGAAGTTATTCAAACACTTTTAATGGGGCCAAGGAAGAACATTTGTTAAAGTGGGTTTGAAATGAGCCTCCCTCTATCTCAATATGAAAGTCTTTTCCTTCTTTGTTCCAGTTTGTGTATTGCTGTTTTGTGCTCCTGAGTAGTAAGTGACCAATATATAGGATTTATATCATAAGCTGTGTGTTTAGTATGTGATATAAAGAAATATCAGAGATGTTGCAAATGCAAAAAACAAAAACTGATCAAAACATAGAAAAGTTAGTTAGTTAGTTAGTTAGTTAGTTAAAAGATAGATGTCAACTGACATTGTTTTGATTTGTTTGTTTTAATGTATTAACCCTTTTATCTCTGAATTGTATTTCTCATTATATTTTCAACAGAGTTTTAATTCAGAACTGCAAGTCTGTGTTAGAAGCTGCAGCATTGTTTTGTTTTAAATTTTATAAGCACAAACAATTCATTTTAAACATTCCATTTGTAGGATCACCAAAGTAATTGAAAAAATGCTCTAAGCGTTTGAAGCAGTGGTATCTCCTTATATTTTACATTTACATAAAAAAAAGAAATAGTTTCGGTTACTGAAGCTGACCAAAAACATGAAATATCTTTGTATCACCTTATTGTTTTCTCCACAAAAAACCATCCCTCAAAATCAAGTGTTGCAATTGTATTGTGTGACCAAAAATACCCAATATATTGTATAGATGCGCATGTGGTGAAATCGGAGCATTAAGGAGGTTGAATGCAGTGCCTCTCAAAAATGCTTTGTCTACAGACAGCCACAGATATATGTCTGGGTGAGTGTCTGTGCATGCTGTGTATGCATGTGTATATGCAGCATCTGTTCATTTTTGGTTGAGTGGAACAGTGTGTGTTGGCGCTCAGGTGCAGCTGCTCTTGTCTCCTGTTGCTGTGATCTCTGAGCTGAGAGGCATTATTAGCAGCCTGCAGCTCTGTAGCCTTTTCCACCCTAATTACATCCCCGTCATTAAAATGCTAATTCGTACTGTTAAAGGGGCAATTAAAAGGGTAATTAAAAAAGCTTTGTTCCACCAGTCTACCTGCTTGAACGCTCTGTCCGCTGCTGGGTCTCTTTTGATCTTTACTCTTTTTATAATGTGTGAGGCCTGACCCCCTTATCCAGGTTCAACTGGGTGTCTGTTGGCTACTAGTGAAGCAGTTTAAGAGGCTAAAAGGTCACAGTGTGAAACATGAAAACATATCGACTACTGTTACTAAAATTATAAGGCATGTCCATAAAGATTATAAATACGGCAATTTTCCTTGAAAACTGTTAATCATCTGTGATGTGTATTATGTACAAAACTAATCAATCTTTATATGAATATTTTCTTTACTTTTTATAGGTGGTAAAGTTTGCAAGGTGTTTCAGTCTGCAGTCTGTTTGTTTAAAAAGGCAATCTTCCCTTTTGTCCTTTTCATGCTTATTTTATGAACACTTGATTTTTCTCTATGGTTTATAACACTGTAAACCAATTATTATTATCATGAGCCACAAATTTACTATATGCCAAAATGCTCATAAACATAAAGACAACCAGAACCCAACAATCCCAAAATATTTTCCACTTCATGATGTCAAGGGAAGATATAAACTACAATTCTACTATCATACACCAGCATCTACAGTTTGAGATGTTAAGTGTCTCAAAATTTAGCAAACATACCGCATTATGCTAAATTACATCCAGTTGTGTCATAATGAATGTCTGCTGAAGTAAGATGAAAGTAAAATCTGCTAGGCCTGCAGATATACAATAGAGTTTCAAAAGCAACATAAGTGCCTGAACAGCTTATTTTTGTGTCAGCATTACAAGTAATATAATGAAAGAGAAGTCAGAACTGCACCATTTCACTAAAATATACTGTGTCAGTATATTTTAACAACTGCCTTTGTTTGGAGTCCCAAAACAAAGGGCTCCACATATTTTTGGCTCATGTTACTGACACACTTCGCTTTAGCTATAAATAATCTGTCACTAAGACTTGAGGCATCATTTGTAGACTCCTGTCTGTCATTGGTCAATTGGAAATCCGTGTTCAAGAAGTGTTTCAATTTAATTAATTAAAAAACAAATAAATAAATTGAATTGTCATAACTTTCCCCCCCCCCATGTGGCGCCCCTGCTCCTGTTTATAACTCCTTTTATTTATTATTGATATGCAACACCTGGGTCAGATTATAGAGGATTGCAACACCTATTGAGATAAGTTTGCTGATTTCATGGAATAGTTGGGATTTCCAGAGGACGCTGAGACGTTCCTTCTCTGCCTGTGAGGGACACAACTGCATGCAGCATGCATGAAGACACTGAAATCAGTTCAGATAAAAATCAGATTACAAAGTAACTTTAAGCATTCTGCATGTTGTCCGACTGCCCTGGTACATTTTCATCTGATTTCAAACACAGTTGGACTTTGTATGTTTATGTGTAATAAAACATCTCTGTGTAGAAACAGCCAGTGTTAATGAAACTCAGCACAGATGGAACCTTCTAAAAATGAGAAATGATGGATTGGCTCCAGCTTGCCGGAGCTGCCGGCCCTATTTGGTTTCAGGCCCAGTGAAGTGTCAGTGGTTTAATTTTATAGTGCGTAGTTTTCTCTGATTTCCCCCCGGAACAGAGAGCTGCTGGAGGATCGGAACATCTGCCGCCACTCAGAAATAGATACATATAAAAACCATCTTTTCACTATCCATGCTAGTTGCAGCCGAGTTAAGGAAGAGAGCCAAGCACACATTAACTTTTCCCCCCCTATGTGCTTTGTCCCTTCTTGGCTAGGAGGGACTGATAAACAGAAACATATTAAATATCCTGCGTTGTTGCAGCTATTGTGGCATTTCGAATATGAGCCCCAGAGTCGCCCCGGTTAAAGGAATCAAAGATTGAGAAGTGTACTTGATCACTCCATATCGTGACTACTGCACCTTTAAATCGAATTGTTGTTGTTCTTGGGTCATTTGGTTAAAACTAAAAAATCACTACAGCATCTCAGTGCAGACTTTTCCCAGTTTCAAAGAAATATATAAATAGCATTCAAAATAATTGCACATTTATAGTAAAGTCTATTAAATTTTGAGAAATGTAATATATTGTAGTCAGCAGTAAAATGATCTAAACTGTTTTTTAAATTAATCTTACTTAGCCTATTAGAGTTTGCAAAAATATTATATTACCGTAAAATGGAGTTTTAATGGCAGTATCATTTAAAACTAAAATAAATCTTCCTCAATGAAAACAACAAGCACAATTATAATCCAACTACAGTATCTGACAAAATGTAATTTTATAAAACAGTTCAAACCTGAAATACCTCCTCTGTTTTGATTGCTCAGATAACTTTAATCGTGTATTTTTTGTTGCTGTGCTGCTCGGTTGCATCATGATTGCATATCTTGATAGCAGAGTCTGCTTCTCTATTTGTTATTTATCTGCTGCGTGTTTTTCCTCAGAGCTTTTCTCTCCACAGTTGAATTGGAAGTCATTTTCACTGTCATGTCTCCTCACATTTTATAGCAAATCAGACAGCAGATCCTGCAGGTCATTATGTGGGAATGGAGCAATAGTCTGTGAAATGTAATGTATACAGACAGGAGGAAAACAAACAATGACCATCACAGGGAAAACAGAATAAAAATGAAGGGTCATTATGTAAAGACTGACTTTTTTTTAGAGTAGTGATGCTGATCTGACCTCAGGGGGCAAAACAGGTTATAATAATTCAGTTCTATTGTGTTTTCGTATTCTCAATGATGAGTGAAATTGCAAGATGCAGCCAATATTCATTTAAAATGTGTTTGTAATACTGGAGTACATACACTCCGACCCCTTGGGTTTGACCTTTCAGCTACAAGAACTTATTTTTTTCCCCACTGCTTGACCCCACAGGGCAGGATTTAACTCACTGTCTCTGTGAGTGGAGGGGCAAGGCTGCATTTCTGACCTGAACCCTTATTAACGACATGTGGCATCAACTTTCTTATATCAACATCGCCGCATTCATGACAATACTGGTTGAAGAACGATGTCGCATCCCACAGCAGTGTGTGACCAAGCTGCTGCTCATCATGAGCAGACTGTATGCTTCATGAATGAATTGTTAAACTGCCAAAGTATTTTCTTTCTTCAGATTTTATCATCAAATCTAATAAACAACACCTCAAACAACACCTCACAAGAATAAAATGTTTGCATTCGCAGAGAGGATTTGGCAAGTTTATCACTGTTTGAATCTGCAGGTCGATCAACAAATACATTTTCCTTAAAATGTAATGCGAATTACAAATTTTCCATCCATCCATCAAAACCAAACTAAAACATTAGGATTTCAACATGGCTTGAGCCTTGCAAGCCTTGACTTTGGACTCAACTTTGAACTTTCATGCCTTTATTTGGGATTTGACTATAGACTTGGGAATTAAAACTTGAATTACTTGTGACTTGCAAAATAATGACTTGAGTTCACACAGCGATAGATGGGAGAAAAAGAGAAGCAGAATCAATTTATAGCAGAGATTTGAGGCTTCGAATTTCAGATGTTTTTGGCTGCTCTGTTGCTGTAGTGCAATTAAATCCTTATGGGTAAAACAAGGACAGGTTATTTGGAGAAAAGTTAAATTTATACGATCCTTGCAGCATTTGTCAGAATTATGTGGACTTTTTTGGAAACCCAGTTGTTTGGAAGGAAAAGAAAGCCGGTCCCAGTGCACATAAAAGAAATAATGCGAAACTAATGCGATCAAGTTGTTTCATATAATTTCTTTTACTACACTTTTGTTACCAACAATTCATCTTAACTATCACAAATTATAAACAAATGGTGCATTCCACAGATGGCTTATAAATCCTAGGTTTGGGTGCCGTTTTCATAGGTCTCTTACCTGCTGCTCCTACACATAATTTGGTCTGACTTTTTTCTTGTCAGCAGATTAATAGTTGTGTGGAGGATCTAATAATAATCTTACATTTGAACCACAGACTTTGCTACTTTTATCTCAAGTGATCACCGTGTTATTGATTATGGTGTTCAGAGTTGTAAATGTGACATAATTCTTTCAGCAGCACTCTTGGGAGCCCATGCACTTCATTTTCCTTCAATTACTATTTGCCACAAGCCTGAACATGACTGAAAATAAAAAGTTCTAAATGAAATAAATAAAATAAACCCTCTGCGTTTGAATTCCCATCCATTAAAACAGAGGAACAGTGTTTATATTTTCCCACAATGCAGCTGCCTCTGGGAAATGTTTGCATAAATGCAACTCCAATCTCTCACCATCTAGTTGTTTTCTTTTCTGTCAGTATGCTTTTAGTTACCTTTATATCTCCATTTAAGCATATCCACATGTTTGTTATTCCCATCAGTTGCATTCTACTTTCATTTCGTCTTTGTTGTTTGGCTCGTTGCACAGCTGGACCTCTTGTTTGACTGTGATTTAGCCAAATCCTGTGACCTTTGGAACCACGAGATTTACAGGAAGAGGATGCCGTACATGTTACTGCTCCACTTTTTGTTGGCTCGCGGTTACAGACAAGTGTAATTCGGACCAAACAGGTTTATGCTCGTTGAAAACATAGTTTCTATTTGAGCTTCAGAGATGCTTTTGCAAATGTCATATTGGTCGTGATGTGGACTGGGAAAGCAAAAGACAAAACAAATAAACAGCTGTTTCCAATTATGGTTTTACTAGGCCCTGAAATGACTTTAATTACAGGATCAGATATGTGTGACTGCACACAGCTTTGGGTTGCTGCTCTTCAAGAGGCAGAGGGGAGAGTGCTGGATCAGGCCAGAAGAGCTCAAACAGTAATGTTTGCACATTATAGCAGCAACAGCTTTGGATGTCACACGTTGTATCTGTTGGCCGGAAATCTGCCAAGATGACAACTGTGACAAGTTCAAGGGCCTCTGTCTAGATTATTTTTCCCAAAAAATTCTCATCACAAGCATAAAAATCATTATATTTCATGGCCAAGAATGACTTGAAATGGAGAGACATCACCACTTTCCTCCAAGATAAGACAGACTGATTGAAATCCAGCAAAAACAAACAAAAAAGCTTATTTTGCTTTCTATGCTCTTAAAATTTTTTTAAAAAGCTTTTCTTTTTGAAAATGCATCTACACTCACTTAAAACAACATTTTCCAAAACTTAAAAAACAAGCAGTGGATATATTTATTTGTTTATTTATTCCAGAATAAGAGATTTTTATAAAAAATAAACAACGATTAGATTTTTTAAGCTTCTCCTTTTTGTAAATTTTTTAGTTGACCTAATATTAAGGCAGTTTGAATAGTTCATAAACTCAATAATGTATTTATTGTGCTTCGTTAGTTAGTTTAACAAATTCCATTGGTAAAACACTTAGCTTCACAAATTTCATTAAAAGGACAGAATAACAATAATTTTTATACATTTATCTTCTAACAATTGAGATTATTTTTTGTGCCTATGTAACTATTTTAACTGTAAATACTGATATTGTATTTGAAGCATCACAAAATTGATGCTTCAATATTAAAAGTTTTGAAAGACATACATCCTAATAGTGATGAACTTTGTATTTGAAGCATTACTACTGAACTGCACGGCTGTGTGTTTATAATACATTAATAAATAACCTGAAAAACTGGCTGTGGTTGTTTGACTCAGTGATAAAAATGTTTCAGATCTAACTTGTCGGACCAAAATTTCTTATTAACTCTTATTGATCTAAGTGCATAAATATCCCGAGTGGGGTTTCCTCAAGGCTCAAATCTGAGGCCACTTTTATTCACTACCTACATGCTCTATTAGTCTCAAATGATGATGGATTTCAACATTTCTTTCCATTGCCGAGCTAATAACACACAGTTTTATATTTTCCTGACACCACATGACCAGATGTGTTCATAATAAATAAGAAGAAAGATTTGAATGTCTTCCAGCTTCGTGTAGAAACCTGACCTTCTTAAGGCCCTCCAGGCTGCTTCCCTGTAACCGCAGCACACACTGTCCCCCTGGATCAGCTCACAGATCTGGGTGTACATTGTGGCTCAGTGTACCTCCAACGGCAAAGCTGCTGGAAGCATATGGTATATGTGACACATGGTTGCACTGACAAACCTGAGTGTGGCGTTCGATTTTTTTTTTAAACCACAACCCCCCATCCCACTCACAGAAACATCAACACACACTCCGTTTCTCTAATCCACCAAACAGCAGCCACCACCACAACCAAGAATGACCTCCAATATTATAAAACCGTATGCACACGTGTTCTTACTCTGACCACAAACCCACACGCATGCATCGAGATCTCCAGTTAAATTAATCAGGTTTTTTTCTGGAGGGACTCAGTTTCCCAGCCCCCACTCTTGAAGGAGCAGTGATACCATGGCAACAGCTGTGTTACATCGCTCCTAATATGTATAAGACTTGATGGAGTCAAAGTGATACTGTCAGTGTAATTAAAACAAATGTGTTCATATGTTTGTTGTGTGCTGCTGATCACAGTGTCAGTGAACAGGGCGTGGGCTAGCACGCTATGCCACGTAGCTGATGATATCATAAAGTTAGATTATGATCCTGTATCTGACATCTATATGTTATGCTAGCATGGAGTCATTTTCTTTAGTGCTGCATCTTCCAGCTGTGTATATGCATTGACAGCCAAAACAGAAACCAGGTCTATTGCGCAACATCCACTTCTGGCTTAGTTCTCTGTGTAGCCTGGGTCTTACTGATGCTATTTACATTTTTCAATCTGAAGTATTTACAAAGAGATTAGTTTATAACTGTGGAATAATCCTTTGTTCTGTTTTAAAACATAATTTAAGTTTGATCAGAAATTGATAAATAAATAGTACTATTTGGGGTTTGAATGATATTTTGGTAAAATTTTATGAAATAAGTATAACAGTATTTGATAACATGACACATAATGTTTCAATCAAAGTGACCTACCTTTCCTTTTCTATTCCCATGTGCTTTTTTTTCCCATATTTTAAGTTTGTTGACATATTTCTAGATTTTACATATGAAAGTGTGCTTAACTAGTGTGTGCTACAAACCTGAACAGAATGGAAAAGGACATTTGGTGAACAATCCTATCTGGAGATACATTTTAAACTTCAGACTATATTCTAGAACTCCCTTTTCTTGTTATGTTGGAAAATCAAAAGTAAGTAAAAATATTAAACATGAAAATCAATAGTATTTCTGCACTTCATTTTTGAAGGACCAATTCTTTATTGTTTTCATTCAGTTTGGAGTGAATTCAGGTTGTACTTAAGTTACATAAACTTACCCTAAAAATCCAACAACAAAATCCTGAGGAGGCAGAGTCAACCCACAGCTGAGTTGAGTCCCAAAGTCCTCCTAGTTTTGTAAGGTACAAAGTATGTGACTCTGGCAAGGTAACCATCTTTCTTGTCTGTCTGTCTGATTCACTTGTAAAACATAGCTATTCTTTACAGGCTTGTTACTGTCACAGGGTTACTCTTTTATTTATTAGCCTGTCCACCGTGAATGGATATGTTTCTGTCTGCGAAGCTCTTGAAGTGAGTCTGGCTCCTGTGCTGCTTCTATTGGGGTTTGACAGGAATGCTAATGCTATCAGACAATCAGTCTTCTGCCTCTGGGTGGACAAGGCTTGTGTGTGTGTGTGTGTGTGTGTGGGTACATGTGTGGTTGCATCCATAAAGCAGAAATGTAATATAGAGACTCTGACAGGTTGCCTCACACAATTTTGACTGTGTCTGCTTTAAAAACAAGGAAAGCAGCACAGGTAATATTTCTGACCAAAAGATTTGGTGCATGTTCAAACTTCTCCACAAATTGAGCTGTCTGAATATTGTATTTTGAGTTACACACATCTAGAGACATGTGGTGACTTGATGTATCTTGGACCACTGAGCTTCTGTGCACTGAACTCTGAGATAAATAATGAAAGGAAGTTAATCTTCAATGGCATGCCATCGCAGCTCATTTCCATAGCAGGCTTTTCCGTTGTACTAGAATCAAATCTGAGCTGGCACAGAGCAGTTGTTTCCATTTGATATGCCCCTCTGCCCAGCGCACCACAACCGCTGGCCTGCTATAAGGATATACTTTTTGATGGCCAGTAAATATCCTGCAGCGATTCAACGCTCTCCTCCTCTGACGGTGTGTGTGGAACCCATTCTGCTTCTGCAGCTGAGTTCATCTCGATTTGGACGGGGAGGCACAGAATGAAAGTTGGGGGTGGGTGGGGGGCAGAAAAGAGAAGAGATTTTAGTGCACTCTCTGTTCTCCGTGATAATGAATGCTTTGTCAGGGAGAATCCATCAACGGTCACTGCGAGGGGAGGAAATGTCAAGGAAAGTTATGGTTTGTTGGCTTTTAACCCACGTGGCCCGGCCCTGCAAAGTAATTGAAGTACAGAAAATGTCATGTTGTTGCACTTCATCTATTTGTATTGCTGTCTTGCAGGATAAATAGAAATATGGCCGGAGCAACACAACAAACAACAAGCGCATTGTCAGTTGAGATCTGCAAAGTGTGGGTGGGAGGCTGATGCACTGAACAATGCACCACGCTACAAATACCCAGTGCTGCAAGAAGAGGATCTCAGTTGATTTCTCTTCCATTAGTTGCTTTTTTATGCTCTTGTGGCTCTGTCAGAAGTAGCTTCTATTGCTGTCAACTTGATATAGTGGAAACTTGAGTGAAAAATCAGGTCTTGGTGATTAGAGCACAGTTGAAAGCAGTTGGTGATCTGTGTGATGTGGACAGGAAAAAGATGGGTAATTCATGCATGCAGTGTGCACACCATATTCCAACAGTTTCTCTCTGACAAAAGAAGTAGGTTAAGATAAAACATCTTCCTTACTGAGTTTGGAAATTATATCTTTCTGGATTTAAGAATACATCTTGCCACAGACCTTTTACCTGTTTTCAAAATAAAATTTGACATCACCTGACTGAATATTTGATAAAAGACACAAATAAATGATAATCACAAATATATGATATTGGTTATGTAAACTATCACTGTAATGGCAAAAAAATCCTCAATTTTAAATTCAATGTTTACAAACACATTATCTCATTTTTTTCTGCTTTGAATAACAGATTCTATCCATTTCTGTAGAAATTTATAATAGAACTAATTGGAGATTTGGTTTCATTTTCTCAAATTAACAAATAATTAATTTGTTAATTGATTAACAAATTAATTAAACATTAAACGGCTTGAAAACGGTCAAATGATGATTTCTTTTAACCACTTTGTATTTGTTTTATTATATAAGTTGGTTGAGAATAGTAAACTCGGTCTCACCGAGTCACAGTAGATTGCTGCTGTATGATTTTATGTCTGCTCATAAAACCTTGAGCCAATTGCTGTTGGGTGAAAACTACATTCAGGAGGGTTTGGACTTTAGCCTGATTACCTTTGTACCAGTATCATGTTTATTCTTAGCTTGATTTCATTCCAAGACAGTCATCAAGTGGAGTGTAAGCTATTTACAATATCGTTATTGTGAAACACGGGTCTAAAGCATTGTGTAGACCTCATTTAGACATAAATGTCCATTCATAGTCATTATTTTTATTGGTGATCTTATATTTAACAACTGTTGTGATTTTAGAGTCCATGCATCTGCATCAAACTCTAAAAGGTGCTGCTGTCTCCTGTTGAAATGCACAGATTTTCCAGAGATGAGACTGAGACAGCAAAAGTGCAAAGAACAAAAACTGTTAATATCACTTGCAAGTGGAGAACAACACAGGTAAAATCATAGCAAACTCTAAGTGTGTTCTGCAGAGGCAGAAACAATCACAGAATCATATACAGTTCCTTGGCACACAGGAAGTGGGAGTCGTTTCAAATGCCCAATACCAAATTAGTACACAATAACATAAACAGGGGTACTCTGAACCAAATAGAAAGCCAGAGGGGGAGGCGTCCTTTACCTAGCTTCCTCCAAGGCTACTCAGATAAGTTGAGCATCTCATCCTGTTCCCATAGTGGGGGTGCCCTAACTATTTGTTATCTCTTCCCTTCCCGGTCGGTGGCCTTGGTCCTCCCTTTTACCTACACAAAGGAGATCTGTTCTATAAGACCATGAGTTACTAGGTGCAGCTGGAGAGGAGAGAGAAGTAGAAAAACAGCTTATACAACTCAGAATATTTTATATATGTCTAGATGTAATCTTAAATATTGTAGATAATTCATTTTTGTTCCACACTCCTTCAAAGTAATTTGATTCACATCAGCTTCAAATCAATGAATCTCAAAAATGAACTGTGATCATTCATTTGTCGTTTAGTCAACAGGTCTTACACAGAGGTCAGTATTTACTCAGTCATAAGTTTGGTTTTTACTGCACATTGTTTTTCACATTTTATTTTAGTAATACTTTGACGTAACACTTCAGATACTGTTGTCTTCAAATCAACACTATCCCTATATATATATATATATATATATATATATATATATATATATATATATATATATATATATATTATATATATATATATATATATATATATATATATACACACTATCCCTATATATATATATATATATATATATATATATAGGGATAGTGTTGTCTTCAAATCAACACTATCCCTATATATATATTCCTGTTTTTTCCTATGTAAAGCACCTTATGCTGCCCTTGGTCTGTATGAAATATTCCAATAGATAAAGATAGTTTGACTGATGGGTCCGGTTAACATCTTACATAAGAACTATTTTATCACAGTGGCCGGAGAATAGATGAACTCTTTCCGCCAGGTAGTTCTAAGTGGGTCTGAAAGCCTGTTGCTCTGTCAGTGATAGCTGCTTGGTCTGAGTCAGATGAGCTTCTTTTTAAATTGCTGAAGTGAGGATTCTTGTGATTTTCCACCTCATTCACCATCTGAGTTAGATGAGCTGGGAATGTTGGCCCAACTAGGCTGATGAAATCCAGGATCTCTGTCCATCACCAAGTCCATATTCTTTATGTGTGTAATGGGAGAGTGTGTTGGGCTTAATCACCTACCCATTCCGGCTATTGTTTGACTGGCCTGCCCCAACAATGTAAACTCTCTGAGCCAGAGGTCACCGGGTCAGGAATGGTATTTATTGACCCAAAGAAAACTGGAGGGGAAAAAAACAAGTATATTATGCTGTGGTTTTAAATCCAGGGAAACCAAAGCAAACACTGTAGTTAGCAAAAAAAAAAAGAAGAAAAACCTTTTTTTTTTTTCCTCAGAAATGACCTGTCACAGACATCGCATGATCACAGCATTGAGCAGCCAATGTGTTTTGATTGTGGCACTATGTTGAGCAGAGCACAATGATTTCATTCAAATGGTATGATTGGAAGGAAAAGAAAAAAAAACTGCAATCTTCAGTAATTGTTCCCGGGAATGAAATTGATTCACACCCAACCGAGCATGAAATAACACTGGCAGATGACACTGCTGTTACTCTGCCTGAAACACTATACAAATCTAATAGGAATAATCAGCACTTTCTTGCACAGTGGACACACACATACACACACACACCTACACACACACACTTATAATTTAAAGTGATTACTAGGAAGGGTTATAATGTTACAATTTTCCATTTTACAATTAAATTAATTATTTAGTTTCTTTATCCTTGATGGATCCTCTTCCTACACATATGAAAACTACCAATGATGGAAAACAGGAAAGCTCATACAAAGCCTGTGAGTACTGGGCCAGCTCTTCTTTAAAACTGTTTAACAACAGGAGCTGAAAAAAATGATCTATAAATCAAAATTAGAGTCAAATTATCTCCAATTGCTTGTTAAGCCTCTAACCTAGGGTCAGTTTCTTCTCTTTTTTCAATATCTTCGATATTTAAATTCTGCACATTTATTCCAGCAACAATGCTTTGATTTTCACTTTTTTTAGGGGGGTGGGTGAAACATTTTATAAGGAATTTGTTCATGAAAATGCTCCCTTTTCTGTCCGCAAAGGTTTTACAGCCCACGTGTGTTTTAGTGGAATTCTGTCATCATCAAAATCACAAAACATGCCTACCTATTAGCATGTTTTAAATATCAAGTATAGATGGTGGTAGTTTATGTAACATTGGTACTCAGAGGGACAGACGTTCTGCAGCGATGACTTCAAATTCCCAAAGTCGAAAATTAAGTTCAAACAGAAACATTAAATAAAAGATATCACATATGCATAATTTAGCTTTGCTATTTTGTACATTTTAGCACATTTTATTTTAAAAACATCAACACAAATTCAGTTGATCACCAAGAACCGGGATTTTATTTAATTATCTTTCACTCTTATGACTTAAGTTCTTGGTTTTCACGTCACATTAACAGAGAAAATGTACACATTGTAGAGGCTTGCAACATTGCAGTTGGCATATAATGAACTTAATCTTTACATGTTAGTCCAAGAAGAGAAATAATTCTGAGATATATTCATGAGATGTATAAGTAATCCTGCAGGGTTTGGCCCAGGGCAGTTGTACCAACCCTGGCTCTGAAAACAGTGGAAACCAGAGCTCTGCACAGCTCTGTTATCCAGTAGCTCTGTGGCAGCTCAGGCCTGATCAGTAAACACACTGACCTGTTTCTTATGTTTTGCCTCCAGCTATTCAGCCCAGACTGCTTGAGGACAGAGAGCTCCCCTCATGAGAGTTGATTTTGTTATTAAGCTCACTACTCACAGACAGTTTTCTTTTCCTTTTAACTTTATTCACTGATAGATTATAACACGGAGATGCGGTTTCAGAATCTGATACTGCCATGTGTATATTAAACAAACACAGGTAGTCTGCAACAAAACACTGCTGGAAGAAGGATCTATCATCACACTTAGTAGCTCTTGCTGATTTTGTAACACAACCAAAACCTTGAAAGAAATAGACCCATCTGACCCAAAGCCCACATCAATATTTCCATGGAAAATACAATTAAGTACATCAATAGTGTATCCTCTTTTACACTTTGGTTGACTGTTGCTCAGTTGCACAACATGGATTTTTCAGTGATGATTGAAATATATTGTTCAGCTCTCCATCCATTCAACTACTGTGGTAGTTTGGAACCACAGTGCTTTAGTTTTGATTTTCAATTATAACAACAAATGAGTGTGTGAAGCCAGAACCTACATATGTGTGAGCAGAAGATGAACTTAGAGTAAAATGAATGATTTCAGATCATCTTTTCTGACACTTTTATGCCACCCTTGTTAAAGTTCCCTCAATGAGATACGGCGTATCTCTGCTAACACGTGTTCAGAATATTCTTGCTCACAGTTGGTGAAGCATCTTCATTGTCTCTCATAGAAATTAGTGAAGGATGGAAGCAAAGAACAAGGTTAATTAACAAAGAGATTAAGTCACAGCTGCTAATCACAGAAACATGCGCACCAAGAGGAGTATGCACATTCATTTTTGTTGAGAGCAAGGAATGAGGATGTGCTTTCACAGAAAAGATTAAAACATTAGTTGAAAGGCTCATTAAACTGCTGACGCTGCCTTAATTTGTTCTCCACAGTATAGTCTCAAAACATGAAAATATAATAACTATTGCTCCTCAAGCAGCGTAATTAGAGGTCAAGATAATTATTATGCATTGGTACGGTTGTTTGGAGGTGGGTGAGCGTGTTTGAGGTTGACATCATTACGTGAACACAATTAGGCAGATTCATGAGTACATGGAAAGGGTTTTGTCATTGTGGGAGTTCATGCACAGGTAATGAACTCAGTGTAGTTCAGGAACACTTATGACTATTTCTATGCAGTGTCTGACTTTTGATGAGGTCAAAAATAATCCAAAAATTATGACAAATAAGCACCGAAACAAAACTGGCTTTTTCTATGCGCAAAACAATACAGAAATCTAAATGTTGTTAAGTCTGACATCCTTGATTTTCAACTTTAATCTACAAGATTAGTTCATTCAAAATGCTCTTGTGGAGCCATAAGTCTGTGTAAATAGCTTCTTCCACACAAGTGGTTTCTCAAAACATAAGGATGACATTAAACCATGGTTTACATTCATAAAATTGTTTTTCCATTTTAGAAATTCGGAAAGTTTTAAAATAATCCACAATTATTCTATTCAACCCTCCTTTTATTAACTGTTTGGAGTGCAGAAAAGTCTGGGGATTGCATTTCATAAGAAATAAAAAATAATTAAAATAAACACAGAGGACAAAACATTGTCCTCTGCATTCAACCAAGTTCTGAATCCAAATTATGGAACAAAGTAACCATGGACCAGTAATGTGGTCCATAAAATCTCTCTTTTATCTGCAGTTATAAAGTAGAACTAGTGAAGTATTTTTTATATCCCTGGCACAATTAGATTTAAAATCGTTTTCAGTAAATTATGAGGTTTTTCTCCAAAATGAAACAGACATTTGTCATGAAAGTAAAACAAAGTAAAAGTAATTGGTTCATTTCGAAGAAAAAGACATTTTCACCCTTCACAGCCATCAATACACTTATAGTATAAGTTAACCAGGATTTTATTTGCTTCCACTGGCATTTTGACAATGTATCTCTATTGACAAGCTGGAAAGCCTCTCTGTCATCATTTTAAGCATTAGCTGTCCACATAAATGTTCTATTAGATTCTGGTTCAGTCATCCTAAAACAAAACAGATTGGTGAAATATGAAGATCAATTTAAGCCTTTATTGCTAGGGATGTAAATAATTTTGGGCTTAACTATATATTTGTTTCATTATTAGGTAGAGAACATATATTAATGTTTATATTTTTGATATATTTCCTCAATATATCAATATATATTGATATATTTTTGATATATTGTTTTGTTTCAAAGATTGCATGAGACATAATTGCAATTCCATTGCACTAAATAGTGCAATAGGCACCAGAAAGCTTCCTCAGTAAACATCTCATCTGTTGCTGCTAAGTGGGTTTGTGCAGTTGATTTTCTCCAAAATGAACAAATTAACCTTCACCTCATCCGGGTCTCATTGCTACTATCTTGCAGGTGAGAGATGAGGTACGTTTGGAAACGAAACCCAAAGCTTCATTCCAGTGTGCTCTTAAGACCGTCAGGTTTGTGTTGCAGCAGCTGCTCCAAAAAAGAAAAAAACCCTCCCCGTCCCCTTCAGTGTGGGAAAGTCTCTCTTCGCCTAATGGAAGACAAACACCTCAGAGAGCAGTGGAGATAGCATGAAAATGATTAAGGCGTGACCCAGTTTCTGTTGTGTCGAAAGCCTTTCACTGAAGTTGACAAATACATGTGAGGACCATGATAATGAAAACACAGAAGAAACACAAGATGCTAATGAAGACAAACAGCCTCATCCTGAGATGCAGCTGGCGCAGGCTTTGACACGGGACAAGGAAGGAGCTCGTCAGTGGACTCAGTCCATTAAAGTACGAGAAGTCACTTGCCAAGAAAAAATAAATAAAGATTTTTTTCTGTATTATAAGCTAAGAAATTTAGGAAAAACTCATTAGAATGGTATTTAAGTCATGTCAGAGTTGCTCCAAAAATGTCTATTTAGTAACAAGTGTCAAGGCCTTAAATGGTATGTAAATTTAACTCATAGCCAATCCATATTTTTTTTATCCAAATATCACAGATAACACTGTAAGACTGGCTGCATTTGACCCTGTTTATGTCTGCCATTAATTACAGTGCAGTTCAGCTTGAGCAGAGCTTTCTGTTGCACGACTTCTGTTTCCATTGCTGCCTGTTTCTCTTTAGAGAGATACAACAAAAACAGCTCTTTTTTTTATCTGTTTGCTTTAATCTCCAGGCTTTTGCTCCAGCTGAGCACTCTGTGGTTCACACTCCTAATTGAACTTGTATGTGAGTACTAATAGACCAGTTTTATTTGTTGTTTGTTACATTTGGTGCAACTTGCTTTTTCTTTCCACTGTTAGGCGAGAAGAAATGGGGAGGGAATTGAAATATAAAAGAGCAAAAGTCCCTTGATGTTTGCTTGTGTTGTAGCGCTGTGTGATGGGACTCTGGGGAGAGATGCTCACATCTCAGCAGGAAAGTCAACCCACAGTCCTGCCTCTGTACTCTGGTGGGTTAGCATCAATGAATACCATGGATGATACACAGATGATCATGTCTTTGCTCCATGTATGGCTGTTATAGGTTCAGAATGTAACATTTTGAAGCTGTATAGTTTAAAAATTCCTCAAACCCCCCAATGTCATCCTATTTCAGTTGTTTCCTTTTACAGCAAATTTCCCTGTCAGCCCCTTGTCTGGGATTCATATCTCAAGACATGAGATACTGCTTCAAATACGAGATTAAGATGATTTTATTGCAAATACATAAACTACAATAACAGCTGATTTCTGTATTTCTATTCAGAAAGTAAAACTCATATATTTATTGCATGCAGATTGCTGCATTTCAAACAAACTAAAATGTGTGAACAATAATGAAAAATTAAGTAAATGGAAAAAGCAGAAAGTCTTAGGGAAAGAGGATGACTGCAGTCTGGAGAGAATTGTAAAGCAAAGTCTATTCAACAGTACATTACTCAAGTTGAGCCACTCCCAAAACAGAGATAATGTCAATGTTCTGCCTAAGAAATAAAAGGCAAAAAATCCAAGATGCTTGAGGTGAAGCATGAATTTTAGAGCATTTTAGAGCGCTGTATGCCCCCTTTTGCTGACAACTTTATGGGAATACTGATTTCACTCTCCAACATGACATGGCACCTATCAACACTGCCAAAGGTACCTGGTTTAAACAGGCAAGGCTTCACATTGCTAAGTTGGCTAATTCACATAACCCAAACCTCATAAACTATGGGGTAGTGTCAAGTGGGAAATAAAATACTTTAGTCTAACATTACAGTCAACCTGAAGTCAGGTTGACTTCAAAGCAACCCTGAACTCCCTTAACCCCTCACTATGATAACCTTCATGCCACCTTCCTTTTATGCAGTAATTAATGCAAAGGGAAACACCAACCAAGAACTGAATGAACACTTTTGAGTAAACTGAGTTAGGTTTTCTTTTTAATTAATTTGATTTCATTTTAGTTTTAATCAAGCTTTTAATGTATCACTGGGTCTTTCTTTTGACCTAAACATGGTTGCATGGATTCTAACAATCTTTTTTTATTATTTTTTATAAATAAATGAGAAGTGAATGATTTCCAGTATTCTGCACACAATGACTACATCTATCTAAATGCTTAAAATATAGGTAAGGCTTATTTCTGGTGTGTGCAAACAGTGGTACACGGAGAGTGAAGCTGCAGTCATGAAGGATTCTTTTAGTAAATATTCCAGCAGGGCAGTAAAAAAGAAGAAGAAGAAGAAGAAAAAAAAACTCATTCCACTGTGTTTCTACCAACTCTGAATGCCATACGTGCCTGGAATGAACAATAGTGTGCAACCAAAAGCAGCCAGTAGGGGGCACTGACATAATGCAAGACCCTGCCAATCTGTTATGCCTGGCTGGCCCACAGAGATGTTTGCAGTAATTTAGTTCCACTGCCAATATATAAATAGGAATACTGCTGTTAGCACAAAAGAGTGAGTGGGGGTAGAAGGCGGGTGGGGTACGAGGGGGAGCATACTGTGGAATGAATGTGAATTGCTCCCCTGCTCCCATTTCAACATCAAAGTAATCAAGGAAAACAAGCTTTTTTAATCGAAAGTATGCAATTAGAATAAAGCAGAACTGTCCTGGCTGTATGCACCAAGACATTAAACGAGTAAGGAGAGAGTGGAAGCACAATCGGCTATCGGACTGCCGCTGTAACAGATAATGTAGCACCTTTCATGTGAGTCCTGTGCTGTTACACCTAAGACCGGACCAATTCTGGTAGATCTGAGGTCAAGGAAACGGCGATCTTTGCAAACAGCCGTGATCATTCTGCAGGAAACGCATCTATTATAGGCATGTCTTGTTGTTAGAGATGAACATGATGCTTGCATTATCAGCCCTACTTCATCTAAACAGGGTTGTCCTCAAAGGAAAAAAAAATAATGATGCATATTACCGGGATATGTCAGAGAGCACAGCCAATAGTCTGTAACAATAGCACTCTAATTTGCTCGCGTGGCATTGATGCTCTCTGTAGCCTTAACCCCTCCTTCCCTCCACTTGCAAATAAACCTGCCATTGCTATCTATAGGCATACCCCATGCTGTCCAGTCCTATGCAGTGTCAAAACAATGATAAACATTTGGCTGCTATAGGAGCGCTCTGGAAACCAGCCAAGCTGAATGGGCTGTTTTGTTTCACTGAACAATAGCACTGCTAAAAGTACTTAACAGCTGTGCTATGCTCTGGGTTCCCCACAGACCCACAACAGTACAGCATTCTGGAAGTGTTGCCTTTTTGCAGTTGTTCGTGTCTTTATCCTTCTGGGAACGACAATATACATTCAAAATACAGCTTTCTCCCTAAGGAAAAGGATCATAGACTGTTTAAGACAGGTGTGTTTTTGTGGCTAGCAACTGAAATCAGAAGGAATAATTTGAACATCTGAATTTTAAATTCATCTGTATGTTTTATCATTGTAATCAGTACTTCAGTACTGTAAAACACATATCTTTTTTTCTTCTATCAACTTTCTATACAGATAAGAACACCCACATCTCAACACAATCTATACAATATTTATTTTTAAACCTCTCTTTCTCCTCAGCCCCTTTTTTTCATGCAACTGCCAGAAGCCATAATGAAACCAGATAGCATCTTTAGATAGAATCTGTCCTCTGGACAGTCGAACACAGTAACTTCTGGTAAACCAGTCACAGAGGCATCCAGTCTGTGCAGGTTAACTTCATGCTCTGCACTACGAGACCTAACAGCTGTCATTTTGGATCGATTTCTCCCTGAATCCCAGTGTAATAAACACTTGCAGAGTGGTTCTGCTTTGGTGATGTCTGGGTGTAATGAGGGTCTATCACATGACTGACAGATAATATTTCTGCCTCATCTTCCTTTCTTACCCAGATACCCTCTATATATCTTCATCTTCACCTTGTAAACACGTGGGTCAGTCATATATGTCGACCCTCCTTCTTCTATCTTCCAAAATATGCCAAGGCAGATTTTGTTCCAAACAATATATCTAGTTTTTAGCAAGAGAATGTGCGACAGCCAGATTATTTCATTATGACAAATTAGATTACCTCATCTGAAGTGAAGTCTATGCTTTTTATGTCATATCTGTTACATTGTTTCTGCTTTTTGTGGCTGGATTTTTGCGTTTTCATCTTAGACAGCGTGTTCTTTTATGCCGTGCCGACTGTCAATCACCTGACACCCACGGGGAGAAATTCAAGTTGCTGCCACAAAATAATACCTCAAACAATAACCACAATAATAATATGTCAACATGTCACCTTGCAAACTTGTCACGTCTACGTCTTGTTCCCTTCGACTGTTTTTGTTAGAGGAGACAGCGGTTAATTTCCAGTTTTACACAGTAATGTTTGTCTTCTGACAACAACAAATGTCACAAGAAGTACAAGTGCAGAACATTTGTGAAATAGAACCCTGCATGAAGACAGTGGCATAAAAGACTTCAGATGTCAAGCCAGGAATCCTCTTTGTGGATGTGTAGAATTAAACAATGCAAATACTGCTTTATTGTGGAATATAATCACACAATTTCTCACAGATTGCTTTGAACTTGTTCAAATAGCAAAGAAGCAAACAGTATGATGAAGACCAAGTAGTGCAACATACAAGTGAGGGATAGAGTTGTGGAGCAGGTTGTCAAATCATCTCACAAAATATTGTTCAGTCTATCATCTGAAAATCAAAGCAGAATGTCCCACCTGAAAACCTACTACGACGTGGTAGTCCACCTTACATGCCTACCAAGGAAAATATTACTCAAAGAGACAGGCAAAAGGTATATGGTAGTTCAGGATGAGTTGCAGACATCCATAGGTCACATAGGAGAATCTGTTAATATGCCACTATTTGGTTCTCAAGAAAACAATCATATAAAAAAAGCAAAAAATTCAGATTGGAATGGAGGTTTTAGTCAGACAGATCATGTCACAATGGAATGGTTAAACTCAGTGCATTTTCATTTGTAAAAATGGTCTAGTCAAAGTCCAGACTTACATGTACTATAATCAAAGATAAGTGGCAAGACTTGAAACCTCTGTTCACAAGATGGTCTTAGAAAAAGAAAAATGGGAATAAATTTTAATGTCAAAAGATCTAAGAACACAGATGCCAAACACAAATTATAAGTAAAATAACACATTTTAATATAAGAAACTAAAATAATGACAATTAGAAATGAACTTGAGTGTATTTCAGAAAGAAAACTGATCTGACGTCAGAACTGGAGGTGAGATTTGTATCTGTTGAGGGTTTCCTAAAAACTGGCTGTGGAAAGAATGCACGTCATCTGGATCTCGATGCAACAAACTTCTCTGTTTTGAGCAACTATGAGGTCATTTTAAATGGAGGGGAAGATGTTTTTCATGAAGAGAAAGCGTCATTCGTGCTGAAAATGCAGACAAACTAAAACAAAAGCGAACATTCAGCTGTCATTTTCCAGGATATGTTATTAATTGGGATGCCCTCTCAGTGATTTCTGATGTCTGAATCTGGTTGAGAAGTTGTTAACGGTTGTTGATTAAACATGCAAATGAATGTGTTCAGCTTTTTCTAAATGTCGATTTTTCAGTTACATATAGACAGGACAAAAATAGGTTTGGAAAAATAACACGTATTTTTGAACTGAATAAAAGACTGATGGAAAAAGTTCAGAAAGTGAGAGTTAATAGACATTCATTGCTTGAAGGGTTTGGTTGGATGTGTCTCTTTATAAAGCACAGCCATGATAAGCTGCAGTGAATGAAGATTTCATATCTTGATAAATAAATGTTTTTTTTTTCATTCTTTAGTCATTCACACAAGGACACATGAGGAGAAGATTCAAGCCAGTTTCACATGCAGCTGATGACTGACAGTTGAGCTGCATAAAATTATCCCACAGTTGAAGTTTAACTGCTGACTTTTGTGTCAGTTTAGTAATTTAGGCATTCAGTGTGATTGACATGAAAAATGATAGCTGGAATGGAAACACTGGATTATAATAAAACTAATGACTAATAATAAATTTATATATTTACTTTTAGAGTTTAGACCAACTACTTTTCTAAAACAGCACAGATAGAGAGTTCATAAATAGCTCTGTGAGTTGTAAATTAGCAAAACATCAATTTCTTATTGTCATCTGAAAAAAAAATTTACAATGAATGTTTTTTTTCATTACATTTGCACATTTTACTGTTTATCTTGAGAACATTTCACAAACATAATTAATGAAGAAAAAGCTGCCATCAGATTTCATAATAAAGCCAATTTTAATTAACCTTTCTGTGATCTTAAAAGTGACTGTGGATTAAATTGCATTTAAAATTTTCCTGTTTATAATCTCCAAAAGTTGTTAAAATTCACAAAATACAGAAATTTAATATCTCTGATTTACTGTGTCCGTTGATTTTCTGTAACAAATTAGAAGTTTCATTGAGGTAATAAAAGCTAAAAAACTTTAAATTAGTATATTGTGTAATTAAACATAATTGCTAAACATCTATGCAGACTTCCATCACAATATCAGCTTAAAAAATGCCATAATTTAAGACTCCTTATCTGTTCTTGTTTGCTCAGTGCGACAGCTTGCGATTTCCCTTTTACATGTGAAAAGATCTCCAAATATAACGCTAATGTGTGATTGACAAGGACATTAATTATTTTGCTGGAGTTGAGAGAGTGACAAAGTGCTGACAAAACTGCTTTGCTGAGTAGTGCAGTAAAATGAATATTTTGTTCCACAGAGCCTGATAAGAATGGAGCTATTGCTTGTCATGCAAAAACAGCAGTAGCCAGGGAAAGCGGAAAAGGAACGTTGGCTGCTTGAAGGACAAAACATTCATGTGAAAATAAACCTGCTTATAATATGGTTAATTCACAGTCAGCCTGATCACCATGCAGGAGGGAAAACATTAAGTCCGTTTAAAAGGTGCAGCTAATTAGACACGCCATGATATAATTAATTTCTTATTCAGTTTTAGTGATGATGAATTGCAAAACCTAGAATTCCTCATAAAAATTTATTGTTACGCATGATTAATAGGTAAAAAGTTCAAGCAGTTTATTTGTCATTTCAACTCATGCTAAAAGCCTGATGTGATGTGATGTGATGTGAATAGTTACTCTGGTCACTGAGTGAGCCTATTACAAAATCTGCAAAAGGTATAAAAAGCAAAACAGTAAAAGAAATCCATGGAGTAACTGGGTAATTTCACAAAATTGGATTCACCCACATACTACAAGGTATTTTCATGTTTTTATTTGTATTTTTAATAAATTACTTTAATGTTTACATATAAACATGAACCCTAAGGTATACAAACTCAAAATTTGGCCAGGGCTCATTTTGTATGAATTACTGCATCAGTGCAGCATGGCATGGAACCGATTAGCCTGTGGATGTCATGAGATGCTGAGGAAGTCCTGGTGTTTTTAATTCAGCTTCTCTGCATAGTTGGGTGTCTCTCATCTCATCTGCTTGAGAATACTTTAGACATATTCTGTGGGTTTGGGTCATTAGATTTGCTGGTCAGTAAAATAAGGTGATAGATACCATTATTATTAAAGCAGGTGCTGGTATTTTTCACAGTGCCGGTAGGTTACAATGGAACATGAAATAGGCATCTCCAAAAAGCTGTCAGTAAATGTTGATATGAGGCGCTCTAAACTTTCCTGGTAGAAATGGTAAAAATAACATGTTGCACTAAGTTTCATATTTTTTATATTGATAAAAAACTCTCTTCTAAAAAGACCTATATAATTGTTTAACAATTCTTCACATACTTTCTTCATTCAAATGTATTATGTCACATTGAATTGAACACAAATTGTTCTAAAAATAATTCATTTAATTTTTTAGCTAAAACATAATGTAATTCTGTTACAATTCTTTGAATTACTCTTATGAAAAAAAGTATAAAAGTGTAAATTTCAAAAATATAACTGTGGTGATTCAGGAGCTACAAAATATGTGGCTGAACTTTTATTGGAGTACACCTTACTAAGTAATTCAAGCTCACCCTGCTGAGTAATAAAATCTAGAAATACTCTGTAAAACGTCTCATTTTTTGAGCTGTAAAATGTAATCTCCAAAACTTACAAAAAGACAAGTTCTGTTGAATATCTATATGAGTGTCTCTTCTTTAATGAATAACTTAATGTTTCAATATTTGAATTTATTGAGCTGCACCTACATTACCTCTATTCCTGATTGAATAATTTAACAAATGTACATTTCCAGGTTACATGATGTTGGTTGCTTGCATTAAGGACAGGAACAAGATGCTTCAAACTGAAAGATTACTGTCATTAAAGTAAAATTTACGAGTTCCTTTTCGTCCCTCACTCATTCCCGGTGTCATCAGGAAAAAGCTAAAACACAGAAACTGTGAACGGCTGTGTGTGTTCCATGACTTCAGTCCTCTATATCGCATGCACCAATTGTCCCTCCACTCCCAGAACAGGGAGACCTCATTAAGGCAGGTTAAGTCAACCCACTAATGGCTCCTCTCAGAGCTAATAACATGGGGTCAACTAATATTACACACCGCTTTGTTCGATTCATCAAGCTATTTATCATGTAATATAAACAGCCACACCACAAAATCTCTGCAATAGTCATAATAATGTTCCTGTGGCTTAGGTTAGGATAGGCAGCTCTTAGGATGTTGGCAGGTGGCTTACAGGGGCAGCAGAATACAAACTCCCTTGAACTGAAAAATATGTCTCTTAAAGCTGAGTAGGAGGATTTTCAGTTATGAGAAAACATATTTATTATTTATGTTTGTGCCGAATAAATCAGTCATAGATATAAAGCACATGCTTGTTATAAAAACACAGGTTTCAGTATTTTTTTCTCCTTTGGTTGGCAAATATCTCAAATCAATGGTCGTTACTCTGTAATTTGTCAAAGCATGCGGTCAAATCACATGCAGAGCTTCTCCAGACTTAACGATTGCTGCCTTGGTCATTGGAATGGTTGACATTGCACTGCCAAGCAGAGGAGCTGATGTGATTTAGCATAATTTGAATAATGGCATTCATGAAAATGTGCGAGAGTGATGAAATTTTAATAGAACTGGGAATAACACAACTGCTCCTCAATTACAGTAGTTTTCTGAATGACTCTGAGGAAGAAATCGTGACATGGATTATTTCATTACTGTATCATCAGTGCTTTTGTTAGCCTGACTTAATTACTGGTGATACCCATATTGTTGAAGAAATGTGAAAAGTCTAGTGTTCTAGTCACAAAGTGTTTTGTAAGCTCATTCTGCTCTGTTTGACAGTGGCAGTTAATGTAAATGCAGTGTTTCTGCAAGCTAATGTATTTTTTTTTGTAAATCTTTTCCAGTGCCTTTCAAATGCACTTGTATTTTTTAAATTTTTATTTTGTATTCTTATGCATGCCAACCATAATCTACAGTGTATTTGACACATTACATTTAACATGAGATGTCCAATCTTTATTTTACTGTATTTTCCCAAGTTCTATAAGGTTTTCTATTGATTAGTTGCCTTTTAAGCGGGGAGACACAAGACAGCTTTTGTGATATGAAACAGTTAACCCAACATTTGAAAATGGTGGTATTACAAAGAAAGTTTGTGGTGCAGACAAACTGTGGAGCTATTGGTGTGTTAACCTTTTGCAAGCTCTCTTGAGGCACGCTTGACTTGGTGTGTCCTTCTCCAAAACAACACATGTTGCTGCTGAGAAATATATATCCTCTCTGCTGGAAAGCACCAGAGCAGGTAATTCAAAGGAAGCATGCTATGCAATCATAAACACCAAGGAAGTTTCTGTACACTTTACTGCAGAGCATCCCATATTTATTTGTCAATATTTTGTTTGTGTTGAACTCCTCCTCATTAACTCCTTGTGATAGATTACAGAGATACCAGCAGAGATGGTTTTACTAACCACTGCAAATGACTTTGTTTCACACCAAGATTAATGTCAATTTGGGAATGTGCAGCCATGCAGAAGGGCATCAAGATATTTATGGTACATCTAATTTAGCTTTTCTCTTCATTACTTATTGTAAAAGAAAAAAATAGCTTCAAGGGTGATTGGAAATTTGTCTTTATGATGTCTGAGGTCCCATCATGATGTGCAGGTTTTGAACAAGCATAAAAAGTGAAATTTGGAAGTAATTAACATTGGATTAGGTAGAGTTCTGCTGTGTAGCAGATACATCATCATAATCTGATGCATTAAAAGACATGGAAAGTAAATACAGATCCAATACAACTGAAACTGAACAGCCACTGAAGGTAAAATGGTGTTAAATGTGCCTGAAAAATACATAATACAAGCCTGATGAATTTTTTGATCTTCACTGAAAAAATATTTTTCACTCTTAAAATAACAAACATACCAGTAAAATAGTTCAAATGTGGTCAGATGAGGAACCAAATAATTTTTAAAAATGCTTTCAAAAAATATTGCAAGAGAAATAACTTTGAGCTACAGTTGGCCAGCAGTGTATTAAACCCACGTGAAGTCCTTTGTCACATTAAAATCTTTTTATAATGGTGCTTAATTGCTTCTTTATTTCTTTCTTGCTGCTCACTTTGTTCTGTGATGTGAATACAGAGGGGGAAAACAGCTGTGTTGCATCTTTATTTTAAAAAATAAGCAGAATCCCTTTTGCAGCATCTAGTGTTAAACATTCCATGTGTGCAATAAGCATTTTCAATGCACCCATAGACACCAACATAACATTATGATTGCCATCTGATAGTTTGTGGGTGCCCCTTTTGCTCTTAGTGGTACTGTGCAGAGATTTAATACCACATATAACACATTGGAATAAACTAAACTGGAATTTAAAATGTTTTCTGCAGCTTCTGACCATGCGTTTCAAGTGATCCATTAAAAAGAATTATTTCAATCTAGATTAACCTAAAACTTTGATCTCCCCAATTGAAAAATGAATCAGTGTGCCTCCTTAACTTCGAGACGAATGAACAAAACATACATTCAGGGCTCACTTATTGAGGTAATTATATTAAATGTCTCTGCTGTATTTTTCGTTTAGACTTTCTCTCATTCGATATAAAAAGCCGTTGATGCTAATTTATTTCTATCAGTGGATTATTTCTTTGTTTCATTTCTGAAATCCACATCCACCCTCAGGATGAGTGAGTGCTCTTATCATTTGACTCTGTACTCACAGTCAGTTTTCTCTAAACTCAGCCACAGAGGAAATGGCAAAGGCAAAACATAAACCAAAAAAAGCATGTTGCTGCTCCAGAGGTATAAAGCCGGTTTTCTTTGTTTGCCTTGTTTATGCTGTTTTATGTCACAGCTTTTATTCTGACACTCACTAGAGGTTCAAAGTCAGAGAACAGGACATGTGTTTTCTATTTTTATATAGAAAACACATTGCTGCACAGGACCAGAGGCTTTTGTATGAAAGGTTGAGATGCATTATGGAAAATAAACTTTAAGTATACGATATCATGTTGTTGTTTTTTTTGCAGGTATAAACTGTTCTGGGGTAAAAAAATAAAATAAAAAATTAACAGATGATGTGCAGCAATGAGCATGTGAACTCTCCAGAATTCATGTCACATCTGCCAAATTATTACTGAAGAAGTATTCATACAGCTTTTTTCTGTGTGCAAAACACATTGAAACTCTGATCAAAACGATTCATCTGTGTTTGCTGAAGACATGCCAACAACTCATCTAAACAGGATCTATTTATACAGTATAATTAAAAGGCTTTCAACAAGGCTGGGGAACCACAAAGCTCATCCTGCTATTATATTTGTCTGCTTTGGTTTGCCTCTGATTTGAAGTCAGATATATACATGGAAGTGCACAGTACTCAGTCTATCTTTTTGTTTATCTCAGTGTAGGCGTGTGTAAACATGGGCACATACTGCAGCATGGTATATGCTCTTAAATCTTCAAGAGGAATGGCTAAATGGTCAAAGCAAAGAGAAATAATAGACATCTTCAGTACAGGAATCCCTCTGTGCTCTAACCTGTGACCTTTTCCCCCAGTTTTGGTTTAAATTAGATGACTGCTTACACATTTTCCTTCAAAACAGACTGCCAGATTGCTTGGTACAGTAGTCTCATCTGCTGTTGTCAGCTTTCTCCTGGCCCCCCTCTCCCTTCTCTGCCTGGCAGATTTTAGCATTAAAAATGATATAGTTAACAGCGTTTTGGCCCTTTGAGGATTGGTGCACACCTAATTAAGGCATTTGAAAACTAAAATTAAACATTACTTACCAAAATGACACAGGACTAATTACTTCAGTCCCACATTCCTTTCAAATTGCTCAATCAGTCACAAATGCAGATGCTGATTTGTTCATTGATTCTGCTAGAGAAACATGAGAGACACCAAACAAATTTTCCCACCTCCTCTGACATTTGATCATAATAATTACTTGTCAGTCACAATGAAATCAAAAGACTAATTTCACTTATATTTCCATTCTGTAAACCCTTGTCCTTTTTTGCTTTTTGTCCAATTACAGCCATAAACATCAGAGTATTTTATTGTGATTTTATTTTACTGGCCAACACAAAGTTGTGCATAGTTCTTGTATGTGGACTGGAAATCTGGAACGTTTGGCATACATTTCTATTCATCTGCCCTGAGTCAATGCTGTGCACAACAACCTTTTGCTGCAATTGCAGCTGCAAGTCATTCTGGGTTTGTCTCTGCCAACTGTGTAAAACCAGAGATTTAAAAGTCTGCCCATGCTTCTTAGCAAAATGTGTTGAACTCAGTCCAACTGCATGTGCCACACATAATACTAAGAGAATTTTATTTTCTCTCTGACAACCGTAGCTTCTACTTGTTTATCATGTTTCCTACGTGGTTTATGGTTTCAAAGTTGCAGACCTTTCAGTGTGACGGCAACTAAAAACAGAATTTCACTCCATTATATTTTGGTGAAAATGTTTTATTTTATTCATTTTGTAACAAGAGAACAAAAATATAAGAGAACAAAATACAGTAAGCTTTTTTTGACACTTGTCAACATTAAAAGTGTAGTGCACAATTGATGTTGATACACTTATGATTGATGTTGATAACAGCTATATAATGAACTTAGGACAATTCATGTGACAAATTAAGCTGTCTGCTCCACTTAGGTATCATACAGAAACTTAGATCTGCCAGTAGGCATCCAGTTATTACCTATATATGAAAATATACCAACTATACCAATGAAACCATCTGCAAACAGCTTCCAGCATATGAGAAAGCCAACAGAGGCGTTCATATAAATAATGCAGTCACAATCAATCAGAGGTAAGAAATGAATGCATATTTCTACTGAGACAACTTTTATTTGTTGCTGCTTTATGAATAGATAGAATCAAAACAAATTAATTTCAAGAGCCCCTAAAATGAAACATGAAATGAATCTTCACCAGCACCACCTCCTAACACACACACACAATCCTTCAGTTAAACAGGCAAGCTGATGCATCAACTTACTCCAGAAAAAAAATCATGTATGTTAAAAAAGCAATAGCACCAAAAATTCTTATAATTCAGAATTAATATTACCACACTTTTTAACAAGAATAAACCTACAAAAAGTGGCAGCATTTATCCCCTTCTTTTAATCAAAAACTGAGCATGTTTTCTATCCTTTCATCACCAACCTTTAACTCTCATCATTTCTAGAAAAACTTGACCTTTATGGAAACATGTTTCAAACTAAACATGATTTTCGACATATACATATTAATAATATTCTTAAGGTCAAAAAGGATGAGGCCAGAGCAGAGAACTTGCAGCAAAGTTAAAAGAAAGGTATTGAGGGGCATTTGTGATCTCTGAATATATTTTAGCTAATAGAAGTCAAAGGTTAGAGGATGTTGTCCTTTCCTGAATGTAAATGTTGAATATTTAACTGGGTGGGGTGGAACTTTTGTGGTTCTTGTTAGCAGAGTATGTGATAATTTTTACGTGAGAGCTGCTCACAAGAACCTTAGATGATATGTCAGTCAATAGAGAATTATTTCTTTCTAAATGTTGAAAAAAGAAAGAAACGCACAAAATGGCTGATCAAGTCATAGCGGTGACACACAATCGCTGAAATTCAAGATTTGAATTTTAGAGTGATGAATAATTCACTGATCTCTGGCCTACATTATTAAAAGCTGTACTGGTATAATAAAACAGTGCTCTTATAGAGAACCACTCAATAATCATAGCGAGGTATCACAAATCTTCTCTTTACTTTGCAGGTGATGTTTTCTTTAACAACAGAATTTTATACAATCCTGCTGGTTCTCTGCAGCTGTCAGACTCCATAACCATCCAACAAACTCATTAAGTGTTTACATCCCTGCTGGTATTTGAACAGTTTTAATTATTTTAAAATAACATTTCAGTTGGTATTACACATTTGTTTTTCTGCACCATTTTAATTTTTTATAAACTGTAAATAGTCTGTTGTCTTAAAATAAGTCATGCTGCTGATAACTGATAACTGTGTAACCTGGTTGTCTTTCTCTTCTGTTATAATTACACAAAATGTCTTTTTTTTTTTGGTTATTTGTATTGTTCCTTACCTCTAAACATTTCTCATTGTTTCAACAGTGTTACTTTAAGAGCAGAAGCCCCTCCTCTGTATTTCTTCTTCTGTGGTATTGTCTTTAAAATGTTTGCGCCCCTGTGGCCCTCCCTTAAGGGAGGTCATGTTTTCCAGCGGTAGAGGTGTATACTATTTATTGTCCATCTAAAGACATCGAGTTTATTTATAGATTTATTAAGATAATTTCTGTTATGTACTTTTGTGTGTGTCGGACTTGGAGCAGCCTATAACATGGTCGCTTTCTGTAAGTTGTTCTCATCAGATTAAATCAAGAAACCATCTTTTTTAAAGACAAACCGTGTCACGGCCTGATTACTCAATAAAACCAGCACAATGCAGAAAAGATCCGGTTACAACTGCACAGTATTGTTATAACATTGTGCAGCATGTTATTGTAATCCATACACCAAGAGAGCATGACTGCTAAGAGATTAACGCTGCAAGAGCCGGTGTTTTTTTATTCTCGGCAGCGCCAGAAGGGGGCAGTTTTTCTCTTCTGTGTGTGTGTGTGTGTGTGTGTTGGAGAAGCATGTGAAGAAGAGAGAAAGAAATGAACGGACGAAATTATTGATAAAAAAGGGAGAGATGTGTGTATGTTGGGATATCAGTGAGTGAACTGCGGACATTGACGGAGCTGCAGAAGTCTCTGGAAACTCCGGTGATTAATATCGATAAGTTATGCTAACAACTAGCAAAGCTGTGGGCTGTTGGTTAGCAAATTGAGTAATAATTAGCATAATCTAGCATAGTAAAAAGTAAATTAAAACCAGTAAAAAGCATTGTCAAACCAGGAGCAGAATTTTTGGACACTTTTAGAGTTTAAGTATATTATCTAGTAAAATTTGTTATTGAAATTGTTTAAAATGAATGCGATAAAGATTTAACTGTTTAAGGTAAAGCATGTTCGAATTTCATGATACGTGAAATTTGATACTGTATAATTATCTAAACATAAATGGAGAGGTTATCTCTACTTGCATGTTAAAGAGCATTGTGGAGTATTTCATAACATTTCAATGATATGCATTGTAAACAACCATTATCCACTGAAAAGAGAGAAGAGCCTAATTGAACGAGGTGAATGTTAATTTAATATTTGGAAGGGAGTGAACGTCTTTGTTCGTTTCCTTCATTGTTATTGCTAAAATTACAGGCAGACTACAATCTTTACCTGAAAACAACTATGTTCTTCTATTTGTGACCATGTACAAATGTTTTTTTTAATGATTTCTGTACAGCTTTGGTGAGTCATGTCATTGTAAAACTGCAACACACCAAAATTGGATCTATTTTGAGTTCATAAGAAGGACAACTCATCAAAATCCAAATGTAGGAATTTCCTAAAATAAATATTGTTATACATTTAGGAAGAAGGTTAATTTTAAAACTATAATTTGTTTTTTTTCTTCTAAAAAAATCCTTTGTCAATTTAGCTATGAGCACAAAAATTGGCTTGTTCCTAAGTGTTGCTCTCAGCTTGAAACCCTTCCAGAACTATCATCTCAAGGGATGTTTATCACATAGCTGAGGGGTTGGATCCCTCTTACTGCTGAGGGAAAGACCCTGTTGTTAAGTAAGTGGATGGGTCCAGGGTACCTCCAACTAATAATGTGGCATCACTTCCAGGAGCACAAAGCAGTCCACTGAATACCAACAGGATGCTGCTGGGTCCTTAAAGGCGCGCAACCACCAGCAGACAAGCGGTGCCAATTAGCACAGGGCCCCTACTCATCAGCCATGTGTTCAGATTTGATTAGAAAAAAATACATTCACCGCATCAGAAGACAAAACCGTTCCCTTGGGCACTTCACTTCCTCTCATATCCTTATTTGCACCATTAAAAGGGACTTTATTATGATGCTAACTGTGAGACCACTTTGCAGAGTGTTGTGGGGAAGAATGGAAGCAAACTAGTTACTGTATTGCATCTTTGTTTCCATCAGAGGGACTCTACCAGATGACCTGAATAAAAATCATGCTCTCTGTCTGGCCTCCTTGAACACATTCTGAAGAGGGTAGGAACTGAGAATAGTCCAGTTTTTAATGGCTACTTTTTCTGCTTGCATTTGCAAAGTGTGCAAATGAATAGAAGTCCTGTCCTCCCAAAAGGTGTGGCATTGTGCTACTGATGGTGCAGCTGCCTTTCAGAGTTTAGGGAACATCACCTGGTAAGCTGGTCTACACAAAATTACTCTTGTACCCTTTCACATTACTTTTACATTCTTAACAAGTTCCTTCTCTTTGTTAGTCATATTGTCTGTGCCTGATGTAGGAAACAATAGATGGACTGATAATTTCCTCAAGACCCCCCAAAAAAGTACCAAAAAACTTGATCTTTAATAAGTCACATTTTCTCACAATTTGCAATTATTGATCTTGTTTCAATATCCATTTTGTTTCACTATACTATAGCAATTTGAATCTTCATCTGACTTCAATGGGTTTCAACAGGTTGCTGAGAAAAACGCATTTGATATCATTGCTACTCACTAGTCATTTTTGGTTCTGCAGCTTGAACACAATAAAAACATTTTAAACCACATTTTATGTTACATTTCACTGTAACTTTGCTGACCCCCTTTTCAGGGACCATAAACAGAAATTTCTGAATAATTTCTGAATAATGAGTTCCCCATAGGGAGTTTCTCCCTATGGGGAATTATTTCAACTACTATTTTTTGTTGGCAGATTCTCCTACCTCCATTACTTTTTTCTAACTTGAAATGCTAAAAGTTTGGCATAGTATTTTATAACCTAACCCACCAGTATGTCTCCACAGGCGTTTCCCCACTTTGTTCGCTAACAAATCTTAAACGTTTTCACAAAACAGCTGTATTTACATATTAAATTACACACAGATGCTTTTTGTTTTCCAGTTAGATGACTCCTGAAAGCATTTGGTTAAACACTTTTATTGAGAGGTATCAGAGTAATTGGCTTAATATGCATGTCTTTAATTTTACGAAAGCCTTGTACAATCTTCCTTCTATTTCTCAATTATGCCTTGCTTTGTGTTGTCATATCATATGAAATCCCAATAAAATAAAAAGCAACATAATTGATCCTCAATGCTTTGATACTTTTATATATATTTGTGTTAAGATGTTGCGGGACGTTGTTTTGATTCTGGTTGCTTTTCATATGATGTAAGACCTTTTTATGCTGCTTATCTTTTTCAGCTCAGCAAATTCTTTGTTCACCAAATCAGTCATCACAAAATGAGCCCTGTGCCCTCATTTGACCCTGCTGTTTTTTTTATAAAAGGTATTCAAAGTGCTTTGCACTAATCTGATGAAATGTGTTTAACATTGTTTGTACACTTCTTCAGAGGCAGCGGCTTTATTGCAGGCAGAGCCAACAGAAGGCATGGCATAAGAATGCTGACAGGAATATTAAACGAGGCAGCCTGAGCAATATAGAATATAAATGAGCTTATTTTACACTGCAGAGCTCTGCAAACCAACAAACAGACTTCTCTATTTGTAATAAATCATTCCCATTCAGACGGCCTCCACTCTTAAGGCATTGTTTAATATTATCTGCAATAGAGGGGAGAAATAAATTGGTTTACATTGCAAAAAAAAGGTGCTGTGGTCGGAAAGCATCACATGATGATGAAAGATGGAATATACTTGACTTATTGACGATAATGAACGTGCAAAAGAATGTTGCGTAGGGGGTTGGCATGTGGGAGCAATATTCATATTCTGGAGAGAAATCCCAAGTAAGCAGTAAATGTAGCAGAGTAAGATTTTCTGAAATAGTATTTAAGTCCCTGTGCACCACTTTCAATAGAACAACATAAAATGTAATTTAATGCCTACACACCAACCTACTATCCTGCCTGTGCATTGTAGAGATAAATATTTTGTCAGAATGGTGCAGAGTCAATATGAAATGACAATTACTTTGCTGAAGAAACATCCCTTTGCATCATTCATGCTCTAGGCACTGTGCCAGAGAGAGCCTTCAATGGATGTTTCTTTTCTCGATTTGGATTCACAAAAGAAAATGCTCAAAACATACAGGTACAATTAAGAGAACTGGATATTATACTTTGGCTTTTCTGCAGCAACATCAACAATGACAAAAGGGCATCAAAGGAAAGAAAACAGCATTTGTGCCCAGCTGCCTGAGAACATTTAGAAACACTCCTCCATGTCAAATGTGTTGCAGCATTCCCAAAATGAGAGCATTGTGCCAAAGCCGTTCCCAGCAGAACAGTTACATAAGCGAGGCAGCTACTGAGTACAAAGATTTGCAAACTTTAAATGTGAATTCAAGAACTATATGATTTTCCCAGCTCTGTATGACAGGGGCAGATATATAAAGCTGTGTAGAATCAATGTGAAGCTTTGGACAGCTGAATGTGAAAATTGGACAAAAAAAATAAAAAAATGGAAATGTTGATATTCATGGCTACATATAAAATGCTAAAATTTGAATTCTATCTGCAATATTGGTTATTAGCATTTTTTCCCATTTAATCTACAACTCTGAACCTGCAAAAACACTTTATATTACATGTTGGATGTAATGTGGTTTTTTGATTGACAAGAAAGGTGTGCGAGGGAGAGTGTGTTACATGTATTTCTTTTTACAAGTTGAGATTCTCACTATTATATGAATGAAAATGACTTTCAAGCAGCAATTTCTTCATTGAACTGTTGCAAGAATTATTACAATGTACAAACCTCCATCTTTAGGGCTTGGCTTGTTATTCCCTCTTATTGCTCTTTTCTCATATCTCCTCATATGCAGTACAGGCCTCTGACATTTCAGTAGTTATAGATAGGAAGGCGCTGGGGTCCCTTCTGATCAGATAACATCAGGATACTCTGTTAAAGACTGGACAGCATGCACTACTGTAGCTTTTTGGGGCCGAACTATTGTTTCAGGTTGGGGTGATTCTAGCTTGTTCTATCAGATCATTATCTTGTTGGTCACCTTTAAACAGCTATCATATGTTTATTTTTAAAAGAATCTATATAACAACCTGATACTATGGAGCATCCAGAAACATGGTCAAACATGGGTACAACATTGGGAGACTGGTATCAATTTTGGGTTAACAGTACAGATGCAGGACAATGAATGAGAAATTTCAATACTTGATTTAAAATTTATGATTGTCCATTACATGATGGCATTTTAAGGCATGTGTATCATTTTTTTTTCAAATATATCTTTTTTCTTTTAGCCTTTATAGTTCACCAGTGTTACATTGGTAATGTACAAAATGGCCACCTGTAGAACCAAGGGATAAAAGCACTGTGTATGTGATTTACCACAATATCAAACAAGAGTCTGTGATTAAAACTGTTAATAAAACAATTCAGGCTGGATTCAGATGTTACTTCTCTGGTTCTGACCAGCATCATTATAAATATAAAAAGGAAAAGCTCCTGCAAAAGATTATCTTTTCATACCTTTTGTTTTTTTCCCAAGCTTCTGATATTTTCATTATCCATTAGGAAAAAGCTTCTTCAGCAGAGACTGTTTTTAGTGAAAAAGGGGAAAGTTGCCCTTTCTACCAGCTGCACCACCTGCATAGATAAATTTTGTGGCAAAAGTGCTTATTATGTCCTTTTGCTGTGTCATTAATGGGAGGGCACACATCTGTTTGACATATTCTCAATACAAAGGTCGATTTTTGCAAAGAAAATTGTCTGTTATTATCGTGGAGCCATAAAGAGTGACAGGCTTCAAGATAGTAGTTACAAACACCACATTAACCATATGTCCAGTTTTTAGAGAATGACTCAAAACCCTTTTTCTGTGTCAGAAAAAGTAAGTTACTCATTTACTTTGAAAAAGCAATGACCCTGTCATGATAATCAAGTGTAAAAAATGGAAAACATACATGCTAAATTTCTATAAGGCATACTCTAAGCACAAACTAATTTTTTTTCTTTCAATGTCAATTTCATGAATAGCATTTTATTTTAATAGAACACATTTAATTAATAAAGTATTTTATTTGCAATATGATACTTCTGATCAGATTGTAAAGTCAAATTTTCCAGTATTTAAAGCATGTTTTATTTTAATCACAACTGAAAATTTTTTTCTTTCCATCATTATTCTTTATCATTATTGCTTTCCAGATTGAATCTGTGTGCTTTAATTTGCTTGTCAGTTTGTTGCCGATACAAATTAATTTCCCTGCTGACGTACAAATAAAAAACTTGCTCTATTCTTTGAACAAGTATAAAGGCTGCTCTTATCCGAGCTTAATATTCCCTAAAAATCAATATTAAATGACTTTATTTCTTCGACATGCAAAGGTTTGGTGAGATATATGTCGCTGTCCTTTTCTTAGGAGTAAATCCCCTAATTATGTCTGCAATAAAACCAACGGACTTAAAGAAAACGATTCTTTACCAGAACATTAATCATAACAAAAATTAATGGATATCAAATATTTAATATAGTAGAATGTACAGCTTGTATTACCAAGGCTTTTTTTGCCGAATTGATCTTGTAGAGGAAAATCCATAATTAAAATTATGCTAGCAAGGGCAAATCATTAAGACTTCTATTCGCTTTCATGCTTCAGGAAAAAGAAATACACACCCTGCCAGTGATGTATAGGCTATTAGAGGCAGAAATAAATTACTACTGTCTCATGTAAAAATGGCTGCCTGATTACGTTAGCAAAAGAAAATTAGGTGAGGATTCTGTGTAACTGAATCTCAGATGTTCAAAAAAGGGGAAATTAATGATAGTAGTATGGGAAATTTTCTAATCCTAAAATGATGTGCAGTATTACGTGTAGCCTTTCGATCTGTGTGTAAAAAAAGCTTTTACACTGTGTGCATGTCTATTACCATAAGCATCTGAGTTTGACCATGTTGTCATGCAGTCAAATATTTTTGCATGCATCTGGTGAAAACTTTCAAACTAACATTTATGCTGAAACTGAAACATCATATTTTTCAAAGTATTTTCACCTTCATTCTTTTAACATGATTAAGCAGAAAACCAAAAGTATGGCGTGAACTTCTCTGCACACAGAATGAGATGCAGATGTAGAACGGTGTGGCGCACAGCAAAGACTCTCCAAACTGGACACAAAGCTTTTTGCTTAAAATCAAATAGGTTGTTGTGTCAGTCAAAGCATAATGTGATCACTAAGAAAATCACTTCTCAGAAGCAAACAATCATAAACTAACAATGCCCAACTTTTTCAAGATTTCAGATAATTTCCTACTTCATTTTTGAAAAAGAACACACAACTGATTATGTATTTATTACTTCAGGTCCATTGGTGGAAATGGTGATTTTTCTGAAACCTGTTCTCTGTAGTGGATCAAAATCGTTAATGGAAATATTACTAATATTTCCGGAATGGTTCACTGCTTTTACTGACATTACCACTAAAACCTCATATAAGAGAGTCAGATAAATGACTGGTGAGAAGACCTACCAATAGTTTGACACTGAAATCCTCTTCACAGCAAAAGTGGCAAAAGTAATGATATTTAAACACACACAGAGGAGTGAAAGAAAATATGTGTGCTCACTGAGAAATCATCTTCATTTCTGGCACTGTGATGTGGACTGAGGCCATTCCCTTCAGGACGAATTCCTCCATTCATCCACACATACCTCCCCCTCTATCTTAGCAGCTCTGCTCAGTCTTTGATCTGCTTATGTTCTCTTGAAAGGGTGAAAGACTTCAAACAGAAATGGTCATGATTTGAGTGTGACTTTCATATGAAATGTTACTTTTTTTTTCGGCTACCCCATTGATTTGACAAAAGTAGTCAATATTCTTCAATAATGTAGTTTTTCTTTTTTGATTCTCTGTTTTGGTACCATTTGCTTCTGTGTGATCATAGAAAATGGAATAGTTTTTCTTTAAGGACTGGGGACATCGCTTACAAAAATTATCAGTATTATCCCATGCCAGATCTGAATTAGTGTTTTGAAGCAAACTGCCTGAACCTCATTGTTCATGCTGCAGTGTTGGCTCACTTCAGTCAAATCAAATGTAAGATTCTAGCATTTATTAAGCTTTGAACTTGGCAAGGTTTAACAAATTACTTTTTTTATAGGATTTTTTATTTCCTGCTTCTTTCCTAAAGCTCTTTAAACCCTTACATGCATTCAGTATTTCTTTCTCATATCATCACAGTAACACACTGAAGGCAATCTTGTGTCTTGCCTGAGGATACTTACATTAAGGAAAGCAAATTAAAGATTTTATGTTTCCTTATCATTTTCTGGAACTGGAAATGAAGAGCTATGGCAGAGATTTTTGAAAGGAAGTCCAACTTTTGGGTTCTTGGATTTTATTTCTTCTTGGGAATTTTAATGCTTCTGCACATAAACATAATGAGTATGCTTGTAGCAGTGAGCAAACAGTTCTAACTATCACAAAAGACTGCAGCTAGGATGAAACAACCACAGGTTTTAAAAGAGACACACTTCATGGAGAAGTGTTGGGAAGAGCAAAGTGACTCATTTTACCCCCTAACTGTTCTGAAGATGTGTGGGCCAGGTCGATAAAAATCAGTCGTTGATTTGTCTACATGTAGTCTTGCATTTCCAGCCGGGTATTCATAAGACCTCAGAATAAGTTGATGACAATATGAGGAAAAAAAACTGTAATAACACTTGTATGGACAAGTAGGGGAAATATCCATTGTGGCAGTGTGTTTCCTTCAAGATTGTGAGCTAATTCTGAAAATTAACCTGCTCTTTACTAATATTTAAATTTTCATCTGAATTTGGGAATTTTGTGCTTTCATTTTCTATTCTTTCTACTACATACAGTAAAAAAAAAGCTTCAATAGTTTAGATAAGTGTGATATCTACAACTACAGCTTGGGACTTAAATAAGAAACATTGCACATGTGCACCCATGTATTTTTCAAATGACCCATGAAATAGTAAAAATCCAGACAGAAGGCTACCAGGATCCCTTATGAAAGTCCAGTTGCTGTCATGCTTCATACATTTGATAAAGAATGTAGTCATTTATCAAAGCCCTGCTTTCTGACAAACAGCCTATCTGCAGTGTCAATGCAGATACCAACTGAGCATGACATAATGAGGATGATGGAGTGTCCCTCTATCTGACTGACAAATGAAGAAAAGTAGCAAGTGTAGAAAAGCTACATCTGATCAACTCAAATATTGTGCTCAAATAAATGCATCAAAAATGAAAATTCATTCATAATCACATGGTGTTCTTTGATATTTTTAAGTTGAGAAAACACAAACAAAGGGGCATACAGCATGATTCAATAACTAAATTGTGTTACTCTCTTTCATGCCTTCATTTTATTTCACATTCAAAAGGATTACTTCTGTAAACAAATCAAATTTGATCTTTTTAAAGGTAAAAAAAAATAGTTTGCCTTCTAACAGTCCCTCTCAAATACACACAAATTTGTGAACACAAGAATTCAACCTAAACTAAGAAAAAGATAGAATGATCAAACTAAACCACTTAAAGTATAAGCATTGAAAATATGTAAAAGTGGAAGGTATTTTATTCAGTTTGGCACGCTACGTTTTGAACTGCAGTGAGAAGGGAAAAAACACTGTAAGTCAAAACAGCAAAAATTTATACTTTTTATGTGGCTTTTCAAATTAAATTTGGAGGGAAATTGAGTTTTTCTGTGAGCCTCGTGGTGCAGTGGATAATCATATGTAAATTCAAACTCTTCAACTCAGTCAAGGTATTACCTGGCCGGATGCCTGCCGAAACCTTTTGAGTGCTGTGCTTTTAATCATTTCACATAATTTTACAGTTTTTAACTGTCTATTATTGAGATTTTAATGCGAAACAAGCTCTGTAAATTTTAAAAAGGTAACCATTTTTACCATATTTTCTTTTCCAGGAGGAAGAAAGCTGTGTTACAATAGGCACTGAGGTCTTTGTTAAATTACAGCTATGCACAGACATTATTGCATAAAATATTTTTAGTTTTAATACATCGAGAGAGCAGCTGAGAACAACAAGCTACAGCTTCGGAGCTTTAACGATTCACCCTGCTCTCCTAAATCATTCATAAATGTTTACTCAGTGCTGTATATATCAAATATGCTCTGACAGTGCGTTTAAACACACAAGATGAGATGCGGCAGATCAGAGCGTGCAGCTTTGCATGAGTCAAAACTTCAGTGGTACATCAATAATGAATAGTTTCAAACATGAGGTTAAGGACTTCTTGATGTATGGGCAGTGAGCCGAGTATGTGGCCAAGTGCTTCGTACAGATTGCTTTCTTTCTGTTCAGCTCTTTGAAGGGGCTTTTAGACATGGTTGCATGTCGTGTGCTGGGTTTGTGAGCAGATATCTTGAAATGATCACTCACAGGTGACATGCCTATTATTTCCAATGATCTCCCACTTTAACTTGACATGTTCAATGAATTTTCCTATAGGTGCCAATGATAGATTAAATGTCAAAACAACAAGCCTGTTCTGAAATGCTTGCCTTTGCTTGCATTATATTCAGGTACATTTCACCATTAGACTTTAGACAAATGCAATAAACTACCTGCAACCATTCAGAAAGGTTTTCCCAAGTGTCCAGATTTCATTTCCTTAAAAGGAGTCATTAACTTCAAGTGACAGAGAAATGATTTCACTCTGTAGTGAAAACAGCTTCTCATTGGCAATCATTAGTTTAGCACTCCATAATCAGTCCTTTGTGCTGCATGTTCATCACCAGGCCTCGCTCTGCTGGTGTTAAGAGAGAGTGAGGCCACTATCATCAAGGGCGGGATGTGAAAATTGCTCCATAAAACAAAAGTAATACCCAATAAAACAAGAAAGCCACTGGCACTTACAACATAAAAGTGACAAATTACAATGCAAGTACATGGTAAACATGTTGTTATTCCTCAGATGTAATCCAAACTGCAACCTTGTAGAGCTGCTTTACCTTAAGACATAGGGGGGTCATCTGTTTATTGAGATGAGGAATGGGACTTATAGATGAAATGCTACTCAATAAAGCCCATTTTCCAGTTATAGGTCCATCACACTGTAACAGGAGGGAAATAATTCAAAAAGGACTGCTAAGATTAGCCAAAGAGCCAATGCAGTGTTTGTAGCTTTAGAGGTTCTGCAGAAATAGGAACAATCTGTCTTCATTGAAGCTCTGACTTGATGAGGCAACCTGAAAGGTAATTAAGTTTGATATGTTGCCCATGCTCCTCAGCCCACGCTTTGAGAGTAACAAGCTCCAGCAGCAAAAAGCTCTGTTTAAGTTATGGCCTGTCATCTTATATTTGTTTGCATTTTATGCTTTTCACTGTCAAAGAGACTAACTTACGAATTCTATTTGGAGGAAATATAATCTAGCATTAAACTTCCTTTCTGCCATAAGGTTGGCTCCAGTAACTAGAGGGAAATAAAACAACAACCCGTCTGTAAAGGAAATGACTTGAACTGAGAACTGAATTCAGCAGTATGAACAGTGGAAAACATTCTGTTAGAACAAGCGTTGTTATTGCTCTGAAATCCCATATTAATACTTATTTCTTTCAATAAAAACAAATTACTATGCATTTTATTAAATGATACAAAAGAGCATTGAGTTTATTATAGATAATGAAAGCTGTTGTCGTCAAACTTTATATATGGAGAAAAGCAATTCACTAGTTTGCAAATTATTTCTAATTTTTTTAGACTAAACAGAAATATTCAAAACATATTTTTAATTACAAGATGATAGTCATAAGAAGAAAGTGGTATGTCATAATTTTGCCAAAATAAAGTTGTAATACGAGAATAAAATTGAATGCTAGTCATAATAATTCTTCAACAACAACATAATAATACCAGAGGAAAGCCATACAACAATAAAGTTGAAATAATACCAGAATAAAGTCAGGATATTCCTCGGAAATGGGGAGATATATGCTTTCAGGTCGATTATGAATATGAGCTGAAATTTGAACTAAAACCTTATTTCTGTAAAATGTCACTGCAAACTGTGATCTAAAAAAACCAACTCTTTGCTTCACAATCATATCAAGATTTATTCCTGTTCTATGTGTACTATTTTTAAAACAATTTTCCTTCCACTGAACTTTCTAAACTGTACTTGGTTGCAGGTTTTAGAGAGCAAGCCTCATTTACATTTACCATTTGTGGCTTAGCTTTTCTATGGAGGATGTCTGTAATGTCAGTGGGTAAACTGACACTTCGACATGAAGAATAATTTTTTTAACTGTGCTTTGCACTATGGTCATCAAAATACTCATGATTCTGTGTTTCACTCTCAACACTAAAAATTGAAATTAACTTTCAGAATATTCCCATTTCATGTACTTTAAATGTGCTTCTTTGTGCATTTCATCAAGGTAAAGATGGCTGTACAAATGAATCAGTGTCACAATTTCACTATTGTGACTGGCTTGTTTAAAACACCATGATTTAAGGTGCTTTGAATGAAACTCAATAGAATCCTAGAGCACAAGTTATGCTGTGTTAAAGTTCAACCCTTCAATCTATTCAGAAACCTTACGCTCACTATCGTCACGTATGAATTGGCTCACTGCAATTTCTGTCTATTCAACGGCTGAGAAATTGAGTTTTCAGCCTGAAGTGCTGCAAACATCTTGGAATGAGGAGCAAGTGAGGAGAGAAAGTGGGAGAGAAAAAGCTTGAGATTAAACGAGTGTGTCTTCATTCTCCTGTGCCCACATTGCAGCGAGCACACATTTATTTATTTCAAGCATGGCACTTGAGAAAGTTTTTGACAGCCATCTCAAAACCCAAAGGCCCTTCATGTGCCCAGCAATGGTTTACAAGTCGTCAACTCCAAGCAATATCAGCAAAAGCTTTAGAAGCCCATCTTTCTCTGTTCTAACCTGTGCTGCTGCTACATCGTGCAAGTAACTCTGGGCTCTCCCAAAGTTAAACTGCATCCAAGTCCTATGATGGGAAATCAAGACAATTTTCTAAATTATCTAGAAAATAATCTAATTCATATTGCCTATATGAATTAGATTTCTCAAGCTGAATATTTTGACATGGCTTTTTGTTGTTTGTTTTCTGTCACATTCAGAGACAAACCTGTCTACCCTCACCTCCCCCCACTGCAAAAACACTAAATGTGGTTATGTTGTCATTATTGCTCAAATGGCAACCACATGGCAGCTTTGGTCTATTGCAACCCATGTTATCAGAGCAAACAGGCTGCAGTTTTCATTTAAATACAGCAATAGAAGTATTCAAAAGCAGTCCTGAATTGCTTCATGTTGCTTTGAAGACTTCTTCATTTCATTGGTATTAAAGTAACTAAGGATCCTTGTGGATTTCACAAATGAGGCTTTTCTGAATACTCATCTGACAATGGCTGTTTTCGTTTTATTTAGTTCGTCTTGTCTTTCAAGTAGCCATATGTGGCTTGTGTCAGCTGATTGACTGGTTTATGTCCCGACTGTTTGCGTGTGAATGTTTTTCATTCACTCCAACAAATAATGTAATGAAATTCACCATATGCTACTTGAGATCAAATCAAAAGAAGGCATCTCGCTTCTGCTTTCACAGTGTTTATTTGACTGAATGGACACAAGTTTCTATTAGAATAGTGAACACTGATGAAAATTGCTTGCAGACCCGATTTCTCCTGAGCTGATCTCCACCCTTCCTATCCGGTCTCTGTCAGCTGGGGTTAAGGACAGCGACCAGCAGCATCTCTGCTCCCCATCAGAGAACAAGATTCTTTTTTAAAGGAAAATGCCACAGTTGTTGAGTCCCCCAGCCAACAAAGGGACACTGAGAATATTTTATACAGAGGTTGTAACGTTGCACTTTAGTACAGTAACTACAGGTCGATGTGCCAATGGTGTCTATTGTTTATTTAGCTGTGCAGAGTCACTTGCAAAGTGAATGTATGCAGGATCCTTGATTCAAAGTTTGGAAAACTGTCTCCATAAAGTTGTTCAGAATATTCTGGTAAAACATTTTTCCCACAGTAGAAAGACAATAAAGTTAGTTTTTCAGGGATTCGTCCAAGTTTTGAGAGTCAAGATGTTCCTTGTAAAGGGGTCTTATGATTAACAAACATTTTACAACTCATAGCATTGGTAGGATATGAATAATACGATCGATACAAGCTAAATAAAAACACAAAGCATAGCATGGCAGGCACATTGGTTTGTTATTTGTCTATCTATGTAATGTTTTAGGGATAAGTTACTTAAGACAGTGTAGCTAAATGCTGTTTCCATTCCCTTCTCAAAATACCTTTTGTTTTGAATTTTGCTTACACACTCAATTTTTATAAGATAATTTGTCTCTCTGCTGGCAAAGAGCAACAGATATGTGCCATTACAGTCTCAGACAAGTAACATTTCGAACTACATAAATCCACGGCAACCCTGTGACTATACAACTTTGCCTTTGAAAAAATGTCATTGGTTCTTGTGACAAACTTGTCACAGGTCAAGTTGTTTTCAAATGGGTACTGAGGCAAGCTTGCACTGGAGGTGAAATTAAAGGGCAAACCGGCAGAGCATTGAAGAGCTCTGAAAACCAAACTTTGGAGTATTGCTTCTCAGCTGTCATGTGAAGGGACATAAAGTATACTCTGTGCCTCCTTCAAAAAGGCTACTGAAGGTAAATAATTCAGAAAGAAGAGCCAGATATACATTGGTGGAAATTTTGTACGCACTGCCTCTCTTTGTATGTTTTGTTCCTACCACGTCTCAAATAATATATGAAAAAAGAAAAATAAAGTGTACAATTCCTCAGTGGAGAATTGGATATTTCTTTCTGTCTCCTAACAGACTTTGTAAACAGAGGCACAGAGTTTGATGAGGTCTTGTTGAGGTAAGACCAGGAGCCTTGAGGTGAAATTGAAGAGAATAAGAACATGTAGGCAGCACAGCAGAGAGAATTTTTCCTTTTGCTGGATGAAAGTGACACGCAATTGGTGAAACCTTCGCCCAATTTTCAAGGTATGATACAGAAGGATATTAGATTGATTTTTCACTTTAGTGTTTGTTTTTTCTTTTATAAAAATCAGCTATACTTTAAAGTTATTGGTTTCTTGTACCACTGCCTTTTAATAGATTAATAAAATATCTTAGAGGTGATCTGTTATGCCTTCTTCTGACGGGTTAAGATAGGACATTTTTTATATTCATTACATTCTTTGAGCAAAATCATTTTTAGATAATGACATTGTCTCTCACAAAGATTTGTTTTAGGATCTCTTGTCACTTTAAATCCAAATAGCTGAAATTCAATGTTTAGTCTTGTGAAAATGGCTGCAAATAGTTGTGTAATTATACAGCTGTACATCTTTGAAAAGAAGAACTAGCGAATCCTGCACAACCAACAAGAATGCAGCAAGTGGTTTCCAGATGGTAGGTCAACAGCAAACCACTTCTCTTTTCCAGCAGCCATTGTACAGCACATACAGTATCAGAACCAGCTGAAACTGGATTCTTTGCTTGGGCTGCTAGGTGAGCAACTGGGCTCAGGTGGTTTTGCTAGGTAACGGCGCAGTGTAACAGTAATCGGGAGGTTTTTGAAACGAACACGAGATACTAAAAGCAGATTGACTTATTGCTCAAGAACATTTATTTTATATGATTGAGATGTTTTAGAAGCATTTGAGGCCAAAATGGAAGTACAAAAGCGTGTAAAAAGTAAATTTTGTATAATAGGGCCCTTTTGATATTTTCATGTAGTAGAAGCGAACTACAGGTCATGCATTCTACAGCATTGTTAAAATGACAACTATTAAAATAAAGCTTATCATAGCCTGAGTTGTAAAGCAAAACATCAGAGTTATTAGATTTATACCACAACTCCAATAGTGTTCTGAAAAAGACAGAAACAAGAAGAAAATTCTAATTTGATGATCATGATTACTGCCAACACTGGGGGAAAAAGACAATGCAAGGTCACCTCCCTGTACAACAACTCTATTCCATTAAAACGAAAACACTTGAAACTATTCTCCTGAATCAAAATTTAATTTCCCCCACTCTCATACTCTCGATATCAGCGACAATACATTATCCCCACAAGGTCAGCTGGGTCATATAGCCAAGGCTTCCAACGATTTACGACAGAGTGATTGCTGATTGGCTGACTGCAGTGAATGACTGAATGTTAACACTGAATGTTATTAAAGCTGTGTAAATGGGAACTTTGCTTGTCCATCGTTTTTTACATTCCATTTGCTGGCTATTTAGCTGAACAAACAGTTCTGCTGAAGTAAATGTAGAGGCAGATTGGTTTCAGGAGTAGAGGAAGTTACTGTGCAGCAGTTTTTCAGAGATAATTAGGAGACAGCGTTTGGCTTGAGTGGAGTGTTTTGCTGCAGATCCATTTCTCTTAAATACATTTAAAACATAGCATGAGCTGCAGTGACATTTCTACTGATGAGTGACTAAAATTTGATAAAATCTTAAACGGGTGGTGTTATGTATTTTTCACATATTACACATGATCCCATTTACAGCACAATCAAGTAACTACGTATGCTACATTCAGTTTTAAAAATGATTTAAAAGACAACTGGTTTTGTGATTTAATTCCTTGCAATTGGGTCTCTGCCTCTTTAAGAAGCTTCTGGTCTTTCACATTCTATCTTTAGCAAGGCTGCTTTATAGCTTCACTGGAGGATGTAGATTAAATGAATTGGTAATGTATGAAATTTGTGTCACTTGACGTGGGACTGCACAATATATCTGAAACTCTTCAGATTAGTGATATTTGAGCATTTTCAGTCTGATGGACACTCGAGACTACTTAAACAAATTAGTCTAATTAGGAGGAATCTGCTCCCATAATTATGAAGTCAAGAAACTGGTTCTGAATAATAAAAATTTAATATGATAGCAAAATAACAGGAAATGATAAATGGCAGAGTGATTGATTCCCCTGCTTATGAGTGTAGGGGGAAAATCCAGTTCATGCCGGACCATTTGTTGGCTGTGTGTCTTTAATTACAAGAGGGTGAGTTTAACCGATCGAGGCCAGAGTGGGAGAAGACATGAATGTCATTAGGATAATCAGAGCTCTAAATGAGGTTTTGATGCATTGTGTCCGACAGGTGTAGTAGCAAGATAGAGGATGGAAAGGTTCCACCACTGTGCTCCAGCTGTGTTTACACTCTCTTTAACAAAGAGGCCTTGTCATATTCTCTGTAGTCGATGCAGCCGCAGGAGAATTGTTAGCATGTTTACATGAAACACTTTCAAGCAGACTCCAACACCTTAGCAAGCTGCTTTTTTGGGTGTTGTCATTATTTGCCCTGCACAGGCTGAGCAAAGGCAATTAACCAAAGTAGACTAGCATTCCAATCCAAACTACAAAATCAGCTTACAATTGTGGGACTGATTCAGTACCTCACTGCACGGTCCTGCGGACTCGACTTTCAGCATGTTTCTCCTTGTCAGGTGTCATCTCTGAGTTTTACCTCGGGGAAAATCAGTGCTCAAAACATGTCAGAAAGACAACTCACCCCCTTGTTTGCATCAGCCGTTTCTTGCTTTGAATTGCTAATGACACATGATGTCTTGAAGAGAAATCATTTTATCACACTTGACAACGGAGAGCATAATAAAAAAAGAAAGACAGTAATAGTGCTCTCGGCTGATCTTTGGGCAGCTCTGTTTAAAACAGAAAGCAGCTCTGTTTCACTCTGCGATGAGCCCCGTGAGTTTGGGCTGATTTGAAGAACAATGAAGTGGATGTGCTGCTCTATAGCCTGAATAATGAGGTTGTGTGCTTCAGAGAGCAGCCCCCACCCCCGTCTCTTTCTTTCTCACAAAGACACAATCCCCCAGCATGCCCCCCTCCTTTGATGGGGCAGATATATGCATAAGGAACACTTTCATGGGGTTCCAAGTACAACTAGGTTACAGTTTTGGTCTCCTTTATTTAATTATGCAGTGATTACTTGCATCACACTATTGCCACTTGAAAGAAAGATGCAATGAGAGTTACTGGTTTTAAAGCTAATCCTTACAGTGAATGTTTCAGTCTGCTTCATTTTTTTTATCCAATTTCTGGGTTACCATGGCATGCTTGTTGATAATCAAATAAATGTTAGCCTTTCTGGCACAATAGACGTACAAAAGACAGTGGCTGCTGACTGAGAAAGGGCATTCTTTCTGTTTTAATGATGTTCCTAACCAAACAGGGAATGTGATTCATGTGGTGCAAAGCATGGATGCAACTGAATGTTGTCCGTCTCCAATCCCAAAACACCACGGCTGGACTATATTCCTGTAGCTATAATTAGATATTTTGGTACTAAACTCAAGGTGAATAAATATCCTAACCATGCCATTTTGCTGCTGGAGTCAAAAAGCCTATTTTTTAATCTTCCAAAATAAGTGCCACACAATAGTCCAGCAGATTCACAGTTATGGGGAACATTGATATAGGCTTATTTCAAATGTTTAGAGAAAAATAGTCTGAAATCAAATTATTGTTTTCATTCCAAACTGAAAACCAACTGTCATTCCCCTAAAGTGACATTTTGATTATGGGTGTAATGTTATTTATAACTTTTTTGGTTACTTAAATACCTAGACTTAAAGCAAATGAGCAAAATTTGCACATGGATGCGCTCAACACTATGAATGCTCCTTGAAATTTTATGAACATAAAATTTCTGGACAAAATTATTTTTATGAACATAAAATTTCATAAAGTGGCAAAGGGCAACCTTGCCAGAGTTCAACTGTCATCAGAGACAAATCCAACCCAGTGAATTTAAATGAACTTTTTGATGACTGATGAGAACAGTGACCTCGTGGGTAAAAAGGCAGTTTACTTGTAACTTGCTGAAATTAACCTTTCTTCAAATGTTGTGACAAGGGGAGGTAGAAGTTGCATGTTCTTCTATGAGTGTACTTATAATTCTAACCAGAACAGTGCAGCATTGTGTTATGTTCTGGAAGCAAGGTCAATGATAAATCATAATTATACATGAATTAAAGTATTTGCATTGCGATCATGCACGAGTTCCTAGGAACAGAGATAGCAGTAAACCGAAATGAAACTGAGCAGGTATCCCAAAAGTATTTGTGTTATTTTGAGTTAATACCATACCTTTCAACATGACCTTGTTGTCTGTAAACAAGACAAGAAAATAATACAAATACAATTATCGTCAAACATTTCTAGAGATTGTTTGATTTATATGCACCGCGCTGCTGCATGTGTCTGTGTGTGGATGAATATCCTTATCTACCGCTTGGAGATTTAGAAGAAAGACTACAAGGTTTCTCTCCAGAGATGAATTTGCTCAATTCAAACAAAACTCTGCTTAAATTCAGAAGGTATGCTTGTGCAGTGCTGATCTGCCATTTAATGTGCAGTTTATGGAGGCTTAAAACTCTTTAATTGACGGCGTCTCCCAGAGTTGCAAAGAGGGCCTCAAGAGTCATCAGTATGCATTAAATCGCATTGCGTTTTTTGAATATGCCTTTTTTCTAAAAGGCAAGGAGAACAAAACGAAATGCGGGACTTTATTCACAAATACTGCAGCTTAAAAACAGAGGATTCAGGAGTTGATCAATTAATGATTTCAGTTGTTATTAAAACATGTGATTTGTGTAAATTCTTAATTTTCTGCAGGGGAATGTATCTTGCATAAAAGAAACATTTTGTGCCGCCTTTCTTCATCTCCCCCGCTTGTATGCACATGAATACTGTATGAGCGTGTTTTACTTGAAGAGCACGGAGAGAATGAGTCTGTGATTAATAGAAGAATAATGGAAGTGTAATAGAAATTACATTTTGAACATTCATAATCTGCCTCTCTTCTCTTTGTTCAAATATAAATGCTCCAGGCTCCAATTTTCGTTTTCACTTTGAATAATGAGACGGTAAATTGAAGTGCGCAGCAGGCTTTGAGAGGAAGAACTTGAGCTGGGATGGAATACATTCTGACCTTGATCCCCTTTTATTTATTTCTTCAATTTTTGGGACAGAAATTCAGAGTGTGATTCAAGTGTAAATCTGAAATGCAGTATGATTAAACTTAAAATTGCCATTTGACTTCTGTAAGCATCTCTGTCATTGATGGGTGATTTGTGCAGTACATTCGGTGCTGCTGGCAAGATAAGGAGGAGCATATGTGTGATCCATCATCCTGTGTATGTAATAATCAGGTCTTTTTCTCCTCCTGCTCACCTTGGAAGCATAGAGATGATGGCTTTGTGGTTCATGTTGAAGAAGGGAATTTCCACTCCTGGCTTTGCATGAGAGCAATCTGATGGAGTATTACTTGTCACTCATGTTGCTTTTGAAAGGAAGGTGGGGGAGATAATTCAAAAATAGGGTGCTAAGACCTGTTCAGAATTTTAAAAAGGCATCGGTTTGAAAGTAAAATGCAACAAAGCATTGACCCTTTACACTGCAGATGTATCAAGTATGAGAAATTCTGTTTATTTTGTTTCCACTATGATTGTAATTAAGATTTCTGACACTGAATATTACTTGCAGCTTGACTGACTGGAAATTCCACAAGATATTTGCACGACCCTCAGTCCTTTTTCCCTTCAAGCTCTAAAACAAAGTAAAGCTACATTTCATCTCTTTTTAGAAGTACACACACACACACACACACACACACACACACACATCACCCAAAAAGATTCTCTTTCACCACTCAAAGTCTCTTGTGAATTTTCTGTTTAAAACAGACAGACAAGTTTAGAATATTATTGTGTAAAGACAGCATGTGCTGATTTTTGCTCTTAGATATGTTGACAAAAAAATGAGCATAACGCCTAGCCTTTTATAAACTATCAAAGAAACTGGTCCTTAACTTTAAAAATTACAAACTGTCACATGTCAACAATTTAGAACATTGCTGAAAATGTTATTTATTAAAGTGCTCATTTCAAAAAGTGAAACTCATCTATTCATTCATTGCACAAACAGTGATTATTTGGAGCATTTATGCAATTTTATTGTAAACATGATATAAATCAATAAAGGGTTGTTCAAACAGAAATATCAGACTAATGGAAAGCATGTCTATACACTCTAATGTATACAGACTTGGTCGGCGCTCCTTTTGAATGAATTACTGCATCCCTGGATCCCAGCAATGAGGTTATCAACCCACGGCTCTGTTCAGGAAACCATGATACTTTTATGGTGGCCTTTAGCTTGTCTGCAGACTCCAGACAAGTTAACAAGGCATTATCTGACTGGACTAACATCAGCAGAATAAATGGAAACTTTTCTCTGAAGCTCAAGCAGCAACTTGAATTTCATTAGTTTTGCTGGTTTCCAAATTAAATGAACTAATTTACTTTGATCTGACAAGGTGACTTTAGAAAATTCCAGTCGTTTTTCCCATCAGCTCTTCTAAGATACTTCTAACACTGTCTCTGGTGCAGCACAGTCTCAGTCCAACTTCTTGGACATTTCAGAGGGTTGGATCTTAAAATACCAACTACAGACAAATTCCACACCCTGTGAAACTCTAATTATTATTATTATTTTGCTGCTTGTTCGCCTTTTCTCTACCAAACTTCCATTGAACTTTCCATTGGTTTGTTTTGATACAAGAAAGGCCAGATTCCTTAGCAATGACCTTTGGTGCTTATTCTCTTTGTGTTGTTCAAATTTACTGTCTAATAATTGTGAAGATAATGTAATTTTGCATTTAAAAAAATAAAAGCCATAATCATAAAAACAAACAAACTGACATAAATAACTAAAAATATTCACCTTGTTATGTAATGGCTGTACATAGCATATGAGTTTTTAAGCCTTTTGATTCTAATTAATTGACAGCCACTTGCATTTAGCTCTCTGCACATGTGGCCAGATCCGTCAGAATGCAGCCGTTATTCGCCTCAGGCCTAATAAACCAAATTGACATTAATAGACAGATTCCTGCCAAAGAGTGAAATGTCATCATAAAGCTAAAAGTGACAATGATTTCCACAGCAATGATGTCACTTTCTATAATGAAAGGAGATCTTTTACCAGGATTTGCCTCAGTGACAAAGGAGTATCTGACCACAACAACACAGCATTAGAGACTGTTCTTTTAAAACACAGCACCAAAGTCAAAGTTTCTTCGAAGCTCAATGAACGGGTTTGCTGTTGGCAAAAAAAGTCTTTAGTAGTCAGAAATAATCCAAAGGAGAACTGTGTTCTGTAAACAGAAGTGGAAGTTAGAAAACGATGAGAAAGATATGACGCCTGATTAGTGTGATTTAAAGTTTCCTTTAGCTTTGATGTGAGTCCCTAGTTTGTTGCAGTCTTGTATGCATCCATACCAGGCCGAAGACAGAAAAGGACATTCGCTCTATTTTGCAGTGAGCTTCCATGCACACAGAACAGTAAATTGAACCTGCATCTCCACTCTCAAATTCATTTTGTGTGCTTTGAACCAGCAGTGCTGTTTATATTCCCAGCAGTAATAGTGTTTCACAGACTTCATTTATGCAGTGAAATAGTATTATCTACAGAAGTTATTATATAAACAGCACATAATTTAACTATCTCCCTGGGTTACGCTCAGTAATTTTCCAAACCCCAAATAGTATAAATCCATGCAAGTTGTTTTTATTTTGATTCTTTTCTGATATAAATTGCCTCTATGGATGTATTCATACTTCATACTGAGATGTATTTTTCAGATAAACTAAATCAAGAAAACAAAAGACCTTTTGGCTACAGAACATTGGATTTACTGATCCAGTAATAGGTATCATAAATTCTGACTTGCATGCTGCAGTGACAAATGGTGGATCAGATAGGAAATTTCCTTTGGGACTTTGTCCAGAAATGGTTTCTACATGAAACTGGTATTTACTCTGCTAAGTGAAAAGGTACACTGGCAGAGGAAAGATACAGAGCATGGTGAATTCTTCATTATAAGCATATATTCTGAGTGGCAGCCATCATACACTGAGCAGATGTAAAAAAAAAGACTTGCTTTCATTTCAATGCTTTGTTTTAGAAGAAAAGTGGTATGTAGGAAAACAGCATGGGTTATGAAAGGAATAGTTTTCTAAAACGGAAAAGGCTGGTTGCATTGCAGTGATGATTTATGACACAAGCTACAGACTGTCTTGGAAGCATGAAAATTACAGGCTAGTTTAAAATTTATTAAGTCGTTTTTGTCACTAATGGGTATTTTAAATTTCGGCTTTGTCTCGGTTGAGCATCGATCCACAAGTTGTTTTTTTTTTTTGTTCTGTAATTGCAGACTACTGCACAGTGTGGACATTTTTGCAACACATCCCAACAAATCTAGTGAAAACAAGTAACCCATAACATGCAACCACTTTTTAAGGTATAGTTAAAGCCAAAAGACTCTTTAAAAGACCTTCTTTTGTCTCAAATTAAACTAAGCTTCGGACAGCATTTTTATCCATTCAAGCTGTAAGATTTATTTAATCAAAGATTCTTCAATAATTGCTCCTCAGAATCTCCCTCTGACCCAGTTTTGTTGTTGCCAGTAAAGCAAAAAATAGTCTGACCACACTTAACCATGAATGTAATCCTTCCTCTTAAATCTGCTCCTCCCTTAACCACATTTGCAGTGTTCATGGCATATCTGTGTTCTTAAGCAAATCCTGTCTAAACTAAGACTCTACTTTAGTTTGCAGCGAACCATTTCTTTCTTTCTGGTGAGTGAGTCAGAAGAAGACTGACCTATATCCCTGCATCAGATTTGCATCATTCTGAGAGTGGTTTTTCGCTACATTTAGCATGGCCTCAGCATCCAAAAATATGTTTGTTTCTGAAGAGGAGGAAAACACTGTTTATTTGACTCCCAGTGTTTATGTCTCTATCAAAATATTGTTTTCTTTTTTAAAAGACAGATAGCTGCTCCAAAGTCAATGGAAAAACAGTGCATATTCTCCTGCATCGCCACACTTTTAACCAGCTTCACTCCAGAAGGACAGTTGATGCAACCCAAAATGAAAGTCGCTCTGAAATGTTCAAGTTTGTGTTTGGCTTCAGATGCTCCCGAGGCAACATGGGAAATGTGTTAGCAACCGACTCACTTCGCTATTACTGTCTTCATAATGTTATTCCAGTTTTTTTATGAGACTGTTGACCTGACAGAGGCTTGGTGGAAAATATGAAGCCTCCAGGGTGAGATCTCCTTGCATAAGCACATTTCCCATTAGAACAGCACTGAGGGGCAAGTGGAATTTGAACATGTCTTCTGTCCATGCACAATGCAAATGCTTCTGGAAAATGCCACAGCCACCACACTCAGTAAGGTACTGAAACAACACTGGTGATCTGCATGCAACATGGAAGACTAAAAATGTTAACAAAGATTTTGAATTAATCAAAATCAGTGATATATGGATGCACGATCACTGTGTTTTAGTTCAAAATGAAAACTTGAGCACCGTGCCTACCTTCCCCAGCCCTTCTCTATCTCTCTCCATTCATTCCATCACAGTTAATTGAACAGAATAGTTTAGTATGCAATTAATTATGATGTGCTGAGATGATATATGGACCTGACAGGGCATTGTGGGTAATAATAGGAGAGATTTATTTACTGGCTTTGTGTAGGCTCCTCTCAACCTTGCAAAATTAATGTAGTTTCTCTGATTCAAATTATGGAAGAAAATAGGAAGGAAATTGTGTCAGACGCATACATATACAATGCTCTCGGGATCATGCTCACACACACCCAAAGGCAAACAAATGGATTAACAGGCACCCATACACACACACTCACGCATACCTAAACACACGGAGAATCAATGTTGTTCTTGTAGGAAAATTGTAAACGTAAAACGGCAGAAATGAATCACGCTAATGGCATGGCTGACAGCTGTGTTCAATATTATGATTTCAGTCCCCTGTTCCCCCTCCCCAAGATTGATTATATAACTACTTCTTTATTTACTTGATGGAAGAAAACATATTACTCTGCAGTGCTCTAGGACAAATATGAACTTCAGGAACATTTATATAGTTATATAAGCCTATGAGCTGGATGCAATAATTCTGCTTTACAGTGACTAAAAACAATTCTGTAGATTTTCTTCATGTGGAAATACATCACATCTTTCTTGAAAAAACAACCTACAACTTTGAAAGTACCTATTTAAAAGACCCTGAGGATTCTTCTTGTCGTCAGTGCTTTTCATTCGCTGAAAATTTTAATTAACTTTCACAACACATTTCTTAGAGAAGTACTGTGATTAAAATCCTTGAAGGCATGTTCTGTAATAAATCTTTAAAATTAAATTGTTGAGCTATACCTGTCATAAATTGCATTCAGAATACACTACAGTGATATTGAAAGCATATTTACACCAAAGATTTGAGCTTTTTGTTTGTTTCCAAAACAAGATTTTGATGAGCAAGTTTAATTTCTATAATCCACTATTACACATACTGTACATTCTGAATTAAGAGATGTCTCAATTGTAATTTTTTTAATTAATAGTGTAATTTGGCTGGATTTCACCAATTTTCTTGTTAGAAATAGAAGTTTCATAGGCTGTTTTCTTTATTAATACTAGACAGTTTTACCCATTCCAAAACCAGTTTAGTTTGGAATCGCCCCCAATTGCATCAACAATCTGAATTATTTTTGTATGACATCCAACGTTAACTGAGTCTTTGAAACTTTTTCTCCTTTTTCTCTGTTCGGTTCTTTTTGGTCAAAGTAAAATTAAAAAAAAGAAAGTCGTTTTTATTTTTTAGACATTTGCACTTTCCTAATCAACTTACTCCTAAAATGACCTAAAAAGCCAAGTCATAATATATCCGATAAAAACAAAATTAAAAACTCAAAAAATGGATGACTCTGGATAAATGTGATATTCAACCTTCAAATCTCAGTTAAATGTAATATTTAACCTACCGAACTCAGTTAAACGTGATGTTTAACCTACAAAACTCAGCCAATGGACATTGACCTACTGGGCTCTTCAAAAACTCTGTTAATAAACATTAATCTACTTTATACAGACAACTCTGTCAGTATTAGATACATTTGCAACACTTTCAGCAAATAATAATTAAATTTGTAATTGATTAAGTTTCAAATGCAATTCTAAACAGGTGTATTTTTAGTCGAGATTTAAAGGAAGTCAGTGTTCCAGCTGTTTTACAGTTTTCAGGAAGTTTGTTCTGTGGACAAAAAGCCAGATTTTGAGTTTTTGGATGGTATGGTCACCATTACATAAGGTGTGAAACTAACAGCGCTTTAGAAAAAGGACATCCCACTAACATAGTTGTCAAACACGAGGGCGGTGGTGTGATAGCGTGCTGCTTCTGAACAACTTGTCGACTAATCCTCAAGGTTTTGTTGCCACCGGTTAGACAGGGAGGGTTGGAGAGAGGGGGGAGGATTGATTTTGAGTATCAAACAAAAACAACAATCGTTATTTATCAATAAAGAAAGCAATACTTAAATTAATAAATGAATAAATATTAAAAACAGAAAAACAAGGCTTGCAATAGCTGAGCACAATTTAGGAGAAATCAATGAGCAATTTGAGTTACTTTAACATTTCATGTAGCTTTAAATTAGTCCCTGGGATCTGGAGACATATGTTGTCATGTAGTCCAACAACAGGTGTGTCTTTATAAAAGCCAGTTCTTTCCCACACTCACCAATAAACAGTACGTGATTAGCAATCATTACCCATCGGGAGTGAAAAATGTTCCTCACAATGCTGAAGCACCTGGATGAGTGCAGCTGTTGCTGAAGCATGTTAAGTATAAATAAGCGAGACAGTATTCACATACATGGGTGTGGTGTTTAGTATTTAAAGAGGCTAATGCAGATACTGTTTCATACAGCTGCAGGGCTTGGCATCAACCAAACTACTTGAGATTGATTGTCTCTCACTGACTGCCGCAGCATTCTAGAACTCTACTTTAATATGGAAACACTTGATTCACATGTTTTCTGCAGAAGCGCTCCTAAAGCAAAGGCGCTATTGGACTGAAGTTTTGCACAGCACAAAGAGAAATTGATTGCTTTTTATTTTGCCAGTTTTATTTTTTCATTCTAGCCCTCTCTGGTGCCTCTCCATCTGGAAAAACACCTTGTTACTTGGCATCAGTTTTCTATTTAGCAGCATGTGGGCCAGCTGTTTTCTTTGTTACATAAATGAAACAAATCCCTGCTGTGTTTGAATGAATGTGGACATGGAAAAAGATATTATTTCTCCATCAGGAGTTGGTCCAAATAACAGCAAGCTTGTTAAGACTAGAATGTTTGGACCTAAGAGCAATTTCCTAATTTCTAAAATGAAAACTAACAGGAAACTGGATTGTGTAGCACTAATACATGAATAAACATGCATTTATGAGAACAGCTTACCACAAATATTCTGTGGGGATGTCTCTGCAGCATAATCCAAACATCATGTGACATGTAAACAGATGTGATTGAAATTGAAAATGCCTGACCAACAAGTGTTTTTGATCAACTGCAGTGAGTGAGGTCAAAACAAGCCTCCTTACAAGCCTCCCCTCTTTTTTCAAAGCTATTACTTCATGCAATTACAATTCACCCCTGCAGTTGGACAGTTGGTTACCATGTACGTATGTGGATGTGTAAGTATCAGTGTCCATGTGAGCCTGCATGGACAGATAGCCTGAGGCATAAATAAACCAGTTGCCATCAGAGGCCTACAAAAAGTGTGGGGCCCCTCGAGTTTCTCTGCTCCTGTTTTGCTTTTCACACAACATACACATATTTTCTTACATTTCCTTTAGATCTACATAAGAGGCATACTGTTAACAGAGGTTTTTGGGAACGTTTTTTAATGGTTTATTATATAACAAATAAAATTGTCATGACAAAAAAATCTATAAAACTGGCTAGCCCACAAGTTCAGGGCCTTGTAAAAATATTGACATTCCTTTCATTCCTCCATAATTTGTCATATTGCAATCACAAATGGGCAACATTTGGTCTTGTGTGTTGGACAAACACATGGTTGGTGTAATTATGAAGTGAGCAAAATGACTGATTGTTCTCCAAAACGTATGATTAAAAATCTGTAAATGGTTGTGTGTGTAATTAAATTCTCTGCATAAACACAGCTGTTCTGCGAGGTCGTCAGAGGTTTGTGAGAGAACACTGGAGAATGAACAGCCAAAGAAACACAGCAGGTCAGAAGAAAGGTTGTGGATACATTTAAAGCAGTATCATTCCACAGCCAATACCAAAGCTTTTAAACATAACACAGATCATTGTTCAATCCATCACAAAGAAATTAGAAGGTCCAAAAACCAAAAGTGAACCATTTCACCAACATGCAAACTACTGTGTGTGTAGCAAAAATAACTGCACATCTCCCTGAACACACCCACAGTGAAGTACGCTAGGGAGGCTCTTCTTCAAGTCTTGGGACATGGAAACTGGTCAGAGTTGATGGTAAGATTGGTAGAGCTAAAACATGGAGTTCGAAGTGAAGGTTCGCATTGCAACAGGACAGCATCTCTAAACATACATCAAGATCTTCAATGGAACGATTTGGATCTAATATCCATGTATTAGAATTGCCAGAGATTTAGAATGCTGTTCATAGCTACTCCCTGTCCAATCAGAGCCATACCCCAAGATCTGCTGGTGTAGTGAGAGCAACAGGTTATTCTAGAAAGTACTGATTCAGAATAACTGAATACAATTTCCAGACATGATTTAAGGTTTTTTTTTTTGGCCAAAACCCTTTAGTCCCCATGTCTACTGGATGACAGTACTAGAAAATAAGTAGATAAATAGAGTGGGATTACCCTTTAATGTATTTGTTGCCAGATCCTGTTTCAGCTTAATGTTTTGTGTAGTATGCCATTGCTTTCACAGATCAATACCACCGATTTTAAAATTTTCATTTTAAAAATGAGCATAACAGTCAAAACTGTAAGCACCCATTTTTCATTGAATTGTTTTCTATATTTTTTATAAACAACAAACATGAATACACTGTCCACATTCATCCATATTCATCACTGAGCAAAAGACATCCAGAAGGTTTTATACATTATGTCAGCAATTCAGAATTTTGAATGAACAAAGAGAGAAAATACAATATCTAACTGAATTTTGTGGCCCTAATTACATTGCAGGTCCACAAAAAGAAATGAACACTTAATTTAAAAAAAAGTTTGCAGAGTCGATTAAATTAAATTTGCTTTATAAAAGAGTGAAACAGATCAAATTCTGCACAGCACCAGTGGATATATTTTTGACTGACTCCATCTACTCTAGATGTGCAAAACATCAGTAAGCTGGCTCACTATCAACACTGCATTGTGAAGAGAAGATTAGGGTGAAGTTCCCTGCCATGTTTTTAAGTAGTTTTTTTTTTTTTTTTGATCTGTGGCAGGCACAAATCGTCTGATACAGTCCACTGGTATGGGCTAGTTTGTATGCAGTCAAAGACATTCTCTTCTTGCCACAGGCATCTTTGTACCCGTCTTCATTCGTTTAAGTGCTGCTTTGAAGAGTCCATTGAAGTGTGGTGAGAGATACAAATAAAAAAAGGCTGCCTGTTATAGAAAATGTTTACTTCTTTGGAGTGGGTTTTGAATAACCCTTTCTGAGGGCTATAAATAATCAAATTCATTACACGCAGCTTTAAATGGATATAAACCTCTTATAAAAGCTTTTAATGTATGCTGTATTCAAGATCTGACACCTCATTTTTCTTTTAATCACAAATCTCTCAATGCTTTTCTTTTAAGCCTGGATATTATGCTACTGGAAGTGTTTCAGATATGTATTATCATTGTTATATTATCAAAAATCAACATCCTGGGTGCATAAACCGACACAGTACTGTGGAAAAGTATTTGATCCCTCAAAGACTTTGGTTTTCTTTGTTCTCACACATGCATGTTTCAGAATATGAAGCAATTCTTTACATTATAGAGCCGCAGTAAATACAAAAATAAATTTCCAACTGAAGAAAAAAAAACAAAGACAAATGAGAGATATGTCTTAAATTGATAAACTATTTAGATTAGGTCCATCAAGGCTTAATACCGTCTTATCAGTGGAATCTGGAAGTCACTTCAATTGAATCTGACTGACAACATGAAGTAGGCTAAAGCATCACATCATGGCCAGATCTAAAGAAAATGTGTGACAGATGAGAAGCAAGATTAACAACAGTTAGAAGGGGGGCATTTCTTAAGGCTCCCACACAGGGGCGCTGCTAGGAATCTTGGGCCCCCTTACAAACAATTTAATTTCCCCCCCAACCCCTCCACACAGCTGCTGTTACAAGTTTTTTAGTCTATCTGACCCATCAGATCAAAAGCATCACAATGCATTGCTTTCTTTGGTCCAATACTGATACTAGCACAATATTTACTGCTCATGAATTTTATATCCAATAGTCCACCTACAGTATACAAGTTGGTTGCTTAAATCTTTTCTATTAGTTACTGAAATGACTCTCCCCATGAACAGCAGTCAAAAGTAATGTGCAAAATACACATAAAGCAATCAGACTTCTCAAAAAATGCTGTGTAGTTGCATTTTATTCAAGCTGCAGTATATAACTTTAATAAAAAATATGTTTTTTCCATATTTGTTAAAGCTGTCACCATGTTGTGACAGTTTATTTGACAGATAATCGGTGAAAACAATCAATCTCCTCCACCTCGTCCCTGAACTACTATTGCGAGCTAAAATAATGACCAAAAAACCAATCAGAACCAGGAGGAGGGTCTTAGTGCTGCCAATCAACTTCATTCACTCACTGCTAAATGTGCTAATGGTGGAGAAACAACATTACAGGAAAAATGTTTATCTGCCATCACTGCTAGCTATGCTAACTAGACTAAGCATTGATAACAGGCTGGGCCAGTTGCAGCATAAGGATGAGCAGCACCACATGAGATTATGATTGACAGCACTGAAACTCTCCTGCCACTGACTGGTTGTTTCTAGCAATTTTAGAAAGCAGAAGAAATAGATTTTTCACAGATTATCTCTCGTACTGTACTGTCACAACATACGGTATGAATATGTGAAAAAAATAAATAAATACATTTTATAAAAGTTACATACTGCAGCTTTAATTTCACTTAGGAGAGGACGGGTCAGGAGGGACGTGGGCTAGAGTTGCTAAGTTCTAGCTGTTAAGTGGTAAAAGGTACAAGGACATGTTAAATATGTGAATATTTTGGAATATTTGGGAAGTTGCTTTTGATAATGAATTGATTTTAGGTTAAAGGGTTGACTCTTGCATGTTATCTTATTTATTATTGTGTTCTTATTACCTACATGCACCACAAATTTATAGTATCTTTCTGTAGGGAGCACAAGTGGTTCATGGATAGAGATTGTAGTAGAACTAGTGCTCTCCATGACACTAAGATAAAGCATAACTAACTATGGGCTTTAGGTTGCAGAAGCTCTTTGTTTCTGTCATAAAATCTTGCTTGCCACTGGTAAGCAAGCTTGGAAAATTTTTTAGGAATTTTGGGACTATGCTGAACTCAATTTCTTTTCGAGTTTCATGGAAGATTAATGAGCTTGTGCTTTGTGAGACTTCTTGATAGCTTCTCTGAAAAAGTACTCAGTGTCCAATCAGAAATATAAAAGGAAGCTCAGACTCAGTTGTCAAGCTGAATTGATACACTCTTTGACTGGACTTTCCATTTCCTGCTAACAGAGATTAGACTAATTGTGAATCAAACCAAATGATTAACTTGACCACATTTTGAAAGCTTTCAAAGCATTTCAATTAACATGCAGGATACCTCTAAATGAAGGAATCTAAATGAGATCATATTGTGCTATAGCCAAAAGAAATGTGATTAGTTGATTTATGTGTGTTTATGATGAATGATTTATTCTTATTAAATGTGCCTAGCTCATTATTAATCAGCCACAAATGGAATATTGATGCAGCACAGCAGTTAATGAATGTGCTTATTAAACCAAGCCAATGCTGTTAACATTCCCCACATGCAATTTAATTATCTTCTTTCACCCTTGCTCTAATTATCTCTGATATTTTTTATCTTCACAAGGTTTGATAACTATCTTATGCTAACGGCTTACCGCCAAGACTTGACTGAGAGAAACTACAGTGTCTTCTCTTGGTAGGTTTGCTCTTTTACCAAACTTGTTCTCTCAATCTATGATGGATTAATAAAAAGTCATTCATGAAATTGTTCACTTGTCAAAGCAAATGTGCATTGCACTCACTTATTTATTTGTAAAAATTCTGGAAAGCAAGCACCCTTTTCCTTCCACTTTTCCACAGCTATGTGCTACTCTGTCTTGGTTTGTTACATAAAAACTCCAATAAATTGCAATGAGATTTATTAGTTTGTGGTTGTGTAGGAAATTTGCAAAAGCTCCAGATTTATTAATGCTTCAGCAAGACACTCTACTCTTTCTTCTTGAGCACATACAAATATGCATGAGCTGTGTAATAAAGAACCTTGGTGACATATTAAAACCTTTCATGTCTTCATTTACCATTGAAACATAGTTTGTTGATTTTGAAGAATCAGCCAAAAATATCAAATTTGATGTTTAGAAATTTAGTGATTAATATAAATGAAGTAATTTTCTAAAATACACAGTACTTGTCACAAACAGAAGCCAAAGTCATAGTTTCCACTGTAAGTAAAGTAACTTATTCTTGTCAAGTGGAATTCATGTCTATTTTAGGATGGAAAGTAAGGAGAGTAAAACCACATGGTTCTGAAATAATGGTCAAACAATCTTTATGTGTGTGTGCGTGCTGCTTGAGTAGGGGGAGGGGATAATGGCTTTAATTTGCATGCTTGAAAAGAATAATGAAGTAATGTGATGTTTATCTTTTCTGAAGAGTTAAATTTCTGCTGGCAGAGACCCAAAGCTCACCATGACATAACATAATGAACAGAAACTTGTACATGGGCCGGGGTATGCAATGGGAGCAGATGTGCATGAGTCCAAGATTAGAGGGAGTAACAAAGTGGGGAGGGTGGATCAGGGAGAGCGTCTGTTGTGATGGGATATGGATTGATCTGTGTCTGATTCTGCGTGTGTGTGTTTATGTTGGGGTAGGGATGGTGAAGTGGGATGGACATGAGGGGTAGTGGGGGTTATACTCAATGATTTATTCATTAAGTTCAAGCCTGTGTTTGTTTGTTGACCCTTAGCAGTAAGCTAGAAAGACACTGTTCAACCCGCACTCCGTTTTTTGTCTTTGTTCATCATAGCGCCATAATGTTTGTGACATTACATTAGCCATCTCATTCTGAACAGATCTACATTGTGTACGCACGCCATTCATGTGGTAATGAAGGCAATAAACCCACTTTTATTCCCACTAACTCGAGCCTTCTGAAAGTGGAGACTGCAGGAAAAATACTGCAGAGAAATTACCATGCCCAAGAGGTTCTGGTTCCTGAAATAAGATGATGATGTAAAAAGGGTCAGCTGCTAATCTTTATTCCCTAAGTAAAGCTCTCATTCATTATGTAACAGTTTACATTTGCATTCAGGCTACAGAGCAATGCTCCAAAAACATTCAAAGCCATAGAAAACATCAATTTAGTATTACTTCCTCTATGCCTTCTTTTGTCTGGAGGGAAGAACATTTTTATTACATATTGGTTAACAAAGAAGTGCAGATATTAAAGGGAGGCTATTATGTATGTTACAGGCACATGGTGCCACTTTGTCGCACAATCAAGTAACTATCTTCCTTTAAGTTGTGAATAAATGCTTTATATATCAATCAAAACTTTTTAAAAATTTGACAGTCTTAGTCACGACCCGTCTAATAAAGTGTTACCTGAAGCTCATGCAATTTCAGACGTTTTGCCTTTAGCATGTCATCATAACAATGCTCCACAATTATGCCATTTACAGCCATTTGTATAACTAGTTTGTATGTGCGGACGAGCAGTTCCACCAGGTGTTTTCTAGTTACTGAAAATAGAAAGGGAAGATGTCGGCTGAGGAGTGAGACTCACATATACTTCCTATATTTGCTGTGGTCTCATGTTTTTTTTTTTTTTTTTTTTGAAAGTTTTTAATGCAACCTTTACATGCTTTCAGTTTGTCTCCAGAAAAGTAAAATGAGTTTTGTTACATACAAAGCTTTTATTCAAAGTCCCCATGGATTAAGAAACATTTGTAAAATTAGGTGAGAAAGTTGTTTTTAAATCCTGTCAAACACGGTGGAATTTAATGTCAGATTCACAGATGGAGATGAAAATACAGTTAGGGCCAGAAATATTTGGACAGTAACACAATATTTGTGAGTTGGGCTCTGCATGCCACCGCATTGGATTTGAAATGAAACCTCTACAACAGAATTCAAGTGCAGATTGTAACGTTTAATTTAAAGGGTTGAACAAAAATATCTGATAGAAAATGTAGGAATTGTACACATTTGTTTACAAACACTCCACATTTTAGGAGCTCAAAGTAATTGGACATATAAACATAACCCAAACAAAAAAGTTTTTTCTCAATATTTTGTTGCGAATTCTTTGGAGGCAATCACTGCCTTAAGTCTGGAACCCATGGACATCACCAAACGCTGGGTTTCCTCCTTCTTAATGCTTTGCCAGGCCTTTACAGCCGCAGCCTTCAGGTCTTGCTTGTTAGTGGGTCTTTCCGTCTGAAGTCTGGATTTGAGCAAGTGAAATGCATGCTCAATTGGGTTAAGATCTGGTGATTGACTTGGCCATTGCAGAATATTCCACCTTTTTGCTCTCATGAACTCCTGGGTAGCTTTGGCTGTATGCTTGGGGTCATTATCCATCCATTATCCAAGCGCCGTCCAATCAACTTTGCAGCATTTGGCTGAATCTGGGCTGACAGTATATCCCGGTACACTTCAGAATTCATCCGGCTACTCTTGTCTGCTGTTATGTCATCAATAAACACAAGTGACCCAGTGCCATTGAAAGCCATGCATGCCCATGCCATCACATTGCCTCCACCATGTTTTATAGAGGATGTGGTGTGCCTTGGATCATGTGCCGTTCCCTTTCTTCTCCAAACTTTTTTCTTCCCATCATTCTGGTACAGGTTGATCTTTGTCTCATCTGTCCTTAGAATACTTTTCCAGAACTGGGCTGGCTTCTTGAGGTGTTTTTGGGAAAATTTAACTCTGGTCTGTCTACTTTTGGAATTGATGAATGGTTTGCATCTACATGTGAACCCTTTGTATTTGCTTTCATGGAGTCTTCTCTTTACTGTTGACTTAGAGACAGATACACCTACTTCCCTGAGAGTGTTCTGGACCTCAGTTGATGTTGTGAACGGTTCTTCTTCACCAAAGAAAGTATGCGACGATCATCCACCACTGTTGTCTTCCGTGGACGCCCAGCCTTTTTGAGTTCCCAAGCTCACCAGTCAATTCCTTTTTCCTCAGAATGTACCAGACTGTTGATTTTGCTACTCCAAGCATGTCTGCTATCTCTCTGATGGATTTTTTCCTTTTTTTCAGCCTCAGGATGTTCTGCTTCACCTCAATTGAGAGCTCCTTTGACCGCATGTTGTCTGGTCACAGCAACAGCTTCCAAATGCAAAACCACACACCTGGAAACAACCCCAGACCTTTTAACTACTTACTTGATTACAGGTTAACGAGGGAAAGGCCTTTTGAGTTAATTGCAGCCTTTAGAGTCCATTGTCCAATTACTTTTGGTCCCTTGAAAAAGAGGAGGCTCTGCATTACAGAGCTATGATTCCTAAACCCTTTCTCCGATTTGGATGTGGAAACTCTCATATTGCAGCTGGGAGTGTGCACTTTCAGCCCATATTATATATAAATTGTATTTCTGAACATATTTTTGTCAACAGCTAAAATAACAAAACCTGTGTCACTGTCCAAATATTTCTGGCCCTAACTGTATATAAGGTTATATTGCAGCAATTACTGGTTTAACTGTTTAAGCAAGAAGTATCGCCATGAGTAACAGGTTGAACAAATGTACAGGCAAAGAAAGCAGCTGATGGAAAATGAAGGAACTAAACTACTTAAAAATACTGGGGAGGAGATCAAGGACATAGGAATCAGGTGAGTCTAATCAACAGAATGCACAGCTGGGTTATGAGGGAGGAATGTGCACACACAATGAATACAAAGGGATCTGGGGGGACTAGATGATAACAGAGTACAAGAGAAACAGAAATCTATCAAAGAGCACAGAGAAACCTTTCAGGTTGAAGAAAGCACGAACCTGAAATACAATCCCAACAGTGTTTAGCACAAATTGGCTTTCTTTTCTAAAAGAAAATAACAGCAAAATCATATTTCTCTAAACTTTTACAACTTTTCAGTCTGACTTTATTGATGTCACAATCAAGAATGAATTGTGAAGATTGAGAAATATGATTTACTTCATGGGATTTTGGAATATGTCAATTAGTTTCAACAATCTCTGATTTGTTTACACCAATATCCTGTGCATTCTACACACAGCAACACAAGAAATATATGATGAATATAGAAAGATAAAACTCATAGAATGACATTAATTTCAGAGTCCAGTGTGAATATGTATTCCAAAAAACCATTTCATCATGCAAAACACAAAACATTATGTCAAGTAAAAGTGGTATTAATTTTTACTGAGTTGGAAATCAATAATAATCAATAATCTTTAGAGAATATATTCTGAATCGATCAGTTACCAGATTGCTATATAACTTAAAAACTTGGAGAGTCACCACTCACAAAATGGTGTCTTAAGCAAATGCAAGTAACATAATGTTTTGTTTAAACAATTTATTTTAAGTTCAACTCTGTAAATAATAACGCCGGTGTTCTGCTCCATCTGACTGTAATTCAGTTCAGTGTTTTGGTTCTCATCTGGTCAGCAAATCATACCACTGAAGTGGAAGAGTGCAGCCCAACCCACCATTATTCATTGCTTTTTAAACATCATGTCTTGTCTGAATCTTAAAAAGATTCACAGTTCTATTCAGAACCACAATGACAAATTTAATGAGATCTGTAGTCCTCTCCTGACATATTATTGAATTCCTCAACTCATAGATGTGCTTGCTGCTGAGTTATAATTAGATTTGTTTCATGTGGGTTTGATTATCTATCTTTCTTCAGCACAGGATCATGGTGACACATCCACATCAGCAAGATGTGGCACTAGTCAGAAGAAATGCCTGAACTTCTTAAAATGTAAATCTGAAACTGTATCATTCAAAAGTTATCTGTGTATGAGTCTATCTAGAAGCCATTTTGTATGCATTTGCTGCTCCTACTGTTTTCTTTTTCGCTACTGACTGCTTTCCTGGAATGAATGGGGTGAAAGCTTTTGTTTTGTGTGTGTTTCCTATTAAAAATATGAGGAAAAAACTTTTAACAAAGTATATAATTTAAACATTTAAATTAAAACAGATTCACGTTTACTGTCAATCGATTTACCCAAAAGAACACAGAACTTGAATCCATTTTATTATACAAAACAAAGCAATGAGTGAGTAAAATATGTCAAAACAGAAGTAAGTTACTCTGGTCTGACATTTTGTGAATTCTGCAATTCCAAAGCACGACGCAAAATGGAGCTAAGTTAAATGCAACACATTGTTCAATGAATTGCCAGCCTGTGGAGAACCAATAGCTGTGGTTGGAGTCTTCCCTCTGAAAAGGTTTGAATAATCATCACAAGCTGGACAGAATGGCAACAATCCAAAATGGATGCACAGTTAGCAATCTCTTTACAGGAGGATAACATCAGCACTACACAATAGTTGTGGTCGGGTGAAATAGACAGCCCCCTTTCTATTTCCATCCCGTCTTCACAAAGGTGTCTGACATCATCTAAACAGTGAAGCCTATTTGTAACTAGGTTACTAGCTATCTTTCATCTGTAATTGAGAGCAAGCAGCTCAAGTCAGAAGTGTATCAACAGTATAAAATGTTGTTAGGCTTCCATCAAGCAGCCTCTAAAGGGAATTAATAGCTATCATCTGAGAGGAACAGGGAGCCTCAGTCAGACTGGAAAGGGAGGTGGTAGTGACAGTGAAAGATGTTCCCCTGGAGTTGTTGTCACAGCACAGGAAGGAGAAAGAGAGAGAATGCATGTGGTCACATACCCGAACTGGCATTATCTTCCCTGTGAGGACACAGCACAAACATTCTTCCCTCAAACAAACATTTGATACATTCAGCAGCCATGCAGCAAAAGTGAATTTTCAATGAAGGCATGACTCTTGCTCACATAACCAACTGTACCTCCTGTACACACACACTCACACACACAAGCATATACAGGTATATTTTTGATTCAAATTTTTTAATCTAGTCAATTGTAGAGTCTTTAATTAATCAAAATTGCTCACATTTTAATTGAAAGTCATCTATCAACAAAATATGTGGAAAAACATTAATGATTTAGTAATAATTGTGGCTAAATTATTGAATAAATAGACAACAATAAATTTATTGATTGTTTCTAATCTGTTATTTAGGTTATTCAACCATCAGATTGGTGCACATTCAGGACTCATGAATGCAAAAAATAAAAAGGTTACATTAACATTAATTACATTGACATTTTTAATGCATTAAATCTGCAATACACCTGCTCAGAAAGTATAAAATACATGGATTCCATAGTCCTGTTATGACTATGAATTGATTGTTTCTTTGGGGTTTTTCTCTTCAGTAACACAACATGCAGCTCCTTTTCTGGTTTTGTTACATCTTTGTAAAATCTTTTTGCATCATCATCTGACTTCATATTTGCAAAGCATCTGTAAAGAAAACCTCCCACATCAGTGCAACAGTGCTGTAAAGCTAAACAAATGGATTAGAATGTACGAAATGTTTCACACTGATGGCAGGCGAGTGTGTATGCCGCAGGCACTCAGCATTTTGTTATAATGGGAATTTCAGTCTTGTCTTGTTTGCCTTGGAGCTGAACAACGTTGGTGCTCTGCTTGTGTGTGCTCTAATTACAGACAAGATTAGAGCGGGCAAATTAAACTGCTACCAGCCACTGTTTGTAATTGCCACAAGCAAATGTTTGTAATTATGAACAGATTGCTTTACTATCGATAATTAAAACAACAACACGACTTATTTAACGACTATCGGGAGATGGCACTCTGAAATTGACAAAGCAGAGCAGAGAAAATGATTTTTGCTTCATCTCATGTCTTGTATTTTCTGTGGATTCACAGATCTGTGCTCTTCTGCCTGTTTCCCAGGGCGGCATCCCATAGATGAGATGCGTTCTACTGGATTTTCTCCAGTTTAAACAAGCACAGTAAAGCCTGTGCTGATTGTGTCACTGTCACAGAGGTTTCTTTGCAGTGATTGCCCATTGTCTTTGGGGTAAGTAATGTACAAAGCAGTTGGTATTATTAGTTGTGCAACGGCAGACATAATCCCCCACCTGCTGTCAGTTAAGTCATACTGACACACAATATCAAGCTAAAGCAACTGACCTTGTCACTCTGCAAGTTAATGAACAGTTTTATGAGGCCACTGGCAACAAGCCCCAGCTCATCACCCAGCTCCACTTCTGCATCTTTCACCAGAACTCCTCAATGAGCAGGCTACATGTATTATAGCTGTGAGCTGCTAATGTATTTCACCTGAAGCCACTTCAATTTCTTTGTTCTCTTAAGGTTATTTGTGTTCCAAATGATTTAAACATAATGAAACATACTTCATCTTGAATGGATGCTGGATTAAAGATGAGTTTTGGTCAGGGGCAGACTGAGATTGAAATGGAGCCCCGCAGCTTGGTTTGGAGAGGGCTATTATCCAAACACATCGCAGATGAACGAGGAACTATAATTTTAAAACAAAGGCACGCTGAGCATTTTTCAGCAATCAAAACTATTGTGTGTGTTTTTAATGACAAAATGAAAAACAAAAATCAGTCAACAAAAGGAAGCCGTAATAACTTTCATCTACATGACAATAAGTAGATGATGGCTTCCCAGACTCTTTAGACCACAACAATTACAGTCAAAACCTGGGCTTTTTAACTGCTGGAAATATAAGAAATGACCTCAAACATATCCTTAAATTTCTCATGACAGATCTGGCAAATTGTTTTTTTTTCCAGGTGAGCTTCATGTCATGTCATCAAGGAGGTAAATTTTAGTGACAAAACTGGACCTAAAAAGAGATTATAGCAGTGCAATTAACAACCCTCAACAAAAAGATCCAAACAACATGAATGTTAAGCAACTCACTGTTGGATTTGGGAACTTCAGATCAAGTTTTCATTGAATTTGAGGCTGTAAAAAGGCCATGCACAGCCAGCAACTCCATTTTATAACTGTGCTGCAGGTCACATGCTTGTGAAGTTGGCTAAATTTCTGCAGTTTCTTTTTCTGTTATTTTTTTGTTTGTCATGTCGCGCCCCTTGTGAATAGTTCTGGTAGCCCCCAATAGGGGGTTGACTTCTTCTGGGACCTTTGCTGCCCAAAGAGCCCTGAGTTGTTGAGGCAAAGACTCCATAACACCCCAAAATGTGTACTGTGGTACCAAGACATCAGCAGCAGATCCTTGAAGTTCTGTACGTTGTGAGGTTGGGCTTCCCTGGATTGAACTTGTTTGTCCAGCACATCCAACAGATACCAAATTGGATTTTCTGTGGGATTCTGAGTCCAAGCCAACATCTCAGTAAGTTGTGCTCTTTAAATGATTCCTGAACCATGCTTTTTTTTTATGGCAGAGCGCATTATCCCACTGAAAAAGACTAGACATGAGGTGATTTATTTTCCAGGGTGTACATCGACTGCAGAAATTTTACGGTGGTAGCACGTGTCAACATTCACAAGGATGGCAGGACCCAAGGTTTCCCACCAGAACGCTGCCTTCAGGAGCTCTTTTTATATATTATTAACAACAAGCAGTGCAGTGTGTGTTCTGACAACTCTTGCATTGAGGTACCTTTAATTTTTTGCTTCTAACAGTTCAATCTTAAGAATACAATGTTCTCTTGTAGCCTAATCTGTCTTACCCATCAATACAACTGTGGTGTAGAGATAAAGAATGCTATGCACAGCACCAGTCTATGACGATAATAATTCACCTGATTGGTGTATAAATTAAGGCAGGTTGCAGCCACAAACATAATCTAATACCCAGCTTCCAAAGGAAAACTGCACATGTTATCAAACAATATTACAGCTCTAATTAAACAAATCACTGGAACAATTTCTTTTTAACACTTTATTTGACGGGTTGTGAATAAGACTGTCATGACACCGTCATAAACATAACATAGCATCTGTCATGAACGTGAGAAAGTCTTCATGAATATTTATAACTGTTGTCATTAAGTGTAATTTGGTAAATCATGACACTTTTAATACAAAGTTGACATTATTGAAAATGTCTTCGTTATGACAACTTGACATTAACTAAGAAATCACAATCTGTTATACAAGTATCACTGATTAAACTTTAAAAATTATGTAGCTTTATGTTATTAATCTTATTTTCTAAGTGAATTAGGCAAATTATATGTTACATGATCATTTAATGCTTCTCATTCCAATGGTGTTTATTGCATTTAAGTCAACTGGAAACTGATACACTATGACACTATGTTTAATGTCCAATAGTTATCAAAATATTGAGAAATAAATTGAAACACATTTAGTTATAGTCTTTAATGTATTTGTTTTACATTGAAGAAATGTGGAGTGAAAGCATTTTAAATCCAGTGCTTTGGTACATTTAATACTTCTTTGATTCATTATGTTCACAACTGTTTTTTTTGTGTGTCTTATTTTTATGTCCTAATAATAAGGCCTTGATACAAACACAGTTTGTGTTTCATTTTGTTATGGACCTGTAGCAAAAGTGCCAAGAGTTGTGATGTGTTTGATTTTATTAGAGATGAGATTTAGCACATACATGCTACATTACTGCAACAGAACTCCCATTTCTCATCTGTGGGAGAAAATGAAACTGTGATGAAATGTAATATAGTCCCCCTCAGGCAGAACTGGAGGGACTGGGAATTGCACTACAATAAATCTAATGGATATTACTGCACTCAGTCCTCCCTCCCACCCTCTCTCTGTTTTTCACTCCCTATTTCTCTCCCTCAACCCCTTTTACCTTTTTTCTCTACTTTTCATTCTCTCTAGCCGTATGTGAGCATATAGAGGTTACACATAACTTTCATGCACTCACACAGACTGTGACACATGAAGAATTACATCTGTTTGAAGAACTTTCCCCGATTCCACAAAAATAAAACCATGTTTAGCATCAGTTCCATTTTGGAACATCTTAATGGGTTTAAATTAGCCAACCTGAAAACTAATGGAGTGCTGTAGAAGCTTTTTCCTTTTTCTGTTATAAACTCCATTCATCCGCCCTTACATCATCTTCTGCTTATCCAGGGTCGTTGCAAGAGGCAGCAGCATAAGCAAAGAGGTCCAGACTTCCCTCTACACGGCCACTTGGTCCAGTTCCTCTGGGGGAATCTTCCTCTGGGTCTTCTCCCAGTGGGTTGTGTCTGGATCACCTCACTGGACTTGCTTCCAGCAGGCATCCTAACCAGCCATCTCAACTGGTGCCTCTTGATGTGGAGAAATAGTGTCTCTAATCTGAGTGCCTCCCATATGACCAGGCATCAGACACCCTACAGAAAAATCTTATTTTATCTGCTTGTATCCATGATCTTGTTCTTTAGGTCACTACCCAAAACACATGAGCGCAGAAATGTAGATGGAACGCCAAATTGAGATCTTCACCTTTTGGCTCAGTTCTCTCTTCACTACGACAGATCAGTACAGCGATTTGACCTCTAATTCCATTTTCCCCTCATTCGAGAACAAAAACCTGAGATAGTAGACAAGCCATTGCCTGCTTATGCAATTCTACTTGATTCAAATCTTGCTTCACAGCACAGTCTAGGTTTTCTCCAGCAGACTTGGATTCCTCTGATAGAATTTCAAACAGGCCAACCAGCAAACAGAAGAAGTTGCAAAAAATGTTGTTGATTTTCTGAAGTGCTTTTGATTTGTATTTTGCCTATAGTTTTTTAAATGACTATAAAGGAAGTGAACAAAGCATGTGTTGGCAATGCCTCCAAATGTTGTATTCGCGTTGACTCTTGCCTCATTCAGCTCCTCTCTTTCAACTTCACTTAAGTCTGACAGCGTCGAACTGGCGCGTTACATACATCTGAGACAAACGTTAGCTTTAAAACATTAGATTCCAGAAAGAAGTTATTTCTCAGTACCTTTGTACCAATCAAAGTGAGGGTCAAGGGGCAGGTTTTTGCCAGGCTGCAGATATTTGAGCTTCTCCACTTGGGCCAGAACTCCTTCCCCAACCTGGAGAAGGCACTCTGCCTTTTTCTGGCTCAAGACCATGGTCTCAGATTTAGAGGCACTGATCCATCTAGACATACATAATATACAAGATAATTTGGATCTTGATCAGATTTAATGAATGGGCATAAAAGAAGAAATAAGTTACATTATTACCCTATAAATCACCTTTTTTCCAGTTGTTAACTTTAAAGACATTTTTAATTAAAGCCTCATCTCATGATGAGACAATGCCTTGGTAGCCATCTAAGTCAAAAACAATCCCCTATACAATGTGTCATGATGCTCAATGCACACCATCCATTACATGGTACGCATAGTTTTTATCTGTCTAGCCATATAACATTTGCAGATTTCTTTATTACATACTAAATATTGACAATTCAATTCCTGCATGACCTTAGATAATTACAGAGTAAAGGGGTGAGTGAAAAACATTTACAACATTGATTTGAAATTCTGAGAGTTTTGTTAATTAAACTGTAACAGTAGCAGTCTGTCACATATAGGAAGAGCTACCTTTTTTCAAGGTAATAACACTGTGTAACAAAATATATACAGTGCCAGGCAACCTCATCAGCACCTCCGGTATAGAAGTGTCAAAAAGCTGGCCTGGATAAGCTCTGTTTTTGTGTCGTCTTACCAAAGCATATCGTTTCAGTTAAATTCACAGTAGAGTAGAGTTTAAGGGCTTCATAAATAAAATGTATTTGGATTTTTATAATGTTTTTCTTTTTTTTAATCACAACTTAATAGCAACTTGCTAGTGCACCAATTTGTGAAAAAATCTCCTCTATTTTATTATTTTATTAAATATGGGACGCATTTAGACACCTTTGAAGGAATCAGACTTATTTTCCCAGCCTTTGTTGTGGTGAAAAATTCCTTAATTACAAAGAAGACATGCATCAAAACTCATGTATGCAATGTCAAAGCAGTAAAAATGTAGATTTAGTGATTTAGTCTCTTAAAATCCATATTTTTTCCCCGCTCCTTTTTAAACCAGCCATGACATGGAAATATATTATCTCACTTTAAGTATTTGAATTCATATTGTTAAAAGCATCAGCAGATCGTCGCTTTCCTCTGGGATAGATTCTCTCTGGCCTGGACACTTAAATCCAGATGGCCAAGTCTTATAGCCATCTGTGGCTACAAATGAAACATACACATACACAAAATCAGTCAGTGATCACAAAGTCTGTAAAGAAATTAGGGATTTCATTGGTGTAAAAACTGTGATTAAAAAAAGTCCAATTGGTTTTACACTGGAAAATTGGATGAAAAATATAATGGGACTTGTATATTTGAGCTGGTAGCTGTAATTGGAGTGTATTGAATGTCCCTGTTGTTGTATTTCTCTATGCCAGAAAGAAGGAAAGAAAATTGGAGGGGAATGAATAGAGTAATAGCTTTAACAGCGTTCAGTCTTGACAAAAAGAAAAACATTTTCTTTTCCTTACTTATATTACGTACTATAATGACACAAGCGCCAAGAATTTCTGCAATGGTAAAATATAAAAATACCTTATTTCTTACTCATGGTAATAATAAGAACAGTGTACAAAACAATAATAACTAATTATGGTAGAAAACAAACATCTGCACTTTAATAAAAGCCTAAGTACTTTAAATTTACCTTTTTTCACTTTGCTCAAAAACACAAGATTAAAAATATTAGACATGCATATGTGTTTTTCTGATCATAAATGGAATTGGGTGAGAACTGAACGATTTAATCATTCCTCCACATAAAAAAGAGCCTACAAATAAAAGTGTTCAAAGGCCCTTTCAAATGTTCACCATTGAAATTTGGTGAATTTTTTGCCGCCATGCTTTTGAAGTGATTGCTGAGCATACAGTTCACAGAACCGCTCAATCGGAACAACGCCATCCCAGTCTTTGTTGTCATCTTCATTGTGCTTTGCTGACCCTGAGCTTTTTCTAAAGAGCAGCATCCCACTCCTCCGATTAATGCCTCATTAGGCTCGATACTGACTGTGAGCAAGGGCGGCAAACATGCCTCATGTCTATTTAAGCTCGACGCCCACACCCGAACTTTAACCACGCAGGGAGATATTATTAAGAAGCCCAAACCTGGGCACTATTAAAATCCCTTTTTTCTCACACCCTTTATTCTGTAGCAGGGGCAGAGTGCATCTACAAGTCTTTTTTTTTCTAGTGTGGCTTATTTGTGACCTATTCATGCTGTTGTCTAATGCTTCTTTACAGCCTTCAATCATGCCAGCCAACAAGAAAACAATAATTTCACTCTCTTGTAGCAAGTTAATCGAAGGGTTACTTTGCTTATTGTCCCATGTTCCATGAATTATACTCTCAGACTTACTGAAAACAAAATCCTCTCATTGTGCTAAGTAACAATTTGTCAGCACAATCTCTCTAGGACTCTGTGTTTGAAGATACATCATTAAAAAAATTCTCCTTACTTTTGCAAAATGAAAATAAAGAATTAATCTAAGGAGAAATCTATTCCTTCATACTGAATGATCTCATCACTAATTACAAAAGGAAATGGATTTTCTGTTGTTAATTATTAAGATTTATCTATCACCAATAAAAACTAATTACATTCCAGGAAAGAAAACTCAATGAGAAATAATCAAGAATTAATTTTACTGTAAATCTCACTAAGGTCTACTTACTTTTGATTCAATTAAGCAAAAAGAGATGAGTAAACAAAGACAAACAGAAAGACACAAACTGTAACTAGTCTTCAAAGTACTTGTCACAGATTGAAAAAAATGCTCAACATCTTACTTAAAATCTACATCCAAATTATTGTTCAAAACTTTATTGGCGTCCAAGGAGTTTAAAGAAAAGGGTTTTTAACATCAAACTGAGGGATAATCCAAAGACCTTCTCTGTGGATTTTAGCACAGCTTTTTTGAATGTATTGATTATTTCCCACTTTGGAAACAGAGCTATGAAAGAAAAATGCTAATAAATAAAGGTAATAAGACGACATTGAGCCCAGGCTTTTGGTGCATGAGGAAGAAAAATGTGAATCTTGCACATTTATATGAAAGAAAAAAAAATTAACGTGGCAAAAATATACATAGCAAACAAAAGTATTTATCACAATCACATCTTGAGAGGATGATTAGTCCTGACTAAGATTCACTTTTTTGAAGGTTCTTCAGTTCTTTTGCTGTATCTGATTCTACGAACTCCAGCAACTCATTTAATATTGAAGCTTTTGCTTAATGAGTCAGAAGCAGATTTGGGTAAAAAGTGGGAAATATGACAAATTAGACATGCAGAAGTTTGAGACATATAGCAATTTGTTTTATTTTAGAAGCTTTTCTAAATTGCCAAAAGAGGAGCACTTGCATACTAAAACTTTAACGTGAATATTGACTGGCATTCAGACCAAACCAAATTTTGGAGGTCAGCAATAGAAAGTGAGTCTCGCATAAGCAAGACTTTTAGTTCTCCTTCCAGCTATCTCTGGTGCAACGAGATCCACCTTGTTTACTTTATACAAAGGATTCTAATCCTTAAAAAATAATGCATAAAACAAAACACATAAAAACGTAAGTTACACCAGCGACATGGGATAGAGAGAGTTTCAGGTATATCTAAAAAGTTTGGAAATATGTTAATTCATTCATTTTTACATCTGATTTTCTGATGTTTAAAACAGTACTTTTACTGAAAACCAAATATCTGGTGAATGTTTAGAAAAAATGTAGTAAAACTATCAAAAACTTTATTTTCTTTCAGTCCAAAGACGGTTAATTCATCTGATTAGCTGACAGCTGCACAAATAAAGCACAAATGTCATACTTTCATCCTGTTTGTCATTTTTCATGACAACCCGGCAATAATAACCTACTTACTCAAAATGCACTTAATGATTTTTTTTCCTTTGTGAGCTGCTTATGCCACCAGAGAGCATAAATATAAACATAAGAGGCTTTTAAGTGCAGACTGACCTGCTGTCAGACTGCTGGATGTGAATTTCCCTCATGGGTCCAAGATGAAGTGCTGAACCTGTCAGTCGGGATGGCTTCATGCTTACAGTCTGTTTCTGGGAACCATAAATATACGGTCAAATTGTAAAATCCCACACATATGGTCCACTAAGTCAAATAAACACGGGTTATGTATGGCAAGTGATGCCTTTTAAAATAGTTTTTTTTATCAGTAAACCATGTTAATGCTTGAATTGATGTGAACAATTACAAATGTTTTCTAAGTTTAGCAAATCATAAATATAGATTTTTGACTCATATCTAATTATGGGGTACGGTTTGCTTTTACCTCTTAGCGAAACAAATTTTTAATTTATATGTGTATATTTATGCATAGGAGGAAACATCCTGTTTGTTTCAGAAACATCCAGGACTTTCACATAAAAACTTAGAGTACTAAGGTTTTTTTTTTCTTTTTTACCACACATTTTGTGGTGACTTGAATAATAAAAATCTTTCAACCAATCATAGTCATTGCCACAATCAGCCCTTGTGTTTTTGCCTCTTAGTTTTTGAAGGCGTTATAACTCAAATAAAATCCAGTCTCACGGGTATAAAAAGAGAGGTGATGAGGTGATCCAGTAATTTACTCCAGATGTAGATTCATAATGGTCCAACCAGATGGTTATTATTGTAAGTAATTTACTTTTGTCCAGACTCAGAAATGAGTGTTTGAAACCAGAGATGTGAAAAAACGTTCTTTTTTTTTAAATTTTGGTTAACGCTTTTCATTTTTACATCTGTTTTGTGTTCATAATACTTTTAAAACCACAACATAAATCATTAATTTATGATTTGCTTGAATTAGATTTTTAACCATTTGGAATAAAGGAAAAGGAAGAGCAGCGCTTTAAAAAGATGAAATGTTCTCTCTTTATGTTCTACTGTAGGGGTGTAAAGCCTATTGCAGAAACAAAGAGGAGAAAGTTTGGTTTCACCTGAAGCAGGCTGGGTGCAATAATTTGCTCCTTTTGCATAACACACACTTCTGCTGCATTGAGTGCATTACAGACAAACTTTGTTAGCAGATAGAAACACATTTTTTATTTAGTATATGTATTTATTAACAGATAATCTGCAACATAATTCTTGACTGTAGCATGCACAGTAGTTTTGTGTAACAACTACCAGAGAAGAATACAAACTAAATATAAATGTGAGTCCAAAAAATACCTGGTGGGCCTCCAGTTTAAACACAACTGATATATATATTTTTTTAAATGAAAGTTATTTCTGCAAATATTTTTCTCTCGAGTTGCAGTGCTTTGCTCAGTGTATTTTAGCCCTTGAGCTTTTCCACATTTCCATTTACAGCACAATTGGACAGTGGAGTGAAAATAAACCTCCATTTCAAATTTTCCTTACGAACAAAAGATCTGACTGTGTAATGTAATAAGACCAGAAACAACATGGTTATTAGTCAGGTCCACTGGATGCATTCGGATGTATTGTCATTGGTAAGTTTAGTCCACCTCTATATTTCAAAATAATGTATTATTTAAAAAAATATAAATTATTCATAAAAATTGTAAATCCAGCTGTATTTATAGCCTGAGAGGATAGTGAGACAACATGCACGGGCAAACTTCACAAAGACCACGGAACAAAGCAGATACGACATAGTTTAGTTTTGAACATATTCACTATTGGACTGTTCAATCTGTTATCTGAAAATAGACAGAATGTGGCACAATTGCAAGATCCAATAACGTTACATAACAATTAAGAAAATAATCTAAAAGACTGAAAGGAACAACTGAACAAAAATAAGTGTTTGCAAGGTTCATCTGCTCTCATGCAAACACAGACAAGAAGCAGTTTTCCTCACAGCAAACATCTACAGATTTGCAAGTCAAGCTTCCATGCTAAAGGTCGGGTTAAATATTAACAACAGGAGGAAGTAAGTATTTGGAGCGCACAGCAGAACAAATTTCTGGAAACTGTTCTGAAATGCGGCTCTCTTTCCTTCAACATCTGAAGTTGTTCTTGTGCATAATTAAAGTCGAGCACAATGGATCCAGCTCAGCACTTCAGAGCAGGATACAATCTCCAACTTTTTTACTGGCTTAGCATCCACACAGCACAGTGAGGTTCACAGGGGAACTGGTGGAGCAGTGTCAATCCAGCAGAACGTGTTGGAAAAGATTACAGAAGTCAAATGGCCTTTTCTCCCATTGTGGCTGCTAAACTGATCTTGACAGCCAGTCATAGTCGCTGAAACTCCACACTGCCTTCACCCCCACCAAATCTATAAACCGAAGCACAAAAATCTTTGAGATGTTTGTCTGGGAGTGGTTGTTCTGGATTTCCCCTTAATCCTCGCCCTGCCTGACCACCTATTCATGAGTAATAGCTTTGCTTCTAAACTGTGCTGCATTATCCCCCCTTTTCTTTTCATTTTTTTTAAGCCACAGTGGTCACTTGTCGCGTGATTAGCGAGCAAAAGACAGAGCTGAACTGGAATTAAAAACAAATAACAGTGTGGTAAATGACCTGGATGTTTGGTCAGAACAAGGAAAAGGGGGCAGAGTCTGTTCCAGGCAGCCATGCTCACCAGGACTCAGACAATGGACCTCATCGGCCCTGATGTAGCTTGACAAGTGAATGACATGCTGAATGGTTGCCATGGGAACAAATGTGTTGAATTTTATGCATGCATATCTTGTTTTGCCCCCTCCCACCCTCTTCTTTTTCTCTTTTTTTTCACGACTGGGTAGATTTGACTAATGGTTTGCTGACTCTGAACAGGGTACTGGATGGGGTGCCGCACGGGGAGCGCCCTTTTTTTCCACAGCTCCATCGGACACTGTGGTCCAGCTTAATGTTAACGCCTCCAAGAGTCTTAGCCTGGCACAGCTAGAGCTCAGGAGGGAAGGATTCTGTGTGAATAGACATCAGTGCATTAGCTCCAAGAGGAAGGGGGTTTCCACAGATAATGATCTAATAACAAATTCACCAGCTCACTTCGCTGGACTTCAACCCCTGCAGATTGCTTTGGATTTTAGAGAAAGACAGCTGAAAAACCACATGCACTATGAAGAGAACTGTTAGGATTTAACTACATTGTATGTCTGTTTACACATGATTCAGCTCTTAGTGCATCTGGCAGTGATTTTTGAACACAAGCCAACAGTCATCTGTCCGTGGCTCTCCTGGTTTCATCTGAAAAATTAAGAAAAAAAACAACAACAACTTAACTTACATTCCATAAATATAATTTTCTTTCTTTATTATTTGTTTGTATGGTAATTTTCTTCAAATTACTATTTATTTTATTTAGGCAAAGATTTTAAGGTTTTTTCACACCTGATAGTCCAGTAGACTTAGTTCGATTGGGCACCAAAATTGCAGCATTTGCTAAATTTTTGGCTCCTGCAGTTCACTTTCACACTGCACTGTCAAATGATCCAAAATGAAAAACCAGTTCACTTCTTCACCTATGGTGGTGCTGCACCAAGAACAGCAGTGCTTCTTCAGAAGTTTTGCACCAAAACCTCTGAAGAACGTCTTTTTTCACAAAATGTAAACATAAATGGATGTTAGCAGTTGTAGTATTTCTATATTGATTTTGTAAAAGACAGCGAGCCGTTTCTCCTGCTCGGCTCTTGTTTGTTTTGGTTCTATTGACCCCGAATGCTCTGCGCTGTAGTCCACTTCTGGCTTTGGGAGCGGTCTCCAGTCCGCATCCATCCACATATGCATTCAAACCACGCCAGAGTTCACTTTAATCAAATGTGTGATACCATTAAATGTTTTCTGTATAGCAGGCTTTCAGATATACATGACTCAAAGGTTTGTTCTTTTTCTTTTTACTCAATTTTCTACAGTTTATCATTGCTTACATTGACTCCTGCCTTCTTTAATTTGTTTTACCAGGAGGGTCATGCAAATTTCCCTTTCTCACTGCTTGATTGTCAAACTTTAAATCAATCCTCATCATGAGTTATTTTTCTGTTGTATTTCTTGGTTTGCAAAGGCTTATTTTCCTTTTTTAGGGTTTGAACACTGAAGTTTTATGGATTTTCTTCTGTCCTACTTACATTCACTATTTTGTTTGGACTACAGACTTTATTTCTATGCTGACAATCTTTCTAACTTGCCCAGAGCCCTTCAAGCAAAACCTATCTAACAAAAAAATGGATCAAGCCCAAAAATGAAAGTTCTTCAGTGAAGCTTTGGAGCTTCGCCAAATCAGACAACAGCATTTCTCCTCTCTGCTTCTCTGACCGCACCCAGTGGATCAGTTCAGAACAAAAAATATATGCAAAACATTCTTGTAGAAAACATCATTTGGTTTTTGTCATTTATTTATTTGCTAAGTCTTAACGAATGATAGAGGACAACTCTTGTTTCAAGCCAGAACTTTGTCCATCAATTTGCCCTTTGATACCTTAATTATATGCTTTCTGTTTGCTTCACTGATTAAAATGACTCAATAAGTTCAATCAATAACCTGTTTTGAACTAATGCTGCTTTTGCTTTTTCTCTGAGGGCAGAATTTTTGTCTTGGACTGATTTCATATTTGAATCATTGACCTCACAAAGGGGTTGCTAATTGTTGTACTTATTGACCAATATGACTCCTATTAGTCGATAACATCTTTCCCTCCATTTTACATGTTCAAACGGTAAAGGAACATTGTTTGAAAAATAAATTCTGCAGTGCTGTGTGCTATTGTTACTGTGATATAAACAGTCAGAAGTAGTAATGGTCAGTTTATCTCTGTACATTTGACTCTATTATATCTATGGCAGCATTGTTGCAGATCCTCATTGGGCTTTCAACTTTCCAAACTGAAATTTTGACTTTGGTTGTCATTCTTTTTGATTTTTCAAAGTTGGTAAAAATTAAAAGTATCAATAGTATTGTACTCTAATCTTTTCGGTTTTCAAATATCTCTTCAACACAATAATAGGTAGAACAGAAATATCTTTGCTATGTTGGTTTTTTTGTAAAAATGGTAGGATAGAATTAATGCTTAGTTAGATTACTTTGTACCACTGTTTTTATATTTTTTGGGAAAAAATATTTTGTATATTTTTCACATTTAAAGTAGTGCAATTCAAAATCTTCAGAAACTTAATTGGAAGATTGTAGTATAAGTTTGTTTTTGTTTGAGAATATTAGGATTTGCTTTGATTATCATTATACATAATCTAACTAATCTGTTAATGACCTGCAGGGACATCATTTCTGATATGTGAACAATTGTGATTAAGTAATAGTTCCTTCTTGGCTCCATTTGTTTACCATTTTTATTAAAATTATATTTAATAATGAACTCTTACTTTAAACCAGTAAGATCTTTTTTGATTATGTCAAAAACTTCAACCTTTGTAGAGCAGGAGAGTTGAAACCAGAGTGGGAATGTTGGTTAATATGTAACATATTGTTTGACGTGTTATCAGGGACCAGATAACTTATCTGAATCCTGCGCTATATTTAGCCTCTGAGCGTTGTTTGTTTCCATTTTATATGTCAGCACAAGGACAGAAATCAACGTTCAGGAAGAAGTAGCTCATAGAAAACAGATTCCCTCCCTGCACTGACTACAGGTTAACTCCTAATGGAAAAAAAAAAAAAAAAACATTTTGAGTTGTGTCGACCATCACAAAGCCCTGCTGATGAGTGAAGAGAATTGCAGTCTTCAACAATACTTCGATCAAACGCCTGACACAATGAAACTGAACACGTGAGCAAAATAGCTCTGAGATTAAACTGACATCTGAAACATTTTTCCTACCAGTTCCAATTTATTATTTTCACTCCTGGATAAAAGAAAGCAATCTTCCAACCCACGATTACACCTCTGAAGAAATCATATTTCAGGTAAGGTAAGATGTGTTTTGTGGACAGGATGAATATCTAAAGTGCCAATCATAGAGTGTACACACTCAAAAGCCAGTAATGCCAAATCACACATGGTATTGCATCCTCTATCATCAGTGAAGAAAAAATATATCCTTTATCAGCAACTAGATCAAAATCTCATACCACTGCAATTTGCTCAGAAAAATACAGCCCTTCTCTTGAACAGCATGCATCCCTGCACGTTATCTCCACACCACTTTACAGATAAAGCTACAAGATTCTTTGGACTACATTTTAGTATAACTATAGTCATTAACTTGCTTTAGCCACATTATCTCAAACAGTACTAAGAAACCCGTGAGATTGTGTTTTTGTAACCAGGATGTTGCCAACTTTTTAAAATGTATAATTTGACATTTTTTAATAAGTATGAAGGTTTGCTTTTTCATTTGCTGTAGTGATTTTGATATGCAATTTTAGGTTATATTAATGTACCTGACTAATTAGTGTCACATCCAGACTGTGCTCAATCTCAGTATGAGTGAAGTTACTGAAATAAATCACTTGAGCCCATTGTCAGCTAGCGTATGTGAACCGACTCAACAGAATGCCCCAGGAGAGTTGATTACTTATTTATACATAAGCCCAATGTAACTCCTGGCAGATTTATGTTTAAAGTAATCTTCTGACTTGACTAATATGTTTCTTATGATGGAAAGCAATACTTTGGAGTGGTCCAGCCAGAACCCCAACTTTAATCTGGGAGAGAATTTGCGGAGAAATGTGTAAAAAGGTGCTGAAGGAGTATAAATAATTTCTGCATGGAATGAAAATAAAAACTGATAAATTATTTATTTGTAAAACTCCTTTTATACCACAATATTACCTTTTGACAGATGCTTTGTTAGGTTCAATAAAAATCATTTTAAATCTAAATCTGCCAGAAGTAATAACAATTCTTGGCTTAAATGTAGCAGCACCAGGGATTGATGAGGATTTTTATGAAGGCTAATAGAGACCTCAGTTTCATAATTTCTGATTCAGAAAGATTCAAATCATTAACCGGAGCGAATGAGAAGCCAAGCAGATTTATTGGTAGGCATTCAAGACTTCTTTTTTTAAATTTTTTTTATGTTTTTTATTTTAGCAAATTTGAGTTACATTAAAACCGTAATGCATTTCAAAGAGTCGGGGACGCCATTGATTTGCACATTTAGTGAGTTTATGGTCATTATACAGGCCCCTACAGCTGATGTGTGGATATCACAAATCTCTGCTATTGTTTCAGTCAAAAAACTGACTCATGATCTTCATCAAAAGTCAGACAAATTCTGGAGGATCTGGGACCTACTGCAATTTTTCTTACAGACTTTAATTTTTATTTTTTTACATTCAATATATCACTCGCTGGGCTGTTTACAATAGAGCCAAACACACAAATGCTCCCACATTTAAACAGCTACACCCAGTCGCCCCAATAATAATCCACAGAGGACTATTTCAGAAAGTATGTCAGATTGGAGCCACTCCAGAGATTCGTCCCATCCAAATCTGCAAATCTTCATCAGCGCAAACAGAGCTTCTGCATAGCATAACATGTGGCAAGGAATTGCTGTGACATTAGCATAATGTGTATGTACAGTGATAGATAGTATATTGCGACTGTAAGTTGTGAAAGTCATGTCGCAAAATCGTTTCACATTTCCAAAATGATATGTGGGTGCTTGGATGAGCTGGTGGTTAAATTGTATATTTTACACTGTTAAAGTGATAGAATGTTGTTTATACAAAGTTGTTTATCTTCGTGACACAAATAAGTGCAAGTTAGATACACGACAATGTGACAGGGATATTATATGCTCTGGAGTTCAGTCAAACTGAATCTGGCTACACTGACAACTAGGATCAAACTGAATCTGTCTTCATAGTTACAGACAGTTGTAGTTTTCAGAGATGAGCAATTTTCTTTTTTGAAGTGCCTTGAGAGAATGTTTCTTCTGAATCGGCACTTTATAGATAAATTTAATTAAGCTGAGTTAAAATTCTGATGGGCAGTCTGACAAGCAAAATGGACCATCATCTGTGTGCTTTGGCTCTGGGATGCAAAATATTTTTGTTAGGTGAAATAATTCTGTTTTAATTAACAAATTTTAAGCATCAGATATTTCTTCCAACTATCTAACATGGATTTTATCTGCAGGGAAATTCAAGCTAATGAATATTTCCCTTTGATGTTAGTCATTGCAGAGATAGGAGTATCATGATGGTGCTTGTACTGGTTAGCCACAACCACAGATGTAAGAAGCTTTTGCCCATGATAACAGGAAAAAGCAACATTTTTCTTTCACTAAATAACACCCATATCAATGTTTCAGATTTTAAGATAAGTGTGCATGGACAGGACATGTTTTAGATAGATTCTTTAGAGATATACGTCTTCTTTGGAAGAAGTGTATGAAAGCTAATCTACTATTTAAGTCCGTATTGATTTTCCATTTGATGCTTTTGAATAATTTGTTTACTTGGTGTCCATGTACAGCCACTAAGCATGTAGTTATATCTCGAGCTATCAGGGCCTCTTTATGATATTTGTTACAGATGTGAGTTGTGTTTGCACAGACAGGGAGGGAGAAATCGAATGGAAAGAGAGGTGGGGAGAAAAATGTGAGGATCGGGAGGGGGAGGAGAGAACACGCCACTGAATGTCCCAAGCCATTAGAACAAGGGATATTTCTGGTTGACTGAGCAATTCATTCTCGACATGTCACATTGAATTTCTTCCATTATAAAACACTGCTGCCTTCTCCACTCCAAAGGCAGATTGCCTGCACCTATTTCACCCAGTGAAATATTGCTTCTCCCCTCAAACAATCTTTTTCATCCCAAAGTTGTGAAAAAGATTTTGAAGCAGTGATTAGTCTCTGCTTACAGTGCACAGGGATTTTGTATTATTTTTTTCCTTTCAAATAAAAACAGCTTAAGCTCATGCTCCCTAGAGCAAAATTTTCTTTCCCAGAATATGATCTCCCAAATGCACTTATCAATATAAAATGTACATACAATGATCATTTCTGATGTCCTGTCATGGGCAGTAGTGATGTGAGACCAGACAAGGCAGGAAAGACAATAATCTATTTGTTATTGTCAGACTATATGTGCTGAAGTCGGAGTTGCACACTGAATCTATGTGGTGACATATGATTTTAAGAGGAGGACAGAGTCTTTTGGCTGAGGCAGTTTTGTGATCTCTCATCCTCAGCTCTAGCACTTCACAGAACCCCGATATGGGAAGCCTGACTTTGCTCTGAGCCGCCGACAGTTCTGACAGACTAGCAACTGAGATTGATGTTGCCCAGATAGAAAACAGAGGAAGAATGGCAATTATGTCAAGCCAGGAGAAACATGTGTCTCTGCACTGCAATACAATAGGCTGTTGCTGGATTGTTATCGTTCTCAATAACCCAAGGTGCGTTTGGGAGTAAATGGATTGTCTGAAGACACCATTTCTTCTTTGGTTTTCCCCCTTCTTTCTGTTCTCTTCATTTATATTTACTTTTCTCAATCTTGCATGTAATTTATCTTGCCATTTATTTTGCTTGTCTATGATTACATTTTCTGTTTAAACAAATACACTGGCAGCTATTCCCATAAGTATGTGGCTTTAATCCAACTCGTATCAGATAGCTTGGTCTTTCTTTCCTTGGTATTTAAAGGAGGGAGATGAGTGTGATGAACATGTGGGAGCTCCAGGCATGACTTATATAAGCACATTCAAAGTGCTTTTATAATCAGCTACATATGCAGATACTACAGTTCACATCCCACTTGCAGAAAATTATCTCAGCACTATCATTATCGCAAATGTAAATTCTGCCACTCATACTTGATCAGTTCCATACAGCTCATAACCTCTTCCTCTGAATCACCATCTAATGAAATATACACCATTATAAGAAAAGTTTCACAAATTGTGGTATTGACCTTGCTCTTTGCTTGAATAAGAAAACGTTATTGTGGGAGTTCTGAGACTTTCTTTCAGTGATTTCCACTGAAGTCTAAAGCTTAAGGGTGAAGAGTCCAAATTTTGGTTTGACTCCTCACCCTTGTGGGGACTTTGCAATAAAAAGAAAAAGAGAAAAGAGTCTAAAAGGTGGGCTAACCATAATCCATTTTGTCATCTGGTATTCATAATTTTACAGTGTCCTTAAATTAAGCCCATCTCATTGATTTGGTGGGGATTTTATTGTAATCCATAGCGAGGCCCAGAAAATCTTTGGGGACCACTGAGATAATACAACCAATAAAATATTCACTAGTTTCACTTAACTCCAGTCCAGATCAGAGCAGTATGTAGACAGAGGAAAACATTTTGCTGCTCAACCTCTCCATACCAGCTAAGGTAGTGAGTGAACTCACTCACTCACTCTTTGGTTACCTAGCAACAACCTGTTGAGTAACTTGCGCAGCAGCAGTTTCATGTTTTTCCACCGTGCTAACTGCTTCAAAATAAAAAGAATGGAGTGAAGAGAAAAATTAGTAGAACAGCTCAACAGAAAACTCTTGATGAAACAAGAAAGTTAACGTCATCAGTTTGTCATTATTACAGATATTTAGAACTAATTAATTCTTATTTACTAACCGAGATGAAATACCAGTCCTTCAGCAAAGTTGTGGTAAAATCTATTGTTGAAAATGAAATTAAAAAACAGCTCTTTTATCCTGCAAATGAGTTATACTCAAAACAAATGAGAGTTTGTTTTGAGTATAACTCAATCCTGACATGTCAAATGAAATGTTCAAGGAAAGAGTAAAGGGTAAATACCAGGTGTATACACACACTACACATGAAATTTCAAAACCATGACCATTTTGGGATTATTTGGAATCATTAAAGTTCCTTGCTGGCAAATTCACATGGTTCAAATTTGCTTTGCTTGGGAGAAAACAATGACATCCATAAGTTTCTTCTTGTTATTTTACTTTGCTTTCACAGAATAAGAATATTCTTGTGGACATTTACTATTCAAGGAGTAATTCTGAAATTTTTATGAAGCTTTTTATTTAACAGCACTGAAAACATTATCGTTTATGAAGAATTTAACAACATATTTTAATGGGTGTCCAAGTGGATAGAGTTGGAAAGGATGAGAGAGTTTCTCAGGAACTCAGGAGAGAACACTCTAATGGAAATGAAAGTTTTAGGGGGGAGACAGTGGATGGGTCATGGCTCAGATCCAGCCTCTTCACTGTTTCTTCTCCTGTCTAAACTCACTGTCCTCATGAGCCTCGCATTTCAAAACTTAGCCTGGGACTTGGCCAAAAACAGTTTTTGTCCTTGCATAATTGCACAGTTGAAACCAGTTGCACAGCAGAAATATCAGTGGTGGAATTGGTTGTCAGGCAGTCCCATCTGCAATTAATTTAGGCTAGTTAACCAACTTGATGGTGAAATTTATTTAAATGAAGGAGTGAAGTTGTAAAATGTTTGCTGTGGCCTACATTAACAAAAGTGTTGCCTTTAAAGGTCACATGAGATCTCATTTATCTGATAGTGGTGTGTGTGTTTTTTCCCCCTCTTCAGCAGGACTGTCTGGGGAAGCAAAGTGCTGAGAGAAATTACAGCCTGCTGGATTTGGACTGAAATTAACTGCTTGCAACAAATCAAAGATATGTCACTCAACCACGGACAAGCCTGAGTTAATTTACGAGCAAAGAAATGAGCCTCTTTCTCTTCCAGATTCATCTATATCAGTAAATGGCACATTTATATTCAGCAGAGTATGAGGTTACATTTTGTTTTACACCTGTGTTGACATTTAATTCAAAAGACAATGGCCAAGAGGGCAAATCTACTCTCAAGCCCATTTTAATGTATTTCAACATCCAACTGTCATAAAAATGAGCTGTGATTTTATTGTGATAATGGAAAAGTAGACTGGAAAAGTGGATTTGGAATTGGTTTGCACATAATACTTTTCGCTATAAAAAATGAGATTTCCAGCCATAGGGAAAAACAAATCAAGATCATTTCTTCAGCTATTGAACCATGGAAGAGAAAATAGTTATTTTTTCTGTGTCGCTGGAAAATGATGTCGTGTACATAGTGTCCATCCTGGCATTTGGAGCACTGCTGGGCAACAGACATGTTTCTGTAAAAAGCCAGTTTATTGAAGAATTAGAAAATAAGAAAGGTTTTTTTCTCTTGTCTTCCACACATTTGTCACTCACCTATAACTGTTACTTGACAAAACATGGAGAGAAATCATTTCTGAAGTTTATTTGGCAAAGAAACCAAATAACTCTGTATCTTACAAATGAAACACATTTCCAGTTTACAGCCAAAGGCGTGCTGCTGGTTCGGCTCCGGTGTTATTTGTATGCAGTGGGCAATATGTAGATTTAGATTTGTGTCTCAGGGCAAACAACCCTCAAGCAGCGTAGTATTTCATTTCATGCTGAGCATTCAGTTGCATGGGCAGCATAAATATTCATGATTCTCCAGACTCATGATATAAACATAAGAATATGGCCAGTGACAGGCATTACAGAATGGTCACACTGGATCAAACAGAATTACCTGTCTTTGATGCTGTGAAAGCAGCAGTATTATCACTGTGATTAAGGGACATAGTGGGAATAACTGTGATGAGACAGAAAAAGGGCTTGTTAAAAAATGCCTCTCTCTGTGGCTCAGTTTTATAATAAGTAGAGCTCTGACATGACTTGAGTACATTTAGACATGCAAATGATTATCCAGCAAAAGGATACAATTGTTGGGTACAATTTTATTTATTTTGTTCATTTTATAAAAAGTTTTTTTTTTTTACATAGAATATCAGTTTTATAAAATGGACATTTAATTCAAGACTCTCTAAACATAAAAAATACCTTGCAAAAGTATTCATAATCAAACATTTTACTATATTACAACAACAAACTTCAGTGTGTTTTACATAACAACACAAAATAACACAAAATCGGGACATGAGAAGAAATAATTTTTTGGGGGTAAAAATCTAAAAGGTGTCATTTGTATACCTATTCATACACTTTTACTCTGATACTTCCCAAAATGATAAATCAATTACATTATTGATTATTGATTCCAGTTGTGTAGTTTGATTTCAGTCTGCCTCAGAGGTTTGTTAGAGAACAATGACGAACAAAGACCATTGAACACAGCAGATAGACACACAGTATGGCACAACTTCACACAGAAAGTCCCCTTACTCATCTGTAGTGTTGGAGCTGTATTTCTTGGTTTAAATAATAAATGTAAAACCCCTTAAAAATGTTCATGAAAACTGAGGAACATTAAATACTGGGTTGTCAGTCGCTTAATAGGATATAAAAATATCCTCTTCCAGTATATGGCTAAGAATCCAAGTACTAATTGGTATGAATGACGACTGTTAAAATGACTAAAGCAGTTGATGACATTTAATATAAAGTTTAGTGTGATCATGTGTTCTGTATTTTTGTAAAGTATGTGTACACCGCTCTTTACAAATCCACACAGTCCTAAAAAAGACAATAAAATATTCAGCACTGGGTTCATCGAAAACAGATGTTCTTTTTTATCTGCCTGAAATAATCAATGTATGCAGAACACAGACGGTATTACTTTGAATGAAACTGAATAAACCTGGTCTGTTCAACCTAAATGGACATAACTTGCTTCCTACAAAAAGTAACTGCATTTCCAATTTGAAACAAAAGATTTTCAAGGATTCGTTTTTGTTCTATTCACTGTTTAATAGATCAAAATCTATTGGGGAGATAACAGTCACATTTTTTGTTTGTTTGAATATGTTTGTCATCCTTCATCTGTACAGTTGCAATTGTATCAATAATATTTATAACCAAGTCTGGTAAACCAACACAGCCTGCTCTTCGTGGAGGAGCGTATATTTGCTTGCAACCGTGTAGATAAATATTGTCAGAGTAAAACCAAAAACATATTGTTTAAATTTACATAATCACTCTACTCAGGTAAAGATGTCAAAGCAGGGAAATATTTTATCTTCATTAATGTTAGAATTGCACTGGAATATTCATGTCAAGCTATATGATACATATTTTCCAGATTAAACACACCTTTGAGATGTTTTGTTCCTGTCAGTGCTATTGTGGCTTGGTTTTTAGTTAAGATGTTGAATTGTAAGCAAGTGTGGTACTAAAGCAAAATTTATGATTATTTCATGTTCAAATAGTTTTTCAAGGTTTTTTGAATGTACTGTTGGTGGATGTTTGACACTGAAGTTAATCTCAAATATAAACTACAGTTTTGTGTTGAGATCTCTAAAAACGAAAGAAGCAGATCAACTGCTTTATGGCTCCTTTCTGCAAACCCATAAAAATGAGCTACAATAAGAGTCTTCTTTTCTCCATAATTTAATTCTCTTGGCTGCTTTCAGCATTCTTTAAAAGTACAACTATAATAGTAAATTACATTTTTGTAACTTAAAGACAAAAAAAACCCACAGATGGCAGAAATTTGTGAAGGTGTCTTGCTGCCAGAATCACACAATATCATGTGAATCGAGGGGTGCACAGTAAATAAAGATTATTAGGTTAATTCATTATTTTTGCATTATTATTCTTTTGTATTGCCATATAATTACTCTGTACCGCTTTAATTGAATCTGAGCAGAAGCCAGGAGGAGATAATTTGTTTTCTTGTTGCCGAATGGCTCCAGTGTTTGCAGGGCTGAAAGGAAATGACATATAGCAGAAAAGCATGATTCATCTGGCTGAGACACTGACAGCTAAGTATCAGAAAGGAAATTAATTCTGCTCTCTGGCTGCAAAGCAAAAAGCATTAAGAACAGGAATAAATAAAAGAACCTAGCTGCCTGATTTGGAAACATGTTGAAGCTCACTTATCTGATATGTGATGTGTGGGAGACTGTTTGGGGGTCTTTATATGTCTTTATATGCTGGAGTGAATGAGATTTGATTGGTGGGAGGATCAGCGTGCTGTACGTAAAGACATTGCCTCATTATGCATGCAAGTGCCTATATCAAGCAGGAACATGATGAAAAATTGTTTGCATATGCATCAATATGTCCATAATTACAGAGCAGATTTCCTGGCACCTCTCATGGATTGTTGACCATCTCTAAGCAAGCACTGGAGAGCGTTCAAATGAGGATTATCTCCTGCAGCGCAGCACAGCAGAGTTTATCACTCTATGTCATTGATTAAGCTAGCATATACCACATGCCAAAATCCTTACCCACTTGTGCAGGGGCTTCACTTTCTCATAAATGCCACTTACACACATTCTCCTACAGACAAACATTGTGGTTGCTGTGTGATAATTTAATCATGTAAATATTGATCTAAGCATGATTGTTTAAAATGAAACATCATATTTAAATGGCCAGAAGTAAATAAAGAAAATCTGTCATTTGCAGACAGAGATTAGGGGAAACATGCTTGTGTTCGCTTATGACTTTAGCATTGATATTTATGTTTAATTTGACCTCTTCTATTCCCTGTGAGGTCAAAACAAAATATATTTATGAGTAAAAACCTTTTATGTGATAAGTTGAGGAATAGTAAACATCCAAGTGTTGTATTATGCTCCCTTCAACTGGTCTGTAGCCAATGCGAAATATGTTTTTTTTTTGTGCAATATTGTTCTTAAATAATGAGATTTCACTTTGCTCATTTCTTTACCTATTTTTACTTTCTTTCAGAACAAGCGTCTTGTCACTTTAAATCAAAAATAAGCTGCTGCTGACCACAACCCCCACTCAATGTTTACACTCTGCACTTTATAAGATGAAAATGCACTTCAAACGTGTGAAAATGACTGCAGATACTCAGTTGTAAAACAGTACATCTTGTATATCAGAGTCAGACCCAGAAGAAGAAGTGGAGCCTCCTGCACAACCATCAAGGAAGAAGTAAGGGATTTTTGAATAAGTCAACAATGAAAGACTGGTCAGCACATACAGAAGTAAAACCAGATTAGTGCCCCCTTCTTTTGACTTACCAATCAAAAAGATTTTGAAACACTCCTTTTCCAGACACCAAAAACCATTAACATTGCCAGAAAAATGCTGGGTTGTTTTTGAAGCCCTTAGATTGATTCAGAAGCAGAAGAGACCCAAACTGAAGCACAACAGAGTGGAAAAAGTAAATTTTGCATAACTCCTTTAACTCCTGTTCTCATTTGTAGATTTCTTGCTGCCATAGTTTTGCTTTTTCATATTTTTTTTAGAATATTTCTGCCATCCACAGTTTTTAGCTGCAGGGTGAGAGTTAAACCAGTTTGTAAAATCTACCGCTGAAATTTGCAAGTGATTCACAGTGTCGACTTCATAGAGAAAAGTATATGTAATATAATATATTTTCTGCAATATTTTAAAGATTATAAAGTGCACTTAAATGGTCAAACTGTGCAAAATAATAATTGCTTCCTGGAGACAGATTTATCAAGTAAATTACATACTTTCATTGAATGCAAAAATAGTGTCATACCATTGAAAGTGAAAACTGAAACCTTGTTCTACATGATGACTTCATTCCCAGTGTAATTACTACAATGAAAAGCCCTGATTGGCAAAAACTAACCCAGCCAAATATGTCAGCTAAAAACACATCATTTCACACAGAAAGAATATCCAGGCTTCTCTGCTGAAATACAAGCAAAGCCTGTATATTGATTCTTACTGCATTGCACAAAGACAGTGAAGAAGGAGACACAGATGCACTCATGGCTCATGTTTTATTATTTTTTATTTCTTTTAGATTGTTTGGCCTCTAAACTGCTCGAAAACATGAGAATGAAGGTTTCAGTATTGTTTAACATCCACATTCTTTGGTTGTAAATGTAGAAAATATAATATACAAGACATAATGTTTATGCATTTGTTCACAAGGATCAAAGTAATTAAATGACTCTGATAAAAAAAGACTCAAGATGTTTTTTTTGTTTGTTGTCACAACTAAACCTTGATAAGTATACCACAAAGCAAATTTAGTCCAGTTAAGCTTTCCTCAATTCAGTGTAAACAGGTGGTTATAATTTTTTATTAGTTCAAGCTTTGTGCTTGATGTTCAGATTTGCTTGTGTTTCATGCGTCATTTGACAATTTCTCTATTAAAAACACACTGATCCCAGTGAAGTTCTTGAAGAGATTGATCATCTCAATACTTCTGTTATATAAATAGTACAAACTATAGAATAAATTATAAACTATACTTCTTTCATTGCATTGTTCATGATTGCCCTAGATGTAAATTTACTTGCTTTTTTTTCTTAGACATTAAATTCACAGACATTTAAAAAACCCTGTATAAAACAAAAATGAGACGAGATGGTCAACTTCATTTATGGTTGTGATGGTGACATGAGTCAAACAGCAGCTTCTTGCTTCGTGACAGATTTCAAGGTGTCTTTGTTTTTAATCATACGTCTACTGAGAATAATGCATGTTTAGGGTTGTTCCTTGTATTCTAATGTATTTGATATTGATCTTGTTTGTAAGAGAATTAATTGAACACCAATACAGTATAGTGCACAGTATTTCATTCTTTACAACATATTGCTGCAAAAACAAAAATAGTATTCTGATGCATTGTCTTTATGAAATACAATACTAGTTTGGATTTGAAATACTGATTGCAGTAGTTTATTTGCAGTAGACTAGTCATCTGGTTGCATGTAGCATGCCTATGATCATATAATTATTCAAATGCTATGTCGGAGCCACTGTGTACAAAATGTTTTATTTTGTAATACTGTCAGTACATTGTAAAAGATTTGGGATACTTAAATTGTTTTCCAGTGAAACATTTGCACTTGTTTGTTTTTCCTCCCTTCAATCTAAGAACAAGGTGCACTTTAGGGTCCAGACTTACTTAACACACTCCAAATGTGCAGAATAAGCTAAAATATGTGTTCTATGTAAATTAGTGAGAACTGCTTGTTGAAGGAGAGTCCTGTTTCTCTGTGGAATATTTTTCTAGTTAATCAATGGGTGCAAATGGACTGGGAGAGTGGGGATTGCAAGTGGTGTAGATAATCCCACAAAATGGGATACAGCCTAAATATTCAAATGTTATTAAGTGATGACAGGTTCTCATATGTGTAATAACAGTACTCAAACACAACTTTAAAAGGGGACATAGGGCTGATGTAGACTGTAACAGTAGGCTGCTATGAACAGATGGGGGGGGGGAGGGAAAGAGAGACGTTAATTGTGATTAATTTCCACGCCAACATGTCGCATGGACTTAAACACGGTGTTTTCATTGGGAGTGGCTTGGTGTGTTTGGGGAGTGGCTGACTTGTTCGCACATTTGGATTGTTCATCAGCGGGACAGTCAGGTCAGGCAGAGCGGGGGCACAACTTGGATATCCACCGTACTATGTCAGTAACTGCTTCATCTGTGGAGAGCTGCTCGCCTTCTTCTTCTTCTACTTCTTCTTCCCCGGAACCCAGCAGAGGAGTTCAGACTCCTGCTTTCTTTTCGCCAACTATTTTCTAAGTTGTTGGAGCGATAAACTTCTGAGGAGTATCTGAGTTCGCATCCGGTTTTGACTTAACTTTGAGCGTCTTGGTGCCACTTTGTTGCTGATTCCACTTATTTATTTATTTGTTCCTGCGTCCGAAGGGGAGGGAGAAGGAGGTGGACTCGCGCTCAGTCGCCGGTCTCGTGGCTTCTTTGTATACAGCAGCAGCAGCAGCTGTGTGTAAATGCATGCTGGTGCACAGCGTCCGCCGCTTTGCTCCGTGAGCTTCCCGGGCTCCGTCCTACCTTCACGCAGGCTTCCTTAGACATGAAGCGACTGAACCAGGTGTAGAAGAGGAGTACGGAAACTTTACCTGTCCCCCTCCCGTCCCCCCAGCCGCCGCGGTTATCCTTCCGTCTCTCTGCCACGCTTTCTCTCCATCCATCCCTCTTGCTCTCTACTGTCTATCCTGAGCGCTTGGATTGTAAAAACGGCAGAAACAAGCAGGCTACAACTGCGCGCAGCTGCCTCACACGACATGGATGTAAGATTTTATCCGACTGCCGGAGGGAATTCTATCCCCGGAGATCCGTCAAACCTGGATTTCGCCCATTGTTTGGGCTACTACAACTTCAACAAGGTGAGAAATCCCGTTTTTTTGGTGCGCTGTGTGACCACGTTGGTGCTAAAACCTTCAGTGCATCCCGCCGATTAAAGGGAAGTTAATTAGATTCTTTAGAAGTTGTTCATTGAGCACTTCCCTTCCTGTTCTGAAACTTTGCTGCTTGTGCATCGGTGAAGAAAACTGCAGGACAAGTGTAATGACGCAGTGTTACTTTTTTTTTTTTTTTTTTTGTTTGGCCTCATTGCACTACTAAACTCTGACCACAGGGATATGAGCCACAGTCATGGGCGCTGTTGCTTTTACGGTTTCATGTTCCTCAACATCAGTGAAGGCTCATTGCATCAGCACCTACATTACAGTTACAATGTGACGAAAAAAAGACACTCTGTATCAAGTGTCAAATGAACTGCTCACTTTCATGACCCCCAGTATGATGCAATTAAATTGCATGCTATAGAAATATATTTTTGCCCTTCAGCTATTTGCAGAGTGCTTAACTTGATAAGTGTCTAACAGAGTTGTTCTTAATGGGATTTTGCAGACACTGGCTTAAATTAACTAAATTGAATGCAATCATTGTGAGCATTTGTCTTAGGCTTTTATCTAACAAATTATTTCAGCTGTAGTTTGGTGTGAGGGTTAAAACTGTAGAAAACAGTTTCATCTCTCCAAATAAACTGTTTTCATATTTTGATGCAGTTTAATTTTTACTTATAAATGTGGAATTGATCAATCCAGTTTAAGACAAAGCACACGTTATCTGCCTATAATAAGTTACATATCTATCAGGGGAAAAACAAAAAAAAAAATCATTAGGCAAGAAATTATTCATACCCCTGACAAGTTAGGTGTAAATTGATATTTTCAATTTGAAGTGGTCTAGCCAGATTTCTGACCTGACCTCATAACAAACTTTGGACGCACCTAGAGATGAGGGTGATGATACAGAGGCCTTCCAAACTCCAACACCTGGCTCTCATCCTCAAAGATAAACTCTCAAAATAGCAGTGGAAAAATCTGAAAAAGTTGGTCCGCAGTTCTACGAAGATGTTATTGCAGTATTACCAGTTACAATCTTTGCTGTAATTGGTTATTTACGAGGCTATAAATCATTTTTGACATGCCACATCCTTGGAAATTTTAACTGAAACATGTCTGTTTTCTCTTTCAAAATTCATAATTCAATGTTTTGTACTTATGTAGAGATGCCGGTCTTATTTAGATAGCAATAGATAGATAGATAGATAGATAGATAGATAGATAGATCTTATTAGAAGCTAGTTAGAATAAAAAAAGTATTAAAATCTTTACTTTTGCTATTATGAGAAGCAAAAATTACACACCTGCTGTATGTGCTTTTTATGAACAATAGTACCTCGTACATCCTCCAACACATCCTATCACAACACACACTCACACACCCCTATGCACTACCCCCAACCCAAATTATTCAACCCATTTTGTGCAGCTCTGTTTGCTGCTCAAAACAGTTACCAGGTTTGTCTCACAGTTTCATCAGCTCTTTGTCATGTGGCCAAGTTGTCATATGTGCCCAGTTTCATCATGTCTTCATCACCCCTGAAAAAACTTTTAACCACATTTCTTTGTAATGCTATGCATTTTTTAACCCCTGCTCATAAATTCCTTGGGAATAAAGAGTTTTTATTTCCCATCTGTATCTGTAATTGACCACAATGCAAAAGGAGAAAGGGTGGTGGAAGGCGCTTATCCAGTATCTTTATGTAGTTACATTAGAGAAAGAGGAAGGGAGAGTACAAAGCATGGGTTCATGGTAATTACATTGCCTTTCCACATTCAGACAAATAGGCCCTTCTGCATGCATCCTTCAATTTATGTGAATCAGCTTGCTGAAAGATAGCACGAGGCAAAGCAGTTTGTCATCCAACACTGAAACATTACTTCTTTAATCTACTTAAAAGCTGTCACAGCACTTTTTTTTTCTTTTTTGCAAATAAGAGAACTTTAAACTAGTTTTTACAGTTTTGATTTGAAAAAAGGCACAACTCTCTTAAAATTCAGGCTCAGGAAATGTTCAGTTTTAATGGCAGCAGAGACAGAAGGGCCCAGAGGCACTTTGAAACATCAGAGATTCTTTTAAATTTACAGAAAAATCCAGCCCAAATGGCACAAACTTAATTAGGTGCTGCAGTCATGACTAATGAAGCTGCTGTTTTTTTGGCACGGAGATGAAGGGGAAACAGAGGTACTAGAGGGAAACATGTCACATCTTTACTCAGCTTATTAATGCTCGTATAATAAATTGAAAAGGCAAAATATTATAAAGTTAAATGTAGGATTGGAATACAAAACTTAGTTTTTTCCTTGAAGCTTTAGAAATGTACTGGGTTTGGTTGAAAGGAAGGGTTTTCATAAGGGAGTCCATTTCTACTGAACTACCTTATATTCATATAAAACATGAAAGAGCATATGCCCTCACCTTTAAACAGGACGTTATGTCATTTTCAATTTACCTGATTATGATTTCTTGTTTTTATTACTCCCTGGTTTCCACTCATATCTTGTTTTTGTCAAAACATGTTATGATCATTGTCCTCTATATATATATATATATATATATATATATATATATATATATATATATATATATATATATATATAATATATATATATATATATATATATATGTATATAGTCTATATATATATGTGTGTGTGTGTGTGTTTTAAACCTTCAGTTCTGCTTTATCTTTGTTGTTTCCTAAAGATGTTGTTTGTACAAGGCTGCTGAGGTTTTGTGGTTTATCCGACAAACTTCTGTGTCACTCAAAGACAAAGAGTTGGTTGGGTTCGGCTGGTTTTTCTTTAGAGAAAATGATGCTGACTTTACTGCTTTCATGAAAGAGCCTTGGTGTTATTCTCAATTTTATGGCCATCTGGTTGTTTTTTCAAGGTTTTAATAATGTTTCAAATACAGTATCCATTTATTGCTGAGCTTTCATTAGCTCCAGGCGCCAAGAAATTACCAACAGATGTTTATATAAACTTTTCACCTGGACTGGTCCACACTTCTGAGGTTTATTTGCAAAATGAGTGCCAGCACTACAGGGACAAAATAATTACTTTTTGCACTGAACTGATCAGCCTTGTTTTAATAACTTCATTGCAGAAGAATACAGACGAGAAGCTTGACAAACAGCTTAAGAGTTTTTATGTAGCTGCCAATTTATTCACACCCATTGAAATTTTTTACATTTTGTCAATTTGTTGATCTTTATTGTTATTCTATGTGAAAGACCAAAATAGCTTGGTGCATACATTATGTGACGTGGAAGACATAGGATAGTTTGGGAAGCTTTACATTTGGACATATACATTTGACCCACCAGTCCGATACCTGAAAATAAGAAGTCATATAATTAGCAAATAGTCCTATGTGTAGTACTAGTATAAATACAGAAGTTTTGTGAAGATGTGTTAGAGAATAGGAAAGAGGTTTGCCTCAAGCCATGTAGGAGACTCAGTCAGCATGTGAGAAAAAGGAGCTATGGTTAGATGGGGACTTGAAGTCGTGAGCGAATCTTCATGGCTTTATGCTTAGTAAACATAAAACCAGAGCTACAATGGAATGGTGCACAGTTAAGCATATTTATGAGTCAGAGTAGCCCATTCAAAGTCCAGACCACAATCTAATCAAAAATCTATCTGTCTTAAAAATTGCTGTTGATAGGCAATCTTGCAAAGAAGAATGGGGAAAAAGTTAAGTCCCTCAATATACAAAGCTAGAAAAGACACATCCCGATAGACTTGCAAAAATAATTGTAGAATAAAGTGTTTCTAATAAATCTTGAGTGAGGGGGCCTTTTATAAGATTTGATTTTGGAAAAGGTCAGTTAATTACAGTTACATAACATACTTCACATTTTTTGTAAATATTAATTTCCTCCCAGGTCTCTCTGGTCTGCTTAAACATAAGACCAAAATACATGTTTGTGGTTGTAACAAAATGTGGAAAGGTTAAAGAGAAATACATACTTTTGCTAGGCACTGTATCCATCCTTTGCAGTTCTGTTATATTATTTTTGGTGCACAGTGTTATCAAGAACCTTGCCAATGAAATAATAAAAATACTTGCAATTTTTTCTCTAGAGTTACATGTAACTCTAGTTAACATCCTTAAGTTTTTACCCAGCTCCATATTTGAACTAAGTCTTAATTTGTACCACTCTGCGACTTCACATTTAAGCAGCTCCCTTTTATTTCATAGTCTTTATGAAATATTATGCATTAGAATCTGCCATTCCTCCATAGTATGTCCAAGTGATTTAAGCATTTTGTGTACAATTACTACTAGTTGGAAATGTGCAATTCCCACTAATCATAAATAAAACCTTTAAAATAAAGCCTTTATAGTTATAGCTGTGGAAGACACAAAGAAAAAAATGAAGACCTTCTGACTAATTCATTTAAACTGCAAACCTGCAGTAAGGTGTAAAAAAGGTTGCTCCTCAGCAATGTGAGTGTCTTCCTGGCTACATTATTATTTCAATATGGAAAATAAAAAGAATATATATATATATATTTTTCAAAATAAGGAATCAACATTTTATCACTACTTAGCACATTCTTTGTAGACTGGCTTTGCTGCTTAAAATTTAATTGAATGCTTTTGCTGCAGTTACGGCAGTTGCTCTTTTGACAAAGTAGCAGGTCAAGTTGTGTTTGCTGTAGTGCTAAACCACACAAGCTGTTAACAATTAGTAACCACAGCAATTAATTAAGGTAAACAAATAAAGGAAAGTAAACTTTGACTTCACAATCATAAGTTTTTTCCAGAAATGTTCCTCTTTTAGCACACTTGTTCAACTTCCTTTTAACCAAATGTAGATAATGTTCTTTGGTTAATTTATTTATGATGTACTTTGCATTTTATTGCCCTCTCACATATGCTATGAAAAACAAGCTGTGCTTTAAAATGACATGATGGATTTATCAAAGGAAGTTACTAGTTTGTAAAATATACTGTCTTTAGAACAGTGGACCTTTTTTACAGACCCATAGGTTTTACCCTTGTAAAATTGTTAATTTTACAAGGGTAAAATTAATTTGTAAACAGAGGTAGAAAGGGGTTTAAGTAGGGAGCTGAGGGACTGTACTTCACAACAGCAAACCATTGGGTTAAAACCACTAGGGCTTTTTTTGTTTTGCTGTCCCTTCTGCTTCTGGAACAGGGAAAGGGTTAATCCTTTGCTCGACCAAGGGCCATGTTCATCTTTCCAGTGTACACAGCTGGTGCCATTTCATTACACACATTCTAAACATATCCAAACACAATGTTTAAGTATTTGTTTGCTTGTGTGCGTTGAAGAGGTGGAGGGGTGTAACCTTAGAGGCTATCCAGTTTGTCCAACTTACCAGTTGATGGATATGACTCCAAGGTGTGTTAAAGGTTCCAAAATCCCAGAAAGGAAAAGTTGATGTGTTTTGCTGAGTCTTTTAATTGCAATTTGTCAGGGGTGTACATCAGAAGATTTATTAAGCACCAAATAAAATAAACACTGAGACAAAAGAGCAACATTTTTAGCTTGTGTGTGCATAGACATACTGTACTTGGAGATTTTTTGCCTATAAGAAGGAGTTTCTCTGTATGGCAGACTGAACTACATCAATGTGTACCACTGTCATTACATGCTCACATTCTGATTGCTATGAAAATCCTGCACTGCAGCTCTGCATACATTAGGTGTACTTTAGTCCACTGTGTTGATTCTTGTTAAATTCTAAATAAATGGATGCATTAAGTCTTTAAGTTCATTTAAAGTTCTTATGTGGAAACACTCTCAATTTTACTTAACAGTATGGAGAACTGCAGAGGATATAAAACCACACTGACTGGTTTATTTATTAGGTGAGTGTGACAAAGGCAGTGAAATTTTAGACAGACATTGGGCATTACCCAGATCAGCACTCATAAAGACCTCCTGTAATCATGCCATCACTGCTCATAAATCCACTTCATTACATTTCCTCATGCATTACTCACTGTGGTTCATTTAAGCAGACCTCACACTCTGAAGCTAGAGACCAAAGAGCTTCCACATGGCTGAATGAGTTTACAGTTAACAGAAATCATTTTTTGGTTCAGTCAAATGTTCTTAGCTGATAATTTCATGAAAATCTGCCAAATGTACAATCATTTCATCCCTCGGTCTTTACGAACAGTGTCAGGATACATTTCTTCATTCACACTCCTTCAGTTTTATGAAGAGTTAGTTTTATTGTATATGTTTCACTGTGCTTTTTCACGTGATGTGTGGTGCAAACAGGGTGTGTTCCAAGACCTCCAAAGAGTTCATTTTTGGTCTCATGTGACCTCTATTTTTCAAGCATATCTCTGACCTGTGCAAAATTTCTAGAGCAAACTTTAAACTCTCTCTGACATTCCTTTTTTTCAGAAGTAGAGTCTTGTGCAGTCAGAAAGCACAAAGGACTTTACTGTTACACTACAAAAACACAAAATCTTACCAGGTATTTTGGTCTAGTTTCTAGTGAAAATTGCATTACATTTGAAACAAGATAAAATTAAGTTAAAAGTCACTTTTCTCCAAAATATAGGAGTTTGTTTTAAGTAAATAATTCCTTAATATTGGTTAAGAAAGTACTACTTCCACTGGTAGATTATTTCACTTCCACTGGCTTCATGTGTTTTATGTGAAGCCAGAGGAATTTGTACTTTTTCTCCAACATTAAGGAATTATTGACTTATAGCAAGCTCCTATTTCTTTCTGAAAACTTGTAAGTTAATTTTGTCTTATTTCAAATGTGCTATCATCATCTTTATTTGCACTAGAAACTAGACAATACTTGGTAATATTTTGTGTTTTTTCAGTGTTGGGCGCACTACTTATTGTTTTCATGGAAACTTCTGTACCTACTAATTCCAGGTCTAAATTATGACCACAACATTTCTCAAAGAACAATTCAGAACTTAATAAACAGTTTTGTAGCCAGTACAACCAGAATATTTTGCAACAATGCGGTCTTAGAAGAGCTGGTTGGTTTTATCATCATGAGAAGCTGCTTATCTTATCTTGGCACAAAACCAGTCAGTATAAATTTGCACAGATCCGGCTCAGGATTGCCTTCTAAATACTGACAGATATCAGTTTGTTTGTTTGTTCACCTTTCATGCCATTTTGCACCCTCAGTTTTTCATGCGTTGTATATATAGTCCATTAATTTGTTTGATTTACTTGAGTTATTCCTGACATGAGGTGATGTTTATTAGCTCAACTATATACTTACAGAGAAAACTATTGATATGGTCTGTAGAAGTTGTCATTTAGGTGGCAGTAGCTAAACTTAACCACATGACACTGTTCAGGTCAATGAGGAGGGGCTTAGTTTTAGGATTTCATCAACTTTAAATGAGACCGTGATTCTACTTAACACAAATAACAAAAGCACTTGGTTTATGAGAGTTCTGCTAAGCCCTCCAGCCTGCATGTCACACAAATGAAAAAATAAATCTGCTGCTCTGGTTTGTTTATCTGGTAAGGTTCAGCAAATAATCTCCAGAACTAATTTCAAGGAGACATACATCTTTTAAATACTCTGTCCAGTTAAATCAAAGCAAAACATGGGCTAGTTTTATGTTTCCAGTCTGATCTATTATTATGGTTTTCCATGTCTTTGACAGCTTAAACATTTCTGACTCATAATACAAACTCCCCATGGGCCCCAGGAAAAAAGAAATCTGCTTTTTCTCTGAATTAAGCAGTTTTCTAAAGGAGCAGTCAATCACTTCTGGTTGGCTGATTCAATAAGTGTTGTGTCCCTTTAGTGGTTAGCCTTGCTGTTAAGACCCATTCATTTTTAAACTTTTCAGAGTGGCAGCCATCCCATGTTTCATGGATCTAATGTCCAATTCTCTTAATGGGCTCACAAACTGTATCAAAACACTTTGCTGTTTTCCTTTTAACTTTACTTGAGCTTGTGGCTCTTTTCAAGCAGCCCAGACCACAAACAGATGCCATTCTTCTCACACAGTTTGGGTAATGCTTTCTAGCCATGACAACTTAAATTTATTGCTTCGATTTTTATATTAGGTTATTTTCCTTTTGCTGTTCTGCCTCTTTACTTATTTATTTTACTCTATTGTTTTTTCACTATATACTGGGATTTTATAATATATATATTAATATATGCTTAATGTCAGATTTGTCTATGAAATAAGTTTTTCTCATAATTTCTTTCCATATTCAAACTGAGCTGTGATTAAAATGAAGCAACTTATTTACAGAAATGTCCCTCACTGCATCAGCCCTTATTCTTGTAAATGTTCCTCTAATAAGAATAGCACCGGCTGCAGGTGTGTAGTATTACATGTTACCCAGTGTGATTAATCCTCTCTCTTTCTTTCTCCCTCACCCCTTCTCCCCCTGCATCACACATTCCCATAATGCAGCTTGTTACCAGGTTGCACTACAAAGGCCTACAATAGCAGCAGGTGTGCAAATATCCCTCAGACCCATTGGACAAAGAGCTTAAATAATGCGGGTAAACAAAACTTTTATTTGAATGCTCAAATAGAAGGCATGTTGAAACAACTTGCCTTGGGGTTCAAGAAAGATTACCTTCAAACAGAGCTTGTTTATGACATGTACTGGTGTACATGCAGCTGGAATAAGCAACCTTGTTCCTCTTTTATTATGCGTAATTCATTGTTAGTGTATGGAAGCTAGGTTTTATGACATTAATGTTTCACTGCCCCCAGAGATGGGGACTTGAGTTTGCGACTTATACAGTTGTCGCACTTAAATCACAAAAACAAGGTTTGTTTTAAATCTGCAATCTACAGACTTAAGATTCACTTGGCCTCCTGATCTGAGAGTTGAGACAATTAGCAATCTGCATCTCATCTGTTGAGAATGGAAAAAAAGTCGGTAGGTTTAGCTCATTTGAGTGAATGAGTCATACTGTGGGAGGAAAAGTATCAAACAGCTACAGAGTTTGTCTGTTTTGATTTAATACTAACATTGATTAGCATTTGGAGTATGTAAGCAACATACCACAGCTTGGCTCGAGCTGTGCATATATTTAATTTATAAATCAGCAACACTGGCAGACTGTGGATCATTACTGACTAATAGCTGTTCTCTCTATTGCAACAAAACAGTGACCACAGAGAAGTCTGGTTTCGGTGTTTCAAATTAAAAGCACTCCCTGTTTGAATAATCCAAAAATAAATCTTATTAACCTGGAGTTAAGAGCACCAGTTTTTTTAAGTGTTATTTAAGTGTTTTTAAAAAATCTAAAAAACGTTATGTGTTAAACTAGACTAAAGGTTACGTGTATAAATAACATACATAAATGCAGGGCTTTGTATGGAATTAATGACATGTATCTTAAATGAGAGACATTTTAGTTCATAATCTGTTTTAACTCAAAGTAATAAGATCTACATCTTTATTTAAAGCCGTATTACTGTGATACAGAGAAATTGTGATATTTGTGCTCGAGGTTTTCATATTGTGTGAATATCATATCGGATCCCTGATAAACAAGCTCTGAACCTGAACTCTTTTTTGACACACAGTCAGTGTACTAGTTGTCAAAAGTATTTGGTACAGTTCTTACAGAGAAACCCGAGGAGAGACCACATATTGTGTGGTTCAGCCGCTCTGTCAAGTAGTGAAAGAAAAATAGCTGTTTCTACAGGAATGTGTTTGCAGTTAAGTCCTGCTTTAATGCTATGGTTTGTCAGAAATGTATCGTTTGTGTAGAACAAGAACAAACGAATTTAATAACTCATTTGTCTTCTCTGTAATTCACTGTCCCCCTTTCTTTCCTGCTTAGTCAGGAATTTATCACCAGTTTTACAACCTTTTGGCCCATTTCACTGCCTGAAAAGTCTGGTGTTTGTGCAGACTGTGTAAACCTGACCACGGGGCACAACACGCTGAACTTTTTCAATATTGATCTAAGATGGCAATCTTTCCCTAACCCCTCACCGAGAGCTTTTTACGAGTCCCTCAGCCACAAATATATTAAGCATACTTGATTTGTCAAGACTGTGTCCTTTAGGGAAGACAAATGAAAGACGTTCTACGTTATAAAAAGCATAGGTGACTTATTGTTCTTACATAATTATTTTAGTTATAATTGGCCATCAGTTTCCCTTGGTTAGATGAGCATGGCTCTCAACGTGTTACTGAAATAACACTTCTCTGAAATTTTCCATTTGATGAAAATCATGCAGTATTCATGAGTCTCTAGCTTTTATTCACTTGCACAATCAAAAGGAACAATGCACATGGCCGCAGTGAAAGCTCTTGCCAGATAACAAAGGTGCATTCCCTGAAACCTCGACTGGGAGTATGAATCAGGTTCATGAGATTCTTGAGCCAACTAATATTTTGGAGAGTTGTGGTCAGGGCTTATTCACAGCATGGCCTTGTTTGCTGTGTGTTTCTGCTGGCTTATGAACTCTCACATGTGGTCATACTGTGGGATGGCAGCAGTAGAAACGAGATCAAGGTCTGTGAAGCCTCAGCTTTGGCATAGTTTCCTTGCCTGGACAGCCACTCATGGTTCTTTCAAATGACATTCTTTCCATGAAAACTGATCTACCTTCTCAACATCAAAACCACTGGCTGATGGTATATCTTTGTAGTATCTGCACCATCTTGAAAAAATGTTCCTTTCTTAAATTGGTGTCACCAACATTTTTCTAACTCCTGCTGGTAAACAAGAGGGGAAAAGACTAAAGAAGCACTTTGTTTTAAAGGTATTTCAGGCAGCTGATTAAAGTGGTAAGTTTCAGTTAACCAAGGTTAACTGTCTATAATAAACCACTTGGAAAATAATGACACTATGCATGGTTTTATGAAGGCTTTTGGCTGCTCAGCTAAGCAGTTCTGACCTTCAGCAGTTCCACCAGCTACTCAGAGCGATCCTTCTGCACCCGCATGGTTTTCAGACTCCATTAGGTTCTGATATGAATCCAAGAGAGTGGAACTCTGTGTTTTAAAATATGGTTTTGTCAATGAAGTGTCACCCCATATTCAAGAGAGCCATATCCAGTCGGGTGTGTTGATATCTTTAGACATCATAGAAAGACCAGTATCAATTTATACAAAGTTCTGTAAAATGTGCTAGAAGTTTTATACTGTCTCCACAGTGTAACATGTTTTTAATAAGATGCCAGAGAAAGTGCTGGATTGACCAGAGAGTTCTCTGGTTGTATAAAGCAGTGATACTCTTCCCTCAGCTGTTGCTGTGCACTGCTGGTCAGCAGGGTGGCTAGATTTTTCTCAAACTTGCAGAAAAGACAATTTTAGTTTTTTTATAAAATATTGCTGGTAGCAAAACATTTTAACTATCCTGGTGTGGAAACTAAAGCAAGCTACCCAGTCTCTCTTATTAAGGTAATGCTGGTGTAAAACTACAGTTGGCGAGGTGCTAGCTATTTTAAATCAAATCACCATATACAGTATATGTATTTTAATATTTTTTTGGAAACTAAATCATTGTGACAGGCAGAATAGAATACTGTGAATGATATTTGGTCAGTTTTTTAAATTTTAAAGCAGGACATATGGACAGTTCTGAAAATGGCAGTATGTTGTGTGGTTGGATTTTTTAGATTGTAAAAAAAAAACAACTGTAGGCTGAGGCATGCATTGAAAATTGGCCTCAGCCTCCAGTTACAATTACCAAGCCCATGTCTATCTTGAAATATGTTGGATGTCTTACAAAGCAATAAAACTAATTTTTTGTTTTGCAGCACAGTATGGTATCAATCCTTAATTTTATAAAAATCTAAGTTTCCTAGTAATTGTAATGGTAAGCTGTTCATTTTATTTATTTTTTTGAGAGGGGTAAACACACAAAGTGTTTACTTTTAATTATCAATTCAGCTGCCTGGAGGTTGTATTTGAAAACTGCTGATCCTGAAATAGCTTTTTATAATGGTCTGCAAGGATTTTGCTAATCAGTGCTATTTTTGTGCTGTGTAGGTGGGCTTGGCTCTAAGCAGAAGTGCATGCATGGAATAGGTTAGACGATTCAGCCATTACCTAATGCACAGAAGCAAACTCTTAAAAGCTTAATTTTATTACCCATTTATTTCCATTTAGTTTTGATGAACATGCTTGAGCATAAGTTTGTAGTGAGATAGGCAGTTTGCATGGTGCTAATATAGTTATTGACATAGATGGCAAGCAGAGAGACAGCCCAGGGTACAACATCACTGCTGAAGTTTACATACATTTTCAAGAGTGCATCCCCAACAGGAACTAATTAACTAATAAAAATAATTGCCAGCTTCTTTCATTCATCACTACAGCCTCTCATAACAGGCATGCTTCAAGCAAAAAGAACAAAGTCGTACATAAATCAAAGTAGTTTCCTTTGCCAAGCCAAAACCCCCTGGGAGGCACCTTGGTGCTTAATTAAAATCCAGAAGGATCATGTTTTAAGTGTAGGTGAGCAAGCACTGAATAACAATGACAAACAATGCCCCAGAGCATTAGTTGTTTAGTTTGCAAGAGAATAGCTGTATCTTTGTTTTATTTTGTCTTCCCCCTGTACAAAATAAATGAGATTTAATGTGAAAGAAGAAAGCTGTTTTCAGAGCAATGTGGCAAAAGGATTTTTGTGAGCATAGCCTTCACTGGCTCCATGAGCTCTGAGAACCAGCACTGACATTATAATCTTATAATTACACATTCAGGATTAGAATGAAAAAGCTCATTATTAGACATTATTTGATGGCTTACCCTTTCAGCTCACTGTTTATCAAGCCAGCTTTAAGCCTTTCTGTTTCTCATCCATAGAAACCAGCTACATTATTTACCTTGAACATTGTGAAGAGTCAACTACAGACAACATAGACTTGAAAATGGAATTACAAATATATATATTTTTTCCCCCACACAATCTTATTTATATCCAACATGCTTTCAAAGTTGAATGAAATTTCACAACTTACTATAGTCATGGAATAAAGATATTAAAGCAGCAGTTGAACAACAGAAATACGAGCTAAATTAGAGTTATCCAGGATACTGAATTTCAGCATCAATCCTGCAACAATTAGTAGGATTTTTATAAAACTAAATGCACATTATGTACAATGATATTACATGTGAAATATTACAAGATTGACTTTTAAACTACTTACAAAGATGTGTGTTTCAGAATACTTTTTCGAAATTGCTCATCAAATTGATATCTCTTTTTCGAGTGGTTTATGTTTGCTTTTTAACCTTGGAAAAGTACTTTCTGTTACACTTGAATGTATGAAAATCACCCTATATATAGTTTTATTGACTATTTTGAATTTAGTTGGCCAATCTCCATATTTTATTGCATGTCAACAGTTGAAGTGATATTTGAATTGCCAGATCTGACATTTCTGCGCTGATTGTTTCCTGGATTTTTGCCAGCGATACACTCAGAAATGATCAGAGGAAAAAGGATGAGCAGGACAGTAGGAATATAAACTGTCCTGCATTGAACTGTCTCTGCAAGCGTCACAATTCTGATCTGCTTTGGCTCATTTATAAAGTTAATAAAAGGAGAAGCACATTTAAAAAGGAGAATGTGTGTAGTTGTCTGGAGGAAAAGAAAACCCCTCTCCAAAGTCAAATCAGCTCAATTACAAAACTCCAGAGAGCTATCCCCAAGCAGCCCTTCCATGGGCTAATCAGTCACAGCAAATTGTAGAGGTGAATATTTCAGACTCTGCAGATTTGAATAAAGACATCATGATTATTTCACCATTGTATTGTACTCTTGAATAAATTTCTGAGGCCAGCAGCTGGAACCTGCATAAACTTCAAAATTTCTGATCTAAGAAGGACGGGGGAAAGCGGGCAAAGGAGTAAAGCAAACACAAGTGCTGTCAGTCAGTGTTGTGAGCTAATTGGGTCGATCTCTTTAGTGGAGATGAATGAAGAGATTAACTCTCCCTATGTGTCCAGTGAATCTCCCCCTCTGGCTCCAGGTAAATTAGCCGATGACAAGTTGACTGTGGGAATTCTGTTCCTCACTCCGACTTAGGAACAGAATTACAGTGAATCTGCCTATTAAAGTAAAATAGTTTCTCATGATTGGTGTTGTTCATTTATGCTTTTTTATTGTTAATCTCTGCTTACAGGTTTTCTTCACAAACTCTGACAAGAAAGTCTTGTTATCTTGCATGCATTCAGATAGATTTCTACCTATGCATGCAAGATATGGCAGTTCCTGATGCTCCCTGTAGACTGTGCACTGGCAGAGTATTGGTAAAGCAGGTCAAACCAGACTAATGAAGACAGATGAAGAGTGATGGGAGAACATGTGCACAAGAAAGTACAGCAGCACAGCAAACCGGGCTCAACTCTCATTTATTTTAGTGGAGAAACTCACAGCATGGTCCTAAAATAGAGGTCAAGGCTCAAATACAGAAAATGTGACTGACCCCTTTCTTCAACAGAGGGAAATAGGATAAAAGTACTCAAAAGGAGCCTCGGTCAAGGGAGTAAATCAATAACACTAGGAAAATGGGGATGTATACAGAAAATGTATAACTCAAAAGTGCAAACAGCATTTTGTCATATTATTTTACAAGACTTGCGTCTTTATTTGGAAACTAATGATTAAAATAGCTGTTTTTGACTCTCCTCACACTGGTGGTCATAAAACTGAAAATATTTTGGATCTTTCTTGTGTTCTCCACATGTGAACTCTTTGCTGCCTCCCCTCTTTCTTTCTCTTTAGGAAGACCTATTTCCACACGCCAGGCCTCCAGATTTTCTTCTACTTTGATCTCCAGCCTGTCGTTTCACAGAGTGAAGGCATAGTTGTGAATTATGACAAAAATATGTCTATTGTTTCTTTGTTCTAAATCTCCATAACTGTCACTGCAATGATATGGGATCAAAGCTGAAGCGTCATGTTCACTGTTATTTAAATCTGGTGTCTTAATCTGAAGAGTAAAGTAACATTTAGGGTTTAAATACTGTTAAAAACACCAGAGAAGCACTAAGCCGGATGGCTGCTGTCAGGAGAAAAACAATGACTGTAACTCAACAGCTGTCAGGTTTGCTAATGATGTCCTGGTGCGCTGTCAATCTAGCAGATGAACGGACAATAGTATGCCAAGGAGAAAATACTTGAAACAGCTAATTGCTTCTAAGAGCTCACTCAAGCATTCTGTAACTACTCTGTGTTCACAGATGTTTTTTCCAGCTGCTGTTTCATTATGGACCTTAAAGACATTACAGACTAAATGCATTTTTTTATGATCCTTCGTTGCTGAACATCAAGTATTTATGATCATAGGTGCATTACTGCAGCCACAGCTCACAGAAAGAAGGAAACATCTAAGGATAGCATCTCTATTTCATTTAAGCAAAGCAACTGTATTTGTGCATCTTCATTATTTAGCCTAATTTCCCCCCGTCATTCTGTTAATCTTTGCCAACTTGTTGATTGTCAGTTTGGAGGCACATTTCTGGAGACGAGCCCGAGAGTATTTGCAGCCGGACCTCTGTCAGTAGCGCCAAGCAACACAGCCACAAATTGGAATGTGGTACAGTTCTGGGAAAGTAGCCAAGATTTAAATTAGACAATAACCTCTGCTCTCTCTATATTGCCTCTCTTTTCCAGCTGCAGGCCCAGCTATTTGTTTAATACAGTCAGCCCTGTAGTATATAATAGACTGATATATGAGTCACCGCTCAGCAGTTTGTGCTTTTCAGATTTATAGAGATTGAACAACGGGCCAGTTTGTGCTTACTTTGGTGCTCTGTGAGGAATAACAGGAAGAGAAAGTTGCACAGCAACTTGGAAAGTAAGGAAGGCCTGGAAGTCTGGTACAGGATTCAATAATCTGGGTTACAAGGGAAAGAGAGTTCAGCAGAACTAGGTGGCTGCACACATAGCTACAAATTTCTTTTGCAATTGTAATACTGGTTTTAAAATGAAATTTAGATCTAGTTGCTTATTAAAAACTTCAAAGACGGACCGACTGGGCGAATCCTGGACTGTAATGATTTTTTGTTTTTGTTCCCTATGGATTATAACCCGGTAAAGAGGAAAAACAATTTAGAAGAGTCCTTTGATAGAAATGTAGTTATAAATCCAAGAGAAGATGATTGATGGGAACACATTGTGAATTATTTTTTCCGATCACGCATCACAGAACATGTTCCGAACCTTCATCTGACTATCTCTAAATTGAAAAAGTTCATCAAAATACATGCAGTGTTTAGACCAAAAATGGTGTAAGCTCTTATTTTAGTGCAGTCACCTAAATAAGAAAAAAAATCAGATCAGTATACTTATTGGCCACCAATCAAAGGGAAACAAAGAAAAAATGTCAGATTCCAAAATCTGGTTTATTGAATCTGGTACTCTTCATCATACAAGAGATAGAAAGATTCTTTTTTGGTGGTTTTGTGTGCTCTAAACCATACAACATAACATTTTTATTCACAAAATCACATATAGCCTTCCACTGACTTCACAAGATAAGAAATAGATGGCTGCTCTGAGTTCATCACTAAAAGCTCTTGACAGTGCACATTCCCAAAGCCATTTATAATGAGTGCATTATCCAGTAGTGGCACACAGGGAATAGGAAAATGCATCAGGGCTGGCGGAGTAGTGCAAGAGAGGACTTCAGCTTTCAGTTGAGCTTTATGTGGATCTAAGTCCCAGAGCTCATAAGAACCTGACAGATCAAGAGAAATAGCATCATGGCCACTAAAAACAAACCTGCTCGTCTTCTTTTGTCTGATATCAGGGCATACAACTTTTACATATTCGGTCTCCTAACTGCACACAAGCTTTTTACATTTTAATCGGAATACAGCAAAGGATGCTTCATTTAAAGTCTACACTTTCACCATCTGCTGAGAGTAAACAGCCCTGAGAGATAGCTTTACAGTTAAAGGAAGACAACATCGGCAAGCCGAGCCTTTTGGGTGCTGCTTCCTCAAGAGCTGTGTGTCCATGAAATAGCAGCCTTTGTGAGGAAGCTACACCATGTTTCTGAAGCCCTCTCCATCACCAGAGCCCCTTTGTGGCTGTGGGCCAATGGCTTTGCACCCTGCTAGATCAAAGATGGAGCCCCATTTAGCTTGTGCTTTCTTTTAGGATTTGCTCTTAAGAGCACAGAGCAATTTTAACTGCGAGGGGAAAAAAGCCGGATGTTGGATACCAACCTGCACAGTAGTGAGACTGCAGGGCCCGTTCTACTGGTCCATTATGAACAATACTGAGAGCATCTTTGTTAGAGCTGCATTTTCAAGGCTTAAGCTTTACACACAAAAAAGCAAGAATTCTGGTAAAGATGAGTGTTTTTGGTATGTTGAATTGCAAGAATATATACTTTTTATGGCGTTATCTCAATAAAACCAGAGTCCGATGAAATACAATATCTAAAGAATCAAAATAACAGCAACTAAAATCCTCTATTAGAAAGTGAGCTGCCAAATTGTGGAACAAATCAGAGCAACCAGGTCAATATTGAACTATTCTCTTGTTCCATGATAATAGACAACTTTTTTTCCCGCGGTAAACAGTTCTGACAATCTCAGCTCTTTTTGTTCATTATTCCTCTAAACACACAATTCACATTTAAAAGCTTTTTTCCAAATTCTGTTTTGACTCTGGGAACAGACATTTGCTAACTATTTGCAGAGCGTTATCCATACTTGGTGTGATATTTAAACACATAAACAAATACATTAAAATGCAACAGTGTAAAAACCACCAAAAGAAAAATCTGTACACATGCAAGGATATAAATTTAGCAGCATTAAATAGAGAATAATAAGATACCTTATTTCAACATCCAGGGAAATTGATTAGCGAATGCAATATGTTCTTACATAGAATAAGAAAAAAATGTATTCCTAAAAATATAATCAGCTTTTTCTGTTTGAGAAGTAATCATAAAGTTTAATAATATACATAGTGAAGACTAAAGGTCCTAGTATGGATCTCTTAATTAACTCCTTTGGTTAATAAAAGAAAACTAAAATGAACTGTATTTGAGAAGTTTGGTATCTTGTAAATGACCATAAAGATAGTTTAAATAGAGCAGAAATCATTGGCTCTAATCTGGAGCCCTGAGGAACTTTTGTTGCTACTGATAGAAAAGAGAAGGATCTGATATGATGAGTACTGTTTTATTTGAAAACCAGATGTTGATGATTTAGTTTATCAAAGCTGTGTGTTCAACTGTGTTGAAAAGGAAAAGAGCATAACTTGCCACGTTCATGTTTTAATGGCACATATACATTCTTAAAAACTTTCATTGACCAACATGTTTGAAATTCTTTTCATACAGTTGTAGCCATTAGATTGCTAGGAATGTGCGGACAATATGCTTTGCAATGGGACATTGTGTCCTTGTCTGCCCCCTTCACTAGTTGTCTCGATGACTAAATGCCTGAAAAAAAACAAGTACCATTTGCACATAATAGGCCATTACCGGATTAACATCAGCATGTGTTGTCATCGTGTGAATCATAATTTACTAATATTAGCACCTCTGTGCCTAAATGTGCCCTTGCAGAACAAGTAGGAAGGCTTTACTCTCTTGATTCTGATGAAAAGAAAGCATAATGAATCTTAAGAACTGTTATTAGATTTCAGTGTAAATGCCCTTGAGTCAGCTTTTCTCAGTGAACAAAAATGTTCTTTAAGAAACTACAAGATATGACTGTGTGCTTACAGTTTACTCTCCTGAGATTGGCAGTCTTTCTGCCTAAACCAATGTGGGAGCCCATGCAGGAAAACTTATTCACAGGAAAATCTTATTCAGAAATTCTTAAAGTGATACACAGATTTCAACAGCGCCTTTCATTCTGGTTTGTTTGCAGCTGCATGTTATCACTGTTTTACACCATTCGTTTGCTGGATATATTTTTAGCCCCATAGAACTTGAACACTCAAACTATAGTTTGCCTTTCTACTGTCTTTCAACAGTGCCATAATGACTGGGGAGCCTGAAAAAACATAATGCATATTTGCTGAGCTGTGAAATAGCTTGTAAGTTTTTTTTTCTTTATTTTGATAGGTAGGCTTGTAATTTTGGTTGGCTATACAAACTTAGGTTTATGCATCGTGACCGAAATGTAATGCTTCTGTTCCATGTAGAGCAGTTTGAGGCTCTACTTTTGGGTTTTGTGCAGGGTAATTCAATGATATTTCATATTTGAGGGAAATAAGTGATGGCATGCTGCAGCTCTTACTGGATTCACATTTGAGATTTTCAGATAACCAACTTAATAGAAACTGCATACTTCTGAAGGCAGCTTTTTTGAGGTTTTCTAACCAGGAAGCATTAAGGGAAGATGTCTTCCGGTTTCCCCAGGATAGGTTTATTCTGGGAAAGCAAGCTACCATGACACTATTTGAGGTGATGGTGGTCTGTGTGGTGTGAAGGAAGAAAATCGGTGCACAGCTTGAACAACTCTGTCATCAGTTTAATTCAGATCGCATATAAGACTTTCTGCACTACTGAAGTAGTTCTGACATTTAGAGGCAAAGAAAAAGCGAGATGCTTACAGTGAACTTCCCCTCAGTGGCACCTTGCGTTGTTGACGACCAGCAGTCCTAATGGGTGAAGACAGTGCTGGGCTGGGGGGAGTAATGATTTTAGCTTTAAACTGAATTACCAATCGATCGGCCTGCAGATTAGAACTCAGCTTGCTGTAGACACGTGGAGTCGCTTTACAAACTGACCGCTACACACATTTGAGGAAATATATCTATATCCCAGTTTGGGTAATGCATGTGCAACGGCCTGCTGAGCACAAATAGCCTTGCGATTATCATAGAGGTGACAGAGGGGTGTTTGTGCTGCATTAGGTTGTAAATATTAGCTGAGAACTAAACTTTTTCAGTGGCTAGAACAATGGCTTTGAGATGGACTCAAGTGACTAACTGAAAACTAACAGCAGGCCAAGCTTTGACGGAAATTGCATAAAATAACACAAAGCAAACGGCCGCAAGTTTCCCTGGATAGAGGGCCGGGTTTTAACTGTAGTGTTTTCACAGTCTTTTACTGAGGCCACTGGAGAACATATTAGCACAAGTGTCATGTTCCAGGGAACACATGCTAGGCTGTGATTACTGGGCTCAAGCTGAACTGTAAAATCACTTGTCAGCAGTTGATTTGTTTCTGGAAAAAGCCTGGCCTCTTGATTGAATTAGTTTGGTGGTTTTCAGTGGGGAGCAAGAATGTGTCCAACTGTGTTACTCACTGACAGACAGCACTGATATTGTGACGTGTTGGTCATACTGTAAAACCAAGAGGAGTTTTGTTAAAGCTTATTTGAGAATTGGTATTGGAAGAAGGCATTTAGTGTATTTTTTGCTTTATTCAGCTTGTGTTGAATAAAGCGGACCCTTTTACTCCTGCAGTGTAAAAAAACGTCAAATTTAGCTGTACAGATGGGAATTTGTATGCATGGAATAAGCTATAAGAGGCTCTTCAGGCATGGACTGTGCTGCTCTTTGTTGTCCAGTTCATGTTTACTGATAGGATCTGTGTGGTTACTCCATCATATTGAGGGTGAGATGGGGTCGTGTTGGTGCAATATTGTGTTCGCCCTGAGGTTGAAATAATTTTGTTTGCTGTAATAGCTGTAAAACACCTTATTTCCCACTGGACGTGCTTTCATACAAATACTTCTTTGCAGGGATTGAAAAAAAAATACAGAGCACCCAAACCACTCCAGCTGCAGTCAGAAACAAAATAACTAATAAATCTGTAACTTTAGATTGCACCTGCTCTGTCTGTTAATGAACGACTGATGGTTTTGCAGTGATTCAGCAATTGTGCATGATATTTTGAATAGGGAAAAAAAATAATTTTCTGCGGTTTTGAAGAAAAACCTAGAAATGTATATTCATGTCTTTCGCTGCACGGCTGCTTGGTTTATTCACGGTGTGTGTGCGCGCGTGTGTATGTGTGTGAGATCATGCAGACACTGGAGTCTTTTCACATCAGGATCAGCGTCCATGTAAGCTCTTAATTCTCTCGTCTTAAACAGTTATAGAAGAAATGTGCTGCTGGTGCAGAAAGAGAAATAAAAACACTGACTCCCTGGCATTTGCTCTGCCATGTAGCCATGTCTGTCTCTCAGCTCAGCTCATTTTACAGAGAGCCTTTAGCTGCGAATCCACTCTGTTAATAAAAGCCTTAAAGCGCCACTTTTCTATGGCTTCACTGGGATTCTCCTCTGCCAGAACAAGCAAATCAAAGCAAGAATGTGACATTTTGTTTTGTTTTTGGAGCAGTTTTTTTTTCTCTCTCAGTGCAAATCCTTGGATTTGTTCAAAATGTCCATTTGCAAAGCTTCTTCCAAGTTGGCGAACATGCCGTTGTTTGGCCCCTTGCATGGCAGCCGGCACTCTCATCTAGCTCGTCACATCATTTTAATTACAGAGCCTTCATTGTCTGCGCTGACCCATTTTAGCGTCAGCTGCACAGACCCTCCAATCACACTTAATTTCTTCTGGCATTTGACTCAATCGGCATTGCTGCAAACATGAGCTCCGAGTGCCCCTCTCTCCGCCCCCAACCCTCACCAGAAAGGAACTGGGAATAACAACAATCTCCGCTGCTTGCTCTCATTGCGGCAGCCGGACCAACATGGAGTGTGCTCTTTAAGATTGATAACAGTGGCAGGGGACATTTCCTAGGATGTTAGTCACCGTTCTCCAAGGAGATTGGGAGCTGCTCTTAAACAATCTTTGAAACACAGTAAAATATGACTCACAGAGACAGAGCTCAGGGAGATTCACATCACTAATTGGCACTTGGACTTAACTTGATTGTGTTTTCTCTAATGAAGCTAATGAGATTTGGATCAATGTCCATGCTTGCAATGTGTAAATTAGCCAGATCTCTTAATATGATGTTTGTTGTTAATGACTCATCACTTTTTGATTTAGACACATGGATATTTGTAAGGTTGTCATCTGCAGAACTCAGTGGTGTGTAGCATAAGTAATTTAGTCGATTATCTGTGGCAGTTAATGTGATCATCACATGTGATGGTAAAACGTTTGGGTTGTAAAAACAACCCAAACTGTTTTTACTGCAAGTAAAGGAGACAATACTGAACACATCGATGACTTTCTCAGTAAATGTAATTTCAAATAAGAATATTGATATGAATAAGGGTATTGATATGTAATTCACACCATATTTCTGCAGTAATCCGAATGATCAACACAAATTAAGACCTAATTTGTAACATATTCAAGACATTGAATATATTTCACTAAGTGATTTTAACACTGACCCCGTTCCGACATTTTCAGTATGGAGATTTTTCTTCAGATCTTGAAGATTCTGGGACATTTGTGTTTATTGTGACCTTCATTTCTTTGCAAAGATTTAATTGTATTCAAATCAGGTGAATGACTGAACCATTCCAGCAGCTTTATTTTCTTCCTCTGCCACCCACAAAGAGTTTCAAGAGGAGTTTGCGATGGAAATGCACCATGTTTAACCCTCATCAAGAATGCCTCAGTATATTTTTCCCTCAAACATGTTCAGCTGCTCAGTTGTAAATGCTGAACGATGTTCTTAACTCAAACTCTATTGGCGTTTTCCACAAAACTGGAGTGGAAACACATTTTTCATATCATGCCAGTTTGTAAACAGCATCAAAATGCTGTATTGCAGGCACTGGCTTCCTTAGCCAATGCATAGCTATCTCCACCAGAGGTCAGTTCCTCAAAAGTTGAGTTTGTGATTCAGCTGTATTGAATCTGTAGCTCTTCTGTAAAATCACTGATTACAATTTCCCCAAATGCCGCATTTAAAGGTCCCCCTTCCAAGTATAAGAGGCTTGTTGCTCCAACGCCGGAATAAGACGCTGACGTCTCCTCTCCTGGCTGGTAGTTGAGGAGTTCTAGTGCAATGGCTGAAATATATAAATATAACTGTTCTAAGTGTTTACATTTGTCGCCACTATAATTTTTTATGACTTATCACATGAAAAAGCTTATTCACATGGGATTTTAATTGCATTTCTTATTTAATGGAAACAATGCAATTGTGACATTGTGGTTTTTCGACATTAGCAGAATACCGAAAAAGCTTTTGCGCACATTTGCAATGGAAACGCAGCTACTATTTACTAATATTACTCATCGTTATCATGAAAAAAAACAGTTTCTGCTAGTTCCAGGTTCCTCTGAGGCTCTCTATAAGTAGCTACTCAGTGGTTATTCTGCTATTTTGCTCCTCCATGAGGCATTTTGCAAGGAGCACCTGCTCATAGCTGGTTTCTGATGAAATAATGGTCTTTCCCCTTTATGGATTCAACAGAGTGCAGTGTGACATAGGTTTATTTTTTGTTGTTTTGACTTGTTACTGGCATTGGGTGTGAATATTAACCGAGAAAATGTTGACACGTTCAATATTTACTTTTCCGACTGCATGTGAAGCCGACAAATAGGAAGACTACAGTTAGCTAATCCCTATTTTATTGTAAGGACTCTCTTTATTTTATCTGAAAAGTGTTTAACATGAGACATTGTCAGCTCCCTTTTCGAAACTGTACTCACAGAACCAGAAGAAACAGGGCCTGCCCTGAATGTAGCCTTATCTTGTTCTAAATCAGAACAATTTTCTTAGTGCGTGCTTGAAGAGAGAGGGATATCTCTGGGACTTTAATTTATTATCTAAAAGGAGACGAGGAACAGAGAAGCACTTCCAAGATAAGGCCATGGTAAGGTTAATTACCAGCCGAGTGGCTGACGTAACCCAGCCATGTCATGTCTCCAAGTTACACACAGCTGGGCAGTGAAGGAGTTTTAGCAGTTGACAGATGTTTCTCATTGGAGCCATACATTTTTCTGTCTGAACATTTTGATAGAAACTATGTAAACCCTAGTTTTTAAGTCAGATGTAGTTCAGTGGGGCAGCTTCAGGCTAACATGGCACCAGAGACCCGGGCGGGCTTAAACCACCTGCTCCAATAACGACAAACAGAGCTCATGGCGCCTCTACTCGTTGTTGTGTAGCACAGTTAACACTTCTGCAGACTTCCCACTCTCTCTCCAGGGCATAGACTAATTAATGGATAACATTCGCAGCTGATTAGCAGCACTTCTTTCTGTAATTACATTCTCATACTAACCACTCATAAGAAAGGGCGTATAGAATAAAACCCACAATGCTCATTAAAATGTTCTCTTATTTAGATCTCAGTTTGTTACCATTGTTGTTTGGTGAATATTCTGATGAGGAGTGCTTTGAACTTGTTGTCCGCCACTGTTTTTAAGTGAGTTTGTAATAAATGCACAAAACTTTTATTAAAATGGCATTCTCAGTTGAGTCTCATGAAGATGCAGCCTCGCCATAATTCTGTCCTCCCTGAGTTGTGCAGACTGTTTGCTCTCCTCACTCTTACAGAGGTGCATTGTGCTCCTGGGCCCAGCTGCTAGCCCATAATTCTTCATTCTATGTCCCATTGTTTCTACCTGTCAGCGCAGTCGTGTCTCAGAAGAAACAAAGTGGCTACCATTTTGCCAGCAGGCTATGTGTGGGCTGGGAGAGGCGGGGACATGTTGTGGAAACATGTTATTTCTTTCCAAACTACAGGGTTTTAATAGCTCATCAGTTGCTTTAAATACTACCCAATCTTTACAGAGTGGGACGCACAAACTCTCTATTGTTTCCCACACATTTATATGAGCCATGTAGGCACCGAGTTAAAATTTTTATTGCAGAAATTCTGCATGATAATGATGCAAGTTAAATAAAAAGGTAAACCCAGCTGTCACTGACCGACAGTGTACACCTCCCACAATAAACACACCCTCCACCTCTTTATTTCCCTCTAGTATCTCTCCTCCCATAGGTTATTTGAAGTTAATAACCTGCCACTGCATCCTGATACTTGGCTTTGTGATGCAAACATATCCTTAATTGCCATCCCATAAGAGCTGAATAGCCAGAGCAGATTCTCATTACACTGGCTTGAATTGGCGAGGCCTCTTTCATGCTTCTCACCATGTAACAATAACAGCAAAGTGGCAGAATGTGACTGTGCAGGTGGAGGAAAGGGTTAAAGCAAATGTTCAAAGTGTGACAGCTTGTGTGTGTGAGTGACAGACGTCTGTTGAAAGAATGGGGTTGCCCACTCAGCCCACTGGAAGTCATTGACTGATTGTGTTTTCATTTTCTTCTTATTTATAGTTCCAGAATAACAACAATTACATGAACATGGCGGAAGCAAATAGCGCCCTTCTCGCTGCTGGGGATGTGAGTACACTTTACTTTCCTTTTGTCCAAATGTCCCTTGAAATAAGTCTGTGCAAAGACAATTAAATGTGTATTTTGATTTCACAGAAAACAACACAATCAACCAAAAATGTATGTTTCTCATTTTAGTTGGCCTCGTGCCTTTTCTACTTAAATGGGGGATTTTCTTGATGTAACTTTTGTTACATCAAGATTTTATGGCCAATTTACTGCAATTGATTTCATACCTGCCAATATAGATTTCAGCTGGTTCTAATTTCGTTTTTAAGGAAAACTGAATTTCTACCCTGTAGATGTATTTAAATTTGACTTGCTTTAAAGAAAACATTTTTAGCAAACCATCTACAACTAAGTTGGCATTTCCTCTACAACTGTTGAAGTAAAATCCTCCACTTACTGCGAGAAGGTTTTATAAATTAAGCTAATCTAAGAAGAATAACAGCAAATCTCATTTACAGCTCACCACACAGACTGTACCTCACTAACTTGCTATTTTTTCATTTGCAGCCCTGAAAGTGTAAAGTGTAAACAAGATGTACACAAAATAATTAAATTTTTTGTCTAGCTTAGTATTAAAAAGAAAAAGAAAATCTTGATGTATGTTGGACTATTAAACCATTAATTGTTTTTTTTTTTACCATATGGTCTCTGTGATCTATTAATAACTATATTAGAACACATTGTGTGTATGAGAGAGAAAGAGAACAATCACAGTTAAAGAATATTTTAAAATAGAGACAAAATTACTACAAAGTTAAAATTAAGTAGTTTTTAGCATTGTACATAAATGATTAACATGATAGTTCCTTTGTGTTTTCCTTGTAGAGTTAGTTGTGCCTTACCAAAAATGTGACTTTCAAAATTATGGCGATATTTTGTAATTCAGTGTGTCGCATAATTTATGGAACTGACTTACAAAATGATCAAACTCATAATAAAGAGAGGATGTAAGCTAACACTACCGTATTAAAATTCTCACCAGAAAGATTGCCAGTAGAAGCAAGATGTAAATTTACTAGAGACCTTTGCAGCATTGAATAACATAATCTGCTTGAAATAAAAAAATATATGTAATGACACTTATTTTTATTTAAGCATAAGTTGAACATCAGCGCAGCTTTCTGAGAAGATATTGGTCTTCGATGAGGATGCAATCACACATGCCAAACTCATTTGAACCTCCTAACACATTAGATGCTGTGTTGCACTAAAAAAAAAAAAAACATTCTCTGCTTTTATGATCAGATTGGATTTGCAATAGAATTTTTTAAAATAATGTAGGACAAACATTTCGATATATAACAGATTGAGCCCCTTTTCAAAGGTTTTCTAGGTGCAACAAATGTAAAAGTGATATCAAATTTGAGCAAAATAACTGATTACTATTCTTTTTATAATTGATTAGCTCTGCTATTAGCATATTTGACCCAACAATTACACATGTAGCAATTTGAATTCCAATTGTGACCACCAGTTGACCATTACATCTTTGTAAAATGATAGAAGCATACTCCTGCATGTTCTTAAGTACATACAGGAGTTTACGGCAATGAAAAGATGAGCCAGTCTCATCCTACATTTTGGTGTCAGGCGGTAACTGTTTTGTGATCTCACTATAAATGCACCATGTATCCCCAGCTTTTGGAGATAATACACCAAACACCTGTTTCTTTTCCTCTTTGTTGAGCTGTAATAAAAGAGCAAAAAGACATTCCCCAGACATATCACCATTTCAGTAGCTCTATCTGTTGGCACTTACAAAAAGTGAAAAGTCAGCAACAGGATTTTGCTTTAGCGTTGCAGGAATAACACCATAACATTCTTCCAGGGATTCCTATGGAAGTCTATTGCTGCCTCTGTGAGCTGAAGTCAAACTAACAGTGAGCTAAATTTACCCATTTTATTCCCCCTCCACCCACTCCGGTGCCCTGTCATTAGAGACAAGAGTACCAAAAATACCCGTTGTCCTCTGTGGCTCCAATGGTTCAAACTCATTCAGAGATTGATCTGGCTTCAAAAACCACAGCAAAGCAGTATCGCACTGCTCAAAAATACAGAGATAGATGTCATTGTTAACCTCATTGTTTTCATTCATGTCAACTGGGCAGCAGAAATGCAACTGTGACACACAAGACCAAGCGGCTACACACAGATACACACGCACGCATACACACACAGTGCAGAGCATGCAACCTAGTGTTCATGAAGTGGCCTTCTCACAAAGCCACAGAGCGTTATAGAAGAAGTCTAATTTACCCCCACATTTACGCTGACTGGGCATATCCTCTGTATCCACGGGCCGCGTTGGCCTGATGCAGTGGGGAACACATCGACACAGTCTGCTTGGAGAGTGTTCAGCCCCCAGCTGTGAGGTGAGGGGAAGAGGGGCTTTCAGGGGATCCTTGATACAAACAGTCCAACTCATTTGCATTTAATCAAAAGGAACAACTGTTTCCAGGGTTAGGGCACAGATGGTATTGTGCATTTAAAAGAAAGAAAGAGGGAAACAAAGTCATAAACATAGATCGTTATTCCTAACACTGAAGGTTTCTGTTGTGTGCTGCAGTGTGAGCTTTTGCCTTATGTGTGGCAGGGTGTGCACTGGAAATGAAGGATCCTTTATTACTGCTCTATGATAAATAGAAATACTTTTACTGGATAAAATGGTATGATGAGATGTATATTTATGTTTTTAGTGAAAAGGCCCTTATTTAAAAAAAAACATCAACAAAAAACAATTTTGTAAAGTCTTTAGTACTCAGCTGATATCCGAAGTTTACGCGCACTGTAAAAAAATAATTAAAATCCGAAACTTCTCTTGGGTGAGTTAGAATTTGCTACATGCCAGAAAACATAGTAAGAACCTTTTAAAAATATTTTCTGTGACTTATTTTGAATTTAAACTTTATTACATATTTGCTCAGAATCAGGGATAATTGTATTTTAAATTGCATGTGTTGGGTCAAACGTTTTGAGTGTAATTATTACGTAAACATGGGAAGCATCTTAAAATTGTTCTCAATTTTAAGCATCTTAAAATTGCTCCATAGTTGGTTTCCAAATCCCTGACATCATCTGTGCTTTCCCTCATTATTAAAATACATTTGAATCATTCTTCATGTAAAATCCTGAGTTTGAAGGCATGAATGGATAAATCTCTAACACATTATTTATCTCATTAAAGTGGCATTTAGCAAATAGAATTAGTTTTGGTAATTCTACATGACATAAAATGAGAAGTTTAATTTTATTTAACTTCAGACAGTGAGAAAACAGTGCGTATGTGTCTTTGTATTTGGTGTGTGTAAACTTGTGGTTTCCACTGTAAAAACTGATAGAGACACACCCCAAAAGACTTTCAGCTACAGTATAATTGCAGTGGAAGGTAGTTCTGCAAAGTATTGACTCAGAGGGACTGAATACAAATGCTGCACACTAAGTTAAATAGAAACCTGTTTATTTTCATCTGCTGTTTGCACAGTGTGTATAGTAAATCTCATGCTGTATATATTGCTCTGACAAGAAGCTTCTACTTCAGAACAGCAGCCCTTTATTTGCTGTGTTTGGATGGCCAGTGTATCATTTACCTTGTGCACTTAGAGGATGAGATAAGATGACCTTGGTGTGCCTGGTAAAGCTCACATCCTAGCAGGGAAAGGTTGACTGCCTCCCTCAGGGAAAAGGGATACTGTACACTGCGATTGTGTTCCACTCAGATGCATCACTTTACTCTTGCAATCAAATTAGAGTCATGTAATGAGCTATAAATATGTAGAAATGGACTACAAAAGATCCAAATTTGAAATAATGCTGCTTAGGGGTGCCATGCCTGATGTTGTCATTTGGGTAGCTCCACTCTGCCTGTCTAGATATTCGAAACTGGATCTTCAACCTCGCCTGTATTGATTCCGAAGCCTATTATAAGCAGTAATTGCATGCTGCTGCCTTTAACAAGTCTTGGTTATTGCATCTGTGAATTGGATTACTACGTTTATTGAGGGACTGGGACTATTGCCTGAAAAGCCTTTTCTTGCTCTTCGTCCTGTTATTGAGAAAGGTATCATGGCATCACCACAATAAAACACTGGAAAGGCATTATTAACTGTTTCTCCCATCTGTTTTCTTCTTTTTTTTAATGTTTAACTACATTTATGACAAGAAAAGATTCAAGTTGATCAAATGTTGGATGAATTTAACTCTAAATTTATTGAAAGAAAGCTTTTGATGCAAAGTTAGTGTCTGTACACCTTACCAAATAAGATTGCTATGGGAAAAAAATCTGAATTGAATTAAAGAAAATTGAGATTAGTTTGCTAAAGGGGATGTCTTATGCAAAATTAATATTTTGCTATTTTTTTATACTTTCATCTGAGTCCCACCCTTTTTTTTTTTTTTTTTTTTTTTTCTTTTTGCAAAAAGTTACTTTTTTTGATGTCTGGAAATTTAGCTGTTTCAAAAACGAATCGATTGTTAAGTCACAGCCTTTGCGTCACATCATTTAATTTGAAATACAACTATTTGGGTGACACCAAAATGTATAGATTTTTTTTTCATTTTCTTACATTTTACTGAGGTGCATCCATGTAATAACAGAGACAAATGTATCTATAGGCAAAAATATTAAAAAAAGAATTCAGAATTAACTGTGCTGTTACCAAGCAACCCAAGCTGAGCTCCATAATATTTGGTCAGCTGGTTTTACCTCTTTTTGCGCTGTGCAGCGGCTGCTGGACAACACGGTGCATTCTTGTTGGTTGTGCATGAGGCTTTCCTAATGCTTTTCAAAGATGTACAACTGCATATTTGCGCATTAGTTTGCAGCCATTTTCATGTTTAGGTGTAAACATTGAGTTGGGCCCAGCAGCTGTTTATTTGCTTATTTGGAATTAAAGTGTTAGTCTAATATCAGACATTCATAACATAGACACACCCTAACTGCTATCACAGAAACTGACTAATAAAATGAAGTTGGTTTTGTTTGTAAAGAAACCTAAAACTGAAATTATTGATCCTTGGTAACACTTTTTCAAGTGAAATAGTGTTGCCAAGCCAAAATGATGTGACGCAAAGTCTTTGTAACTGTAGAACATTTTTGATGAGGTAAAAGTAATTTACTGGTTGGACTTTTGCTCTACTTTCCTTGTTTATTCACAATGTTTTAATTTGAAATACAACTATTTGGGTGACACCAAAATGTATAGATTTTTTTTTCATTTTCTTACATTTTACTGAGGTGCATCCATGTAATAACAGAGACAAATGTATCTATAGGCAAAAATATTAAAAAAAGAATTCAGAAAAAAGAACATAAAATATTAAGTAAACTTCAGCATTTAGCTCAAGTTAACACTTTAACACACTAATTATTACTAAATCTGTTTTTACAACAGTTCTTTGAAGAGATAAATCTAGCATATTTAGTCATATGGTATCTTTGTTGGTTATGCTGACACAGAGACGGTTACCACCAAGGATAGACAAGTGGGTATTTCCCACACAACTGTTTAGGATGCTCCCACAGGGGTAAATCAGGCCTCTCTCTGTTACAAGCCCTGCTCTGCCCTCATACAACCAAACTCTGGCTGGCGGTGGAGACACACACACGCAGACACACACAAACATCCACATACACACTACTACTTTCTCTGTTGTGTTCCCTCTTGCCCACCCCTCAACATGTACATGCCTGCACACCCAAAAGCCAACATCTGACTTGGCACTTAGCTGGGCTGAGCCTTTCAGAACAATTTAAATGGATAATCAAGCTGGTGATGCAAAGAAAGTGGATTGTGCATCTCTTAATCTCCAAACAGAGCTCCCTAAGCTGCTCCTGGTGCAGAATTAGACTGGCTTTATGCGAAATGACACCAGGCAGTGTGTGACACTGTAACACTCTGTGGGTTCCAGTAAAATCTGGCACCTCTACCCTGGGGAGAAGGCTTTCTCAACACAGACAGCTGACATCTTCCATAACCCCCCATATGAGACACAAACTCCATGTCTCTATTATCGGTGCCCCTGGTGTAGATGTTAATTTGCATCATCATTAGCAATGAGAGGAGAAGCACACAAGCATGGTCTTTGATACTGATCTTGCTCCATCCACCCTCCCCCACTATAATATTTTGTTTCCCTCTGTCCTTCTCCATCGTCTTCCTCTGTGTTTTAGAAGACAGTAAACACTAGCAGTCTTCTACACAGGGTAAGTATCTGTGTTATACTTAAAGGTCACTGTCATGCTTGTGTTGTTCTCTTTCAAAAGTTGCTCTGACCTCAGCCAACTTTCATCTTTCACATTTGTCTAAAATCTCATGGTTAAGTTCATAACTTTATAGCACAACTTTCCATATACTATCCATTATCATACATTGATCCATTCTAATTTATCTTATGCATTGTATCTCTACAGGAAATCCTAGTTCATCAATAGCACATGTGAGCAATGTTTTAGCAAATACTTTTGTACACCTACTTGAGGAGTTTGTTTACTTTTACTTGAGTGAAAATATGTTCAAATGGCATTTCTCATTCTTGAGTATAACTTTTGGGTACTCTATGCATCTCTGCCCCACACACACCCTCTCTGAAATGGCAGCAGCATCATGCTGTGGGGATGCTTTCCTTCAGAGTTGATGGGAAGCTGGGTGGAGCTAAACACAGGGAAGAAAACCTGCTAGGAACTGCAAATTGCTTGTGACTGGGCCAAAGGTTCACCTTCCAGCAAGACAAAAAGTATAATCACACAGTGGGAATGGCTGGATGATTGCACATTTGATTCCAATTGGTTAAAATACAGACCAAAATCCATCTAAGAATTTATGGAAAAGAATGAAAATTGATATTCATGCAATGAATGGGTAAAAAAAAATCTGTCTATGTATGTCAGAAAGATAAAGTCCAAATGACTATGGTTTAGTTCTAAGTTTAAAAAGAAATACAGTCATAGTTTCATATCTGGCTGCTGAGCACTCAGCAAGACTGAAAGAAAATATGCAGTTTTCTATTGGAGTTACTGGAGTGGTGTTCAGCTGTCTTCATATTGCTCCTTGATATGATCCAGATGAGACTGAAACCAGATCCAAAGGCTGGCCCTGCTCCATGTGGGAAGCTGAAAATGTTGAACAAAGACTAAAGATGGGTGATTTCTAATGTTTTCCATTTGCTACTGGACATTTCTCCCATGATTCAAGACATTTTTGAGTGGTTTGGTTTAGACTTAAAACTAATGGGCATTCTGCTGAACACCTGCTGTAAGCTACTATTAGTTTTCTCTTTCTTGTAATCGACTAAAAGGAAACTATGCAAGAACAAAGCACTGACAGTATTAGCTCTGTATTGAAAGTGTTTATTGTTGATAAGGACCTAACATTTTCTGTGCTACCCAAAATCCCTATGAGTTTGAATCTGGCTTCCTGTGGAAAGATAACTAATTCTTTGGCCCAGAGGGAAGAAATATAAAGTGGCACACAAACAGTCATGGAGCAGGGGGAGACACTGAAAAGGGAAGCATAACACTCTTATTAGCTCTGCCTTCCTAAGTTTTTGTAAAGACAGCTGCCCTGAGTAGACAATGAATTAGTTTCAAGTGTCAATGTGCTAAAGCAAGCCAGGGGAACATTAATACTCCCTAATCAAGGTCTGTGTTGGCATATTCCCTTCCTTGTTTCCCTTCTGTTATTCCACCCCTTACCAGACAAAGAAAGGCAGAGCAGATAAAAACTGGATTGTTCAAGTTATGTCTGCTGACTAATGTTAAAGTGTTTAATACACCTCATGTTTTTGAGTGAAAAACTTTTATTTATGCATGAGTATGAGCTTTATTTGCATTTACATAATTGCTAAACCTGCAATGCATAATAAAGTACTTGGATTTAAATGCCATCAAGGCTTAGAAAAATGTAATACATTCTTGTGAGAGTTGCATTCAGATGTGAAAAGGTGAGTCAATAGAAGGATGGATGTGCAAATAGTTATAATCCAAGATAATTTTGATAATTGGTTTCACAACTGAAGTCCTATGAAATTTAAATATATGATGAGTAGTGAAGACAGCTTATCTCACAACGAGGAGATAAAAGTGACCAAGAGCCAAGAAGCTCTTGAGGTTTTCCTTTCAAAGTCGGAAATAAGGAAATATGTAAGACATAAAATAAAAATGAGCAAACACAGCTCACTTGAGAACAAAAATGATGACAATACCTGGAACACTGAACATGGATGTCAGTGCAAAAACCTGTGGTACCCCAAGGAAAAGGAAACAGAAAAGTCTATAGTTCAGTTTATGTTCATGTAGTAGAGAGGCTTCGAAGTTAACTTAACCAATGAGCAGAAAGAAGCTAAGTGAATGCTGTCTGTGTGCAGTTGTTTGGAGACTTAAAAAACAGGCACCCTGTTGAGAGATTTAAATATCTCCCTTTACTCCAGAGCAGTGGCAAATGGAAATTGTGACAAGAAGTTTTCTTTGAAATTAAATCTGGTGCCATTTAGATTGGGGTATTTCTCTGCTCCTGTTCTTTCTAGCATTATTCTGATTCACACAGCCATAAACCCTCCCATGTCACCAAATTATAATAGTAAGCAGTGCAGATGTTTTTCAAACTTACATGTAGGTCTACAATCATTTGCTAACATTTTATTTGTCCCTACACCCCCTCACTCTAATATTATTTGTATTTATTTGAAAGTCAGCCATCATCTACAGTCAAACATTCACTCCTTAATTTGGCTCAAACTTAAAAAAAATCTGCTACAACTATATATCAGTAATTCCTGAGCAAAAGAACCACTCAAAATGAATTTATGTTTCATACTACCATGGTTATAATGTGACTGCTAAATATGATGTTACAAGCTATCACATTATAAGATTCAGAGCTTGTAATGACATTTTAACTAAAATAGATTTTAGCACAATGCAACATAATGTTCCAAGTATTAGCATTGAAAAACATGTCAGTTTTAATAGATGATGCGGTTTGTGTGACTCAGCAGCAGAAATGCATAGAATGTCAGGTCACATGCGGTGCAATAATGTGGTCCCACACTGTGGTCATTGTGAGAAGATGAATATTTTGGCCTTGCACAGAGTAGCTTAATGCAATATTGCAGATGAAAACAAGACCCAAGTTGGTGAACAGCCCCATCTCCAAGAAGGCACATAAGCAAATTAAGCATGACCAAAAGCTTTAATTCGAAAGGCAGAAGGATTAGGCTGTTTGATGAGCAGATTCAAGGGTGCAGGCGAGGGGGAACAAAAAGAAACACTTCTGGCCAGGCGTAATAATCTTTGAAAATGTTCTTTAAACCCATCTCCCTGTGACGTGCATTTTCCCTGCACTTCAACCCAACATCCTCCATCCCCAAGATTAAGGGCTTTTATCATGTATCCTCTCTTTTCTCAGTGATTGCTGCTTGATATTTCTGCTTTTGACGACCTCCTCCGCATTTGCCTTTCACATCTTTTTCTTCCCCCCTCAAAGTGGACTTCAGTAGGTTTAGGAAATGTTAAATCTAACCACACTTAGAGGCAAGTGTGTTACCACTCTACTAAAACACTCTCTGCTTAAGCAGAGCTGTTTGATTTAATACCTAAAGGTGTACTTCCGGCAAATTTGATAAGACCCACCACAGCAAATGCTCCACTGCATTTTACTGTTTTCTGATTTTCTTCTGTTGCTTTTTTTTTTTTTTTTGCAGACCTTTCATACGCCCAGCTTGGGGGATGAGGAGTTTGAGATCCCTCCCATCACACCTCCACCTGAGACTGAGTCCAGTCTTGGACCTGAAGTGAACTCGCCCTTTCCAGCGATGCCAGAGCAACCAGCTCAGCACAGAGGTCCAATAATTCCTCAGTTTCCCCCACAAAGTCTGGAGCTGCCCTCAATTACCATCTCACGCAACATGATGGACCAAGAAGGGGTGTCTGTCAACAACGGCCAGCATGTGGTGAGCATTACCATGAATTAAGTTAGGGTTTTTTTTGTGTGTGTGTTTTTTGTTTTTCAACAATAAAATTTAAAATTCTAATGTTCCTAAATGAAATCCAGAGATTCTATGTAAATGAATCTCAGTATACAGCTTGCCTATGAAGACAGACGTTTCCTAGAGAACATTAGAGATCAAACAACAATATGTAGGAAATGAAGTTTTGGAGAAATAACAAGCAGACTTGAGTTTTAAAACTACAAACCCAAGCCTTGTACATCTCAACAGATTGATCTGAAAATCAGTGACGCGTGGTGAGGTTCATAGTTGGTGAGGCACTCACTGACTTAATCATAATCAGATATGTAAATATAGACCCTCTGCATGTTATTGTTTACATAAGGAAACTGTTGAAAATAGAAATAACATAGTACATCTGCAGATCTATTAAAACACTTCTGTCAGGTTTGGTGGATATCCATGACCAGGTAATCTCAGCAATAATCCTGAGGCCTATGGTAGCTTTGAATGAGTTTGTGGAACTTTGGAGATCCTCAGCTAAGGAGGGAAAATTTGTTGAAAGAACATTATTTGTGCACTTTACAAATACAGCTGTTGTGTCAAGAAGTGACAAGTAGAAATGTATTAAAGATGTTTTCTTGCTCAATATGATGGGAAGAAAATCAAATATTTTAGTATATGCCCAACATGCAATGTTGAAGAAAGAGGGTAAGTCGCAAAAAAACAAACAACAAAAAACATGAAGGTTGTAAGGGCTAAGTGACTGGTGCAGAGGTTGATCTCAAAGCAGGGCAGCAAATCTAAGTGTACAGCCAGAGCTCCAATATGGTTTAGGTATAGGTGTTTTTGTCAAACTGGCTCAATCAAAGTCCAGACCTACACCCAAAAATGGCAAAAATTTACAGCAAAGTTGAAAGATATACTCCAAAGAAACTTGCAGCCTTACCTGTAGAGGAATGAGTGCAGTGAAAACATAAACACAGCATACGTTTCAGACTTTTACTGTCAGAAAATCTTTAAAAGACAACTATCATTTTCCCTCGGTCATAAAATCTCAATAAAATATATTTGCTGTTGTGAAGTTGTGATGTGACAAAACACAAAATGTTTCAGGAATGTGTTCTGCATATCTTTGCAAGGTACTTCGGAAACCCAAACTCAGTTTGAAATGTCTATAATTTGTCACAGAAGCATCCTGTTTTTGCAGACGCTGCTCCAGATGAGATTTTTGATGAGATATGCAAAATGAAAAATTATGATTTAGATGGGCATAGTTCTGGAAACTACTGTTTTAGGTAATGTAATGTCACCTTCACAGCTTTTTGTACATGTCCTGTTGTCAGCACATCTGGCACAGCATCTGCCCTTGTTTACAACACAGGATTTATGTAATCACTGAGTAAATGTCATGATATTATGTTACTGCGAAGATTCAAAACACAAAACAAAAAACAAGAAAAATTACCATGAGTGTCTATGACCCCTCCCTCAGCAGGATGAACAGATGTGAAGAGATCACAGGTGTTGGAGTACAAAACACATTCATCTCTGCCAGGACAATGAAAATGGCACACAAAACTACCACCATTTCTCATACTTATTCATGTTTTTTCAGAGGTTTATTTTGCAAGAGTGAACGCTAATACATATGGTAAGCCAAAAATAATTAGTATTAGTTTTGTTTCTGCAATCTACAGGTTTTAATTAATGAACTTACCTGGAGTTTAGACTAATCCCTTTTTTGCATTGTATTAAAAGTACAACTTCACTTGATTATGTTAATGATCATAGACAATCATTATAACTTCTGTATGAATCTAAAATGGGTACCATTCACAAATAAATTTGATTAGGATCATATTTAATTAATAGTAGCATGAATAATCACACTCAATAAAATCAGACACTAGTAACAACTCAGAGCATCAAGAGAAGCAGTGTGAATGTAGCCTAAGAATGAATTGGAGATTTTTAATTAGATGCAGACTTAGAAAAACTCACAAATAACTATTATGAATGAAGGTTAATCCTATCATTTCATAAATATGTATTTTGGGGGACATCAGGGAGACTCTTGAGCTCGACAAATACATCAATGATGGCACTTTTTTTTTTAACTTTAGGGATAATGACTGTTTGTAAAGTCACACCTAAACTGTAGGCGCAACCAATGGAATTAGGTAATTATTGAGAGACTTTTCAATAATTAACCTAACTTCTGTTTGTGATACAAGACATTAACAATGTGTTATTATGCTCGAAGCATAAATTGAACATTTTTATGAATAGATATCCTACAATAATTTATATGTGTTACCGGTTTAATGAGAAACAAACTGTCAGAAGTGCTAATGAATTATTTAAACCTCCAGCGTTCGTTACATTCAAAGCTTCCTTGATTTCTAAATTCAACAAAATAAGATTATTAATCTCGATGAATGAATGAGGAACCTTCAATGTTCAAGAATTCTCAAGGTTTGAAATACTTTGTAAGATACTGCTTGCTTTTATTAAATCTGTGATCCTATGAGACCAATCTAAGTGACCTGCAATGACACAATGCCTTAGGTTAAAGCTCACGTCTTCACTATTAGCTCTTCGTTAGAATATACTAATGATCAAATTTGGAACTACAGATTAAAATAATCTTGTTCTTCATGTAGATATCGTGCTGCATATTGTGAGATTGTCGTCTGAGGGTGGAAATGCATTTTCAAATGCCACAATCGTAGAAGCACTGAGGAGGAAAAATGGAAATGTCACTGGCTGACTAGTTGTCTTACAGACCTATTACAGAAATGGAAAATTAATTTAGGAGAGAAGAAATAAAAGAACAAAAGCGTGAACAAGGACACAATGATATCGGTGCCGCATTTACTTTGCGAGCCACAAATCACGTTGCATCAAACCAAGCAGTCATTATCATTAGAACTGTATGAATAAGTGAAATGTGTGTTAGAAGTGCTGCTCTCACACTCCCCGCTCTCAGATATTTATTTACATTCCAAATGGGAAGAGGCTATAAAATTTTTACCACTCTTTTTCTTGCTTCTATTCATCTGGCATATAAAATAATTGCAGCTTTTAAAATATCTCTGCCGCATATAGTAAGTTAGCCCCAGAAGGGTTTTTGCCTAAGGAATTTTCATTTCATGGTCAGTTAAGCTTTCTGCATCTGGAAGAAACGGAACCTCGACACAATTACATTCCTGACTGTTCTGCCGACTTGCTGGAGGATTAGATTTGATTCTCAAACATTATTCCTCTTTAACACCATTTGCATGGCTCATGTCTCTGATTGTGCAGAGACTCTATTAAAATCTGAGGGGAGAATATGGGTCTGTGCTCCCTGCCTACCGGCATTGTCGCCGGCACACTGCTCCCTTGTTATCAGCCATCACACATTGTAGCCCAGCAAGGCTTGTGGTGGCCCTTCATTTTTCCTGCAAATGGGATTGATCCCCAAAAGTCTTATGATGGTGTCTATAGCAACTCTTTTCATCTTTGGTTTTATCTCTGCTTTTGCTTTGAAAGCAAAGCACAACTCCTAAATGAGATAAGTAACAGCGTCGTTTGCAGGGGCTTCCATATACAGAGACAATGATTTACGCAGGCCCTAGGAGAGGTGTTTTGTCATTTTGTCAGCACACTGATAAAGGAATGACAACCTTATATACATGATTACATTCTGTATTATTTGTTGTGGCTGCAGGGACAAACAAATAAACTGTGCACTATTGCAATTACATTTTTCATCAAGCCTCCCTGCTCATATTTTCCAACACTTATTTTCCTTTCTCTGTGTTGGCTTACTGGTGCCGACTACTTTCGGTGTGAAAGTCTCTTTCTTATCACAACTTAATGAGAAACCCATCCAGTGAATATACCTGGGCTGTTCTCAAAAGCTTCTTCCATGCCAGTGCATTGCCAAGTGTTGTGCTAATTCCTCTCCCCTTAATGTTGAGCGTATGTCTTGTAAATTGGCCACAGATGCTGAGCTCGTACGGAAAAGAAATACATTTTCTCAGCTGCAGTGTGCCTAGCAAGCCCTGAATCTGAAGTCATTATTTATTTAATCTGCTCTCTTAACAAGCTTCTGACTCTCATTTTTGTCTCGCAGCATGTGTCCTCCTGATTTGTGATTGAGTCTCAATAGTGCCAAATAGTACTGGAGTTAGAGCTGCCAGTATTGCTTTATTCACAATTTCGTCTCGATTTTTTTTCCTCCCTGCTGCACAGCGAGGGTCTGTGGGTTCCATTTCAAAAAACACCTGGTGCCTTCACCACATTTTAGGGTTTTCTTGACACATGTAAGCGTGTTCTGAAATGGGCTGCATGTCCTCTGTGATTGGATCCGAAGCCTACAGTAGTCAACTGGTTGGATTGGATGTTAAAATCAATATTCAGGGGATCCGAGCCCCGCTGTCTCATCACATTTACCACCATGGGGTGACGCATTATGTATTTTTCATTTTATTCATAACTAGCTGTTTCACATGCCATTAGCTTTACAGCCGCAGATATGCTAATATTTAAGAGCACTGAGTTTTAGTCATGCTTGTCATGTAAGAAAACAGGGAAGCTAAAGAGCTACTGAAAAGAGCGCAATGATGATTTTATTTTAGTACATATTTATCAAAGTATCAGTATCACTTTTGCAGTCAAAAATATGCAAAAAGGTGCTTTAGTTGGAATTAAATTATTTTTGGCATACGTTTTATTGTTTTTAGTAGTACATGTACTCATAGTAGTATTACAGATGACATTAAACATGTTTTATGTTTAGTTGGTGTTTCAGCCAGTTTGGGTTTTTACAACCTGAGAGCCATGCTGTTGATCACATTATGTTTTGAATATTTTCAGATGTATTAATAACCACATAAATCACTTAATTTTATCTCATTATCCCAACAAACAGATGCTCTTATGTCTCTATCTTAATTTATTAATGCCATTTTAAACAAGGGATGTTTGTGAAAATTTCACAATCCTCAGTAAAAGCTAACACTGCTCAGAGCAAGATTGATCAACACCATCTGGCAACATTAAGATAGCCACAGTTTTTAATAAATGAGTCGTAAACAGTGTGATACATTTAGAGGGGGGAAGAAAAAAATCAACTTTACATGGAACTTTATCCAGTGCACTGACCTTTCCTCGAAGACAGGTCCTATCAAAATAAACAGTGGGAACACAAGACACATTAATCCAGTGTTAATAAAATGTTTTTAAAAAAAGCTTTCATTCAATGCAAACTTAACTGCTTTTTCGTAATAATTAGGCAGATCCAAAACAAGGTCAGTGGAATAAGAAGGAACTGATTCTAAACAGACACTGGAACTAGGTTAGCACTAACACCAATTTGTTGGTAAAACAACTGAAAACATGAACAAAAAACAAATGCAGTTATTGTGTATGGTTTTAATAATAATTTCATTTTTTTTAAAAAAGCAACACTAAGTGTGAAAAATGTTATTGTGTTCATTGTTTCAACTGTTTCATCTGAAGTTTGTGGTTTAGATATCCTTGGCAGATTTCCAGTGAGTACAATACCTTCACTACTGTCTGGTCAAAGCCCACTATATCCTGAATGAAATGGAAAATGTGAGCACTGTTGCAGAAAGCCTGTTTTTCTACACATCCCTCTTATCTCCCTTTCAAGCCATGAAGCACTGACATGAGTTGTACATCAATTTAAGAGAGTGGATTTTTTTCTTCTTTTCTTTTTTTTTTTGCCCCCTTCTCTTTCTTGACAGCAATTGTGACATATTGGTTCAGTCAGAAATGAAAAATATTCATGCAGGCATGCAATACTTGTAATGAAGTCTCAGCTTGACCTTCTGCATGATTGATTTTGTAATTTACTTTTTTGTAAGGTTCTCAAACAGAAATGATGTCATGTTGAACAAGTTTTAAATACACATAATCTATAAAAGAGAAATGGTACAGAGGGGTATGGGTCAGTGGCTGTAGCAGACCGTGGGGAGGAGAGGGAGCCTATCGGCCAGCGAGTCCGAGAGCAGAGGCAAGGAGAATGAGGGAGATGTGTTTTTGAGTGCAGGTTAGGGGTGTACAAGACATATAGACAGATTCTTTTTTTTAAGACAGTGAAGTGTGTTTGACTGAGATGGCACAGAGGTGGGGGGAATCATCTTCTGCTGTTCTAGCCTTTACCGGCATTCAAAATTCCATTTTTCTCATTTGGCTTAAGCACAGGCTTCAGCAGGTTGCAGAAAATGGGGGAAAAAAAACCCCGATGTACCCGTTTAGAAGCAGAGTAAAGGAATATGTGCAGAGCGCTGATAAACTATCTTTAATAGGACTGACCTTTCATGCTGGCGAAAGTTACTGGGGGATTCATCCTTATAATTACCATATAGATGATTTTACCCCTCTCCTGCCATGGAACATTTCCAAGAGCTCTGGCATTGATTGAATGGAAATTGAACTTGTTAACATTCTTTTCAGCCTGTTACAGCTTGGCACTACTGTTCATAAATTACACCCAAATTCAGATTTCCAGTATCTTAAAAAAAACTCAAGGCTGTTTTTGTGGACATCAGTGTTGAGATTTTTATCACCCACTGAATGCAAAACGTTGCATTCAGTCCCGCTGCAGTGTTTACTGTGGAAAAGGTTTAGCACATTGTCAATACTTTGTGATTTCATTTATTTTGTCCTTGTCTCCTTGTTTGGAGTTTAAGTGGGTCCAGCAAACAGGATTGGAAACATTGTTTGCGTGATATGAAGCACATGACTGGCAGCATTGTGTGGTTATTGTTTGCCGTTTCATCTTTGACTTAGAAAACAACACAGTAGGGAATATTACAAATGGCATTTACATTCAGAAACCCTTTAATGATTAGACAGAACATTTCAGCTTCATAGCAACACACACAAAGACGGAAACACAACAACACAAACATGTAATTCTAAATAAGGGGGGCACATCTGGCCGCTGTGTTCTCAAGATAAAGACTTATTTGCAGTTAAATGATCATTATCAAAATATCTCACTGCTCTGACTGCTGGTGATACTGCAATCAAAATGCAAATGAGCAAGCTCAGGGACAGAAGTAAACATGAATTTGTCACATTTATATTCACAATCAAGACATCTGTTACTTAATATCTCTAATTTGTCATGCTTTCCTTTAAATCAGGAATTATAATCCTGGAATTTCTTCAAGATGGTTGATATTGCACTGATTAAGATTTTTTTCAGCATTTTTCTTTTAATTTATGACTTAAAGCATCTGTTCCGAATCAGACCCAATTTGGAAATAAATTAATTGCTAGGTTATTTATAGTGTATTTTTTTTGTCCCTAAAACTCTGAAGGTCCCTTCAATTGATCAGATACTTTATTTGCATGCAAATAAGGAATGGTCCCTAAATATACCATCCAAGCAGTCCTATGCCACTGCATATTGTATTAAATGCTTCGATACAATATCTAGTGCAACTCTGGCCCCAAATTTAATCTGATTTTTACTCAACCAAGACAAACCATATGATCTATATCGTTAAACTGTGAACAGCAGTGTTTGTTTTGCTGAATGTGCAACATCTATCTGGAAACCAACTGGGAAAAATTCACTAAATTACTAATTGGAGTAATCAACATCTTAAAGTTAAAACTGGTCCTTAAGAACTGTGCAAAAACATTATTACTGCATATCGATGACCACAACTAATGATGTGTGCCTGTCATGATTGCAGATAGTACAGAGCAAATTGTAAACCATTTACTGCTCAGTAATGACAATGTCTCTTGCTGAAATGTAAATCACAGTAGTTTGGTTGCAGGTCTATTTATGGCAACATTTATTTGCAAGATTTCCAAATGGGAAGTATCACAACCTTATTGTTTTGATTTATTTCCCCGGCTTTGCCCTACCTTTTGTAGAAACCTGCTCGCACTTGTAAATATAAATCTGTTCTCACTTGGTATATTGTGTTTATGATAAGCAGGAGACGCAGCATATGAGAAAGAAATGGATTGTAGATCCAATATGTGCTGTCTGCAATACTGTTACAATATTGTTTTTGAAGACGGGCATTCATAAGGTTCTTTCAATAAAGCCAGGTGCATGGGTTTATGATGTGTTGATGTTGGGAGAGATTGAGTTTGCGCTGCTGAATACCAGATGGATGAACGCAGGGAGAACAAATCACCTTTTCTGTTCTGTTCAAGTCTCCTTCTCTGTTTCATGTCAGCTCTGCTGGCTCCCTGATCAGTCTTCCCTCTGGAGAGCTAGCAGAACTTGTAATTTCATTCTTGTCACAATCAGTGTAAACATGTTGTTTGTAACATTAAGAGACTTTGAAGTACTCAATGTTTTAGTTGACCTGTAGAAAGTCTTTGGCTTGATACCTTCAAATTATGATTCTTTCCAGTAAAGCATGTGGCATGAAAGTTACACTTCTGCAGCGTTGCAACCTAAAATAAGGGACACGTGTTACTAGACTAACTTTGTGGAATGTACAAAGACTGTTCAATGTGCCTCTAAAACTGCGAACAACAGTTCCTTTGTGGCATTAAAGACTGGCAAATCTAAACTCTGAGCTCTGATTTAACCGAGAACTAAGCTGGGTGGCCATCCAATACTTATTTGTCAGGATAATTTATCATTTCTTGTTAGAGACATTTAAGAGTCAGGACATCTTGACATGAGATCTTCCACATAGCAATCCACATAATCGAATGACCCAATTTCAGTTGTGGAAAAGGGAAACAGGTTGATGAGTTTGTGCAGGAGGGTGTTACACCAAGTTTAGCTTGAGCTCAGAGATGAGTCTTGTACAGACAGATCAATCAAGGCATGTCAGGAAAATTAGTAATAACTGCAATGACACAAAATTCATTACTATCTGCAGAATCTGTATCAGGTTCCTCTTTATGCAGATCATTTACTTCACTTAAAATCACATTTTGACAGTCTTGTAGGTTATAAAAATAAATGTGCTCAAAAGTTACCTTTTTTCTTTTAAATCAAAACATGCTTAAGCAAAAATTGTTATTTATAATAATCTCAACAAGCATTCATGAAGACACAAATGTAGTGTAGAAAGACATGCATCTTCTTTTATCAAGTTAAAATTGGTGCTAATTCTCACGTTTTGTAAATTCAACATTATTCAGTTCTCCCCAATATTTATTATATTTGAACTTGGTTCATACTGATTACCTGTCCAAGTTCAACTGAGTGAGGGTCTACATGGTCTACATAACTTGATAATCCCAATGCAATTTTTGGAGCTAGGTTTTCCATACCTTGCCTAAGGTCACTGACTTAAAACAGACCATCAAACCTTCACATGGAGTCTTTAATCCAGTGGGTTAGCAAGATAAACATATTACCTCCACAGAATATTGGGCTAGGTTCTTGCGGGTCTCTTTTGGCAAGCTTTGCTATATTAATGAGAAAGATAATCACTGCCTTCTTCATCCATATTAATCTCTCTTTCAGACTATATTTTTTCTAAGTCTTAAAAAGATTCATTGTACTGCTCCAAGTCATTATGTTAAATTTGATTGAATCTGTGGTGCTTTTCTTACATGTCATTCATAACTTAGGAATGCTATCATTGTATGAAAGCAGTTCTGTTTCATATTGATCAGCTGTTTGGTATTTTTTTTATTATTTTTTTGTCTTTTTAAAAATATTTCAACTTTGAAGAGAGTATTATCTTCTTATCTTAACCTATTTTTTTTTCTCTAGAATGTTGGGCCCGGTCATCTGCGTCAGTACCCATCTAACCCATCTATGGTCATGAAGTCCATCATTAGCATGAACAGTCCTAATGGCATGATGTCACGGAATCAGCTGTCCACCATCAACCAATCGCAGCTCAACGGACAGCTGAGTTTGAACATGGCTGGACCCAACATCAACCACACATCGCCATCGCCCCCTGCCAGCAAGTCAGCCACACCGTCTCCATCCAGTTCCATCAACGAAGACGACCAGGAGGACAGCAACAGGGTGAGTATTTTCCCATGTTCAGTGGCTCATTGAAAACAAGTGTAACTTGGCATAAGTGTAAGGCAACAGATGCATGGTGGCATGAGAACCTATTTGACCAACTTTAACTGTTTTTTTTTCTTCAAACTTTTCTTTCTTTTAAGGTTATTGGGGAGAAGCGGCCAGCCCCAATCGATCCCACAAAGAAGCCCAAGACTCCTAAAAAGAAAAAGAAGAAGGATCCCAATGAGCCCCAAAAGCCGGTTTCTGCCTATGCCCTGTTCTTCAGAGACACCCAGGCTGCAATCAAAGGTCAGAACCCCAACGCAACCTTCGGCGAAGTGTCCAAGATTGTAGCCTCAATGTGGGATGGCCTTGGAGAGGAACAGAAGCAGGTATTGTAAAATTTTGATTTTGCCATCTGAAGGTACTTGCAATTTTTACTCATTTAAATCTGTCTCTGTCTCTTTAAAGGTTTATAAAAGTAAAACAGAAGCTGCCAAGAAGGAATACTTAAAGGCCCTCGCTGCTTACCGTGCCAGCCTGGTCTCCAAGGTGAGAACTCTTTGTTTGTTTACCTCAGAAATGTATTTAACAAAGAAATATTTTACTTGTGGGTAGAAATCCAAAAATGTGTTCAAGTAAGAATGACACAACTTAAAATTATTTTCACACAAGAAAAAGTAAAAAAAAAACTTATGAAACTAATAAAAACTGCTGGTTTATTGTTGTAGACACTGAGTTTGTTCATCAGTCAGGGAAGTTACTCAGTGAATAGAGAGTACATCATAATAAAGTTCCTCAAGTAAAAGTAAAAAATACAGCATAGTAAAAAATATTTCTAAAAGTAATATTTTTCCAGAAAAGTTACTCAAATAAATGTAACTAGTTACTACCCTTCACGTTTCTTCACTTTTTCCAGGCTGCAGCAGAATCAGCTGAAGCTCAAACCATCCGAACTGTCCAGCAGACCCTGGCTTCCACCAGTCTGTCCCCTGGCCTGGTGCTTCCCACACCCCACAACCAGCACCCTGCCATGCCATCGGCTTCCCAGGCCCTGCAGCAAGCACTGCCACGGGCCATCGCCCCAAAGCCTCTGCAGATGAGACTAGGGGGCAGCCATGTCGTGACTTCAGTCACAGTTTCCCACCCGAACATGTCCTCTGGGATGCCTCAGCAGCTGCTGGGCCAGATGGGTGCCGGTGGGCCCATGGCGGCAGGCGCTCAGTCCACAGCCGTGTCTCAGATGAGCCCACCCATGCAATCAGTGCAGCAGCACACCATGCAGCAGCTCCAGCAGCAGCAGCAGCAGCAACAGATGCAACAGCACCTCCAGCACCATCAAATGCAGCAGCAGCAGATGCACCACCAACAGATCCAGCAGCAGATGCAGCATCAGCATTTCCAGCACCACCTCCAGCAACAGCTGCAGCAGCACCACTTGCAACAGCAGCAGCAGCAACAACAGCAACAGCAGCAGCAGCACATGCAAATGCAGCACATGCAAATGCAGCATCAACTGCATCAGCAGCAGATTCAACATCTCCAGCAGCAGCAACAGCAGCACCAGTCGCAGTGTTCTCCACCGCAGCACTCTCCTGGTACGCCACATTCAGTGGGAGGCTCCGCGTCTCTTGGTAGTCCGCAGCCAGCCCCTCAGCAACATCCCCACCCCTCCCAAATCCAGGCCCACGCACAGGTCCTCTCCCAGGTCAGCATCTACTGAGCCAAATGGAAATCCTATCTCAAAGAACAAGAATAGAATAAAAGCATCACTCCATGTTGCTTTTCTAAGTTGCACTTAAGAAGTGTGTAAAATTTAGAATGTTATATAAAGAACCTGTTTATTGTTGTAGACAGATATGCACATACATGTACAGGGGGGTCACCATGTTAGCTGGGGGTTTTGTCTATGAAATAGGCTGAGAACTGACAGCAGCCTGTCAGGCTGAGTGCCCAGTGGTCGTTTGTGACGTCTTTCAGTTGTTCATTTGAACCGACCGACTTCACAAAATGCTGAAAGACGTTTAGCTCCCACTATTTTATTTAACAACAAAGCTTTATTTATGAGGCCAGAGATGCGAGATCAGTACAGCGCGGAGATATTTGGAAAACATTTTTATCGCTCCTTGCTTGGACTGAGTGACTCACTAGATCTTCGCTGGAAACCAGGAACCCACACACCAAGTCTTTGTTCCCACACTGGCCAGTATGTACAAGACTTTCTTTCCTCCATCTTTCTTGCAGATCTAACTGTTCAAATCATCACATGGGAGGTGGCTTGGTGATATTTAAAGACACTTTCAAGCTATGTCACAAAAGCAGACAATGTCTTTGAAGAATGAAGAGAACTGGAAATAAAAGGTCTTTGGAAGCAGTTATCTGGATGAATGACTGAACTGACAGAGACAGAAACTGCCATAAATCATTTATGTCATCACACCATCAAACTGTAGCTGTAATCTGCTGTACATGTTTTGTAGAGAGGCGAGAGACGAGATCTCCTGTTTGCAGCAATTCACCCTCCAGACGATTTGCCCAAAAGTGTGTAACTGGCTTTTCCCACCTTTTCCCCATCCAAAAAAATAACTTCTTTAATTAATCTTATTGTTTTTATGTCAAATGTATAACAGTTAAATTATGTTTTTTATTATGCATAAGAAAGGGGATATTTTATGGTAAATACAGATTTCTGGCTCAAGGTAGATGATTTAAGGATCCTTGTATTTTTACTCTGCTTACCAACACTGACATTGACATTGATGGAAAAATACTGCAGAGCCAGTTTGTTGCACTGCCAAAGCCAACTCAAAAGATATCAGAGTTTCTGTTTTTTGTTTGCCAGTTGTACAAAAGTCCACGAGGGAAAAAAAGAAAATGTACATTTTTTCATATCACCCGTTGTAAAGTTTTAATATGTGAGGCTTTAATTAAAACATTGTTTTAATGACCTGTGGATTGCTGTATCACATAGTGCATTTCTGCTCTTTTATACTTTTTTATGAGTTCCAATAGCAATTAAGTTTCTTTGTATTTTGCTTACAAACCAAGTTCAGTTGAAAACTATCCCTAGGATAAATGCATATTGGTATGGAGTTCTTGGAAAAAAAAAATGTTTGCAGCTTAAAGTAGGAAACGTGATTTAATGTTGGAGTTTTTTGCGCAGCCATGAAGACAATTCCAGAGACATTCCATCACTAATATGATCGTAGCCATAATTTTGTATGAAGTATTATATATTTCTTTGTGTCTCTGTTTAAAATTAAACTATCAATCAAATATTTATTCAGAGGAATCAGTTTTTTTTAGGCCTTCATTTCTATAAAATGCTTTTACATCCCCTTGTTAGCTACTAAATGCAAACATATTACAATATCTTGCATATGCTGTTTTTAAAAATAATAATTAAACTTTCTTCACATTCTGTTATATTGTAATCAAAGCAGACAAGTTAGGTTATAAAACAATATCCCAAGCTTCATAACATTCAAAAGAGTTATAAACAATACAAGTTTTAGGAACAGAGAAAGTATCACTACAAACCTATGGCTATATAGAATAGAATACAATAGGCTAATAATTCTTTATTTAATCTTCCTGTAAAATCTTCCATGAAAGTCTGTTGACAACCATTAGTAGTACAACTTAACAAATCATAACTTTATGATTTATAAAGAAGGAAGTCATTAGAAATCTCATTTGCAGTTGGCTGCATGCTATGTTGAAGGTAACAACAAACATGTGACTAGATGACCAGATAAATCTAATGGTCTACATTTAAAAATCATCATGCCTTGAGGAAAGCTAACATTGCTCATCACCCTAAAAACACAATCTGTGGAGTGATTATTTAATTTCCCCTTGGGATCATAAAGTAGTTTTGAATTTTGAATTTTTTGAAACACCATGGTGCCAGCATAATGCTGTGGGGTTGTTTTTTTTTAGCTTGGGAATTTGGTCAAAGTTTCAATACCAGAAGATAAACTGCTAAAGACTTCAGATTAAGCCAAACAGATTTGAATGATTTAGATTGAAAATCCCTTATGTATTAGAATGACTCAGTCAAAGTCCAGATCTAAATCCCATCAAGAACATATGGCAAAATTAAGCTTGGTCTGCTTAGACCAGAGCAGGCAAGAATTTCAGCCTCTACATGGGCAAAGCTGGCAGAGACTATAGTGTGCATCTAATTGCACTGAAAGGTGGTTCTGCAAAGGGGCTTAATGCATATGCAACCCACTTGTTCCAGATATTGAGGAGTAAAAACTTTACACTTCATAATTATTACCCAATTTGTGCAAAAAAAAAAAAAAAAAAACACGTCCTGTGGTTTCATTGTCACAAGTTGTGAAAAATCGTTAAATGGGAAGCAGTACGTCTGTGAGCCATTATACACATTCTCAGTTGACCAAGAGGTATATGAGAGAAATATCTGTATGCATTTGTATTAGGGCTTGTAAAAAGAAAATCATTTAAAATGATGCATAAGCATTCATGCTGTCTTTAGTGTGCCGCTCTCTGTTTCTCAGTGTTTTAAATTGGACATGTGTTGTAGCTGTGTGTAGGAACAGAGCTGACGCTGGACGAGGTCAGCATGTAAACAGGCACTTGTCTCAATAACAGTCGCCCTTCTCACACACCAGTGCATTGGATTCTGCCTTTCTTAGTCCCTTCAAAATCGCTTCATTTCCAAGACATCCCCAGGGGTTTGCTCAGCTCCCTTGAATAAAATGGTGTGCGGGGGAGGGAAGGCAGGCAAACAATAATTATCATATCTGCACAATAGGCTGTGAATCCGTTGGCCAAGAGAAGACCCTTCTTTTCTCCTCCTTCACAGCAGTGAGAGATTTTAAACATGGGTTAATGGTAGTTCAAATTAGATCAAGAATTTACTCCTGAGCTTCCCTGATAGCATCTTTGAAGAACGTTAACATTTTCCGTTGTTTTCAATTAGTCAGCTTTCAGGAAAGTGTTTGGAACCTGGAACCGAGGCCCGTCGCCGCCGCCGCTGCAGCAACGGGCTCTCGAGCTCGGGTTGGAAATGATGCCCGTTTCGCTGCTGTGATTAATTGCGGCATCTGTCCCGTCAGAAGCCCGAGTGAAGAGGTCTGCGGGAAAGCATAAAATAAGCACTGGCAACAGTCTTAAAGTGCTTATGATGAAATGAAAATTAAAAACAGCAAGTGCTTTGCATGACCTGAATCCTAATAGAGAGAGACAGAGAGTGAGAAAGGAGGGTGGGAGTGGGAAGAGGAGGAGAATGTGAGAGTGGGTGTCCATGGATACCAAACACACGCTTTAAAAACACACGGTAATGAGGCTCTGGGAAATCGCTGTTATTATTCTGAACAGATTCACAGCAGAGCCCATTAATAATGCATGCTGCTCCTTGTTATTCCATAACCCCTCAGTACTGCGGTCACTGTGTGTACAAATATCTCACAGCCAGGGTTGGAGTTATGGGACTGTGCAATAAAAAGGTTACATATATTTTCAAAACTCTGTTATCCACACACATCATTTACACGAATAATACACTGCTCCTCCTGTAATGGAGCTTGTGGTAATTTGAATTGGTGAATAAATAAATCCCCCCTGTTGTATGTGATACTCTTTATTTATTTATCTTTCTTTTCCCAAAGCAATGTGATCATAGAAACATGAAGCAATCAATATCCTCCACTCATCTTTCTTCCTGTCCTCATCATTAACCAACGCTGATGAAATGCATGAAGGGCACCATGACATTAATGTGTCATTTGAGTAATGCAATCATGAAGTGACCTAATTGTCCCCCTCTCTCCCGCTGAGGTCAGTTGTTCGGCACCGTGCCGAGGATGACTAAGGAGTCAGATGTGGAAGCTGAGGGATTGTGTATTTTAATGATTTATTTGGTTCCTTTGTTGTTTTCCCGTTCACTGCACAGATACAATGCAAGTGGAACAAAAGCCCGGCTGACAATGACCATCTGACCATCGCGCTCACACTGCAGCCCCTCTCACGTGTCTGGCCACAGATGCAGAGCCGGACACTTGGACTCGACAGCATCAACTTAAGAGAAGCACAACAAAACCGAGTGTCTTTATGCTCCTACTGCGGCTCGGTGCCGAGACATCCGACCCTGAAAGCCCAATGTCAGACCTACTTAACAAGAAGAAATTAAAGCTGCAGTCAAATGCTTGACTACATTTAAGGAATTCTTGACCTTGTGGTGATGATCTTCACAGAGAAAGCTCCTGACCTCTGAGATGAATAGTAAACATTGTTTATTAGATGGGGATGGGGTGTGTTGTTGTGGGCTGTGTTAGGCTGCTGAACTGCTGACATCCTTGACGTGTCGAAGTTTGTTTAGAGAACTTTTGACCCGTCAGACTGAAGGAGCAGCAGCTGCAGGATCAGAGCAAAATTAGCAGCAAATCCACTTGAGTTTAGATAAATGTAAAAAAAAAATCTCTCTATATATATAAATAAATACATTATTCCTGAAGGTTGCTATATTTTCTCTTAATTTTAGCAGATATTCTTTTAAAAAATTAAAGCATCCCCCCCGTAATAACCGGAAAAATAAAAATCACTAAATAGCCAAATTACTTTTAAACCCTAATGATCACAAACCTTAAATCATTGAACTCCTGCTGCAAATTAGGTTCAGTGGAAAATTGCTCAGGTGTTTGAAATTGACAAAAAGCTAATCCTACAATTGTTTATTTTCCAAATTCAAAACAGAATTCCTCATATGAGCATAAATTTGATTATTAGAATCAGCTGATGCATCTCATAAAGCCCTTGAATGGTTTATAGTTGTCGCCATGACAAAACGCCACAAATACCTGAGCTGTTAACTATAAAGCTTCATTGCATGATTAAATGTGTAATTATTTGTCCCAAAAGTTCAGAGAAGAGATCATAGCTTTGTAGAAATCGGGTGCTGAAGAAATTCATCTATAAGGAAACACAACTCAAGTTTATAGTAGAGGATAATACAAAACTACAGCCAGATTCCTGGTGCTCATAAACCGCAGACTTGACATGATAGGTTTCACTTTCCACAGTAAGGCAATTACTATACTCCGAATGCTCCATGCCTGAACTCCAGGATGTACCCATCTACTGACCCAAAGGCACTCACAGAGTTTGGTTGTATAGGCTTGGGGGTTCTATTTAAGGGTGAGCAATAGCTCATCATTGATCATTGACTGTGAAAAATTTGTCATAATTGGCTCATGTGTTTTGTGAAGATTTTTATTCATCATTGTTGCAACAGTGTTTAAAAACCCCTAAAACTGTTGAGATTATTTCTACGGTTTTTCTCCATTGATGGTGCATCAGTAAATATAATCAATTGCAGTTAGATGCTGCTGTTTGATTGCATTTGTAATACTAGATTAATTTAAATACTTAAACTGTTCTTGTTTGATTGCTTCATGACAAACAGCTGCAAGTTTGCACAGAGAGGGATGATTGATTTAAAGCGCACCCAATTGTTATGTTATTTGTGTTTGAAAATGCTGCTCATATTTTTATGTCCTTGGTTATCTGCCCAGAAACCAGATGGACTGATTGAACCTTTTTATTGGACTGCCATCCGGTGAGCCTGATATGTCACACAGAAACAGTCCGTGTTCTGCTAGTCGACTGTTAATGACTAATCTTCTCTTCTGACGGGAGTAAATGATTTAACAGAATGTAATTATCAGTAGGGGATGGAAACAGATGCTAGTTTGCGTTTAGCTCATGCAAAGTCATAGAGAATGTTCTAAAAAGTATTTATGCCACCTGGACGTTTTCATAATTGTATGTACAAGCTTTATGTCTCTCCCAGCTTTGCCGACTCTTCTGTTCAAAATAATTAAGTCAGTCAGAGTAGATGGAGTGTGTTGTGACACAGATTCTCATTTGGATTTATGTGTTAGCATGATTCAACTCCTCAAGCACTTCAACATACAGTCATATTGAATAAATTGAATCTCTATGATATCTTTCACTTCATGAACCAGGTAAGTAAAATAGGTTATCTTTACAATAATATCCCAGTTTATTGAATACAACTACACTTGGCTCAAATTTTTGCAGCCTCTTACAAGTTTTTCTCTTAGCAGCACTTATCAGCTCTGACCAGCTGTTTTTGCTACTTAAGAACAGTATTTACAAAGTGGGCACTGTATATTTATAGAGATGTGCAGCTTTGTTTTATCTTAACACTTAGTTTTTTGCATGTAGTCCAGTTTTATCTTCCACGTTTGCTGTCTCCTATTTAGTTTGCGCCATAATAAGGTATTATTATGGCAATTAATACTTTGTTTATGGTATTAATCGTCATAAACAAGCTTTTTTGTAGCGATTACTTTATTATTGCTACTCTTCCAAAAAGATGAGATTGCAAAGGGAACAACATATAATGAGTCTGAGGACATGTTCTCCCACCAGAGCTGCATTTTCCTGTAGCTCCCCCAGAGCCACCAAGTGTCTATTGACTGCTTATCAAATTAACTATATGTGTATCAGGCTTTTAAAGGCCACTGACTGCAATATATTGTATTTAGAGAATTCAGTAATGGGGACTGAATATAATTTTGTGGCACACCAGTGATCATTTCATCTCTCTTCACAGTTGTGCACTAATTTGTATTTATCTATCACATAAAATCCTTCTAAAACACCTAAAAGTTTGAGATTGCAATGACAAAATGCAAAGGGGTTTCAGGGGTATAAACATTAAAACTGGACCTTTTTTTCCAGCTCTTTAAATATATTTGAAGAGTTTTATGCCGTCATAAAAGCATAAGCCAGACATAGAGCTGATAAACAAATCTCTATTATGCTGCTGTCAGTCATAAAGGTCATGGAATAAACATCCATAGGAAAGAGAAAACTGTTTATACTCACTTGTCTCTATAACAATAACAGCAGTAAAAAAACATTTGAGTAATGACCTGTTTTGTTTTAGCTTATTTTTCCTGAGTTTGTCAGGGGGTGGGGGAGAGTTTATTGCACATTGTTGAGTTTTTGCAGACCAAATGGATTTGGAACACTTTATTCTCTTTTGCATTATACAGTCACTTAAAAAAAAAAAAAACTTAGCAAGCTGTCAGCAATCTGAAAAAGCTTTCTTTATTGTGACAGATCATCATGCCCCAGAGGTTGACAGATGTCCCTGTGTTGCATAGAAATGATTGCAGTTTCTTTTTATTTGGACTTTGTTTGGTTTAAGAATGCAAAAGCTCCCGCTCCCCTCCCCTCGCTGCCACTCTGCGATTTATTTCATCAGTGTTTTATGGGCTTTCTGTTCTGCAAAGGTTCCCAACTCTGAAATTGCCTTTTATTGCAACTTACTTAGCCTGTTAATACAGGTTATTACTGAGCCGACATGTTTCTATGGCAACAAAACTGATAAAGTGTACCAGGAGAGTGGAGTGATAGATTACATGTGCATGCTGTGTCACATCCAATTAACTCAAACTGACTGTACACCACATTATGCCACGACTTTGCAAGAAAATCAATAAACGTGGATGGTACCCAACAAGGTTCCCCCCCCCCCCCCCTGCTTCTTTCTCTTCATCCCTTACGACGGCAGCAAAGCCAAGACAGATCATGCCACTTGGATGTCCCTGCTGCTACAAGAGGCAGGTGCTGTGTAGACACCATTCAAAACTTAGCCTATTCAGTCCAACTCCTCTAACGCTCCATTCATGCATAGCAAAACACCATCTGCTCCTGTTTTGCCCGGAGCAATCACAGCTGACCAGGAAAAAAAAAGAGAGAGAAAGAAAGAGAGAAAAAAAGAAATCCATGATAACAGCTGTTGCAAAACAAAAGCCAAACAAAGGGAGAAGGAAAAGGTTAGAGACAAGTTCAACACCAGAAATGACTCAGTGGAGAGGACGAAGGAAAACATTTACTCTTGCTAAGAGTCTGGAGGGGGGGGGCAGGGGAATGCCGTCCAGCAGAGAAGTGAGGAAAGGAGGTTAAACGTGAGGCGTTTTTTATCTGCAGACCAGTTAGACTTGCAGCAGCTCATGCAGGATCAGGTGATAAAAGATTCAAGCTGAGGATGATTCTTCTGCACAGCAGACTCTCGGGGTGCAGGAGAGGAGGCAAATGAGCCGTCGCACTACAGAGTGTTAGGATGAGCTATCTGAAGCAGATGTAGGCAAACACGAGGAACCCAGGAGAGGCACAAAGATAACACTCCACATGCTGTATGGAAATGCTGCCATTAAAATTATATATCAGTGCTGTAACCCAAAAAAGCCTCTGTCACTAAGAAATCTGTCAGAAGATTTCTGTGACTTTCGAAATTGAAAATGATTCAATTGTGAATAACATCACATTTTCAGGCTATCAGAAATATGTGAAGTAGTACATTCTAATCAGTCACGGATTTATGTAAAAATCACCTACATGTAAGAAGAAAGGAAAAAATGCTCATAATTTCTCACATTCAAAATACAAAGCAGTACATTTCTTTAGTGTAGTGCAAACGAACACCTAAGATCTGACCTTTTACACACAATTATTTCCGACAAGAATTATTTAAATGCCTTCGCCACGATTCAAATTAACCTCTTATCCAGCCAGTGACATCATAATCTTCAAGGTATGCATGTTTTTAAGACCATACTATTCTCTTGCAATAATTTTCTTTGTATGTGTACGGTCTTGCAATTCAGAAAATAATTAAAATCTATGAAATAGTACATTATCAATTCAAGATTTCCCAGAGTGTCATTATGTGATTAATGTGATAAGCTCAGAAAGAGAAACTAGTCTCTTCTTCAAAAAAGGATTCGATTTGTGAGACCTTGAGTGTATGAGGCTATTTCCAGGCTGAAGCCTGGCATATTTCTGGTCACTATGGGATTCATGGAAGGTGGGAGGACCCAACCACATTCTTCCTAAATCCTCTTCTGATTTGTGATCACCCCTGGTGACGCGTTTTCTCCCAGCAGCTGTGAATGCTGAATCACACTGAGAAAGAGTCCAAGACATTGCAGAAGAAAATTATTAATAATCACCTTGTCAAATCTCAAGTGCTTTTTTTTTTTTGTACATCATATGCTTTTTTTGTATTATTTGGCCAAAAGTTTGACAATTTTTGTCTTTGTTTTTCTACACTCTTCTGCATCCCTTAGTGTCTCTCTTTAGTAATGTTTTTATTGTCTGTGTCCAGTTTGGTTCTAGAGTAATAAAAAGTGGAAAAACATCCAATAACTTGAGTTGGATTAGAAAGCAACTACTGACCTCACAGACACAAAATGAACATCAGGTAAGAAACAGCTCTGTGTTAAGATTCCTCTTCATCTGAGCTCAGATTTGGACCGGAGTAAAGCATTCTTACTCTCTTCATCAGGCTGCCTCTCCATTCAAAATTCAAAAATATTCCTTCCTTGAATACATACTTGTTTTATGTTTCTCTATTTATTTCAAATATCGTGAGATATCTTAACTCAAAACTAGGACAAGTATGTAAGAGAGAGGTCAAGAAATCTTTTGATTAAAAGTTAAGTTTACTCTACTTAGATTCAATTCAATTAAAAAATATGTTATTAATCCTGAGGGAAACTAATATGTTTAATGTTTGTTTTGTTTAACCAAGCATTAGAGAGCAAATCTTTGAGTCATTATTTCTAGACTAAGCGTGGCTAAACTTAGTTTTAAATTAATAGTGTTATGATAAACATATAAAGTATGTGATAAGATATGTCCCTACTTCATGCAATTCATCCTACTGATAATTTTCTTATTAGATTTAAGTGTTTTTCTTAGCTAACCCTGGCAGACAAGTATCCAGGAGTAATTATACATTATTATTTAAATATCTGAATATTTAACCATTGGTGAACATATATTAATTTTACTGTGGCTGTGTAAAACAAACCAAACTGCACACAGTGGATGTGTGAGTGGAGCCTAAAGTTTCTGTACAGTCTTGCATTGCAATCTGATTGGCAGCGGTTCCTCGACCCCGAGAGGCCCCCTACTTGATCTGATGCCTGTCCGCTGACCTGGGGGAGGGGCCGCCGTCGTAGGTGAAAGACGTAACAGCTTGCATGCCTCCAGACCTCAGCTGCCCGTACAGCCAGGGAGTTGGAAAACCACTGTTTGAGCTGCATAGAAGTTTCACAGTGGCCACATACAAATCTGACAAGACCTCAGTGCGCAACTCAGAGGGAACCGAGCCGTTAGGTAGCAGTTTTAGTTTTCAATGGAGCAAAATTACAATGGGAGCGCAGGAAGCCTGAGCCTGATCTGCTCAGGCTTGTGCAGATAACCAAGTTTCATCTTATCAGGCTTTGTGCTGACTATAAACAGACCTGGGTCTAATTACATTTTCACAAATTGAGGACATTAAAATAATTCCTTTATGTAGCAGAGCCAGATGTTTGGGTGTGTTTACTGCCTGCAAAACAAGTGAAAAAGTGCAGGAAGGTACAGCATGTTGCAGAAACTCCCCATGTTCCTGCAAAGTAATTTACAGCCTGTCAGATGCCATGAACCAACAGGAAGAAGGGCCACAATAAATTTAGCACATGATTTGCAAACGTATTTTTCTTCCAATTTGACTATGAAGCATGCAAATGTTTGGGTGGCAGCCTGTTGCAGCGAAACATGTCATAGGTGGAGCTTTTTTTTTTTTATAAACAGAAGCTCGCGTGGCAGTTGATAAGTTGATTTGCTTAACAAAATCTCTCCTCAACATCTTTTCAGATGACCGCTCACGCTGGCTTCTTTGTTTGCAACTCCAAAGATAAAGTTAAATACACAGAAAGTAAGCGAGCGGGATGAAAATGTGAACATCTGCTCCGTAAGGTCACGTCCCGTGCGGTGAACTCTGCAGAGCAGCTGAATGTGGCAGCATGGATGCCTGGACAGTGTACAGTAGAGACAGGACAGAGGACAGGCTCCAGCCTTTTGCCATTAGAGGTGATTTGTCTGCCAAAATGATTCCAGTCCCCAGTAGTTTTATCAGTTTAATGCCCAGGCAGCGTTCATTATTTCTTTGCTGTGAGGGTCGGCCTCTCTTCACCAGAACAAGTGTGGGTTGTGTTTCTGTCAAAGATGGAGGTTGGGGTGTGGGGGCTTGGTGCTTGACCCGCAAAGCCATTCAGCTTTCAGAGTGATCCATTGTTTGGGTCCTCTCTTTGTTTGGCTCCTGCAGAGAGCGAAGGGGCCAAATGAAGGGGAGGGAAGGTGCAGAGCTGGGGTCTTGCTGTATGCCAGGGGTCTACACTTACCCTCAGCACATTATCTCCTACAGTTCTTGCAGTTCTAAATGGCTGAACTGACAAATGTGTGTTGCACGGATGTGTTTGGGTTCCAGCCTGATACTTAAAACGCTGTAATTTAGTCTGAATAGCGCTCTGTTTACCCAAAGAAAACATTACATTATTTTTATGGAACTTGTAATTTTTTTTTTTCATTCCTGCTTGTGTTAAATGTGATATTTTATGGATTTTGTATCATACTACATCACTGGTTTTCAAACATTTTTTTAACAACTACCTCCAAGATAAATACTAGCTGCCCAAATGTACTGACAGACATTTTAAAATAGTAATAAAACAAGATATAGACGTTTTTTTTTTTTTTTTGCTGAGTTTGACGTCATCTCTAGATCCAGCAAGAGAAAAAATATTCTGTTTATTTGCATTTATCAAATACCAAATTTTCTTCTATATAGCACTGAAGGCAGCCCAGGTTTCACCTATGGTAACTGCACTTTGAACTGCCTTGTTGCTGAAAATGTGCCATATAAATAAAATTATGTGTATGTCTCACCTAGAGGTCTGCAAGTAAAATGTTGGATTGTTTTTGTTGTTATGTGCACCAGTTTTTCATACCAAAAGAAAAAAAAACATATCAGAGATGGATGACTGAAGATCAAGTATTTGTGCAAATGATGGAATTTTTAAGAAAGTTGACTGTGATAAATGATGCTTATGATGTGAAACTTGTAATTATTTTTGCTGGTATTATTTCTTGATAGATATTGAGTGGATTTGCTACCATATCAGTGTGACAGCCATACTGAATTGAACCTGAAAAGTCTACCTACGTAGGACTGTCTTGGTGGTATGATCTAGTCAAAAAAAAAGGGGCATATGTCTGAATGTGACCAGACCTTTAAGGTCAAATATAAACCTATACTTTTTTTTATCTTAGGTTACCGTAAAAAGCTAAGTAACTATGAAATCTGGTTAAACTTGGGTGCAATCATTTTGCATAACCAGTCTTTGAAGAGCTGGGGGATTGGTTGCTGGTAGGCCTATTTATCATACAAGTCCTAATGTGCTAATTCTGTGTTCATAATCTGAGGCAGCATCATCTATCAACTTTGGGTTGACAGGCTCCGCCCCCGCCTCTCCTTAAAATGCTGTTCACATGTGTAAGGGGGTCATTTCTTCACAATGTCCTAAATCCAGTTTTGTACCCAGGAACAATACAAATGAGCTGGCCCTGCCATTGTTGATTAATGGAAAATCGCATCCCCTCAGTCTTTTTTTGGTTATTAAAGGAAAGTCTGCATTTTGGATGAATGGGATTGGGATAAAAGATGCTCCACTCTGCGCTTGTTTTGTGTCTGTTTTTAGCTCCGAAAGAGATGGAGAGGGATGAAGAAGAACCACTTTGTTGCCCACTTGCTGCAGTAGCCTTGCAGCTTTTTATTAGCTTCAGCTTTGCAAAAAATCCTTTAAAAAAGAAAAAAATACCAGTTAAAGGTATCCGATCTACAATGAGCTGAAAACATTTATGAACATCATTTTCCATTTTCGTTACAATTCTGTGATAAAAATGCACAATCAAATGAAACCTGTGAGAAAATCTGCTAAAATTAAAGGTGACACAGCTAATTCAGCAGGCAGACATCAGACATGAGTGTTTGCTTTGACCTTTACTATGACTGTAGAACAGAGTAACTCAGAAGGGGAACTATATTAGAAAATAAATGAAAGGTCTTGGTGGAAAGGTCAGGACACATGTTTCTGTGATGTGGAATAAAGTCTGTTCATAGAAAGGTATGGCTGGCTGCACTGGAATAGAAAGAATCCTCAACAAACCAAGGTTTATATCAGTAAGAAAAAAATAACTGCTGCATATTCTGATCATTTTGTAGAGTGAAGTTTTAACTGTTAACCTTCATAAACAAATCTTTTTACAAAGTGATTCCTAAGTTCCTTTACATGTCAGTTTTCAATGAAATCAGTGGTTGCTTATTTATCAAAGTTGGCAGGAAGGCAGTGTTTACCCCAGAACAGTTTACATTTCACTGGAGACAGAAAAAGAATCATCCCTAAAGACATCTCCATAGCAGCAACAACCAGATGTTTCCCAAAAGTAGAGATGTGCTCCAGAAAACCTAAAATAGTCTATTGGGAAAATAATTCCACACAATGTAGATTAGAAAACGTAAGATAAGAACCTGAAGCACTTAGATTTTCAGATTTTATAGCAAGAAAACAAAAAATAGAAATAAGTAAATCTGAAGTCAACCTTTTATCTTACAATTGGAATATGGGGGTCAGAAGAAGAGTGTTACTTGTGTTGCGTTTGTAGTAGTCAAACGCAACACAAGTAAACACCAAATGCAGTTTTTAAATTAACGATTTTATTGCTAAGGAAGGAAAAAAACTCCCAACTAGCATCAACCTGTGAGAAAATGTGGCAAAAGAAATAGAAAATCACAAAGGAAGAAAACACATTTTTCTCAGCTGCCCAATACTCAGTTTTCTTCTTTCATGCTTTGTTTTACATGCTGCTTGATTTAGAAATGAATATAAATATTGTAAGCTGCAAGCTTGAATAGATTTATAAACTGGAAATAAAAGATTATATATCTCCTTTCAGATGCTGCAGTATTGCTTAAATAAAACAGTACTGGCGGAACATTCACATTTATATCTGAAAATCAATGTAAGACTTTAAAATTATGAACATATTAAGTGGAAAATGTGCTTTTTTTTAACAAAATGTGCTTATTTATACATCCCATTGCATTTCAAATGCTGACACATTAGGTCAAAGTCATTAGCATAACAATTTATACTTTGCAGCTTTTATAATATTAACTCTGCCACTTCTTAGCTTCAAGCTGAAGTAGCGTAATCCTGACAATTGATGTTTAATTTAATTCATGATAATAGAAATAGTGTTGGCAGGAACAAACTGATCTATGAAAAAAAATGATGTAGTCAGACAACATGCTACTTACTGGCGCTTCTTTAAAAAAAGAGAGAAAGAAACGCTGCTGTATCTTAAATTGAAATAATTTTGCTGACAAACAGCTCAAGACAGTCAGGGAAAATGTTTCAACACCAAGGGTTGTTTAAAATGACATAATGCAAGTACTATCCAGATAATTAACATGTAATATTTATTGGTGAAAATTTAGCTAAAATTATTAGGGTAATACAGTGGTGAGAAATAGGTAAATCAATGTGTATAATTTATTCCTGAGAGACAATCCTGGTTTTTGCTCAATGAAATGTTTCTATTTAAAGAAAAAACACAGAGAAATGATATACTAAATGGAGAGAAAAATATATGGAGAACAGCAGTTTATGATTATTTAATGTCTAAACACTGTCACAGTTGACACCACTAGAAACTAGACATACACAAATAAAATATATTTAAAAAATAAAAACATCAACTAAGGCTTTGGTTGTATTAAGAGACAAATATTGACAATTTTTTTCAGCCAAAAACAGGATATTTCAGCCTCTTAATGCTTTAAAAGCTGGTAACAAAATGTTTGACGTCTTGTGGAATATAAACTTTCATATTTGAATCTGAAATGGGTCCTTGTGGCATCCAGACAGGTAAGTCTTTAGTATTAAAATCAAAACAATGAACTAAATGCTGCTAAGAAATGTGATTATAAAGCCTACCAACACAGAAAGTGTGATAGATACGTTCATGCATTGTACAATATTTTCATTTCCATTTTACAAAGTAGGTAAGTGATTAAAAAAAACTTACCAATAAAGTTTAGTATTGTTACCGTTCTAAAAGAACAGCAAGCACAATGGGAGAAATCCCAGATGGAAAACTCAATGGAGATTAGAATCAAGTGTAGGATTCTCATCTCAAAAGGTGAAAATCATAGTTATATATAGTAATAATTCTGTCAACACAATATGGTAAGTGAAGAACATCTTCCTTTTTAACTCCAGAGTCTCAAGAATAGATGTAAATAGGACGTTGTGGGACAGATTTAACTGGGAGGGGAAATGTTGGGTTTTACGACATGTCATTACTCTGCTTGAAACCCCTTTTTTGTTGTTCTCATTAGAAACATTTTGCAAAGCTAGCCTGCTGTGGTTGTAGTAAATATTCTCTGAAATGTTGCATGTTGTTTTTGAAATGGGCCAGTGTGTTTACTTCTCTGTCTGGTCAGACTATAAGGAATGTTTTAGTTGAGTTATAATCTCCAGCAAAGGCATCCGAACAATAGAGCAACTGGAGCAGCCATAACCAAACTTATGTTTGCCTACCCCTTTTTTTTTTTTTTTTTACCCAAAGTGAAAAATCTGATCCGTCTCTGCTTTCTGACAGTTTTACAAGATTTCTGTTAATTACCCTTGCACTTTTTAAAAAATAATTACGTGCCATTAAATTAACTTTGTTTGGTATATTACAATTCATTTCACCTTATGTGCAAAAATGTTGCTCAAATACAAATTCAACTGATGTTGCTTTTACTTGTTTATTACAGCTATATCAACACCAGGGTTTGATCTGCCACTATTTAGTGGTTATACCTCGCTAACCAATTCATTAACTTGCTGGTATCTACTCACTAATCCAGTGGATACTTTGTACTGACTGGTTGTAGCTCCTGCTGTATTGGAAACATAATATATGACCGCATAGCAACAAATCTCTAGAGAAGGAAAGGTCACACTGACAATAAATCTCCTGCTTCAGTAAAATAAGATGACAAGCTGCAATTGTTGTTCAGTCTTTACCGTTTTTGTCTCTCTCTCTTTCTTTTTGCGAGTCGTAAACAGTGATTCACGGCTCTGGCTCTGACTGAGCTGATGATTTTAATTTTCTGTTTTCGGAGTAATAAACATTGACATGAGAAGGAGCCTCAGGCAGAGGCTTTTAATGAGAAAATGAAATTAGTTTTTCAGCTGACTGATCAGAAGCATTTCATACATTATAATCAAGCATTTATTTGATGTGATTTGTTATTGTGTGTGTCACATGTGTAAGTCAGAGTTTGGCTGTGTTTGTGCATGCATGTAAATACATTATTCATTCTTGTGTTTTGTGTTTGCTGCTGCTTGTTATTGCAGCACCAACACACAGTTTATGATATTTCTTCACCTTTTGCAGCAGAACTGGCTGGCTGTCTTAGTCTACATGGTTTTGTATCTCGTCCTTCACTGTTTGTAGCCTTAACAGGAAATAAGGTGTGGGGGAGAGAAGCTCAGTTGTCCGTAATGATAGACAGAACTTTGACACATTATATTGCATGAGAAAGAAAATGGACAAATAGGTGCTAGTTCTTCCATAATTTAAAGAATCTTTTTCTACATCCACAACTGACATTCTGACCTTTTCTTTGAAACCACACACTGTCACACAGAAGTAAAGAATAACAATTCAAGTTAGGTCTGGGCAATAAAAAAACTGCAACTTTTCATCAGAACAGATAATGGCAGTAATTGTGTTCTTAGCAATACATCTTAGGCACAGTATGAGTCATCCTCACTTCAGTATCCACATGTAGACAGACATCTTATCTTTACTTCCCTTTAAATCATTTTTAATCCATCATGTTGCAAGAAGCCTAAATTAGAACATCATGTTAATTAGCATGATCTTTTTGCTGTTTCTGGAGCGTTTGAGGTGTTTCCCGCTCCTTTCATTAAGTGTGGATGGAAGCTTGCGCTACTGCAAAAGTAGATCAAGTCTTTGTTAGAACAACCTGACAAAAATAGGGCAGCATGAGAAAACTTGCAGGCAACACCTGTATAGTCATGTTACATCACTCATTAGATCCACAGCAAGTCTTCTTTTGTTCTGATCTGGTTGTTTTGCATTTAGTTGGAAAGGCAATAAATTAAATGTGGCAGAAATCTCTATCATAGTTTAAGATGTTAGCCTAATTATTTTTATTTATAAAATAGTGATCATTGATCCTGAAAGGTGACATCTATTACAGGTGAAATGAACCCCTGACAAAGATGTTCAACATGCTGCTCCCAAATGTCAAATAATCTAACTCCATTTTGTTTGTGCATGGCGATCTGGAATTTGAAGTCTTTCTCAACTAGGAATTGGCCAGGAAGGTGAAGCATGATGCAACAGAGACAGAAAAATCCAAGCAGTTCTGCTTCTACTAGAAGAAACCAGGGACCATGTTTTCATTCAGAGACTGAAAATAACAGGAAGCTATGATGATCGAGTCTGCATTTCTATTCGGTTTGTAAAACTTGAGCTGCCAAGGTTCATATTTGTGCATGAGGTAAATGCAGTGATTTTTCTTTCAGTTTTTCCTGTGGATATAGTTTATATGGCTGAATGATTTGTTTTGTTTTTTTAGTAAGGGAATTGTTCATTTGTTGAGAACAAATGAACATCTTGTTATACTAAGAGAGGGTATAGGTAAAATGCTGAAAGAGCAAGGCTGCACATCTGGAGCAGAGAACAGCGGAACACGTGCTTAACCTGAGCCGTCTGCGCTCCTCTTTCTCTCTGCTCCGTGTACTGTACCCTGAGACGTGCCTCCTGCATGCTTCACTGGCTCTCTGAGGCCTCACTGACCATCTGCTGCAGGGAAATGCTGCAACTTAGGAAAGAGGACTGCTTATTGTACCTCTCAGAGTTACTCCATAATCCTCTGCAATTTTTTCTAAATCTTCAAAGTTTTCAGGAGTAACTTTACATGTAAGCAGCACAACTGGGGGCTCAGTGGCTGGTGCTACATTCACTATATTGATTAAACTGGAAAATCTGAAAGTAACACATTTATTTTTTAGTAGTATTAAATGTGTATTCTGTTAACTCTTTCTGTGCTACACACCTGCAATGGCTATTGCAACAGTCTCTTTTAAGAAGCATCGTTTTCTGAGTTATATCCTAAATAAACAGCTGCTTGCTCAAGAAAAGCTAATTTTTCTAGAAAATTCTTCCAGTTTCTCTGTTACTAGCTTTTGAGCAAAAATGTTTAGAGCATATGCTTTGATGTTAAATAAATACATAGATCTCATATTATTTTTTATTATGGTCTAGCGATTAAGGACACATTACTGCAACTTTAGTAAATTATTATTTTCCATATAAATGTTTTTATAAATATCAATTCCAAAAATGATGCAAATCTATTCCTTTGAAGTCATTCCTGTTAGTTACTTACAGGAAAGGTAGAATTAGTGCTCGGGAAAGTTTTAAATTATAAAACTGATTTGATTTTTATAAACAAATGGGATTATTGGGTTTAAGGTTATTAAAGTCAACTATAGCAGATGGAATCTGCAACACCATAATATGTTTTTAAGCACCTTTTTGAGGCTTTCCTGGTTTAGAAAAAAAAAAAAAAAGTGGATCCGTGTGTTATTCAGATGTTAAATTGCATGTGGAGTGGGGAACGCCAGTACAAATCATTTTCATTAGGTCCTGACCCCATCTCTGACTTTTTCATGAGCCTCTCTAAAAAGTCACAGTCGGTCAAATTAAATTTACTTGGACAAGCAGAGAAAAGGAGCACTTAATGAAAGCATGACACATAACGTCAGGGGACAAAACCAATCTGACCATTTCTCAGCATATGGTAGGTCAGTGAGAATCAGACCCACTCCGCAAACATTTGCTTTACATTGTTCTTGTGACAGTGTTGCCTTACACTGCACATCTATTAAAGGGAACTGGACTGTAATTGAGTGGCTCTACATTTTTACTACTTTCACGCACTAAAAACCAAATGTTATGTTGCCTGAGGTATAAACAGATGAGTGCTGTACATAACACCCTATTTGCATTGCATTTTGCTCTGCCTGCTTCGCTTAAGGAGAAAACTTCAACATCTACCACTGGGAAACATAGACAGAGCTGATATCATGCCAAGCATGCCCCACCATTTATAACAGTCTGTCTGGGTATGCTTAAATCCATTGATACGTTTGCCTGTTGCCTGGCAACACAGACCATGTTTGTTTGGACTTTTAAAGCCATGGTTGGTGCTCCTTAATGGCTTAGAAAGCTTAAAGCTGCAGCAACCCATCCATTAAATACCACAGGAACAATACAATAACCGAAAAATAATTACTGTAGAGGTCACAGCATTAACTCAGCCTGTAAAACAGAATAGAATATATCTTCTGCGAGCATTAAAACACTGGAGGCTAAGCAGAAAAAAAGGGGCTTTTGTCGACAAGAGAATGAATAAGGTCAGTGATTATTTTAGCATCTGCCCATTTAATTTGAAGAGCTCTTATGCACAAATGGAACCTTTGACCTGTCAGTGATTATTAACATCTGCAAGTTTTATTGTAGGATCACTATTTTCCTACATCTACCATTCATACTTGGTTTTATTTCATTGTAATCTTTGCAATAAGATCAGTTTTTTCTCTGCTTTACCAGACAGGGTTTCAAAAAGAAGAATGTTTATTGAAAATATGTTTTATTGCATTATAGAGTCATGATATCAACAAAGCTGTTTAGTTTCAAAATATTTCTCTTCTTTAGATCAAATTAAAATATGAAACTGTGATTTTGAAAATTATACCTCCAGTACTATTTGTTTTAAAGTTAACACTACCCCACTGGTAACAATTATCCAGCTGCTCCTCTGTTTTAATCCCACAGAAAAAGTAACGTGAAACCAATAAACAGCGGGGCACCAGGGCTGTACGACATGCAACACCTAACACCGGTAATTTACAGATTTACTGTTAAATAAAATACAGGACACACTAATATAACTCAACTTTAATGGCTAACGCTGCTGTCACCTTGTTTTCTAGTGATGGGAAGTCTGGTTCTCTGGTCTCTCTTGGCTCAGCCCTCTAAAAATATTTGACTCCCAAATAACTCTTTATTTACCATTACTCTAAATGTTGTATTTTTGCTTTTTCAAGTATTATGAATGGTTTGTGTTGGTAAGCAATGTTTATTTAGTAATTTTTGAAACATTTACAATGTCTTTCTGGAGCAAAAGTATGGAATATACTATGTTCAACTGTATGTGTGAGGCCAAGATTAGTAACTTTATTAGTGTAATCTTTCCTTTTTTGATTGTTTTTTCATACCTCCACTCAACTAACTCAAAAGATTAAATATCAATGCTCCAGCTGCTCCAAGTAGTCAGTTATTAACTGAATTATTCAGAAATAGGTCATTTCTTAGCTTCAAGCCTCTCACATGCTGAGGTGAGTTCAGTTCCTGCAAAGTGTAGTAAGTATGTAAAGAAAGAAGATGCTATAATCTCTATATATTCATGACGTCTTCCTCTGTCATTAAAAAATGACTCGAATATGCAATAGCGCTCTAGTTGTAAATTTACAGTAGCTTGATGTCAATGAATTTTTCTTTTAAATGTGAAAAGAAAAAAAGTCAAAGGTAACACACACTACATTAATTTCCTTCTGAAAAACACAGTAATTTTACTGTTAAAAAGCTAAATATGAAGGACTGCCATACTCAGTGACCTCCCGATAGTTGTACTCAGCCTGAATTGATTTCAAAGTAACTTCAGTTACAGTGCACAAAAGTGCTAACACTAAACAGTAGCTCTCAGCAGGTAGCTAAAATCCAGCATAGCAGACACAGACACCTATTGAACCTCTTGGTCTCCTGAGTTTCCACAATTGTGTACATGTACCAAGATTTGCAGAGTATGTGTGCATTGGTGTGTCGCACAGTTGCAACTCACCAGCCTAGTGCACCTGTTTGAGACCAGAGCCATGAAACTAAATCCCATATGGCATTTTGAGAGTGGAACAATAGTGGACCTGTGACCCTGAGCAAGACAAAAGCAAGGCCTCAACAGTCACGTTAGAGCACAGAAAACTCATTTTATCCAGACTGCAACCTGATTTTCAAGAAATTACATTCATATGCAACTGTTTTGCATTAGTAATTCTCTTACCACAAGACATTCTGAAACTTGATGCCTATGCAAAGTAGTTGCAAATGAATGTACTGTAATTTGTAGGAGGGCATGCATGTGGAAACATACAAGTGTAATGATTTCTTATTCTTATATTCATAATTACTGAGCAGTGATACTAACAAAGCCATTACTGTGATGACTTTAGATAATGTACTTCCAATATTTAATAAGTAAAACTCTTTTTAAAGCTTGCACATTTTTAAATGTATTCAAAAAGAAAATCTGAAAAAAATAAAAAAAATTAAAAAAAATAAATCTTTCTGTCTAAAGATACTATGATTAGGAACTCCTGATATATTCACATAAGCAGCACATTTAAATATAACCATTTTACTTTGACTGCTTGCTGTTTCTGGCGTGGCCCTTTCACTATTGAGGGAAACAAGATTGAATTTTGTCTTTTTCTCGGGAACAAGACTGAATAAAGGTTTGAGGTGCTTGAGGTTATACAGTGGTGTGTGGTGGCGCTGAATGATGCCCCATAATGGCACTTAAAAGAAAAACTTGCATCATTAATCATCCCTTCCTTTCATCCAAATGACGCGTGAGACAAGGAAATCTATGTCTATCTGTGCACAGACAATAAATGTAAGTGCTTCCCAGATTAGTCCCAGAAGAAGAGAATGGATACTCTTTAGGAGCACATTTTCCAGTCATCACTCAATTGACTAAAATGAGCCAATTATTTTTTTTTATACAACAGCATGCCAATTAGAGAAATGACTGCTTGGCTCTATTCATGATATTGCAATGTGGCTTGTTTAAAGTGCTGCCAGACAACATCTTTTCTAGTCCAAAGCCATTTAAACAAGATTTTGAGAGTGGCTGCATGGTAGGTTATTGTTTGTAACCAGTAGGCCGAAAGGGACAGCTTAAGACTATTATTGCTCAAAAAGAAAGCCAAATTCCCACCCCAAAAAAAAAAAAAAAAAAACATTTAGCCTGAATTACAGTCTACTGTGTTTCTTATATGTGATGTATTTAATGGTTGCATCAAAGCTTTTAATTTTAAATCAAAGGAAAATACATACACATACAGTATAGGAGTGGTTCCCAAAGATTTTCTGGACCCCCCTATGGGTTACAATAAAATCCCCCCCCAAAAATGAAAAAATAAAAAAATCAACTGGGCACACACATCATTCAACTAGGCATATACCTAAACACATTTTTTGTTTTCAAACTCCATTGAAGTTTATTTCACACTTCAGGTTGCAACAAAACACATTACAAACCATTTTTACAGTTATACATTTTTGTGTATCTTTTTATTTTTTTTCCATTCACCCATACCGCTTCCCCCTCCTGCAATGGCACGGCATCCCCTCCCTCCCCCCAGGAGGGGCACCCAACACTTTGGGAACCACTGCAGTATATTATGTGCAAAGGCAGCTTCATTTTCCAATAAAAAAATCCAATAAATACACATATTGAATTAGTCATTGTGAAGTATTGTGCTACCTGCACAAAACTTGCAGATACCGCATTGTGATTCTGTTCAAATTGCAACAGAACCACTAACCACATTGCAAACAGACCAGGAGATACAGATATTATGGTCACCACTATTGTTAATCTCATGTTTGTTGCACTCTTGGCCCTATACAAAAAGTCTTCAAATGGTCAAGACCTGGAGCAACAATGAAGATGAAAACAATTTAACAAAATTAAGCTTAGAGCAGCAGGTCAGTTTTAAATAGCAACTGTGATAAGCTGACATTAAGTGTTGGTTGGACTGTAATAGGACTGTTGAAAGATTTGTAGTAGATGGAGTGAAGGAATATGTGATGGCTGACATCAATCTGCAAAAAAAATTATATTCAAATGGAAAATGTATAGGTATTGCAGCTATTAACACTTGTAAAAACTGTCTAAAACCTTGGGTATTCTTTGACGCGCAACATGTCTCAAGAGAATTTAGACGTGAATAACATTTCTGACTTATAGAGCACATTACTTGTTAGTCTCTATTTTAAACGAGTGCAACTGCAGATCAAATATGTCTGTATTGAAAACATGCTAGCTGAAGCAAAAGATGTAAATTTGCATTTCAGTCTGATCAGAGCTGAAATTAACTGGAACATGTCTGAATCATGTTGATTCAGACAAACCAGTACAACCAAAGAGTGTTGGTCTTTGAGCCAGGCAGCACGAAACATAACAAATATTCATATCCATCTTCCAAAAAGGTCTGTGCTAGTTTTGAGGCACTTCTCAGAATGCATACAATTAGACATTAGTGGTTCGTTACAGTATTTTTAGATAACTACACACCCTCAGTGGTGGTTTTTCTTTTTCTTTTTTTTTTCAAGGCAGATGGTTTAATAAGTGGCCGTGGACACACTTAGGGCTGAGGCGCTTCTGCCCATAGTCATTTGTGCCTGACACCTTGAGTCCTCTGGGGGAGGATTCATAGTGTCTTCCTGCCGTTTGGTATTCCAGAAACATTTATTCCCAGTACCTTTGCATTCTTTTCATTGTTGATACCTAAACTATTAACATTATTTTGGCTAATAAAAAGGGGGGACTGGAGAGTGTGCTCCAATTATAGGGGGGTCACACTCTTAAGCCTCTCTGGCAAGGTCTTTTCAGGGGTCCTGGAGAGGAGGGTCCATCGGATAGTCGAACCTCGGATTCAGGAAGAGCAGTGTGGTTTTCGTACTGGCCGTGGAACACTGGACCAGCTCTACACCCTCAGGGTCCAGGGTCCTGGAGGGTGCATGGGAGTTCGCCCAACCGGTCTACATGTGTTTTGTGGACTTAGAGAAGGCGTTCAACCGTGTCCCTCAGGAAGCCCTGTAAGGGGTTCTCTGGGAGTATGGGATATTAGGTCCCTGTACAACCGGTGTCGGAGTCTGGTCCGCATTACCGGCAATAAGTCGGGCTCGTTTTCGGTGAGAGTTGGACTCCGCCAGGGCTGCCCTTTGTCACCAATCCTGTTCATTTCTTTCATGGACAGAATTTCTAGGCGCAGCCTAGGAGGGGATTAGTTTTGGTGGCCTTAGGATTGCATCTTTGCTTTTTGCGGATGATGTGATCCTATTGGCTTCATTAGGATGTGATCTGCAGCTCTCGCTGGAGTGGTTCGCAGCCGAGTGTGAAGCGGCCGGGATGGGGATCAGTACCTCCAAATCTGAGGCTGTGGTCTTGAGCCGGAAAAGGGTAGCGTACCTTCTCCAGGTCGGGGAGGGTGTCCTGCCTCAGGTGGAGGAGTTCACGTATCTAGGGATCTTGGTCACAAATGAGGGAAGAAGGGAGTGAGAAATCAATAGGCGGATTGGCGTAGCATCTGCCGTGAAGCGGGCGCTGTACCGGTCCATTGTGGTGAAGAGAGAGCTGAGTCAAAAAGCAAAGCTCTCGATTTACCGGTCGATCTACGTTCCTACCCTCATCTATGGTCATGACCGAAAGAACGAGATCGCGGATAGAAGTGGCCGAAAAGGGTTTTCTCTGTAGGGTGGCTGGGCTCTCCCCTAAAGATAGGGTGGGAAGCTCTGTCATCCGGGACTGCTCCTTCACGTCAAGAGGAGTCAGTTGAGGTGGCTCGGGCATCTGGTCAGGATCCTTTCTGGATGCCTCCCTGGTGAGGTGTTCCGGGCACGACATTCCAGGAGGAGGCCCCGGGGAAGACCCAGGACACCCTGGAGGGACTATGTCTCTTGGCTGGCCTGGGAACGCCTTGGGGTTCTCCCGGAAGAGCTGGAAGAAGTGGTAGGGGAGAGGGAAGTCTGGGCTTCCCTTCTGAAGCTGCTACCTCTGTGACCCGACCCCGGATGAGCAGAAGAAAATGGATGAATGGATGGATGGATGGCAAATAAATACAGATTTTTATTTGGTCACCATCTTGTATTGTCTTCTGTAACTGTTCCAGACAAAACAGTCTCCATAGATATTACACAAAACAAATGCATTGGCCTAAATTGTGTCAACTAGGATTCTTTGCACCTCATATGTCGAAAAGACACTGTGACTTGTGTGGGATTATGACATTAGATTGGATAGTATGAGCTCACTGAGCAGCACACTCTGCAACATAAGTAGATATATGCAAATTAACATAAGCAAATAAGGGAACATCTTCACCAACCCACCAAACTGGTTGTTGCTAGCATAACTCGTTTAAAACATACTATACATTTTTTACAATAATGTTAAAGTTAGGTTGCTGTTAATATTTTTAACACAATGTTTACATAATAGACATATCTACTGCATTAACCAAACAAATATTTATAGAAACTCACCTATCTCAATAAATTAGAACCAAAAGTTTATTTGTATTAGGGCTGCAACTATCCCTGATTCCTGTGCCTTTTTTTCCTACCACACTTTTTCCTTTCAAACAACTTTCCAGTAATATGCGTGGATACAGCACTCTGCAAACACTCAGCTTCTTTAACAATAACCTTTTGTAACCTAACATTCTTATGGAGGGTGTTGCGGTGAGCAACAGTTTCATGACATGTTCTTGTTTTCAGAAAAACTAAATGCGTTTTCTGTAACTAAAACCTGGTAAAACTTAACAGTCACTCTTAAAATAGTTATGCACATTTAGATTTTACATCTGAATGAAGGAAAGTACATTATTTAAGGTGATCCATCTTATCAAGATACATCTGCATGAAAAGATATAGTGAAGCTCACTATATTATAGACATACACTGTATCATCACTCCGTGGTTAGAAACTGAAAATGTTGTTTATCTTTCCAAAAGACTGTATAAAATTGCATGTGTTTCTCAGCAGTAAACAGAGACAGCTCATTCATTCTCACCCTGAAGAGAAACTGCCAGAGCTTGAGGGTACAGCTGTATTCTCAGGATATTTTCAACAACATTCAAGGAGCTCCATTTGAAGCTGCACCAGACAGTACGATAAACAGTCTGTAGGTCTCTGCTTTTCAAATAAATTATAATTTCTATTTATATACAGGAAAATATATTTGTCAATATAAAACTCCCTGATAAATAGAAATCCAATTTATTATTATTAAATAAATGAAGCACTTGTTTGTGTTCAGAAAATGCACTCAGATAATTTGCTTTGCAAACAGAAAACATGTTAGGCTTCATTAGAAGGAAATGTCCGTTAAGCCAACCCAAACACAAAATACCAATTGCGTATTTTGTGGTCAAAAGAAACGAGAACGACAACCATTTGAACAATGCTTATGGCTAATGATCTCTGTGAAGAATGGGATTCAAATGTTGGAATCACTGCAAGGATCGAGCACAGGGCAAACAAAAGGATGAAAGGTTTTCCATGTAAGACCTGGAACTGATGCCATGTTAGAAGCCATCTGTCTCATACTTGTCCCGGCTGTCACATCTGATTCTATTTCTGTGTAACGCAACACAACTGGGGCACTCTGCTGCATTCTGTCCCCGGATGACCAGTAAGAAATACTCTGCAAACCATTTAAGAGAAATAGTAAGACACCTGTTATTTTTGAACATATAATTTTTGTGGCTTTAAATGTTTTCTTATCTTGACATCCTGCAGTTACGTCCATTATAGCCATTAAGAGGCTAAAAGGCTTTTGCGTCAGCGAGTGTAACTATACAATATTGCCTTAATTTATATTGACAACAGAAAACAGATTAAATGAAACACGACTCTATTTCAAAATTAGAATTTATGAATTAGATGTCAGAAAAATGAACAGAAACACACCCTGAAGTCAGAACATTGAAATCTACATTTCTCACCAACAATGACTTCAAACTCCAAAATAACAGGATTGTTCTAAATTGCAGTGCAGTGGTCTAGTTTGCTGAGAGTAGTAATAGCACCCTTGTCACTACATATAAAAATTCTTAAATCCCACTAGTTTTACCAACATGAACAACCAACATGGTTAAGCAAGAAGAGTTATCCTCTGAGTTAAAGAACAAGTAACAGAATTTGTAGTTATGCCATTTATAGAGTCATCTCAATTTATTAGAAGATCTTTGAAAAGTTAACTTGATTTACTCATACATAGGTTCCTTAACACGCTGTGTGGTACATTTAATTTCACACAGAAATAAACTGTTTATTCCATTAAGTCATTGATTTTGCAACAATTACTCCTCCCTATCAAGCATGAACAGATAATAAGACCAAGAAGTCAGTTTAGCAGCAATACCTCATACTGAGCAAGCATATGGCAACCGTGTAAAGGAAAATTCTGCTTTAACAAGCAGAAACTAGTGACCGGGAATTTTAAAAGAGCAGTGTTAAATTCTGAGTGGCAGAAATAAATAATCTGTCTTGCAATCCAGGAGATGAACATTAGAGGGAGAAAGTGTTATTATTTCATGCAGATCAATTCTCAGCTATGCAACTATAATTCTTTGACCGTCTCCAAGCATCCAAATTCTCTTTTGTTGTCCAGGGTCAGCTGAAAGTGTATTAATAAAAATGCTAACTAATTTTGATTTTTAAATGCATTGTGGATTTTTTTTTCTTCAGAAAATCACAAATGTATCTTGCACTACTTTGTTACTACATTAGACCAGAATAAACCACGCAGACATTGACATTAGAGCACTTAATTTAAATTATTTTTCACATAGCAGTCAAAGTTTTAATTTATCTTTGACGTATGAAAATGATAAGGTATTTTTTGAAGTGGTTTTATCTTGTAAGCTATATAGCCAGAAGTCACAGCATCCTACACACTAGACCTTTGAACTGGTCTTTAAGCTTGTTTTGGTTCAAAAACCCACATAATTTCTCTTTCGGTTCATTCTCATGGTCGAGAAATGCCAGGAGTTGTTTTTCTGTGCAGAGAAAGGCTCTGCCTGAGTAACAGATGAACATGGTGGAAAAATGTGTAGCTGATGAAGCACACTCGAGAGATTCCCCTTAGGAGATGATGGAAAGAAAAACAGAACAAAAATTTACAGGTGGGTAAATATTCAACTTACCACCAATAAAAAAGAAAAATCCAGAGAAATTCAAGTTAGCTTTGTAACAAAGTATGATAACTCAATATGTTATCCATCTAAAGTTTGTTTGGAATATTTTCATAGAAAAGGTTGCATGTTATAACATCACTTGACTGTTTCAAGGTGCAACCCACTATACATCTGTTTAATTATTGATCTCTCAAGTTCAATATGAGTCAGACATGCATATGTCTGTTTCATAAATCATTAGAACAGGTTGAAAACATCAAACAGTACACCACACACTATTTTTAAATAGGACTTTTTTTTCAGTAAAGAAAAAAAATATATATATATATTGTTCTAATGTTCAGATGTTAATTGCCTGTACTGAATTTTATGAAAGTGAATCAGCGTAAAAAGGGGTCGGTGGTTGAGCATGTCAAACATTTGAGGCTTTTAGTTGTGAAAATTTTTGAAACCCATGTGACCACTCTCCATCCACTTGACATTCAGATGCCACTTTGTGTGAGATTACACCATGAAATCCTAATAATACACTCTGAAGTGTGTTGGTGTAATCTTAAAAAAATCCAGGTAGTATGAATACTTTTGTGCCGGACTACTAATCGGCCCAAAAGGCAAATGTATAACTTAAAGAAAAAGTTTTCAGATGATTTATGTTAAGAAACACTTGCCTCACTGCGACCCAGCCAAGCATGATCAGCTTACCCGCTGAAAAACCCACTGAACTCTAATTTAGGCAAGGTAGGCTGAGTAATTAGGTTATAATTGGCTTGCTTACAGTTAAATTACTTCTTTTGGCACATGTCTCTTCCTTAAAGCTTCTATTACACTGTAATTAGTTCTGAACCTATTCACTCCAAAACAAAATGTCTTCATACATTTACATGCCCCGCTCACGCAACAGATGTCAAGTGTGTTGCATGAGCTAGATGATAAGAAATCAGAATTCGACAGACGTTTATCTGCCACAATCTGTTTACCTTGCCTTCTCAACGGCCGTTATTACTGAAGCCAAACAAGATGAGGTTGCTTACATGACTGAGCTGCCTACCCTGGAGACAAAGCACCATTCATGATTCAGAGTTCACTGCTTTTTCTGTTTGGTTTTTTTGTTTTGTTTTTCCTGGATTCTTGAGGGTCTTTCTGTGTAAGAGTACACCAACATTTATGGCACAAAAATGTCAAAAAACTAAATTCTGTGACTCATTGCAGTGCTTCAAAAATGAGAACAAAAAATGTCTGAACGCATAGTGTAACTATACACCAGCTCAGTGAATTATTATGACACAGTGGAAATCGCCAAGATGTAATTTGCTGAAGACAAGCTTGAAACAATACTTTCTAGAGTAAGGATTTCACAAAAGTTCATCTATTCTTTTCCTCATCATATTTCAGTGATATTGCCAAAGTATTATTTGCTATCTTGCTTTCATGTTTACAAAAGTAACAATTTAATCAAAGGGAAAAAATGTCTCTCTGAAAAAGGCCTTTAACTTTCTGAGGTACACAATGCTCTCATTAGCACTCATAAATTCTCATTTTTGTGCTGAACTTCTGGTTGACCTGGTTCACCACAAATCCACTACCATTTCTCTGTGCTGCATGTCAGCAGGCTCACATCAACAATAGAGTATTGTCTTAAAGCCAAATTGATCATTAGCAGTGAAATCATAAATATTTCCCTGCAGAAAAAAACCCTTTAAAATCATGAGTTTACTGCTAGAAAATGTTTTCTTTTTTTTTCTAATGGATCAGTTTATAACATTATAGTATTGGCCTTGGAAGAAGTGGGGCAGTTTTTCTTCATGCAGATTTCAACATGGCAACACACAGTGACGATTGGCTGCCTGAACCCTTCGACCTGCCTCCCTCCTGTGAAAAGGCTATTGGACCATCTGTGGGACATTGGACCAATCCCGCTGCTGATGAGACACCTACACTAGCAACATGCTCCAAAGAAGATGCATTTATTGGACAGTTTTGTACCAAATATGTTGTTTTCCCCTTGATGCTCCTGAGAGTGTGTTACTGAACCTCATTTTAATTTTGTGATCCATCAAAACTTTGGTTGTCTTAAACCCGGCAGGCTAAGTTGTAAATTTTTTCCATTTGAATCCTGAAATGACAAATATGTCAGTGCTTCTAATTTGTGTATTTTTGTTTGATTTATAGCTAAGCGTGAAGAGATTATTTTTATTATTTTGTTTTTATTAGACTATCCACCCTTTACTTAGAAAAATTAGTTTCGTTTTCATTAACTGGTTTGACTTACACCTGCTCTCCTAATTTTTTATGTTTCTTACAACAAACTGCAGAAGCAACCAGTTAGTGGGTTTTATTATAAGCTTGTAACACCAAAAATCTAATTACATTTCATTTATTAAATAAAATGTGATGCATTAGGCTATTGCTAGTAACATCAACATCAATACCAAGCAAATTATTTCCATGCACTGTGCATTTTTAAAAAAGTGTGTGAAATATCACTATTTACTTGACACATCAGGGTTTTTAATGAAAGTACTAACTTTATAAAGATTTAGTTGAACAGACAAAGTAAAATGTTTGAAGGAAAAACATGGACAAGTCACTACAGCCAAGCTTGGTCTGTTTAATTTGGTTGTCTAGCGCTTGCTCTGATAACATTTGTTTTAAAAACAGGTGTGACTGTGTGTATAGGGGAAGAGAGATGAAGAACGAAGATAACTTATTTAAAAAAGGAAAATTAAGGTGTGTCTTTTGTACTTTCACCTTATTTTACCTCCTGTCCTGATCTACAGGTTGGATTTTGTTTTATCTGTGCAGCCACGGGTCCCCGTCCTTGTCTCTTATCATGAAATAGTTTCTATTTTCCAAATTTAACAGGCATAGTGCACCTGGAGCTCACTAAAAACACATTTCTCATTCGGTCGGCACCGTCTGAGACAGTCGCCCGTGAGATAGCGCCTCTGAAAATTCTAATACAAACAACATCCTCTTATGTGCATGCAATTTCAGAACTGGGTTACTACAAGGTCTGAGATAAGTAAACACTAAAATGTTTTTTTTTTTTAAACGATCACACTGTGGTCATGGTCATAGGCAAAGTCTATGAACCGTCTAAGTAGTTTGCCATTCATCACTAATGCTTTCAATCACTGAGTGCAGCTGAAAACAATCCCCTCTGTGAAGAGTCTTGGGTAAGTGGATGCATTGTTGATTACCTGTAGCCACTCGTAAGACAAAGGCACAGCTGTTTACTCTTGCTTCTGTCTGTGGAGAGATTATTCTCTTCCCAGAATAAAGAGATGGGTGATAAAAATGAATAGAAAATGCACAGAGTTAGAGAATAGCTCGCACAGCCCATAAAAATGCCATTTTAAGCATTTGACAGGAAATGGCCTATTTAGCTGCAACAATTTCAGTAAAAAAACAAAACAAAACAAAAAAAAAAAACAGTTCATGTATTTATTTATTTGCTAAAACTAAAAGCAGCAAAAAAGTTCAGGTCAAAGAATTAACTCTCTCCCCCAAAAAGTCTTTCTGTATAGAAATGGTCTTCATGATCCCTTAGCTTGAGATTCATTTTCCCCTCAGCATTCAAACACAAGTAACCGCCCTCTCCGGCGAATTGATGTTTATCCTTGGATCTCAAATTCCACCTTTCCCAAATGTGGTATGACTGACCTGGAAGAGTACAGATGCCTTCTTTATTCTGCAGCTCCAATCTCTTAGGACGGGGCAGAAGCAGCTGAAGAGACGGGGAGGAGCTGTTTTTTTTTTCTTCTTCTACTTACTTCTCTTCTGTGGAGGCTGATGGAGTTACTGTTTGAATTTTAATGTGTTCAAATTCTTCACCATATTGTAGAGTAAATACAGTTTATTAAGTCCATTGTTTTCTTTTTGTGCATCTTCCTAATTTAGAAGATGGCTTTCTCAAATTTGTAATACACCTGGATGAAAGCAAAGTTTTTGCATATGTGTCAGTATGGCCTGCTGATTAATTTCCCTGAGTTAGAATAAAGTAAAAACCACTGTAGAAGTGAATGGGAGTGTAAACATCTCTGTCATCGTCTGTGGGTGTCCAGGCTTTGGAGAGAAATGTGTCACCGTGCTTTTGGAAAAAGACAAAGATCCCCCTCAGGGAAGGGAACAAAAGGGCAGGTGCAACTTCCTTCTCTCATTCACTTCTATGTTAAACTGACACTGCCAGCGACAAATATATGAGCTGTAATGCATGCAGCAGGGTGCCAGCTTGTATTACATCAGTTTACTTAAGTCAAAGCTAGATTGTAGTCCTCTTAAAGTGAAGGCTAACAGTACCATCTATAACCAAGATCACATAAAGTGTAAAAGGTGCACATAAAAAATCTGTGGTGGCATGAAGAATTAAATGCTATATATTGACCTGGTGGAAAACCATAATAACCAAAATGGATTTGCTTAGACTTAGGGCATTTCTTTACATTTTAATTCAGCCGTATTGAACCATTTTTAAGAATGACTGGCCTACTTAATTTCACACCAAATCGACTCAGTCAGAATTATGTTGAGTACCAAGTCACTCAAAAACCTCCTTTTGGTTGAGTTATTCAGAGATGGATGATGATGCCGTGTTAGTCTAACTACAGATGTAATTGTATGTGCAACTTAAAGTTTTCTACATGCGTTTTACCAGTGTACAGAACATTTTCCCAAAACTTTGAACATCATTTTGTCATGTTTGAGGATGATTTCATGACCCACATGCAAGAACATGGAGGAATGAAACAATAAAAAGTTTATTACAAATAAAAAGCTGATCATTTTCAAACTGGAGTAGATCTAAGACCTGGTTGCACTTGATAAAAAATAGATAAGTTATCAGACGGAGTAATGGATATTGTTGACAAATTCAAAGTAAAGAGGATGTACTGAGCTTACTATTCAAGAGTCGGACAATGCTGTGGAAGATCTTATGTTCCTGGTGGTGTATTGAGAAATGGAGACAGAGGTGAGACTGAGGATTCAGGGGAAGTATCTGGCGCCTAAAGAGAGAATTGCAGAGAGAGACTTTAGATCTGAGTGCATAGAGGACACAAGGAGCAAGTTGAGCCCAGGTAAGCAAAACCTTATACAGGGATTAAACATCCACAAATGAAAAGCTAATAATCAAGAAGTAACTCGAGGAGAAACACAGGGACCTTGACTCTACAACAAAGGCTGATCACCAATCAAAGACTGATTGTCAAATAGCTCCTCAAATTCCCAGCAGTGTGAGGCAGGCAACTGTAGTCAGGTGTATGAACTGCAGGATTCCAATCTCAGTTCAGAAAAATGCCTAAAAGATACAAACTCACACCCACACACCAGGCTCATGACACATATTGATGTGTCTCAGTAAATGTCAGAAGAGTCTTTGTGTTGCTTGTTTTCAGCTGTGCATTTTGCCTCATGACTCTCATGCTATCAATCTGTCGATCCTTTCTGTGTCCGGGCAGGGTGAGGTTTCCAATGTGTCAAATTAAGCGACCGTTGTCCAGACTCTGTCCTGTTGTTGAATCATGACCACCACTGCTGACCTTAACAGATGCAAATGCGGCCTGTAGTTCTGAAATGTCTTTTTTTTTTGTGACCTCATGGATGAGTTGTCAAAGCACTCCTGCGCTAACTTTAATGCCCAGAGGATTTTGAAGAGATCAATAAATAAATGACATTTCATTTCTTATTATTGTTTCATTCAGCAAATAAGAACAATGAAGGTAATTCTAGCTGAATTACCTACATGTTGGTCTGATTTAACTTGTAAAAGTGACAATGTGTATTTGGCTTTTTATTTAGTGTATGTAAACTTCTGGCTACAACTGTATTGCTTCATTTATTGTATTTTGCAACTGTCTATTGGGTGGGTTGATGTTGATCTTACACATGATGCCTGTGTAACATCATAACAGGCATCATGTCAAAGTAAAGAACACTAGTGTTTAAGATTATACTATTTCAATAACAGATTATTATGGCATGTTGAGTTTTATGAGTCACGATACAGCAGCGTTATTCAACAGTCTAATATCCAGTCATTTAAGTTTTCGGCAAATGCTAGCTGATGCTAATACCCAAGTATTCCTAGGAGACAGTCAAGTTCCAAAGCAGAGAGGCTATTTGCAAAGCAGAAGAAACTTCTCAGCAGTGAAAACTCACTGTGAAGGTGTTAGCAGAGCTCTGAATGGGTAACACAATGAAGGCTAAATTTAGAAAGCTCCCACTGTGTCACTTTTAGTTGGTTTCCATAACCACTGCACAGCAGGCTGTTGAGGAACTACTTCTTTCCCTGATGTGTGAATTGAACATTCTTTACTCTGGTCCTCTAAGTTAAGAGTAATAGAATACTTATTTTCTACTAAACAAGATATTTTAGTATTGCTATTTTTCATGCTGATGGTTATTGATTTCATATCCCCAGTTGTTTAGACATTAACTAAATATGCTTTTCAGTAAAAATAAAACATTTAATATACAGAAGTGACAACAATATGTCAACATTTCCCCAATAGATACAGTCCAAATAGGCTGGCTGATAAGAAATTCATGTCACACATTGGTACAAATGACCAAAATCAATGTTTCTTTTTATTCCAGATGTAGGCTATATTTAATGACAGGAGAAATAAGCACTAAACACAAAGAAAAATTAGCAAAAAAGCAAAGAAAGAGACAATTATCAAAACCTGTCAGTAGCAATCCTACTCCCTATCAGTGCAAATTAATTCCATCTGGCTTAGTGTAAATTAATTGTCTATTAAAAGATTTGGCGTACTGAGTATGCCAAATCTTTTTGCAAAACAAGCATCTGCATCACCATCCAATGGTTGAAACAGGTCAGCTATTCTCTTAAACACAAACCAGGCTGGGATTAAATGTAATACATGCACTTCATTGCCAATTAAAACCAAGGGTATCATAAAAAAAACTAAATATAATTGGTATTTGGCCAAAAGACATGTTGTAATTAATATTTTATGTATGTTTATTCAGATACATTTTTACTTTGTTTTGTTATCTGTTTTTGCATTCAAAGGAATATGTCAGTTTAAATCTTTAAATGTGTAACGTTTTGTTTCTGTCAGGAATTGATTAAAGATTGAGGCGTTATGGTCTTTAAATTCTGAGAAGACCGTGTTAAAATCCAGGATCTGGATCTACTCATGTACACATACCAGCCGCAATATCAAATTTCTATGGTTCCCTTCTCCTCAGGTATATGTTATTTTTTATGCACAGTTTTGTGAACTATCTTTCTGGGATGAAAATTCAAGTAAATAAAATATATTTTGTAAGTCATAATTTGAAGAAAAACATCAGAATTTGCAATTTATTTTCAAACAGACATAAATGTCAGCATGTTCCTTTTGTAAAATGTGTTACTAACAAACCTTTGCTTTTACCTTCAACTTAAAGTAATCATAACCTGGTCACTGAAGCAGAAAACTGACAGGTCAAACAAAGCCCTGACTTGATTTTCCCTACAACACAGCTGGTTGCCCCTGAAAAGACCAATGACCAACAGTCATTTAATAAAAACCTTGTGATTATGTTCCACTATCAATTATTGATGGTGTGTGAGGCTGGTTTTGTCTGGATCAATGCTAATGTTGGGCCATGGTGCTTCTAAGAAGTAGCTTTGTAACCTGTGGTGACTGGCTGTTGTTTTGTTGGAGCATCAGCAGGTGGCTTGCGTCCTTGGGCTTTTGTTGCTCGTGAACTTGAGCCTTTTTGGCACATCAGCAGATTCCCGGGAGACTTCAGTGATCTGGCTCAGTTTTCTGCCCTTAGATCTAGTTGCATCATGACCGGGGTGTTCGTATCTTCTGGGCCAACGCTGTATGGGCACACATCATGACAGGAGGCGTTGGAAAAAAAACACTGAATCTTTTCAATTACGTTTGTTCACCTCCTTTTTAATAAAAAGAATATTGATCCATATTTCACTGGAAGAGTGAAATATGGATCACTGTTCTAGTGAAATACCAATGATCTCCATTTTATACAGGATTTTCTCGATGTGATGTCATGATAAAAGGCTAGCTGTCAGACTTGTAAATATCAGGACAGCAAAATTTTACTTATTTCTAGGTTAAGTAGGTCACATTTAACTCAGGTACAGTGATGATCAATACATCTAAAGAGTTTCAACAGCAGTTTGTTACATGTCTTTTTTCTTAACTTGACAAGCAAAACTACCTCTCGGTGACAAGTATGCTTGTAATGAGCTGCCAGCACCCACACCAGCTGCTGTTAAAATGAAAACATCTGCTCATTCGGGAGTTACTTTTGAACCTTTAAAACTAGGCCAGGTGGGTTAATTATAGGTTTGAAAATTTGAACTAAATATATGCTGCACCAAAGCCAGGCGTTCCACCTCTCCTTATTTATATGTGTGTTTTTGTGCAACAGAAGACTTACCTACTTCTGAGTGTATGATTGTATGACTTGATTCTGAGTGTATGACTTCTGAGTCCTTATTATAGAAATGCATTAGACTATAATTCACTCTTGAATTTAATGCAGGCATGTCTATGATTCCTTATCATTAGTGGCATATGCTGTGCTATTCAAAAAAATATATACTGAACAATTTAACTACCAGCAGTTTTATAATAAAGAGGCCTTCGCACCAAGATATAGTGCACACCTTACTTTGAGTGCAGGTTCAACTGACAACGGGTGGTTAACCTGATCCCAGTGCAGCAATTTTTTATAACAAAAGGCATAAGACGCACCACTGAAAATACACCCCAAAACTATCTTTGCTAGGACTAAAAATCAGCCGCTTTCCTCTCTTGCTCTGCCATGAGAAGTTTAGACTGACAGATCAGCCTACCAGGTCATGTCTGCATGCTTGTAGTTGTCAACAGTGACTCCACTGTTAACAACTCAGAGAGTTTCTTACTGTATTTAGCGACATTTCAATAAAAATAAAAAAAAATGCCACTGGCTAAAATCAAAATTGGCAGGTCAAACGTTTCATAGATAATCTATGGTCTGTGAGAAGGCTGCAGTCGGTGCACTGACCCATGTAAGATGATGGCTCATGTAAGAAAACTTTATCCTACTTACTTGAAGGTCTAACTGTGACTTTATCTTGACCAAAACATCACATGTTAAAAACTTAACATTATTTTTATTGCTTATCCTAAATTCATAAGACTTAGAATATATATATATATATATATATATATATATATATATATATATATTATATATATATATATTATATATATATTTATTTTTTTTTTTTTTTTTTTTTTTTTTTTTTTTTTTTTGAAGAGTATCAGTAAAATGCAATTCACAAGCTGATGTTTTATTCTCAACCCGTGGAGTCTCAACCCATGCAGGAATCTGCTGCTGATGAACGATGGATGCGCCGCTAGGTGTGATTTGATCACCGTCATGTCGTTCCAGGTCAAATTTAGATTTCTTCCTGCATACTTTACAAAAGGCCTTTCGGTTTGGATCACTGGGCTGTGATCTCAGTCACAGCTCACTGAGGTTAGGGTTAGGATGGTGCTTGGATTCTATCAGTAGCTTGGAATCTATCAGTGACAGCGAAGGTCCTACCAGTATGGTTTACTTTTTAAGCTTTTAGTAAAACAAACTTAAAACAATAAGTGAGCATCAATGGAAAAGTAAAAATATTTTAAAGGGATTATCAAAAATGTACTACCTTTAGTTACTTCTTACTACCTTTGACTAGCCTTAATTTGAGCTAATTTATTTTACTACATTTTAAAACCGTGCAGAAACCTTGTATAAAGAATAGATACAAACAGCAAAAATAAAATGTAAGGAATACATTTTTTCAACATTCGAAGTTCAAATAAAACAAGTTCCACAAATAATTTCACAATATCAATGAACCAGTAATGCTTTGTTTTCTTGTCCCACTAAGCTAATTGTCACAGTAAGGGCCCTTAAACACACTTCAATGGGCTGATTTGTTTCCCTTTCAATGTTTTGTGAAGATGTATCTTTGAACATCTGCTTTAACACTTCCATTCTCCAACAGAAACTGCTCTGCTGCTGCCTCCACAGCTCAGAGGAATTTTTCAATCTCAACTGGGTAAGGATGGGGGGGAAGTAGGTCACAACAAACACTGGCCTTGTTAACGGAACATGTAAACAAATAGACACATACCCATGCCTGAACTAATCAGAAAACCAATTACACCCCCATTTAAAAAAGGCTCCACTGCACTGCTGGGAGGATGACAAGTCATTTCCCACTCCTATGTTTCTTTTTGCACAGCATCCAGATGAGGAGATTAATGATGTGTTTCAAGGGGATTTACAAAAGCTACCTATCACATGCATTGCTTCAACCTGTCATCTTTGACAACAGCAGACACACTTTAAGGCAGCCAGACATGAATTCAATTCCTGTGCCAAATCATTGTTGTACACAACGCTCCTCCTAGTTGAATGTAATATTACGGAAAGACAGAATAAACATTTTGTTGGTTTTTCATAACTTGCTGTCATGACAAGCATTTATGGTGACATTTTATACTGAGACCTGTGTCGCTGATACAATCTCCATTTATGGATGTATGTAATTTCTTTTAATCTTTTCCTGAGTGAAGTTGGTGTTTATGCTTGTTGAGGTCTATCACTCAACTTTATTATTAATTTCAGAATGATCATTTTGGAACAGATGATCAATTTTAACTTTACCAGAAAATGCTGCTTACACTTACACTTAAGGCCAAAATTTGTTATAGCCCAGGCAGATGACTTCATGTTATAGTAACACTTTGCAAAGGCTCAACCATAATCGTGACCTTAATCTGTTGGACTGTACCCCCCATCCTCGGACTGTTCCCCTCACATACATGATCTGTATACAATCTTCATATAATCTGTAAATCTAATTTGCCATCATTTATCCTGTATTATAAAACAACTTATATATATATATATATATATATATATATATATATATATATATATATATATATATATAAACTTATATATAATATATATATATATATATATAAACTTATATAATATATATATATATATATATATATATATATAACTTATATATTAATATATATATTATATATATATATAAACTTATATATAATATATATATATATATATATATATATATATATATATATATATATATATTATATAACTTTATATATATTATATATAAGTTTATATATATATATATATATATATATAAGTTTATATATATATATATATATATATATTATATATAAGTTTATATATATATATTTTATATATATATATATAAAAAAGGACATACATAAGTCAGAAAAGTACAGCCCTGTTTCCACCTTCTAACATGGTTTACTACAGAGACAAATTACTAGAGACAAAGCTGGAATTTCACTTCCAAGGATCTAAGTTTCCCCTCCTCTTTCCCTTTTACAGTTGGTGATTTTATACTTTTTTGTATTTTTTTTTTTTTTTTGTGCATTAAACACTATAATATATGTAGCTCTGTAGGGAAAGAATGCAGAGCTCTGTGGATAGGGAGTAAAACTCATCATCCACAACCTGGCTGTCTTTTGCTATGAAGACGGGTTCCATTCACTCGCCAATATGTTGCCTCATCATCCTGTATTCCAGGTGTTGTCCCATAACAGGGCAACTTTACTTAATCTTTGAAGTATTTTTTACAGCATATTTGTCTGTAGCCAGATGCATGAGACGAACACTTGATTACACGTCTCAGGTTTGTCAGCTTTAATTTGCCAACATGACTTCAGAGCAGAGTTCACTGGCATCTGGACACACAGCTGCACAAGCTTAATTGCTTCTGCAATTAATTAGCAGCAAAGAGCAGACATAAACATTATGCATGCACTTTGAGGGGATAGGTGGGACAGCTTTTATTATCCACATCTTTGGAGTCTCTGATCTATTGTATATATTATGTCCATATTTATGTCCAAAGAAATCTCTAGCATGGTTCCAAACATAAAAAAAGTTGTAGAATCCTTCCATTAATCTATCTTCTGGTTCTAAAAAGTGGGTTTTGCAAAGTTTGAACATTGATTTGCTTCAACATCCTCTGTGCAAAACCGATGATTGTATAGTAAATATATTCAAAATGACTGCATCATCTTTAGGATCAACTTTTCAGAATACGATAAATTCTAAAAAGGCTTCCATAATGGGTTTATGGAAGCCTATCATTTGTACAATATTTAACAATTTTTTTTTCCACCCTTGGAAGGTATCGATTTTTCATCCGCGAGTATCTACACATAAAATCATAGGTGTCTCAAGGCTTATACCGTCTTTTCAACATGTCTGGTTTGTGCCAGCGTAGCAGCAAAACTCCGCCTCCCCAAGTCTCACTTTCAACTTGTACTAAAAGTGCACATTACAAACTACACACCAGTTTTTTTTTCTTAATTTGTTAATAGGCCAAGTAAAACCAGAGTTATGCTAAAATAAGTAAACCATATTTTTTCTGAATGTCAAAGAAATGTCAAAAACGGGCTTTTCTAGTTATGTGAAAGGAATTGAGCTTCCAAACGTAAAAAACAAAATGCAGCATTAGATTCATTTGTTTTTGGAAATCTCAAATCTTCAATAAATATTGATGGGCTGTATTTTGTTGCTAAGAAACAAAGTAAAATCGCGCTGGTAACCGTGAAAGAGAAGCGGAACGGCGTCACAGCGCGAACGGAGCAGCAGCAAAAGCAATGAGATTGCGAAATTAATGCAATGTTTGGAAATCAGAGCGACTAGTGGCATCCACTTCGTAATTTGTTTTTAGCTTAGTGGTTTCTGTTCTGTATGTAAAGGATTACCTGAATAATTAACATGCTGCATTTTTCTTGTCTGTAAAACACTACTGAAATCTTCAGTTACATATCAAACAGCACTTTGCAAGAAAGCTGCATCTGCCACATCTCTTGACAGCAGCAGGAGTTGCATAAGAAAATCACAGTGATTCCAGCAATGTCTCTTCTCCAGCCAGCATTCAGTCTCACTTATAATGAAGTTTTACTGACCATGAATGGCGGTAGTCTCCAATTCTGTCATTACTGCTTTGGATTTTAAATCAGATATGCACTACAGCATCAGGACATAGATTTCCTGAGTATTTCGGCAGATACTTTCAGTTTGAATGAAAGACTGCTGGCGGCCGTTGGATTTATAGATGTCAATATGAAGCCAAGGAAAAACAGACGTACAACAGTCCGTTACTTGCAGAACCATATGCACGTTTTCCCAGTTGTAAATAATCTATCGTGTTATATAAGGGACAAACGTTAGCTCAAAAGACGTGTTTCTGGCAGGTCATTATCATGCATTTTTATGGAAGCCTGCATAAAATCACAAAATGCATTATAGCTCAAAGAGAGAAAAAAAACTTTTACTGAAAGTACTTGGTGACACAATGTTTCTGAATGCTTACAACTGTATTGTTTAATCTCAGTCACCAAAGGTTACTATTATATGTATTTGCAAATATAAACTGACTACGGTAATCGTAATATAATGTAGCTAAAACTTTTGGCAGAGCGCCACGAGTGCTGTGAACCACACAAAACTGCTTTGAGGTCAGAAAGCACAGCAAGAATTAATCCACATTAATTCACTAGAGGAGGCAGTTTTATTCTAAAACAATATATAAGGTGCTCCAAATCACAAGGTCATTGTCAGTTTTTGGTAAAATTATGACAGTCCACAAAATATGGTACAGAGAACATCTGCCTTTTCACAATTTAGTATTGGCAGATTCAGAAGATGTTTCTGTGAAATATTCATGGATTCCTTTTGCAGAATGTATCTAAAAAAATTGAAAGAAAATGCAGCCTGTGAAGCTAAAACATGTAGGTACAATGCTACTTCACACAGCAATGGCTGTAATTTGAAAAGCAGTCAATCACAGAGTGCCATTTCTTTTCCTTGGCGCTGATTGTCTGTAACCCCAAGGAAACACTGTAGATATTAGCTTTTGCAGTACTGCAAAAACTGTGTTCATATTAAGGTGTATTTTGGCATAATAGTGTTTGAACTATTAAGAAAGGATATTATAAGTGTTATTAGAGAAGGCCTCATGTACTTGCAGAGTTCAGCTTTTTTTTTCAGGCAGCTGAGGTTCCTAACTCCCTGAATACTAGTGATCTAGTGTATTAAGATAGTAGGATCATGACACACTGGGTGCAGTAAAATGTGTTTGGCTCCAGTGTCATGTATAAGATAATCAGTTTAAGAGGTATGCACTAGTGACGCCTTTCGTCTTTGAATGTGAACTTTAACTCTCTTTAAATGTTTTGTCTCCAGGCCATTGCTAAATGGTCTTAAAGAACCACAAGGTCTCCATCCAGCCTTCCATTATCTGACACGCTTATCCTGGTGGGGTGCTGGTGCCTATCTCCAGAGGTCAACGTGCCAGAGGCAGGGTACACCCTGGACAGGTCACCAGTCCATCACACGATCACAAGGCCTAGCAATAGCAAATATTATCATAACAGAACAGTTTTCTTGATTCCACAAATGACATTAGTTATGTCAAAAATACAATGAACAGTCTTGCTGAACAAGTGCATATGTACAGACATACACACAAGCATTCATCCAAATGCTGTCATTCTTATCAGTTGCTTGTACATTAGTTGTCCTATTCTCATCAACATGAAGAAAAAAATTGAATTGTGCGATTCATATAAAGAGCAAAAGTGTGGTGCACTCTCTTAAAAGGTCATTTCCCAAACATTTTAAAACATAAACTTTGTTTAAACTGAATTTCAAAAACATCCCCCAAACATGGTATTTCGTCTTATTTTCTAAATACCAAACTGCAATTTAATTGAGGCTCTTGAGAACTGAAATCTCTCCTGAGTTGTCTTCATAAAAAAAATTATGTATTCACATCCACTCTTTCCAGGGAAAGTAGTTTTATTTTAATGTTTATTATTTCATCAAATATTTAACAGCTGAACACCACAGAAAACTAAAGTGCAAATCCCTCTTATGTTTTCGTCTCCTCAATAATAGCCTGTGTTTCTGACAATGTATGCTTTCGATAACAATGCATGTTTCAGGGAAACATCATGTGTTCCTTACTTTTTGTGATCAGCTGAAAGGTGTCAATACAAATGGGTGTTGACGATTACTCAGCCTAAGTCTCTGATCCATCTCAGGAGGTAATCCCCTCAGTCACAACAGCCATGAGCTGTAAGAGTAAGATATTGCTGCAGATCGAGTGAGGCATACAAAATATAAACCACGAGTCCAGCTAACAAGCTCTGCAGCATCTTCAGTTTCCTTCTCATCTGAGAACAGGATGAGATGCAGATTATAATATTAAAGAACACATTCAAAAAGATTGTTTCAACATTGCAGTATAGAAACTTGCAAGCAGCAAAATATGCAAGTAGCATATGCAAGTAGCATAAGAATCTGAAGATATTGCAGTGGAGCCAGTGGAATTATTTATCGCAGCATAAATAATTTTAATAAGTCATTCAAGGAATCTGGATGTGTGCCATTGATTGGACTTGGTGTATTATATCGAATCAAACAAACTGTAGACTCTAAGACATCTAGGACAACATGACCTCCTGACCCAGTAGTAATTAGTAGGACCAATACCCACACAGAGTACGTACACCTGTGCAGTAGAAAGGTAGGTTCTGGTATGTACCCTGGGCGAGCTAAGGGACAGGCTTTTTCCCAGAGATCTTTCCAAACAAACCATTATGCTTGCTTGGAAATTTTCAGATAGCCTAATTGGGCTATTAAAGGCTTTTAGCTTTTTTCCTCAATATTTTGAGCTCCGGCAGACCTTGGAATGACTTTGCTGATTTTTCTAACATCTATGAAGATTGGCAGCTGTCTTAAATGGTTCCACTTATGAATAATCCACATTTAGTGACTTTGAAAAGCATGAAAATAGCCTGACAACTTTTCTGACATGAACAGACAATAAGAAATGCTTCTCTGACATTATTGGCAGTGTTTTTTCCAGACACTGCCAGTGCAGTAAATTTAAAACATTTGCCTTTCACAGGTGCTGACGTGCAATCACATTCACTTAGTCATTAACTTAATTTAATTTGAATTAACATCTTACTTTTGATTCATTTCCTGTTGTAGTAGATGTAACTTAATACATAGGGTATAAAAGTGTGTTATAGTTCATAATTCTTCCATTCTCTTGATTTGATTGACATTTATGTGCATTTAGGCACCATTACACCAAAAAGGCATTGTCTGGATGTGAATTAGGAAAAAAACAGAGACAAATGTTAGCTCAAACATTTGTCTGTTAAATAAACCGCTTAAATAAACACAGAGTACTGTTCTTTCCTAATCAGAGACATAATACATTATAAACATTTGTGAAACATATCAAGAAACAGGTGAAGTCAATAGTCTGGTTCTGCCTTGTACAGTTGGGGTTTACCACATTTTCACCCAGGGACTGAAGCACTGAAGAGATTTTCAGCTTGGTGTTGAGTGACTCTTTAAAACGGAGCCCCGGGCTGGCTGTGAGCAAACTGACAACCTTCTTCTTCCTGCATGTCTTTTTCTCATTACTCTTCCACAGCTTGTATATAAGCAACACGTCAGAAAAGATTTTTATGCATCACAGAAAAAAAAGGGAACATTATTTTATGCTGTTTTTATTAAAAGATTATATCTATGGTATTAGGGATTCTTTGTCAAAATGCCCATTGTTATCCAAAGATGTTAAAGGTTCAGAGGAAATAACGAAAACAGACTTGAAGCAGACATTTGAATAAAAGTGTTGACATTTAAATCACTCTGCCTTTCCAACCTAATGTGATGTGTAGGAATACATTTATCTCTCGGATGCAGAGATTTTATACAATTCCATCATAAGTCAGTTTTACAGCTTAACTTTGAACCAAAGCCCAGAAGGCAGTGACTAGAGTATTTGCAGTTTTCTTGCAGCTATAAACAAGAAATACTCATAGCATCTACTGAGAAATCCACTAGAAAGACTTCAAATTCACAACACTTAGATTTATTTGGAAAAAGTAAAAATAAAGCATGGAATATTGTAATGTATAAATGTGTGTGTTTTTTCCCCCATCTTTAAAATGTATTTATATTAATAGATTCTATTGTACAGTAGGTCTCTTTGAGGCAAGGTCAGATGTCCATGTGTGTTTGATTCCTATTCTCAGTTCATGGGGGGTGAATAATTATTGTCCATCATACTCACAGTTTCTGCAGTTACTCTGCACTGACAGCTGGCCCTGGCTTTGAAGAATGCATGGTGAACCTTTAGGGACCAGCTTCGCTTTCTTACCAGAGAATAAAAAAGATCATCTCTCACCTTGTTTGACAGTGCTGTGATATGACACAAACACACAAAGAAGCAGTGTGTGGATGTGTAGCGAGAAATGATAAATGAGCTCCTTGTCTTTTCATGACTTCAAGTGGCCTGCCTTTATTCACGCTGAGAAAATATTAGCAGCACATAAAATTCAAAAGATTTGAATCTCTGTGATCGCTTTTTATCTTAACTTGCAAAAGTCTGTATCACAATATGTTTTTAAAGAGATAAATGTTGCTTAACAAATTAAAATATAGTTGAAAATCTAATTGAAGTAATTCCAAAAGTGATACTCATGTATAGATCAACTTTGCAAGTCATTATTTTAAGTGTTTCAGTCAACTTCAATGTTTATGACTTAGAGCTAATGGAAACCTAAAATCCAGTTTGTCATGAAATTAAATATAACAAAGACTAATAAACATGTTTTTTAGATACAGAAATATTTAATTTAAGACCTTACTATGGTTGAAAAATCCACAACACTTATCCAAAACAGCCACAGAACATTATTAAAATATTTTGTGTTGAGAGTTCTCCAAGCATACTAATGAAATATTGGGTGCATGGAAAGGTGTGGTGGTTAAAACTGCACTAGCAGAAATAATCAGTCCTGAGAAGATTCAGAACCAAAGCCCTTTCAAGAGCTTGAGGGGTTTTCTCAAGGTGTGGACTGCATCACATAAAGAACATGAGCAATAATTGTCATATTTCCAGAGTCAAGCTGTGGAGGAAGAGGACTGGACTTTTGCTCAGAAGTCCAAAGTCCTCTTTTCAGTAGGATGTGAATTTTACTTTTAGTTTGGAAATCAAGTTCCCATGGTCTAAAGGAAGAGTTTGATGCACAAATTGCTTGATGTCCAGAATGAAGTTTCATCAGTCAATAACAACTTATACTGGAATTTTTCTGTATGTGAAAAAAAAAAAAAAAAACTATTTCTTAGTTTAAAAAAAGGATTATTTTATTGAGCTATGAGGAGTTGTACAACACTTTACACCCTCGAGTATAAGCATTCAGACTGCTGTGCTTTTGTGAGGCGAGAATATACTTTTTAATAAACTTTTTAGTATTTGAACTCTGGACTTCAAAGAGGTCTACATCTGGATAAGGCTTTAACTGTGAAGATAGTCCAGTGAAATTTAACATGCAAACCAGATCACTCCAAAGAGTTCAAGCATTCAACTACATGCTTACGAAATATCAATGGCCATTAGGAGTTGGAGAAGAGGGATGCTTTTGCACCTTCTCCATATTGAGAGGACAAGGCATCTCCTAAAAAACCTTCCTTGTGCAGTTGTAAAGTTCAGCTGCATGTAACACTTTGTTCTACCCAATGTTTTAAAATTCCTGTCTTGTGCTCACATCTGCTGCAACGTCTGAGACAATGTGTTGATGGACGATCAAAAAACCCAAACTTCTTAGTATATTATTGTAGTAATATACTAATACTATATTTCTACAATACTAACAGTTAAATCAAAAATCATTTTATCCTGGCTATGAAAGTGTTTTTGTGGTTGTTTTGAACCTTTCTTTGTACTTTTTAGAAAAACATTGGTTAATCTGACTGCTCAAATGTATAGTTCTGCTTTATGATTAGATTATTTGTATAATACAATAATACCATTTAGCCCCTAACACTGTCCATGTTTAAGATTTTAAACCCAACTTGTAATTGAGTTGAACACCCCTGGAGTAGTTCAATATTCTGTATAATAACTTTTTATTTGCCAATCTGAAATTCAGATTTTCTGGCTGTAGTAAATGCTTCAAATATTCCAATATATATGTTTAAATAATTTATATAAAAATTTAACTTTAGAAATTGATAAATAAATGGATTTGATGATTATTGAGATGCTACTGTACAGTATGTATTTATATGTACTTGCTCAATTACAGATTCAATTTCACAAATATAGCATTTAGCAGAATGACACTATAAGTAAAACAACCATCATTTGAACACATACAGAATTATCCATCTAGGTATTAATTATCTAATACGCTTATCCTGGCAGGGTCACAAAGGGCGGTGGTGCCTACTTCCTGCAGTCAATGTGCGAAATGGAGGGTTCACCCTGGACATGTTGCCAGTCTAAAAATTATCTTTTTATGGCAAACAATACTATTGTATTTCTCTCTTAATAGATGTCTGCCTCAACAACAGAACATTTTTTTAATAATTACAAATATCTAGAAGGCAATTACTGCACTACGGATAATATTTTTACTGAAGGCATCAAGTGAGCCCTTATTGAACAATCTTCCAAATGACAAAATGAAGAAAGTATTCTTATGTGAACTCAAACAAGCCACCACAACAGATATTTTTACTGAGAAAATTGTTTATCTAATAAGAAAAAAAATATTATTTTGAATTCTATTGTTGAATTTGAAAAAGGTAATTACTGATCAAACCTTTTGTGAACTTTTAGACAATACAGGATAATCTCCAACATTCAAAAAAGTATAGCTATCACATTCAAATGCAAAACATTGCTGTTGTACTTTGGTGCTTTCACAGCAGGAAGGGGGTGATGGCAAATAAATAGCTTTCAAATTCTAATTCTCGTTTTAAAATAAAATTGACTTTGGAGTTTACTGTCTTAATGGTTCCAAATAGAGGCTCTACGTCTTCAGAGTGGGACAATAATAGTGTCATTCCATGCTTGTAGTTTGTTCACTTGTACATAATACAAGATGGCAAAAACACTTGTGTCCAGCAATTCCCTCCAGTCCACTTGTCACTTTCTCAAAAACATCTACAGCATCATGTAGTGTGATGCTTCATGACCCAAATTCAAGGTCATGAAAGAACATCTGATGAGAAAGAGGAGCACACCATTACTTGATGTTGGCTTGGGTTTTACCAATATTCCGAAAGTTGCTGTTCATATTGCTAACTTGTTTGAAAAATCCACTATTTTCTGATGGCTGGAGAATAATGCAGCATGAAATGGTGTTTGGGGTTTAAGTGTCTATTAGAGAAGAGCTAAAAAAAGAAAAAAAAAGACTCCCAAAAGTACCGCTCCCTGTATTAACGAAGGAATAAAGGATCAACTCCTTATAGCAAAGAAATGAAATGAGTAAGTCCCAATATTAGTTTCCCTCTGGAATTAAATCCCCAATTATGAGGGGCAGCACTTTAAGCATGACGTCTGTGTTGCTATTTGCCTGACTGCAAAATCAGGATTTTTGAAACGTGACACACTGGTATGACTCGTGCTTTTCACAAGCAGTGTCACTTGTTTTGCAATCAGTGGCCTGTGCTGTGTGACAACAGAAGCTCTGCCCTGTCTGCACTGTACTTTTGTCCTGAGGACCAACAACTGATTGGGGACCTGTAATGGCTCTTTACAGGTCAGATGTATAAGCTTTTATTACAGAAACAGACAAAATAACATATGGACCTCCTCTGACCCATGACGTTCCACAGAGTGGAAAAGAGACAAAAATGTAACGCATCATAGGCATACACTAAAATGTTTATGTTATTACAACAGAGGTCATGTCTTCAAACATTAAGATATTTTTCCTCTGCATGCATTTGAAAACTGTAATCCTCTCTTTTTTCATATTTAGAGTAATATCTTCTTTCTTGCTGAGTGGCTTTTCAGGCCATATCATCAGTATAGGAAATGTTTCACTGATCTTAATGAAACGTTGTCATTATATTCAAGAGAGGCCTAATAGTTCTTTTCAAATGTGGGTTCTTTTTTAGGCAGATTTCTTTAGATTATCAAAAAAAAAAAAAAACATTTTAATATTTTGAGACTCAGGTGGCATTACTGATGTGTAACTTGAAAAGAAAAAGGGGGAAAGGCAGGAAGACCATGAGCACATGGTTCCATGTTTGATGCAGTCCACTCAGCAGCACTGAAGACTAAAGCCTCCATATATGGCTCCACTGAGCCAATAAACATCACAAATAAAAACTTTACCATTCATCAATATTGCTTCTTATCTTTCCCTTCAGCCAATTTTTCAAGAACATTCAAGTATCACTTTAACCCACATCTTTTTGACAAAAGAAGTTTTTAGCTTGAATTGTGACTGTACATTGCAGGTGACTGGACTAAGATAATTTGTCCAGTTTTTCTACTCAGGTGTTGTCACCGAGTGAGACTTTTCCATCCAATTTTGTGAGTGTTTGACAGGACTTGTCACCTCCTGTTAGCTTCAGCTGCACGATATCAGGTCAAGCAAGGATGTCAGACAGGACGTTGCCCTGTCAGGTCTTATTTCACTCTACGCACTGGCAAAAGTAAGCATAGGGTGATAGGACAAAGATCAAATGTGATTTATGTCTATGTTTTTGTTTGTCTGCCATTTAAAAATATGCTGAAATATTGATTACGCAGTATCCAAGTATTTCTAAATTTAAAATATTTTTTATTCTCTAAAATTTTCTGGGATTAAATCTCATTATACGTGTGGTATTGTCAATTTTTTATTTCTCAGTTTTTACAGCCCTCAAATTCTTTTCAAAAGATGGTATGTTTATTGCAATTAGTTTTGTGTAACTTTGGGCACACAATTATCCAAATATAATAGACTTTGTCTTTTTCTTCTTCTTCAGCTGTTCTTCCCCCCGGGAGGATTTCTCAGTAGCTGATCCCACATTTTTGTCATCATCAGCGTTATTAAGAAATTGCAAGAAAGAATTTGAGTGGGTTGTTTTAATTTGATATAGCGGTATTTAACAGAGAAAACTTGCAAGATAATTGCATTTACTACAACAGGGAAAAAAACCCAAAATATTTATATGTAAACATAAAACATAATGAACGGCACAAGTACACTGTGTTCAACTCTGCCAGAATAAATAAAAGATCTAAGCAGATATCAAACAAATAAAACATTTATTATCTTTCAACTGTGGACATACAGTGCTTTGAAAAAGCATTCATACCAAATGAACTTGTTTGCTTTTTTTCTTGTTTAAACCACAAACTTCGTATTTTATTTTAAGTTTGTGGTAGGCAAGGTGAAACAAAAATGAGAACCGATTTTGTTTGTACAAAAAAATAGGGAAAAAATAAAGTAAATAAAAATCAGTTTGCATATTCACCTCCTCTCTGATACCCTCAAGTGCCAAAGTAAGCAGAGCCCCTCTGCGTGTAATTTAACCCGAGTATAAAAATGCAGTTCTATGACCTCAGAGGTTTTTTAGAAAAGAAGAAGCTGTTGGTCTTCAAACAACATGAAGACTAATAAAAACAGCAGAACAGTTCTTTAAAAAGTATTAGTTTATGAAACACTATCTTATTCTGAGTACATATCATGAAGCGCCGTTATAAATAAATAAATAAATAAATAAATAATAAATAAATAAGGCACAATATAATCCTTTCACAATATTAAACTTCTTTAGTGGGCAAGGTGACTAGGCAAAAGGACAATGGTAACTATGGAGGAGTTGGAGAGATTACAGCTTGGGCCATAGAATTTGTTGACTGAACTAATATTAGTCGTACACTCCACAAATTTGTTTTTATGGAAGAGGAGTACATAAAAGCCACTCTTAAACAATTGAAGCAATGAAACTCTGTTTTCAGTTGGACAAAACATGCAAGACAATCCTGGACAATCCTTTCAGCAGCATAACCCTAAACATCCCAGGGAGCTACAGTGATGTGGTTTGAATCAAATCCCTCCAAAGTGCTTTGTTTCATTGGAGTTGTCTGAGACGTAATGCTGATTGAAAATCTGCAGCAAAACTTGAAAATTGATGTTCGTAGACACTCAAGCATTTTTAAAAGACATAATTCTCCTGCCTCTTTACCATTAAGTCCATAACCATTCCAACGAAGGACTAAATGTAAAGAGATTGAAGTAATATGAATACTTATGTAGGATATTGTGAGTAAAAGTCATAAAGCTGTTTATTGTAAACTGGTGGATAATTCCACAAAGATTTGAAGTCAAATCATCATTAAAAAAATAACAAAAAAAAAAAAAACAGATTTAATTTTTGTTTTAAGAATTAGATCGTGCTGCAAGTTTAAAACAACCGAATCATTGGAAGGGGGGAATGGTTATAATTGGACGGAAATATATATATATTCAGAGCCAGTCTATTGAATTCCATTAGAATGTATGGTGACAAATAACCCAAGAGACAATTTTCCTCTGAAGAAATAGGTCACAGATTCAATTACAGTCACTGAAGCATGGACTCAATCTATCATGCCAAATTAAGTGCATTTTAGCAACCTACTTCTCTGAGAATTTTAGACACATTCAGCCTAGTGAGAACGTTCCACTTAAAATTATTTCAGAAGTTAATTTTTTCCCCTTTCTCTGAGTATGTTTAAATAGTTTAAGTTTTTTTTGCCCTCATGGCTTTTATGGCCTTAATTTTATCTAGCTGAAGAGGGGTTGACTTTTTCTCTAATACTGATTGAAGATCTTCAGAAAATGTGCAATGGCGTTTATTTTGTCTGGCTACAATTCACTGTTTTATATATTCAGTTTTTTTTAGTTCTTTGGAAACTACACAAATTATTGTATGTAAAGTGTTATGTAAATTAGTACCCATTTCAAAGCTTTTTAATGGCATCCTTCTCTTCTGAGCTAAGCGGGTGCATATGATGAGCTGAGGTGGCTCACATCCATATGGCTGACAGCAAACAGGAATAAAATAAAATGCATCTTTTCAAGACATTCCAACATTTTGTAAATTGATTCATTTTTATGACTGAAAATTCCAAGGTCTTTGTGGTGTTTAAAATGATAAAAACAAACATGCTCTGTTTTTAAATCATTTGCATACAATATTCTGTAATCTTGATCAAGGGAAAGTGCTCCCAGTTTTTCTTAGTCACTTTAGTGCATTTTTTGAAACATTCTCAGTATTTGCATAGCAGTGAATGCATTTCTCAAAACAGTCTGTACAAATGGCAAAACACCATGGATTATTTGCAAATGCCAGCTTTTCCTCTAATTCTATATTTCATTTCTGAAATGTACCAATGAACATGTCAGTGCCTCAGAATGACAAGTCTTTGTTTCATAGTGTATGTAGAAGACTGTCAAATTGCTTAGTTGTGTTGTCAATATAGTAGCACACTTTTAAGGGATGTTGAGTTGTAAATTATGGCTAAAGCTTTGATGACAAGTTTTGTAAATTGTATTTCTGAGAGACCAATGGCAAAAGACTGGACAATATTCAAATTTATCCCTGTACTGCAATTTGTTGACAGACTCAATGTGAGGCTTATTGTGATGAAGGAAAGACAGCACTTCTCAAAAATGACAGCACAAAGAAAAACAGAAACACAAGTAGAATGGGAGCATAAAATAATCTCCTGAAGAGTTTTCCATCTCCATCCTGGGAAAACATTTTCATTGGGATTGAGGAATGAGGATGAGGCCAAGAGGTACACTCACAAATTAATGAACCCGTTTAAATCTATGAAACCAGGAGCATCAGAAGTATAGTTTGAGCCACCTGAATACTTTTTCTTTATTACTGAAAGAAAGAAGCTGAATTAAAGACAACTAAGGTATACTGGGTTAGGTCACAGATAATATGAAAGATTTTTGAGAAAGAAGATGATAAATCATTTCTGTTCCACAATGAAATTTTAGTGGATTTCTATTTCCAGTTGAATTTGTTTGACACGTCTCGAGTCTATACTAGTTTGAAGTTGTGAGGCTCTAAAGATGCTTTTTGATGTGGAGCATTCTTTGAAACAAGTACGTGACCCAAGCACTTGCCAGTCCAAATCGAATGGATGAAAAGCCCCATAAAAGACTTCTGTATGCAGCTTCCCTGCAGAGAATCAGCTGAAATGACATTTAAAAATACTTTAAGGGAAAAGATAAAATGTTTTGTAAATGGGACTCTGATTAAAAAACAAACAAAAAAAAAGCCATTTCACAAAAGCATGCAGAGTAGGTTGACACAGAGAAAAGGTGATTTATCTACAAGTGGCACTCACCTCAAAACCAAAGCTTTTAAGTTTTTGCTGATTTTAAAATGAGGTAAATCTGCTCTTTTATCAACATCGTATCGCTTTATAGGACAAGCCAAGTCTTTTTCTTTATGTGTGTATTCAAAATAGTGGCTGGGATAGAGAGGTGAATAAGTAAAGACAGACAGCAACCCTTTAAGTGACTGTGTTTTCACCCAAGAAGTCTTTTTCACGTTTCATCTGATTGAAGCTGCCATTGTGTTCAAGTAGAAAACAACAGTGACAGAAATACTTTTGGAACCACATTTGGCACTTTTATTCTGTTCCAATTGATTTCAAACTTTACTATCCCGTGCTGGATATTCTCCTCTGAAGAAAGCTCATAAAGAGGGCTTTTAATAATTCATGATGCCAGATTTAGATTTGTGCCTGACTCAGAAAATGAAATTTCCACATGATGTTACTTTGCAGAAAGCTGTGCACGGATCATCTTTTTTTTTTTTTTAATCTACAACTTTTTTGCAGAGAATGATTTATTGTTTATCACCAACCACTTTATAGTAACACAGCACCTACTGAAGGATGAATTATATCAAGAATATTATTTCCTTTATTATGACTATGACTTATTACAAAAGCCTGCTTATTCAGGAAATGGTGCAGCAGTAGTTTAATAAAATGGGAATTTCTATGTAATCGAGGCTTCAAAGGAGCACAAAGACCACGCTCACTCTTCACATCATGTCAGCATGAACTGCTTTATGGCCACACAATACATCAGGAACGTTATCTTAGACATGCACCTTACACTCTTGCTTGTGAAAATGTCATTGCTTTGCAAAAAGCACTCTAAAGTGTAGCGTCACTTATCATTGAAGAGTCACCTTAATACTTTATGCTATTGTATGATGTGGACAAACTTGTTTGTACCAAGAAGCATGCCTAATATCTTTGTTGTCCATTTTGTGCTAGATCATTAATCAGATGACAAGGTTTGCCATTACTGATATTCTATCTAGATGTTGCAAAAGTACATCTTCCCCATTTGGCCTAGTTACATTTTAATGAAATGAACATGATCAAGAAATTGTTTGCAGTATCAGGTTCTAATGCAATGTAAATGGAGCAAAATAATCTGCAGTGAGTAATGTCTGTGTATGCATCATGCATTCAGTGTTTGGTTTTCCTTGCATGCAAAGTATTACCCAGGTAATTGATTTTGCAAGGTTCATTAGGCACAATTTGTATATCAGATGGGCTGGAAAAGAGAGTTGTTGATTAGTTAGATCTTGCGTTTGAAATTGCTTTTTTCTTTTAAGAAAAAAAAAGCATTCTTATCTCTGTTGCAAACCCTAATGGTGCCTACCTTTTTAGTCTTTTTGCTTTAATAAAGTAATGCTGGTGAATCTCAACAACGTGCTTTGTATTCAAGGACGCTTTGAAGCATTTCTTTTCTTTGTCCATAGGCTCATAAAAGAAGAGGGAATGCTTTGGTTTATCAAAGGTAAAAAGGTTGTTTTGGCTTATAAATAGAAAGACCCACACAATTCACTGATGTGCAGGAGTGCATGCATTTAAGAGAGTAGCAGCATTTTAATCTCTTTTCAAGACCTGAGCAAAATAGCTGGCAAAAGCTTGCCTTACAAGCCCTAAAGTGTTCCACTGGAATTGTACATACACATAAACACTGGATAATGTTTCCAAACATTTATTTCTGTTTCCCAAAACAGCTATAAAAAATGAATACTTTATAGATAGCTTAAATAAATATGCTCATGTGTTTCAATAAGTCTTTGAGTCTGAAAGTCCCTCTTATGAACAACAACCTTGAATCAGGTCTTAATTATACTTTTTATTAGGCCCACATTTATGTACTAAAATGTTTATTACTAATCTGATGTAATATTCTCATTTTAAATGTCATATTTTCATTCACTGAACACTGAAAGTCATCTATTCACTCAGTTCCTGAACTCTCAGGAAAACTGTCACAAGTAATTGATAGAGCATTTAAAATGTTCATTTCTAGTCCACAATTGCTTTGGACAATTTATTAATGCTCCAAGCTACACATATATTTTGTTACATTGACTGTATTTATTTTTATATTTTTTTACATTTAAAAGTTTGCTTTTAATTGAAATATTTCTCACTATTAATGAAAGCAAAATTTAAGTCAGACATTCTCATATATTTGATTGTTACTATTTTTGTTTTAGCAATATAACATAGAAGCGAGCATACCAACATTGATACTCCCACAGGAGCTGAGTTCATTTTTCGAAACCAGAGTCTCACATAGTCGCTTGTGACAATATGTTGGTATCAACTGCGGTTCTTGGTAAATTGACATATTTTAGATTAAAGAAATTATTTTGTTGTCAACAACTTTAGATAAAATGTTTCACATTGCGAGTCCAAATCTCAAAATGAATGTACTCCCAAAAACATCAACCTCATTTGGTTGTCATTCTAAACAGAATTCTGCTCCTGTGTTGAAATCATCACATCACATTTCAAGTGCTGTTACCCACAGTGAACCTGATTATGACTGCTTGTGAAATATGCAGCTTGGCTTTACTTCCCTCTGAGCTATTTTTGTCCGATCCTCTTGGCCACTTAGCAGTGCAGGTTAATTGTCTCCTCGTTTCAGCCTGTGCATGTGATTCAACTTAAAAAGAGACGTGATTACAAATTCAAATGCTAATTTCCTCTGAGGCACAAGAGGTGAAAATGCAAAAAACACATGCTGATAGTGACTATTTATATGCAAGGTTATTAGAATGAGGAAACAAATTAAGCAGACATCAATCTGGATTATGTGAACATGACAAACTGCTGGTGGGTGGAGCATCTATTTAAATGCTGATGCTCATGTGAGAATGGGTATAAAATGATAGTATTTTAACACCGTCATTAAAGTGAAGTACACTAATGAACTGTTCAAAGATAAGAAAAGCTCACCCTTGGATCCATGGACAGTAGCAATCCATTAGATAGCTCAGGGAAATGGTACAAAGCAAACTGCACACATCTGGGAGCAGTGGATTGAAAGTAATTGTCCATATTTTGCATGCAACATGTGTATAAAATCATATAACCCCTGTGGCATTTTCATCTCACTGTCTGGTTGTTAATATAAGCTAACGATTGGAGAGCTGATTTCTGCACTGCCAGTGGCATGACACTAATTGGTGGCATGCACAGTGGCAGCAGGGTGTGATTTGGTGTTAGTGGGTTCTGGGGTGGTTGTTTAAATTGTTAGCAACTGTTACCTGCAAGGAAACACAGACTCTGTCATTTGTATTATTTGCTGATATAACAGAACACAAATAGGTTGTCTGAATGGGCAAAGATCCGCTGACTTAAACTGGAAATTGGAATCATAATTGGAAATATGACATTGTAGTAGTTCAGAAGTTAGACATGTGGGTTGTTTACGCATTTATGTTAAATGGTGCACACATGGCTCTCTGTGTCTTATTGGACCTACAGCAATTGACTGAGCTACATGCATGAAATAGAGTTGGTTTAAAAATGAAAATGATATGGAAATTTAGACCAATTTCAATATCTGATTTTAATACAGCTGTTAGGCCAATAACCGATTATATATATATATATATATATATATATATATATATATATATATATATATATATATATATATATATATATTTCTCTATGGTTTCGACACCTGTAGAAAGAAAACAATGCAAAACAAATGGCTACAAGATAAAAAATATTTTATGTTGAAACCCTCCTGGTTTTATTTACCGGACCTATATCGATACAATAAAAAAAAAAAGACTAATATCAGCCGATACTGATGTTAGTGCAGATATATTATGCATCACTAGTTTTAAAACAGCTCCAGAAATAACTCAATGAACTTGATTTATCAGTCAGATCAGTTCCTTTAGACATATTCACTGTAAACCAATTAGGACAATGTGAAAAAATATGTTACTTTTGGTAGATGGTGTCAATAACTATATTATGTTTGAATCATTTGGAAACACCAAAAATATGATGCCTGTAATGCAGATTGCTTTAAACAAGAAAACAAAAATGTTGATAATTTGCCTGATTTATCTTGTCTGTGCAACTGTCTCTCATTCTCTTTGTTTAATTTGGTTTCCCAGTTCCTCCTCCCGTTGCTGTATTGCATGCTGTTTCCTTACACTCAAAAATCCACGCACACACACAAACCCCACTGCACTCTCTTTGCAGGAAATTTAATGGTCTTATGAACATCATCTGGGGTCAAACTTAGGTCACAAACAATTTATCTTAGCAAGTCACAGCGAGGGGCTGTGTATGAAAGGCATCTTTACGTTGGCTGCAGATTGTAATTGATTAGCTGCTTTGTGTATTTATAATAGGTTGCAGTATTGCTCCAAAAAGAAAAGGATATGATCAAATTGATGTGCATTTTCCTGAAACGACAGAATTATTTGCTTGGCATGTTGTTTCTCAGTTGTAGTTACCTTTGTTTATTTTCCTGTTCCTAGTGGTTTTGATTTTTAATATATCAAATCACCCAACTTACTGTTCTATTTAGTTGCATAAATATTGCTCCTTTATTTACAGGATCTTTGTTTAGCTCGTGGGAGATAAATGGAGCAAAATGTTTGCCTTGTGAAATAAAAGCCACATCAAATAGGTCTTGAATAGAACAATCCTACTCAGACATGTCTATTTTTGAATTAAAGAAATTCATTCTTTGGATGTCAGGCATCAGTTGTTTGTTGAGTATAAACTGTGATGTTGAATTGAGATGTTTAGTCACCCTGCCCCATTCTCTGGTTAATAGCAGCATGCACGGCTAAAGCACATGCTACATTTTTTTTTAAATCAAGTTCTCATTCAGTTTTCAGAGAAATGTTTAATTTACACAATGCACATGTAACCAGCATGGCACCAGCTTTCTCTTTCTTTGCTTTTACTTGTTTTCTTGGTTGACAGACATATTGTTTATATTGCTCTGGTATCATTTTAGCTTGCATGCTTAGTCTGTCAGCCAATCTTATCTTGGCTTGGACAAAAGCCAGTGGCAGATAGCAATAAAGAATACAAGTGCATTAATTAAGTTCTGGTAACCTAATACGTTGAAATGCAATCCGGCAAAAATCAACCAAAGGCATCTCTAAAATGTATTTGAGGTCCCAACCGTCGCATACCTTAAGAGCATTTGGTAAATCATCTTGATTTAACAATAATAAGCTTGTCGCGCTGTGGAGACATGGTGGGCAGCTTTAGACTGTGTTTGTAATAGCTTCTCATGTCTGCTCACAGTTCTAAATGTATTCCCATCTGTGAAATGCCAAACAAATTAAATCTAATGCAAGCCGATTTGATACAGTCATACTTCCCATTAGAAGCCAATGAGGTATTGCAAATATTTTATTGCCAAATTTAATAAAGCTGCAGTTCTCCATTTGGGTATTGAGGGATTGGAGTGTATGTCAGATCCACATGGGTGACTGTGATGAAGTTGTTTCGTTTGCCCTGATCTACTTCCACAGCATCAGCGAGGTGTACACAAGAAACCATAATCCTGTAGTATGCAAGGATCTGAAATAACAGTTAGATTACAAATTCAATGTACAGATTAGCTCAGATGATTATCAGAAGCAAAAAAGCTTCACAAAGGTTGACCCACAGAGAATTGTTTTAGAGAAAGCTATGAGGTTTTACAAGTTTCTACTGCAAAGACTAGTTTCCACCATGCCTAATTGATTTGCAGAAGTAATACATATTTATGTACCAAGGATGCATTTACAAATGACCTTAAAGCTACTGAATCATTTTGTTTTTGTGAGCTACACTTTTTGTGTACCTCCTTTTGAACACTGGATAATAATGCGTACTAACACAGAATTGGTAATTAATCATTCCTGTATTTCTATCCAGCTCTTTCAAAAAGGGGATGGAGATTGAATTAGACAATGGCATCAGCACAGTGGCTGATAACTCCAAATTTGCTGGTACACTAGTGCCATCTAGTGGACAATGTGCTATAGGGTCTTGTAGACACTACAAAAGACAAATGAATTAAGTTTTCATTTGTGAATGAGTGAATTAACCATAAAACTTGAATGTCTGTTTTAGTATTGGGGAAAATCCTGAGGCCAGAACAAAAGTAATGGTTTAAATAATTAGCAGATGATACATTTTATTAGCACTTTGGAAATATGGTTGATGTTAAATAAATGGGAGTAAGTTGATTAGACCAAAATATACTTGCAAGACAACATGGTTCTCAGTTTCTAAATTTTAACACCGTTGCAGCTCATTTCCAAACAGGTGTCTCAATTCTACAAAATAATAAAAAAGACAACAGCACCATCATGTGGTGGACAAGTGAACAACAGAAAAACAGAAGTGAGTTCAGAAAGATTTCCAGGAGGCTGAATATGCAGTGACTTGCAAAACAGGGCAAGTATTCTTACTACTTTTAATTTTTTTTACATTTTGTCATGTTAAATTGACTAACCAAGATCCTACCATTGTAGAGTGGAATTTTTAAAAAATTTAGATTTTTTTGTGTACTGATAAGAATATATGGAAGTAAATTCAGGCGTTCACCATTCTCCAGGACAAGTCGAAAGAGCTGCATTAATTTCTTCGATCAAAAGAACATTCCTGTATTACAATGGCCTATGCTTCAATCAATTGATAAATTTCTGACAAGTCTCGGAAAGTGAAGTTCACATACAACATGCAGCCTGACTGAGCTTAAACTAATTTGCAAATAATGGGTAAAATTTCAGTGTCTAGGTCTGCAAAGTCAGAAGAGACATGTCCCAAAAGAAAAGGTCCACCTCAAAGATTTATTAAATTCCCATAATAATACAATGATGAAGAACAAAGCTTGTTATCCATCCATTTATTTTCTTTCTATTTATCTGGGGTCGGGTTACGGCGGTAGCAGCTTCAGAAGGGAGGCCCAGACTTGTCTCTCCCCAGCCATCTGATCCAGCTCTTTCGGCGCTATTCGAAGGCGTTCCCAGACCAGCCGAGAAACTGAGACCCTCCAGCGTCCTGGATCTACCAGGAAGGCATCTAGGAGGCATCCTGACCAGATGCCTGAGCCCCCTCAACTGGCTCCTCCCGACTTGAAGGAGCATCGGTTCTACTCCAAGTCCCTCCCGGATGACCGAGCTTCTCACCCTATCTCTAAGGGAGAGCCCAGACACCCTACGGAGAAAGGTGAATCCCCCGGCCGCGGATACAAGCGGTCGGGGGCCCGGTCGCTTGTATTCGCGATCTCGTTCTTTCGGTCATGACCATAGATGAGGGTGGGTATGTAGATTGATCGGTAAATCAAGGACTTCTCTTTTTGACTCAACTCTCTCTTCACCACGACAAACAGGTACAGCGCGCTTCACGACAGACGCTGCACCAATCCACCTGTCTATCTCCCGCTCTCTTCTTCCCTCATTTGTGAACAAGATCCTGAGATGCTTGATCACGTCTCCATTTGGGGTCCACACTGCTCTTCCTGAATCCGAGGTTTGACTATCCGACGGACCCTCCTCTTCAAGACCTCCAAATAGACCTCACCAGGGAGGCTTAAGAGTGTGACCTCCCTACAATTGGAGCACACTCTCCGGTTCACCGTTTTGAGCAGGGGAACCACCATGGCAGTCTGCAATCCTAGGGAACTGCCCCGATGTCCATGCGATATTGCAGAGTCACGTCAGCCAGCACAACCCTACAACATCCAGAGTTTTAAGAAACTTTGGACAAATGAGGAAGTGGCGTCAGTCATGGCAATTGTCGCACTGCAAGATTCTATCTGAAATTTCTGACATTCCTTGATAGTTCATGTATGGTTTGAGTTAACTCTACAGATGGCCATATTGACCAACAGCAGACTTCTGGCTGGTGACCAAAAATGTTCCAATTCTTTCACAAGAATTTTTTTTTTCTATCTATACCAAACAATAATTGTGCGTTGTCAAACTAGCTTTTAGACAATAAAATGTTGAAAATAGTTGAAATTGACGAAAATGGTTATTATGGTTAGAGCAAAATGTGCAAGCTGTTTTGTAAATTGGTCTCTTTACAAAATCTAAAAATATATAAGGTAGTAACTAGTTTAAAGAAGGTGCGTTTAATAATTCAAAATTAGAAATAAAACTAAAACTGCAAATGCTAAACAACATAGTTGATAGTTGATATGCAAAAACAAATCTGAATAGTTCTGAAACTCAGTATGTTGGTTTTGTGTTAAATGCTTAGATCAAATTTTTAGTAAAAACTGTTAGTAATTTTACTATTATGCTCATTGTTCATTTTTTACCCTCTACATTCAGCAGAGAGTGAATCTAGAGGGTTCTAGATTCATTCCATTCTCCACCTTGAGCATTTGAAACATTTCAGTCTAAAAAAAATCACCAAAAACAAACAAAAAAAATCAGTGGAAATAAACACTTTTTGACAGCACTGCACATCACATCTGTAATGATGGTGTTTCTGCCATTGCTAGTCGCGAAGAAAAAGTAGTAATAGACTGTATCACACATATCACAAATTAAATGTGCATTTTTTCAGCCCCAAACCACTATTAGTGTATTTGGTTGGCAGTTACTGCAACTGTTAGCAGCTTAATGTTTTGTACTTTATTTTTCCTACAAGTTTTACTCTCAGTTCCAAAAAGGACAGAGCAAATCAAATACCAGCCTTAAAAAAAAGTGTCAAGTTTTTTAGATCACCAAATTGCTATTTGCTATTCTGTTAGACAAAGACAACTTTGCTCCCTGTGCATGAGGTGTGTGTGTTTCCTCTCAAAATACATCCTCACTACATTCATTCTATAAAAGAATGCACTTGAGAAAGTTCTACTTGTTTAAAACTGCTGTAGTTGCAAATGCACTCCACACTCATATATTTTACCAAATGAAACATTGATGTACCCTCCAAAGCCTCCATCCTTCTTACTACATGTTTCACAGACAATAGCACTTTGCCAGCAATTTGTTTCAGCCAAGATGTATGGTGTGATAAATATTTAAAATCAAATTTGGCAAAAAGACATAGATGGATGTGGCACCCCAGGCTGTCATGGGAGCTGCACTTTGGAGTGCAGGGATGTCCCCACAGAAATGTCTCAATCCATACACACAAGCATCCATATGTGAACACACGTATAAATGGAATGTGCATCACTGTAAGAAATATTTCTTTGTTGTGTCAAGATCACAAACGTGACAGACTGGTGACATATTGTATGAATGTGAAATACAAGTATATTACTATTAAAAATCATTTAGGAATGACTCGGTGTGTATTGGTCATTTTTGTTTGAATCTGAGTCAATAGAACAGCTCTAAAACAATTTAATATTGCATAAACGTTGTATCAAAGAAAGCTTTTTTTCCCAATGAATTAAAATATAATTTAAAACTATTTTTTGTATTTCTTCTGGTTACTATTGTTTGACATTAAAATTTTAGTGCCTGTCTCCAACGCTCATTGGGCAAAAATTAGTTTATAATGAAGAACATAGCTGAGAAATCATTTTAGCAATAAATGCCTTTTCTGTTGGTCAGTCTTCTTCTGCATCTTTCACCTAAGTAAAGGGGATGGCAGCTATGGACATTGATGGGGGAAAAAAGTAAACTATGAGGATAAGAATATGTGGAAAATCAGCTGTGACTCAGTGGCTTCATAAAATTGCAGACGTTATTCCTTTATTTAAATCTGGGGAGAGCCATTTTTTAAATAATTATAGACCTTATATCCCTACTTTGTTTCATGTTATCCTAAGCATCACCATTCTCAAATGTCTCTTCTCTATGGAAGCCGATGGAATTAAAACGATAAAAAAAGAGACCCTATTAGCACCTCCTAACAAGTGCTTTAGTACTGTGGTACATAAACCTCCATATTTTCTACACTGCTGAACCCACAATAGAAAGACAAAGAGACTGCATTCATATTACAGGACAGCTTTAGCTTTATACATTAACAGCATGGTAAAATATTTTTATGTTTTGTAAGTTATTTATCACTCTTTGTGACAAACATAGCATTAATAGATATTTGAACAAATTAATTTACGTACAAATATAAAAACTATAAAAATAACTATTTGAAATATATGCTGGCGCTATAAATGTTTTATAATGCAACACGAATTTGTTGTGCATTTTACACAACATATTATTAAAAACATGACTATACCTTCAACCAAAGGTTAATATTTTAACTACTTAATGTAAACATTAAGGCTGGTTAAAGTCAAACCGTTTAATAAAACACTTACCTTAATTCCGCCATCGCAAAAACGCATCATCTTATACTCCTGGTTCTATACCAGTGGAGATCCTAGGGAGACCATCTCAGTGTGGCCTTTGTAGGCTTCAGATTTGTATGTGTAATTAGATGATAAAATGAAAAAAGGAAACCTCTTTCTTCTTATGTCATGAGTTTTGATTTGTGAGTTCCAGAGAACTGTCATGAACCACAGCAAGTTTTCAATAGTTGCAAAGGTATGCCATCATCCTGTAGGAGTGACAGAACAGAAAAAGTTCAAAATTCCCACATCTTCTCTAATCTTTGCTTCCTTTTGTAGTTGATTTTTTAAGACCCTTCATAGCAATTACAATTTATTGTTGAGTTCTGTCAGAAGATGAGGCAATATGGCAGCAATCCTCTATTGAATCGTAATTTATTCCTCCTAATTTTTGTTGTCAACACTATGGGAAATTCTAATGGTATGATCACCTTGAATAAAAAATAACATTATGTGCAAAGCTTCTTTGCACAGAAGCAACTTGATTGGTTCTCTTAAGCCAACAGAAACCATTATTGTTGCCGTTATTCAACAAATAAAGAAAACAAACGTTATTTGTCTGTTGCCTTTATTATTTGCAATGTTTCCTGTATCGCAAACAATATTTTGATACAGCATTAATAGCAATGTAAAAATATGTTCATGTGTTGAGTGTGTGATGAGTTGGATCAACAATTTCATTCTCCTTTTCCTAAAGGGAGAATGACTACAAAAAAATGGAGAAGTGTGTAACTTTTCCATCACATTTTTAGCCAAATATCTGCATTTTCAGTTAATCGGTCATTTGTTCAAAAAAAATTTTCTCGCTTTCCATCCACCCATCCAATTTGGGTTGGAAAGAGGGGGCGTTGCTTATCTCAAGCAGTCACTGGACAGGAGGCAGGTAAGATCCTCGATGTCGCCAGTCTATCTCGAGGTATATACACAGTCATGCCATAAGGGTTGTTCTAGTAATTAACCACCATGTTTTGGATTGTGGGAGAAAACATGAAAACTCAATGCAATGTCATTCCAGTACAGGATTTCTGCCCAGGATCTTCCTTCTATAAGGCTACAGTGCTAATAACCCACAGTAATACTATTAAATGTAGTGCCTTTGCCCACAAAAAGCATGCACTTGTGATGACTTAAAGTAATAGAGATGTAATCTGCCCATACTGAACTGAATAAATTTTAGTGTTTGGTATTTTTCTGTGTATTTTATAGATTTGTATACTGGGATTCCGCCTCGTAAAAAAATTATGCTTTAAACCATAATTTTTTTATACTAACTTATTGGAACCTACAGTGTGCTTGTCATCATGTACTATTGCATCTTTGACAAACATAGTAGGCCTCTTTTTTACCTTTAATACACCACCATGGAAGAAGAAATGTCCTAAAGATTCACTACCAGTATGAGGACAAAAGTAAGCTGAGAAGCAGAAGAGACAGAGGTGGAACAGCAGGCAAGCAGAGGAGGTGGAAGGAGTGCAGTGGAGCTTTTAAAGCAAGCTGAGCCACCAACTGCTCCTGCACATTTTTTCTCTTATCTTAATAAGTAATGAGTCTGCCACAGGCTGACAATGAAGTATTTTAAAAATAGTTCTAATGTATGACTCTGAAGGAGGTGGTTGGGCATTGATATATGGCACAAACAGGCTTGAAAACAAGTGAAATATTAATGGGCTGTTTCCGTGGAGTTAATGTGGGATTTACCTGATTTCTGTGGCATGAATCAGTAGCTGGGATGAAGGGGTTGTGGGATGAGGAAGATCACTGAGGGAAGAGTTTGGGTGAGTAATAAATAAAGACATAAATATTGCGTGAGTTCAGTCTATTTGATCTGTAAAATAACTGTAAAAAAAGACTCCACTTATTTCTTCAGTTTGTTGGAGCTGATTTTTTTTTTCCGAAAATAAATTAAACCTTTCTGGTTATCTCTATTTTTATAGCTTCTTCATCTCCTGTTTATTAGCTTTTAGCACAGGAATTAACACAATCTATCTCTTTCCCTGTCCCTAATTAATCCTCAGAGACTTTACACTTTGTCAGAGAAGCCTATCATATCTTAACACACCACAAGGGAGCAGTAGTGTGAAAGGAGATAGTATGGTGAGATGACAAACTGCACCACATGCTGGTGAAGAACTGTGAAATCTGTCCCTGTTTAGACATTTTCTGGCACCATATTTCTGACACAACATCCTGTGAGAAAATTATTGTGAGTTTGTTTTGTATACCTTGTAGCTCATGCAAGGGCTTTTTCATACAGTGTATGAGAATACAAGCCTGGTCTCCTCTGTAGGTAGTGTTTCAAGAAAGTCGGTTATGCTATAAAGTTATGGTCCAAGTACTGCACCCAGGAGAGGAGGCTTAAAACAACAGTGACACACTGAATTAAGAAGTTCTGTTTGAGAGCTGCAGAACCTTTCAGGAACACATGACAACGCCATTCAGGCACTGGAAAGGTCAATAGTTAGAATAACTTTGTTAGCGGAAAAATAAATTTCAACTGTATTATCACAAATTGCTCCCAGATTGTTTCTTTCTTTTAGCTATTACCAAAATTGAGTACAGACACTGACACCATTTCAGCAAAATAAAGGGTTTTCTTTTGAAGTGTAGAATGAGAGGCCATACTCTGAAACTTGGCTCTCTGTCTTGTCAAATGTCCATTTCCACATTGACATAACATTTGCATACTGGTTAGCTAAACTCAGTTGCTATTTTACTGCTAAGCATACATTTTACAATTTCAAATCTGTGTTTCAAATGCATGCGTCTATTGACGTTTATAGCTCATGAGGATATGGAACGACTTATGACTGAAACATAATAACCCAATATTTCAACAAGTAGCCTATGTTTTTTATTGTTCTTCTGTATGATAACTGAACAGCTTTTAATCTGCTAACCCTACTTTTAATACTCATATATAAACATTTTCAACTTTTTTATTTATATTTGGTACCTGCAGGCAAGCTATTTTGTTCCCACGTTCATAAATAACAGTGAGTTTGAAAGTATTTTTGAGTGTTTACTTAAATAAATATTTTTCATGAATTATAGATATAAATGATGATAAAATACTGAAATCTCAACTGTCATGTAATTCAGTGTGTGTAAGTCTTTCTCCCTATTTGTTCTGTTCCCTGTTTCTGTTCATTGAATGTAACTGCAGTTGAAACCAAAATAACTAAGATAACTCCTTCTGGTCGCCTGGAGTCATAAAACTACATTTAATTTAAAGTAGAAAAATGAGGAGAAAGCAGAAAATTACTGTAAAGAGTGAGCTGTTGAAGTGCTGCTGTCACAAAACATCTGCAGTGAATGGCAGTATTTTGCATCAAAAAAAGTATTGTATTGTACTAAGAAGTGAGATGATTGCCTGTTTTTAATAAACAGAAGTCCTACTGTTGTCAATGATGAAGCTCACATTGTTCCTCAGATTAAGATTCTAAAAATGTTTTATTAGTAACTGACAAATTATGTTTAGAATACAGTTAAATGTTGTCCATGTCCCACCATCATGATTGATTATATTTACTTATTCGTTTTATTTATAATTCAAAACAATGTGTAAAATTAAGAAATTACTTGTTTGACCTGAGACAATTCAGTATTGTTTTAGTTTTACTAGTTTTCAGTAAACTTTAGAAAAGCAAACTGACAGTTACAGTGAAAGGAATGCTTTTTTGCCATATCGTTTGCTTGTGCGTCAGCCATTTTATATTCACATTCATCTACAGTCAAAGTCTTTCATGCAGATTTATTTATTTTTATCATATTTCTCAGAAAATAAGTTCTTAGTTACAGTCACTATCTATTTCAGGCAAAATATTCCACCCTTAGTCACTTTATAATATCCTGTAAGAAGTTCACATTCACCACACTCTAGCTCCGTTTCTTTTTTTTTACTCCTTCTGAACAGAGTACCACTGCTGGTTGAAATGAAAAGCAAATATTAATATTTGCTGGTGTTACTCTGGAATGTAGACCCAGGGAAGTGTTGTACATTCCATATTTAATGACTTGTTTACTTTCCAGTTCAATGGATCTTTTTTCCTCCCAAATAACAGCATGGTGTAGAATGACCTTGATCGCATACAAATTACAGCTTTATTCAGTCTAATCTTATTTAACATTGAAAAATGTTGAAATGGTCAAATTTATGCTTAGCAGTAAAATATCAACTGAGTTTATCTAATAAGTAAGCAAAGCATTACATTATGTCAATGTGTGAAAATGAACATTCATATAGCTCCTTGCTGTTACAGCTTCCAAATAACTTAGGGCAAACTAAAGAAATACAAAAAAAGATGCATTTTTCTTCATATTCCAAGACTCTTGAAAGTCATTTACCTGTAACGCTGGAACTATACATAAAAAGTACTCACATTCATTCATCCTTTTCATATTTTGTTATGTTTCAATCTCAAACTGCCATGTATGTGCTTAGCATCCTGAATGTAATACCACTAAATAAAATCCATCTGCCCGAAGTAGTAATAATAGTAACAAGATTCTGTACAAAGAACTTAGAGGGACCCAGTTTTGTGATAGTGTTGTTCGTAAAAGGTGCCTAACAAACTTTATTTACTTAATCACTTTAAGTAAAAGTTGTCACACCAATGAGCCATGCTGACAAAGCTGGGGAAAGCTAAAAGAATGGCTATTTGCTTTTAATGTGACGTACGTCCGTCCGTCCGTCCATGTCATAAACTCAAGTAATTAAGATTATAGATACATACTTCTATTTTGTAATAATTGTATTAACTATTTTAATTAGTTGTAATAGTAATTTCAGTTTGATCCTCACATGGTTTTAGATGCATCTTTTGCTCAACTACTAAATATAGAACATCGTTTGTCCCAGATTGTTCATTTCATGTAATTTTGAGCAATGATGTACAATTTTGTCCAAATGGTTTTGAGAAGTTGCTTAAAGCTACAATCTTCAACACAGATAAACTAGTTAGTATTGAAGCATCTTTATGAGAAACAGAAAGAATACACTCTACACTTTCTGTCAAGTAGTTGGTCTTCATCACCTCTCAAATTAGAAGATCAATTACTGCAGAATGAGATAAAAGCATTAGCAAATATGAAATAGCTCCGTTGTCACCCCACACTAAAGTGTGAGGTGACATTTATAGAGTTAGCTCAGGAACAGGGTGGGATCAAAGGGTCTCAGCAATATTGACCAATCTGTCTGTGTCCAGCTCCCACAACACCCCGTAAAAGGTGTTAAATGTGTATCTTCAGAAAGACAAACCTAAACTTACTTTGCATTTGAGTATTTCAGTTTGGATGTCTGCTTATTTTTTTCCCTCCTAAATTCTTCCTAATTAGGTTTTTGTTGCTAAAAGAAAATCATACAACATTTGCGCTAGCCCTTTTTGGAAACGATGAAAGCTGCTAATCTCAGCCCCCTCAACTGGTGAATCTGTAAACACGCCGCATTCATTACAGATGGTCAGCCTTTTCTATGAGGGAGGTGTGTGTTTCAGCGAATGGTCTTTAATTAAATTCATTGTTGGAAAGCTTCCTTGGTGAGCCTAATAACTCGTAGCCACACCCCATGCTCCTGACAACATTTTAGAAATATGGCACTTATGCTTGTTGGCTTTTTTCAGTTTTGCCAGTCATATTTAAATACACACTGTTGTTTATGCACAGAAAGCTTTAATGACCCATCATACCATGTGGATGAAAGGGCAGAGTCCTCCCATCATAGAAAGGAGGAGCAATTTGGCCATCTGCTTGGATTCTTTTCGTTTCCCTGGAGACTCCCATCTGCCTTTACATTATCAATTACAGTTCAGCCATGTCCTTTAACCTCAAGCCACCCACAGTTATTCTACACCCCAAAATACTCTCAAATTAATACATGAAGTGATCACTATCCAAAGAGAATGAAATCAAAAACAAAATGTTACATGAAACTCTTGGATTCTTGTAATTCTTGGATTGTATATGCTTCTGTTTTCTGTCAACAAAATGATGCTGAAATATGTTTAGAATGTACTGAACTAAATCCTGCATCTTCCATGACCGAAAGAGAGCACATTGAAATAAAGTAATTTTACAGCATTTCTTTTAGTCCAGGCAAAAGATAAAATATATATGCTGAAGTCTCATGCTTGCTAAAAAATAGCAGCCTGAAAGAACAGACACGTCACCACTGGATAAAATATTGCTTTCTTTCTTGTATCCCCTCACATCTTTTTGGCTTCATTTGATTTCACACGCATCTAACTAAAAGTAGGTTTCTCATAAAAACACATACAAACCATTCATACTTGCCAAGTTAAGCTAAAATATGTGACTACAGATGATACATTAATAATTTGTGTGTAGAAAGAGCCAAACTTCTCATCACTACCAGTCACTCAACAGAGGAAGCTTATTTTAGCTATGTTTCAATATTCTTGGTTGAAACCTAGAATGTCCAGTAAATTGAGGGTTACAATTTCTGGTTAAATTTTTTATTTAAAATGACACACCAGAACATCTGTCACAGTACCGTAGATGCCCTAAATCATCAATCCCCTTCCCATGCCATCCTGCTATTGCTCTCTTCTAAGACATCAGGGTAACTTAAACTTCTTTGCTTTACGAAAAGACTGTCACCAAACCTGAATTAACTATTCCAACCGTTGCCACTGACCTGGAGAAGCTTTCTCAAATCCCATAAGATGAGAAAAGTAAAAATAACACAAAGTTTCGCAAGCCAGATTTTCTCCACTCAGTAATTACAGCCCCCTTCCTCAATTGTTTTGGTTATATCATGACTGGATAATTCCTAAAAGCAACGAAGGTAAAGCATACTCTCGTGTCATCACTCCTCAAAAATATTTCAAATGATTCCAAACCATCAAAACCACTCAGCAATTCTGCAAGGATCAACATCTGGTCTGCAGTCCAATGGTCGAGGCCAAACCCACGCTGGATCCCCTGAGACTACAGATCCCCTGCATCCAAGGTTGGACTATCAAAGGTACAAACATTGAGGGGGAAAAAAAAGCATAGTAAATATACTGAGATCACTAGGAAGGATCTTTATTTAGTTGATATTTATTTCAGTCAAAGTGGAAATGTGAGGAAGCAACTTAGAAGCTCATAAGTTCTGTGGTTTTCCAGGAAAAAGTGGTAGCATCTCAAGGGGACAGGTATGTGTGGGAAGAGGACCCTTGTCAAGTGCATGGCGCCTCATTAAAATGTAGACAGGTGCTCGTTTGATGAGTTCATAAGCAGTTCAGCAACAGCCTGGAAGTAGTGCACTTTACAAGACTGTTCAAAGATCTTTGACATCTGAGGAGAGCCAGAGAGTCCAATAATCCTACTTTCAGAATGTGAGTCTTTCCTCCGAGATCAATCCCAGATCGAAACATCAAATAGAACTCCTGCTTTTCTCTTTCTAAACCTCCTCTCCACCCCTTACAAAAATCACTTACTAGATGCTATTAAACAAGCTGGTAAAAGTGTCATTACCACTGGGAAGGGGGGATGGATAGATTTCCGTCAAATCGTGGAATATTCTCCACCCATTTAAGCCTATAGTTAAGAGTGCAGCATTATTGATAAGACTGTGTTCTGGGCACAACTCTGTGCCCAAAGGCCCAAAGGGAAGCAATCCACAGAAGTGGGCTTTCATGTTCATCTATGTACGAGAACAAAGCGAGGATTTAGCTTGTGACTTTGATCCACAGAGTTGGAGGAGTGTTTTAATTCTTTATTTTTTACTCAACCCTTGGGAAAACCCTGTGCTCAGTTGGTGTTTTGTGAGAAGTGCCACAGAAATGTCGCCTCTGGCATGCCAGATGATCCCTCACACTGTCCTTTGCCTTGCAGACAAGACTGGGAAAATTTCCATCACTACGAGGCATAGCAGTGCATCGCTATATTACAGTAGGGTTCAAAAAGACTTTTGTTGACATCAGAAATGTGTTTTACATCCAGATATCAAGGTGATTGCATATGTTTATCAGACTACAGAATAACTGGCTGGATTTGTCATGGTCAGTCAGTATTAACTGCTATCTTCTAGCCCTGCCAGGTAATAAGGTTATTTAATTCTAGGTTCTTTTAATCTGAACTGATGTTTCAGTTTGACGACAAACCAGTCAATCTGTTTGCATTGATGCTGTCATTTCTGGAGGCAAGAATCGGTTCAGGTTAAATAGTAGATATGTTGGGAAACATGTTTCATCCATCTCTAAGGTTTATAAGTAGATTACCTTTTGTAATCCGTTTTGTTACACCAGTCAATAAGCTTCCAATGCAAATGTGGTTCATTTGTATTTGAATTGATGTCCTGTCCCCATTAACTTATGCCTTTAATGCATTCTGGTACATTAGTAAATAGACTTGCTGGATTAATCATTAGTTCATTGGGATCATTTGCTTTCCTTGTGCTTAATCGAATCTCTGACATTGGTAATAAGGGCAGACTTCACGGGCCTCCACGGAGACAACCTTATATTTTTTTTCACTATCATAATGTAAATTTCTGTTGGAAAAAAAATTGTTGTAAATGTTCAACTTCTGTTTTGATTTATAATTTGACAATGTAAGTTACTTTGACATCTCTCTTCTTCTACTTTAGTCTCACTTTTTCTCCAAAATCACTTTTCCTTCTGCAGATCCAGATAGTTGATGGTTCTTTTGTCTCAAGCATAAAACCTATGAATAAGTTCTATGAGCATTACTTATTTAATTCTCATTAACTGAAGTTTACCTGGCTGAATTTAATATGAGTTTGCTATGTCAGCTTAGAAGATGACTAAGTGTCCTGATTATGAGATATTTTTTTTACAATTTTACAATTGACAGGTATAAAAAAATTATTTAATTAGAAAAAATTAAAATTAAGTGAATTTTATGTGCAAGTCAGGCAAAGGGTGTGTTGGATTGAAGCAACTCCAAAAAACATTGAAGTGTGAATACACTTTAGCAATTATTAATCTTTCTACACTTGGTTTTGTAGGTTAAAAAAGTCTGATAAGAGTTAACCGACTTCATATCAGACTACAACGGTAATTTTTTTTTTTTTTTTTGTTCCTTAGCTATAAATTCAATATGCTGTGGCTTGAGCAAACAATGGGCTGAGTGACTTATGAATACACTAAAACAGGGGTCGGCAGCCAGTAGCTGGAGAGCCGCATGCAGCTCTTTAGCGCTGCCCTAGTGGCTCTGTGGAGCTTTTTCAAAGTGTTTGACAATGAAAAAAGATGGGGGTGAGAAATAATTTTTTTGTTTTAATATGGTTTCTGTAGGAGGGCAAACATGGCATGTGCATGCTATATTATCTGCCGCATCAAGATTAAAGTTACATCTTACATGCTCGATGTTGAGAAGCTGTCCAGTGATGTCCGTAAACAGAAGTCACATTAAACGGGTAAGGACACAATCCTGCCATAGGCACATCTATTTAGTAACAAAGTGGTTAGGCTGATGTAAACACTTAAAGCCTTGCCTTTATAATAAGCCTTATTTTTTTGCGGCTCCAGATTTGTTTTTTGTTTTTTTGGTCCAACATGGCTCTTTCAATATTTTGGGTTGCCGACCCCTGCACTAATATTTAAAGCAAGAGAAGCCAACAATTTCATGGCTGTTTTTTTTTTCTTCAGTTATCAGAGTTTAATGTATTGCAATACATGCCTTGTGCCCATTTTGAGTTTTGTGATGTGCTCTCAGTAAATAGGACCAAGATCCATTCTATGTGAGGGACATGACCTGGAATACCAACATCATGCAGTAGGATGCTTAACAGTTCCCTTGTGCTGATTGATATAGGTGTACATCTGCTGCTGATGTTTTTAAAACAATTAAGACACATAGCTAAGATTTTTGTTTTTTGTACCAGTTGCTGTAAAACAGATCTCTATCTGTGTTTTCTTGCAGTCATTCATCAGCTAAGGAATTGTGTGTATCTACAAGAGTAAGAGGAGCCACTAAGCACTGCTTGACATTTTCTACACAAAGAAGTCCTTTGAAAAGGTATCCTTAACTTAACCTTCCCCAAAAAGCAGTTATGTGCTCCTTTTGTTTTCTCACCATCCCTAAAATGCATTCATCTCCCTAATGGGTATTTTTTCAGAAGAACATGTTTCAGAGTATTGCAACAGCAGGCAAGGAAGATCATGGACAGAGTCTGGACACACAGGCCTTTAAAAAGCAAGATTAATACCCCGGCAAAGATGATCTCATAGTTAAGTGTTTTCTGTTGTATTTACACATCCGCCCAGGATGTCAGGCTTGTGCCTGTCTCTGAGAAATGGAACCGACACATCGTGACACTAATGCATCACTGAAAATATTTGAAATAAAAAAGCTCATGCTACAGCGAGCCAAAGAGGGGCATTGCAAACACTCCATTTGACATTGACACAATGGCGCCTCTGCTCAATACAAATACTGTTATTCCCTCCCAACCAACGTCTCTGTTCTTCCCTTTGATGGAGGAGTCACGCAGAAGAAAATCTACTGCACTCGGAGCAAACTAATGACATGTATTAATGACATTAGATGATTCAATTCAATGCTTTAATAATTCATAATAAGAGATTGCCCGATTTGAAAGGGCTATTTTGTGTGAAAAACGATCACATTAATTCAGGTTTAATTCAAATCTGAACTGTCAAAACACTCACCTTTTATTGAATCTCAATGTTAAAATTTAACCATTTGAAAGGAATAACTCACATGTTGGTTTTATGGTATAGTATGACCTGGTCTTTAGCTTTTTCTAAGCATAATTAAGTGTAAGTATACATAAAACACATTATTCATCAAACAAAAACAAGGTCAAAAAGGAGAAGCTGCTGGTTCCAACTTAAGTCCTGTTTCTATAAAATTGAAGCGCAGAAGCAGCAGCCTGGTTCTACAACTCAAATACAATTCAATAAATGTTCATCAAGAAGTGTGACAACGTCTGTAAAAACAGGTGTTTTAGCAGTTTGCTGATGTGGATCAATGCTCTTTGGCCATTATTTTCCCTGCAATAAGAAAGGGCATTATCCCATTCACCTCTGAGTGAATTTCCTCAACTTTCTTTGTGGGGTTTAAATTACCCACAGGCCAGAGATTGTCTGCCATAACCTTGTGATACATGGCTGGCCTTTGAAACAGGGTTTTTACCATTTCCCTATCTAACCTTTTTGCTAAACCCTATAACTTCTCAAAATGTTCTAACACTGTTGTTTAAACGATTACTATGCGTTCCAGTGAAGTGTATGAAGGGTTAGTGGCTGATCCCACTTGGATGAGGGGTTAGATTGCTTAATGGCAGTAAAAATGTGACCTCGCTTCTTTGTTATCTTCCATAATAACAAAGTAAAATAAGGTTTAAAGAGAATTCATGTATACATAGCAGGAAATGGATTTTCCAATCAGGTGATGCTGCCCTCAGTGTTCAGAGCTAATCAGACTGCATTGTTGTAAAATGACTAGTTGGGTCCAAACCTTTCACCTATGCTTCATAAATGTACATGAAGGCTGTCCAAAATTACAGGGGCTTTGGCCAATTCATGAGAAATCAAATGTAATAGCTGCTCATCTGTTAACATAAACACCTCTGGATACTCAACCTACACAACAGCATACACATAAAGACTATTATTTTGGTTATGATCACTTTGTATGTCCTTTACTATCATGCAGCATCATGATAATGATGGGTGAATGAAAAATCCTAATCTTATACAGCTCTCATGAATTTGAGAGGCCTTTGTGTGATAAAGTCTTTGCAGCAAACAAATTCAGTTGTGAAATCTTTGCAGGTGACAGTGAAGTGTATGGCTCAAAGGACCACTAAACATTGAAAGGAAGCAGAGTTGCATTGCATACTAACCACGCAAGCGATTTTGATAAATAAGAATTGAATTGAGTTTCAGCTGTGACATGTTGATTGATCAAAAAGCTCATGGCTAAGGCCTCCCTTCTCCCCTGTCTTATTTATCCTTTGTCAAATGGTTTCAAAATCAATACTAGCCTTGTACACAACCTTTTCTGCTGCGGGCACTCGAGGAGAACTAAAAAAAAGAAAGAGGAGAAAAAGAAAAACACCTGCTCTCTGGGTGATCGTTACTAATTTTTCCTGTCAAACATGTGAACACAGAGTAATTATTTTCTGTGTGGTTTCAGGGCATAGCAGATTATTGTACAATCCATTTAGATAACTTCTGAGTGGGCCTGGAAAATGAAATCGCCCCAAACCACACAAGTCAGACAGGAGAGGTGATCTATCAGTCGCTGAGGCGAATAACTCAACTTAAAGATGTCGTGGCTCGGATGAGCCAGATTTTTCCATTCAAGAGTAAAGGAAGCATAGCTCCTTGTCACACTGAGACTTAGAAGTTATTTTTATTTTGGTCTAGAGCAGAGATGTTTCATTTTACAGAGCTGCTTGATATCTTGACATGAGCTATGCAAGTAAACTTACTTGATCTGGGTATAATGTTATCACCAAAAGTATTTATTTGATCCTCATAACATCCTTATGTGAAATAAGGAAGAATTGTGTCATAGGTCTTTTGAAGCACTAAAACTATTGTGGAAAAAAAATTAAATTCAATATTAACACTGCACAAATTAAGAAAAACAAAAATACACCTTAGGAAATCCTTTAGTCATAATTACTAAAGCTAAATGTAACCAAAGGCCTTCTACCCTTCTGACCACTCAAAAAATTGTGCACCTACAATTGAAAACTTGGTTTACCTACATCTTCTCAATACAATTATTTCTACATAATTATTTCTACACATATGCTCAACACACAGTGTCTACCTTCACAGAGTCTTTGCATTTATTTCCATTTATTTTTAATTATTTCTACAGCCTAACTGTCTCTTGCTCTAAACCCTAGCTAGAACATACTGTACCTAATGCTAACCTAAACCCAGTTCACACCTGATTTCTAAACCTATCCAGAAAACAGCACTTATTTTTATGTGGCCTGGTCTTTTGGCCCCACAAGGAACAGTGTGTCCTCACAACATAGGTATGTGTTGGAAAAATGCGCCTAACAAGGTGCTAAATGCTAACATACACACAGGCCAAATGGTTGAATGTCACACAAACACAGGATGCTGTTACGTCATTGTTGCCTGCCTACTATGATGCTGAATGCAGTCTGGATTTATTAAGCTTAATCACGCAAATAGGATACCATCTTAAGATTTTTTTTTTTTTTTTTTGTAGCACAGATTTCCCCTGGCACATGTAGACAATTCTAACACTCACCTAATGCATTTGACATTAATGAGATAGTTAGTTGTTTAAATATAATGGTATCTCTACCTTCAGAACAGTGAGTCATCCCACCACAAACTGAAGACAGCTACCCAAAAGTCTAATTTCAATACTTACTTTACCAAGTAAGTAAAGTAAGTTTACCTTCTTTCATGCACAACCCCATTACAGATACCCTTGGCAGTCAGAACAGAGCTTAGATTAGAGATAAGGTCAATGTGTGTCTTGAACTCAGCAAAATGATTAAAAGCTTCAAAGACGTATACAACTGTTTAGTTGTTGACAATGAAAAAAAAAACTTATACCACTTTGCAGTTGTGTTTCAACTTAAATCTTAAATCAAAGAGTACTTTTAGCCAATCTGAAGCAAAAAGAAAAATTAAAGTCGATATCTAACAAAGATTCAGTTCAGTTCATTAAAGGCCCGAGTGAAGTCCGAGCGTTTTTCCACTTACCAGATGAACGTCCCTTGTAAATAAACCTCCTGACAACGTCCGGAAAAAAAAAAAAAAAAAAAAAAACGTTCTCATCGCAACCAGTACGGTTCCATCAGAACTTCTTACTTCGAGTTCCGATAATCCGCACTGAAGTCTCCACTCTTCAGCCAATTCCTGCTGGCCGTTAGCGTTAGCCGCTGAGCTAGCAGATAGCTGAACTAGCGCCCTCTCAATCACTCACATCACTACACAATTCCGTCAGGTTCACTGGAGAATCCTGTTCCCACATTTCCACCGCACGATCACGAACGAAGTTCATATGAGTTTCACATTACACATCGGCATCTCACTCCTATCCTCCTCCAGCCAACCTCTCTCTCTTCGCTGCCTCTCGCCATCATTCTTCTTTACTTCCGGTTTATCTTTCTTCTTCTTCACATACCAGAATCTGCTTTCAAATAAACTTGACACTTCTGTAGACATTTCCCCAATCATTAAAGCAGTTTCCAAATAATCATACTTTACAGTTACATATTACAAATATTAACAAACAGCCATGACATTTCTAATATATTTGCTCTATTTGTCTGGTGTATCAGTTTAAATGGAAATCTTTGTCTTGATGAGCCTGTTATCATCACTCTCTAGATGTTCAACGTTTGTCAAATTGTTTAATAACCTAACCTTCTCATAAACATTTCCACAACCTTATCATCAACCTATTGGCTAAAATTTTTAATTTTTTCAAATAAAATCTCAGAAGTTAACATATGTAGTTTTAATGCTTTATCTCAAACTGGACGCTATTTAAAGCGACAGCAAAGAGTCAGGTGTGATTTTAATTTGAACTTCAGTACCTGTCTCAGGCATCAGCCACTTAAATAAAATCCCTGAAATTCTTTGTGCTCCTTTCTCTATGTAAAACACAGATAAACAGATAGAGGTGTACATTTAAAGCAAATGTACTATTTGAAACAATTTACCGTTATTGTTTGATTTGTTTTTACTTAAAAGACTAAATGGCACCATCATAAAAAACCTATGTACCTGTTTGACCTAATCAAGTCTAACTGTAAGCAAGTGGGACCCTGCATGACATGGACAAGATGGCCCCTTAGTCATTCATGCTTCTCCCCGTTTGTTTGGGTAACTGTCGTCTGTTCTGCATCCACGTAAAAACAAAGCAGAGAAGCACTTATGAGTAAGTGTTCTCCCTCCAGAGCTGGCAAGTAACTGAGCCAAGTGTTTACAAAGAGAGCTGGACATTTATGAGCCGTTTACAAGACACTTGATTCAAGTAGAATGACTTGTCTCAAATTTTTAATGATCTTATTGAAATTAAATTTGAGACCATGCCACAGTTTTACTATTAACCTGTCCATGATTGCCTCTACAGCTGTAACCAAACCCAAACTGTACATTTTTCCATTCACTCCCCATACTCTATTGCTACAGGGAAGGAAGGGAATGTTTATCAGATAGGGGTGACTCTGCCCTCGAGCCCGACTCAGAACACAGACAGGACAGACAGTCAGATGATTTGTAGTATCCTGGGCATATGCAGGCTTTTAAATGAATTTCTTGTTTCATTTTCAAGCCAGTGGAAATTCAGACTGTCTGATCCTCCCTAAACAATGAGTTAAAGAACTATAGCAGCTGTACTTGGTGAAACAGTTTGTTCAGGTGTATTGGGACACATCAAAACAGATGTAAAGCATGGGATAACTGTTGGAGTCTTACCATCAGACTGAAAGTAGAATGAGTTCTGGGTTTATTGCAGCTGATATTTATAATAGAGGAGGAAGGGAATCAAACCCAGTTATTTAGACAGCTGGGGACATTTTATTTTCTCTCTCTGAAACGTCAGTTGTGTGGAACCATTAGGGAGGAAGCTCCAGGAAGTGGCTCTCCATATGCTGCACAATTAGTCAGGATGGGAGGCAGGCCGAGCCAAACCTTGTTATGCCCTGGTCAGCACACGTAATTATCATTGCTTTGGATATCCATTACAGTCCGGTTGATGGGAGTGGGCAGTTTGTGAGAGAGAAGATAGGTTTCAGTAGTTTATGCACTTACTCTGGCATCAAAAAATACATTATGTAGCAATTGGCTAACTGTAACCATAAATAGAAATATTCAAAATAATTTTCTAATTAATAATTATCTCTCTGAGTATTTCCTTGCTGGTGAATTGGTATTTGCAATTCTTATGCAGAAGATATCCTATTTATAAATGTTTTATCCAATTAACATTTACAGTTGCTTAGCATCTACTGCTGAAGTGATGTATTTTCATTTTTTTAAAAGATTGCTGAGATTTTCTAAGAAAAAAGTCAGAATTGTGAGATTAAAGTCAGAATATTTTTTCAGTGGCCCTAATCTTCTTCTGTATGCATCACACAAGAACAAATATCTTTAAACAAACAAACAAACAAACAAAAGTGTGTTGGTCCAATGTCTGCTGAGCCTGTTGAGCATTACAGTAAATAGATACGATAACCAGTGGTACTTTTCACTGTTCTTACACATATGCATTCCTCTCAAAAGCTTTATTTTGTGAAAAAAAAGTTATTTTGAAATGTTTCTTCAACCTAAATTTGATTTGTAAAGTTTTATTTTATGTATTAGATCTCTTCAGACGTTAGTTCTGCATTAGTTTTTATTTGCTTTATGTAAATATGAACTGCAGAGCTCTCCATCACTGCAAAAGACAGATTCAGGTTTCATCTGTACTTTTTACAAAGAGACTTATTTCACGAAGAAATTCCATGTTCAATTAGTGGACTTGATTATTCATTTGAGAGCCATTGATTATAGGCAATGTGTTGTCAGCATCCTCATTATTCTCTTTGGAGGATAAGAGTTCTTTGTCAAGATGCATGATGACTCGATGATGTGTACCTCTTAGCGGTATGACATCTTCATCCATCATGGAAATTTTGGATCTCTCAATCTCCATTCCCTTAGCGCTCAATCATGCCTTTCTCAGCGACTGACAGGCGGCCACTGTAACATGCAGGAGGAGCAGCAGATGAGCTCTCCATTAATGAAAAAATAACACATCAAACAATACAAATGGGTGCAAAGAAGTGAGAGCACTTCAGAAATGCCCAGATAATTAGACTGTCCAGCAGCAGATTGATGGATGCACTATAATTACCTTTCTGTTATTATTTCAGGGTCAGGCAAAAAAGAAAAGCTGCTTTGAGTCGCACCGATTCATTAATCTCATTAATGTGTGGAATAAATATCATTTTATCAGACATTCCAGAGGTGCCGCTGGTGTGTGTGGTTAGAACCACGATTTGGAACTGTCAGCAAGAGCAGAACACACTGTTAGTTTATGCTTTCAAATCACGTGATAGCTGAAAAGCGCACTGAGACCACAGGCCACTAAGCATTATCATGAAACAACTGCAAAAGAAAATTTCTCTTGAAGGTGCCTCAGCGTTTTACAAATGGACCACAAGAACCGACCACACCCCAGAATCCGGGAGACCAAAGTCACTAACTAGCTTTCTATGGTCCAACCAACCTGGGGGCTCATGTCGTGCTCTTCAGAGAAATTTAAAGCAAATATATTCATATTAAATATTTTGCTCAGAACAAAACAGTTTTTGTCAGTTGTTTTTGTGCATTTCTCAGAACAGAATTGAAATTCTCAAAACTACTTGTTCAGTCTTCAAATCAATTTCTCACTTGTGCACAACAAAAAATCTGTTTCCTGTCTCTGTGAGACGCAAATGCTTTTGTACGTCATTCAAGTTATGCACAATTCTCAGATTTTTCCTATATTTTGGAAGTGCTTATGTCATATTAATCAAAATATATTATGTTGAACTGTTTTGACCTTCACAAGATTTGAGAACAATGTTATTGTAAAAGTCTTGGTATGCAAAATGTTTGAACAAGTTGTCAATCATATTTTTATTAATTTCTGTAAAATTTTTATGACTGTCCTGATCTGATAAATTACTCCCACGTAAATTTCTCCAACAATGTGTGAATTTGGGCTGAATGGTAGCAATGTCATATCAGCTTGATGGTTTCTGTTTTTAAACGGTCATTTTAAGCTGAGAAATTAGTTCAATTGAAGCACATGTTCTAATGTATTGACTATATCTGTACAATCATTTCCCTCACCATGCCTTTGCTCGGGTTGCTGACAAGAAGCACTCTATGCCCCCCTCTGTTATAGACAAACAACAGTGTAGCAGCAGGCTACGGACCCCAACAACATCATGTCCTATCGCCCTGCAGGTGGTTCAGTTTGTCAATGAGAGGAAATGGGATCTTTACACCCAATTTAAGGTGAAGTGACTCAGAGTTTATTGTAGGATATCCCGTGACCCCGGCATAATGACTTCCAGACTGCAGGTGGTCCTGTTCTTGTGTGGCAGCGATAGGACTCCATAAACAGACTTAATCACATTTTCTGCCTGCCTTGTCTGGCTCTTATGTCATTGATAATTTTTCTAGATTTCAGTACATATTTTTTCTTAATTAACACATGTTAAGTGATATTTGATATTTGACAAGCCCCTTATCCAGGTGTCAATGTATCACATTCTAAGGGTTTGTATTTCCAGTTGAAATACAATCCCTGTCTGCAGTTGATTATATACATTTTTGTAACTACGACCTTGTGATTTCTAAAGTACATTTAACTAAACAATTATTTAGCATATTTATGTGAAGGCAAAACAAATGTATTTATTTCTGCACTTTTTACACCATCATATTCAGCCACTAGTTTTTTCAGTCACTTCCCAGTGCCTGTGACCATAAATCTGAAATGTAGATTTATTGGTAAATTGAGTGCTTAGCTTCTCCTCACTTTGTATTTTTGTTAACATGTAATATTGATGAGAGTTTCTCATTTAAATGTAATTAATTTTTGATGTCAACATTATTCACACAATTACATCTCATTAAAATTGAGAGAAAGAAAATGCATTTTATCAGCTGTACAAAACTACCATATTAACCCAGGCAGAAACATCACTAATGAGTCAAAAGTGGATCTTTTGCAAATTTTATTTTTTTTCAAATGAAAATGTAGCAGACATATTTTGGCACCATTTGAAGAATCAGTTTGTTTCACGTTCTCATCTCTTCTTCAGGTGAAATCTGCTTTATGTAAAGATCAAATGCCAACAACTGTTAAATTTACAACAGAATCTTTCTTAAAATTTTTACACACTGAAAAAAACGTTGATCAAGAAAAGGTGGTCATAATACCAACAGTCATAATATATCTATACTCTGAACTTCCTCTTTAATGTAAGCCATAACCAGGGAGCTTTACATTAGACAACATGATTATGAGGCATCCCATAAAAAAATCCCATTCTCCCTGATATGAGTTCCTGCATTACAGTATATGGCCTGCGTAAAACTATGGTCGGCTTTAACTTACACAGGGCCACATTGAAATTTTACAGGAGACATGATGGTCTAACAAAACGAACACAAGCAGCCAGAAACAGACCAGTTCTAAAGTACATATACTGTATTTCTGATGAATTACTAAATTGATATTAATACTTCCTGAAAACAAGATGAGAGGTTTTCTTTTTTAGTAGCACAGTCATAAATGCACAAGTAATTTTTACAAAGTAGGATATTTTCTCAGATATTAACACAATCAAGAGTAAACCACTAAAACAACAACAACAAAAAAATACCACAAAAATAAAAATAAATCCATTGACATGACATTGCTTTACTTTGTAACTCAGTCAAACAAAATTATAATGTCCTGTATTCAGAGGGAAGAGGGACCACATAGTTCCTGGCTTCTGTGGACATGAGCGTCTTGTCCCAGTGTTGGGATTTTGTTGATCTAAGAGAGTTGAGCTCCTGAGGCATGCCTGAGAAAGTTTATCATTGGTTGGGGGAGACTTGGGCAGTAGAAACCCATGAAACCTGCCATCCCGGCCATAATTGGAGGTCATTAATCATGTGAGGCCATCCTGCAGTGAATAGTTCTGTGTTTCTCTTTGCAGTTTGGCCAGAAGAGAGATGTTGCCTGCATAGACCGGGACCTTGAGTCATGCTGGGAACCATTTGGTTAAGCTTTTTTTTAAATCAACATTTCTGTATTGAGTTTTAATAATAGCCTTTGCTCCTATGTGGAAAAATATTTAATACATCAATCATAGAAACATGTTTTTTTTAATTTGATGTGGAGGAATCAAATAAAATTAATGATTTTATTTAATAATTAATCAAAGTTGTAAAAAACAGGCTTCACATATCTGGATTTTTAAAGAAGATTTTGACCTTTACAATCATTTTAGGATCCCAAATATTAGCTGGCATGATGATAACAATAAATGTGCTGGTTGCAGTACTAACCCTTGGACTGCAAGCCAAGAAAATGTGTTTTGTTTCTTTCTGACATATAATTATCCAAATTGGAAATTAAATCAATTAAAATTTGCATATGCATAAGATTGTACATTGCAAAAGCATTTCATACAACAAAAAATCACCACAATGCCTTGATTTGAAGTCTTGTTAATGACTTCCAATTATTTCAACTCAACACTTTAGCTCATAGATATGAATTAGATGTGGGAGTATATTTAAAAGCTGGAAATCACAATCCCATGTTCCATCTGCTATTGATTGCAGCAGCGGAAAATCCATAACGGCTGATTTGTGAACCATTAAGTTTTGAACCCAAAGCTTATAATGTTCATATTCACAGCTTTCCTCTGAGCTGATGAGGGCGAGGGCGGGATAAAGAGGCAGAGGGTTAAAGCAGTAGATGCTGAGGGGGGGTTGGTGGCGGGAATGAATGAGAAAAAACAGAGGGACTGAAGATCATTGAACGAATCGATTCTGCTTTAACTGGAAGATGGCCTATAAATGCAACAGAACAATGAGAAAGAGCACAAGGGGAACAGTTTGCTATTATCATATTTACAACTCTGGTTTAATTCAGCTTTAAATTTATAGGCTGGGCCCATTAGAGAAGAAAGGAACCACTACCTGTTCTGAATTCAGATGCAAGACCAAATAAGCAGAGCTTTTTTAGTGGCACTCTTAATGTTTTGTGTTGGTCTGTGACAACTCTGTTCCTTCTTCTCTTTCTGCTCAGCCTGAGGTCATGTCACACCATTACCTCCATAATATTTCTATGGAAAAATGCTGTCACCATTTAATTGCAATGAAACTAGAAATTAAAGACACCTGGCATCTAGCATGCAAACTCAATATTATGCTGTGGAAAATCCAGCAATGACAAATTCTCAAGTGAACCAAAATGATAATTAATGATTTCTACAACAAGAAGCCATTACACCAGAGGTGTCAAAAAAGTCATGAGGAAACATTAATCACATCCATCATGACACGTTCTCAGTTACACATTCGCTCCTCTTTTGATCATCACCTTTTCACTATATGGAACCACAAACTGTGACAAATCCTGAGGGAAACGCTAATATGTTTTTCATCCAAATTTTGATTTCATCTAACTGTGAACTGCAGATGAAAATTGCAACTCACTCAAAGAAAGCTATTGAGATCTCCTGGACGTCGGCCATCCAATGGCAGTAATGGAGTGTTTTTAGAGGGAGAAAACTCCAAGCACACTAGGAAACAGTTGGGTCCTTTACTGCACAGGTATGCTTAAAAAGCCACCTTTGTTTTTCAGTATAATGATATATTGTCAGCTTAATGAGAACTTGTGCTTTATTTTTTTGCACATTTAATTCAAAGATGAAAAAGACGTTGTTGTTCAGAAGTTGCAGTTTTAGATGAAAGTTGTTTATAATAAATATATATATATATATTTTTTTACATATTTCTTGTCACTATGTCTTGACGGTATGGTTTTGGAGCCAGGAGGAGTGTGTCAGTGCTGTCAGTCACAGACTCTTGTTGCACTGCTCATTCTCTGTCTCTGATATGGCACAGCTTCTTCCTGATAGTGTCCCATTTCATGGACACTAGGCTAGTCAGCATGTCCACCAATGACAACGGATAAACATTTTTCTATAACAGTAAGTTGTTTTTCCACCATGGGCACATTGAACAGAAAGTACACAAGGATGATTGAGAGCGCTAAGACCCTCCTTCTGGCTCTGACTGATTGGTTTTGGTCAGAAACGGTGCATTTTTTCAGATGGCAATTGTATCTCAGGAGAGGCAGTGGAAGAGATCGATCTTTTCACAGATTATCTGTCTGATGCTATCATGACATGGTGACTGTTTTAAAAAATATGTAAAAAAAAAAAAAACATGCTACATACGGCAGCTTTAACTGACAAAGAGATCTTAAAGGAAACAGTATTTAGTTTATTATAAAATTTTATTTAAAGTACATTTTATTAAACCATTTTTTAACAGTCTATCGGTCAAAGGAAAGATCATGATTCAGTTTAAGCAAAGAGATGGTATGTACTCATAAGGATTCCTTTAAAAATCTGGAAAAGCACGATAAATTCTCCCTGCTCCCTCAAAGATGTGTTGAGTGGCGTCCTAATCAAAAATCAATGTGCCCACTTGACTAGGCCCACAAGGCTTCTGTAGCGGGTTATGTAATCTGATAATATCAATCATAACTGTGTTAGAGGCAATCTGTCTGAGTTTCACAGGACTGGGGTCAGTGAGTAGTGAGAGGGAAGGATGAGGAAGGCTTGGCCTCCCATGCCATCAATTACCACTTATTATGAGGAGCTGCTTACTCCTGCAGAGTTGTGTACCCCCGACCCCACCACCACCATAAATAATATTAACAGGACCAACCCCATCAATCAATACTATCACAGCTGTATTGTTCCAGCCTAAATGGCAGCTTCCATGGCTCTCCAGCCTCGATCAATGACCGTGGCTCCTACCGTTAGCACAAAATGGTAAATCTAGCTCTCTTTGAGCCCAGGGGTCTTTAGACTGGCTTATCTTGCTTCTGCAACATTTCTTATCTTCTAGTTCTGTGGCTGTCTATCACTTTAATTCTGTTTTGGTTGTGCTCCACCTGAAATATTACATATACATTATCATCCTCTCAAAGGTAAATGTCTTCTTTTTCTGGAAACTAAAATGGTAAAATATCATTTTAAGAAGCTGGATGTGGATCATTAATATCAAGACTCTTGAAAGATGGTTCAACTAATTTAGTCTTTTTAAAATCAAATAGTGCTTCAAAATTTCTGTTTATACAAAATAAACTTACTATGCATTGCCTACGTCACCTTTAAGTTGATCTCCCAACCACTAGTGCTGCCTGAAGGTGCTGCATCTGCAGTCTCTGCTGAAGTCACACTGGCTTGTTAACAGGATGAAGCACACATAGTGGAAGTGTCAGAAAAGTGTCCAAAAAAAGTGATTATGGAGAATTAATGAGTCAGTTAATGATTCTCTTCCCTCCTCTTTTCCACTTCATCGTGAAATTTCCTGTTGTAAGGGATGTCATGAGTACAAACAGCTTAATTTCACAATCGTGCAGTCGTGTGATGGCGGAGGCGAATGCTAACAAAGTATTTTCAAAATATTTTCTTCCACTTTAAGCAGATAGAGATTACAGGAGAAGGGTTATTTCATTTATTGATTACTAGAACTATCATGATCAGTGCTAGTTTTTTTTTTGTAGGGTTTTTCTTTTTTGTGTGTGTCTGACTATCCACTATTTAAGTTTCGTATCTGTCTCGGCTGAAGGAGCCATGAAGGGAGTAACACTGAATTCTCTGTAATATTTATAGAGAAGTGACATTGACCTGCTTTATGGACCTGAACTACTTCAAAATGTTTACAAAGGTGATATACTGAAATTGGAAAGTGTAGTGTGCATGTATATTTACACTTTATTCTTGTGCATTCAGTGGAGGAACCAAGCTCAGTCCAACCTCATCAGGAACTTCAAATGCTGGCCTTACACTGACCTGTCGACTTCAAAGCTTGATCAAGCTTCCCCCAGACAAGGAATTCTGTGGTTCAAGCAATTTGTTAAACAGGAGAAAGGTTTAGTTTGATTTGGGAGTGAAAGGATGTTTCAGTAGTCCTGGATAACCCCATTGCCAATCTGAAGTGCCATGGATCACGTCAGAAAGAAAGAAATTCCCTAATGGTAGTTGGTGTGGAAAAGCAGGTGTTGCTTTTTCCCAGGGAAGACAATAACACACTGTGTGTAAGATGTCCAAACAAGGAGCTTTTTTATGTTATTTTGTAAGAATAAATGATTAAGAAAGCAAGTATATCTGCAAAGAATGTTTTATAAATTGTACAACAAGCAATATTTCTTAAGACGGCACAGTGATCTTGTTTTTCAGCTGTGCAGTAAATGAAGATTTCTCATGAATGTTTGCCAAATATGCGACAAAAAATATCAGAAAATGTTTCTTTGTTTGCATTATGGATCTGAATGCACTCAGAGAACTTTACTGTCAGACAAACTTCAGTAGAGTCATGGAGTATAGTTTGAGCAAGATGTGTGAAATTTAGTTGGTTTTCTATTGTTAAAAAAAAAAAGAAAAAATCTCTTTAGACATTTTTCTAGCCCGTTAAAATCAAAAGCTAAAACATTTTTGTGAGGGTGATATAATTCTTTGAAATTCTTTTTTCTTTGGCCATATTTGTAATTATTTGGAGTTCGGAGTTTGTTCTTTCCAAAGATTGCATATTGCGTGCAGCTAAAAACGCACTGGCCCTGCTTCCAAGATGTTTCATTTTAATCATTTTCACAAGAGGGTAGTCTAAACCACTCTTGTATACGCCTCCAGTAATCGTTACAGTTGGCTGAAACCTGTCAAGCGAAGATGTATGAGCGGGTATATAAAACGGACATAATTTCATGGTGAAGATGGGAATTGTTATTGCTGTTTGATTATTGAAGCTTTTTTGGGGGCGACTGCAAAAGCCTTTACTCCGGATTACTATTCAGGTTTAACCCAATTATTTATGTGTAACTCACAATGGTGTTTTGAAATCTGTCTCCCTCTTTAAACAGTGTAAACAAAGGCTATCCATCATAACCCCCAGACAGCTCTAATTGCTACCAGAGTGAGCGAGTTCACTCAAAGCTGTATTAACACATTGTTTTGTCTTAGTATTCTGTGCTGGTTTCATCAAAGTGCTATTTCTCATGAATGGAAACACTCATTTATTTGACTGTTTTTTTAATATCTGTTTAGTCAACCTGATTTCCATGTGCTTTTGGGGTTTTACCTAAATGGGATAACTCAAATCAAAAGAGACTTCATAATTTAATTATGGCTGCTCAACTTACTTGTTGAGAATTTACCACATATATCAAATTGTTAGATAAAATCATTGCTTTATTGTGAAATTATAGTGTGGAATTTTCTTTCTCAAATGGTTCTGGCAATTCAGATCCAATCTATTTTAGTGAACATGAATGTATGTCAACACAACAGTGGTTCTGGTCTGCAGGTGATCCCATATGGCAGGATGACAGACGGGGCAGGTTTGTTTTGTTCAAGTTGTTTCATATTTCTGTGTTTTTTTGCTTTGAAACAGAATTATATATGAAGAACAAAAAGGCTCTAAAAGTCTTTGGATAATATTGAAGTGTGGAGAAAAGCATAACTTGTCAGGAATTTTACACAAAATTTAACTAAAATTAAAAACTGCGGAAAGCAGTATAGATGAATGAAAGAAAATAAAAAACAGTTACACAAAAGTGTTTCACTGTAAAGATGGTTAGTCGTGTGCTTTGTTGCAATCTTAAGTGTGAAATAAACGTCAGTAGAGTTTGAAAACAAAATATGTGTATAGGTTTATGTCTGGTTGAACGATGTGTGTGCCCAGTTGATTTTTCTTTCTTCATTTTTTGGGGCGGTTCCCAGAAAATCATTGGGAACCACTGGTCTAAACAAACACGTGGAAAGAAAACTTCTTTTATACAGTGTTTCAAAAAGAAAAAAACATTTTTTTGAATTAATATACAGCCTGATACATTAACCACTACTTCAGTTCTTTTCAAGTTTTAGTAACTTCATAAATCACAAGAATGGAATGATTCAAATAAGACATATGGGGCACACATATGTGTGAGAAGTGTAAAATTTACAGTAGATGTCATAGTAACACTGATATTGCAAAAAACTCATAACTGGTGAAGCACAACAAAACCTTAAAAATTTTGACATTTTAATGGTCTGAAGACAAGAGTAGTCACTGTGGATGACAGTTATCTGTGTATTTGTGAACGGTACATTAATTGTAAGCTATAAACAATGTTGTACACTTTTTTCAAAAATATCTCAAACATTATGGTCTGATATTATGTTCCGTTTTTATTCGCCTTGTGAAAACCACAGCCGTACGCAGGAAGCCGCCAGTCAACTGGGGAAAAGGGAAGGAAATGAAGACAGAGCTCGTTGACTCCTTTCACGTTAATGAATTGAGAGGCATAGATTTTATGAAGCTGAGTCGTATTGACCTGTGACTGCCATCTACTTCTTAGTTTCATAACATAATCAGCCCTTGACACATGATTATAATAACCCAGTGCGATTTACTGCATCCTCTGCAAACACATTGATTTTTCTGAACAGCTCCAAGAACCAATTACATTAATATTGCAGCACAATTTGTTTACACATTACTAAATTACTGAGAGATTAAAAGTGAAACAGCACAGCTCATACCCTGTCCAGCATAACTGCAAGAGAGGAAATTAATATGGATTCAAGAGGTCCTCAGAGACATGTGCAGTAAAGAGGAGAAAAAATAAAAGACAGCAATCTATAAGCATGCTTGGGTAAGAATATACTCTCTCGACAGGTTAGCCAGATGTTAGATTCAACATTCATTCTGGCCCAGGTAATTAATATGATCTTTAATTAGATTTACATATGAATATCGACAGACTGTTCCCTCAGAGAGGGTCTCAGCTTTCTCACTTTAAACCCCGGTTAGCCTTGGATTTGGACAGTTTTCCTTCCATTCATTGTAATGATTCAATGAGATGCCTTTTGGAGACGTAAGCACATCTGCGCCAGTGTATTGAAAAGTAAGTGTGGAGCTTTCCACATGTTAGATACCTATTTCAATCTATCTGTTCCTCTTTACTACACCTCCTCTCCAGTCAGGGCAAGCCGCTGCATGGCACACTAACTTTTCAGCAGAAATGTGTTGTACTGACCTTTGATGGCCCACATTGATCCGCTGTACTGAGTGGCCATTTCCACACAAACAAACATATATAATTGGTATTGGGTTCTAATGGTGCTCTTTCAATGTCTTGGGGATGCTTTTCAGCAATATAAATCAATTCACACTTATAGACACGATATGGGTGCATTAGTGCTGACTGGTCATTTGAGGATGGGGTGTGAGACTCAGAATTCAATAGACCTTGATCAGGCACACACGATCTATCTCCATCAATCCTTAGTTTCTGTCAGTACGCAGGTGTTTTGATGGTGATTAAAGGCAATTTGTCTTTGATTGTGGTTTACTTTTTGGTCGTTTTAATTGTCTGCAAAAGACAATCAGTACTTTTGTGTGGTATGATTAAAGTGGACTTGTTATGGAAAACTCTCTTTCTGTATATTTTTGTACTTGCATTCGGGTCTCTATGACTTCTAGAAACAATCCAAACAAAATACAGAAGGGTTTTGGCAATAAGTGAATGCTTTGTTGTCTTGGTGTCAACAAGCTGGTTCCAAAACCTCCTGATTATGAAGTTGCAATAAGTGAGCACTTTAGCTTTACCTAGAAACCCAAGTACAGCCTCTCACCAACCTAAGCGGACCTCTGCTCACAAAGATGAACAAGTTTAGTCACCTTATCAGAAATCAATGCAACGATAGTCTGCCCAAAACTTCTCACCTTGTTTGTTTTTTATGTATTTCAGTCAGTGTGTTACATCCCCAGCTACAGATCTGACATGCTTGTCATTAATGTTTTCACTCATTTTTTTTTTGGATGGGTGAAGGAAGTCAATTTTAGAAGTTAATTAGTAAAAAAAGGTCATGAACCAACATGTTTTCGAAAACATTCTCTTTTCAAGATCAGGAAAGCCTAAAAACTGACAGATGTGTAAGCAAATTAGCACTGTAATGCAAATTACAGTGATAATGCAAATTCACAAACTTGTTGGTTAGACCAACACAAATGGCTCTCGTCAAGGAGTCTACAATCTCCTAAATCCTAGTGTGTGACAGGCCTTCTCTGTTTTTGTAAAACATCTTCGGCAAACTTCACTTTTGTGTCACATTTGAATGTTTCAGATTCTTTCAGAAATTTTGATGTGGAGCAGAAAGATCTGAGAAAGACAACCTGAGTAAATACAAAACAGTTTCCAATGATATTCAAACAACCTTGACCACATAAAAAAGGGGTTGCTCCTTCATAAATAGTTTTACCATTCTTGGTCACAGCAACTGCAAACAAATGTTTGGAATGACAGGTAATGAGTTTTTAATATTACTGTGGAGGATTTTTGGCCACTTCTGCTTATAGAAATGTGTTAGCCACTGAAAGATTTGGCGTATGAACAACACATTTAAGGCCATAGTGTTGTGATTTAACCACATTTCATTACTTCTGAAAAGGCAACTCAAAAATCTTCAGTTTGTTTTTTGCTATTCAGAGATAGAGAAGATTATGAACTATGCAGTGCCAGTGAGACATTCTCTTATGAACTTTTCCAGAGAGCAGAATATATGGTCATGTCTTTTGCAGCAAGTCATCCAGTTCCTGAAGAAACAAATCAGACCCTTGAAATACCACCTTAATTTCATGCGAGCAGTAACAGGACTCATAGCTTCAAGAAAGTAACACTTTTGCCTTATTGGTCCATAGCATATTTTCCCAAAAATCTTGTGAATTTTTGCCTAGTTCCTTTCTGAACATCAAGTAATAGACACTGACTTTTATTTAGCTAGAAGAGACCTGGAGTGTCTTAAATATTGTTCTCAGTTCTTTTGTCACCAATGCTCTCTTGGAGGACATGTGGTTATCCAGCAACTCTCTCGAGGGTTTATCTCTTTCTTCCTGAATAGTGGATCTAATTCTCCAAAAGTCTTTGTGAAATATCGTTGTGACTCTTTGTAGACTCAGATATGCTAATAATTTGTTCCTGGATTTCTTTAGATCAAGACAAGAGTGTTTGCCTTTAGCCTACTTCATGCAAAAGGCATTCAAATTCCCACTAGTTACGTGAATGAATTTGAAACTATTCTTAAAAAGTCTTGAATTTTTTGATTGTCTGTACCTTTTAATTATTATTTTATAATGTAAACTCATCCTCTCCGTCGGTCTCCCCAGGAAAACAGATTTTACCTCAAGAGATTCTCTGGTAAAATAATGAATAAATAAAGAGAAAAAGATTGTCAGATGATCTTTTAAATATACAGGTGAAACAGAAATCATGGCTGGGTGAAGCAAGAAAAGAAGAAGAAAAAAAAAAACAACAAGCAAAAAGCAAAACAGTAATGAGAGATTTATTATGGAGCACAGAAATATTTTACACACATGTCCAGATGCATTTGGGTAACTATTTCTACTTAAAACATTTTATCTTTGTCTGGAATGAAAATCAGATTCATTTGAAACAATTAAGTGTAACGACAAATCTACTGGGTGACAAAGACTTTTTTCCAACACTATAAACAACATTTAGGGCAATGAACCACTAATAAGTAACACCGAACATAAAGCATGCTTAATGTAAAGAACTAAAAACTTGATAAAAGCTGCAGCTGAATGAGAGAAGCAGCAATATCAGTGTAACATTCAGAAGAAAAAAGAAACATCTGATGAGCTCTTCGGTTTCCTTCAAAGATTTATCCTGCTTTAACTACGCGTTTTAATCAAGGATGCAAAAAAAAGTGATGTTATCCCAATTATTTTCCAGTTATATTTGAGAGAAAAATTAGAGTTAATGTTTACGTTTCACATTTGGACTGGGGGTTATTTTACTGGTCAGTGCTCGGGGGAAGATGGGTGCTAGCCATTACCTGTCCACTAAGCAGCTCTGCTCTGCTGTTTACTCAGCTGTAAGGCCCCGGTCTTCAGCTAAAGGGGCAAAAGGAGCAGGTCACTAAATATTTCATTTCCCAAGTAAAACACACTTCCCCTTGTCAGGACAAAAAAAAAAAAAAAAAAAAGCAGTGAAAGAAACAGATCGCAGTGATAAATGTGCAATCAGCCTGATTAACCCATTATTAGTTGTCGAAAGGATTCACCGAAGAGCAGAAAAAGCTGTTTATATGTCTTGTAGTTGAAGCTATGAATGTAATGTAAGAAGGACTTTATGAACTTTTACCTTTGCAATTTGGTGATGTAACAGGATGGGTAACCCTTTTCTGTCTTTTCCAGTTACATTGGTGTTTTTATCCACAGTGTATTACAAAAACATAAATAACGACTTCATTTAAAATCCAAGAGAAAACAACCCATGAGATTCTTAAAACTTAACATTCCAGACTGCATCATTTGATTCTACTATTTCCAGCAGATGGTGCTACAATCTCTTCACACTGCAGCTGAACTACACTGGAGAGAGACACAATATTCACTGCTGTGGCGGCCTTCCACCAACATGCAACACCCTATTATAAGAAAAAAATAAATAAAAATTATTTCCCGCACCACATTTAATGATAAGTGAATAAGTTTTGGTTTTGTTTTTCAAAGAAGAAAATGGAATTTTTTCAAAGGACAAGATTCAGAGTAATCAACAATTAGCATGGCTTCTGCTCAGACTCCTTTTTTTCCCCCTTTTTTTTTTCTCATTGAGTGAGATCAGAGAATGTTTTTTATTCCCTGTTGTGTCGTTCAGCAGCAGAAGAACCAGTGGATTCAGTGTTGGGGCTTCTAGCGCATAGGTTGGATTGCTCAGCCAAATAGCAGAGCTAAAATGGACCGATGTGGGTAAGAGTGTTAACATCTTTGTTTTTAAAGTGCCTGAGAGGTGACAGGTTAATAATTAAGCTTACGGGCATCTAACTAGTGACTGTTGTTTCTAATTGAAGTGATGTTATCATTGTCACAATTCATGTTTAAATATTTTTATCTTTTTATGTTGTTTTTTTAGGAGAGTCGTTAACTTACTATTATTATTATTATTATTATTATTATTATTATTATTATTATTATTATTATTATTGTTGTTGTTGTTGTTATTATTATTATCATTATTATCATCATTAGTCAATACATTTTTCATGTGTGACAATCAACAATTTATTTTTGTGTTTGTACAGTGTACTTTGGGGGTGGGGGGTTGCTAGTAGGTGGGCTGAGGTGGGAGACCGTAGCATGTGAGGTTTTGAAAAGGAGGAATGTGAAAAAAGCGTTATTGCCCACACTTCATGTGAATGGAAAAGGCGTTAAAGAAATGGGAGCATACAGTGGGTGGTAGGGCCTCAGCGCAGCCCGGGAGGAAATGGAATGAGAAAGTGCAGTCAGGCAGACCACTCATTCACCATGACAAATGGGAGAGGCCTAGGCCAAGGGGGATACCTGATACCACACGGTGGGCTGTGTGCACCTGCCTGTGTGCGCCAAGCTGGAAGTAAACCTTAACTACATGTAGCAGCACACCTCTACTGTTTGCAGAATTTTAAATGTAAAATAAAAACATTGATATTATTGTTATTATTGGTATTGAATTTATAGTTTAAAATACTTCTGTTTTGTGTAAAGGTCCTAAAAGTAGTAAAGTTTAAAAATAATCCAAATGGAAGAAAAAAATGGTGTGTTAAAAATGACTTGTTTACATTGTGTAGTGTGTTGCAGGATATTCTGCATAATGCTGCTGTCAGTGTGCACTTTTAAAAATTGAAATAAAAACGCCTTTGAGTTTGTAAAAAAAAATGAAAGATTTTTTGTTGTTGCTTTTTTTTTCAAACATGTTTTAAACTAAATCGGCGCCGGCAGCGTAAAGCAACCAGACCCACCGTTTAACAGAAACTTTTTCATACATATTTTTTTCAGGACAATTATAGGAACATGCTAATAATTCCTATGGACAATTCACAAGCTCAGACAAAAATAAATGCTTGAAATTAAAGCAACATTTTTAAAATATTTCTCATCAGATGCAATGCTCTTTAATTTTGTTGTGTAAAGTGTTTAATAATTTTGAAAAAAAATCAGCTTCTAGATTTAGACTTAATGCAATTTATTGCTGCTAAATTTTCTTAAATGTAAAACTGGTTAATTATTATCCTGTCTTTTTTAATAAATATATATGTTTTATTTTTTCAGAAAAACCTTCATAACATACACATAAGACAGTTATTCAGCCCTGTCCAGAAACATTACGATGTTCTATGTTTTCTAACCGAAGGTCACAAGATGTAAATCATGAGGTTCCAAACTGCTGCGTGGATCAAATTCCGGTTGCATATTAAATCTTTGGGAACTGTTAGGAATTAGAGGGATACTTCTATAATCCAATTGTATAAATGAGGACGCAACAGTTAAACAGCAGAGAAGAAGCTTTTTCTGCACTTGGACTCACACATACTTGCGGAAATAATCACTGCCTTGGAGCTGTCATTTCTCCAGGAGTGTTGGGAAAGGATTTCTGATAACTTGGCACACAGCTAAGCTGTTGTCACTGCAGTGTGGGTCAATTTGTGATATCTGAGTGTTAATACCATGCAAATCTGAAAACTCAAACTCCCTCAGATTTTTAAGTTATAATTAGGTATGAGATTATTAAAGATTTCTTCATTACATGTCTTCCTTTGTAATATAGAACACATCTGCATAGTCATGTTTTTTTACTAGAACTAAAATATTATATTTAATCATACTCATAAGCAGTGAAAATGATGCATAGGGCAAAATACGGAGACGTAGAGAGCATAGATATGATATAATTATTATTAATAGTAATAGAAGGATTATCTCTTTCTGACTTGCTTTTGGTTGAAATAAGAATTCAATTATTGTTTTGTCCATTATATGTTAGGATTCAAGTTGGTGTGAGTGCTCCTCCGAATAGACAATCTTCGTGGGAGCGTTCCGGCAGGCTGACGCACCTGAAGCGGATTTCTGAAATCGGCTGCAGGATTCTTAAGAAGCGGTGGAGCAGCCATTCATCGCTCGATGGTCCCACTTGTTGGTCAGAGTCAATCCCAAGGTTTGCCAAGCCTCACGTTGTCTAAGGACTAAGTTAATCTTTATTGTTTTTTCTCAGATTTTGGATGCTCTGCCTGGATCCAGCTAAGTAACCACGCCCACCCGAACACTGACACCGATCGCCCTCCGGACTAAACGCTCTCGTCTGCCGCCTGAGCCCGCAACCTTCTCGGAGCCTTTGCACCAACGGATCCTACCTCCTCCTCGGCAATCCTCCATCAGATGATCTGTAAGCCCTTCCCTCCACTTCCCTGTCAAGATCCTCTCACTCCCGCTCCTACTAACCTCTCCCCTCTCTAAGCAGTACCTGAGCCGCCCAGCCGCTCCCGAAACCAGAGGACAACTTAGGCTCAACATATTCTATAATAACTGTAAATAAATCTTTGAACCAAAAACCTTCCGGTCTGATGTCTAAACCTGCATGTGGGTAAAGAAACTCAAATCCAGCATGACAGAACCATCGAGCCATGTTGACCCAGCAGGTTCTCACACAAGACCCGGTTTAAGTTCAGCAGAACTCCTAGCCCGCCATGACGCTATGCTTCGCACTTTATTAGACCAGCAGAGTTTCCAGGGCCAGCTGATGGATCAGTTGAGAACCACAGTCTCGGAACTATCACACAGGCTGGAGCAAAACCCTCAGCCTCAAATTACAGCCGAGCAGCGGCCCCAGTCCTTCCTCCGGGGGTGGAGCAGATAGCGGTAGCGGCTTCAGGTGGGTCGCTCCGAGCTCGTGAGATTTCACCCCCGACACCAGAACATTATTCGGGAGAGATTGGAAAGTGTGGAGGATTCATTCTGCAGTGTTCTATTGTATTTTGCAGAGCTCCAGGCTCATTTCCGGATGACCCCGCCAAGATAGCTTACATGATCGGACTTTGAAGGGAAGAGCCCTGAGATGGGCAGAAGCTAAATTTAGCCTCTCATCTCTTTCACAAACACCTTTTGCTACCTTCTTGAACGAGCTAAAGCAAACTTTTGGTTATGCAGAGTCCAGTTCAGAAATCTCGCATCAGCTTTGGAACCTGAAGCAGGGGTCCCGTTCTGTAGCTGAATTTGCCATTGATTTTCGCACTCTAGCAGCCACGTCTGGTTGGAATGACGAAGCTCTCAAAGGGGCTTCATGCAGGCTCTCAATGAGACTCTCAAAGATGAACTGGCATGCAGGGATGAACCAGCCAGTTTGGAGAACCTGATAGCTTTGGCTATTAAGGTCGATAATAGACTTAGAGGAAGGTCCCGAGAGAAGAGAGCATTTAAACCTGTGCCTTTTTCAGACAAACTCGCACCAGAGGTTGCTATGGAAACCATCCCGAACACGCCTTGTTCCGAGGAGCCCATGCAGATCGGCCGCACCAGAATTTCCCCCACAGAACGACAACGACGACTAGAAGCTCGTGCCTGCTTCTATTGCGGTCTTACTGGCCACTTCGTCGCCGTATGCCCGGCTCGGTTAAAAGGCGGAGCCCACCAGTGATAACGGGAGTCCTGGTGGGTGGCTGTTCCAGTTTGATCTCCCGACTTTCTCTTTCTGCATCCCTTTTCATCAACCAAAGGTCAGTTAACGTATCGGCTCTAATTGATTCTGGATGTGAGCAGAACCTGATCGATGAAAATTTGGTAAAGAAACTAAATATTCCTACAATTTCTCTCCCCGTTCCGGTCCAAGTTTCCGCCCTGGATGGAGGAGTCTTGCCCGTCATTTCACAACAGACTAAACCCATTGAACTTCTGGTTTCAGGAAATCATCGTGAGATTTTGATCTTCTATGTGTTTCCCTCTCCGCAGACCCCTCTGGTGCTGGGTTTCCCTTGGCTGAGACAGCACAATCCTCACCTTAATTGGAATGAGGGGAGAGTGGAATCATGGAGCAGAACCTGCCACTCAACCTGTCTACAGGCCGCCCAGACGACTCCACAATTGGACATCACCCGGGAGGATGAGGAGGACATTCTGGACCTGTCCAAGATTCCCCCTGAATATCATGATTTGAAAATGGTTTTTCAGAAAAATAAAGCACTGTCACTTCCCCCCACCGCCCCTATGACTGTGCTATTGATCTCCTTCCCGGTGCTCCGTTGCCCTCCAGTCGACTTTATAACATTTCTAAGCCAGAGGGAGAGCATGCTAAAATATATTAACGAGTCCCGCGCTGCAGGCATTATTCGCCCCTCCACGTCTCCGCTGGGGCGGGATTTTTTTTTGTGTCTAAGAAAGACGGCTCTCTCAGACCATGTATTGATTATAAGTGTCTTAATCAGATCACGGTTAAAAATAAGTATCCCCTTCCCCTTCTCACATCAGCTTTTGAACCGGTACAGGGTGCCACCGTGTTTACTAAATTGGACCTACGAAACGCTTACCATCTGGTGCGCATCCGTGAAGGTGATGAATGGAAAACGGCGTTCAAAACCCCGCTGGGCCATTTCGAATATCTGGTCATGCCTTTCGGTCTGACGAATGCCCCGGCCGTTTTCCAGTCCCTTATCAATGACGTGTTGCGTGATTTTCTGGATCAATTTGTGTTTGTTTACCTGGACGACATCCTGATTTTTTCTGAGACCCTGGCGGAACATAAACGGCATGTAAGGTTGGTCCTACAGCGTCTTTTAGAAAATAGTTTGTATGTTAAAGCGGAAAAATGCGAGTTTCATGTGCCTTCCATCTCGTTCCTGGGGTTCATTTTGGAGAGTGGGCAGGTGAAGCCGGATCCCGGGAGAATTCGCGCAGTTTTGGATTGGCCGACCCCATCTTCTCGCAAGCAACTACAACGTTTTTTGGGGTTTGCTAATTTTATCGAAGGTTTGTCCGTAATTACAGTCAGACTGCGGCCCCCATGACCAGTCTTACGTCCACCAAGGTCCAGTTCTCATGGACTCCGGAAGCTGACGCAGCGTTTTCGGCTCTGAAAAAGAAATTCGCTAATGCCCCGGTCCTGATCCAGCCAGACCCCACTAGGCAATTCACGTTGGAAGTGGATGCTTCCGATTCAGGGGTGGGGGCGGTGTTATCTCAAACCTCGCCTTCTGATCACAAGATGCATCCGTGCGCCTTTTTTTCTCGCCGACTTTCCTTCAGAAAGAAACTATGACGTGGGGGACCGGGAGTTGTTGGCGATTAAAATGGCTTTTGAAGAGTGGCGCCACTGGTTGGAGGGGGCTGAGCTTCCGATTGTGGTTTGGACCGATCACAAAAATTTATCCTATCTGCAGACGGCTAAACGGTTGAATCCGCGACAGTCAAGATGGTCTCTTTTTTTTCCAGATTCAACTTTATCATTTCATATAGACCAGGTTCTAAGAATGTGAAACCAGATGCTCTCTCCCGACAATTCTCCTCTGATGATGAGGACCCTATTGTGGACACCATAGTTCCTCGCTCATGCATAATGGGGGGGGTTTCCTGGGACATCTCTGACCAGGTCCTCAAAGCTCAGCAGTCGGATCCTGATCCAGGTACTGGTCCTCCGGGTCGAATTTACGCTCCTTCTTCTGTTCGCTCCCGTCTGATCCATTGGGCTCACGCTTCCCGTTTTTCTGGTCACCCGGGCGCCAGTCGGACCGCGGCATTAATCAGGCGCTCCTTTTGGTGGCCGTCCCTTCATAAGGATGTGAAAGAGTATGTTTCGGCCTGCCCCTCCTGCGCTAAGAACAAGTCCAGCCATCAACTTCCCAGTGGGCTTTTGCAGCCCTTACCCGTTCCGGGACGTCCTTGGTCCCATATTGCTCTTGATTTTGTCACCGGCCTGCCCCCTTCTAAGGGGTTCACAGTCATACTTACCATCGTAGACCGTTTTTCCAAGGCGTGTCACCTTGTGCCCCTTAAAAAATTGCCGTCTGCTGCGGAAACTGCTCTTTTGCTTATTAAGCATGTTTTTAGGCTCCATGGGATTCCGAGGGAAATTCTATCTGACAGGGGACCCCAGTTTATCTCGAAGGTATGGAAAGACTTTTGTGGCGCGCTTGGGGCCAAGGTATCTTTATCTTCTGGGTTTCATCCTCAGACCAATGGGCAAACGGAGCGCATGAATCAGGAGATGGAATCTACACTTCGCTGCCTGTGCTCCTCCAACCCCTCCTCATGGTCCTCCCAGCTGCCCTGGGTTGAGTATGCACATAACAGCCACGTTTCTTCCGCTTCTGGTTTGTCCCCATTTGAATGTTCACTAGGTTATCAGCCTCCTCTCCTCCCATCGGACGAATCCCGGAATGCCGTCACGTCAGCTCAACACCACATTCGGAAGTGCCAGCGCATTTGGAGGGATGCTACTGCAGCATTGAATCGCACCGCTGCCCAGAATCGCCGCTTTGCGGACAGGAAGAGACGTCAAGCTCCTGTTTACAGGCCGGGTCAGAGGGTTTGGCTGTCGGCCAAAGACATTCCCCTAAAAGCTGCATCTAAGAAATTATCTCCTAAGTATTTAGGTCCGTTTGAGATCCAGGCTATTGTGAACCCCGCTGCGGTCAGACTCAGGCTCCCACCTTCTCTCAGGGTTCATCCCGTGTTTCATGTTTCCCTACTGAAGCCTGTGAGGTCTAGCCCGCTTTGCCCTCCAGTTGGCTCCCCTCCTCCCGTCCGCTATATTGATGGGGGTCCGGCCTACTATTAATAAAATCCTTGACGTACGTCGGAGGGGCAGGGGTTTTCAATATCTGGTGGATTGGAAAGGTTACGGCCCGGAGGAACGCTCCTGGGTTCCCAGGTCTTTTATTCTGGACAAGTCGGTTCTGAGGAGGTTTCATGCCACCAGAGCTTCGGGTTCCTCGGGACCGCCGGGTGGCGGTCATTGAGGGAGGGGTAATGTTAGGATTCAAGTTGGTGTGAGTGCTCCTCCGAATAGACAATCTTCGTGGGAGCGTTCCGGCAGGCTGACGCACCTGAAGCGGATTTCTGAAATCGGCTGCAGGATTCTTAAGAAGCGGTGGAGCAGCCATTCATCGCTCGATGGTCCCACTTGTTGGTCAGAGTCAATCCCAAGGTTTGCCAAGCCTCACGTTGTCTAAGGACTAAGTTAATCTTTATTGTTTTTTCTCAGATTTTGGATGCTCTGCCTGGATCCAGCTAAGTAACCACGCCCACCCGAACACTGACACCGATCGCCCTCCGGACTAAACGCTCTCGTCTGCCGCCTGAGCCCGCAACCTTCTCGGAGCCTTTGCACCAACGGATCCTACCTCCTCCTCGGCAATCCTCCATCAGATGATCTGTAAGCCCTTCCCTCCACTTCCCTGTCAAGATCCTCTCACTCCCGCTCCTACTAACCTCTCCCCTCTCTAAGCAGTACCTGAGCCGCCCAGCCGCTCCCGAAACCAGAGGACAACTTAGGCTCAACATATTCTATAATAACTGTAAATAAATCTTTGAACCAAAAACCTTCCGGTCTGATGTCTAAACCTGCATGTGGGTAAAGAAACTCAAATCCAGCATGACATTATATTGTCATTCTTGAAAAGTGAAGAATCCAATTTTTTTGAGTGGAAATGTTCGGCTTAACAAAAGACAGTGCTAGAATGTAGAAAATAAAAAAGACTGGATTCCTGATTGGAACAAAGCCTTGTTCTTCTTAAACATGCTTTAAAAAACCCCCAAACCAATCAGATCTGAATCATCTGTGCAGCTTCTGATTACTAAGTTTGTTTTTTAGGAATTGCATCGGCTGCTCTTCAAAAGTATGGGTCAGGCTAAAGTTAGCTGAGCAAATTAAGCTGAGGCTTACATTACTTTTTTAGGATCATTTGCTTCCATGGCAAACTTTCAAACTCAACAAATCAGACATGCACTTCACATGAGAAAAACAAATAAACTGTGATGTATCTCAGTGATAAATAAATACATGAATACAGGTGCTGTGCTTACAAGATCTTCACTTACTTCCATCAATGTTTCTGCAATCTCCTGTTGTAGGTGTGTGTATTCAGATTACTGTGGAAAGTAAATACTGTATATTTTTATATATAAATGTAGGTATATATAGATATGGGTATAGATATATTCCTATATGCATATATAGGAATATATCTATTCCTATATATATGCACATATAGGAATAGATATATTCAAGTGTGTGTTACACAAGTATGTGTGTGCTATCAGTTGTACTTCTATGAATCTACAGTAGCCTTAAGTGTGTTTTTATTTGAGTGGAAAGCATCTGGGTTAATCTCATATTAGTCAACGAGGGTCATTCTCACGAACACTCTTAGACTTGTTTCACAGAACTGTGCTCTAAATTAAAACTCATGGCGTCAGTGGATTATTGTGCTTTATTTAGGAAATGTAGTGATAAAAATGAGCAAAATATCGACATGATCGCTTATCTTGAGCTTCCTGAATTCTGAACTGCATAAAGTGTCTTTTGTTACATCAGTTTAACTAAAATAAATGCCCTTAGTTTTTGGGGGGGAGAATGGGGGAATTTTGCTACATACTTTCTTTCCCCACATAGAAAGTAAACTGTATACCTGGTTTGAAGCCTCTATAATTTAGTTTAAGATAGCTGAAGTGTAATGGTTCAGTTTAACAATCCTCAATCTTTGCTCCCAACACTACTTGTCCAGTGTTGTGCGATTTAAAGCTTATATGTGCCGCACTGTATACATTAATGTTATTTAAGGGATCCGGTGGTTTGCATTAGTGGTGCACATTCCTTGCCCATTACACACTGCGCATCTCCCAGTTCAACCATTTGACTTTCAAATAGAAATAAAGCGGGCCAAAATAATAAACAATATGTTCCGAATGAAGGCTTGACTTCAGAATAAGCCGGATGTTGAGCATAAATCATATGGAGTTAAATATGCTCTGTAAGTAGATTAGGTCAACTGGACTAACCCCGCCGGCCCTCAGACGTTGTGGCTCTCCACATTGAAAGCGTCGAGATGTAATCCAGATTCATAATCCAATCATTCTTCCAAGCTGTTTTGGGGCATTAATTACTGGGTATTTGTGTTGATTTAATATCACTGTAATCTCCTTTAAACTGCCAGTTGCTGTCTGGTTCATAGCCATGTTGTTTATCGCTTGCTCTGTATTCTGGACAGAACTTAAATCTGACGAGCCTAGAGGTCTCCAAAAGCATCATGTGAAACAATTTAATATGTCATTAATAAAAAAACAAAATAAAATGTTTGAATGGATTACAACAAAGTGTTAGGATTATACAAAACAATGCTAAAAGTTTGTAAAGCTTCAGTTTTAGGTTAAAGCTAAAAAAAAATATTTTACACAAGTGTTTTTAATTTTCTTTTTTTTTTTTTTTGAAAACAATAAAATCTGAAACTCTTTGAAATTTGCTATCAGAAATAATTGTCACACATGTTTTACTGCTTTGGTGTATAACAAAACCAGAACATTGGAACTTACTTCAGAGGAAAAATAAATTGTATGCTCATTGATTTCGACATTTTGGTATTTTCTGTCATATAATCTTTAGAACATTTAAAAGAATTTATAACATATATTTAGTGACATAACACAAATGATCAATAGAAAAGAAAATGCACACTTTCTCCATGGTGATGAGGCATAGAAATGATCAGATACGTAATGAAGAAAATTATAAAATATGCTTTTAAATTTCTTTTTATCCTTACCTTTGTCCAGTTACTTTCTCAGTATTAAAATTGATGTTGCTCAGGAATAAAGGGTGATATAAACTGTGAAATAAATCATAAAGTATACCTCTGATTTTCACAGGGTTAGGTGTGTGTGTGTGTGTGTCTCTACTAGTTTCCACTACAGATTTCGGAAACAAAACCTCCAGAAGGGTTTACCACGGCTCGTGAATATCGTCCAATCCAACAGGTGGTGCTGAGAATTTTGACTTGGAGGTATTTACTGTCAATAGTACTTTAGGGTAATTGACTTGTCATAAAGCTTAGGCTGATAATTACCCTTGCTATTTTTATTTAGTTTTATTGTAAGTGGATTCTGCTCCTGGAGGACTTCAGTGCTCTGACTTGCACGTCTAATATTATTAGATGCTATGACTTGAGCCAGTGCAAATCTGTTAATGCATAAGACCATAAGAACCTCTTATGTTCCAAGCCAGGTCAGAGAGAAGACACAGCAGATTAATATTTGATCATGCAGAGGGGACCCTTAATCAGATCTGCTTATTCCTTCAGCTGAGTGATCTGCTTCAATTATCATTATTGTTGTGTTAAACATGATTGTATTTTTTTTTTTTTTTTTTTTTTACGTTTTATCTTTTATGTTTTTTTTTTCCGGCTGGTGGCTGGACATGAGCGTGCACCGTGAGAGAGGGATTCCAGCCCCAAACCTAATTAATGCAGGATGGATGGCTGGGCAAGCTGAGGGACAAGGAGGATATTAGGGAGAGGAAAGGGAGGGCGGCTGTGGGCACTGGTTCTGCTCCACGCCACAGTCGGTGGCATAGCCCAGGGCAGCGCAGGTAACTCCAACCAACCAGAACTCCCCAGGAAGGCTGGTCGTCCCGCAGTAATGCTCCCTCAGCTTCGCCCCAAGCAGCAGTGGATCTCAGAGAAATCAGATTGGCACAGAAAATTCACTATTTTAGCCCACAGGTTTTCACTCAAGTTAAACAACTGTCAATTGTTCTACTTGCCATCTGGGTTTCTAACTGAAGAGTTTATTTTCTGTTTGCTCCACTGTCCTTTCTCACTTTATGGCTGTCAGCGGGTGATGATGTTTTACAAAGACTTGCAAACAGAGACTCGAATGTAAATATTTTTCTCTGTCAACTTATTTACAATTGTACAACAAACAGTATAATGTATATTTTGAAGTGTTCTGACATGGTGTGTTGGATATCACTTGTAATTATTGAGACAAAAATTGCAAACAGGAAATATTTCTCAGTTTGAAACATTTTACACACATCTACCACTAGAATGTGCAGTTTGACACTTAGAAATCATCTTTATATGGTTCTCAAAAAGGAGGAATAAGAGAAACTACCCTAATATGTTATAGTAAAAAAAAGATGTGTTAATTTTACACACAAAGTAGATACACTTTTTACATAATGAATTATATTTGCAGTTAAACTAATCATTAATATCCTTCAATATTAGAAGATGTTTCACAGTTTGCTGTTGTGATACTTTGTGATCAAAATATTAGCAAAAAAAAAAAATCGAAATAAATTTAGATGCATAAAAATGTAGACCTTTTCGTTTCCATCCTGTCAGTGCAGACATAATTTAGCACGCTATTTTACGCTTTTCCCCTTAAAATGTTCTTGCACAGTCTAAAGCTTACAGTAACACAAAATAACTGCCAGATGTTGAGAGATGAGGGTGTCTAGGGAAAAATGCAAGAAGCAGTCACTCTGTACACTTTTTTTTCTTTTTTTGACAATTGTGCTGCAAAAAAAATAAAAAATAAATCAAAATAAATCCTGGCAGTCTGTATTTAAACAGCTCTGATCATAATATGGGTGACTGCTAGCTGCATTTTATACCAATAGATGGGGAGACATGGGAACTGGGATAGCACTGGGAAATGAGCTTCAGACTTTAAGTCTAATTAGCTTAGTTTCTAATAGCATTAGTTTGTACTGTAATAAAGAGAACAGTATGAATACCTCAAGAAATACACAGCTTAAATAGTAATAAGTCTAAAAAAACTATGAAATTAAACACAAAGTTGTTGATTTTTTTTTTTTTACGTTGGCAAATTATACATTTTCTGTTTAATTAAGCTTATATATTAATTTTTAAGCTGTTTCTCATAGTAATTCATCATTGTTTATCACTGGGCTTTGAACATAAAATAATGTTGTTAGTTGTCTGTTAGTAAAGCATTTTCATGCATTATATAGTTCACAGAACCAAAACAAGGAGAATATGTGTTGACACATTAAAACACACATGCCAAAAACTTTTTTGTCTGAAATTATGTTGATAGTTGAGATGGGAAATAGTTTTTAATTTACAGCCATATTTAATGTTTTTCCAAATCTGTACAGATAAAAAATGTCATGCTTCTTCTTTCTATTTAGACTGCCAGGATTTATTTTGATATTTTTCTATTTAGAAAGAAGAAGCATTAAACAACAACAACAAAAACAAACAAGAAAAAAACCCAACTGTTTTTTAACCATTCAAAAAGTTTGATAAAATTAAACAATCATCAAAGAATTTGGATTTTTGAAACCAGATTTATTTGAATCATGTTATATTATTTTTGGCAAGTTTTTTGCAAAGTATAATAATAACTGATGGAGAAATGTTATAAATGATAACTGCATACAGCAGATATCTGTGGAAAGAACTAACTTTGTGAAAGTGTCAGTTTCCAGAAATTTTCAAGGGTGTTGTGGAATTGAACCAAAAAAAACTCCTTTGAAGCTGCAGCTGATATTTATTTGTATATAAAATGCACAGCTCACATTTGTGGTACTGGGATGGTTTTATCCAGTCAACAGTGATTGGAAAGAAGTTGCCTCAACTTGCAGATTAATATCCTTTCTTTGAATTGAAGCATTCATGTGTGTAATTCTGTTCATTTGTCACACTAAACAATAAAATTACCAAAGAAAAACTCTGCTCTGTGTCATTTTGATGGCTGTCTCATGAATATGCTGTCACCCAGCCAGTTCGTCATAAGCATGTCTGTTGGACAAATGAGCCCACGGACCACTTCTGTCTCTATGAAAGCCATCTATCCTGCTGCAGGCATGGCACAGCACAGAAAAACACTAGGAGAGATGGTCTCCCATTAATCTATGTTGACTGGCTGGAAATTGCATCTTTGTAATGAGTATTAGGTGTGCATCTACATGAATTAAAGCTGAATGAGCATCTGATTGATTACCTCGTCCCCAAATGACGCTGCTTCCTGTGATCATTATTGTTTAAAAGTGACTAAATCATATCTTGATGATTAAATGTCTTTGTGAAGAGAGGAAGAGATAAAGTCAAGACACAAAGTTTGAGAAATTACATCTGTCTTCAAGTTTCAGTTTATGTACTGTAGTTTTGGTGAGTTGTAGAAGTTGATGTTGGGAATGTTTGGTCAGATTCATTGTCTGTCAACACACTTGAAAAATAGACTAAATGAAAAGAAATGTATTAGATTCACCGTTTTAAAATTTTCATTTGAGCATCTTGAATGCAAATAGATAAGAAAACTGTTAAAGATTAAATCCTGATGAAACAATTGTTTGAGTTGGTATCAGGTTTGTTTTTTAATTTACAAAAGTAGAGTCTTAGACTGGTTGGAAAAACAATCTTGATGCTTTCCTTTGTTCTGGAGTGTCATCCACTCTTAAGAACAAGGTGTCAATGCCAAGGTTAACTTCTGTTAATAAACTGCATTTGAGTGAGGGCAACTAAAGTTGCAAAAGTTGCAAAAGTATTCAACCCCTACCCAGTACCCTTCAACTATCTTCCCACACATCCTCAGTTGCATTCAGGCTGGACTTTAACTGGGCCAACATGTTTTTGTCTAAATCATTCAGTTGGGACTCTGGCCGTATCTTTTAGTGCCGTCATGCTTTGAGATGATGAAGCTTTTACTAGACTTTGCAACACAGATGTCAAACTCTAGGCCTGGGGGGCAAAACTAGTTCGCCTTAGTTTTTGAATGTGGCCCTCTTGACTTTAGAGGGCCACATACATATTCTTCAAAAAACAAGTTCTCTGCTTAATTATAATTTTATCAATCAAAAACCTGTTTTTATTTGCTGAGTGCCAAACTTCATCAATATTATTTAAATATAAGGAGCAGTCATAGATAGATATTTATTAATATTTCACTGTGTTGTTAATGGATTTCACTACACTAATCCACAACTGGCACTTTGAGGACATGATCTTGATACTGCCCAAAATGAAAATGAATTTGTCACCACTGCTTTACAGGTTTTCAAGACTCTACAGTATTTAACTCCATCCATCTTTCCATTTTTATTAATTCAACATTGTGACAGCAAGAAAAATGAAAGAATAAAGAAGAATAAAGTCAAACTTGGTTTCTTTTTATTTGAATTTTTTTTGGCTGCTGCCTCTTTTCTTATTAAAATTGAAAACTTTGCATGCTGTTACCTTTATTTTTATATGAAGTCTACCCTTCTCCACAAATATCTCTAATACTCTATTTGTATCTCATTTTCCTTTCATAAAAAAAAAAAAAAAAATCTGGAAGCTTTAATGGGGATGATTGCCAAGAAGGAGTATTTTCACTGCAGATTTATGGCCAATCAGAAAAACTAAATATGTCACTCACATTCATTAAATATATTGGACAGACTGTGGAACGTCACCATAATTAAGTATATTGGCAATATAAAGACAGACTCCAATGGACATATGCCAACCGCCTGCTTCAATCACAATGTGTGGCAGAGAGGTGATGCTCAGCACTGCTCCCCTCACCATGGACTCCTTCCATGTATTTCAACAAGTAATGTGTAAATTTAGTGATTATGACCATAAAAATATTATTATAAGAAAAAAGCAAAATTATAGAAAACTTAGGTGGACAAATTAATTTTCTTGTTTGCATCTGTTTCACTTCTTATATACATAATTCTCTTGTCAAGTTTATAACCTGTCACTGAATAGTTATACCTGTTCTGAGATTTAATTTTGTTGAAGGCCTTTGGTTGCACGGTATTTTATTTGGGTGAAACAACTCAAAGGGACTGCATATTAATGCATTTAACTGTTTTCATGTGTTTATCTGTAAATATAAAAGTAAATTTTCCTTCCATTGCACAGTTCTGAACTATTTGCAGGGATTTCAAGTAAAATCACAATAAAATAAATTAAAAGTTTATGTTGTGATTTGACAAAAATAAATATACAGTTCTTATGGTATACTTAGCTAAAATTCTACATATTTACATACATTTTATTTTACAGAATTTTGAACTTCTGTGCATCCTGCTAATAATTCCTGTTGTTTTGAGAACACACTAAAACTGCAGGTTTCTAAGATACAACTTGACACAAACTGAAGGACTCTCTGACCTCTAAAAATGGGCAGAACCCGTCACCTCGTGTCTCGACATATTTACCGTACCTGGACACACTAATGCTCCTTTGTAATGTCTCTCTGGTAATTATACTGCCAGGCACCCTGTTGGGGTAATTATACTAAAAACACCCTCATTAGCAACATCAAGATGAAAACTCCCAGAAGCTTAAGCATCAGTCTTTCCATGCTAACACCTTCTTATTGTTAAATTTCTGCTTGCTGCATCACATTGCAGCAGTATTATAACTGCTTTTCAACATGGCTGCACTGAAACCAAGTTATTCTTTGTTATTGTGACTTATATATTTTTTTATCTTGGTGTATTTTGTTTCATGGATGCTCTAATTTTCTCTACTGCCTGGCTTCAGGCTGCACACCACTTTAAATGAAGAATGTTAGCAAAGGCTGAAAGGTTTATGCGAAAACATCAGTAACTCATACTACACACGCACATTTGCTGCTTGTGAAGAAACAGAATTAACGTTTTACATGTCAACACTGTATTTGCTTAATTATTCTTTAATTGACATACTACAGACATATTGCCGAATAAATTTAAATGTCTGCTAAGTTTGCTGGAATCTCTGTAGAGGTATTAGCTGAATGCTGTAGAGAAAAAAGGACAAATAACTAAAATTATGGTAAAGAGTTCTACTTTCACAACACAAAGGGGAATGCTGTTCAACAAATATATCAAACAACAAAATTATGAGTTCTGAGTCCGACACTGTCTGGCAATTTGCTCTCTCTAAATTATTCAGAGGCAAGGCTTTTTTTATGTCAGCAACTGTGTGTTTTCCAGTGACAAAGCTAGCCTCATCTAATAGTTTCACTGTGTCTGCCGTTTTATGACTGACATAGCAATAAGCTGATTGTCCAGATATTTATGCCATCTGCAGCTAGCAGAGATAATTAAAGTATATAAATTAATCAAGTGCAATTAATTAAAGGCTTTATGTTCACAGCAGTACATCTTTGCATGTATAATTTATATTTATTGATTTGTTTGGTTTCATTAGCCCATAAGATAACAGTGCAGATGCATTAGAGAGGAAAATGCACAATTAGCATGCGGTAAGGGCTGCTGGTAATTGATACATCAGCGAGCACTCCCTGCAGATATAAAGCTGTGTAAACTGTCATATGCAGTTACGATCGATGACTGATATTTCGCGCCATATCTCCTGTTTGATTAATGGTGTTTTTGAAAGCAGCCCCCCACTTAATGGGACGCTGATAGGCGTTCAGAATTTACTGTTTAATCAGGGGGAAAAATTTATTGCAGTGCAGAACCTGCACCGTTGCTGGCGGAAATGTATGATTGGTCTCGGTAAGTGCTAAGCTGATGTTATTTGCTCCCGTCAGCAGCCAATATGGCTGAGCATTTAGAGCTTTGTGCTTCCCAGTTGATTTTTCATTGACTGTGCTGCCATCGTTCATCACTGGCTGGTTTCCCTCTGTTCTGCAGGGCTGAGAAGAAGTCAAGCCGTGTGGTCAATAGCAGCGGAGGTGTACTCTGCTTTTCTGGCACTCCATGAAATGCTAACAGTGTTTAAAATGCACTCAAAGCGAAAGACGCATACTTATTATCCTGATGAGGAGAGTACATGCTTATTATAATTTGTAGATAAGAGGAAGTATTTTTTTTAGAAGTTTATAATTTTATTTATTGATCTATTTACTTAATTATTATGTGTTGTTCTTTAATGTTTCCATTTGATGAATTATGGGGCAAAAGTTAGATATGTGTTATGTAATTGTAAATAAACCAAATTATTTATGAAATAATAGGGTTTTAATGCAAATAAGCCATAAAGTGATCAGGTTAACAGAATAAAGAAAAGAAAGAAAAAAAAAAAGATTTAAAAAAACCAACAACCAATCAGCCTGATTACAAAAAAGCAATATATGTCACCAAAGGCAGAACACTGATGTGGCAAACTATAATCTAAATTTTTTAACAATTTATTTTGTATCTGAAAGGACACAATTAATTTTTTTATTGTTTTTTATGAAACAAAGAACTTTATAAACCTGAATAAAATCACACATCCACGTTGTACAGGTCATGCAGATGCATATGTATTCAAATAATGATACAGCATTTGATTCCTTTGCATTTCAAACTAGCATGAACAAATGGATTATTGAAAATATATTCAAAAAATTCCATAACATGCAACCATATGCCCAACGACACAAAATTAACACAAAGATTAGCAATGACTCAACAATACCTTCATGAAGAGGTTCACTCTGCGTCAATGAAGAATGAATTTGTCTACACAGTTTGCAAAACTCTGATCTTCAAATTAAGTTTGTGCTCAATTTGACCAACTGAGAGAACTCTAATTTGATTAAGACTAAAGCATTAAGTATCATAGGTGGGACCAAGTTGTTGTTTTGCAAGCTTCAATTAAGTTTCAAGTTTTTATCTTCAAGTCTTGAGTCCAGACAGATAACTGTCAAGTCAAGTGCTGTGTCTGAAACTTGGAATTTCAAATCCAATCATAAAAGATTATTTATGTCAAATTGTCATAAAACATATGCAAACGAACTTACAAAGAATAAAATAGCACATCTATGTTGTACAGGTCAGTTAAACATAGCTGCACAAATAGTCTTCCTTTAAAATATAAAAGCTGAACTTCATGTTCAGACTTAATGCATAGGCTGCAGTAAACAATCCATTTATTTTCAATATGATTTCCTGACAGATGTATAAAAAAATATATGACCCATCCTCTGATGAAACTGGACCTGGTTCAGGGCTATGATGAGGAGACAGAAAAAACTCTTTTTCCTCAGACGCGATACAGAACTCGCTTTCTCTATCAGATCCTCACACACCGTCTATGAGTAACCTTGAGCTAACAAGCCACATGATATTCTTGATTGCGCTATAAAAATAGCATGACAAAAATAGCATGCATGCTAAAACAAAACTGTGTAATCAACCTAGCGATGAGAACACTTGTAAATAAAATGAAGCTTACTAAAGTTAGCTTTGTCATCATAACAAAAGAAAAGTGTCACCTAGTATCATTCTTCATTGAACTTCAAATGTGAAATTGTTCCATCTCAGGCTGTTATTTTTTTCTTGCATGTTTTGCATGCTGCAGTTTGTTTTTTGCTGAGTTTTCACAGTTTATGTTCCTGAACAAAATAAAATAAATGTATTAATGTGAGCCCTGAACTTCAGTTTACTGAAGGAGATAAACAGAGGCTATAGCTCAGTTTTTATGACAACACAACCTTGATTTTCACTGAAAATTATACAAAATTATCTTTTTCGTTCACTTGTAGAAAAAGTCAGTGTTACATCATCGTCCTCTATTGAGTGGTCTTCTGTGCAGTGGCTTTCCAGTTCTCAATGTTCAGAATGTCACCATGAATGTTTAATTAACGTTGACAGAGAACATTGACCCGTATTAAAGAATTAACAAGAAAAAAATCTAACTTTTTTTAATGCATATTTTAATGTATGCTTTAATGTATATTTGAAACATTATCTGTTAAACTTTTATTAGAAAAATCTAAATGGTGCTATGGGATAGAGGGTGGCCATGTGGTATTTATTCAGTCATGTAATAGTAATAACATAGAAGCAGTGAAGGCAGCATGGTCACTTTTACACAGTGTCAAAGGTATAGGGAAATAATTAAATAATACATAAGATATCTGCAAATATGGCCGTAACAGCGATATTAACATTGATATCAATTTTTTTACACTGGTGCGTCCCTAATAATTGCTCATCTGCAGCTCAGAAAATTAATTTAACCTGGGCAAGAATTACGAGAAATGTGAAAAAATAGTCAATGTATCAATAAAAATAAGAGGGAGAAGTCTCAACATATGCCAGCAATGTGAGTGTTGCACTCTGCCACCCATTTGTTGTGATCAGCACCATATATAGGAAATTTATTTTCCGGTTCGTCTGGTAAGCATCTTGTAAACATCATCAGCAGCGCAGTGGAGCGACTCGCTGGATAAAAACCACCCACTTGGCTGCAGCTTGCAGAGGATGTCACATTAACTGCTACGCATGTTGTATTCTATGCATAGAAGCAGTCAATTTAAGAATGCCTGAAAATTATCAAAGCCAGGGCATTTTCATCAAACAAAGACTTCTGAATGCCCCAAACAGATCATGTAAAGTACCTTAAAATAGATGAAAAAATTCAACAGATAGTACTGCTTTTGTAAGATGGTGCAGTGTAGATTCACTTTAGATTACTAATAATTTAGTTTTTATTCTTTTTTCCCCCGTTAAACCTTTGGTAATCTTCAGGGGCTGTTTTAGTCATTTGAACTGTTTGTTGCTTCTGACGTATTTTGAGGATGCAGTCACTACATGTTGATAATTCATGTGGCTGTTGCAATTTAATTACTCTTAATAGGATGTGGGGTATATGGACACCACATGTTACTGGCCAGGAACAGCTTCTGTGCAGTATTCATGAAAAGTGAGTGGAGGAGGCCATGTAAAATTAACCAGGGTGCTGCCTACTATATATGCTCTTGCATATACTTCTGAAACAATGAGTTTCAGGAACTGCTTTCTCCAGGTGGGTGCCAGATCCACATACATTGCTGCCCTCTGTCTGAAACAATTTCCTCCCTTTATGTCAATGTAAATACCTATAGCAACACCGCCTCCTGTTTAGGGGTGAATGTGTGCTATATCAGAGGAAGAAGTTATTTGGCCTCAGGTGATGTGCTTTAAATCAGGACCTACACCTGTTATTTGCTTCCTCTTCCCACCCTTATGTTGTTTTCTGAGTTACATCAGTGGAGAAAATATTCAATCTTTTCCTTGGTTTGAATTGAGGAGTCTTGCACACATGGTTGTGGCAGCATTTGGAGCAGGATGATGGAGGAAAACAGCAAATAATGCAAAAGTAAGAAACTGAAAGAGAAACCTTTTGATCTCCCCTTTCCCCCATCCTGAAGCAGTACTGAGATTTAATAGCTGGATGTTTTTGTTCCTCTCATGTGTTCCTTAGATTTTGCTGTTATAGCTGGCAGAGAGTTTGACCCTGACAGTTTAACCTTATTGGCACCTTTGTTCAGTTGTCTGGCTGCATGTTTAAGATTGTTGAAAATATCCTTTTCAATAGTCAGTGACAAAATCTTTTTATTACCATAAATAAATTCTTATAACAACTGCTGACAAATAAGCTCCAAGAGTTTGAGGTTGATCTCAAATTCAAGTTGATATCAATGTCAGCTTGACTTTGATACTTTGAAGCTGACTCTTATAGGGACTCTCCAAAACATTAAAATTACTTCCAATCAGAAGAAAATTTTGACAAAATTAAATACTATTTTAAATCTGGCAGTTAGATTAGTCTCAAAAGATCTTGGTACCAGGGTTTCCCTCAGTGTATAATAAGCCTGGCAGGCCACCAGGCTTTTCTTGTACCCTCTCCAGGACAGGGATTATTGGCTTTTTAAAGACTTTATAGTGGATGTTTAGGTATTTATAATTTTTTCAACTAACACATAATTACCTTGTGATATTTTAAAATTCCCTGTCAACTTTAAATGTTTTTCAACGATAAAACAGAAGGCCGCTGGATGACTGTCCAAGCTTGCCTACCGCCAGGCTTTGCAAGGTTTGTGGGGGAACCCTGCTGACGTACCCAGGCAGCCTGGATACGTTGTTCTGCAAACTGTGAGATAAACCGCTTGACCTTCTGTGCTAGCCCTACCCTGAAGTTGAGCTGAGATGCTTGTTTCTCAGCTGGCTGGTTGACCCACCTGATAGTAAGACCATATTGACATGGACAGATCGCCACAACCTTAAAGCCATAACAGGCTATCTGATTTCCTACTGAGAAATCCCCAGAGAGTGATAGGTTCCATTTTTTTTTTTTAACTTGTGTATAAGGAAACTGAAGGGCCCGACAGGGAGGTCAAATCAATCTCTGCTATTTATTACACAGAAATGTGACACTCCATCCTAAATGCTCCCATCCCAAGTGATTTAGCATCTTGTCTGCGCTGTCTGCTGAGCGTGCGTACTGCTGTGTGTATTTCTGCGTGCCAGTGGAGTGAGGATCTCTGCGTTTTACGACCGTTGTGCCAAACTGTCTTCTTTCTCCGACTCGTCTCTTGTAAACAAAGATAGCTTAATATGCTCTTTGGAGACAGTTTTATGTAAAGCTTTTAGCCCTGGTGTATGTATCATATTTACTGTAAGTACACTTCAAACACAAGAGCGGCTTAATGCAACGCAAATGAGTAAGGATTGCAGGGTCAACTCTTGAACACAGCGGCTAAATATGATCAGTGTCTCATTCTTTGATGCTCATTCAGGTTTTGGCTGTATTAAGTTGTCTAAACTGTGCAGGATACTAGGACAGCAGTCCCATTTCAGCAGGAATTAGAGCTCTGTTTACTGCGTGACAATGTGATATTGTGTGGTTCATGCTGTCTTAATTGGAAACAGCCTCAACCCTCAAAAAGGTGCATGAGACCCCTGGTTTGGTGAGGCATTCCCAATGCTCCCCTTTCCCACCACTCTTCCTCTCAACTGCCTCCTTTTTGCCTGTGAAGCACAGCACAACTCCCTGAAGCATTTCCTTAATCCTCCAGAAGATCATGCTCTCCCACTAAATATGGTACCTGTGGACAAACAATGGATTTTTCCATAATAATAAGCTGAAGATTTCATTATGACTGGCTAATGGATGGGCAGGTCTGGGTCTAAGCATACACTCAGAGAAGCTTCCTTTTGATCAGCAGCACAGGGTTAATCCATGGTAAGAAATAATGGAGACTTGGAGAGAGAAGAGGGGGAGAAAAGTATTGAGCTGGGCTGAATTTACAGCTGAGAGGGCTCAGTAAAAGGATGATTTTTAGAGCCTCTTGCTGCGTATTGAAGGGAAGACTGTCTGACAAGTCATCAATGAGCCCTGGCGCTGTACTAAACTAATGAAAGCTGCATTTGATCTTCTGCAAAGAGATTCAATACTTCTCCTGCTATTATTTAAGTCCTCAGCTCTTCCAAACCTGTTTTCAGATCCACAAAATCAGTAAATTGCACAGGGAAGTAAACTGTGTTTGTAAGTATTGGACTGGGAGGAAATATTCAAACTGCTTCTAATGTATCCCTGTTGATTGCACCATATACTTCCTTATTTGTTCAAATCTTCTCAACCTGGTTGGGCAGAAACATTTTACGTTGGGTCATTTGGATTCAAATGTTAGGCACACGGACAGGTTTGATATACACTCAGCCGTTATCGCCTTTCTTTTTATTTCCTTTGGTCATCTTGTGTGGTCTACTGTCTTTGGTTTGCTTTTGCTCTTGAATATGAACCAGTGTTTAACAGTCTAACAGCACTTGAAGCGTTTAATGTGTTTTGACCTTGTCTCTGCTCGGCTTTCCAACAAGTCCAGCTCTTCTTCCCAGATGTCTGCGTCTTATCTCCTGTTCACACATTTAACAAAAACTCTAAAATCTGTTGCCAGCCATATTATTTTCTCATCGAAGCCAAATCAAAATAAAGCCTGGCTGTGGAATTTATATTAATGCCCAAATGTTACAGGCCCACCCCAGCTGCACTTGAGAGTCGAAGCTGGATGAAAGATTTGGTCTGAGCTTGTGCCAAGGAACAGGGCATGCGTCATCTGCTAACATCAATGATGGGGCTGGACCGCAAGGAAAACAACCCATCCTTGCACTTGAACTGCTGTGATTCAAGGTTATGTTAACTGAAACATGTTGAAGCAATAATATAAACACTGTGATAAACCAGCAGTTTGGTAGATTTCAGTAATAAATCTGGCCAGAGGGGGCCTGACTGAAATTTGTGACAACATCAAGTGGTTGTAACTGTTAAAGTCTCCCATTATGCAGCTGTTCAGCTTCACAGTTCATTGCCGCAGCTTTAAAGGTATTATTTGCAGGTTTTATCTTTGCTTAAAAATAAATTACAAATGCATGCTCTAAATAAAAAGCTTTGGGTTACATGCGGTGCTGTGAAAATTATTAACCTTTTACAAATTCATTACCTTTTGCCTCTTTTTGTCACACCTAAAAGCTTCACATTTAATTAAACTCTGATAAGAAAGTCTGAGTTAATGCAAAATGCAGTTTTCAAATAATGATTGGCTGCCTTAGAACACAGGTTGTTGGTCCTCAACAAGGGTTCGATTCCTGACTTTGAGATCTTTTCTGCATGTCTGAACAAACTGGTGGAAACAGAACCTTTTTTCAGGGAGAAGTGTTAAAAGAGGGGAGGGCAGCTGAATGGGATAGGCCTGCTAATCCTCACATATATATTCCCCTAATTAATCCTGATTACTACATTTTAATCAGCCTGCTAAAGCTGCCCTGGAATAAAGTGACACTTCCTAATGAATTAAATCTACAGTTACCAGTTGGTGCTCTCTTTTTTGTGACTGATTTCTGTTTAGTGTCGCGTGTCAGTTTCGTGTGGAGGCTTCCACTGTTCCAGCAGCAGCATGTGGTCTCACTCTACAGCAGCGAACTGCTAAATGCCTGGGTCACACCTGCGGCCCTTTATAGGGTCCGCAAGTCACTTCACTGTTAAATATCCAAGATTTAGAATTTTACAGCGCTTTAAAAAGTGTTTATGCACATTTTGTGCAAAAGTTCACAAATGTCCAGTACACAAAATTCTATGCATTTTATTGGGATTTCAAGTCAGTAAACATAAAGTAAGACATGATTGTCTTTTCTTTGATATTTTGATCAATAAAAATGCAAGTAAAGCCTGTGATTCTGTCTCACTGAGTAAATCATTTCCCACCAGATTGTCAAAAGACAAAAAATCTTTGCCCATTTTTAGTAAATAACCTCAGTCAGTTGAATTTAGGTTGTACTTTGACTGGGCCAATTTAATACATTGGATAGATCTTTCATTGTAGCTCTGCCTGTTTAAGAGCCGCCGTTTAACTAGAAAAACAACCTCCAAGTTATTTGTTTGGGTTAGTTTTCCAGTCAGCTCTTACAGCTTAACTGTTCCTGCTGAAGAAAAAACACAGCATGATACTCCTACACACCTGCACAGTGGGGTGGTGTATTTAATGTGTAGTTAGTTTTCCACAACTTTTTGCATTTAGGCTAAAAAATCTGGCATGAACATTTCCCTTTGCTCTATAGTAACATTTACATTGGGCAGTCTATGTCTTTCTTTCAACCATAGCTTTTTTTCCATACCTTTCTTCCAGGTTTATGGAGTGCATGACTTAGCTGTCCTGTCAAAACCTGAGTTCCTGAGGAGCTACATCTATGCAGCACCTCAAGACCTGATGCTTTTTCTCTGACCTGTTTAATATGTTTCTGGATCTTTGCGATTCTATTTGTTTACTAATTTTCTCTAAAACTCCTTAGAGCCTCTCACAGAACACTGTCTAAATGGAAAATATTTATTTTCCAGGGACATAGTGTCATTTTGTAGCGCTGTGTAACTATTACCTTCAAATGTTATAAAATGCTGTATATATGAAATATAGCAATTCAAATTTGGCTTCACAATTTATTAGATTAATATAGAAAAAAGTCAAATTTACGTAATACCTGCCCTTTAAACAAGGACTAAACTACGCATAAGTGGAGTCATCTGACCAGTTAGTTGATTTGTGAAGACAATTAGATGCACAAATTTTTAGGAGTATCAACTTAAAGGCTCACTAAAAATCCATTGATTTTAAAAAATCCCTATAAATGCTTAGAGATGTGTGAAAAATGTGTGACAAAAAATTAAACCTCAGCAGACATTGTATATTTAAATTTAATTAGGTTTTTTTCAAAATAATGAATGCTTTTTGAATGTACTGAATGGAAACTTGTATTTACTCAAATCCCCAGGCTATCTTTGAACTTCAATCAAATTTTTCTTAATTCTTGAAAGCAGTGATCAACTGCAACCCCCGTTGTCAGTCAAATGTCCAATTCAATGCTGTGGTGTTTTTAGCTGCAGAAAAAAATAAACAGATAGGTGACCCTGCTTTTTCTTCCGGGTCAGTAGCTCCCGGTGGCCAAGTGGTTTGAGACCATAGCCGTAATGAAGTCTGTCCCCCTGCGGTCGGGCCCTCTGCCTCCCTCATTTGAGTGGTCCATCCCTGGAAGATGGGATCCTGTGAAGCAGTGATTGTTTCCACAATTAGGTGAGCAGAGTAGAGCGGGAGTGCTCGTGGATCCCTCCTGCAGATTCGCTCCCTCAACTCAACCTGGCCTGAAAAACAATAGCTAGCTGTCGCCCGTCGGCTGATGTGCCTTTGATCAGCCAAATGAAGGCTGCTGGCATTTCTTATGGAGTGGAGATTGCTTATCGATCTATATCAAAATATTCATGCTAATCCCGGGCAGTGGGAGACTATTTTCAAGCTGGGTTAGCAATCAGAGCTGCCGTTCTGTCTGGAGCAATTCGCTGAGCTGGGAAGTCTAATCAGCTCAGGGTCCTGCAGTCAAATGCACTTTGCTGTTTAAATTTGGACCCCTGACATTGATGGAGGAGTCCAGAGAAAGGTGTTGACAAACCAAATTGTTTGTTCCAGCACTATTTTGCTAGAGATCAAGTCCAGAGTAATGCGCAGTGAATTTGTTCATTACTAGCTGAGGTTGGAGAAGAAAAGGCTGAGATTTCACCCTCACTCCAGCGGAGAAGGCTGCTACTTCAGACTTGTAGGGGAGGGCTTGATCATGGTGCTTCTGAGCACGTGCATGTGAATGGTAGATGGGACGTATGATGTGGACAGATTAGAGGAAGGACTTTTGTGTGTGGTGGAGTTGGAGAGACTGTTGAATTTTGGAATTATGCACGTGATTCTTCATTTTTCCATTTTATGCCATTTCCTTAAATATCACAGTGTAGCAACTGCACAACATATTTATTTGGTTAATAGAAAAAAGACATTCTGAAAGGTTTGGTAAGCATTCATGAATGTAGCCCTCTTGAGCAGGTACCTTCTAGAGCCACCATTCGCTTCACGTCCGCTGTGGCATCTCTTATCCAGCTTTGCACCTCTAGGGAAGCCTCTACAGGTTTTCTCCAAGCATCAGAGTATAATTGGCTCCGTCTGGGTTTTCATCCACTATAGCTACCCTGATCATGCTGGAGAAAAAACATCCCCACAGCATAACACTGCCACTACCATGTTTTACAATATTACTATCCCTTAACACAGTTGTTAAGGGATAGTAACAGCTATCCCTTAACAATTGTGTTAAGGGATAGTTAACACTTGTTAACTATTCCTTAACACTTGTTAACTATCCCTTAACACAGTTAAGATAGTTAACACTTGTTAACTATCCCTTAAACTATCCCTTAAAAAGAAAAAAAAAACAACTGAATCCCGTAATTTTAAGTTTGAACCAGCAACGATTTCCACCTGCTCTTCAAACAATGTCATCACATTGTGTACTTCTGTGTCCATTCTTTTGCCATTTCTATATATTTCTGACAATCTGTTTTGTAGATTCGTGCGATCTCTGGAACTAGTGGGTCGTCGGGGTTTGGGTCACATAGGAGTGAGAAAATGGAGAGAAGAAGTTTAGAAATAGTAAGTACTGGAGACCACTGTGATCTGAGAATATCCAGACAGATACTGCCGTCACTGTTAATATTTGGGTGGTAAATTCACAAGAATTTACCACAACAAGAATTGTTGTACAATATGTGCAATATGTTCTCTATAGCACAAGGGCACAATAACTGGTGAGGGATATTTACATTTCTACCAAAGTTACATTTGCAGAAATGTAACTTTCTGCATGTAGGTCAGAAAGTTACAGTTTGGTCTCATTTGATCAAAGAATCTGCTTTACTAATTTCGCAATCTGTGAATGCAACTCGCTTTAGTTTTATTTAAATTGCCAGACTAAAATCTTACCACGTAGCTTTTTTATTTATTCATTTATTTAAAAAAGACGTATCATTTTCGTTCTACTTTAGTTGTCCATTGCTTTATATTGGTGTATCACAGAAAATTCTGGTGATAAACATTGAAGATTGTGTTCAAACAGAGGGTATAATATGAAACTGACTTTTTGAACTTTACATCAAGTATATTACGAGCATCAGCAGCAGCATTAGTAAAAATCTGGTGGAAATCTGCAAATCCACCAAATTTTGGTGGATTTCTCATAGAAACTATTTCTCATTCCAATGCTTCTAAGATTGATTGTTAATGGGAGAATGAGAAGCAATGTTGTGATAATGTGATGAACATGGAGTGTCTTAGAATAAGAGCTTCTTAAAGAGACAGAGACCAATTTCAAGGCATCATAATGTGAAGTCACATTCCTTTTGGATTGAAGTTGATAGACATAAGTTTTAATATAAGGTAACATAGTTACTTCATTGTGCCATAAGATAGTATGAGCACTGTCCCTTTAAACCATGACAAAAACTGAAAAAGTTCAAGTTGCATGAATGGCATAAAGAAAAGAAAAAAAGAAAAAAATCTGAATAAGAGCACTTCTCCATTACAAATAAAGCAAAACAAAAAGTCAGGGTTTACCTAAACGACTTCAATGTGCACTTTTTTCTTGATCACAAATGATTTTTTTCTTTCTGCCTCTGGCTAAAGCTCCTCCTCCCATCCTGTGACGCAGGACATCCTAAATCTGTCTCAGCCTGTTAATACTGTCATGCAACAATTGTGCAAAGAAATCTGAGAAGAAAAAGCATTGCCAGAATGGAGAGATTATCCTGCTGGAGGGTTGAAGGGCTAATGTCTTGCCATATGGCCCAGATTGTAATGTGCAGTGTCCTGCTTCAGGGTCAATCATACATCAAGTATTAGTGTCAGGTGGGGATTAATGCTTAATGTTTCCTCACCTCCAACATACAGTAGTGCAGCACACTCCACCTGGCATAATGGATTTCCCGTCAGCCAAGATATAAAACTGGAGTTTTGTCGAGGAAATAAAAGAACAATAAAATATATGTAACATATATATTCATAGCTAGTAATTGTTATGCACTTTTTTTTTTGGTAAAAGCAAAACAATCACCTCTTTCATCTGTTTTGCTGCTTGTTTGGAAACATATTTCTGCTGGCTGTTGCTGCATAAACTACTGATTAGTGAGATTATTGCTATTGTTGGCTGATGCCGAGTCGTACGTTTTCACAGAGCGTGATTTACGCCACACTTAGGCTTGCGGGCGCTACAGCCAGAGTGGTTTCTCTGTGCATAATAAAGATTTATTTTTCTCAGTTTCCGTGCTGATATTTAGCTCATATCGGTCGTTATCATTCATCCAATAGAATGTGCTCACACTCAGGCCAAAGAAAAGCTGTAATTTGATGCAAAGTGGAGTGGATGTAAACTGGGACTGCACAATCTTATATTATTTGATTATTGCTGCCGTTAAAAGGATCTTTGCTTCGCTTTAACACTTCTCTGGACACCTCTTTCTGGAGATAATAATTTCAATGGATTTGGCAGTTGCCCTATTAGTGGCCTTCTACTGTTTGTCACCTGGCAAAGCGTTAAGCCAAGTCCTGGCTAAGGAATTAACCTGAATCACTATATAAGTAATTACCCTCATAATCCCTTTTTGACTGATTAGAATTGATGGGTTGTTTCTCAATTGACATGCACGCCTGTCATTATGAATCCTCTCCAAACAAAGTGGCAAACGCAAATGTCAGAGGAGAGGGTTGGCGTAGGGTGGGGGCAAAACGCATTGTGTATTGTAACCTTGAAAAATGTGTTGATGGAGATGAGGGTGTGACATGGCAAGGTGAGGTGTTTCTGCGTGTATGCGTGTGTGTGTGAGGTTCACATATGTCAGATGGCAGGATGTGAGGTGCAGGTGTCGCTAGGCTTTGGAGCTGCTTGTCACCTTGTGAATAAACAGCAGTTGTTCATCGGGGTAAGGCGGGACTGATTCATGTGAGACGGGCGGATCATGGCAGATGGATGTACTTTTTCATATGTGTAAATAGTCGCAGCTAGCTATTAACATTCCTCTGTGCAGATGGCAAACTGTAATAAAGTACAGGCGATAAAACAAGGCTGCTCGTCTATGGCTGATGCCCAGCCGATGTTTGTTCATTTTTACATACAGTGCAATATGTTCTCTATAGCACAAGGGCACAATAACTAGTGGGGGATATTTAGAAGTGCCTGTTGTTCCTGAATAGTAAACAGTTTTAATGTCACACTAAAAAGCCATTTGATCTGTTTTGATTTCACATGGCAGAACTTGAAAAACTTATGATTGTATGCTAGCTCATATTCAATCCAGTGAAACACTTTTATTTGGGCACATCTCGGTAAATTTAAATATCAGTAAAGAAATCATTTATTTCAATAATTTAATTAGGTGAAAGTGATAAAAAAAAATATATTTTTTATAAATATAGCTGTGTATTTCAAGCATTTATTTATTTATTTGTTATTATTACAGCTGAGAAATAAAGAGAACCCAGATTAAGTTTCAGAATTGTGAAGTAAATTACTTTCTGCCTAAAACAACAATTTCTTAGACATTAATAATAATACAAAACTTAAAGTAGTCATTGATAGTTCACAAATGTTAAATCACTGAACAGTATGTGCACACTGAACAATTTTTATTTTATTTTGGCACAATGGTTAATAGATGTTGACACTGTTGACCCGGTCAGGACAATAAATCAATAACAATATACATGGCAGTAGACAATTGACCAATATCAATAGAAAATACATCTTATAGCATGTTCAGTAATTTCACTGAACTCAGATCCATTAACACACAGAAATGTGGGGGAAGTCAGGAGAGGAAAGGCTTTTAGATGCTCAACCTCTCAAGGCCAGCTTATGTTGGTGGCATCAATTAACCCACTCATGCTTTGGTTACCCAGCAACAACCTATTGAGTAATTTGCACAGCAGTCCCAAGTTTCACCACTTATGTGTCTCATAACTGCTAAAAAATAAAAAAAAACAACAGTGAAGTGAAAGGAGAAAATGAGTGCAACAACTCTAGAGGAATTTGAGGATAAAAAAGGAAAGGTCACGTCAACAATGTGGAAGTATTTCAGATATTGAAAACAAAAAAAAAACTAATTAATAATTATCAATACCAGATTATACAAAATGCTAATATAATGATACATTTTTCAGCCATGTTTCCCAGCTAATCAGGAGCCAAAGCCTGCTGGAAAATATAATGATCTTTTTTGTAAATGTTGTCAGAGGAGAGGGCATTCATGAATCATAAGCTCAACATGATTCTGTACTGCTGTCAGTTCAAAGAATGCCATTGTCTTCAAAACTACTGCAGTGGCAGAGTTGGTGTAGCGGTCTGAGGAGACTTATAATCTGCATCAAATGCTTCAGACTTAAATTTTTTAGCTCACATTTTTTTTCTTCTTTATTTTGACAATTGCCTATAATTGCCTATACCCCACTAAACCATCCTTCAGTCAATTCAACCTTTAAATGTGGCTTGCCATTTTACAAGTCTGCCCAGCCTCACCACATGCATCAAATCAACTTTTCTATTCTCAACTACTAAGGTGCACATAGCAGGATAGTCATATGATGATATTTGGCTTATGGTTGTAATGTAGACTGTGCAGCAACAGGAGTAGGTACATCCTGGATCAGGGGAGTACGCTGATGTCAGAGCAACCTCGGTCCACAGCTGGTTCCCCTCCAACGACATGATCGGCTACTTCCTGACTCAAGAGTCCTAGAGGAAGAGAAAAACAAAGGCAGCAAATGAAAGCAGCAGAGCCAGATGTGTAAAAAGATGAGAATTTTGGGGGAGGAAGAGGACAGAGAAATGCTGGGGAAGATGTGTGGGCACAAGTCCTCTGCATGCACCACGTCCACTCCGATGTGTGTGTTTGTGGCGGGCGAGCGTGTGTCCGCCAAGCCGTGGGTCTGTCTGCTGCTGGTTGTGGCAGCCAGCTGTCAGGGGGAGCTCAGAGGAGGGGACAGGGGAGACCAGGTGAAAGCAGGGCCAGCGGCAGACAAGGACTGGAGCCAGGGCTCGCTCACTCTAAATGAATGGTGACAAGAGCGCGAGAGCCATTGATCCACTGGTCAAAGCACCCCTAAGGCTGCAACCTAATGTGCTGAAAAAAAGAAACATCAGCCCCAGTTGGGGCTTTGGGAGAGAGACAATCCTCATCGGATGAAACACACCTTACACACAACACAGAGGGGATCAATACAAAGCTGATGGACATGGTTATTTAATACATTTGCATCCATTATAGACTAAAGTCAAATAAGAAAATATATAAATGTGTTTTTACAAATAAAAATAAAAAATGTTACAGTGTAAAAAATTGTTTTCTGCTTTTCCACTTTTGCATAACAGCAACACAATAGCTTTATCTCCTTACAGATTAGTCAAAATAAATGAAATGTATTACAGCCATTTTGGTGAGGAATCAGTCCGCCTGTTGAAGTTAAAATCTTTGAAATGTAATTGTTCATCATTTTGGAGCATTTGGGATGTAATGTAACACATACTACTGCCACATCCTTTGTTTTCCCAAAGTCTTCTGAAGCCAAGGGAAACCAAGTGGACACTTTCAAGCTCACTGATAAATTCCTACGATCTGTCATAAAACATGGCAGAGCGCAGTGACGATAGTTGATGGTGACAGCTGCGCTTCATTACACAAAAAATAGTTAAACCCTTATAACTCCTACTTTTTCATGTAAACACTTTTCCCCGAACAGTCTGGAAAGTCTAAATATTTCACATAGAATGCAAAGTAGGATGTAATATAGGACACTCTGCAAAGCAGCTTGTGAGCATAAAAAAATGCATTAACCTAGCTCTGATCAGGGCAGCTACCAACTCTCTGCTATATTGGGGCTAATTACCTGAGCTGCTCCACCTGGCTCTGCACTATTCATTTGTCATGACAAGAAATAAAATTACATGAATATAAAGCATTTCATACAATTAGTTCTCTGGTCGAGCAATTGAAAATTCATCAGTTGTTCCCTTATTATTTAGCTCATTCCCAGTTGCTGTGATTTGGGTTCTGCTCGGCGCTGGGACACTTGATTGGGCGGTGTAACTAGAGCCAGGTGGTGAAGCAAAGAAGAGGGCCCTCTGAAGGTGCAGCGCCAGCTGATTGATTGGTGATAGGAGCTGAGGGAGATGATTGATTGATTGAGGTTGGTTAGGTGACAAACAATGCAGCGCCTAGCCTATCAAGGTGCAGCCCTGTCAGTGGCAATAAGCCCTGATTGCCTCTCTTTGCTGGACTCCCCTCCTGATTCCCCCGCCCCCGTCCTCCCTGTCCACCTCCTCATCGACTCCTTCAGGAGTAGACGTATTCATTGTTGAGTTTGTTCTGCCGGTGCACAGACATAACACGCAAGTTTATTTTCATTTATACAAAATTATTTAGAGTAAATGAAAGTTGATAGAATACATTAAAAATTATGATGTTGGAATGTAACATCTGCAATCAACAATGTGTTCAGTTCTGATTCAACAGAGAATGAACTGGTCACTGATGATCTTAGGGTCTATGTAGTTTACATCTGACTTTTTTTTTTAATTCAGCAGCTCATAGACATATTAATTTTAGCATAAGCAGCTATTTAAACACTGCTGTCATATCCAATATCCTGGTGTTAGTCAGTTGACTATCAGGATTTAGGATTAACTTTTTGATTTATTTCACAGATCAAGTTTTTTTTTTTTTTTTTAACAGAAGTATGAATACACTTTTAGAAAATCCTAACTTATCTAACTCAATCCTAACCTGAATTAAAAGCATGCACTAGTTTCTGTGATTTGTTTATTCTAGCAATGTTGTGGAATGATCGCAGGCCAAGTTTCTGACGCCACAAACGATTCTTTAGCTCACTGGTATTTCTAACCTCATTGAGCCTATTTGAGTCCTTATTCTAATCGTGCATTTTTGGGACCAATAACAATAACTTATGACTTATAAGTTATGAGCTAATGTGGAGACACTAAATCTGTGACGGAAATCAGCGGCAAAGAACTGTGGTCATGTGATGACATACATGTATAAAGTTATGTGTTATTGGCAACTTTCTTGCAAGAGATACTGCTGGACTTTGACCGTGTTGATTTTTCTAAATTCAACAAAGTAGTACTGGTCTGCAGAAGAAGATCTGACCAATATTTAAACAAAAATATCAGCTGTGTTAAATGTACCACTGAGATCCAGTAAAACAGATGTTTTAAATGCTGTGTTAAGATTTAAGACCTTTAAAACCTTTACCAAGAACAGTTGCATTGTTGAAATCCTGAGCGGAAAGCGTTAAAGAGCTTATTAAACGTGTCAAACATATCTGAACATTACCGGTATTCAAGAGTGTCACAATAAGATTAGCATGTTGTTTCCCTTCTACAAATGTTCTGTTAGCATTTGTAGACACCTCTGCCTTTCAGAGACACAGACCTGCAAATGTATGTGTGCACATGCCTGTGCCTGTTTCCACCATGTGTGCAGCTCTGTGAGTGATCCTCTGTTTCATTGGAGAAAATATCACAAGTAGGCAATGGCTATGAGAACCCCCACCTCCCTGCATATTACTTCCATTAATGTCGATTTTGAAAAATTAGTTTCCAGGATATGAGTGCAAGATTGCAGAGATTATCAAGATGAACTTCAAATACTTCCCAGATTCAGTCAGAACACCACAAAGCATGTCTGAACTGGTGATTGTTTCAGGGCATCAATCAGGTGCTGTTTTACATTGGCTGAGGAGAATTACTGGTGATGCGGTTTCCCTTTTTATTTTTATTCTTCCTATAATAAATACATGGCTCAGTCATACCATTTTACATAATTTATCCAATAATATTAATTTACACCATAATTTCATTAAGACTTTCACAGCAACCTTTGTTTCTGCTTTAACTAATTCAAGATTTCAACTTTGCTTCCTCCGTGTCTGACAGACTGCCCTGGAGCTCTTCCGCTCAATGTGGGCGGCCTGGCAACTCTGCTTTGCACGCTTGCTTCATGTCCCACACATTTCCTATCTTGTGGGCATCACAAGCATTTTGCTTTAATTGCAAAACGTTCTCCGAATGAGTGCAGCTTATTTGTATGTTTGCTTGCCTCCCTGCCTGAGCTATTGGTAATCTATTCTCCCCCTCTTAGCAGGAAGAAACACAGGCAACCAGTGTCTGAATTCATTGAGCTGTCAACACAGTTAGAGCATTACCATGCTGGGTTTGATGTGGAGACAAACTTAGCTGTCTCTTTCTTATTGCAAACTCTAGACTTAAATTGTACTAACTGTTTCTTTCATTACATTTTTGTACAAGGAATGTAAAAAATGCATTTTGCTTAAATTAAAAACCTCTCGCACTCTTGATCATAGCCATGCGACGTACTCTATTTATTTGCAGCAATGTTATGGAGAGATTAGAACTTCTTATCCTCAGGAGGAAAATACATGGATAATCTTTGAGGAGATCAGGTTTGCAAAAAGCAGATTTTGTTGATAATCCATCTCAAAATAACAGGTCTATGGTTCAACAGCTCTAATTGAGATTGTCTGTCATTTATTTTATTGTTATGGCTTTCCGTTCTTTAGTGCAAAAACTGAAATTTCATCCAAAATGGAGGTGTAAGTGCTGCATGAAAGCCTCACTCATCAAAGTGAGCAGATAACACTGTTTTTGATAAACATTACTATGAAGGGAGCCTGATCATAGTTGTTTTTCTGAGATAAAAAAGAAAACAAGCAAAAATACATCCTTGAATGTGTACTGAGTTCAAGGAGCAATGATATAATATTTGTGACATAAACAGATCTGAAGCATTCAATCTTTTAAGTTCCTGTATCTTATCTTTTAAAGATAATAAATGTTTATGAGTCCTTCCAGTTTCTTTAAAAATACACTTAAGGGAATGGGGGCAGCATATAGAAAATATGCACGCGCACATGAAGCTCAGCAATCGTAACCTTGGTGTCAACACATTTTTCGTTCTATTTGCAGCAAGAAAATATAAGTTGGTTTATTCAGGACTGTTGCCAAAAGATAAATGCATTGGATACAAAGCTTCACAAAAGTATTTACACCCCGAAAACGTATTCTTGGTCCTTTTGTCACATTGCTGTCACAGATATGTTGTAGATAGACAACAGGGTGGTGCATGATTGTAAAGCAGAAGGGAAATTATACATGCTTTTGCATGTTCCTTTATTTATCCCCCCAACTATCGTCTAGCTCCACTGTCCTTACTGATGAAACTCCCACAGCATGATACTGCCACCCCCATGACTAACATGGCAGTATTATACAGTTAGGGCCATCTCCTCTGTCTTAGTTTTCCATCAGTTCTGCATGTAAGTCAAAGTTCTGGCTAGAAGACTTTGAATGTGTTTGGTATGTCCCCTACAAGGTAGCTGGTTCTGGCTGTTTTCAGAAAAACAAAAACATGGCTCTTTTTTCCAATTGTCCAAAACTGTAAATTTTTGGGCTGCACAACTTAAAATGCCCTGATTCTGAGCTGAACTGAGAACCTCTGTAGCTCCTCCAGCATCAGCATGAAGCACTTGGCTGGCCAGTCACTTTGTCTAACAAACCTCCGAGGTGTTTTCAGAATCGTTGCAAATATACTAAATTCTTAAAGCAGCTGGTTGCACTGGACTTTTATTAGGTGTATCGGAGTAAAATGAGCTAAATATGAATGCGCACTACACTTATGATTATTTGAAAACAGTATTAAAAACACTTCCCTTTTCCCTCTGTTTCCCAGTTATACCATTTGTTTTGTTTGTCTATCACAAAGAACCTCAGTAATAACATTAGGTTTTGTGGCAATTTTGTGTTAAATGTAAAAAGGTTTAATGACAAATTCTTTCAATCCTGATTGATTATATTCACATCAAATTAACATGTTTGTTGCTCAGTTAAACTAAAAAGGCTTAAAATCAACAGCAAATACATGCAGCAGAAAACTGAAAAAAGCTTCTACATCCTGGTCAAAAGCCAGCACACACTCCCAGTTAATAATCGACATCTAGACTAACGGCATGTTTGCTTAAGATGTTGAAAATATACTTTCCATATTCACATTTCTGAGAAGCGGATTCATACACACACATGCTCCGGCAGCCCCAGTGATATACAACCAGAATGCTGAGTAATCTAGTAATGCTTGAACCTCTTTAACCTCTCGCACTTGCACTTGCTCCCTGTGTCACAATTAAGCAGGAACTCAAGCAGAGCATGGCAGTATTATAGATCACATAAAGAGAATATTGTCATTAGATTAATATCACTGCTTGCTGGAGTCCTGACATAGTGCCAACACAGACAAGTGTGAAATATGCTTATTGAGTTCATAATTATGACATCTATAACCTCCATGATAACTCTTAGCGCAATACTAGCTGAGAAAATAACAGGTTTTAGCACTGTATGTGTTAAAGCCATGAAAGCCTGTTTAATTGAAATATGACATAGGAGTAATGACGATTAAATTAAACCCAGAGATAATCGTCTGACACAAAGATAATTGAACTAAAATCCTCGGGCGATGAAGAATAGCTCAGCGAGGAGAAAGAAATAATCTAGCCTTGTGCTGGAGAGAAATAAGATTATTTCTATGTGATTGGGGGTGGACATAGAAATTCAGCATTCTGATTAAAGTGTGATTAATGAAAGGAGTAATCCACAATTTGAGTGGAATCAGAATGGCATGTGTCCACTTTATGTAATTTACTTTTCTGTCTCCTCAAGGAGACATTGTGCTAGGAGTGCGAGTGTTTGTTTTTGTTCCTGTCCTCTGAGATCTCTCACCCGTCCTCGCAGGATGACTTGATGACTGATCCGATTGCAGTGGGAAGAGAGGCTGGCAAAATGTTTTCGTCTTTCTTCCCCACTTAAAATAGCACAGGGGAGCTCTTGTGCGTTTCCTAACATATGGCCCCATGTTAGTGCTTGGGCCGGTTCAAAAGGGATTAAAGCCTGCGGGTCGAAGTGTCTCCGTGTCAGCAGTGGCGCCCTGCTGAATTTCCAAGCCTCTCCTCTGCCAACCACCAGTCACATACGCATGAGCTCACACACTGACAAATTCATGCACTCTCATATTTTGTCATACTTTACTTTCCCTAAGTCTTCTCCTTTGAGAGACATGATGGTTTTTAAATGGACAAAATGACTTTATATCCAGAGTGAAGCATCCTGGGGTGTTTAAATAGGTCTCTAAACAAAATTTGATCAGTTACTCACCTCGAAGAAGTTTTCTCTCCTTAAGAAGGCTTGTTTTCTTGCTGATCACTAACATTCAAATCGTCATAGTGTATATGTTTTATTTTTGTGTTTAGCCTGTAGGAAGCTAGAGGGCTTTACATGGATGCCATTCATACACCGCTTACAATGAAATGCAATAGATATTTTTTTCAGCCACTTTTTTCTATTTAGCCATTGGTACAGCATTGTTTCCATTTCCTTAGCTGTAGTAGTTTGACCAAGATTTTATAGTTTCTAAGTTTTTGAACAGAGGAACATCAGAAGAAGAATGCTACTTGTGTACAAATATGAAATGAATCAAGGTTACTGTCTACAATCAGTGTTAGTATTGTTTGGAACCCCTTAACAACAAATTAATATGTGGTCAAGTCAACACTGCCTGTTAAGGATGCCATATTAAAAAATGTAAAAGTAAAGCAGTAGCTTGGATTCATATTCTTTGAACTTTTACAAGTTCTGATGCATCTTAACTTTAAACTTTAATTAAACACCAGCAGAGATTTCTTGTTAAAATGTGACAGATGTAACTATCTGTTCTGCCACTAACTTGGCATTTGCTTATTAGCTTATTTACTATAAAAACTATAAAGAGTTTGTTCCCATTTTTTATGAGATTCTGTGAAGTTGTTATGGATAATAGTTCCCTTGCCTCTCGTTGAAAGATGTCTAATTGCTTTAAGCATGTTGAAATAATATTGTAATTAAATCTTCTGAGGATTGAAAGCTAATAAGAAATGTATGTCTGACATAAATTCACCAGTTTAAAAAAAATGGATTGAAAATATTTGTATCAGTGAAATTTAATATTTTTTCAATAGACATCAGCAGTTCACAATTTCATTACAGGCAGTTATGTTTAGTGCTGACAATAACTGCAGAGGATCTGACTTCAAAAAATCTAAATTAAACATATAATATAATAGATCCCAGCTGTAACTGCTAATTCACTGTGTGCATGTAAATCAACTCAAATATAATTATTATGGCCTCATTTGTTACTGTTGGTAATAGATTTTTTTTGTGCCACCCTTTTTATTTTATTGCATGATCAAATAAAATTCACACAAATTCTCACAAATTGAAAAATATAGATTTTAGAGTGATGTACTGTAGACTAGAGGTCACTGAGCTTCCATAGATCCAGAAGCCTGTTTTTTAGATGAATAATTTATACTGTGTTCATGGGGGTGGTGTAGCATTACAATGCAAGGAGAATGGGTTAGAAAAGGCCAAATTACTAAGGGCAAAGGGCACAAGTAGGAATCGCCTCTAATTTGTGCTTACCCTGATGTAAGGCTCTCTGGATGAATTGGAAAAAAAGGGCAAGCTTATTAGTTGAACATCCAGCTTAAGCAAGCACAGAAACATATATGTAAGCTAATAAACTCATCTGACAAATTCTAAGTTTTATTAGTTAAACTAGGCTCTAGTGTTTGTCTCACATGTCTTATTTTTAGAGAACCTTCACTTTAACATTGACACTGCACAGTTAAAAAGAACAAAAATTGACTCTGGTCTCATTATATCTAAGTTTAAGGCTGAACACTGCTTGTTTTAAGATACCCATGGTTTCCTCCCTTCCTGTTTGGTGCATCTGGTACAAATTTTCAATTAGATCAACTATTTTTATTTCGAACCGTATTTTAAGATAAAAAAAAAAAAACTGACAAAGAATAGTCGTTATTCTGTGTTTATACAAATGCAAATTCATTGTTTCCAAATCATGATCATGTGGTGCACTCAGTTTAGACTATGCTGAATCAAAAAACAATAATTGTATAAGCAAGTCTATAGAGATGTAACATTTTTATTTAGTGTTCAACTCTGCAGAGCTGTGCTATCAGAATAGTCCCGCCCATTGTGGCTAAACATGGGGAGCCAGTAGGATGCAGAGCTGGATAGAAAGAGATAGTGAAGTGTTACACATTACAGCATAGCAGGTCATAGGAGGAGCCGGGAGGACAGAGAGTGTTGTTCCCAGAAGCCAAATGCATTGAGGAGGGGCGTCAGCCAGCACAGCAGCGATCTGCCTTCCCTCTGCCTTCCCAGCTGCTGGGAAAGATGGAGATACCAGCAAATCTGTGTTTGTTCAGCCACTCCACAAATATCCCCTCTCTAGATTGCGTCTGGCTGAGGAAACGACACTTGACTGGGATTCAGAAATGATTATTGGTGGCAGTGTCCTTCTGGGGCTGCTTTTCTAAATGTGCCAATAAATTTCACATGTCTAGCTTTGTTTTGCTTTCATTAGGCCTCTAATCTCCGTCCCAGGGCCAGGCAGTTTTTGCCATGAGTGAACTCTCTGTTTTCTCTCGAGCTGAGCCAGTGATTAATGACTGGACAGAATTATTACTAAGGCTCTGCTTCTGAGTTACATATCTGCTTTTGTCGACATTGTCACAACGCACAATGAAAGTAGTGGATAACGTCATACTTTTTACAAATAAAAATCTAGAAAACGTGGCCTGCATCTGTTCTGTGAAAACCTGAAAACTTTGAGAATATGAGTGAATAAAATCAATCCTGGAGACATGTCACAGATAAAGTCTTGGATGAAATTAAAGCCAGGGTAGTTTATTAAACAATATTACAATCTCATCTAACACTGCCCCACTATTATCCAAACACCTGCAGCTGTAGTTGTGGCAAAAGAAATTTCACACGCTGGATGCATGTGCACACATGTGAGAAAGTGGTTCATATTGTATTGATTTACCAAGTGTCTCTCAAACATATTCATAACTTCTTGCATTTCACTTTATGGTTATTTGTAATTTAACATTGCTGTTATAATTAATTAATTTTATAAAGTAAACATTATCATAAGTCAACTTGAATTTCCCTTCTGGTAAAGGCAATTTTCTTGTAAATTATTTATGTTGATGATTCTTTGTATGTACTCACCATTGTTTGTCCCTTTGTTCATATCCTACATCCAGGACAGGTGTATGGGAGTAACGAGCATCTGAGTTTCTATAGATTCATGATGACATTGATTATTTGACTGGGAACAACCAAATAAAGGTTTTATTTTGTATGATATTATTTATTCTCTTTAAAGTGGAGTTTTGAGCTGCAGTAAATGGAGTGTTGTATTTTGAAAACCATTTAATTGTGTGGATGAACTTGTGAGATTAATAGTCTTGTTCCCGTTGCTTTGCTTAGGTTGTACTATTATTGTTTGGTTTAAATTATATTCTAATGGTACAGAACTGATGTGGTTCAGGGGTGTTTCTGTTCTGTATACAACCAGATTTTGGTCGTGGAGAGGCCAAGAAAGAAAATTGTAATTGTAATTATGATTAAAACTGCATCTTAAATGGCCTGTACTTGCACAGCATTTTATCAAGTTCAGAGGACCTCAAGCATTTCACACTGCATTCAGTCATTCACACACACATTGACACACTGATGCATCACCAGCAGTTCAAGGCAAGTGAAAGGTCTTCCCCAAGGACATACAGACTGAGACAGGCAGACCACCGATTATGAGACGAACTCCTATACACCGAAGATGCTCAAAATCTCTACTGACACTATCTGTCAATACTGTAAAATCTTAATGTGGCCATTTCAAGTTCACATGGTGTATACAAATTCTGAAGGTATGACTATTTTTCCAAGGAAATGTTTGTTTGGGAAATTCCTAAGTGGTATTGGAATGTTTTGCGTCACAAAACATTCCCTACTGCTACATTTTCTCAGTCAACATTTACTTTTTGTGTTTTTTATATTTCATCTTCCATATTATATCTCCAGACTATTTATGAAGCTTGATTTGTGAACAACCACATACCTTTTAAAATGTGACCATTGTTCACACTTCACTTTGAAATTGTATGAGTCCTCAATAGCCTGTTAGTTTCCTAACATTTACAGTGCTTTGACTCTGGCGTGAGCTGAGTCATCATAGTCACATGACTTCTCATCTTCAAGGTTGTTAGTCAACCGTATGTCTGTGGTTGTAATATCATATTTTCAGTCTTTTGTCTCAGCTCAGAGCCTCTGGCATGGAGACCTATGCGCGGCCTCACAAACCAAAGCACAATAAACCCAGCCTTTGTGCTGCGTCATAACATCCAGCTAAGCTGACTGAGTTTCCACATGACTAATAGATGATGCATGCTGTAGGCCAGTTTTTACTTTAACTAGAGTCCAGACAGTGTGTGATGGGAACAGCAGGGCCAGTTTCTTCTTCTTCTTGTTTTTTTAAAGAAAGGCAGAGCAACTTGTAGAGTGCAGTCAGCAGGTGCTCAGCCTCTCAGATCTCAACACCTTTGCTGTCTGGGGAGTGAGTGAGCTAACCAGCTGCCTGAGAGGAAGGGAGATTTAGCCACAGAGAAGTCAGTTTTTTGCGTAAAACGTGTTAATATGGTAACACAGGACCTGCACTAACCCCAAAGTAGCTTGACCCACAGAAAAAGAAAAAAAACCTTTAAATAACTGATGAATGATATTTTCACAGCAATGAAGCCTTCATTGATTATTTTTCCTTTTTCAGAGTGTTTTTTTTTCCCGTACTAGATTGAGTGTTTTCCTGAAGACCGAGTCAGCTTGTCCCTTCTATATTAAACACCAATAAATGGACACCACCTGTTCAAACGGTCAGTGCCATGTGAGGGTCAACCAGGATCCTCTTTGATTGGCTACATCGAGTGGATGGAGCACGTCGGATACCCTCTGTGGTAACTTTAAAAAATGTTCAGGAAGTTTGGTTCACCCTTTACGGCCTAGGACATTTCCTACTACAGGAGTTAAGCACTCAGGACAGGAAACCATTTGCTGTGGCTGTAAGATCTCTTTAATGACTGTCTAACTAGAAACAGGCTGGCCTAATTCAGTGCCTGGAGCCAGCAGGAATGGCCTTGCATCTAGACGCTGTTAGAATATTTACTGCTTCTTCGATGGGAGTCTTTTTGACACTGCTGTAATAAAATTTACAAGGAATCCCTTTTTAGCGTGATGCGAGGCAAAGCATGGTCAAGAGGGAAAGAAACATGCCTGAAAAAGTAGAGGGCCATTAAAGTTATCGTTTGTCTTTGTTTATGTGGATCAGGAGCTACGGATGGTTGACGTTTAAACAGCATTTGATCGGCTTTGTCCCCAGCTGCCTCAGAATGCAGCTGGTTGATGGTCAGCGTCATCTGACTTTGCTGGATGTCAGAGGAGATTGTTGTTTTTGCAGAGAGAAAAGTGTCAAGAGTTGACCTGTAAAAAAAACGCCCTGCTGATTCAGGGTAATCGAGGTGTTCGTGTCCTTTAACTTTCCCTTCCCTGATGCTGGATGTTATAATTCAAATCAAAGGCTCCTTTTGCTCAGAGAAAGTTGTGTTACACATATTTACCTTGGATCCTGACATTGAAGGACTTGGTGTGTTGCTAAAAGTGGGATTGGTTATAGATTAGGGGTGTTTGTGTACATGTTCACGTGTTACTTGCCTATGTGGGTGTTCACGCACTGCCGTACACAGCGTGTCAGCGCTCCTGCTGACTGAGGAAATGAGCTGGGACCACCAGAGGTGATTGTGCTTGTGCAAGTAAAGACCAGAATTGACTTGTTCCAGTCACTGACTGGGTCTGCTCTATGACCCACCAAGTTTCACCCCACCACCCCCAACTTCATTCCTAGTTTAATAAGCTCACAAAGTGGTAGCCCCATTTTTTTGCCGAAGTGCTGCAAAGTCTGGACAAACTGACACACTTCACTTCACTATGACCCCTCCACCTTCCTTTCTCCTTCTTCTGTTGGTTTAAACAAATGCAGTCAAACCCAATTAGAGGAGAGTGAGAGCAGCGCGGCAGAGGCGTTGGGAATAGTAACTTTGTTCAGCTGGTTCCTGCTGTGACCAGCCCTCATTTAAATGAGCTCCTTGATAACCCTCAGAAATACGATCCCAGGGAGAAAGGCAGTGAGAGAGGCAGTCTCTTCACTTTCCTTGCTCCCAGTGGAGCTTCTCTAACATGCCTCTCACCTCTCTGTGTGGAGCGACACCAAAATGATGCAGAAGAGTCAACCTGGACTGAATAGATGTTTAAATTTTTGCAATGAGGTGTACTGATAAAATCTTTGTGGTATACACTTCAAAGTTCCTCACCGCATGGGCCTGGATGAGATTCTTAGGATTTGAAAATTTGGTAACACTTTATTTGACGGGTTGTGAATAAGACGGTTGTGACACCGTTATAAACATGACATAACACTTGCCATTAAGATGAGTAAGTCTTCATGCTTTAATAACATTAAGCTACATTATTTTTAAAATACTTTCATAACAAATTTATGTCAGATCACGATTTCTTGGTTAATGTCAAGTTGGCATAACAAAGACATTTTGAATAATGTTAACTTTGTATTAACAGTGTCATGATTTACTGAATGACACTTTATAACAAGAGTCATAAATATTCATGAAGACTTACTCACGTTCATGACAGCTGTTATATCATGACAGTCTTATTCACAACCCATCAAATAGTGTTACTGAAAATTGTAAAGAGAAGTACCTCAGTTTGCTACAAAAATAACAAGTAAAATTGTCAAATGTCCTTTATTTGATGCAAACAGCAGAGCATAAGTAAACTAGGCTTCTGCTGAGTGCTCCCCAAAACTTCACGCGCTCCCATAAATGCTTTAACATTTATACAGACCATTTATCTAGAATTTTAACATGTTTTCATTCAGAATGAGAATATTATTAAATTAGAACTAATGGTGTCAACATAAATAAAGATATTTTAAATTGTCCAACATTTAAATTTACGATCTAAAGGAATCAGCAATTATTTGCTAAAGTTCTTGGTTTGACTGTTGTGTCACCATACCAGCAGTCCAATGGCATGAGTTGAATCATTGTGTTTGAACTCAGTTTTTTCACAAATAAATCTCAGCAAATAATAACCAATATCATTGGTTGCTTTTACGCTTGACCAGTTAAACTTGCACCCTCATCCAGATTCCACCAAATCTGTGTTTAAATACTGCTAGTGGTGCTGATGATGCAACATATTGATTATTGTAGTATAAATTATGTATTCTAAGTCATATAGAAAAATTTGAGCAAGAATATAAAAACTAACTTGCTAACTTTAATAAACTATTCAAGTGCTTTTCATGTAATGCACGTTTTTGCAATTTTGCTCTGGAGAGGAATTTAAGTACACCAAGCTGATACTATTAAATGCTACAAAATTAAATTTAGTTTGTACAATACAAAGCCACTGAGGGCAGAAACATTAAAAATAACCTGAAATGTTTTTGACAAGCAGTTCAGTCCTTTATGTTTTGAATATTTTAAACAAACAAAGTTAAAATTAAAATGGACAACAACATAATATTTTATGAATACGGTAACGTCCATAAACAGCGTTTTAAACAAAACAGCATAACCCACCTTCATGTGGAGTTTATTTTAACATAATTGATCTGTTCACCAGCAGACATCTCAGCTGATCCTAAAGCCTGCTGCCCTGGCTACTTCAGGCAGATGGTGCTTTTGTCACTTCGATAATAAAAATCCAATAAAAATGGTAATCATATTAAATGCGGCATACTGTTGTTGGGGCTTTTGTTCTGGTCCTGGGAATGGCAAACAGTTTATAACGCTAGGCACCATTCACCAGCTGACTTGCTTTGAAATCAAACCCACCTTTTTATCATATTTAGGACTTTCAGTGTTATCATTTTTGTCTGATTCCCTTTCGCGTCTCCAGCAGATCAGAAAGGGGAACCTGTTTGGTCTTTGATAGGTGCTTAATTGTCTGTGAGGTGGATATCTCTGGGAACCCACAGGTCTCTTTGCCTAGGCTCTTCCCTCCACCCTTTCATTGCACAAATCAAGCTGTGACACCAGCTTGTGTTTCTATCAGCACTTTAAGAGATGCAATTTATGGGACCATGGGGTTGATGTCAGCTCCAGAAAAATGACAAACGGTAAAACAGGCGTAATAGCGCTCTATCAGCGGCAGGACAATGGCCTGCCACTTATGTGTTGGCAGAGATACGTGTTAATGCTTCCAGCATCTTTATCTTAAAAAAAAAGCACTTTAGGCTGAGAACAAAGCAAACATCGTTATTTTACAACAATGTTAAAATGAATTGTTTATTGGATTAGATTTTTTTTCTAAGTACTTTTGTCCATGACAAAAGTCACAGTCTCCGCATGGCACTGTTACATTAATAAAACATACTGGGGGAGGAGAGGGCAGGGTGGAAGGTCCTTTTTTACACCACACTGAGGAAGTCTTTGTGGGCACTGGGGCCACGTTTTAAAAGGCTCTTTATTTTCACACCCTTTCACATCTATGGTGAGTGTATGCGTGTATGCTGATAAAACTTGCACGTCATGCAGAAGTTCTTCTAAAAGTACCACTAGTCAAAGTCTGCATTTTCCTTGAAGAGTTCAATGATTCCCTCCACGGTACACCAGCACCATCCTAATTCATATGGGTGTCTTTTTTTATTCGACATTGTTGTCAAATCTGGTTCCATTTATGTATCAGAGAACCTCTTTTGTTGTTATTGACTGTTGTAGGGTTCTGTAATCAGATTAGTGTGAAATGCCACAATGACAGACACAGCTGTTTGAGAGGCTTCAGGCATCTGGCAGGGAGGGGCAGCAAACTGCTGACTGAAAACACTGAAATGTGGACTTGTTTTCATTGACTGCTGCAGACAGACATATTGAAATCAGACTGGACCAAACCAGCATGATGATAAACATGTCAACAGTTATAGATCATTTATAATACTTTGTTCAATTTCTTTTATTACGAGTCTATCAATAGATATCTAAAAACAAAACAAAACAAAAAAGTTTTTATTTATATAATTAGAAATGCTGTAATCGGGGTAAAGCATTAATAAGTCTGAATAATCAATTTGCAGAAAAGTTAAAGCATGTAGATAAATGAAAAATAAAACAGTGGCTTTATAGTGCCTTGCAATAGTATTCACAGCCCTGTGAATACTATATGAGGTTGAAACAATATACATTAGTTTGTGGTTGTGCACAAACAAGTTCAATGTATTAAGTGGACGTCCTGAAGACCTGTTTGATTAACCCAGCAGCATCAGAGTGCTGCAGCAGACCAGCTGCTGTTTTTTTTTTTTTTTGACAGGTTCTCCCCATGACTTGACAAAACATTGTAGACATATTTAGGAGGAAAAGTTAAAGGGCAAGCTATGAGGCAACAGCTGACTTGCTCCTGTCACTTTGCATGATGAATGAATCGGTTCCACATCAATCTGATGCTGAGTGTCTGTAATAGGATCATTTTCACACTATGGTCGCACGCAGGGATTGACCATCAAAACCCCAGGTGGGGTTCTGCTCCCAGGCGATGGACTCTGACCTATGGTCAATATCTTGCTGTCCTGCTGGTTATCCCTAGCTAACTAGTTCTAGCTGCTAAACTCGAGATGAAGCACATGGCAGACTGGTAAGAAAAATTTACAAATTTCACAGCTCTAACTGTTGGAAAAACAGAAGGCCTGTTCTTTCTGAGATTTTTAAAAAATAATTTAGAAAAGATTTAAACTACAACAGTTCTAAAAAAGTGTACACAATCACTTTAAAATGAAAGACTTCCACCATCATTCCTTTCAAAGCTTTTTTGTGGATGTGGATGTTTTCTTGGACTTGCTGGGAAGCTGAGAAACAAAAGCAATGTTTGCCATATTTAGCTGTCTAATGCTGAGTTTTTACCACTCATTTTTAGTGTGGTAAAAACTGAGTGGTATTTGGAAGTATTCTTGATTTCACCCACCTTGATGAAGTCCTCTGTTTTATTTAAAGAGAAGTAACCAAATTGCATGATGCTGCCACCACAGTCTTTCCCTGTGGGTGTTCTTTTCACAAAACCTCAAGTGTAGTTTAATTAGGACATGGTAAAAAAGTTTCTGTCCCACAATCCAATTCTTAGTCTAGACATAGAAACAAAACAGATTGTTGTCACATGAAAAACACAACCAGTCCAAATTATTTCTGTTTCTCAGTCGTCCTGCTTTGGAGAAATGTCCAGTTTTTGCAATGCCTTTGTTGTTTGATGTTTTTATTCATTTATTATTAACCATCTTCACTGTTTTAAAGCTTTTTGTACTCTCCTTCTGACTCTTCAGCTTTAAAAGCTCCAGAGTGAAGCCTTATTTAGTCCAGCTTAATCAATTCTGGATAAATACGACTAAAACAGATGCAAATCTGGTGCCAGAAGGAGAAATGGCTTGTTGTCTTTTACAAAAGAGAAAGGAGAAATCTTACAACAATTTACGTTTTGTTTAAGTTTTGCAAAGGACTCTTCTTCAGAGGTTTTTGTGTTGATCCCTTCAGGCGGCGGGGAGATGTTTTTCAACTGTTTTGGTTTTTTGTCACAGTGCAGTGTGAAATGTAACAAATGATCCGACTCTACTGGACTATTAGGTGTGAAAACACCCTCAGTGAGTCCTTTTGCAACAACACAGAGACGCACAGCGTATTTAGGATGTGTGCTGCTTTTTAATAATCGTGTCTGATCACTCCTCAGGATGCTGGAGACACTAAAGTTGTGTGTGTTGAAATCCAACTTGGTGTAAAGAAAGTCTTGGTGGGGGACAGATTCATTTTGTCATGAAGCATTTTCAGTTTTATTCTGGCCAGTAAAAGTTTTAATGGAGGTGGATTTTTAACATTGGATTAATATGTAAATTCACATGAGAGCTCTCTTCAGTTATTGCTACTATGATGCTTTTATGAGCTGGAGTTTCAGGATAAGGAGGTCTATTGCAGATGAAATGTAATACAGTGGGCTATTATCTAGTATTCACTCAAATGGTGTTGATCATTTTACTCCTTGTTACTGGCTTTTATTAAAAGTTTTTTACAACTTACTTCATCTTTTTTATTTTTTTTATTTTTTCTTTGAAGTGCAGTTTCCAAGTTGACCAAAATAGTGCCGTTTGACAATGATCAAGAGTTATTTTATATACTTTTTTATATTCCCCAATAAAACAGTCAGATTTATCTGTGGCTTTCACTGTTCAATAACTACACCCAGGATCCTCATCACTTCCATGCTGCTGTCCACACATTAGATTGTTTCTGATCAGCGCTGAAGACCTCCCACAGGCTTATTTACTCTGATTAAAAACCAAAACAGAAATGTGTGTTGTCCAGTGAAAAAAAAGTGCATACCCATCTTTTTTGCATACTGCATAAATTCAGTGGAAAATTCCATGGGATTGTTTTTTATTAGACTAAAGTTCCCAGGAGCTGCATGGCCAATAAAAAGGCAACAAGATAAAAGAGCAGGGAGGATTAGGAAGGGATGAAAGCTGTAAAATTTTCCATATTATCTTGTGAAAAGCTATGTCCTCTGCTCTCTCTTGTTACATTTACCTTAATTATTCTGAAGGACAGAACCAAAGTAGGAGTAATAGGAACCTTTTGTAAGTCATCCCCACTACTCTCACTCATAGATGGCATGATTTTTCATTTTTTGCATTAGTGTTTGGATATGCATTTCTTTTATTGGCAAAAAGAGGCTCAGGGACTTGGTCATAACTTAAGCACATTGTTGAGCAGACAGTCAGGTTTGCCCCCTTCTTTTGCCCGCTGTTTTGCTTTTCTAAGAATCTCGCCACAAGTCGTGGAGACTCATAAAAGGAGAAGCAAAGACACATTGAAATATCTGAACCTTGCAAAGATAAACAAACTCAGGTATTCATTGCAGTTTATAGGCTGTCCTAACAATTTCTGTCTGCTCAAGAACTCTTTGGTACTCTAACATGGAGATTTCAAAGCTGCAGATTCATTTGCACAATCAAAAGCACCAAAACAATCCTATTATGTATAAAAGAAAGTGCACATGCACTCAAACCGGCGTGCGCGCGCACACACACACACGCACACACAATGAATAAATAGTTAAATAAACAGGCTTTACTTTGCCCAGTTCATAGATCAGTTTTTACAGTTTTGTTCTAAGAACCATCTGGGTCTCTCCTTTCACTCTGCTCTGTGGAGCACAGATGCTCCTTTTGTGGCGCGCTCCAAATCTTAATAAGCAGTTAAAATATTTACCGAGGCGGAGGGGTTCAACCCGCATTTTTTGTCTCCCGTTCCTCTTTTTTATTATCATTATTATTATTTATACCTTTTCACTGGCAAAAAATGGAGATGTCCACTAAATGTGATTGATTGGGCTTAAAAATGGCCATTATTGCCATTAAGCTCCACATGTCAGCTGCTGCTTTTGTGCCGGCTGTATTTCTAAGCTAACCAGTGATCCATGAGCGCAGACAGGAGGGGGAAGAATGTAATGCTCCTGAAAGAAATGCCCATTTCTCTATGGATCCTTCACTTGATTAAAAATACAGCTGCAGACACTAGCATACAAGAGGCTGAGAGAGTCAAAGAAAAGAGGAATAAGAAGAAAGGAGAAAGTGAGGCTGAGAGCAAAGGGGAAACCCTAATGTTATATGAAAAGAAACTCTCTCTGAATTGGGAGAAATAACTTCTTTCAGGCGGCGAGGAAGGAGAGCATTTGGGAAACCAGGGGCATGTGCGTTTAAGAGTATGCATGTGCAATTATGTGGCCAGGAGCTAACTAAGTTTCCGACACACATGGAGCCGAAAACTTGTGGAATGTGAGGAGGGGGTTGGTGTGAATCTGTTTACTGTTGTCGTTTCTAAACAGCAGGTTGGGAGCAGGCTGCATGCAGTTTAGCTTCTACTCACAGTCTAATGAAAAATGTGAGAAAACAGTCACTGAAATGTTTAAAGGTTAGTCAAGTACTGTTTTTCACATGTAAACATGTGATTTTGTTGTGCATTTTCTTTCTTTGAGGGATTTGACATTATCCATTGTGAATTTACTTTAACTAAATCTGTAAAAAAGAAAAGGAAAAATGTGTATATTCTTAGTTTTGGATGTAACAATGTGTATTAAATTGATAGAGCTAAACTTACCGTGGATTTTAAGAACAAGCCTCTGATTGTGTGACGGGTGTATGATTCATGTGCTAATCATATGGATACAGGGTTTTGGACATCCTAATTGGGCACGGCTGGCATTATAATTGTGTGTTTAGATGATATGAGGAAGACATTACCTCATGGGAGATATAAACAGCATAGCCTCATAGCTGTGTGATCTGGTGACTCATCAGAATCACACAGTGGTGTTTACTTATGACTTCCTTTGCTTTTGCTTTTACTGAAGGACCTGTGCTGTCTTATTCAAGCTACACAGGGCAGCTGCAGAAATCGTCTTGGTCACTTCAAAAATAAAGTGCGATAGTATGTATACTTCCTGAGTTTCCTCATATATGGTTATGTTTCAACTTGTTTTAGGGTGATCTTATGGACTGGAGTAACACAAAGTAGTGCATATTGTGAACTGTAAAGAGAATAGAACAGGGCTTTCATTTTTTTTTTTTTACCTCCTAAAATATTGAAAATGTGGTGTGCATTTGTACTTTATAACCAAACCATAAGTTTAGCATTAGGATGTGGTTTTACTCAAATCTTTTCATAGATGCTCTGACTGGTTGTTTAGGACAGTGGCTCTCAATTATTTTCAGTCCCTCAAGGGGATGCATTTTTCATCCCCCCTCCCGATTTGAAATACTTTTGAGAAACTGATTATATTTAATTATTAATCAGTTTGTAACATGGAATTAAAACTGCTCCATCTCTGTGATTCTCAAAACAAAAAAACGTACAAATATTTCACTGAGATGTGCATTTTTAAGATAAACAGTAACAGTAAACCCTTAGACAATAAACACTGATTACTTCTCAGTGTTCCTTTTCAACATTTCTTTGCACACAATAAATAAATATGTACATTGCATAGAGCTTCAGTTTAATGATCTGATCAAGAAGTATTTTTTTAGCGCATGTGCAAATGAGCTAACGGTACCGCAACAGGTCTGTGTTTACTACTTCTTCTACTGGGTTAAATAAGTAGCCTGCTCATTAATTTGAGCGCTGCTGCCACCTACTGACTGGAGGCTTGTTTATTATTCAAGGATGAAAAATACACATCCATTTACTCTGATCATCTTTTCTGTCACTGCTGAAGAAAAGCGCCTGCACATCATCATGCTGCCACCACTATGAGTAACCCTGGGGGTGCAGAGTAAAACTAACAAATCATACAATAACGATGAATTGTGATTTTTAATGACAAAACATGGAAAGTTCAATGAGTAACCATACTGTGAAGAAATATGTGTTTGAGGATTGTTAATTAAAGTTTTTCCACATGAGTTGCCACAGAATCCTTAACTCCTCCATGTTTATGGTTTGAACATTACGTTTCTGTAGTGAATTATTTACTTCACAGGTGCATTGCTTGAAAAAAATTTTTCTAATCAGAAACAATAGGCCAGCATCAACGTTATCTGTTGAAGAGGGATTCCTTGGGGTTGCTTGAAAAGATCCAGTGACTCAGATTTGAGAGAGATACTAAAGTGACAGTAGCAACCCGGCTCCAAAGGTGTCTCTAAAAGTCATCAGTCATCTCCACTCAGCTGCTCTGGCCATTAATTTAGTGTGTGGGACGCGGCTGTCCACCTCTCATCCTATTGACTTTTTTTTAGAGGGACAAACACAGCCCACACATTGCACACATTTTATCTCCCCAGTTACCGACCTGCGCAATATCACTGACATGTTTTCCACCATTGTTCACTAGATGGCATAGGATATGCTTTGGTCGGCCTTGCTATATTTTCATAACTGCAGAGCTGTGTTGATACAGTGCACACAGAGGACAGGAAAACACGACACCGAGCGCAGGGCCTGGAAAACATGACCTCACACGCGCTGCAAAGTAGGGGAAGATTCCCAGAGGTCAGAGCGTTGTTGTTCCTCAGAGGGGAAATGACCTGGGGGTCTCTGAGGCTGCAGATTGACCTCGGCAGGCGACATATCGAGCAAAGGGCAAGCTGCTCAAGACGCCCACTTGCAACATTGCCAGAAAGGAAGGTTCAATCCATAGTGGTGCACTGCACCGATTAGGTCCTCTGTTCTGTTTGAAGTTGTCATAAAATCAACTAGTGTCTGTAATAAAATCCAGGTCAAACAATGCCTGTTATTTGTTTAGAAAAGCACATCAGTTAAAGTGTGTTCTGGCCTTTTGTTGCACATAAAGGCATTTAGTTTCAAAAACAATGTTCATAAATAACACTAAACACAAAAACCCAAATATTTTGTCTCTTCATTTGTAATGGATCTAGGTGTAAGATCTCCTGTGATTCTCTTTTCGATTACTTGGGTGAGGGGTAGAGGGGATAAAGAGGAAGAACTGCTGTTTTCAGATAAAAAAAAAAACCACTTTCAAATCATTATTTTTATGTATTTACTTTGACTAGGCCCCTTCAAAACATTTTCTGGTTGGCTTTAAATCATCTGCTTGTGTGCAGCAACCATCCATTGCAGTACCAAACCACCTTTAAATGTAGATTTTTTTCTAAATTGCATGTTAGTTCAACTCTAGTTTTGTCTCAATGCTCTGGAAACTATTTTAGCAAATGTGTGACAGGCGTTTTAGTCATCAGTGGCTCTGGCGTGAAAACAATCCCACTAAAGTCACTTTTTTTAATTGTTGAGTTGTGGACACTGACCTCTATAAGTGCTTTAGAAACTGATTAAAAATTTAGATTAATCAATTCAAAATGCTATTCACTGTACATTAAATGTTGATAAAAAGCATAGCGTGTTGTTAGTATTCAGTCCAGCATCCGATTCTACCTCTTTACATCCTCAACTCTTTATCTTTTCCTCAGCATCCCTCTTTTCATCCTCTGTGGCTGTGACAGTCTTTCTACTATTGGTGAGTCTGAAAATGTTCTGTGAAGCAAATGCCACATACATAGACCCCCTCTTTCTGCCATAGTTTTTTTTCTTTCTTCTTTATAGCCATGCACCGTTTGTTTTATTTATCTGACAGACGTCCCCCCGCATTGTCCGGGGTTATCAGCGCTCTCCTGCAGATCACGTTACCGCTTGTGTGAGGCTCTGACCCATCTCAGGGTTCACCTTTAAATCTGATTCTTATCATTACCTCTGTGATAAATAGGCACGGCTTAGAGGGAGATTACTCCGCTCGTCCTGTTCCCCTTTTCCCACTGTCAACAGCGCTTGCCACTGGGCTCCGAGCTGTCATCCCAGTCTCAGTCTGAGGAAGGCAAATACTCAACCCTGTTCCTCTAAAGATTTGGTGACTTTAGAAATAAAGAGGGGGGCTACTGATGTTCCCATGTGAATGGTCTCTTATCTCCAGTGGGCGTCCTTAAAACCCTCTTCCCACTCTGCATTGCTCCTCTGAGAGTTAGTCAGCACATCGTCATACTGACAACTGAGCTTCCGCATCGATTTTTCACACGGTTCTTATCTGAGCCAATACCTTTAAAAAGTTTTTTTTTTTTTTTTTAAATCTTTTTTGTTTTAACTAATGGAGTAAGTGTAATTTCAGATGTAATGTCTAAACCTGCATTCCTGGTTTCCTGTGTGCGGTTATTTTCCAGAATTCAGTCAGTTTCCAAGTGTATCTTCTTTATTTCGCTTGCTCTCCCGTAACCTAAAGCTTCCTGCCCAAATGAAGCCTTTGGAAGCAATACTCTGGTAAACTACCTTTGGCTACAATTGCACATGTAAGTCATATGGGGTATAGTGTATGTCTTCTAATTTTGCACATGCATGGCTATTCTTTGCACAAACGGTCAAACTGGCCAAATTGGACAACTCTTGCTACAGATCCTTAATTGGATGTATATGCACTTTGATTGGCCACTATGAACATATTTGTATGTGAACTACTCCAGTATTGCTGTAACTGTGGATCTTTCCATCTCCTACAGAGTTACAATCGTATTTTTGGCTGTTTCTCTTACTAATTTTCTCCATACTATGTCATGTGATTATGAGCAGTGCCCCGCAGATATTACAATTTTAAAATATTGCTTTATATACTTGCCTTGTCTTAGGTCAATGTGTAAAACATTTTAAAAATCATATATTCTTTTATTTCTGTTTTATAATTTTGTATTCAATTGTGCTGTTCCTTTACAGAAAATCCACCAAAATTGCATTAGAGCTTGATAAAATATCAAAATGTTGAAGGTGTATGAATGGTTTTGGAAATAAAACATTTCAATCCCCTTTAGATTTCCATTTCACCTTTTATGTGCTGTTTGATACTTCATTTGGTTCTCTACTGACTTAATCTGTGCCATCTACAGAAAACATTCATGACAGAAAAACAATCTTTCAGAAATCCCTTTAGCAAGCAATCAGACTACAATAGTACCTGGACTATATGTGTGAAGCAGTGGTCAGGCGTGCAACCTCTCAGCTTTGCTCAGTTTGATTGATGGTCACTAACAGCCAATCCTGCCGTTTGGGAAATATGGAATTCATTATTCAGTTTCCCATATGGGGTCAAAGGTTAAACTGGGACAATGATAAAACTGGGGAATCGTTTGCTTTGGAGGGCATGTGGGGGAAGAATGCTGCACGCCGACGGTAACAGCTGGCTTCTCTCACCTATATCATGCGGACACCTTTAATAGCACTGAACTGGACGAAGCGAGTGACCGGGTTGATGGAGGACGCTCATGTTAGCCTTCGGTCGCAATATCTAACCCTGGTTCACAATCTTTAAGTAAACATTTCCATGAATGCATGTGTTTGACCATATTCATCAGTGTGAGTCTTCCCAGCTGTCTTTGTGTAACCTGAACACAGCCTATGGACGCTGCTCTGGTGGTCTTTTTAAAGGAAAGTCATGTGGCAGATGGTCCTTGTATATTGCCTTAGAAATCACATATTTATACATCAGACAATGGAATTCCACCTCTAACAAATCTAACACTAATATAAACGCACTCATCACATATTTCTTTTAAAATCTTGGCTATCTAACGTCAACTTAACATTTTTTTTACTGCTTTGGCCCAGTTATAAAGTCAAATAAAAACCCAGAGGCAGCCAAAATAGGACTTTGATTTCTTTCCTCCATCATATTTGGATAGCCACTTAATAAGGGAAGAGCACCACATTAATGATGATGGATCCCACACCCTAGGCCTTCGGAGAACAATCGTTCCCAGAATACCATCTTACAGTGTGACCTTGTGACCTCTGTCAGGCCACACAGCAAAGAAAATCTATAAGCAGGTTCAGAGCCAGAAGTGACCAGTCTCCAAACTGACTGGTCAGTGAGCATTAGAGCCTGTTTGCTAGACAAACACGCTGCAGCATACCAACCCCACAGCTGGAGAATAATCCCATTGGAAACCGCTTAGATATCTGGACAATGTAAATTAGAGGAGCTGTAAAATATGCAAATCTTTCTAAAAGCTAATGAAGCACAATCTTATTTCACAACAGGCTGAATGTTCTTCTAAAGAGACAATTTGAATTGAGTCTCTCTGTGTTTCTCTGTGGGAAACTTGTCATCTTTGAACTCTGTGGGGTTCCATCCCTGCTCCTCAGCAACCACTGTGAAACTGCTCTGTTTCCTCTATGTGTTTGCAGTCAAACCACCTTGTAATCTCAAAACGGGCTGTTTAGATGGGCAAATCTTTAATGGTCTTTCACTTTGATTTGATTTGATTACTAGCAATTTAGCACAAATGGAGATTGATCTGATGCGTCATAGGTTTAGGTTACCATAGAACAATATGCAGGTTCTCTTACATCAATAAATACACCAGATTAAGCTAACCATCCTGAGAGTTTTGTGTGAAAAACTAAGATTACAGTTGTTAATATAACTATTCACAACTTTTCACAGTTACATTTTGAGTGATCTGTCATGTAGGACCTACAGTTATGTATTTATTTGCTAGAACATAAGTCCTGAAAATACGCATTTATCTTCTTTATCTGGGTATTACTTAAGGCATAAACTGCAGGTTGACTAATTGTCAGTGACTCTAGTTGCAACACCCAGTTAGTTCTTGCAGGGTTACAGGTGTGCTGGTGGCTATAAGGAGGCATATTCGACCCGAGAAATCTCTCTACATCTCCACATGGCAACCAAAGCCTTTCTTAGATCATAATTTGAATGTTTTATTTGCACCTGTTCCTTAAACTACGCAATAAACTGAACAGTATCAAAGTGAACTAATGGCTATTGGAGGTAGGCAAAGAGACGTAGCAACTATAAGATAAAAAGGATAAGCTAGTGTTTCATAGGGAGAAATAAACTTAAATGAAAAATATTTTCAGCAGCAGATCCACAGGGGCTTAAAATGCCCAGGAGGTCAACTGATTTAAATAACTTCAATAATTCTACCAAGATGAGCTCCCAAATATCCACCAAAAATCTTTTGCTTTCAGGACTTCATATCTTAATCTTCATATCATTGATTCAACAAGGGGTTGGTAATTTTTCTCACCAGTTTTGCTGCAGATTTTGCAAGCTGCACATCCATGTCATGAGTTTCTTGGTCTAACAAGCCCAAAAGATTCTCAGCTGGGTTGAGATTTTGGGACTGTTGAAGTCATTTGAGGACAAGGAGCTCATTATCATGTTCAAAAAAGCACTCAGTAATAATTTGAGTTTTATAACATGGTACATTGTGGGAATTTCCGGCTAGAGATGGTTTCACTGTGGTCAAAAGAGGGTGGACAGGTCAAATCTGACGTTCAAACAATGTCAAGGGGGCCAAAGAGAGTCTCCCACACAATTACATCAAAAACTCCCTGAGTCAATGATGCAAGGCAGGATAAATTCATGGTTTGTTATTATTTACGCCAAATCGTGGCCATGACATTTGCATGTAGCAGATAGAATTGAGGCTCACCAGACCAATCAGCATTTTTTGCAATCTGTAATTATCCAATTTTGTAAAGCCTGAGTTAATTTTAGGCTCAGCTTCCTGTGTTCAGCCGAAAGCAGTGGATCCAGGTGTGGCTCTCTGCTGCTGAAGTACATCTACTTCAAAGTTTGCATTTTAAGAAGTTGTCCTTCAAATGCCTTGATTGTAACAACTGGTTGTTTGAGCTATTTCTTCTTTCACCAAAAAGGCATTTCATAATGTTACTGGATATTATCTCGTCTTCGAACCATTATGTACCACAAAGGGTTCTGACGGTTCTGAAATATTTAGACCTAATTATTTCGTACAAACAGCCGTACACCACAATCAAAGTCACACAAATCCCCGTCATCCCCATTCTGACATATAAACTTCATGAAGTTGTTTTCATCCTGTCCACATGCTTAAACACATCAGCTTGCTGCTATGTGATTGAACGCTTTTCTGTTTGTCTACAAATAGGCACAAATAGATCATGTACAAAAGTGCATATTATTATTAAAATGCACAATATTATTGTGCATTTAAAAATCTCCCACATTTTCAGGTCTGTATTTAATTTTAATTTTACTTTATCTGTTGGTTCTTTATTGATCAACAGCTGTTTATATTATTTTTAGTATTTTTATCACCATTTTTATTCACTTGTTATTCACTGTAACAAGTGAATTTCCCCACTGTGAGATACATAAAGGATTATTCTTTAAGAAATTGAACAGTAGAAAATATCTATATGATATGATACAACAATAAGAAATAAGAAATAAACAGCTAGACTCTTCTGTTCCTGTCCTCTCCTTTGGTCTGGCATCAGTTTTAATGTGCAAAGCAGATAATATCCCACCCACATTACCCCACATGAACTTTGACACAATTAATTTGAAGTATTCTTTTAGTCTCTCTGGTTATAATTATAACAATACAATAGTAATAACAAAAGTAACATTTGTTATTGTTATGTTTTGAAGTAGCACCAAAGGTGTAGCCAGTGGATGAAGACAAGCTACTCTGTGTGTGCTACTGTTTTCGGTTCAGTTAGATATTGATTAATCTCCTATGCTTATCTCTCACTTAGAGGATGTGTGTGGGTGGGGAGGTTTCATGTGAATTTGTAAATGGGATCTTTCATAAAAGTCCATGTGTACAAACTTTGTTCATTCAAGGACAAATTGTTTTCCATGAAAACCTGATAAAACCATCTGTTCATCTCTGTGCAAACTTTAGTCATTATTTGTGTTCAGAGAAAAATTCCACTGGCAACACGCTGATGGGTACTGCAAACTTTGGCTTGTCTTCAGTCAAACTGAGCCACAGTTGATTAGTTTATCAGCCACAAAAACCATGTTGTTGTTAGCCTTACTGGTAGATTATTTCATAGCTGTCAAGGCTGTTGTCCAGCAGGACAAACACAGACATCTTAAGCTGTCAGGAACACATTCGGTAATGATATAGGATATAGGTTAAATGCAAAATGATGTCAACCTGAGATGATGTCATTGGGGACACAGATTCATAAAATTCTCCAATGTACAGAAAGAAGTCAAAACAAAGAAAACTATGAGAAAACCCTGAAGAATAAAGCATTCATTTTGGAAATTTACTGAAAATTATGAAGGTTTATGGTTCTGATGACTAACCCAACTTCCAGGAAAATTATACATGTGTCACCTTTAATATCAGTATGACCCTCCATTTAATAAGGGAGAGTTGTGTAAAATATGTTTTCATGTTTCATGTTTATGGAATGAATCACTGCTGAGTCTCCAGAAGGCTTCCTGTTATTTTAATGACTCATGTGGCAGCAGGCTGTATGAGGACTGATTCTCTTCTTGATTTCTTTTTTTTTTGGCCACTTCTTTGTTGCTGTCAAATACAAAATCCATATGATGTTGTTTCTATCAATGTCAGATAACAGCCTGGTGTCCATTCAGTGATGGCATTCCTGCTGGGAAGGACTTAGTGATTAAAGCAGACAGGTGTTCTTGGTCCTCGGAGAAATAAAGAAAAGAAATCATTGATGGCAACATGCAGCAATCATGGAGGAACATCCATAAAATAGATCATGGCAAAGAGAAAATGGATCAGAGCTGGAGGTTCAATTCATCGCACGGGGAATCATTACTGGCTGAAAAAGCAAAGTCTTAGAGAATCTCTGAAAAGGCAATGCTACCTCAGTTTTCTGCAATTTTTCCACTTTTGCTTTGCAGTGGCCTGCATAAGTATTCACACCCCTGACACCTTTTCATATTCTACCACTTTAAAACCACTAACTTCAGTGCATCTTAATCTGGTTTCATGTGATAAACAAAAAAAGTGCATAAAGTGTGAAGTGAAAAAAAAACTCTACATTGTTTCAAATAAAATGCTGCACCACTAGTCATTAGTATAAAGATTTCACAAGTGGAGAATCTTAAAACAAAGTTAGATTAGTCAATATATTCAAGAAAAGCATTTATTGTAGAGATAACTCTGGGGGAGCTGCAGAAATCCACAGATCAGGTGGGGAATAGTCATGCCCACTGCAGTTTTGGACTTTGTGGAAGAAAGGAAAGAACAGAATGGCACAAAGACCAAATATAGATCAAAGCTTAGTTTGGTGTTAAAATTGCACATAGTCAAGGTCCAATAAAAATGTAATGACACTACTTAGCAAATTGTGTTCAGAAAAAAAACTCACCATGCAGTCTGATTGAGTTTGAGCTATATTGTTGAGACAAATGGAGAAATTTTAGTTCTACAATGTGCAAAGTTTATAAATATTTGAAGTGGGTGTAATTAGCTTTTTCAGCACTCAAGGAATCTAAATCAATACCACACTTTTCAGAGAATTGGGAAGAAAATGCTTTTCTTCCCAATTCACAATTATGCACTTATTTGTTCTTAGTCTATCAAATAAAAGTCAAGTAAAGCATATAAATGTTTGCGATTACATCAGAAAATGTGAAAAATGCTTAGTGTCTGGTTATTTTGCCAGACACTAAACTTCCTAAGCAGCGTGTGAAAACAGGCCTGCTGTACAAAACTCGCCTGCAGTCCAAAAAATCTGGCAAAAATGTTTGTAATCAAATGGATCTTCTACTTCCTGTCAGCGGAAGAATTGTCAGTTTAGTCACTGTGAAGGTGATGGATCAAACTATGCAGTGAGTGAGCTGTCAGCTTGGGATTAGCATGTCGCTGTCTGTTTTTTGGCACTCGCATCCCTAAGGGAAGTGTTTGTCTATAATTTTATCATATTACAGTGTGCCACTCTGACAGCAGGGCGGTATCGTCGTGGGAAAGCTAATTGAATTTGCTGAGTGAATGTGCCGCAGCGCAGCCACTGTGGGTCTGTCAGGGTAGTGATGACACGTCATGTTGCACTCTGGCATGTCAGCAGCAGGGGGGAAAAGCCCAAGGCCCCGCAAATATCATAAGAATGATGAATTTATCACCCTCACATCACAGCACAGTCACCACAACTGTGCAGGCTTGATTTATATGGCGGCTAAAACACATTTCAGGATTCTGGCAATATGGAGCAACATGATGACTTTATTTAGGTTCATTGCTGCAGTGGAAACAAAGTAACACAATGAACAGGGGGAGAATTGTATATTAGGAGCCTATTTAAGAAGCTGACACTAGGTTGGACACACAGGGTGATTGTAAATAGATGAACACTTTGTGGGCAGTGGCCTTGGGTGAAAACTGCACCGGCAGAACTAAAGAATGATTTACTGTATTCCCGACTCAGACTGCTCTTTTCACTGAGGAGGAGGATAAACTGAAAGAGGAATAAATGTTGTTGAAGTTTTCCCAAGCATTGCTCAGATTCATTATGTGCATAACTTATTTAATGGCATTCCTTCCTTGTACACTTCACGCCATGCCTACCCAGCATGCATTGCAAGGGCTTTATAAGCTCCCAGTGCAGTAGACCAGCTCAAAGTTGAAGGGGTCTGTAGAGGTGGTGCAAAAGTGGGTAAACCATTTTCTTTTTCTACTTGTGATGTAGTGGTTTTATGTTCACAATTGACCAAAAAAGTCAGAAATTTTAAAGAACTGCTGCACTTTAATGACACAGAACCAAAGCAAGTTGGGAAAAATTGGCTTTTGGTGGGAAATAATTTTATTATTTATTTTTTAATAAGAGTCTGCACAGCAAACAGAGCTGATTAATTCAACCCCCGCCTTTAAAAATGATCCCCCTTCCTCAGCGCAGGAGCACTTGGGCATGTTTAGCACAAATGTAATTATGGCCTCGGTAAGCGGGCAGCTTTTTAAAGAACCCCTCTCCTCAGCTCTCACTTCAATACCTGATGATGTCATGCCCTTTTGTGGGGTCGCAGAAACTCCTCAAATCAACTGCCACTCATGACCTTTTCTTTCACTTTTTTCTCCCTCTCCCCCTTCACCCAGCTCTTTCTTCCTCTTTTTCTTTCTCTTGTTCATAACTGAGTTTCCCTTTATGGGTTGATCAAGCAGCAGCCCCCCCCCCCCCCCCTCCCTCCCCACCACCCGCTCCCCCAACTCCCCTCTCCTCCCTCCCATTGGCTCGCACCGCTTTTGGAGCTTCTTTATGAGAAATGCATGCCCCTGTTTAAATGTATTGATAGTCCTCGTAGACGTCCCGGTCTTTTGTCCTCCCGGCCGGCTGATTTCTAAAAAGTTCCAGAACATGAAAAAAAAAAAAAAGCACTCAGCATCCGGCTTTGTGCTGACAATCCTGCCCCTAAACATATTTGACTACAGCCATATTGCAGTTTGAGAGAGCATTGCAATGCGGCTCGGAGAATTTGACCCTTTTTACTGCCATTCTCTGTGGCAGAAAAAGAATGTAGTCTGGCAAACAAATGTTGTGACAGACAGCTTGTCTAGAGAATTTTATGGCCCGTCTGTGCAGTTGGTACACGGGTACACCAGCCCCCTGAACAACTAATGCTGCAAACATTTAATTTTGTTGTGTACATTATGCTTTTGTTTGTTCTTTTAGTCCTTTGAAAGGATGAGATTTGGAAAGATTTGGAAAATGTGCAGAATTTGTCCAATTCAAAACAGGATAAATCATCAATCTGAATATGAACATATTCTTATCCGGTTGTGATAAGAACCAGATAAGCACTAACAGCACTGTAAGCCCTTCTGTCGTCTTTTACTTTTCATGAAGATTTCTTAGAAAAACACAAAGCAGAAGAACAGGGAAGGCAACTCTAAAACTCCATGACGGCTTTAACACTTCTCAGTGCTCACAGTTTATGTCTAATTATATTTGTCAGTGTGCTGAGGAATTAGTGGAGGCATTCATTTGTCCGACGGCCTGATTTTCCATCTCCTCCATGGGTTGTCTCTTCACCTATTCCATTCCAAGTGATTACAGCACACTTAAATGCCTAATTGGCTTTGCTCCTTATTAGCAATACAATTATACAGGCCTTGGGATTCTCATGTGTGCAGCCATCTGTGGAGAGGAGACACCATTCAGATGTATCCATAATTCAAACCGCAGTTATTCTTTCACCGGTGAGCCGGGGCCTTTGTGAGTGTTGTTCTTATCCTGGCTCGCAGGGCCCCCTTTGCCTTTGCAGTCTTTTGATCATTGCTTCACCTTTGTTCTAAAATAAAAGAAACCTTCCAGATAACGCAAATCACTATTGTTCATTTGAGGCCTTAAGGGTTGAAAGGGGGTTCTCGTACTAAATTTAGTTGGCATGCAAACTGTATTTTTTCAAGTAAAGAATGGACATGTTTTTTTTTTTTTTTTTTTTTTACTAATCATATGTTTACTTGGAAAACCCTCCCAGAGTGAAAGTAGGATATATTTCACAACAGTTTTGTCTTTAATCAGTTGTTGTACAAACTCTTAATGCAAAAGTGAATTGCGAGATTCTCAACACAAAGGACATTTCAAGTTCTCTGATTCAGATTTGTGTTTCCTTGGTTGCTTTAATCTTAGGCAATTGTCAAATCTTGCCAGATGTAATATTTGTCAGTCAGTTGGTCTTGGTAAATGAAAGTTGTTTCAACAATCTTCTTTTGAATCATGGTGCAATAGTTGCTGTATTAAACTTGCTTAGTATTTAGAGCTGATTCCTGGTTTTACGGAATATTCAGAGAAAATCTGTTATTAAAAATAAAACATGAAAGCCTGTTAAATAGGTTTCTTACAGAATATTAAAAAATAAAACACGTTGTCTCTCTTTTTCAGTTTTGTCATTTGACAAGCTGTTACATGACTTTCTGTAACCATATGGAGTTTCTGTAAAACCATATGGAGAAATTTTTGAATATAGAGATTGTGAGCAATTTCTTGTTTTGTATCCAATCAGGTTCCGCATTCAGTAACTTTTGCAAAAATTACTTTTTGGGATCAAGGTACCACGACACCATGTTTTATTTTTGTAATGGTTCCTCAAGTGCAGGTGTTACCTTGACAGTTGGAAGTTTATAGGAAGTGAAGGAGCTTCCTGAACTTTGGCATTTGTGATGGATGGATTAACTCAGCCAGGTATATTAGAGCACACTGATGCAGAGCTTCATTATCAGATGGCCATATCTGTACACAGAGGAACCCGTCTGTCTGCCTCAGGTCTTCCCCAGCTGTAATAAGACAGCACTGATAGTATCTAATGACAAGGCAGACACCCCAGTTCCTGATGCCATTATCAAAAGTGGCCTCATCAATCAGAAGGCTGTGTGACAGAGGGATGTGTGTGTGTGTGTGTGATGACAGGAAAGATCTCTGATGAGAGGTTGGATGAGGAGAAAGGGTGGGATAAGATGAGCGGAGCTCGGGCGGCAGGCAGGAAGAGGCGGGGAGTGTGTGGTGGTAATGAGGTGACCCACCTATCAACCCCTCTGCTGACCTGCTGAGAGATGCTCTTATTGGGGGCGTGGCTCAGACTCAAGGAACACTGTGTAATGTCAGTTAACACTCTTGGACTTTTTTATTTATTTATTTTTTGTTGGCATTATTTTTTGTTGGCATTTCTTGATTTTTCTTGCTAGAAAACCATCCCTAAACTTAGAAACTTCAAAGTGTTGTATCTGGATTTTAAGTTAAATGCCACTGCAATGGTGCACAATTAAAAAATAAAAGTTGATGCTTCATCTGGCCACATTTCATTTTATGGAAGCCACATGTAGGTCTCTGAGCTTTATACATCTAGAGACTGAAAGTGTTCCTCTTTGAAAACAGCTCAACTTCAGACAAATTGGATGGAAGGGATTGTTAAACATTAATTTTCAAGTTTGGCCACAGGTTGTTAATTAGGTTTAGACCTGGACTTTGATCAGATTATTTGAATACATGTATATAATATATCTTAGCATTCTACTCTGACTCTTTCTTTAGGGTCAACTTGCCAGAAGATGATGCTTCATCCCAAATTCAAGTCTAGCTGACTCATAAAACCACAATTATATCACAGCTGTTTTTTATTAAATCACGCACAGATGGACAATTGTTTACCAGACAGGTAATTTAGCTGCCCAAAATTTTATTTATGGGTATCTGAGTGAAGAAAGGTGAATCCATAGGCATGGGAAACTTTCAGAATTTTGTTTGTAAGACTTTTTGTGATTTCCTTTCACTTCACAATTATGTACTTTGTATTGGTAAAGCACATAATTCCTTTAACGTTTTAAAATTTTGTTGTAACGTGACACAACGTGCAAAAATTCTACGTGTATTTATGGTGAATACTATTGCAAGACAGTAGAAGTGACTATTTCTGCATGATCCACCTCTGAACTTAACTGACGCTCATTTCACAACATTTAAGGATGTCCACTTTTACTCAACAGGTGTCATTTTTGCTTTATGAAATCAATGCATGATGAAGAAACATCTGTAAGTGAACTGCATGATTTCTGCGACCAGATTGCATCACACACACATAAAAAAAAAAATTCCTGTATTCAAATTGCATCTTAACTCAGACACTTGACAAGCAACACAAGTTGCTCAAGCACAGGAAATTTGTAATTCACCAACGTGAACAGCAGAGCGGTGTGGAGGAAGGGGCTGAGCTTACGCTCATGCGGATTAACACGTTTGGAAATTCTAACTCTCTCTGTCTGACATCTTTGTGTGAGAAGAAAAGCTGAGGACCCTTTTGACAATGACATTTTTCACATGATCAGGGCTGGAGGAAAAAGTGCCTTTGAGAGGCAGTGAAGCCCGGGAAAATTGTTTGTTGACCGTATAACAACCATCGTCTTGTGGCTGTCAGGCCTGCGTGGCATGAGGAATTCCTTTGGGGAAAAGATTAATAGTTCATTTTCATGGCCGTTTGCTGAGAGAAAAAGCAAAGTGGAAGATGTAAGGAATGCTAGAAAACTAATAAATTTATTTAATACATATGCAAACGAAAAAAAAGAATTTTTAAATAAATTTAATGCAAGATAATTGCTAAATTGACTTCAAATGGATCACCTTGCCTTTTTGACAAAAATATCATTTGGATTGCTTTCAGAGTGCTGATGCGTCCCTGTAATATCTCATTTTACTTTAGAAGTAAACTCAGATATTCCAAAGATAAGAGTTTTAATTTTTGAAAATGTTCTACTTACCTTTCCTGAGAAAAGTCAAATTAGAGTGGAATTAAAAACTTGTACTGCATGGGGAAATTTGTTTATATTTTAAAGCAGATATTCCAATATAGAAAAACCTTGCTGCAGGTTTATGCATCTCAGTCTATATATGTCTATATGACAAATAAGTGCTGGTCTGAAATAGATTTGCTGTTTGAAGACAGCAGCAGATAATTTGCTGATAATCTGTGCAATTGCAGAATGGCCAGGAGAGCACATTCTTTTGCAGGTTGTGCTAAGTTTTCATTTGGAACCAGAACATTAGTCCTTATTTGTTGGTCGTGTCAGACTTTATAGCCTCAGGAAAACGGTCAACAAACAGTAACAAATCACTTTCCCGGGACACGAGCAGGTAACCTCACGATAAGTAGCACAAACTTTTGTCCTTTCCCAAAGTTTTTACACCAGTAATTGTTCTAAGTGCAGATATCAATCAAAGCCCTTGCCATTTACAGTACATTATCCCCTACATTAGCTCACTTAAATTATGTGGGAGTGCAGGTAGAGGCAATACAAACACAAGTGTGTATGCACGTGTGTTTTGAGAGAGTGAATGTGTGTGCACATGCAGTTACCTTGTTAGCCCGTGTCAGTGCAGACAGAGGTTTGCTCCCCAATAGATCACGGCCTCACTAATGGCATATGATGCTGCTGCTGCCTCAAAATGAGGCATGTAAAAGAGCGACATTATTGATCGTGCCTGGTGAGTCGTGTGGCCTGCAAACACCTGCCATTTTAACGGCACGCTTACTTTTTCATGGCTGTGGGGATAAATCACGACGTAGCTGTGTTACGGATCAGGGAGGCCTCGGCAGGGTGGCAGAGCGCTCCATCACATTTTATATTGTGTTAATAATGTCAGATGTATCTGTGGGGAGGCTGGGGGGTCCATGCATGCATTCATCACAGGCTACGTGGTATAAGGGGAGAGGACATTGCGGGGGTGTCTTGCTCGGAGACAGACGCCTCCACTGAGCTCTCCGTCATTCCTCCACAGACTCAGACAGAGACTGCGAGGATCTATATAAGAACCATACAACGATCCATCTGCTGGGCTTCTTTCAAAAGCACTAAATCTAAGCTCAGCAAACATTAGTTAAGACATATGCTTTTATTCTGGCTATGGAAGAGGTTAATGGGATTAATTCACAATTTCAATCACTTTGAAATATAGCCATAAATAATTCATAATCCAAATGCAAAGGGAGACTTTTTCTCATTAATTCTTTGAAATTATTTTCACTCACTTTCAGCTTGACAAATGATGTCCGTAAGAAAAACATATTGAAAAGTGGAGGAAAAGAGAGAAATAGCTGCTGTCATTTTGGTTTTTTCTTTTGCAACAAAGGCAATGCAGTAAGAGTGTTACATCTGCTCATCTCTCTGTTTAAAGCTCTGTCAACAAAGAGGCTGCAGATCGAGTTGGGGGTGTAGCTTCTGCCTAAGCTGTTCCAGCAGACCTTCTAGGAAATGCACTTAATCTGGTCAGCATTACCTAGAATTTACAAATGCATTGGTCCATTTGGGACATGATTTGCTATGAGCAGAATGAAGTGTGTTTAGAATGCCAATTAAAATGACTACTAGAAATCGTACCTTCTGTAGCATAATTTCATAATAAAATAAATAAATCTTTAAATCAGATTCATATTCTACCATCCCTGAATGTTCCTGCACAATCTGGAAAATGAATGATGAGTTTTTTAGTAATTGTTGAACAATCTTGCTAGCTCCCACTGCAAAACATAAAAAGAACAAACAAAATAAACATTATTTAAAATTAACTTGCATTTATGCACAACAAAATGCAGCAAACAGTTATATAAGTATCCCAACATATCCAATCAGGTTTTGAGAATTGACTCCAAAGGTCAGCACAAATATTACTACCTTAATCCTTTTGGGTGTGGAAAATCTCATTCATTGCCAAAGATTAGCATCAGTGTTATACTCATAGACATAACAAGGCTGATGGAAAGTTCTCTGCTAAAAAGATGTAATTTGTTTCACTGTTCTGACCAAAGTATTGGAGCCTTTAAATAAAAAGACATTATGAATCATTCCAGGTGAACAAGAACAACAGGTAATGAACTAGTAGCACCATGCTATTATGACAACATCCAGGAGCGATACCATGTAATCCACAAGCGCCAGTCCCTGCAGGCACTTAAAGACTTTGACCTTTTGCACTCTCTTGCAATGTGGTTAATGCAGATTACAATGGTTTGGACTACTGAGAGCCTTCCTAACAGCTGCTCCCACCTCTCCTGGTCCACATGGCTGTAATTTAGCAGGCTGGCCGGACAGCTTCTTTTAGAAGCTTTGAAGCCTAGCCAGTGGAAATTAGAAACTTTGACGTGGAGATATAAAAATGATAATAAAAGAAAATGTTGCTCTTTATCCTCACATGTCTCAAGTTGAGATGAAGAAGACAAGAGATGGAGGCTTTGAAGGGAATCAAGCGGCCCAGCTTGAGACTAAAGTTGGCACTTACTCACTTCTGCCTTTTCTCTGCCACCAATTTGAACTTAAGCAGGATCAACTATCAAACTATCACAAACAGGTTAGCCACATAAATGTCAGTTTATGATTCATCAAATGTAGTTTTCAGCATCTACAACCTCAAACTGCAGCCACAGTTACTGTGTTAGTTACTTTTTGTTGCTGCTTTCTTACCGTTGTGAATTTAGTTAGGGGTTAGAATAGCAGCAACGGTTATTTTGGACACTCTCCAAGCCACAGGATTTATTATGCCTTGTCAGTGAATCGTTGTGTGTATTGAATATATTTGCTCTAAACTAATTGACCAGTACGGTGAGAGGGGCTGAATTAGGCAAATGGGCCCAGGATGTGAAGTTAGACTTGATTTATTACTTTGAATGCAACTCAAATCAATGGCTTAGTTCCCCAAAAACCATTGCATTTCCCAGCTGAAATCATTGTCATGCTTAAGAAAAGAGAGATTATGCAGCCTTAATGAGTTTCAGTGGTTGAATGTGTTTGTGTCCCATTCAGGGGCGAAATCATATTTAATGGCTGACACTCAGTTCATGGCAGGTCCTCCTTTTTCTTAGTGGCAGGTCACCTTCGTCAGTGGGAAGGCTCATTCAAAGGGGAGGGCCAAAGATAGGGTTCTACATCCATGAAAAGAGGAGCACTAATGCTGTGCATGAGAAATGAAATGGTAGAAAAGCAGCTGATTTGCACACAGCGCTGCAGCTCAGCTTAGGGCTGGCTGTAGGCCCCAGCCGGCTGACCTCACTGTGCCAGACTGGGACCTCACTTGTTTTGGGAGATGCTTTTGTTTCTCAAGCTCAAGAAGAGATCTAATTTCATTTGGGTCTTGACAGAGCAGTTGCGTTGGCTTCTAGATATAAAATGTTGCAGGTCATTAATAAATTAACATGCTCATTCTTCTGCCTTTGTCACAATGTCCCAAACAACCACACTTGTATGCTAAACAGCAATAATTTTTCCAAAATCTAGTCAGGCTTGTAACTCACAACAGTTATAGCATTTTCTTGTCAGAGATGTGTGCAAATGTTTTTAACACAAAAAGTAGCAGTAGCAAACTCTACAGCTTTGGAGTTTATGTTCAAGTGAAGATTGATATGATGATGTATTCAGTGAGATGGAGGTCATGAGAAATGCCATCTAAGTGCACAAGTTTGAAGACATGGCAAACCGGCAAGCTACAAAGAGATTGAAAAGTGCTTTTGTAGTGAATTCAGTTTATGTGTGATTCACTGTAGTGGCAAATGCCTGGTTGTGGCAAAGACAATAAATTCAAGCACTGAAACTCTGGGAGAATTCAGGAAGATGTTGCAATTTTCTTTTCTTCCCTAATAACGGTGTGACAAGAGTACTTTGTGTTTGAGAGCCATGCGATAGTTGAGTAAGGGACACTTTTTACCTCAAGATGTTTGTCTTTTAATTGCGGTGGATTTTTCATCAAAACACTAACATTCTGTTGTACCACCACTCCAAGTCTATAAAACTATCTGATTTTCTCACAGCAACTTCAGCCACATGCAGCACATTTGGTGGTTACAAGAGAGGTTGAAATACTCCGACACTCCCTCCTTCAACTAACTAATGACGTGGAGAATGAACAATGCTGCTCCAACTAATTATCTGCAAAATAATCAGTTTCTTGCCTTATGAACTTGCACAGAAGCAACAGCATAAATGATTTTGATCTGTTCACTCATCTTTTTGTTGCTGCATCCCTTAAATACAAGAATATATTATTTTATAAATAAACACATTTTATTTTCTATTCCAGTGTTTACTTGTAGAGAACTCACTCTCTTTACTCCATCTTCACTCCATCTTTTCTCTATGTTACTAATAAATTACAATACGCATTAAAATGTGTTTTTAAAAAATAATTTGTCCTGTGATTACTGAGAAATTATTCATTGATCTCATTATATATGGAACATTATCATTCAAACGTGACAGAGCTTTTCTGATTTAGTGTGCCTGACTCAGAAGAATTGTATTTTTCTTTGTCATATTTCTCCATTGAAAACCAAAGATTAACTGTGATTCATTGGTTTTATACTCTAAAGGCTTTCAGATGTTCTAGTTTTCTGAAATATAAAATATGCACTTTACCACGTTATTTGTAGTAAAGTTTTATTTCCTATACAAAGCTTTTGCTGCACTGTGGAACCTTAATCATGACATTTAAAAGTCAAAAATGTTACTGAAGTGCCACAGACCAAGTATTAAACACCAGGATTACTGCTTGGAATTAGCAATGAGCTCAGGGCTTACTTGATTGATTGGTTAGGATTTACACAGAACCCCAAGCCAGTTAGCTTTGAATGTTGTTGCACAAACAAATACATTACTATATAATAATCAATGGAATTGTTGTAATCTGACTCGGTTTCAATGGTGATGTGCTCCAAGTTGGAGCATTGCATTAGCATGAGGAGTTATGAGATTAACAGTCATTGACTGACAAATGAAAAAAGACTGTCTCAGCTTATTCCACTTTAATAAGCATTGAATCCACTTTATTGATTATTCACTGCTAATATGCAGTAGCAGAAATCAATAGGGAGTCTTGCTCTCATTTCGATATAAATCCAATTATTGCTATTGCTAAAGCTGAAGAAATTAGAGGGGAAATGGACTGCCATGTTATTTCATCATTTGCCCCTATATAATGACTTCAGCGGTAGACTTTGTTCAGTAAAATCACAACATGTACTGAGTACATATTCTTTATTATTATTTATTGGAGCTGTGTGCCCAGTGTAAACTTATAATGATCTCAGAAGTTAATTAGTTGTCATGAATCAAACTTTATTTGCAGACATTTATGCAATTCAATTACTGATTCAGTCAAACGTCATTATAAACTAACAATTTTATCTCCATTAATATGCTCTGGATTTGACAATTCATCTCATGGAACAGGCATAGATATTTCCTACATTCCTCAGAAGAGTTTGGTAATCCTGCTTAAACCGCCTTAATCACCTGGTTACACATTAGGGTGTTTGGTTTTTCCAAATCATTTCTGGTTAGAAAGAGAAGTGAGGGGGGCAGAAAGAGACATCATTACGCTGTAATAAAGCATCCATATGGTGTAAATGTTGAGCTGGTGCAAATCCCTTCAGCTTAGCTGCAGAGCTCCCTGGCAAGAAAGGTCAGGAGTGACTGCTTCTCACTTAAGCATATGTTTCCTTTTAGTGCCATGTACATTTCTGAAGCGATGCTGCAACTGAGGTCAAATCTGAGATTACGTTTGCAGGTTTATTATTAAAAAGATTATGTTTTTCAGAAATCCGATTCAAAAGATGAAACTCAAATAATATACTGTATAGATTCATTACAAACAAAATTATGTCATTTCTTTCTTTCTTTTTTTAATATATATAATTAGGTTTAGAAGTAACTTCAATATTAAAAATTAGTAAGGTCCATGTTGGAAGGTGAACCCATGTCTTAGACTCAGGTTTCTTGCAGACTTTCTTCCATCATTGCCCTGTATTGTGCAGTCCTGCTTTCTTTCAGTTCTGTTCAGTTTCCTCGTCCCTCCTAAACAAAGCAATCCCTCAACATAATGCTGCCACCTCCGTGTTTCGCTCTCAGGACAACACGTTCAGAGTGACAATCAATGTCAGATTTCTTCCAGACATGACATTTTACATGGAGGCCAGAAAGATACATTTTGGCCTCATCTGACCAGATTATCTTTTTCCATGTGTTTACGACCATGGCTGCAAATAGCTCTTACCATAACTTTTTTTAACATTTGTCCTCGGCCACCTGGGATATTTTCTTACATGCAATTTCGTGGTTTAAATTTCTCCACAACTTTATCTTCTTGCTCCTTGATTTTCATTTTCTTTACACAACAGATATAAAATTCCACCTGGGTCAACTTTTACATATGTATTGTCTAAATTATTAAAGGGACAGAAAAGATGTGCGTTTTTGCATTTGTAAAAAAAAAAAAAAAGCAATATTATTTTTCTTTCACTTCACATTTCACAATCCAAATAGATGACTACTTGTGTTTGGAACTGGGCAATGTCATGATCTGTTTCTGTTTGCATATGATTCTTTCTTTTTTACACCGAGACAATTTTTTATTGTGTTTTGTGTGTCTTTGTGCTTTGTGTTGATTTTTTTTTCATTTTGTTGGGTTTAGCTCCATATTACATAGAAACTCTTGTTTTAGTTTTAAACTTTTTCTCCTTTCATTAACAAATTATTTTGTGACAGAAATGAAAAAAAGTTTTAAAATATGAATACTCTTTTGTGCAGCACAAATTCAGATTGTTCTTTACTTTTTGTCCTCCGACACCTGAACACTCAAACGTCTCTGCTATTCTGCAAGCACATCAGCTGAGAAAATTACATTGTTATGGAAGCACAGCTTCTTAACCTTGCAGTGAAATATTCCTAACAAGTTTCCGCCTTATGTGTTATTTCAAAAGTTAATGAAAAGCATTTTGTGATAGAGTTTAAAACCTGCAATTAATACCCACAAGCATGGTTGCAAAGTAATGGGTGCCTGCTTATGGGACACTCAGACAGACAGGGCTCGACAAGTGGGTGGAACAACATGAGGTAGTCATTACATTTAACCCTGTTTATCATTGACACATACTCAGTGTTTGAGTTTGCTCAGATGTAAACCAGCAAATCTCTCCTTAATCCCACTTTCTTTTAGGTGCACACTGTCCTCTTGGGTCTCCTAATAATAGCTTTGTCCATAAAGAAGAGCCATCAAAGCATCAGAATGTAAGACCGTGCCACTGTGCAACTGTACATCTTGAAGAAGATAACAATTGTCCTCATACATTTTGAAATGTGTTGCTTACCTCGGTTTAAAAGTAAAAAGAGACATTATTTTACGTGCATTGGAATATGGGAAAAAAACTGAAGCCCTTACTTTCATCCCTTCCCCCATCCGAAATCTTGCACTTTGCCAAATCCTTTGAAAGTAGACAGTAGTCACCGTGGTCCCGAAGGCTCTGCCCCTAATTACAGAGGAGCTGTAATTACAGAACCTGGATGGAGCACGAAAGAGAAGAAAACCTAAATCCAGCTATTGTAAATGTATACTGCCTTTTGATGATACCTGTTTTCCTGCACTGAGGTGCAAATAATCACATCAAAAAGAACAATGGCTGCGCACCTGCCTCTGATGCATGTGTCCACTCACATACAACTAAACATTACGGCTGCCCGCCCCCGTGCTCCCGACATTCACCTTACAATTCCAAGGCAACCTACGAGTATCCACTCTTCTGCTAATGATCAACTTATTAAAGCCAAATCTGGGTTGGTGATGTTTACCAAACACCTACAAGAAGACATTGAGAGTTACTGCTTCTTCAGAAGATGCATTGATTTTAAAGCATCTGTTTCTCTCACATTTGCTGTTTTGTAAAGTCAAACAAATAGATTTTCTATTTAAATGTGGAATTTTTAATGCCTAATATCTTTTATATATTCCAAATCCTAGAGGGTGTGTACATCTCGCTGTAAAGGAATTGGTTTAAGAAGTGTCACAACAAATAAAAAAATAGCATGTAAATGTTCTGAGAGTGTTTATCACTGAAAACACTGTAATAGTGTAAAGTTTAATCACATAAGAACCACATCATCTTCATCTCAATAACGTCTGTTGCTCTGATTTCTGATTGTGACAGTTGAATGATTAATCTCAATGACACGTGTTTCATATTATTTTATGATGATTTTTGATTATTTGACATTTGAGAAAATACCATGCTTGTTGCTTGCTTGCTGTGTTATGCTCTCATCATATGAAGCACATTGAACTGCAGAAATAGAATTAAACTTGCCTTTCGTTGCCTCTGCGTTTGAAGTGAGCACCACACAGGTTTTATTTCTTGCTCTGAGCACTTGTTGCTCATGACGTCTCTAATAAAGCGCCATGCTGAGTTTCCTATAGAGCGACTGGCTGCTCTGCTGATATTTAATACCTGCGACCAGACATGACGCCTCATTGACAGTAGTATGGTTCACTGGCTTTACATTTACCCTGAAATGTACACTTCAGTTCACCCTCTCCGTGCAAAGTATATCTGACTTGGTTTCTATATGTAAAGCTTTCTTCTGTGTTAATCAAACCCAGCTGCAGACATTTATTTAACCTCTTAGGACTTTATGACATTGTTACAAAGTTGTTTTAATATGTCAACAGTGGAATCTGCAAAGTTCAATGCTCTAAAAGCTTCACTAAAAATGTGAATCTGTCTGATATACACACATTTCAGCATTGCCTCTGGAGAACAGCTACATTCAGCAACAAACAAATCAATTATCTTTTCTGGTGCAAAAAAAAAAAAAATAAATAAATGTTGAAAGAAAAATAAAAACCAAGCATGTCTTTTTTTTTTTTAGTTGTTTGCCTTTCACCAAACACACTTGATGGGTTTCTTGCTACATGAATTTCATAGCTCTATGAATTTACTGCTGGGGCTTCAGGCTGAATGGGACTTTTCAAACAAAGGTCAAAGTAGACGACTTAAGTGGGTCTGGGTTGTGTGGCACAGCTGGAAATAAGGCCCTGGGATTTTTAGTCCTTTATGAGCCCGTTGTGAAGCTGATAATGTGCATTGTGGGAGTATATTCTAAGGAAGAAGAGGTTAAAGACTATGGGAGGAGATCAGCAGCTTGGACGAGGAGGTTTAGTGGTAAGCAAATCATTCCACCAATATTGCAAACAGACAGAAAACTTACTAGATCATTAAATTTATGTGGTAATGAGACTGGGAAAGATTTGTCAAATCATAACTGGTAAATACATTTATTAAGACTGTATATTTTCTTTTTGTTGCAAACAAAACCCCAAAATCTATAAACCGGTCCCACAAGGCCATAGTGTTTCACAGATTTAACAGTGTTTTGTTTCTGCGTCAGCCAGAAGCCAGTGTGTGTAACTGTTTCTGTCATGGCTGACAATTTGATAGGTTTTCACACTTTGGTTTGCCAAGGCTTCCCATTTTTCTCCTTCTCCCCATTTCCGCGCTAAAGCCAGCCCGAGGTTTACAAATATTGAGCCCTAATCCTCGGGCCTCAGACAGCGGGGCCTGCTGTGTGGTGCTCAACAAATGACTGAGTGTTCATGAGCGAAATTAGTTCAGGGAGGCCTCTGTTTCCTCTCAATGTTGATATAGGGGCAAATAAAAAACAGCATAAACGTGGAGTCCCACTTCGTGAGAGCCTCCAGGCCCTGCCATTGAACTAAAGCTGAAGGCTCGGTGTATTTTCAGAATAAGCAGAGTTATGATGGAAGGCACATATTCTTGGAAAGCTGCTGTGAAGGATTATCATGCTATGAAGAATCTAGATTTTAATTCAGTTTTCCTCACCTTCTGTTCTCAATGAAAATTTAGCCAGACCTATTTAACTTGTAACATAGTCTGACAGTTAGCCGAGTGCCAGAAACGACCTCTTTGTTATTAATGGCACTCATGTCTCTAATATAAGCTGCGGTATTTAATTCTGTTCGGGTCATAAACCTCTGTAAGACAGTAAAGCGTTCAGCTTGTCCAGATATTGGAATGCTTTACATTTGACACACTTTTAATCCACAGACACTGACTAGCACCTAGCTACAGCTGATGTTTTGGAGATAGTTGGTTCCTCCCCCATGTGAAACCATCTGTGGACCTTTGTTTTGTTATTTGTTTGATCCAGGCATGGGATACATGGCAAGGTTGCACACTGGGGGAGTTATGATGTTTTCGGTTTCCTGACACTGTATGTCCTGAACAATGTGTGCCCCGAAAATAAATATTAATCCATGCGCAGACTTTGTTCCCACCCAGCCGCTGTGTGTGTTTTTTGTGTGAGTGTGTGGATGTGTTTCTGTTTCTGGACCAGACCCAGCTCTAGCCCCATTATCTCTCTGTGTCTTTGTATGTGCTGATTTATTTCAACAGTGCTCTTTCGGCCAAGCGCTGGGTGCCTCCTCTTTGTCAGCTGCTGTGTGAACGCAGAAGCCTTTGGCCACCTTTGACAGTGTGAATATTTTAGCTCCCTTTAATATGCAGCCTAAACTTTTTATATAAAGATGAGGACTTGGAAGGGGGTATAGAAATAGGACAGGATAGCAAAAGAGTGCCAGGGTGTTGTGAGAGTTCAACAATGATGCTTTAAATACTAAAAGGAGGGTGAAAATAATGAGTAATGAGTATATGTTACTCATTACTCAATATATTATCATTATTTATGTTGATCATTTCTCATTTTCTACAAATAAACACTACATTTCTGCTTTGAAATTTCAGAGACTGGTTGTTAGTAGTTCATAGAATAAAATAACAATGTTAATTTCATTCAAACATATAACTATAAAAAGTGAAATCAGATAAACTGATCATTTTCAGTGGACTCTTTTTTGTTTTCCAGAGCTGCATATATGTATGGACCCTTTAAGGTTATATATGTTCATATATAATGTACACATTTGTTTTGAGTGAGGCACTTACTTTTGCCCTTGTCAGTCCAAGCCACCTTTTTTTTTTTTTTACAAACTTGCTGTCCCTTATCTAATGAGTTCTATTCCAGGATATCTCTGTTTTCAGCTCCATTCATCTACACGTCAGTTCAAGGAAACATAGCTTTCAGGGAATAAGCAAGGATTAAGCAAATATTTACTGAATCATTAGTGAAAGGTAAATCCAGGAATCAAAACATGCTGGGATATAAATATAGATTTTTGAAATTATTTACCCCTGAGCACTTACTTTTTATCTGTTGTACAACTTTTTATTGGCGTTATAGTGAGTTTGCCCCATTTTTGGTAAACAAACAAAACTTGTTCATATGCCTTTTTGTACCTGATCAGAATAACTGAGCGCTACCAGGTTATCTGGGATCTGGGCTGGTCGTGAAGTTTCAAGAATTACTAAGTTTTTGAACAATGTTGTAGTGAAACTGTGGAGGATATGCCTGTTGTTCTAAAGAGGACAAAAATGCAAGATGCAGAGACAACAGAGGCAGAATCAATAAACAAAGTTCAAAAGAGGCAATAAAAATGAAAAGAAAATAGAAAGAGGGAAAACGACTCAGTACCAGAGATGTCAGGCAGACACAAAACGGATGGATGAATGTAGAATGACATGCAAATTAAACATAGCTGGACTGAATAAGTTTATCATGAAACAGTAAAATAAAAGTTACTTGTTTAAAACATGGAATAGATTAGCAAAAGCAAAACCTGCTGTACAAAAACAATTTTGATTTCAGAATAAAGGCAAAGTTTTCTGGGATCATACTTAAATCTTTTATCCTAGCTGTAATTTAGTTTTGTTGTCAAATTTTCCTACATGTTTTCTCAGCTTGCAAGATGTTGAAAATAAAATCATTTCCTTGAACTGTATGTTTGGCTGGTTCATTTTCAACTAAAAACAATTTTTTCTCTTTCATAGCTTTGACCTCACAAGTACACACACATCATCCTGCTGTGAGGAATCAAAGTTCAGCTGTTGGGTCCCTGATTTCTTGGAAGTAGCAGTTGGAGTCCAGCTCCAGCCTGTATCTGGGTGGTGTGTTTGGGCTGACAACAGCAATCATTTTCTTCCATATTACTGTGACAGTGTTTTCTCAACCTTAGGGACATATGTTTCTCAACTTGAGATGGGACCGTGTGGTAAGCAAAAACTCCAGTTCTCAAGATAATTAAGATATTGAAAAAGACCAATAAATATATATTTTAATTCAGGAATGTTATCAAATTCATATGTTACAATTCACACAATCATTTAAAAGAATAGTATGAAGGGTAAGCTGCAAAATGTCTGAAATAGAAAGTTTAGTGGAAGAAAAAAAGCATGAACTGGACTGATGCTTAGCTTGGTTTAGATAAAAATGATTCAAATTGGAATTCAAGATTCCACAGTCTGGAGGGAAAGTTGAGCTACACATACATACTCCAAGTTGGTTGAGCTCCAGCATGAAGTTTCCACAATCAACTATGCTATCTTGGTTGCACCACTGTTTTATTCAGAAAGTCATCACAGACATGCATCATCCACTGATCAGCTGTATCAAAATACAAATTTAATTTTCCAGCACTTGGACTTGCCAACACTGAGAAAGTACCAATATCTGCTTTAATTGACATGACATAACTGTGATAGTTAGCCGGCAAACTAGCCTCAACTACACATCATGGAAAAACTACGGATTTTCAAGAGGAAGATGAGAGACGACAGACCCCAGAACACAGATGAGCAGAAGGCCGATAATTAACCTGAACATCTCAGCAGAACCACAGGTTGATCACCTCCATGCCACGCTGCACAGTGCAGTTATTCACACAAAATGAGTCAAAACACTGTAATTTGCTGTTTTAGTGGCATAGCATCCCTGTATTAAACTCTTCTTTTAATTAGAATAATATTTATAAAAAATATACTTATTTACACAAATAATTTAAAAAACTTCAGAGATATTCTAATGCATTTTATTTTAAATTGTAAGATATACTCTAACTCAGAATAGAAAGGAAGGACTGTGACCTACTTCTTCTCAGCTTGCAAACATAAATTTATGTCTAAACTTGATGCATTAGTACATCAGCCATCCAGTACGTCTATAGCTCCAACAGAGCAAACTATAGAACAGACAGACAGCATGGAGATTATAGCAAGTCAGACAAGAAGACCTCTCCAACCAGACAAGACGGACACGGGAGGGAGTGAAGAGGAGATTTGTATGGGAAGCAAAGGGGGGAGCGGCTGTGTCATGGTAAGGCTAGACCAATGGAGCGCGGAGGCCCTCATGCCCCTGCTGATCACAACAGGGGATTAATTATGTCAGCATAATAAGTACAAATGGTGATCTGAACGTGGAATTAGCCCCCTGAGCAGAGGCTTCTGCAGCCTGCAGTGGAGAAGAAGAGTGGGTGGTTATGGAGGGGGGATTGTCCCAATTTGTCCCAGTCTATGCATGCACAGGGATGGAACCTCGGGTGGGGTGTGTTGTTGTCTGTCGATGTTGGCAGTCAGGCACACTGGCTGGCATGCTTGCTTGAAGTGCCTGGCTGGCTGAGTGGTGGGCTAGCTTGGTCAGTCATCTCTGTTATGATTTGCATGGATGTCAGTCTCAGTGGCAGCTGGACAAGTTTCTAGCTGAGCAGGAGGTGTTTTCTTTGTTTATTTGACAATGTGCCCCATCACACCCAGTTGAACTTTAGCTACGGGATAAATTTGGTGTTTTAATGAGTTAACATCAATGTGAAGTATATAAAAAGTCAACATTTAGTTTTATTCTTCTCATTAGATATAAATAAAGTCCTCCCTAATAAATAATGTTGTACATTTTTCATATCCTATAATATTATTATTGTTGAGAAGGCCAAGTTTGAGATAAGGCTGAGTTTCAGATCAAGGTCATGCTGCCCCAGGACTCAGCCCAGAGGCAACACGACCAGCGTACAGTACTCATCCCCAGCCTCCCTGTTGTACAAGCTGTTGTCTCTGCTGGCCAGATGCCTTCAGCACTTCCCCATCAGCCTCTGTCAATGTCACACATTCTGTGTGCAACAAATGTCAACAAACCATGGAATCCTGATTGAAAGAAATTTCATAAAAACTTGCACACATTACCATGCTATCAGAAGTTATTTTGTATCAGTTATCTAAAATCAGCCTGATATTTTAAAAAGGGAACCTTGCTCAAATTTTACAATCTCATATTCTGGTAAATGTGAGATATGGAAAACTCAAAAACCCCAGGAGTTTTGCAAAAGCATAAAATAAGCTTCAAACGCAGATTCTAAATTTTTAAATGTGTAAACCTTGCTTACCAATAATGGGAACATATTTCAGAGATGTTGCGTGTTAATGCATTGCAGCACATTTCTTCATATCTTATTTAAATGTTACAGTATTTCCCAGTCTTGCTTAATTTAAAAAGACAAACATGTTTGGAGCTCTAGAAAACTATTTCACTACTCATTTTCTACAATGATGTTTTACATTTTCTCACTTCAACATGCAAAGTTTTTCTACGAAGTATCCAGTAATAACTACAAAACAAACAAACTGAAGAATTAAAAAAATATATAATTTTGATCTATGAGATGCAAGTCAGTGTATCACCACTGATTAGAGGGGATTTTCAGAACAGCTGTCCATCCTGTTCAGAGGTTTTATTTTCATATATCAGCATAGTCTTCAAAAATGTAATATTGAAAAATCTTAAAGAGTTAGATTGTTGTATAATTTCTCTGTCCAGGCGTTGGCTATACTTGCTGATGTTACTGTTCTCCCAGACTCTTTTATTATTTGATTTTATTTTCGAAGGCATCGTTTTGAAAACCAAGAAAACAGAGTCAAAATAAGAGTCCAGTCCATTAAAGCCAAATAGGTAATAACAATGTACAGAAGCAACAGAAACATGGTTTACTGTTTCAGCACTCAGCCAGTGCCATCGGTCCTTAAAGGACAAATACGGATCGGCCACAAACAAGAAGATTCAGCTTGTCTTAAGCCCTTAAATGAGCTACGCCATAAAGAGGGCATTCCCCTGTGATGTCATTTTCTTAGCTTAATATGTGTGTGCGTGTGTGTGAGGGTGTGTGTGTGTGGAGGAAAGACACAGAATCATTTATCCTTACTCAGAACTATACCGCTGTCCAAAATACTCAGACATGTAACATGGGGTGCAGATTAAATCCCCTACTGAGCTCTCTGTCTCTCCAACTGTTTAACATGATCATAAAAATATTTATCTATATGCAGTATTAGTGAAATGTACCTATTGCAACATAGTTTTTACCTGTCTGTTTTCTCATTATCCGCTGGGATCGAAATGTGCTTTTGGAAGAATATTTTAAATTTCTTCAAATAAAGTCATGATAGAGTTTAAATGAGAGAAACCTTTTTCTTTTCTTTTCTTTTTTTTTTTTTTTAACTTATCTGCTACTGGAAATAAATGGAAATAAAGTGATTATGATATTTTCTTTCAAAATTACAGCAAGTTGTTTGATGAAGAAATCTGACTAGATTTTAGACTGCAGACAATGGAGACTGCATGCTTTCCGTAAGTCCATGAAGCTCGTTCCATGCAGGTGGGTGCAGATAATGATTTCTCCTCTGCTGCGGTGAGGCTGCTGATGGGGTAGGTCACATGCAGACTCAGGCCTCATAAATCGCTGCTCTATGATGAGCTTCTCCATATGACTGATGGAGATCAGAGGCAGCCAGTTAAGATGCTCGCTCATAAACATGCTACCCTACCGCTCTGATGGTGCTGTCAATTTTCATATTTCACCAGTTATTGGGCTCAGAGACCTAAGTTATAACCCCAACAGACTCTTGTTAAGGACTGCTGACAAACAATTTATGGAGAGAGCAAGAAAGGAATTCAATTGATGTTTTTAATTAGGACAAAGATTAAAATGTTTCTGTAAGCAACAGCATTCTGTCTCGGATATGGGATTCAGAGTGATGGTAGAGTCTTTCAAGCATGTGTTTCAAATAACATTCTGAAGGATTACGTTAAAAATATAAAGTTCTCAATTAGTCAAAACCCATTATCAACACATAACAGTTAAGGAGTTAAGCATTTTTGATGACTGACAGACCACTCATGATACAGGATATGTGAGTTATTCACATGAACATTTTCAACCTTAGAACAATAAAAGTGAAAAGATACCATTTTGTTTTTGCATGAACAATTTGACTACTTCTCAATAGTCACTTCATCCAACTCCTCACTTGACGTTTTCCTGTGAAAAGCTCTCTTCCTCTTCATTCCTTGCAGATGAATCACTTATACTTGAGGTCATGGGTCGTTCTAGACAGGGGACGAGGGGGTCCAATGCCCCTGTAGAACCTGTCTACGCCCCTGTTAAGACCCCTCTACTGAAATGATGGATCAATTTCTTATAGTTTAAAGGTTTCTTATGGCAAATAAACCATAACTAATTGATCCCTTGAACCAATTAAATGTTTCACCTTCACAACTCTACTTTAACAATAAATTTAAAATTAAAATGTTGCACTTTTAGCTTCAGCCACATGATCAGATCCATAAGTGGCTCTTTGGTGCTGTGCTGTGACTTAATATGCTGAAATATTGCCCCCTTTTTTTTTTTGTTCCGTTCTTTTGTTTTGTGCTCTCATAAAAAAAAAAAAAAAAAAAAAAAAAAAAAACACCGGCTCCATCCTGCTCTCCACCTCCCACCACTGTTTACAGTGAAAAAGATATGAGCCAGTTTGGCACATTTTGCTGTGTCCACTTTAAGGCTTTTAGACTTTTTTTCTCGCAGAAACCTCCTTGCACGTTTGTGCTTTATTCATTTCCACTCAGTCCGGTCAGCTTAATTGGCAAAATTTATAACCTCGTTCAAAGGGAGGGAAAGAGGAAGAGGAGAGCTGAGGAATGTCATTGGTTTGAACCAATATCCTTAAGAAACTCAACCAACAAGCAATGGTGGGCTATACCAATTATTTTTAATGAAGAATTAACTTTTTTCCCACAAGTGTGCGTCAACCCGGTATGCCAGACTTCCAGTCCACTCCAGTACAAAATCATACACAATCCCAATAAAAGCAAACAGGTGCAACTTTGCAAAACATTCAAAGTTCATAAAATGTTTTGTAAAGCTCTGTAACTGCTAGTGAATTGAAATTTAACTTAAAAACAAAAATAACACAAGTTGTCCATCAGCAGTTTGAAAAACGACTAACTGTAGGCAATTTAAGCTAATTTAAAGGTTTCTGCATATGTAGGGAAAACAAGCCGTTTTTATAACTTTTATTTGCTCCCACAGCACAGTAACCGCTACACTGTATCCATAAATGTGCCAACTTATTTTGACACATAAATCCCACATCAGTATAAGGGCCTCTTGCTTGGCCAGCCATGACTGATGATGCACACTGACTCACTGGAACCCCCTCCCCCAAGGTGAGTGCTGTTCCGTGTCACTTACTGGAACACACTCCTCAAAAACACAATGAATGCCTCACGGAACCATAAACACACACACACACATGCACATCTTTCTATGTAAAAAAATATTGGACTTTGCTAATGACTCAGAGAGTGGTTTTCTCTTTCTTTCTCTACATCCACATACCTCACCATCACCACCCCCTGAAGCCCAAAATATCCAGCATGCATCAGACCAGGTGCTCTTTAAAGACAGAAAAATGGGATTGAAATAACAAATGAACACTCATAGCCAAAGTTGTCATCGCTGTGATCAGAGAGAGGGCTTTTGTGTACGCAGACAGAAGAGATGATGTCAGCTTTGAAGAGACAGAAAAAAATAAATAAAATGACTGATTTACCACAAACAGAGCAGGATTCACATGTATGATGCTCAATTATCTTTTCCTTTACCTCCTTTATGCTCAAGTTACTTTAATGTGAAAACTGCAATGAATTTAGCAGTAACTGCTTAAAACATGCCTAAATTAATGCAGTTTTTTAATGACAAGTTGACAAAATTGTGTGCAAGCCCAATGAGAACAAACCAGAGTATAAAAATACCTTTTGACAATCCTCTTACAAAGGCACACATTGTACATCTGAGACACAAAATGCACTTTAGTACCATTTCCTCTTATTGACGCTCTTGGCACGTCTAATATTTACAAAAATGTTATGACTTGACAACCTACAATTAAACTTGTCATAACAGAACCCATCCAAAAAGCCAGACAGGAAGGAGGAGATGTTAGGAGTGATGTCAGCCCGGCAGATAAAATGAAGAGGCACGCAGGCATGTAAACAGCTGTTCTGTGATTGTCTGTGGTTCAGTGGGGTGTCAAAGTGTGTCTGTCATATGTTTGTGATGTTCTTTGCACAGACAATGGTTTTGTGTTGTTAGGTACTTTAGAAACTTAATTCTGGTTAATTGTTGCCTGTCATATTTAAGAGTTCAGGTCAAAATTCACTCTTGAAAATTCCTTAGAGCATTTCAGTGATGGAGAAAATAATTAGAAGTTAATTTTATTCATTAATGAAAGAAAGAAGTGGCTTAATGAAAGACTTTTAAGGATTTTAAACTAATAAAAACCCAATTTCTGTTTCTCACAACATTAAAACATTGCACAAGACCTGCTGAAAAAAAATGTAGCAGTGCAGTTATGACTATTCTGCACAAATAGTGCTTCTATTGCCTTCAGATATTTTTCTGCATGGAGTCTGGATGTTCTGCCTGTTAATATGCATTTGTCCTCCGTGGGTGCATGGCTTCTTCTAACAGTCTACAAACATGACTGTTACATGAATTAACCTGTGGCGGTCCACAATGGATGGTGTAATGCTAAACAAGTTGACTGCTCACTATGTTCTACTTTCAAGCATATGAATAAAAGGTTTAGTGGAGTAAAGAAATGCAAGAGAAGAATGCAGGAGCAACAGGAATGTCTACAGACTTGTAAGGTGTACAGTAAATCATTCAAAAGGTAGGAGGTCACAACTGATAAAGAAGTCAGTTGTGATTGAATTGATGAGGCAGACTTACAGCTATTATTATTTGTTCATATCTAAATTCAGTATCATTTTCTGATAGGAAATTTTGGAGCAGTTCAAACTTCCCTCTGAAGGAAATATTTATTTAGATATATGGATTTTGTTTTCCAGCTGGACGTGGCAGGTGGCCTCATTTCCTAAAGCACAACAGCCTATGAGATATATAACAAAGTTTATTACTGACTCTTTACCTCCATGCCACGCAGCACACGTTCAGTAACTCGAACAAAAACAGCCCAGAATAGGTTGATGTGCGCTGATATTTTATTTTGTTTTCTTCTAATAAATCGGTCTGGATAAAGTAACACGATTATTAATTTTTTTTTATCACAGAATTCTGCCACTTTAATAAACATTTCACAGCTACTGTAGGCAATATCATGTTTTCTCAGAAACTATCATCAAACTTTACGGAAATAAATGCTTTAAAAACATCACAGTGTGTGCAATGAATCACTATAATAAACTGGATTTCACTTCCTCAAATAAATTTCTTTAAAAAAATTCAGATTTATTTCACAAAGTTTGGAGATTTAACTTTAACTGGTCTCACAAAGAGAACCTTAACTCATATTTATTTAACTACAAACCTTTAAACAACCAGATCTATTTGGTTAATAGATATTTGATTGTCCCATCTGTATCTTCTTACTCAAAAATCAGCTCCCAAATGATTCTGCATCTGAAACGTTTTCTCATCATATTGCATTAGACCTCAGCTATCATTCTGTCTATTTCTGTGCTTTGAAGTTGATCCACTTTTTAAGCAAAGCGGAGCTCACTGGAACAGAACGCGGGGGAGTGATGGTGGAAAAGAAATCTTCTTGTATTACATCTCTGAATTATTACAGGCATGTGAGCATGTAACCCTAGCTAAAGATGTAGAGTGCTTTTTGGAGTCTGTGTGTAAATGGATCTAGTCAGAGGTGAAGAGAAAACAAGTCTGACCTCATGCACTGTGCACTGGGGAGGTCAACCTGTCTGTTTGGTTTTCTGAGCCAGGACCATGCGCTCTGTTTGAGAAAGGGGACTGCCCGTGCTGACGTCGTAAATTACAAAGTAGGTTTGTTACGTGAAGCTTGTGTGTGTGTATGTGTCTGTTTGCTGCTTACTTTGAGCTTGCACATGTAAATGTGTCAGCCCGGCCTTTCTGTGAGCTACATCACCCACTTTCTTCGCCTTTTCCGGAGCTACAAGCGCCGATCTCTTGCTGTCTTACTCACAAATATGATTCAACATGGAGATGACAGGGCCTCTTAAATGCCATTTACCGGGACTTGGCATGGCGATAATTGAAAATGCCAGTAAAAGTGCTTAGGAGAAATTCCAACAGGATTATCGCCCCAGTAACATGGACAGACAGAGGGCTTGTCTCTGGAGAGCACAAAAGAACTTGTCTCCATATCATAAAACCTGCTCTGTTCCCCTGCTTTTTTAATCAAACTGCTGCTATGCCAGCCTTGGGAGCGGAGTTAGAGTAACATCTTCGTTTTTTTTTTGTCCGGGGGGGGGGAAGGTTAGTGATATGCGTGTACGTGTTGTATGGATGGGAGGGGAGGCCGTGTGTGTCGAGGGGGGCAGGGCGGGGGTATTGTTGGGCAGTTTTCCTACCCTCTCTCTTTCGAAGGCCAGTGTTGTCGGTGCATCATATAAAAGAAGATATACAAGCAATTCACATGCAAATGTTGAGAGTGATTTAGAAAAGAGGGGGAGAAAGGGGAAATGTGCTATTGAAAGCCAGTGGAGAGATGGGGGAAGGCAGGAGGGCTGGGCAGATTGGAGGTGGTTGATGGTGGTGGTAGGAGAGGGTGGGGGGGTCACATTAAGTATTGGAGAGGGAGGCGTGAGGTGGTGGTGCTGTGAAACAGAGAGACATTTGTGTTATCTGGCTTTATGTATCACCACTTCTGAATAATAACATGGAAAAAAAAAGAGAGACTTACCTCATCAGCCTGGTAGAGCCAAGGCATAAATAAGAAAAGAGCTGAACAATGGAATTACTATTGCCCCAGACTCTCCGCTGAAGCTACATCACTGGTATTCTTTGGAGCCACTGGCAAGAAGATTAATGTTTAGTTAAATATCAGTGTGGGAGCTGCTGGAGCAGGGAGTGGGGAGGAGGAAGAGAGTTGCTTACTGGGTCTGCTAAACTTAGTCAGCCCTGGCTCTCTTTGTAATTATGTTGTGTTGCCACGGATGAGTCCCAGACGCTCCTCTCTCAAGTTTTGATCAAACATATTAGGAAGTGAGACGCATGAATTTATAGACAGTTTTATAGGTTATTTCTGCTCAAATGTGTGGGTATTGTGGGCTTCATACCAAAACTGCTTGAATTCATATTTACTGGGAAACGTCTCATACCTGGTTAGAAAACAATAAAAAAGACTCTCAGTAGTGAGTTACAGTACATATTCTTATTTGGTTGCTCAATAAAAAAAGAAAAAAAAAATCATTCTGTTAACGTTGGCTTCTGTGAAAAGCTTCTATGCATTTTTTTATGTTATAAAAGTACATTAAGCACTATCAAACAATTTGTCACTTGGAAGTTTCTTTTTCCCTCAGCAGATTTGTGAATAGTTTGCCATGAAAATCCAAAGCCTTATTCTACATAAGTTAGGACGTGCATCTGAATAAATTAGAAGTTTATTTGAGTAACTCAGTTCACCAAGTGACACACAGACGGATTTGTTCAATAGTTTATTTGAGTTAAGATATTTTGTCACTTATAACCATTAAAAGTTTCAACCTGGATCTGGGAACAACATCAAACATAATTCAAATGTGCTTTCATTTGCAATTGTTTTTATTTTCTCAGGTAGCTATATTTAGAAATTGAAGTATATTATTATTGTATTTCTCTGCATTGTGTACTTGTCAGATGGAACCATTTTTATTCCAAGAGGACATTTTAAACTTTGAGATCAGAGTTGGTGGGAAACGTTTGACTCCTCCCTGAAATCTTTGTAGACTTTTTTGTTTTGAATAAAACATAGAATACACATTCAAATTGTGGTCTGCAACCTACAGCAAAAGGTTTCTTTATAAGACAATTTTTGTTGTTGTTTTTATGACATCTTTAATGCAAAGTTTTAAAATATCTGTCAGGACAAAAGGGACTTGGAAAACCTGGCATTTACTGAAGTGGTAATTGTTAGGAAACATTTGATATGTTTTATTTAGGCTTGTGTTATTTGATCACTATTAAGTAAAAATTGTTTTTGATTGTGTTGGACAGCAATTAGATTTAAACCCACAAGTCCTCAAAAGAACTGCTGTAAATGCACAAAATACTTTAGTTTTCCACGTCCTTATCGACCCTTCTTCTTTTCAAAATTGTGGGCTTTTTAAAAATTTAACAGTGCTTTTGTAGGCATTTTATGTGCATTAATTCTGTGAGATAAAAAAATCCTTTTAGCCAAAAGTTTTTTTCTCATCTTCAGAGTAAATATGGAGGGATTGAAATCTTCTCCCTGGCATATCCATTCCTATAAATAATATTTATATTATTCCTTAAGTGCAAATAATTGCTGACTCACTATTTTTCATGACAGTTTTGTCTTGTTATGGGTAATTTCTAGAAACAGAGCAAGAACTTTTGAGTCTTTATTTCTCCAATAACATCTAAGTGAACACAGTGCCTTGAAGCAGGAGGCTTCGTCTCAGCATCCATTCTGAACTGTAACCTCCCTGTAAAACCACAGAGCTCTATGTTTGACCACAGAGCAGCACTGCAGTGGTTTGGGGTTTAGTTCCTTCTTCAGTAGCACCTCAGCAGTATTTGAACAGGCACGTTTCCAGTCATCAGCACTCTTCTCTAACCTCTGCTCCCCTGTGAGCTCCCATGCGTTAAATATAAGAACAAGGATTTACACAGACCACAAAAATCAAGAGTCAACAGAGCAGGCTGTTTACATAAGTAAAAGTCCTTGGTAACAGACGCATCTCCCAGCTATGATGTTGTTGCTCATAATCAGCTTGTGGTCTCAAACACAAAAATATTTCCTTTTCCTTTAGATTTTCCTTATGCACCACACACAGTGAGTTCTTTTTTATTAAGTAATTGTGAGTCAGCCTTTGTAATTTAATGACTGTATTCCTGTAAAGCATACATGGATTACATTTAAAAGCTCCCCCACACATACAGGCACACGCAAACACTCAAACACACAAAGGCGACAGTTCTTTTCCAAGAAAAGAGGCCTCTGCAATTTCAGTTTTAATGACATATACATGTGAGTCTGCGTATTTGGGTATCCATGTGACCAAACCGGACATCCTATGCGTGTATTAGCAGCAGAACTTAAGGGGTTGGCGAGAAGGGACGGTAGCCACAATATTACACATCCTCATAAATCCATGGCCCCTGCAGCATTCACATCTACAGCTTGTGATTGAGGGCGAGAGGCATGTCCGGACGCAACTGCCCCCCCTCTTCTGCCTCGGCTCTATTTTTCTACAGCATGTACGGGAGACATACGGGTCAGGGGTGAACCCGGTTGCGTGACAGCAGGTTGACAGTCTCAGTTGCTAAGGGGATAGGTGACAGGGTGGCACGGACGTGGGGTGACAGGGTGATGGCATGAGGTGACAGAAAAGTTACCAGGTGAAGACGGAGCTGAGTGACGGCAACTGACCGACTCGATGGCATCTTACTTTCTCTCTCTTCTACTTTGTCCATCTTTCTCCCTGTCATCCTACCACCATCTTGTCCAACTTCCATGTCTCAGCAGCACCAGCGGTCGCACCTCTCCGTCAAACCTTTACACTCTTTTCACAGGGGCTTTAACAGCGAATGAGTGTTGACTTTTTTTGTTTGGCTGCTTTTGCAGTCAAAAAAAACACATTCAAACATCTAACTTGTTATGTTTGTCCAAATGTGCTTGTGCTTGTGTGCAAACATGGGATTACTTTTACATTTTCTGCACACACATTCTGTGCAGTACCCTGAAAAAAATAAAAAATTACTCCCTTTGAATGGTTCCAAATATTGTCAGATTCCCACCATATAAAGCATTTTATTTGGATTTTATCGGATGGATCAACACAAAGTAGCGATTGATTAAGAAGAGGAAGGAAGTGTGGTATGTTCAGCTTTGTAACGTTCTAGAACTACCTTTTGTCACCTTCCTAAAATAATATAAATATTTTTTGCCAAAAGACAACTTAAGTAAAAAAAAAAAATAAAAAATTACTTTTGGCAAAAACAGGGAATTTTTAAAGAAGTTACCAACTGTAACACTTTTTGCAAAGCACTGCATGTATTGATAATTATTAGTGAACACTTTTGCACCAGTTACATCTTTTAAAATTGCTTTTTTAATGAGTCTGAAATCTTTTTCTTTTTTTTCCCTCTACAAATGCATGTGTTTGTGAGTTTCACCGCAATTAAAATCCTTCCGTTTGCTCTCTCAGCTGCGAGTCACAGGCATGACATGGTGAAAAAAAGCCAAAGAGGAGGTGTCCATACTGCTCTGGTAGGAACCAGAGGGAGGAAATGAAAGGTACTCCCCTTATTTCATACACCAGCAAACACATACACTGACTCAGCAGCCGCAGCCAGAGTGTGTGAGTGTATCTGTGTGTGTATGTGCACCTAAAGCTTACAAGTTCTTGCATGTTGTACAGCTTTCAAACAGTCCTCATTTTCTGAGAATAACTGTGAATTGTTACATGAAATGTTTGAGCTCAGGGGTCATATTTGCGCAGTCTGCACCGCAGCAATGTGTTCTCACAGTATTGGGGAGATATTATGCCAGCGGATGCTGGAAAGGTTTTGACCTGTCTAGGCTTGACACACACTCCACATCTTGTCCAGTGCTGCTCTTCTCATCAGGGAGGTGCAAGAGAGACACAATACCACCACTCATTGACCAGGTTAATAAGTATTCTGTCTTGGTCCGAAGCGCTGATGTTCTCTACCTTCTAATACACTGCATGTGTGTTTCAGTCTTCAAAGCTGCATGCTGACCTAATGTCTGCCTCACACAGCTTTTGTAAACTAATGAATGACAGGGGCCAGGGAATCTGCTCTGTGACTAAAACAGGCCAGTGCTGTGCGTGGGAGTGTGTGTTTGTGTATGGATTTGCACGTATATCACTCATTTCTTTTCCAACACTCCCATCTCATCAACCTTGTTGTTGACACCACTTCAGTGTTTGCAGACAAAAGATTTGAGTGGATAGATGTGTGCATGTGCAGAGGACAAGACGTTGTCAGTTGGTTGCAACTACTGCATTGTCGTGATTTTGTTCTGTTTCAAGCATTACAGTTTTTTTTTATTGTTATTTTAATCTTTGTCTGACAAAAGGGATTTCACAGCAAAATTCTTAAAATTCCCAGTTCAAATAAGAATATCCAAATTCTGTTCAGGTTTTCTTAATTTTCCAAAAAAAAAAAGTATTGAGAAACAGCATGGATTGATGAATACTTCACAAATCATAAAATACAGGTGGATATACCAAGACATCCAAACACATAATCAGGTCAGAAGGAATATCTGGTCTTTCTACTGACCTCTGGGTCACCCTTGGGTCTTCTTCCAGTGTGTCATGCCTGCAAAGCCTCCAAAGAGGCACTGGTCATATGTGCCAAAGTGTAAAAGTAAATAATAAAAGTAAATTTATACTGATCCATTTAAAATAATCTCTTTTTTACAAAGTTATCATAAGAAATCAATAAGATGCTTGGCTGAAAAGATGGTGATATTTGAACATGCAACTGTGATATTACTACTGAATTCTGCAGGTTATTTTACAAATATTTGTTTCTTAAACATTGCTTTTGTTTAAAAAAAAAACAGAAAAAAGAAACTAATTGTGAGGCTAAATAAAAACCAACACAAACTTAGGCGTGTGTGGACAGTGACCGTGTAATATGTGTGTTTTATTGTGAGTTTATTTTGGGGTGATCTAAAAATAAATTAAGGCAAGACCTTCTCACCTCAAATAACCCATATCTCGATTACTTCTGAAAGTCGTTGCTTCAGATTCAGGAACTACCAGGTGCCATGAATTGTCCAACCGGTTTGCTCATCCAGAGGAGAGCAGTGATGCATGAGGGACGCAAACCATCAGAGTCAAAGGAGGGACAGAGAACCCCATGCCATGTCCAATTGGCACATGTTGTTTGTTTGCAGGAAGGTGCCGTTTGGATGTGTGTTTGTGTGAGTTGCAGAGAGAGACTCCTTGTTGAGTGTGTTTCACAAGATGACAGCTTGATGACAGTGCCTGACTGGCACTTCCTGGCATTGTCAAATGCCAAAAGGAATTGTTTGCGAAGGTTTGTCTACATGCAGCCATTGGTGCGCAGCCATGAATCAGAAGTTCATGTGATCTGCTCTCTAATTGTCTTGTTTAGGTCCTTTCAAAAGAAAGAGATGGAAAATTCCAAACGTTGGAGGTCATGCACTCAAGCTACCAGACCGTTTTTTGTTTGCTCATGGAAGACACAAAAACGTAACAGTCTATGTTTACATAATTTTATAGCTTTTTATGTCAGGCGCCAAGAAGAAAAACAACACTTGCCTGCAAGTTAGTTGGTGATTTATGTCATGTTTGGACAAGTATGAGCAATCCATCTTTATAGATGGTCTTAATTTACTTAAAAATCTCGCCATTATTTCTGAAAAACAAGCATGCATTTAAATCAGATGCTTCGTTTTCAGATTTAGCTCACATTTTAAAATAAATGTTTTGAAGTTTATAACAAAGCGGTTGCAATTTCAATGTTACAGTAGTGTGGAGCTGCAGATTGTGTTTTGTTTTCATAAATATGTATGAAGAAGCATTCTTTTGTTTCTTCCAGCCTTATTCCAGTAATCATACTTTTTAGCAGCCCTGTCATAGTGAGACACCTCACAATTACTTATCTGCATTTTGTTGAGATGTTTATAATTCCCACAACCCAATACAGAAGCATGGACTCAAATTACAGGCTTTGAGTTACACGGTGAGAACTTATTTATTGTGGCACCTTCTCTTTCTCTGCTGGTGTCAGTCGACTACAAAACCTAATTAGTGCTTTCAGCTCAACACCCATTAGCTGAAACCCGATACTTGGCCTGGTGTAGAAAAATAATTATGACATTCCTCTTATAAATCATTGGTTAGATCCTGAACCCCTTTCAATGGAAATATGATTTCCCACTACAAATTGTCCGACCTGTTTTATGTTCTCCAACACATAATTAAAGCCGTGGCGTGTGAGAGGAAGTAATTTTGTTCAAAGGCTTTTGGCAGCAGTAGCACAGCTATGTCTTTTCTGCTTGTTTAGAGAGCAGCTACTGGCAGACCTGGACATGTGAGCTGTGTAATGGATTAGGAACAACAGCAGCAACATGTGTGAATAACCTGTGTTTGTCAGACAGCCAAGAGACATGGGAAATGAAATACATCACGGAGCAGCAGAGGTGATCTTGGGGTCATCAGATACAGCAAGGGCCACTGGCACGCCACTTCTGGGCTTGGAGAAAATGTGTCTACACATTAGGGTTGCGGGGGCAAAACAAGCCCGCATCAGTCTCCTGGGGAGTTTGCTTCTAACCACAAGCAGCCATGCGTGACCCAGTGAGTTCAGCCTTGCTGAATGAAGACCACAGAGGAAAGAAAAAAATGTCTACGGAGGAACCTACATATGCTGAACATGTATTAGGGGAGCTGAAAGCTTGTTATAGGCAGAGATGATATCCACAAAGTTGTTAAAGGACAGAAATTGGTATTTTTTGGTTATTCTCACTATGACCAGGAAGATAGAGCCCATCATTTAAAGTCCTTACACTGACTCCCTGTACCTCAGAGAATAGACTTTAAATATTTCTGTTTGTAAATCAATGAATGACTTAGCATCACAACACATTAAAGATCCGTTGTTGTTGTTGTATCAATCTTCCATACCACTCAGGTCTTCTGGTTCTGGTCTGCTCTGCATCCCCAGAACCAAACATGGAGAAACAGCATTCAGCTTCTATGCCACAAATCTGGAACAAACTTCCAGAAAAATACAATATAGTTGAAACCCTGAATTCCTTTAAATCAGGACTAATAGATTTAAATTAGTCTAAACTCTGTTAAGAGTTGCCTTTCAACCGTAGAAAATGGAATGTGACCAACATAGTTGATGTGTATTGACAATTTTGATGATTGCAACCATCAAAATGTAAGATTTGTTACTGGTTTCTTAATTGTTGACTGCATGATGTTTTTTTTTTTTGTTGTTATTATGATGTAAAGCACTTTACTTCAACTTGTTGTTTAAGTTTGCTATACACATAAATTTGATTGATTGACAACATCTATCTATCTATCTATCTATCTATCTATCTATCTATCTATCTATCTATCTATCTATCTATCTATCTATCTATCTATCTATCTATCTATCTATCTATCTATCTATCTATCTATCTATCTATCTATCTATCTATCTATCTATCTATCTATCTATCTATCTATCTATCTATCTATCTATTGTAAGTAGGGTCTTAAGTTTAATCCTGCTTATTGTTGTAAAGGATGGCTAATCTCCCTCATACTTGTAATCCTCAAGTTGGAACATTAGGTTGTGGTGTCTTCAACTGTGTCCTTCCACAGAAAGGTTGGGCTCTACTTGTGTGCATGTGTGTGTGTGTGTGTGTGTGTCTTTGTGTTTTCTGTATTTATAAATAAGCAGTAACATCCTGCACCAACCTCACCCAAATACATGGCTGCCTCAATGCCCTACAAAGGTCATAGTGCAAATCTTTTGGTAATCTGCTAATCCAATTGGTGTCTTGTGCTCACATGATCTGCTGGTCAACAGCACAGCCATCTTCTGTTTAGGCACACCCACGCACACGCACACAAAAGCACGCTCACTTTGCAGGCGCACATACTCGCTGCCATCGGCCTTTTCCCCACGACAGTCTCTGACTCCGTGACACCGGCCCGGTTTGATTCTGCTTAGGCTTGAAGCAGATTAGTGAAGGTGACTCCTGAGGGGGAATTCCACTGAATAATTGGCAGAATTTATAAACCAATTAAGACACTTTCTAAAGACTGCTATTCTCAAGCAATTATTAGCCCGTTGTGATGCGATAAGAAGGGGCCAACTGATGCATGTATCATACAAATAATGGTTTCCATGTGTTGTTTGAAGCTGATCGCAGTCCAACAGTTCACTAGAGAGCTGCTGTGTTTTCAAGAACTTGTTCTTCAGGTGTCCCACAGCAAAACCTGCAGGAGCTCATAACATGTTGCTGATACCATATTTCTCAGTTCTCATGGTAGTTTCATACACACAATCTTCTCACTTTGTCCTCCACCAGCCATTAGGGACAACTACTTCAACATTAGATTAATCGAATCACAAAGTATGTCTCTGGAAATGAAGGTCTTTGTACTGAGTTTGTATGTAAACTGTAATCTTTGTTTTTAAATTGCTCTAGGATTAATAGCTTCTTCCGTTTTAGTTGCCTTTCAGCCCATGTCAGTACAGAAATGTTTAAGTGATAATAAGAACAGTCTTTTTCATACAGTCTTTTGCTTTGTTCTGATGTTGGCATAGATATTTCACACAAAAACAAGTTCACCTTTAGGACACAGAACTTTTCTTCTTGTTTAATAGTATAATAATAGAACTGTACACATTTTTTAAAATCTTATCCCTTATCAAAGTGAAAATAAACAAACTATTAGTACAGCAAGGAACTCAACTATACAATTGGACTGCATTAAATTTTAACTTATTTTAAAAAATATGCATTCAAAATCTCTATTTTGGAATTTGACACTTATTTAATGCTGCAAAAAAGTGTTAATTGCATTAATATGATCATCATTAGGAATATAAGTAAATTGTTTTATTGCCATAACAGAAGCTGTAACCAAAAAAACGATTTCAATAAATTCAGATTGTTGCAGAAAGAGACCAACAGTGACTAGTCCATTTTTTTATTTCATCACATTTACAAAATAATTGCAGATTCCATTTCGGAATATTGGAATTAATGTCATCATCCCTTGAGATTGGAAGGTCCAGTGTTTTCGCTACACACGTGGTTAGTTTGAACAGATGAATGTGGGACTGTGAGACTTCTGTGAATCTCACCCAAGACTAATCCAAACTTGAGGAGGTCCACAATTAACCTCCTGACATTTTGGTTAATTTCTTTTCTATTTTCCATTACAAAGAAACAGTGTTTTTGAAATGAGCCTTAAAATGCATCCACAGATGTGGTTCCAATTAACTCAAATGTTGTGAATTAACTTACAAAGTTAAAAATTACATCACTATTGGAGCTTTCACTATAACTCAAACATTTTAGAGTTATAGTGATATGTGGGTACATAGACTCCACAATTGCAAGAATGTACAAATAAATCATCTCATTCTGGAATAAAGGAAAGAAATGATAATTTGCTGATCATTTCTGACCTACAACAGGAACCATTTAGTATGATTAATTTCAGACACTGCATTTTTATACAGCAGGTATGTAAATATAGTTATTTGACTATATTTATGTAGCTAATGCATGTACCAAATCATCAGGATACATTTTCCCAAACTGTCTTGCCTCCTGCTTACTAACAAGCCATAATGCATGAAAGGAACGTATGGAAAACATGTGGTTCCTATGCAAGTCACAGATAACAGCCCCATCAGTGCTTCACTGTGAGTGTGTGTCTCTACAGCACCAAAGCAGAGGCTTAGCAAGGGAACTGGATCCCATTTCCCAGGCTGAAGTAGGACCTGAGGGCAGTGTGTGGAAACTGAACTAATTGCAGGATATTGGTCCTTGGATGATTAGAGGAAGACATGGAATGCCTGGTCTGTGATGCAAGCAGACCAAGGTGAGACTAATGACGGATGTATTTTTTAAAATGATCCTCAGATAAGGTTGTGTCCTGTAGCAGAGGACTGCAACATGCAGCTTGAAGCATCCAAAGTCTGTTTTAAGTGTTTAAAACATTGCTGTGTTCAGAGCTGTATCAATAGTTATCTATAACCTGAAAAGTATTTTCATTAACATACAGATCTCAGCAGTGTTTCTTTCAGGAGGTTTTACCATGTAATAGTAGTTTCAGTCATTTCAACCTTTTAAGGTGTGAAATGGAGCTGTCTATTGTGGGACATTTTTTTTAATCCAAATATTTTGATAAACAGTAGAAAGGCTGATTGTAATTTCATTACTTTAAAAATGTTGAGACTCTGTCTATAACATTAGTCTTTACAATAACAAATAAATTCATGTATAATGGAGAACCTGGTAATGGAATTATTTATTTATACTTTCTGTTGTTGAAAGTACAAATAACAATAATGCATTTATATATTGTTGGCCTGCTTTGTGTGAATGTTTGCAAAGTTTGTCCAGGTAGAGAAAGACTTGGAAAATAATATGTCTTAGTAGTTGATACACAACCACACTCAAATGTGAAAAAGTTGGAAGGAGAAGTGAGTATATTGGGGAGAGATAGGATGTAAAATTGCTTTGGGATAACAACACAGTTTGAATGTGAGACTAGTTTTGTATTCTTGGAACGAGTGGCAGAAACTGTGACGTTACAAATGACTATAAATCAGTTTAGAAGAACATGGTGCAATTGCTTTCTTAAGTCAACTAGATTCTCTAACTGCTTTGTAGACACAATCTAGATATTAAAGCCCCAGTGCTGACAAAACACAAGCCCTACTGAGTTTTCAGCAACATGTTTTGCAAACCTTCTAAACATACCACTTGCAGTTATTTTGGTGTTAAGCTAGCTGTGTGCTGTTTTGGACTCACGAAAACTAGTAGATAATGACCCTGGATCAATATTAGTCTATAAATCCAATGTTAATATCAACATTTCCTTACAGTAGGCCCTGAACTGCCAAAGCTACAGGAGTACAACATGGCAAAAGATTGATGTTGCCAATTGCTGAGACTTATTTGTGGTGGCTAGCAATGTTTAGGCTGTTTATAATGTTGCTTATGAATTAAATTGCTTAAAGCATGAAGCTTTATTTAATTGTTTATCTCAATTTTATGTTCTTTAAGGTTACAATAGGGCAGAAACACCCTATTGTTAAGCTTATCACATGGCTCTGTACTTTTATCTAACTCCTTCCTTTCTATTCAAATGAGAATTGAGGATCAAAGTTCAAAGTTGAACAACACAAATGCACTTAGTGTCTCAGTGGAAACATTTGTTCAAAAAAAAGATCTTCCTGAACATGTTTTAGAGTTGTAATGACAAAATGTTTATCTCTGTGAGTTATAAACTTCACAGTGACACACATTTTGGATAAAATAAATGTTTTAACAACTCAGAATCCAACTAAACAAGAAAATGTATGATTCAAGAAGTCCTAAGCAAATTCACCAATATGTCAAAATGTTACAGTTGTCTTCTTGAAAATTTCTATAAGTTAAAACTGGAGTAAGACACTGATAAGCTGTCAGCAAAATTCATAGCCTATTTATAAGATGAAGTTTGCCTTCGTAATAATAACAGTTTCTGCTCCAGTGTATAATTTTGTTAATACAGAAAACGACATAGTTAGCCTTTGTCTTTTATTAAAGATGCTCTACACTGCAAGCAACAAGTGGCAATTCTTTATTTGTATGATACAGCTGGCCTGAGTCCTCAGCTGTGCTTCACTCTGTTGTTTGTGTCCAGAAATGTTGGCCGTCTTGGGTAGAAGGCATTTTGGAAGCACTGAAGTGTTGCAGGCCCTCTGTGCAGACATCAAGCCTTTGATTCTGTCTCTGCGTTCAGCCGGCGCCTTTGTTTGCTGTGTTTGTTTGATGTTACTTTAGCAGAAACAGACAGACACCATTGAGCGGTGGCAGTGCTGTTCTTCTGCGTGCCATTCACGCCTGCTGTAGAGCGCTCAGAGTCAAACACAACGAGGCTTGGCCATTGTTTACCAGTGGAACTAATCACCCTCATGGCACCTCCATAAACCCCCTCCCTGTTGACAGTGATTGGGGTGTACCTATGTGTGACCATGGACAATACAAATGTGCCAAAGGCAAATAGAATAGGGGTGCACTGAGGCAATATTTAGCTTGGCCAGATGGCCGGTCGCATGCAGCAGGCTTCTTGGGTCTCCACATCTGCTCCTTGTGATGTGCCAGCAGAGTGTCTTAGCTTTACACAGCAGGGTTTTCCTCTGCACCCAGTTTTGTTCTACATACTTACACACTGAGCCGTCTGTTTTTACTTCAACAGAGGCAGGCTGCTCCTATTTTGTGACATTTTAGAACCAGATAAAAACTCCTCTAATTTCTTTATTTCCTTCTCCCGGAATACGCTCAGATTCCAACTTGTGGTGTGGTCCTGTTGCGTCACCAGTCCACACACAGAAGCTTGCTTTTTCAGCTGTACAATATAAATTCTCTACAAATATCTCTGCACAGATGGTTTATTTTTACAAACAATACACAGGGCCGCATTCCTACCGAGCTCCATCCCCACCCGCTTATTGCTTGCCTAACTAGACAGCCTCTTTTTGAGGAGCAGAAAGGCAAGTAGAGTGCGCACAGATGGTCCAGTGACATTGCTGTCATACAAACAGGCTTCAATAAAAAAGATATATTCACATATAAAGGTATGGATACATATCCCACATTGACATTTGCACATGTATGCATAAGCTCATTCAAGTGTTGAACAACAGATGTTTCAAAATAAAAGGAGAAAAATGCATATGTATGAATTTTGGACTATATACACACCCATTTTTTATGCAATCAAATATGAAATTATTTTGATGTAAGATTATATCTTAGATTAATCAAAGTATTTAACGCACAATGCAATAATACTTCATAATGTCCTTTTTTCCATTCTTAAACTAGATTTGTAATTAAAAACCCACATTAAAAAGCAATCATTCCTTATCACACATTTGTTTTTTGTTTTACAACTATGAAATGGTCATATTTGGAAAACAGTTGGAGGTTTCATGTCAACCATGTGTCTGTATGAAGGCCATATTGGTGTTTGTACCTCCATTAGCAAACAGAAGGAGGAGGCCTGAATGATGATGTTGATTTTCTGCACTGTTTTAAAATTTTAATCTTCTCGAAGTTTGGCAATAGAAGTGAATAAAGCCGTTTAGTCTGTGTTGGCCACCCTTCCAAATATTGAACAATTAAAGTTAGATTAAGAGGGATATATATGACATTTTATTGCAGGAAAAAAAATACTTTTGCTGGCACTTCTGTCTTTGCAGTGCGGAATGGTTGTTTATATTTCCACTAATCTTAATCGATCTGGCACATTATGTACATAATGGCAAAACTTCAGCGATTACGGAAAATCAGATCCAGTCGTTTGGAAGTGGTTTTTACCAGGCAGGATCATAACTGGATGCTGATCCAAGACAGTCTCCACAAACATTTGTGTGATTATCTTTTCCTTGCCAACAGTCTTCATCATTTGAGCTTCCATTCAAGTTAGAGACTTCATAGCTGGTCTTCTTTCCCTTGTTATGATATTTTCCTGTTATGACATTTTTACTTTTCACTGTGTGCCTAGCTACTATTGTTTTTTTTCTTGTGTTTTCTTTTACTTACCTATTAACATCATATTAAAATTACCGCTATGTTAAACAAAACCTAATAAACCTAACCAAACTAATAAAGAGAACAGTATTTAAAAAATATTCAAGAATTTTATAGCAGCAAGATTTAAATGTATTTATTTTTTTATTTTTGGACTGCGCAGGTTCCTCGTCATCTCCCACATCCAGCTTTGCTCAGGCCGTGCTGCCACATCCACTGCACATCCTCTGCTCCCTTCCGGGCCCCAAGCTCTGCAGCCCCACAAAGAGTCCTAACAACAGAGAAGAAAGAGGCAGTGCCACTTGGACAGGATTACATCCTAGTAAGATTCTTCAGTCCTCTTGGCCAGCCGCCCCTTAACCCTCCCCTTCCCTGATTAGAAAGTGAGCAGGGAAAGGCTGGCTGGACACAGAAAAAAGATCCACACATGTCCATTGAAGTGTTTCACTGCTAAGGTTATGTCTTATCAGTAATCCTTCCAGTGTTGTAATTGTGAAGACTGATTTAGTAGTACATAAACTGACTGAAAGGAATTGTTTGGATTTTTTAAATGGGGTTCTATAGAGAAATTAAAACATTTAACCTCTCTAGGTAACTATCCTAAAGAAGTTTGGCTACATATGACATTAAAAAAAACAGAAACAAAAAACGTATCAAAACTAAAACAACAAAAACATTTTTGGTACATAATAACTATGTAATTCAGACATGACAGTAGTGTTGATGTTTACAAAGCAGTTTTCATATTAACCATTAAGAAATTTTAAAGATCAGAGTTGTCTGATGTGTGTTGGAACTTGACATTAGCTGGTTAGCTTTAACTGAAGTTCTTGGGACTTTCCAGCTGCAGGTAAGATCCTATCAGCACATAATGTCCCAACAGAACTCTAATTCCTTCAAGAATCTGCTGACAGGAAAACAATTGTGCACTCTAAAGTTTTGTTTTTTATGGAAGAGGAGCAAAAAGAAGGCCATTGTTGAAAGAAAATCATGAGTCCTGTTTGGTGCGTGCATCCAGTCTAGAACACAGCAAACATTCAGAGATGGTAAAACAGAAGAAAACTGTCATAATCTGTGAACCTGACTTGAGACTGTACCTGAGACTTCCTTTCTACCAAGACGATGATTCTGAACATGCTGAAGCACATGGATCTAAATAAATGACAACATGTAATTAAATGATGCTATCCATGTTTGAAGAAGAGAAGTGTATCTGTTTGTGATATACTATTGCTGACGATGAGTGATGGCTCCTGTAATCCTGCTCCCCTTTTCAATGCCACCTGAGCCCCATTGCCCCTCCAGCGGTGGAAGAAAGGGTGAGGTGACAGGTGGACAAAAACCAGTAGCTCCAGAGTAAATGATGCATGCCCTAGGATCTGAATAAGAGGCAATGTGCCATTAAAGAAGGGCCACCTCCAGAGCTGCCATTCTTGCTGGTGGGTATGTTTGGTGGTGTGGGTCACCTGGCACATTTGATTGGCGATCACATTTTTTGCTAAAATTTGTTTTACGGATGACAACTATGAAGAATCCCTTAATCAGTTATCAGCCAGATGCTTTAGTGAAGAACAAGTACAAATACAAATGATCTGTTGATTGTCATGTCTGTCTTCAAATTCAGGATCATTCAGCCTGAGATCTTGGGATTTATGGTTTGGAATACTTGTGTCTACACAACAACTTTAGAGCTAAGCAAGACCAGGAGAATTATCCAGTGGTGTGGATATGTTCTGGCTCTTCCCTGAAGTTTCGTCATTCATTAAAGCCAGGGAGGCAGCTGCTTGCTCACACAGCCAGGGCTCCCCTCAGCCAGGCCCCGCAGCTTTTCTCTTCCTCGCGCTACTCTGGAGCTGAACTGGGGACAGATGAGGTCTGGAACTGTTTCGTCTTGTAGATCTCAGCCAGAGCACCAGCCACCAAGCCAACTTGTCAGCCGGCCAAGCAAGCCCACTCCCCAGCCTTAGCTCCCAGCCAGGCCCCTTTGTGGTGCTTGACTGCCCAGTAATTGAACCCTTGCACTTGGGATATATTTAATCACCATAACAAGAAATTGGTGTGAATAAAAATGATCTTGTAAAGAGGGCACAAAACTCCCCTTTATGCATGAGATTATAGTAGAAGACTGTGTGACTGAGCATGCATCTGCGTATTTTTACAAAAAACAACACAATGTCAAAATAAGCTCTCCTATAACTCTTTGTCTTCCTTTCTACCTTAACTTCACTCCCAAACTACAACCACCGGCGAACAAATTTCATTACAACCCTAAACTGCCCAGTTTTAGAGCCTTCTAATTATTCTTCTCTCAGATGTGGTCATGTTGAGAAAGGCTGTAAATCAACAGAAGGAGGAGTGCCAGGCCTGGAGCTGTGAGAAAACTGGAAACAAATGATCTACCTCTTCCCCTGGTCTTTCTGTCTCCCCGTATGCTGCTCTCCACACCTTGCCTTATGATACGTTTCAATTACCTCTGAGATCAGAAGTCAGATTTACTAGTGATGTCACTCTCAACTTTGCTAAGTTAGTTACATATCCCGTTGTTTGTTCAGTGTTTGTGTCAATTGGCCATTGAAATGTTTGACCTTCAAAGTTACATTTTTGACTTTGTGAGGATTCAAGTTGATTTTTTCTATTTGGAACTTTGATATTTTGACTTTTGTGCATTATTATTGTCCATCTCTGCTTTGATCCAGTTATATCAAAATAAAACTTAAGGAATGATAAAGAAACTCAATGATTGGACTGACAGATCAGCTGGAAAGTGGCATGGGTTTTCCAATTGGATCTTTCACATCGACAATGATAATTGATTAAGGAAAAGTTTTAGTTTTGATTACTTGTTTTGATTTGACTAAGGTTAAGCCCAAAATTGTTAAACTTGGGCACGTCATTCATGATTTTGTGTTTTATTCATATAAAAACACCTTTCACTTTTGGACTCAATAAAAACGTGTGATCACGATTATTTCCCTTGAGTTATTTGACAGACATGTTTTTTGACGTACTTGGCTTTAGACATGTCTTAGTATTAGATTGTTGTGAAGTATTGCATGGTGGTGGGATAGCCAAAGGACACTGTGTCTTACCTGGGACCAGGTCTGTCTGACTGCTTTCAGTCCCGGACTGTCTGTAATCAGCTTCTTTAAATGTTCCAGCTAGTAATTGCCAGCATAGCCCCAAGATAGCAATCAAAGAGATGCTTTGCTCTGCGGTCTCTCTCCTTCCCTGTTTCTTTCCTGCTTCTCTTCTATTTTTCCCCAAGAAGACTAGATATATATTTGAGCCATTGTTGGAGAAAAGCATCTTAGCATCTGTTTTTTAGTGTTTGAGCGAAGAAAATCAATTCAAATTGAGCTAATGGCAAAACTGATATTGCTTTGAAGAATGCCTCCTGCCCCCATCCTTCGCCTCTCTCCAGTCTCTCCCCTGGTTGCATTTTTCCCAATTCTCTTATCTTTCAACAATTACAAGAGCAGTCTAATGGCCCTTTTAAGTTGCCTGCCAGCTATATTTGCAAAAAATAATGTCTTTTTCTTCATCTTTGGGCAAGTGTAGCTGCATTAACATTCATTCTCATGTAAGGCCTGCCGCTGCCTTTCTTCTGAAGTCATGATGAGGGCATTAAAGCTGTTTGTCTGGGCACAAGATGTAAGCTTAGATCTCACGATGTTATGTCAGATCTGTCAACCATCATAAGATACCAAGCAGTGTTTGATGTGGGATGAATTCCTGAGATACAGAACCGTTGCTTTAGTGAGCCAAAACAATTAGTTGATTAGCCAATAAGAAAACACTTCAGGTGAAAATAAACACTGTCAAGATATAGTTGACAAAAACAATTGAGTGTTTTTGTCACTCAGTTGCCTTTGAGTACGAATATTGTTTTTTTCATTGGACATAAAATAGTACAAAAACATAGTTTACCTTTCCGCATATTTTCATAATGCACACTAATTGGCAAAATCACATAAATATCCCTTGGCTCTGGAGAAAACAGAATCCTAGCTCTGTATTATTGTGTTGTTAGCCTGTAAAGTCTGGATATAAGAACATAATGTCTCTAGATGAAGTCATGACTTTACCCTCGTGACAGTAAGAAAACACCTGCAGTTCAGCAGATGTCCCATCCGTTATCACTCCCTTTTCCTCTGTTTCCACACCCAGCAAGAATACACTCCTAATTCCTGGAGGGAGAGAGGCTCATTCTAATTAGAACAGTTTTTCCCCTCAATACACGGCTTCAATCATTTTGTCCTTTGTAATTTCACACCTTTTTGTCTTTTGCTGTTACATTAAACTGTCAAATATCCTGAAAATTGCAAAGCAATGCTGGTTTGATGGGCAATGTGTTCTAAGAGCTTATTCTGCCTTGACTCAATAGCGTGGCAAAATATATCTGTGCCCTCAGAAGTTAACCTGCTTAACAATCAGCTCTGTGTGGGATATCAGGTCAGGATCATCCAGCATGAGGGATCAAATCTCATCATCGCTAGGCACGCAAGCCTGATGAGGCCTAATGTAGAATAACACAAAGTGTATTCGCTTGTATAAATGTATACAGATATTTATGTCAGTATTTTCAAATACTGCCACAGATTCTCAATTGGGCTTTGACTAGAAAACATTCTGTTGTTGTGCTAAACACACAGCCAGTATCTTTAGGTCTATCTTCCTGCTGGGAAGTGAATCTTCAACCCAGTCTCAAAGTCAGTCTTTCTGCTGTCTTTGACAACAGGTTTTTCTGTCTTTAAAATAAATATATGTAGAAATGGTGTGTCTTTCATGGGAAAAAAATCTTTCTTTGCTTTTGTGGAGGAAAGCATTAGTTTTCCTCCACAAATTATTTCATAAATACCAGTTCACAAAGTTTAATTGTAGTTTCATTGGATCAGAGCACCTGGAGCTACATGTTTGATGAAGCCACTTTTAAGGTTCAAATAAACTGTAACCTTTAAGGATTTGTGCCTGTTAACAGTTGAGAAGTGCCAGCACTTTCACACTATGCAGTGCTCAGGACAGTATCACCCAAACTGCCATAGAGTCCATAACAAAGTGACAGGAAATGCTACAAGCAGAGCTCAGTTTCTGAGCTGATGCAGACAGAAAGTGTGTTATGTGCTCTAAAGGAGCAGAATATAAAAGTTCACAGGTGAAAATATAAATGAACTGCAACAGAGGCAGACTGATAAGAACAATATATTCTTAGTAGGTGAAGGATTTTGGACTTTGTATATATTTTTGAGTGAGGTTAGGGATTTATATTATTTCACAATGTCATTCAGACCTGGTTATGCTTTGTTTATGTATTTAATGTTTCTTTATTTTGCTCTGCATTTGTAAGGTGTTAATTTATTGCCTCTTTTCTTATTTTTCTTCTTTTTTGTTTCACTAAAATATGTTGGGTTTTACAGTTTTATCAAGTTTGTAGTGTGCATTAAATCATCCTCATAAAGTTACATGATGAAGTAGCATAAGATTTCCATCTGCAATTGGTGCACTGAATTTACACTGAACTACCAAAATTATTTTACTAATTAGGAAACTTCTGAAGGCAATTGGTTTAACTGTTATCATATTAAAGGAAAGTGAAATGCATGTTGCACTTTTCAGATTTTAATTTTGAATTAAAAAATATGTAGAATTTTTCTCACTTCAAAGCAATTTTGTTTTTTTATTTCTTTTAGTCCATTGCATAAAAATGTTTTCAAATACACTGAGGTTTGTGTTTTTAGCATGACAAAATGTGAACTGTAATCAAATCATATTATTTAATTAAGCTGACTGACATGAGGAAGGGACTACATGAAGTCATGATCAAGGGAATCACCTTGCAAATACAGAGCAAACTAAACAAACAATCAAGGGAGAAAGGTATCCTTCTTCTAGTCCCACTGACCCAGAGGAAGATAACAACGGCAAGAGTGAGAAACAGTTGTAGCTGGAAAAAAAGGATGTCACAAGCCAAGTGTTTGAAGTGGATCCCTGTAGTCTAAACTTCTAAAGAGGACAAAACTGCAAACATGTCACAGTGCAGCCTGCTTGCGTTTCACAACAGATGTTTGGTCTCTTTATCTGTGTAGTGTTTCCACTTCCAGGTTGGTCTGACCTAGTGAATGAATGAAATGCATCTTTTGCTTTTAAGCCAATAAAAAGGATGTTTATTGGCATGCAGGCCTGACTCCCACTTCTGCGCTGTCTTCCGTTCACCAGTGGGGCTGCAGATCCTTGCCTGAGGACATGTCAAAACAGTTCTTACAGGATGAACACATTATTGAGTAACTTTTCTTCACCCAGTTTTTTTTCCACGAGAGCCCAAGAAGTCAAAATGGTGTCTTCACTCAACGAGCCCTTCCTCCTTAATATAAGCAACACAAACTGTAATAACCCAACAAGTTGGGTATGTCCATATGTCCTTGTCTTCAAAATGCTAAGCCACGTTTCTTTACTGACTGTGTAATTATTCTGTGGCTTCACCTCCCATACATTCTTCCCACGTAGTAGCATTGCAGCTCCTAATTTATGTGTGTAGGAAGCTCAAAGTTTTAATAATATTTAAGTAAAATCATGGCAGTCCTTGTCTGGCCCAGTTGATGGATGAAGATTGGTCCAAGCAATTGCAATTCTGAGCATGAAAAGATACTGGCAGAAAGCAGCTTCATACCCCTGAACTCCTCTACAGGGGGAGGTGGCAAAGACAGAGCCACAGGACCTTCATGAATTATAGACGTAAGGCTGAATAATAAGGATGAACAGTGGACAGGCAGGACAGAGAGTGAACTGCAGGTGTGCTCTTGTCCCTTTTGTCCAGGGTGCTCAAATCCTTATAGCTTAAAAATGAAAAATGAAATATTTTACTGGAACAGTGGAAAAAGTACTTCATCAAAATAATAAATTGATAATTATCATCTTGGCCACTTTTGACTACAATCAGAGTGATCTCAGTTTTGAGAATCAGGAAAAACTGACAGCAGAGAATTCATAAAAGAGTAACTAAAGCCGCAGTGTGCAACTTTTACAAAAGTATGTTTTTTTGCCCCCATATTTGTTAAAACTGTCACAACAAAGTGACTGAAGTGTGAGACAGATAATCTGTGAAAAGCTCAATCTCCTCCACCTCCTCCCTGAGCTACTATTGCTAGAGAAAGGGGTGAGAAAAAGTGTGATTGACAGTGCTAAGACCCTCCTCCTGGCTCTGATTGGTTGTTTCTGACTGAGCGGTATATTAGTACTGGGACTGCTGTGAGAAGGCAGAGGATTTTAATTTTTCACAGATTATCTGTGTTACATTACACTGTCACAACATAATGATTATTTTAACAAATATCAAATAACTTTTTTTACTTATTATTATTATTACTTGTTTTTATAAAAGTTGCATAGTGCAGCTTTGAAGCACTCAAACTCCAAAGGTGTTTCAGTTCATTATAAGGATGGACAATATGACAAAAGTAGTCCATCACAATTTTCTTTCAGTCAACTCACAATCGCAATTTTATCATAATTTCAGGAAACACAAAAGGAGACAGAGAAAAAAGTATGGTTATAAGGTTAAAAATAACTAAAATTGTTCAATACAGTGAGGTCCATCATCTGAACATCGTAGTGGCTTTCATTAATGAGTCAACCTAGGAGAGCGTGGAAAATTGACACTGACTTCCAGAACCCCTGGATTGAGCAAAATATTTTTTGTAATCAAAACATGATGAATATGAGGAAAAATGTCAGAGACTCTTCTTTCCAAAACATGACCGGTGAGTTTGCCATGGTTTTCTGAGCTAGCTTAAGTTAACTGTCAACCAGGTAAAGATAATTTGACTTTAAAAACTCAATTTTTGCTTAATATCTTCTCTAAAACACCTTACAAAGGTAACAAGTAATTAGAGTACTTAACACTTTGAACATTAAATGAAAACCAACCAAAAGCCAGTTTTGTTACAAAACATGGATATATTCTCAGAGGTACAAGCAATAGTTTATTTTGGTAAAAATGTCAAAAAGTCCCATATTTTTCACTTTTAACCTGAATATGTTTTAGTAGAACCCAATTCTTTCCCATTAGCACATTTGGGGAAAAAGATTAAGTAAAATATAAACCTTGGGTTTTTCAGTCTATCTAAAATGTGGTTTCAAAATAGAGAAGTACTCTATAACATGAACTATCAAAGCGTTTCTGTTGTGAAAATACCCAAAATCTCCAGCTGAATGGACTCACTCAGCAGGCATAAGTGTTTTGGTTCTTTATCTACACTCTGGACAGGTCGCCGGTCCACCGCATGGTTATTTTTCACGTATTTTCAATCTCTAATTAGATTCAGTTGTAACTGTAATGTAAATCCACATTTCACTTTGAGCTTTTCGTCTTGGTGGACTTTGTGCCAAAGCACATCTGTAATACATGGAATTAAACATTCTGCCATTCTGCTTTAATGAACCACTTGTTGAAGGAGCGTTGACTGTGCAGACATTAAGCCCTTGCTCGGATAAGATAACAGAACATTCTCTAATCTTGCTCTGTCCTACTTCACACTTGACCAGATGGAGATTTTTTTTTTTATCACTGAAAGACGAGAAAAAAATCTCTTTAAAAATTAATGCATTATTTACACCCACCAATGGCTTACCGCCAAGTGTAAATCAAGTCCACAGCAGGCTGTGCTCAGTCCCTCTTAATGACTTCTTAAACATATGTTTTTTAATCTTTTTTTTTTCACTTTTTCATTGTTTAATTGCAGATTGTAGAACATTTTGTGCCGTTTCATCCTTTATTGAACCATGCAAATGCAAGCACGCACAATGAGATTTGCATTTTGTTGTTTCAACAGTTTTAGAAGAGAGTAGATAAGTTTTGCAAAAAATCTCAGAAGACATTTCCTCAAGCCTAATTCATCCAACTTTTCTATGTTATTTTTCTCATCTTGAAGAACAGAGGTGGGTTTTAGCTTGAACTCTTGTCCACTGGGTTAACTGCTGTTATTGTTCACATTCAAATGATAAAATCAGTCAATAACACTATTGTTATATTGGTAATATTTATATATGCAACCCAAAGACTATGTGGTGGGTGGTACTGGGAGATTACCACCTTAGATTAATTAAAATGGTCAGTAATAAAAAGAACAATGGGCCTTATTCAAGTTGGGTTGGTAGATATAATTTATAGTATGCAAATGATATGGCTTTGTGACTGGAAACCAACCAACAAGGGTCTGACAATGAACTACCTGGCCAATTTGTCGTCAGTTAGCAAAGACACCCAGGTATGTCTTTGATGGCAGGACAAAATAAATAGAGGAAAAACATGTTTCATTGAGGAAATGAGATGATGCCAGCCAAATAATAAGTAGTCAAGCTATTGTCAATTTGCAGCATAGACTGGAGGAAATATTGCAAAACACTGTAAAACTGTTACCATATAACTGCCTTAATGACATCAAGCTGAAGAGTGGAAAGAATTAATGAAAATATGTTTCACTATATAAAAATTAAATTTTTACATAGGGATAAGTTGTAGACACTGCTCTCTGAATTTATCCCTGGTGTAACAATCAGTACACTGGAGCTCCTCTTTTTGCTTAATTTATATTTTAGGATTAAAACCCTACAGATGTCCAAGCATGCTCTGCAGGCGTATGTTTTTTTAAGAGGATATGTGTAGTACAGCTAGAGAATATTGAAAATGCTAGTCTGAAATCCTAATCTGATGTCCAATCAAAGCATGAGTCTTAGTCTGATTAAATCCGTCATCCACAATTCCATCTGCCTGAAGACATCTCTGAGGGAATAAACATTTTCTTTGGAGAAAACATGGCAAAGATCTGATCCCACACCCCATAAGATTTCTGTGTTTGCTGAATCAGTGTGGATTAAAGAGATGACCCTTTTCCTGGCACTGGAGCAAGACTTCACAAAAGAACAGGGCAGCATGGCATTCCTTAAAACTCTCCATCCAAGAAAAAGGCATGAATTCATGCATTAGTCCTGTTTGGGTTGAAGGGTATATCTGCAGCTATAATTCTGATGAGCCTTGGGATCATGGGTAGGATCATTGTTCAAACTCTGGTTGAGATTAAACTTTTTGTTGTCTTTAGAAGCCCAAGACACAGTAGCCTGTTTTCATATTCATCACTTGTTTTATTAATAATTTAATTGGGAATTTAATAACTCCATCAACTCCAAAAATCACTGTTCTGCAGAAAGTTGTGACACAAAATATTCTTTGCCAGACTCAAGTCCTACTTGTTGGGATTTAACCCTTCACCTTAGACCTCTCAACTACGGTGAACACTGTGATTGAGCCAGTGTTACTTCAACTAAAAGACTCTGTGCAGTGAAAGCGATATACCAAAAACTATCCAAACCATTTTAACTCCATCTGAGAAATAAATGCCCCCAATGAAATCATCAATTAACTAGCCACCCCTGGACCTTACTACATCCAGATATCTAAAATCAAGAAATCACTCAGAATAAAAGCTGTCTGGCAACATAAAGTTATCTGAAAAAACAACTAGTCATGCCTTGATCTAAATAAATTCAAGGTTCTCTGTCCCATTTTTGAGACTTTGGGTCTTCAATTAACTGCGGTGATAATTAACAATTATGAGAAAACATAAAACAGTCAACAGAATGGTGGTTATAACAAAATCACCCCTAAGAACTCAAAAATTATGAGTCCAGGAGGTTACAAAATAAACTAGTATAATCTACAGAATGACTGGCTTCAATTACCTCAGTTAAGGTCAGTGTTTAAGAAAAAAAAACATCCATGATGGACTTCCAAACACAGCGGCCACACAAGACAAAGCTAGTGAGAAAGTTTCCACCTATAATTTTCATTCAGGGGTGAATCATGTTTTGGATAAATGTTGTCTGAGAGCCGCTTGGAGACATAACAAAATGGCACCCTTCTCCTAAAACGTTAAGCTCTGTTTTGCAAGCCCAGTCTCTTAGTGACAAATCACTGATTGTGACAAAAACTGTAATTTAAAAAACAGAAGATAAATTCTGGCAGCATTTAGAAAGGCACTGGTTGAACGACTTTCAAACCAAAGCCATATTTGACTAAAAGAGAAGATGAAGACTCATCTCATGTCTGTGAATAAAACATGTTGCTACAACCAATCACTAATGCTAGGACAAGAATACTGTCTCACACTGGGTCAGGTTGGTTTGGATTGCTTTTCTTTACCATTCAGAAATTAAATTACATTAACTGTAACACAAACTGCACAGAGCCACAGCTGCTGGCCTTATTGCCCTGCAGCAAGACCATGGGCTGAAATTAAGCAGGGAAATGTTAGCATGAAAGTTTGCATGTTCTCTCTGTGCATCTTTGAGGTTTGAGCATTCAACATTTCCCTTAGGTCACAGTATGATATACATGTTTTTTCTTTTTTGTATATTTGATTTTATCTAGTAACGCACAATTTCTTTCTTTTTCTTTTACTAAAACACAGATTGATGTAATCTTACAATGTTTTATAACTTCTAAATCCTTTCACAGTGACAGGGGATGACAGCGGCACACTGTAATCTCCCTGTTTCACACATAGCTCTGACTGCATCCAAATCTGACAGCGGTGTTTTAGGGATTTGATAATGCAGTTACACATGTTCAGATATGTCTGAGGAAATTGAGATGCACTTCACTCTTACTGTCACTCTTAGGCTACTGTCATAAAAACAAATTTATAGCACTGACTGTCCACAGTTTGCTGCATTTCACAGTTTGCTGCTCCTATTTCACACATAGGATTAGTACATTACTCACTTTGTGTTTCACACTGATATGTCCTAATATTTTAACCAGTGACTCCTCCTCTGTTTCCCCTTGTAAATAACTCAGTTTCTGTTTAGCTTGTTTTATTTTCTGTCTTTGTAATAGGCATAGCCAATTGGATATGTTCTGTTGGCAACTGTCTTGCTCGTCTGAAACACTGGTCCATTGTAAAGACGAAGAAAAAACAGAAACTGACTGGGGCCACAGCATTTGTTTCATGTGACTCATTCTTTACCAACTTTTACTGCTACAACTTGCATTAGGCAAGTTGTATATGTTGTGCAGAGAGGCACAATATATATATGTGTGCCTGTCTATATGTGTGTTTGCAGTATTTTCACATGCTCACAAACATTTAAGAATGTTCTTCTTTCATTACTTAATCTATATCTACTAGGAAATATTTTGATGGCACAACACTGTCACATTTGATGATATTGAATGTTTTTCTGATTGGCCTTTTTTCGTCTTTTTCAAGCTTTAGTTCTTATTCGTTTGTTTTCGCCCTTAACAGTAAATGTGGCAATTATTTTGAAATAAACACTAAAGCTTTTTACATGTATGTCTTAATAAGCTTTTGAAGGCCGTATATCTCCCTCCATGTTTTAGCTTTCAAATATATTTGAAACAATTAAATCACAAGCGAGTCAATGGAAGAGCAGGTGCACCGTATGTTGTGCAGAGTACATGGTGAACAGCTGTCACTGGTCCGATTTCCCATCTTGCTTTGCTGTCAAGATACTGACAAATAAAGACTACTGGTTGGTTCTACAAGACTATAACTCTTTACAAAAGTAAAAAGAATATCAAACATTTAGATTTTTAATCAATATTATCAACAATTTTTCTTTATTATTATGTTTGATGAATGCAGCTTACAATTGTCAGCCAAATTTGAAAAAAAAAACAAACAAACTATATATTTATAAATATATATTGTATTTATAACTTTTGCATCAGTGACTAAAATGTAGCCACACAGGACAAAAGCACTAAAGGATTAAGATCCAACTAAAGTTAATAAAATAATTTTTATGGTCAAGAAAAATGTTTTCTGTAGCGAATAGAGACCACAGAAACTGGCACCCTGCCCAGAAAATTCAAAGTCTCCATTGCATGCTCAGCCTGTCTGGAAAGAACTACTTAAAAAGCATAAGATTTTGGTAATATTCAGATAAACATTGATATTTTTGTTTCAGCTCTGACTGCATTAACACTCTGATGTACTCTGGCATGTATCAGCACTTCATTTCCTCTCCACTACTGTGTCACAGTAACCTACTTTGTATTATTACAATGGTTGTGTAAAACATTGAATGGAGGTTCAATTTTTCCACACATAATCAGTCTGTTTTACTGCATGTCAAAATGTCATTGTGTTGATACCTATCAACAAACTGCAAGTTCATATACAGATCATTTTCTCCCACCAGTTGGCTCCACAAAAGTCACTCATACTTTTATATGTTATAGCAATTTGTGGGTGGCAGCAAATATATTGAACAGACATAGAAATTAGAAAACATAGTAAAACATTGCCATTTATTAGAAACTTCAACCTTCCAAACTTTAAGGTTAGACGGGATGCAACTATAGTTTCATAATCCAGAGCCAAAATGTTTTTCTTAGAGAGAGAAATCTTCTTCTAGCTGCGAAAAAAATCCATCCTTCTTGAGCCATTTATGTTCATAAATCTCACTGCTCTTTTCTGCATACCAGTGAAGGCTCACTTCTGCATTTCCTGTTTTCCCAGAGATTAGCAAAACATAAGAGGCCTGAATTCTTGCCCAAATCCAAGGTTTTTACTTTTCTGGCTTGAAAAACATGACGCTGTTCCCTTATTATTTTGTAGTAAATATAATGTGATCTGTCTTCACATTAATCTGATGCTTCATAGACTGTGCTCACTTATTTGTTTTCTCTGAACCAGATCAAACTAAATAATATCATGCTGCCCTGTCTAATAAATTTAGACAGAACCGATACCAGTTTAACCTCCTTGAGTGCACACTGGCTTGTTAGTATTAAGACGTGCAGATAATAAAAGCGGGAGGAAGTAACATAATCTCTTATTACATCATTCATGGAGGTTATTGCAAAGTCATAAACCACTGCTGCAGGAAATGACTTAACAACTGTCATAAAAGTCAGTTAAATGCTACTCTCCCTCCATCCAACCCTCTATTTCCAATCAATACAGTATATTTTGTAACAAGAAGCATATTTTCTTCAGCACATACTCTGTTGAAAATGTGTGCCTGAAACTTCAAATAAGTTTAGGCAGAAAATGTGCAGTGTATCATTCAATTTAAAAAAAAAAAAAAAAAAAAAACGCCTTCTCTGATATAGCTGAACTGATATCTGTTTTCAAGGTGTACTTTGGTGTACTTTGTAAGGAGAGCATTCCTCCTAGCTCCAGGTAAGTTGTCTTTGAAGATGAAAGCCTCTTAAATCTGAAGACAGTGGCACAATGGATCAAATGCAATATGCGCAGTCAAGAATATCAGAACTTGTTACGAGTAAGCCTTTTATCTTCATCTCAAGAAACTTCTCAAATAATTGTCCACAGACTAGTTGTTAAACTTGAAACACTTGTGCTCTTTCCCCCTCCTGTGTTGACCCTCTTAGGGCTCCCCTAAGGCCATGTTTTTGGTGATGTGCCTTATGCCGAGAGTTAGCTAAATCCATTTTATCAACTAATGCAGACATGTTGGACCTCCCTCTCAGCTGTGTCCCAATTATCCTTGTGAATCTTCCAGCAGGTGTCCAAATGTCAAGCGACTTCCGTGTTATTTCATTCGCAACTCCTCTGAGGAGTGGATTCGGTAATTAGTACCTGTGGGATATGTCAGAGTGATCAGAGGGCGAAGGCTAAGCACAGCTCCACACTCAAGCGGTCCTTCATAACGGCTCTGTGGTTGCTTTCTTCAGAGGGGGATTTTTGTTCGATACAGCCCCTGAATCAGACATTGCAGAGGTTTGGGTATGAAGGCCTGGCCAAACGGTGTAACTGGCAGGGAGGGGGTCTTTAAGTTCTCACAGCTTTAAGAGTTGCATTCCCACAATTACTGAAAGAAGCATGACTTTTTGTTAGTTTTAAAGTAGCCATAAAGTTGAGCTGTGAGTTGAAGGAAGGAGAGAGGAGACTTGATCAAGTGTTGACAGTCATTTCATTTTACTTATTTGGCTTTTTGTTTGGACTGGCTTTCAGAGGTTCCAAAAAAGAATAAGTATCAGATGTCAGCATGACAGCAGTCACACTGGGAGATTTTCCAAGCACTGTTCTGACACTGCTTGATATTTATTGTAGGTCCTGGACGTATTAAATCTACGTTAGGTATGTTTGTCACACTAAACAACCACACAGACTTAGAATTTGTGTTTTTTGGCAAAGATGAAAGATAATAATCACAGAGGATTTAGATGAGAATTTATGACAGCTAATTTAAATGGTGCAGCAAATTCTTTGGTATTTCAACCAAATATTATATTATAGAAATATCAAACTAAAAAAATAGATTTAAAGAAATAAGGCATACTTATAATTATCTAAATGCATATGCTAATTAATAATTAGGTGACTTCTAATAACTACTGGCTGCACTGAATTTTATTTAAGGGCACATCTGTTATTATGCAAATGCATGCCATACGTTTCTGCCAGAAATTTAAAAAATTGCTTTCTATTAATTTACCACTATGTTGTTTTATCAATTTATATATATATATATATATATATATATATATATATATATATATATATATATATATATATATATATATATATATATATATATATATATATATATATATATATATATATATATATATATATATATATATATATATATATATATATATATATAAATAGACTGAGCTCAAAATCTGAAAAGTTCAAGGAGTGTGAATACTTTAGCAAGGGATAACATGTATCATATGCTCTCTCTTTGGTACATAGTGAAAGGAGATTAAAGCCGGAAAGCAGTTGGAAATCGACTGATGAGTCCTCAGCTCAGTGTCTCTGTTTGATATAAGAGCTTTTCTATGCAAAAGCACTCCTCTCTCATTTTCACCCCCCAGCCTCCCACCCTTTGTCACTTAAAGAATGCGTGGCGCCTGTGGATTAATTAAAGTCTAAACATTAAATATTGATTGATGCATTATCAGTGGCTCACAGTCGCCTCCTCTCAGATTGATTTCCGCTGTGATTTATTGTCATATTTGCAGAGTCATTTCACTTGATAACAAAGAGAAATTGCTTGCAACCATGGTACCTTCACCATTAGCCCCCGCACTGACGCTCCCTGGCACGTAGCCCTCCTCCCATCATTCCCACTATCTTTCTCTTGTTTTTCCATTGTCTTGTTCTGTTCTCTCTTTGTAGCAACTTTTCATCCTTCTTTTCCTGTTTCACCCTGTTGTCCTCTAATTACATAATGTTTTACTTCTTTCACATATGCTGAAGATTGAACCACAAATATAAAGTAAGCAGTTCAATTAAGAAAAGATTAAATGCATTAATTTTTTTTTCCAAAAACATAAAAAAATTGCCTTTGATTGAAAGGAGGAAGCAAACTGAAGGAACCCAAGTGTGTTTACATTTGTGAGTCATTTGTTCTGTTTTTTGTTTTTTTTTTAATTACGTGATTTCTTTGATCTTAAAGATGATCTCTAGGAGCTCAAGAGTTAAAGAAAGCTCTGGTTTCTTTTACAGGTCTTTTCTCTTGTTGTTGTGCCATTTTCATGTGCCAGACGTAATTTATGGTTTTCCTCTACCGCTGTCAACTGTGAACTATATTAATTTGTAAGGGAGAAGTCTGATTTATAGGCTTATGAGCCTATGTATTCACATCATCATTTGTTAGCTAGATATTTGCTGCCAAGTCCCTGGATGATGGGATTGTCCAATTTCTCTACAGCAAACACACACAAACACATTGTGGAATAATCAGAAACTCCCTCAGGAATACCTACTATTTAAACAATTATTCTACTTTTATATTGTATTCTTGATCTATTTCAAGAATATAATATAAAACTCTACCTCTAAATATCTACCTATTCCTGTAATTCACCAATCAGTTTTTGCGTAGATTAAGAATTTTCTTCTTTAGTTCAAATAAACACAGTAGTACTGTTCTAGTCGATTTTTTTATCACAAGGGTTTGTTTAAGTACCTTTATTATTTTTAGAACTTCTCAAATCATTCCAAATTGCTTAAACTTGAGAGTTTTTAGCAGTTGGGACAAATTGAGTTCCCCTGATTGCAATTGGATTTGGTAACATTGAATTATGAGATATGGCCTAATTTGTTTTTGTTGCATACAGTATGTGTCTGTGAGTGTGCACGCATGTCGGCCATGTTTGTTATAACACAGATCTTGTTAAGTGACGGGCGAGCAAGCGATGAGAGGAAGGTTGCGTGCATAGAGGTTTCACACAGTATTGTATTGCTCTCTGAATTACATTAGGACTCATGAGGACACGGTGTGGGAAACAAAGTTTTCCCAAGTTACCTGCTGAATAAAAAACAGAACACGAGACATGAGCAGCGTTGATCTAGAAAGAGTCCATAAATGGACTCTTCTGCTTCTGCTTGAAATATGATGGTCTGAGCCTGTTTCCGAACATAAGGAAAAACCTATTATGTAAAATTTAAAACAAATATATATCATATTCATGATTTTTAAATAATTCAATTCCAATTAAATGTGTACAGGAATCTCAATGCGGTTCATTTGCCATGAATCAACCTCCTATTTAATCACGACTGCCCTTCTGTGTTTGACATCCATAATAGGTATGCAGTGAGGCAAATTATTCAATTAACCCTAATTAACACAGTAATATTCTATAAACTGCGTGAAGATTAGTCTAGTGCTTTGAGTGTTTTGAAACGTGTTCACACACACTGAACAAGCTCATCTTTTGTCTCGGAGCGGTTAATTAGGGCTACGTCTGCTAATTGTTCATTTGTATTTATCCTATTGGCCTGTCATGATAAATCACTGTCCTGTAATTCATCACAGCCGATGTACTTCATCTGTGTCGTATGAGAGCTTGTGCTGCGACTCAAAATGAAATGTTCATTGTTAGCATCATCTGTCACGCTGTGGGAGGAGAGCAATGACACAGATGTGATTTGCTGGAGTCCTCTGACTCTGGAACTCTTTCCCATACAAATGGACTTCACTTGGATTAATAAATTTGATAAGTTTTGGCATTTTCTTTGCCACTCATGAAGCACCTTGTAGCAGAGATGTTATTGATTCTACAGTGGTGCACTGAAAAAAATAAGTCATTGGATGAACATAAAAAATTATGGAAAGAATTTCCACCTGATTACTTTGCTTTATTTCAGCACCATGTACTTGTGTTACTCCTATTTAAAGCAAATGTGTTAGGTCAACCTAATTATTAAGATTATTCCAATGTAAAGCAAATGTGTTGGCTCAACTTGTTACAATGGTGATTCAATGGGTGATTCTAGATCAAACATGTTGGCTCAACGTAATATATTGTGGTTATTCTTATATAAATAAAATGAGTTGGCAAAACATAATTCATTAAGGTTGTTCTAATTTAAACCAAATATGTTGGCTTAACCAGAATTATGGTAATGCAATGGATGATTGTAAATCAAATGAGTTGGCTCAACTCCATTCATTATGGTTATTCAAATTCAAATGAAATGTGTTGGCTCAACATATGTTTTAAAGGTTCCTTTAACTGAGTACTATAGCGTGACCCAGTGTAATGCAATACAGCCCGCCCAACTAATCTGCAATGTTTAGGACCAAATCATTGATGTGACTTCATTAAGATGAATGTAAATCTAGTTGAAACCACCTTATTTTACAGTGGTACCTTCACACTACCTGATTCAGTAGGTACAACTCACTAAAAGTAAGTTAGCTCAACAAATATGCTTCATGCTAAAAGACAGCTAGTTAATCATGTGGAAATCCTTTCCATTATTTCATGACGTTAATTCAAAGACATTTTTTCAAGCGTTAATGAAGCATTTTAAGATAGCACTAGGTGAAAGTGTAGGAAGAACACTCAACAATTAGAAAAGGTACAACACAATTGTATTTTCAGAATTGTATACATCGTTTTTTTTACACAGCACAAAACACAGCTGAGTTGGACATTGAAATAAAAAAACAACTACAAAAAGGTTACAGTTTCATTTCCCAGCCAATTCTTTACAACATAAAACATGTCAGTATATTTGCTCAACTTAGAGAACTGTAACAATATAAATCTTTTCTACTGCGACTTTAAACACTCATTTTCCATATGAAACTTTACTCAACTTAGCGGTTTCATATTGAGAACTTGTGCTTTCTTTGATAAGTTCTTTCCATCCAATTTCTTATTATTCCTGTATTACTTCAAAGGTATGCTTGAGTTACTGAGCAAGTTGAGTGCTGAACGCACTAAACTTGAGGGTAGCTCAAGTTTAGTGCGTAGATTAGTCCCAGCAGCATCACTATTGCAGAAGATACACTGCCCAAGCTGTTCATAACTTCCACCCCCTCCAGGACAATCCCAACATCCAGATGTGCATCGGCACCCTCTGCTCAAATGACGATTCCGAGGACAGTCTCGGCTTTGGCCATTTCTGCACATTCATCAACGTCCTAAGGGAGTTAGGGAAGGGTATTGGGGGGAGACAATTCACATGTAATTAAATAAATAAATTAAGACTGACATTGATGAGTCACTCATGGACCTTAGTTGGTGAAAGTATTTTAACAACTCTTAGGAGTTCTATTGTAAACACAAAGAGAATTTAACATACCATGTACTCCCTCACCAGCTTCTCTGGATCTTCATTTAGGTACACACAGACCTTTGAGGATGCACTCTCATCTGACCTCAGCAGTGTCTTCCTAAATATGCAGATCAAAAAACAAAGAGAACAATCTCAAAACTCCAGCAGTATAGGTTCACACACTTGAAAACATAGCTACATTCAAAGGAAGTCACAAAAGTGATCAGTGGCTTGCAGTCTGTTTGAAAGATATTTAAAATTGTTAGTATCCCTTCATTGTGCCATGACTAAAATGGAGTTTAACATTTTATTTAAACATCTAACTGAAGCTGTTAGATGTTTAAATAAAGACATGAATATATCACCAAAGAAATATGTGAAAAGTACAGAATGGTCAACACAGTCTATATCCTTCTACTTAAATGAATATGCAAAGCATTCCATGTCTTACAAGTACATGGACAGTCTATGTGTGGGCATGGATAACGTCGTATGCCGGTGTTTAAGTGTAAAATGTTTTAACAGGTCATATCTACGAGACAGAGAGAGACTACACCCTTACATTTCCACATCCCCACGCAAATAAAGACAAATAAACAGACTGGCCAAATAAAAGTTTAGCTGAACCCTAGCTTTATAAGCTCTCTAACACTACATTCAGTCACTTTAGATCTGGCAAAACTTACTATTAGCCACTGAAATCTATAATTTGATAGCCGATGAGCCCCTTGACCAGAACTTAAGCAGGTGGATTACAGACAGGTGATCAGGTGATGTTCTGAAAGAGATCAGATATATTTTCAGCCATTAAAATATGCAATTCATACTGAACTGAGTTGTATCTTTTAGTACAAGTCCCTTGAATGCCTCATGAATATAACCACTGGACACTTGTATGCAAGCACATATGTGCAGAACAATGGTGAATTGAACATGATAGAAAGCAATAGTAACATAGGTCAAAATGAGCACATACAATGAACACAAAAAACGTCAACATTTCAAAATTAAACCAATGAACTTCAATATTGTTTCTGAGCTACAATTATTTGGGGACAACAAAGAAGAGTCCAAAAAAAAACCCAACATCTTTACAGCAGAGGAATATGTATTTTAAAGAAAAAAATTAGAAAGCTCAAGTCTGTAATAATGGATAATCCATTGAGAGTTTTAGCCTGACAAAATATACTAGAAATCCATAACTAACAGGTATTTAAGGAACATTTAACAAAGCTCAGAAAGCAATGCTTTCTGCAGGTTTCACCGACTGAAATGTAGGACTTTTTATTACCATAATTAATTAAAAATCTCGATGATGATAGAAAGGTACCAAAGTGTGTGTATCTACATTTACCTCCATAGTAACATTACTGAAATAGAATTAAAATAGTTAGAAATAGACTGATGTTAGATCCGTGTGTTAAAAATCCACTAAACCTCCAGGGAGCTCAGGAGGAGCAAAACTGTGACATTTCTGGGGTCCATTTGTGTCTCTGGCAGCAGCTTTGTACACTACATATGGCTCTGCAGACTTTTTTCGCACAGAATGTACCTAAAATGGTGCGGCGATAAATGTAAACTTACCAATGATATCACATATAGCTATCTGCCTTAACCTAACCGACTTAATCTACAGAACATGAAATAATGACACAAGTATGGAACAAGTAGAAAATGGTGCAAATGTAGAGACATTTTAAGTTACAATTTTTATATGGATTTAGATGAAAATAGTTTGACTCTTACCTTCTTCAAATTAAGTGGATGCACGCCAGGAATCCCTCTGCCCTTGAAAAAACCCAACAAGGTGCAAGACAGTTATCTCGCGTGATTTTCCGTAATCTCTTGACCTGGATCCTCTTCAGCGGGAGATGAGTCTGACACAATAGCGCTTTGGAACTGACGTCACTGTGTTTTTTTTTTTTTTATTAGATTAACTTTGACAAATATTGATATGGAATAAAAAAAAACCCCAAAAACATATATATATATATATATATATATTATATATATATATATATATATATATATTATATATATATATATATATATATATATATATATATATATATATATATATATATATATGAGCTACAATTTAAAGAAAAAAAATAGAAAGCTCAAGTCTGTAATAATGGATAATCCAATATATATATATACTGCGCAGGACCCTCAAGCTCCCAGGCCTCTGGTAGAGGACCCGAGCTCAGAGGATAAGAACCACCGCGGTGGGTATATATATGTTAATTAGATGTATTCAAGTTGAGATAACGTCATTCAATCACGTTAGTCCAGTTGAGAGAAAAAAACCGATTTTCTCGCGTGTTCTCGCGTGATATCCCGTGATCTCACTCGTTGTCGTCACAATATCAGTCTGACTATAATGAATCATGTTAGCTCAACATGATTCAATTTTATAAATGTGAAGTCGTGGAATATCTTGTTTATCCAACATGATTTTATCACGTTTTCGCTTCAAACCCAACATTATTGTGTGAACGGTACATGATATTCTTTTGTTAATGTAATACGCCCCGACGTTCTTTTTTTTTTGGCGGAAGATCTAGCTGACGTAATTGAATCACGTTATCTCACCTTGAATACATTTTATTCCATTTGCGAGAGAAAACCGATTTTCTCGCGTATTCTCGCGTGATATCCCGTGATTTCCCGTAATCTTGCGTGATATCCGTGATCTCACTCGTGGTCTTCAGCATAGGATCGGTCTGACTATAATGAATTATGTTCTCTCAACATGATTCAATTTTATAAACGTTGAAGTTGTGGAATATCTTGTTTATGCAACATGATTGTATCATGTTTATGGCTCAAACATAGAATTATTTAGTTAACAGTACATGATATTCTTTTTTAATGTGATAACCCATGAGGTTCCTTTTTACAGTGTGTATTTGTTGCAAAGACCTTTTCTTTTTCATTTTTTATTTTCTTTTTAATTGTATTTGGTGTTGTAGGGCATCATAGTCATATGAATGTTCTCATCCAAAATAGAATAAAAAAACAGAGATAGCAAAAAAAGTTAAGCAGTTAGAAACAGTCAAAGGTTACAAAAAAGTTATGTTAAGTTTGGATTACAGAGCATATCAATTCATAATATTGGAGACTAAAAACAAAAGTATTGATAGCAACAATTGAAACTCCAATATAATCCTAAAAGTTAAACTTTTGTGCTGATTTGCCCAGTGAGGAAGCATTTGGTTTTTGCTACATTTTAGTAATGTAGAAATGTTTTCCTATATTAAAAATAGATCAATTATTCTATTTTATTCACTGCTGTGAAAACCAGATGTTCTCTTCTATGTTAGCAAACGTTTTATCTTTTGGCAAACATTCACTGTTAAACAGAGTTGTTGCCCACATGGAGGAGTTTCATTGCTCTTGTTTTGAAAAATCTCAGTGCCTTTTCTGGGATGAAGCAGGACATTCAATATGTTCTCATCTCTCTATCCTGCAGTGTCTCTCAGCTGGAAGCATCAGCTTCAGCCTCCACCGGTTGTCTTATTGATCCCAAACGAAACACTGAACTCATCAATAAGCTCTTAATGTGAATTTGTTGTTCAATCACTTGCTATTTAAATCATCCTGCTCAAGTCTGGCAAGCCATCCGTTTTCTGTCATATGTTGCACATCTCTTCAATTTACTTTGGCATTTTGGGAGTCATCCTTTGTCAACCTTTGGATGTAGTGTGATTCTGCTTCTGAGAGTCTGTCGTTTTGTATTATTTTTTAGAATTAGTGATTTTTCTCTGCCCTCAGTTGCCCGTTTTTATGTATTAAATGAGTTTTCATGAATGTCACAAAGTCCAAGTGCAGCACCATTGATTAGGCTGGTAATTAAAATGTAAATGTGGCTTTGAACTGGTGACCAATCACAGTTAGTAACATCACCAGGAGTCTGACTCCCATGCAGAGTAAAACCTTATTCATGTAATTTTCTGTTTGAACCCAGATCTCTGTATCTAGCTCATGGTATTTGCTAGTGTGCTGTAATTAGTAGGTGCTGATGATCAAGACTCAGGTGGACTTTAATCACAAAACCGAAGACTTTAGGCTTGACCTAAGTGCATTTCAGGAAACTCTGTTACTAACTAATGTTTCCATCACAAATCGACAAGAAAAACAGAATTGTTATATTTTATTTTTGCAGAATAGTCTCAATTGTTCTTCAGTCTGATTTAACCTTTTTAGAGTAAAGTTCTGTTGATGCTTTTTATTTTTATTTTCATTTTTTACTGTTTTCTTTTTCTAGAAGCTGATAAAGCTAAATTCTTGCATATAATTTTAAAGCTGTCTAGAAACCTGTATATTTCTAGTGAGGTAAATTTAATTCTTTTATCAAGTAATTTTTAATACATATTTAAATATGGATTTTAAATATTTCAAAACAAACAAAGGCAATGAAATTTAATGTTCATGAGTGAAATTAAGCTAAATGATGATTATTCAAATTCGTAACTCGCAGTAATATTGTGATATAAGCTGACAAAATGGCAAGAATCTAATAGGAAATTGCTAATTTCAGTCATTAGAATCTTGAGACATGATTTGGAAATAACATCTCAGGCGCATACTGGTATTTAAGGAAATGACTCCTTTCTCTGAAAGCAGCAAGTCTCTTCAGAGTTTCTAATAAATGTTTGGACTCTTGTGTTAGCCACCTGGATAAACACAGGACCAACAGACAATGTTACTGCAAACATTATAAGTGAGAATTAGCATTAAAGCCAAAGCCAATTACTGTTGAAACATTTGTCATAATAAAGCTTTCACATCTGATGTTGACAGAAGAAGGAAACGTAGAAGTCAATACAAAATATTTAAAATATACTGTGTCCAGTAAAAAGGTTTGGAATTTAGTCCTAATTTATTGGCCACAAATTATATATATATTCATAAAAAAACACTACGTCATCCATTTGATTCCACGCTCACATTTTTTGCCACTTTCTGCGACCAGCAGATGTGAATGTGTTGTGGGTTTCGGCAGGAGCGAGCATGTGCAGCCGCTGGCAGGCCTGTGGGCTCTGGGCGCTCACACGTCTGTGTTAACAGTTTAGCTTTGGTGCCAGGTAGAGAATGAATGACACGGGGCAGGGTGGCACATCCTTGGAGATGTTTGTCAGGAGATGTCCCTCCCTTCTCCATGTTTACACTCACAGGGGCCCGCACTTGGCTGTTAGTGGGGAAGAAAACTGGGAAAACAGCCATCTTGTGAGAGCCAAGTCTCTTACCGTGAATATTAAAGAGAGAGAGAGAAAGAGAGAGAGATATCTGGACAAAACAAAGCTGGTTTTGGAGGACCCGGAGCTCATAATAAGCACGGCTCTTTCACTGCACAACCAGGGCACTCTGGAAAAGTGGGGAGGCCACTGAATGGGAGAGGAAGTAATAAAAAAAGCAAACTTCTTTGAAAAGAGTCCTCCGTGTGTTTGCGTGCGTGTGTGTGTGTGTGTGTGTGTGAGCTCCTTGTGCATGTTTTTGAATGGCTTGTGTTCAGCTCTCTGGGTGATGGGACCTCATAGCTTACCTGTATGGCTATTTTGAGAAATGATGCAAAACAAACATTTTTTGATAGATTCACAAGAGACAGAATGATGGTAAATGTCATCAAAAATAAGCAGGTGGAGATCGGATGTGAAAAAGTAAGAACTCAAGTGTTGCTTTCCCTCAGATGGACATTTCAAAGAAGGAGTGCTAAAAAAAAGAAAACTCAACAAACAAGAGAACCACTAAGTAAAAAAAAAGAGTAAAAAGGATCTGTGCCAGTGCTGCTCTTCTTTGGTTTTTAACTGCATTACAAAATACTCTTCAATATCATGTCTTTTTTTTTTTTTTTTTTTTGAACTTTAATAAAATTTTAATCAGATTAATTGCAGGGTTTGAAATAAAATTATCTTAATCAATTAAATTTTAATCAAAATTATATTGAGATAAATAAACAAAATTCTGAACTCAGAGCCCTTTATATTGAATAAATCGACGTATAACCAAAACAATTACCCTGAGTTATCGACTGTCACAATGAAACATCCCAGTAGGTTAATATGTAACACCAACTAGCAGTTTACTTCATAACAATTTAGATATGAAACAACCAAAACTCCAAAAGCACTAAACGACAAATAAGCAGCACTTGAATAAATGACCAAAGCAGTTTGATGAAAGAATCAAATTGCCATAAGATGAAGAGTGTCTGACTCTCATTTCCTTTCACATGTGTAAGCATAAGTTTGGAAGCTAGAATGACAAGGCTTTTAAGGATTTTGATTTGTTTTGATATCTATTATATAAAGAAAAATGTAGTAAGAAGAGAAAAAAAGGATTAGTTCAACATTAAGGGTCAGACATTTTTTTAAAGTCCTCTATGAAACATAATGTCCATTTTCCAATTTGCTTTGATATTTTATTGCAAATCATTATTTATTGAGGGGAAATGTGGTCTTGCAAAACCTACACTTTGTTTGTATTTCTCAGAAACATCAGAGAAGGCATTATTTGGCAGAAGTACATCTATTTAAAACTCAACCTATGACATATTTTTGAGCTGTTTCTTAGAACACCACTAAGATTTTCAAGTAACTTTGCAACAACAACAACAACAAAATCAGGCAAATGACTCATAAAGAGGACAATGGCAGACCGGAAAGGCCAGATTGGATTTTCAAGTACCAACTATATATCCTGTCGCGATAGCAAAACACCCGCATCATTCACATGCTCCACAATTGCCACAAACGATCAGCAAGCAGACAAACTTACGATGCATTCAGTGAAACTGGTCACACCATCATACCTTCAACTGCAGTAAAGCTTATACAATCATTATTTCAGCAAACACTAGTGGAAAAAGTAAAGAAATATGCCATTTTTAAGTTAAGGTCAATCATAAAAGTATATTACTAATTACCACATAAAGATCAAGATGCACTGCCTCAGGAAAAAGGTTCACGTGTAAGACTCCACATTGAAATCTGCTCAAATCGATTGTCCAGAATAACGTTTTCTAAAGCCGAGAAATCACTTTGAAACTCACGAGCTGCATTCACACAACACATCAGATTTCTTTCACTCATATGCAAGCCGTATACAACTTTGTTAGCACAGTCTGAAAGCTCCAAATCGGATATTTTTATTTCAAAAATATCCTATTTGTGCCACTTCCACATGCACTAAATTGGATATGTAGCCAATAGTTTTCAGAGGGTATTCAGTTAAATTTCATCTGACTTTTACATCATTCTGCTCTACGAATGTTCCAGTCAAAGCTCCACAAAATCCCCTTACTATTAGTTGTGCTTTCTTTTGTCTTTGCTTCTTTTCATCTTCAGACAATACTGTCACCTACCCCTTGCTCGGTATCAATTATTATTAAACTAAACCGTGCACTGTTGCTTGAGGTCTATGTTGTTCTTCTGTGCATGCGGGCCACTTTCGGGTTGTAAAGCTTTCAGACAGAAGTCTGATTGTGGTTAGATTTAATTAAAAGTATGAACGACCAAGCAAAAACAAAACTAAATAAACAACAAAAAAAAAACAACAGATATTAACATAAAGACCTGCTGTGCGAACACAGCCATATTGTTGTCAGTTACATTTGTTTACTACTTTCACTGTCTACTGTTAGTCTTCACAACCTCTACTGGCCCAGATGTTCTCCATGCAGAAATAGATTGTTTGGGTCTTTTGTAAATTTTATGTTGCTTTAGTGTTTCTGTAGGACTTAAAAAGGAAAATCACATAAAAGGTGTGAAGGAAGAGGAACAAACAGCAGAGGGGGGGAACAAGATGTGGCAGAAAAGCAGCAAATTGGGGAAGTGGTGGCACCACTGCAACTTTCCTCGGTTTACCCCTTAAGGTAGTGTTTTCTCCACTCATCAGGGACTTCTCTGATGTCCCGTATCCGACTAGACTTCCACAAGTGGGGTAAATAAAGAACGACAAGCCCTTCCCCCTTCACCTCCAGGCAGGTTTTCTCCGCAGCTCCACCTCTATCTGTGTCAACATGCAGCAATGCAACATTACGTGGAGATGATGTTTCATTTCACTTCAGCTGTGCTTGTTAATAGATGCTACATTTTTTTTTTTTTTGCAGAGTTTTAAGAAAAAAATTTGCCCTTCATGTTTTATGATGCGGTTGTGAACACAGACTTCCTCTCTGACGTGCGCGCACGCAAACTTACATGTAGAGCTCTAGTGTGGTTACAGGGAGAAATAAGAGGACCTCACATAGAGTTTGTAACACTGTTCCTCCCAATAACACATTGCTGATTTCACCCACTAAAACCTCAGTGCTTTATAATATGTGCTCATGCTTGTTTTAAATAGCAATTAAGGATTGTGAGGCGTCATATTCAGTGTTTTTTCCTGTATTGGGACATATCAAGTAGCACGGGAGCCATCTGGAAAATATGGATAAATTATGTGCTGCTGAGTGATTTAGTTGGCAATGTGAAAATAAGCCTATCAGTACATTCTCAAATAAAAGAGGGAAACGCAGGAAGAACGAAAGGTGAGACAAACGATGAAGATTAAACTTTAAATATATTTTGAAAATAAATGTTTACAACATGAAAGCTGATTTTGGTTTTAGTTTTATGAGCTCCTGTTTCATGCAGTCTGTCAATTTTAAATTAAAGCAAACCAGTACTTAGAACCACAATGACAAGCAACACCAGTAGCTCCTCCAGGGTCCAGACAGAGAGTCTAGGAGCTCCAAGGAGGCTCCAAACCGATTCCTCTTCCTCTTTAGCTCAAGGCCGGTCGGGTACGAGCCGTAGATCAATAGCTTGTGCTTGCCTAAAGCCATGCCATTCCTCAGCCGGGACACTGATGCTAACTATCAATAGCAATAAGGGCCTGTCTGAGGCACAGTTAACTGCTGGCAGACCAACACAGCTGTCTGGCAGCAGTTGATAAACATCTTGTGCCCAGAGTTGCAGCGAATAAAACCACTTGATATGTTTCAACTCTGTGGGTGTATTTACTGTAAGAATGTGTGTGTGTGTGTGTGTGTGTGGGTGTGTGTGTGTGTGTGTGTGTGTGTGTGTGTGTGTGGGGGGGGGGGTGCGTGTGTGTGTGTGTGTGTGTGTTTTTTTTACGTGGCGTGTCTGCTGGCTCAGTGGTTACCTGCATGCTGCTTTGTTGTGTGCTTCCACTGCTCGCCCGGCTTGCTCTGCGGCTGTGACACAGACATCACATGTGTATATACTGTACGTTCTGTGTTTACGAGCGTGTGAAGTAACGCAGGGATAATTCGATGTGTAATTTTTAGTTTTGCTTCCAGGTTCTTAAAAATACATAAACACTCAGCATTCGGGGGGTTATGTCTGTAATCTCTTCAAGATGTTTTTGAAGGGTGCATGTCCTCACCGACCTCCAGGCCTTTAAGCGGGTTTTATGTGCGTCGGCGCAATCCACCTCCAGCCCTGCGAAACGTCTAACCATCTAAGCGTCTCACTTCGTCCAAATATCATCCGTCAATGTCATATGAAAGCGGAATGTGTTTGTCAAGAATCCGAAGGAGCTAAAATTGGGACTCTTGGTGGTCGTCCAGTGCCATGGTGTTTCTCGTTACTGCAACTCAAGCGAGCATGTTTAATCAGATACAATCAAGAGAATTTGGTTCATAACAATTGAAGGATTTAATGATTGCATTTCGGTGACTGAGAAAATCTATGTGGTGGGAGGAAAAAAGTCAAGTGCACAATAATGAGAAACAGGCATTTTGTTAATAAGATCACAGAATAGGACTGGATGCACATTATGTACACAAGGGAGATTCATAAAAATTAATGATTATCTGAAGAAATAGACCTGATTTCAGGTGTAACATCTGAATGCCATTGTTTCCACAAATATGTGGATTTGGCTTTCTGGTTGACTGCTCTCTCTCTGTGGTATCTGGTTTCCTGTTCTACCAGTCAGGATGACTGTCACTGCCCTCTCTTCTCTCACTGATAACAGGAAGGTGGAGGTTCCTTGTCACCCATCCATCAACACATATCTCTTTAACACTTGTACTTGAGCAGCTAAAGCTGATACACTGCCTCAGTCGTCCTGTCGACCACAGCCAGAGGTGAGACCAAGTCATTATTTTACAAGCCTCGAGTAAATCTAAAGTTTTCTCACCTAAGTTTTAAATCCTAAATCTGTCAGTTCCAGTTTGAGTCCAAACCCTGATTTTACAAGTCATGTGTCAAGTCCTGAGAGCTAAACACTGGATTTTAAGTCTTCAATAAGCTATTTAATCTGTTATGGAAGCTGATCACATCATCATACAAGTTTCAAAATGCAAAATGTATTAATGCAACTTCTTTATATTTAAATATAAAGTTGAAGTAAACTTCAAATAAATCCATCTCAAAGAACATTAGGATTTATGTCCTTACTCTTTTTTACTGTTCCACAGAAAGAAAGTCAATTTCCTGTCAAACTATTGTTTTAAAGTGACACTGTCTGAATAAGCCCTTTTAAAGTCTGATGCAAAAAATAATTGTGAGTAAGTTTAGATTTTAACATTTGAGCTGTTAATTGGATGCTTTTACTAAAATACTAAAAGCACTTTTCAAACATTGCCTGGATTCCTTTTTTTCTTTAATAAACTGATACATTAGGACATAATTCTGTCAAAATAGATACATTTTTCAATGTATTTTGTAAAACATTTGTAATGTTTTAGATATAAGATGTTTTCTAAGGCAGGTAGAAGCTTTGCTAAAGCAGCAGAGGTCCAAGAAAAAGAAAAAAAAAAGGAGAGAGAAACAATTGATGCCTTTTGGACTGCATTTTTACAGTCCATTATTATGGAATAATAAATATAATAATAAATGTAAATGACCAAGAAAATGATCTGTCATTTACATTTAAGTAACTTTAATTTAAAAACAATAGTTCATGCAGGTTTTTTAAATATTTTAGATACTGTTGAGTTTTTTGAATGTATCACTTTTACTCTTGGATAATATTTTTTTGTGAAACAGATGATGATTTAGTTTTACTAAAAGACTTTCGAGCTTTTTTTTGACATCAAGTAAAAAAGAACTTTTTAATAATTTGTAGTCTTGATTTATTGGTCATTGCGTAATTTCAAGCTGGTTGCTGTGTCTTCTGTCCATAGTTTGTTTTTCCCATTCAGGGATTCTGCCTGAAAATATTACTTGATTCAAGCAATTTATGAAACATCAAGTATTTTCAACTCCAGTAGCCTGATCCTCGCAAAATCGTGAGTCACTGGTGTTAAAGTGTAAGTCGAGTCTGAGGTCTTTTGTTATTTGATCAAGTGAAGTCTAAAGTCATCAACTGTATGATTTAAGTGCAATTCATGTGATTTATCCTCCCCACCTCTGGTCAAAGCTGACCCACATTTACAGACTCTTTCTCTCTGTCTCTCTCTTTTTTCCCTCTCTCTCCTCACACCCACAGTGTCTTGTTGGAACGCATAAAGCCCCATCAACCTTCTGCACTTCACTGACACCCTCGAAATGTTTGTTTGTTTTTTACGCCTAAACAGGACAGCACTGGAAGGAGGGAAGGGTGTCTGAAACTGCAGCTCAGATAATGTAAAAACAAACACAGCCCACTGATATTGGGTGATGCTCCAGAATGTTGTAGGAGAGTTGGGAGGGGGAGCAATCTGTGCGGACAAGTGGTGGCAGGACTGCTGGAGGACAATGGAGAGGGTTTGATCTCTTAATTAATGGAGGTTGGCTCGTGCTGCTGCAGGTAGTGAATTTTAATTATGGAGGCTTCTTCGGGTACAAGTGGAGCTCTAATTCTCCCTCATACTTCAACTGTATTTTCCTTCTGTCTTTAATGGGCGTAAAAAATGATGCAGCAAAGTTATGCAATTAAAACAGTATGCATAAATAAAACTATGTGCACACCTTTACAGCAGAGTTTTGGGTTGTGTTCTCCGTGACGTTTCCTGCAGGACACCTTGAACACATCTATGCCGTGTTTTTACAGGGTTTACAGTGACAGCATGTGCAGCTTGATGGATGGAAAATGTGGTCTTATTTCTCTATTTCTTTGAGCATGAGGCCAGCTTTAAACAATCCCTTTAATCAAGCTCTTAATCCTTTTGAAAAGACGTCAGCGTGCCATTAATAAGGCCATGCACTACTTCATATGTGTGTTAGGAATGATGGTCAGGATGATGGTTAGCAATGATGGTTAGAGTGTTTGGTCTAAATTGAAAATAATGGGGATGAATTTTCAACGTATCATAAAAGCTTTGCTTTTATTTTAAACCGGTTATGTTTCAAGTTCTATAACTTGTTCACTTCTTTCCTTATATATTTTTGTAGCTCCTGTCTAGTAAACCAACAGTTAATTTGCAGCAGTAATACTTTAGACTGCATTTCTGAGAATTTGCATCCTGGTGAAACTGAAACCATGAAGTTTTTTCGCCACTTTAGCTCCTGTGATCTCTCTCTCTCACACACACACATACACACACACACACACGCACACACGCACCCCAACACACACAGGGACACTGACGTGCAGCTGACCCAGATGAAGGCCCGATCCAGCTCGTTGTAATTCCCTCTGCGTCTTGCATGGAGCAGCGGAGCAGTGCCGGTGAATAGAAACCCCACCACGTGTTGAATACGGTGTCAGACAGAGAGAAAAACAGAGGGAGGCTCTTTCCAGTTAGAAATACACCGTGTGAGGATCACTAACGGCTCCGGTTTGGGAGAATCCACCGCTTTAACTGCCGCATTATGCGCTCAAACGCGCCGCTGTTCCTGAGCCACATATGATCAATCATGACGTGTCAGTGATAATGGTGAATGATGGCGCGCGAGCCCAGACCTGATCTGATATGGAGCGCGCACTATTGATTGCGCGTGACAGACAGCGCGCAAGTTTCTGGCGTCAGTCAGATTTTTATTTATTTATTTTTGTTTTTTAAGGAGCGGCAACTGGTGGGATGAAACATAGCGCGATTAAATTGATGAGTTTAATAATTACATAATTATACTTTTAAAACGGATACTTTATTATTATTATTACAAATAATAATATTTGAAATACAAATGTTTTTTTTTTATTCGATTGAAGAAGCAAGCATTTCTGTAGAGTTTGTTCTGCAGTGGATTTTCATTGCATTATTTCAGGAAACAACAAAAACAATAAAATATTGTATTTTTTTTATTATTATTTGGACAAATTGGAAAATGTTTTGAAACTTTTTCACCGTCTTCCCCTCCAAACTGTCATCCACTTCCAGCGGCTGTTAACACTGTATCCTCTGCGTCCTGAGTGAATCTTCCTTTAAAATGTCTGCCGCTCGCCTGGGCTGCAAATCACCCTGTTTACAATCTCACACCAACACTCACATCAATTAACTGGCCATTGATTTTCCCGCCCGGGACATTACAATATTGCAGATCTACCCCCCGCATCACCCTCCCAACCCATCCCCCTCACTCCTGCAACATTTTAAAGTTTCGCAGCTCATAATTGCGGTGCACCCATTAATGTGCGCATCTCTGATTCAGGTGGACACAGCTTTAAATTCAATTTAGCTGCCATCCTTCAGCAGTGAAAACATGTCTAAATTCAGACTTGAATGATTTTTAATTATTTGCGATCAGGCAGAAAAAAAAGAAGAAGAAAAAGATCTCTCAGGGCCATCAGAAGGATCTGATCTTCTCTTCCTCTCTCTCCATTTTTACTCCCATGAATAAGTAAATAGTGAGGCTAGTCGAAACTAAAAGATAGCTGACACAAGAGTGGACCAGATCCATCTATAGCCTGCAGCTCCTCTTTAAATATTCAGGGAAAAATAATGGCATCCGAGGCATCACCTATAGTAACGTTATTATCTTCATTTCTCAAGATCAGCCCGCAACTGAGAGCTTCGTTTATCTTTTTCAGGTAATAAATCTGCTTGACTCAGCGCTCACGTGAAGGCCCCTCTGGGACCTTTTGCCCCCTTGTAACTAATAATAATAATAATAATAATAATAATAATAATAATAATAATAATAATAATAATAATAATAATAATAATAATATTTATTTAAGTTCTACATTTAGTATCTTAGCAATAAAAAATATTCAATTATCATAAGGAAAAGTAGTCAAATTGACAATTTAAAGCAAACACCAAGTTTTTATTAACAGTTTCATAACTGAATGGATATGCACATGTCTTAAGTGCATTCTCGTAAAAAAAAAAAAAAAAAGGAATTGCTGCGCTCTTAAGTTAAAAGTTGTATGTCTCTTAATTCGGATGAAAAGTCTTCGCTCTCTGCGCTCCTCTCAACACCCCGGCGCGCACTGCACTTTTGGATCTGCTGCGCGAAATCAGAGAGAGAGAAAGAGGAGGGAGGAGGTGGCGAGAGGACGACAGAGAGAAAGAGAGAGAGAGAGAGAGAGAGAAGGGGAAAAAAAGGGAGAGGGTGTTAGAAGGAGGTGAGTGGCGGAGTGACTGAATAGCCCGGTAACCAATCACGTCCTCGATGGGCCGGGCTCCGAGTTCGTCCCGCTGCCGCTTCACGGGCCCTCAAAGTTTGTTTATTCGCAGAGCGCTGTGCATGATGAAAACGTGTTAGTTAAGTAACTCCCTTTCTACAAATATTAATCTAATAAAACGCTGTTTTGTTTTTGGATGTCCCGAATCATCAGCGTGGACTTTTAAAGGAACGCGTCTTTTCGCGTGGAACGTTTACGCCGTTTTTTTTCCTTCTTTTTTTACTTTAATGTTTTCTTTTTTTGTTTGCTTTGTTTTGTTTTTGGCACACGAAACTCTCCAGGCAGTTTGGTGTTAAACGTCACAAGAGCCCGAATCCCAACCATCTTTATGCCAGAGCGCTGCAAAGTGAAAGAAAGAGAAAGAGAGAAGAAAGTTTGCCGAGAGAACCGCGGAGTCTGCAGTGCGCATCTATCCAAACTGATCGCTGCTGAATCTGCGTGAACGACCAAAAGATACGGCCGCAGGAATGGACTCGAGAAGCTGACATTCCCCTGTAGTAGTCCAGATAAGCCCCTGGCTTGGCTCACAGAAGGGGTTAAAACCGTATCCAAAGGGAGTTTGGAAAAGCCAGCCTTTCTTTCCCGTACGGATCAACTCATTGGGTGGGAGCTGAGAGAGAGACAAGAGTCCCCAGCAAATCAGGAGCTAATTGATTAAAGAGACTTCATTTGAATAGGAGGGGGGCTGGCGAGGTGCCAATCGCCTTTCAAAGAAGCCCCCCCCTCCAGCCCTCCACCACCTCCGTATGATTAATCGCACAGCATTATTGATAATCATAACGGGGCACATGCGCGGTGGATGGGCTCGATTTACGTAATTTTTGAGGAGGTTTTGTAGTCATTTTTTTTATTCTTTGCCTGCTGATGTGCCAGCCAGCATGTCGCGGAGGAAACAAGCGAAGCCGCAACACTTCCAGTCCGACCCTCATCTGCCTTTACCGGAGCACAATGGTGAGTCTGCCGCTGCTTCTGGACGAGTGCGCCCAGTTTTTAACCGTGTTTTATAGAAACTGTCGGGAAAGCTGATTTTAAAGTTAAAAATCTCTCTTTGACTTCTAACAGAACTTGTGTATTTCCTTAAATCGCTATTTTTTATTTTGGCAAATAAGATTTTAATCACTTTCATAATCACTTATCAGTACGAAACAAACTTAAAATAATTTAGAGAGTCAACTTAATTGGCACAACTCTGAACGTTTGCGTTCTTCAAGTTTGAAAATACATCTGTATCTGAATGAAAATAAATTAAAAATGAAATTAAATAATAATAAAAAAAAAAAACTCACGGCGGGCGCAGCGTTTGCTGACTCCCCTCCGTGCGCCGACACGGACCACCCTGTCTCTTCGACCGGGACCCCGCTCCCCCGGCTCCAGTCCTGCGCTATAAAGACGACGCGCTCTCAGCGTCTCCGCTCTTTTAAGGAAAGTCACAAGAACAAGTTGCTCCTATACTCTTTATTAGAGGGATTAAAACATCCACAATGTAGACAAAAAAAGAGAGAGAAAGATAATAAAATACTTTTTCACATTCTGAAAGTATCGAATCATTCTTACAATTTTTGCGCAAAAACTAAAAGTTCAGCCTCACACTGGATGAGACGCGCACACTCCAAAGTGCAGCCCTTTTTTTTTTTATTTTTTTTTTAAATATTTCTTAATGTAAATCATCGCCGGGCACAGATAAGGTAGTCATTTTATTTATTTTGCCTACAAACTCCATTTCACTTTCAAAGTTTTATATTTGCATGCGGCGTGTGAATCCTTTATGTTTGGTTTTTGCTCCTAAAATGTGGGACGAGTTTGCACAAAGTGACATTCGAAAGTGCGACTGCATGGGAACCGAGGCTCTCAGTGTTTTTGGAGCTAAGAAAATGGCATAGAACCTGAAGTTGATTACATTTTTGAAAGGTTTTCAGAGCTAAGGAAATACATGAATGAAACTATGCTTGATAAGAACGTTAGTTAACTTACATGACGTGTGTTTTGTTTAGTCACAGGTAATACCGAGCGCTTATTACTAAGAAAAGAGAAAATCTTTTATTCTTCTTTAAAAAAATGTAATGTATATTAATCAAATGTCTGCTTAAAATATTTTCAATCCTTACTCTGTTTTGCTGAGTAGTTCACGACATTATATGAGAATAAAAATAAAATGCAGTAAATAAAAATAAAAAAGATATCTGATCTTACTCAGGTCCCTTTTAAGGCCTTCAAATGTAACACACAAATTGTAAATATTTTTTTTTTTTCAAAATGTAATAAAATAGTGTTTAATTATTTTGTGAGAAAGAAATGTGCAAGCACTTTGCAGTCCAGTTCATGTACTATTTTTTCTGGGAGGGGGCATGCTAGTTCATGCAATACTTAAAAGTAAATCTCTTGGTGTTGTGTACATTCTCCTCAATTTCAATAGCTTAGAAAGTCACTTTTTTCACACAAGTATATTCCCTGCTATCTTGCATGTAGAAGTAAGTACAAGTGTCCTATATATGTGTAATGGTCCAACAATTACACACGATGTAGACGTTGTCTGTGTGAGTTTAGAAATCTTTCGCTGAGACAGTGCCAGTGTTATTGAAAGAGTTTTGTGAGAGCTGTGCGATGCGGAAGTGAAGCAGAGAGTTGTGATGCTGAGGGCGCTGCAGTTGCCTGGGAGGTCGGGCATGAGAGCCGCGGAGGGTGGGATGTCGAGCTGTTTTAACCTTTGTCAGTGGCCCCTCTGTGTGGAGGTGATCAGAGTTCAGGGCCCAGTGTGTTCTTCTCAGCCTTGTCATTGAGCGTGCTGATCGGAGCTGCAGGCGGCCCAGCAAGGCCTCGACTTTTTATTTCAGTGTGTGGTGTGTGACTGCGGGGCCTTATCAATGTTGTGTCCATCCCCTTGCGCCCTATCAGAGTGGGCCCCCCTGGAAGAGAAGACTGGGTAGGCAGCCCCCCTCCCCCTGTTTTACACTGTTGTTCCCTTCAAAGACAGAGTGCAGTTGCTTGTCAACCTGCCAGTGTTTATGTGGTGTGAGTCTAGGTGTAGCATGAAGGACTTGCTTTGTGTCTTTCCCTCCCCTTAAGTTTTAATCGTGTCACCGGGGCAGAGCTTCTGAGATGTGAGTCTCTTCCTGGACCTTCGGCAGCTTTTAGTGGAACCCCATCCAGTGTTCTGTGGGCTGGAGAGGACGTGAACAGAAACCCCTCTGAAGTTACAAGTGTCAGGAAGCTCACAGAGGCCCCCTGCGAAAAATAATGTAGGATCTCTCAAAGCTCGCCTTTAAATTTTTTGACTAATCCTTGCTTTTCAAAATCTGTCCTCCGACTCTTCATCTTTTCTAACTCCTTTTAGTGTTGCATCCTTTCTTTGTGCACAAACTCTGTAGACATTTTACACAATCCTTCATACCTACTTGACTTTATCTTAATTTTAATTCGAAGTTAATCCTTGCTATTCTGGGACTTAAGCCTAATGCTAGCATCTGCGTTGTTGGTTATACTTGTCTTATGTGGTCAATGGATTTGTGGTGATGAATTGACTCAGATTTGATCCGTCTTTGGTCATCAAGTAAAATATGGCATAGTTTGAAGATTAAATTTGCAGTTCTGGGAAGTTACTGATGTCAACAAAATTCTTCTGACTTGTAAAAATATCATTACTGTTTTTTGCTGTTGTTGTTTTAACTTAACACCGAACAAGGCAAGATGAAATCTACCATTGCAGTACTAGTCAAATACGAGTACTGTTTAATAGTGGCTTAATTAGTAACATGACAAATGGCCAATTTTAAATTTGTTTTATTTTTTTACTTGATCTTACAGCACAAGTTTTATTGGACTTGCATTAAAACTTATCATATTTTTGACACATTTGAAATTAGGAAGATAACTATAAATTTATTGCATGCTTTTTTATTTTAAAGTGAAAGTTTGTTTCAAATATTCTGTTTCCCAACCAGGTATCTTGGTAGTATTATGTTGTAGTATTTTCTTTTAGACATTAACGCACGCATTAACTCAAAAAGACATAGCATAGTTTATTTAAGATTAGCCCTGCATTTCTCCAAAGAAATTAATAATTAATTAATACTTAATATTTTTTTCTTTTTGAATGTATCCCAAATTCCTGTGTATTTTTCAGTTGTTGTCACTCTCCATTTGTGTAAAGTGGAGGGGAAAAAAGTATATCTTTTTTAATTTTGTAGTCTTTAGCCATCCGTATAACGCGCACACACACCTACACATACACACACACACTTTTTTTTCTTTAAAATTTAACACTCTGATTATAGGTCGGCGGGTGGGTGGAAGGGGGGATTTAACATGAAAAGTTATCATTAAAGTTGAATCTTCCGTGTTTGCATGGTTTGGTGGTGTGAGGGCCGGGGTTTACTGTCATGGCAACTTTGCGTTATCCAGTGTCTCCGAGCGGAGAAACATTGAGGGAGATAATCCCTGAATTAAACAGGATCTGCTTTGAGTCGACTGGGATGAGCAGAGGGCCAGGCTGCGCCGACGATCCCCGCCGCTCCCATGCTGCGCGAACAATGGGAAGGCATCCTGTCTCTCTGTGGGGCAGGGCTGCGCTCCTCTGGGTTTCATTTGCAAATGAATTCTTGGCGCTGATGAAAGTGTTTTGAGGGGCCAGAGCCACAATGAAAGGGATTCATAGAGAAATGCAATTTGTAAATCAACTTGTATGTTAAATAGCAAGATTTTAGTGTGACAAAGAGGGAAGTGAATGAGGAAAGTCTGGGGCGCAGCGGTTGCTCTGGGGGCAGGGTGTTGTCTTCCCTTTTCATTATCTGAATTGTCATGTTTTAATAAAAAGGAATATTTAGAAAACCTGTTTTTGTGTGCATGCCAGTTAGAGTCATAGCTTTTAAATGATTGTCTGAGTAAAAGCAGAAGTTTCCTTCTGCAATGCTTGTTCGTTGAGCTGGCTTGTCCTGTTTGTCAGTTTTGGCAAGTTTGTGATGCAGACTAGAATATACAGTGCTAGCCCTCAATGTGAGAAAACACACTTTTTAAAATTCTGTAAACTTTTTCAGACTTTTTTTGTTTTTCCATTTTCAGTAAATTGTTTTTTTTTTTCTGTATTTGTCAGATTTTTTCATTTGGTAATGACTTTATATGTCACATATATTCTAGTTGGTGTAAACAAATCTGGGCGTCACAAGCGGTGATGTTTTTGCCTCAGTGTGACTGCGGGGATGGTGGAGAGAAATTAGTTTAGTGACATGGATAACCTGTCCAAGTTGCCCATAGTTGGCTGAAAATGAGCAAAGTTGACAGCATATTGAAAGTCTAATAAGTCCTCAAATGCTTTTTTCTTTCACCGAATGGACAAGAAGACTTTGAAGGGCATGAGTTATAGGAAATCAATGCTTTTCTATGAAATTTCATTAAGAACCAATGTCCTCGCTTCACTCTGTTTTATATTTTGATGGATTATCTGAAGAAAATGATTACCTTCTGCGGGCCTGATGAAACTCATACGCACATCTTTAAAGATTTCTTTTAAACAATATTTGCATAGCTCCTATTGATTTTATATCTCGGCTCATCATGTTTCTGAGGTTACTGTGTTGAATAAAGCGTTTTTTAATTTCGTTGGCTTGTTGTTGTCTTAGGATCATTGTTTTTGTGAGCACTTCAAAAGGATAAGTGTAAAACTGATTAACTTAAGATTAACAATGGAAGCTGATGAGATAAGGCTGCTTTTTCAGCTGTAAAATATCTCTAATCACTAATCCTCTGTTTTCTATTTTTCAGGAGACACAGAACTTTGCTCCGAGGACCCCCCCTGCAAGGAGTCAGACGCCCATGTCTGCAGCAGATGTTGCGCTGAGTTCTTTGAACTTTCAGATCTCGAGGAACACCAGAAAAATTGCACTAAGAATCAGTTAGTTTTGATAGTGAATGAAAATCCTGCCTCCCCTGCTGGAAGTTTCTCACCCGGGTCTCCTTCCCATAATCCTGATGACCAGATGAATGACACAGCTAATAACACTGATCAAACAGAGTGCAGTGACCTTTTGGAACCCAACATCCTTGAAAAAGACGAATCCATGGATGTGGATGTTTCCGGAATGAGCAGTGGCCACGAAGAGGAAGGCGGTCAAATAGAGAGTGGGAGCTCTATTGATACAGTCAGTGGCCATGCAGGGAGGGGCACTGCTGGCCCTGCAGTAGGTACTTCAGCAATCTCTGCCTCACTACCTCAGGTCAGTAACCTCACTGAACTGGGAAACTTCTCTATGATCAATAGCAATGTCATAATTGAAAATCTGCAGAGCACTAAGGTGGCCGTGGCTCAATTCTCCCAAGAGAACAGGTCCTCTGGAGGGCCCCGGGTGGCTGTGCCAGCCCTAATGGAGCAGCTTTTAGCCCTGCAACAGCAGCAGATCCACCAGCTGCAGCTCATAGAGCAAATTCGTCATCAGATACTACTATTAGCTTCTCAGTCCCCAGAAATGCAGGTACCCCCAACTTCTGCTCCAGGCACAATGGGGCCTGCTGCCAGCCCACTGACCACACTCAGCTCACATCTCTCTCAACAGCTGGCTGCAGCCGCAGGCCTCGCGCAGAACCTGGCAAGTCAGTCAGCCAGCATTAGTAGCCTAAAACAGCTGGCTGCAGCAGCGCAGCTACCTCAGCCCAACCCAAGCAGTAGTGAGACATCTCAGAGTGTTACAACACTGGGACCATCAACAGTCAATCCTCAGTCCTCTGACAAGAGGCCTAGTGTTATGAGTAGCCTCCACTCTCAGCTAAGTAACTCCTCGCTTCCTAAAACATCAACGCCAGCATTTGGAATAGGTAGTTTGTTAAGTTCTGCAGTGAATCCCCTTCTACCTCAGCCCCCACCAGGAAACCCCATGTTTTCAAGCTCTCTGCCCAGTGTTGGCACCACTGTTGAGGACCTAAACTCTCTAGCTGTTCTAGCCCAACAGAGAAAAGGCAAGCCACCAAATGTAACTTCATTTGAACAGAAAACTAGTTCTGATGAGGCTTTCTTCAAACATAAGTGCAGGTTTTGTGGCAAGGTATTTGGAAGTGATAGTGCCTTGCAAATCCATCTTCGCTCTCACACTGGTGAGAGACCATACAAGTGTAATATCTGTGGTAATCGCTTCTCCACCCGAGGTAACCTGAAGGTACATTTCCAGCGTCATAAAGAAAAGTACCCTCATATCCAGATGAATCCGTATCCTGTCCCTGAGCATCTAGACAACATACCAACAAGTACTGGTATACCATATGGTATGTCCATGCCACCTGAGAAACCTGTTACCAGCTGGCTTGACAGTAAACCGGTTTTACCCACTCTGACCACCTCAGTTGGTATGCTTCTTCCACCAACTATGCCGAGTTTGCCCCATTTCATCAAAAAGGAAGATCATTCTATAGCCATAGCTAGCCCTTCTGTTACTGCAAAGAATGACTCAGGTGCAACTGAGCTTTTAGATAAAAGTAACAATAATGTGTCTGAAGAGGGTGAAGGTGCAACTTTGCCTACCTCAAATGGAAAAACTGAAGAAAGAAGCCACTCATCAGTCTTAATGACAAATGTGAGCTCTGCATCAGAGAGTACTGCAGAATATACAACTTCTAACAGCCCACCCATGATGACCAACCCACTCATGCCTCTTCTGACTGATCAGTTCAAAGCTACATTTCCTTTTGGAGGTATCCTTGATCCTCTCCAGGGGTCAGAGACCTCCAAACTACAGCAGCTTGTGGAAAACATTGACAGGAAGGTGACAGACCCAAACGAATGTGTCATCTGCCACAGGGTGCTGAGCTGCCAGAGTGCTCTAAAAATGCACTATCGCACTCACACAGGGGAAAGGCCGTTTAAGTGTAAAATTTGTGGCAGAGCATTCACCACCAAGGGAAATCTAAAGACCCACTATAGTGTTCACAGGGCTATGCCTCCTCTAAGAGTTCAACACTCCTGCCCCATTTGTCAGAAAAAGTTCACAAATGCTGTAGTTCTACAGCAACATATTCGCATGCATATGGGTGGGCAGATCCCCAACACCCCTCTGCCAGAGAGTTATCCAGAGTCCATGGCATCTGATACTGGCTCATTTGAGGAGAGAAACTTTGATGATCTTGACAATTTTTCAGACGACAACTTAGAGGGTATGGAAGAAGGCCCAGACAGCAGTGTGCCAGACACACCCAGGTCAATTGATGCTTCCCAAGACAGTCTATGTAACTCACCAACTCCCCATGAAATAGGAAACCAAGAGGGGAAGGAGAAAAGTGGTCAAGAAAATTCTCAGAGTAATGAAATGGAAGAGGTTCCAACCAGTCAGTTGAAGCTTAGTGCAAATGGCTTTGTTGAGGGGGATTGCCTCACCAATGACTCCTCATCTCTCGGAGGGGATGTTGAAAGCCAAAGTGCCGGGAGTCCAGCTGTGTCAGAATCTACCTCCTCCATGCAGGCGCCATCCCCCACTAGCATGCAGTCACAAGCACGCAAATCTCCCAGCCTTGAAGAAAGGCACCAGAGGGCCTTATCTATGGACCACACCAGTGCAAGTCTCCTGCACTCCCACCCCTCCAACATCGGAGCCCTAGATCTGACATCTGTCAATCCCTCAAAAGACCCTCTGGGCATGATATTTCCCTTCCGTGAGCGTAGCACCATCAAAAACACATCTTGTGACATCTGTGGAAAAACATTTGCTTGTCAGAGTGCCTTGGACATTCACTATCGAAGCCATACCAAAGAGCGACCATTTATTTGCACGGCTTGTAACAGAGGTTTTTCCACCAAGGGTAACCTCAAGCAGCACATGTTAACTCATCAAATGAGAGACCTCCCCTCCCAGCTCTTCGAGCCCTCAAATACCAGCCTGTCCTCCAGCCCAACTCCTTCTCTCCTCTCTGTTGGGTCTCTCAGCAAACCTGAGGTCAATGGCTTCCTCCATAGCCTCCACCAAGAGAACAAAGACGTCACCCCAGGCTTAGTCACGTCATCTGCATCCACCTCCCCAGTACTATCTGCAGCTCCGCCACGCAGGACTCCTAAACAACATTTCTGCAACACCTGTGGAAAGTGTTTCTCCTCATCTAGTGCCCTACAAATCCATGAAAGAACCCACACGGGGGAAAAACCATTTGCTTGCAGCATCTGTGGTCGGGCTTTCACCACCAAAGGAAACCTCAAGGTAAATGAAATAGAAAATAACAACTAACCAACTAACCAGGCCTTCGGGTTAGTTGTACTCCACTTGTCATATAAGTTGAAGTTAAATGTGATGAACTAAATATGAGATCAGTGCGCAGAGTTAGTTATAACAGTGATCTGGGTCAGATTGTGTTTTTCCACTGGGAAAGTCACATGCTTACATCAGTCAGAAAAGCATCTGCTCAATGATCAACAGAAACTTGTAACTAGAGTGCACTGAACATAAAAAAATATTTTAGTGCCAAATTCTGGTCTCAAACAAAATCTACTTCCAAGTTAGTTTCTAAGATTTCATTTTCAGAAATATATATTCATCTTTAGCTTTTGTTCTTTAGCTATTTTTTAGTTGCAATTAAAATAATTTTTAAAATACAATTTAAAAAAGTTGTATTTATGGATTTTGAAGAGGAAAAAGTCTTTATGAAAACACGATATTAAAAGATGTAAAACGCCACATGTATTGTTGTCTGAAGTAATACAAATAGACAATGTAATTTGGCACAAACTGGGTAGGTTTCCGTGAGATGAGCAAATTAAAGTTCAGATTAAACACTATGGGTCAGTCTTGCCAAAATAAGATGTTTACAGCCTGTTGGTACCTCACACAGCATAGGCAGCTACCCAGGCTGCAGCTCCCTGGGTGTGAAGCCATTTAAATACCGTCAAGCATTATGATTATTTTTTTCCATTGCATCATCTCATGTGCAGCTCCTGTTGCCAAGATTGTAAACAACACTAATTTTCATCCCTTTCTGTGTCTGTCCTCCCCTCCTTCTGTTCCTTTTATTTCCTCCTCCCTCTCCACCTGCATAGGTCCACATGGGTACACACATGTGGAACAGTGCTCCTGCCAGACGTGGCCGCAGGCTCTCCGTGGACGGACCAATGGCCTTCTTGGGCACAAACCCGGTCAAGTTCCCTGAAATCTTTCAGAAAGACATGGCATCAAGGCATCAAACAAGCAACGGAGATCCGGCAAGCTTCTGGAACCAGTACGCGGCAGCCTTTTCCAATGGTCTGGCTATGAAGACAAATGAAATCTCTGTCATCCAGAATGGAGGCATCCCACCTCTGTCGGGCGGAGTGGGAAACGGGGGCAGCTCTCCGATAGGTGGCCTCACAGGCAGCCTGGACAAGCTGCACAGTGCAGAGCCTAACGCCGCTCTCGCCGGCCTCGAGAAAATGGCCAACACAGAGAACGGGTCCCACTTCCGGTTCACACGCTTCATGGAGGACAATAAAGAGATTGTCACCAATTAGACTGCATGCTCCCGTGTTGGGCACAGACAAGCAAAGGTGCCTCTAGGCACCGTGAACATATGTGTACACACGGAGAAGAAGAGACTGGAAGAAAACAAGACGAGGATAAAAATCAACTGAACTGTTTTACTCACCATTGAATCTTTACGAACACTCGTGTGAAGACAAGTTGCTTTTTTTGTACAATGTACATGTTATAGTTTTACGGAGCTTATTTATTAGTGATTATAACCTTGCTTGAAAACAAGTGGAAACATTAACAGTTAGGGTTTGTTTATTTTTAAAACCAGAATGGGTATGTATGGGTGCTTTAAATATGTGCTTCAGAGACTTAGAAAATCTGGTTGGATAACCTAACCTTGGCATTAAGTTATTTTCTGTCTGTAGTAGCTATAACTGAGCTGTCTGTGTTCATGTGATACATTAGCCCTGTAATAAAACAAACGTTCTGTAAATAATGTACACTGATCTCCTGTAGATGGTCTAACATCTGTGTGTTTCCCTTCCCTTTTTCAAGACAAAACAATGACATTCAAGCAAGGGACAAAATGATGTGGTAGTTCCTATTTTCTAGTTGTTATTTACCTTTATCTTATTTAAAGAAGACAAAATATTAAAGTTTGCTACATTTCTTGAGTTTCTTTAGTGTTAACTTGTTTTATTGTTACAGTCCCTGGCTATTTTACTTTTCTTTTTCTGTTTACTTACATTTTTTCCTTCTCTTTTTTTTTCTCTTTTTGTTGCTCTTGTCTTGAGGGGAGCAAGACGTTTACACAGAGGGGGAATATTCTGTCGGGTTTATTTTATTTGGAGCTGTGGCAGCCAATCAGTCGAGACGGACTCTCCTTTAGTTTCTCAGCTGGATTTCCACATTGCTGCTATGTCCAAGCATCCTCCCTATGTCATCAAGTGCAAAGTCATGTGTTGAAGCTTCTGTAAATACATTCAGATTTGGAAATGCAACTTCCTTTGTGGGGTAATGTACATACTGATCACATGAGAAGTCCATCACGGCCAGAAATGGGTGGGTGGGGGGTACAAACTGAGAGCGTTTTTATAAATATAAATATATATTGGGTATGACAACCTTTGGACTGTTACATGCACTTTCTTGGAAAGTTGGAAGATCTTTATGGGTCCAGTTTCTCTACACTTTAATACCTACTAACAACTAAGATACTGTAATTCTTTACTCTAATAATCAAATACATCAGTTTTCCAAAAGAAAAATCTTCTGTGTGTTTGTGTGCTTTTATTCCCTCTTTGTAAAGAAAAAAAATAAATGCATTCTCATGTTTTTTTTTCATTTTTCCATATTAATTCGATTCATTATTGAACTTGAAATCTCTTCTGAGATTCATAATCTCAAATAATCACAATTTTGAATTTATTTTTATGTTTTTTATGTGAGATTAAAGTTTTCCACTTTAATTTAAAAATAAGGTTGTGATGTGAATTTCAAGAAAGGGGGGGGAAGCTATTTCTTTAGCTTAAACGTTAATTAATACATTTTGACTTTTAAGATGGCTTTTCGAAGGTATTTCGGAGCTGAAACAAATTGCGTTTCTTCTTCTGCTTCTTTTTTATTTTTCTTTATTCGACAAAAAAAAAAAAAAAAAAGAAAAATCCGGCGCGATGAGCGTGGCTATCACCACGCCAAATTTCCGATTGTTTAATTTTTTTTTTTTTTTTGTCTTACCTAGAAAAAAAAAAAAGAATCCTCCAGCTGCATTTAATTTAACACATCGCTGCACATCCTGCAGCGCAGGATCTGCTCGTTTCTCCCCAGTCCAGCATCCTCGGCGCGCTCCCTCCTCTCCTTTTTCTTTCCTCTTCACGAAACCCTCTCCCCCACCCCCGCCAAAAAAAAAAAAAAAAAAAAAATCCCCAATATTTACGTTTTAGATTTCAAGACGTTGAAGCTAAATGATCCTTGCCCACAGCGCCCGCTTTCTTTTTAACAGTCACATGTGTTCCCCTGAGCTGTGTTGGCGCAGCGCGTCGGCTTCCTGAGAGATTCCTTCAAAGACAGAAAGAAAAACAAAACTGATCCACATTCTTGCCTAATTAGGACAAATACTTCCTCTCTGCGACCTTTATTTATTTATTTTTTTATATAGCTCATATTTGAACTACAAAGGATTAAAAGTAATTATTTTAAAATATTTATAAAGAAACTTATGAAGTAAATAAATAAATACTTAAATAAATAAATAATTTGGTATATTTTAGTTTAAAAACAATAATTAGCCTATATCAAAAACACTGACTTCAATAAATGTCAGCTTTCAGAGTGGAGCAGAAACATCCAATAAAACCATGCCTTCTTTACCTCAGTGTGAGCCCTACCAGCACCAAGCATGGATTGGACTCCCTCCCCTCCCAATTCCTTGCTTACGTATCGATTGAGCTGTGCAGTATTACAGAAACACTTGAATCTCAGGTGGCAGGAATGTGTACGATTGATCTCTTCCACTGTGGCTCCCCAGCAGTGGCTTTTTGCTCTACAACACGCAGCACCACAGGAAGAGCTGGGCGAACACACTGAAACACAATCGCTGCTCAGTAAGAGGTGGGGGGGCTGCCCCAGTTTGACCTGCACACAGTTTATTCTGTAGCTGCTGGGAGTCTATGAAACTGTCAGAGGCACACACACAAACTAGCATGCATCTACAAAGCAGGATTTCTTTTCCTTCTCTTGCCATAAGTTTTATTTTTCCTAATTTGAGCCAAACGACTCGATGGTCTGCAGTGACTGACGAGGATGGGAACCATCAGCTCAGAAACATTACTCTCTTTAGCTGTAAGCACTTACTGTACACTCAAAGGTTCATTAAAGGATTGGACTTTAGTAAGAGCTGTGTGTGCAGCTGCTACATCGCAAAAGTCAAACCATTTGTCTCCAGTGGAAATCAGCTTGCTCTAGAAATCCCTTTGTCAAGAGTTTTAAGAGTTTGACTGTATAGACAGATGAGATGTTAAAAAAAACTAAAAAATGTTTAGTTATGGCAAGTTATTAAAGAAGAAAGAAACTTCATATGTACAGGGTAGCAAGTTCCAGTGGACCTTGTGATGTGTGTGTGTTAAATTCAATCTGACAGAAGTAAAATACAGGGAGAAGAAGGCAAGAATGAAAGAAACAAATAGCTCCTTCTTGACTCAGGCATTAGTTGAATCAGTTTCATTATCTGTTTCATCCTTCAGTGTGCAGGTCAGGGTGAGATGAAGCTGCAGGAAGGGTACCCCTCACCCCTCGCCCGGCACCCCCTCACCCCTCCCACAGCCTACGCCTTGTGCTGTCAGGCCTCCCGAGTCGATACAAACCGTAGCCTGGGGCCCAGCCGGGGCTCCCCACTGAGGGGTTCTGGCCTAACACTGGGAGATCAAAGACCTACTGGGAACAATGGTGAACCAAGCCTCGGCCACTTTCCACACACCTGCCCACGCTGTCAGTCATACTCAGGTGATGGATCTTAAAGGAGGAGTGTACCACTTTAACGGCACACCTGTGTGGGATTTTATCATTTCTAGGATTTATCCACTGCAGTCTCAGCCCCTTCTGTCTGTTTTTGCTCTCACCTTAAGTATTTGACATATAGTACAGCGATATGTTTGCATTACAATTTTTTTTTTATTGATCACATGTCAAATAAACTGAATTTTAGGTTTTCATTAACTGCTAAGCAACAGCCTATAGAATATAGGCCTCAAATATATGGGTTCCATCTTGTTAAATAATCAGTTTTAAATTTATTTGCTGATGTGAGATTAAGATTTCCTGCTTTATTTCAAAAATAAGGTTGTGATGTAAATTTTAAAAAGGAAGAAAAAGCTGTTATTGAACAAAGCAATGTCTTTAGTTTGAATGTGGCCAAGATATGAACTCAGGGCAAGACCACCTGGGGTACAACGTTGCCACCATGCAGCCCAAACTCTCTGTCAATAAAGTAGAAAACTCAAATATACATAAAATATCTGAGGAGGAATCAAACTGTAAGAGTATCACAAATGTTTCACTTTTTTATACTGGCATTGGCTTAGCTTGTAATTTTTGTTGTTTATCCAAGTTCTGCTTCAAAGTTCTGAAGATTTAGGGTTTTTCTTTGCTTGGTTTATTTTTATGGGCTAGTCATGTGGAGACCATCCAACAGTCAGGCCCATTTATCTTCCAGTTCATCTGCTCCTTGGCTTTTGTGTGGTGAGAAAGAGTGGAACAGGCCCATATTGCGTTTCATGACCTATTGTGTCAAAGGAGTACCCAGACAAACAGGTGGGAGCCCTAATGTGAGCCCTTCCTGGACCCGACTCACCAAACTCCGGGTTCCTTGGGTCATTCTTTAATAAGGCACCCATGCTTGCAGAACGGCCTCAGTTCTCAGTTTCGCTCGTCATTGGATGGGAACATTCTGGGATGCTAATGAGCATACACTGGAGAATTGTCTCAAACACAGTGCTCCTGCTATCTGTATCTCCCAGTTTATCATCACCACTGAAATTGCAAGGCCGTTTTCTTGGGCTCTTACCGCGAGGCAGACATTTAGGCCATTGTGATGCTAATTCTTTAAAATTTGAAATCCAGAGTTTGTTCCTTTCAGGTCAGGAGAAGTTTATGAGACTGGGCCTTTTTGACAAAGCACAAGCACCTTTTTTGTTATCACAGACAAACCTGGTGTCACGGGTTGTCCTACTTGCCCCTAAAGGCAAATTTAATTTAATGTGCATTTCCATTTTAAGATGAATCACATGTTTCCTTGTTTTGTACAGTAGAATGGAGACAGATCGTCTTTCTCTGGTTTTAAAGAACAGCTTCAAGATTAAGTAGGCTGATTGTGGCGCTTTCACCATCAGAATTACGCCTGGTAACCCTAGACCGGCCTGTCTGCTCTGGGGCTTAAACACACACACAGTTGGGGACACTCTCTGTTAATGTCATCTCAGAGATTCAGTTTCCTAATCACAATCTTACCTCGAGTCCCACAACCTCTGACACATATTCTTTCTCACCGTGTCAAAGCGTTCTAGTCAGATAGAGATATATTCCTCGGCTGCAGAATGAGGTATTGATATTAGGATGTCAAGATGAGATGTCAGAGTGGCTCGGAGAAGCCCTTCAGCTGGTTGTCAGGTGTGTTTGATTCCATAGGTGAACTGGAGATCTGGCTTGATTTTATTGAATTTGTCATTTTCGGCCTGGGAGTGAAAGAGGCACCTGTGCGCTGCCGTAAGAGCCCGTGATGCAGCACCCACCCGCATTAACGTTGACAACTGATGTGCAGTGCAGGGACAAGCCTGAAGCAGTTGATTTTTTATTCTTTTGAAAGCAGCCCATCCAGTGTACATTATTCATAAGGTGAAACAGCTGAAAGGATATTTACCTCGTCAAATTTCCCATAAAAGGCTCCTTGGGCACAACAGAAAAAAAAAAAGTGGTGCTGTTGTGGGGTGACAGTCACCCTTGGTTACTGCAACAAAAACATTGCTATTTTAAAGTAGGTTCATCGCCCTGCAAGGCTCAAATTGAAGACTTTTGGAGTTGTGGATGATGACCACCCACATCAAAGTTAAAGTTTAAAATGGTGGCTAAGTATCCAACGGCTCCGCAATGAAAGTTTGCTTTATTTTATTGCCACTGATGACGTTTTGATCAAACATCTGCAAATCGGCCCTTTTTGAAAGTTTTCTTTTTGGATATCAGTCTCCACCACAGATTTTCATTTGGTTTCATTTATTAAGGGCAAAAAGCTATCCAAACCTACCTGACCCTGTGTAAAACTTAATTGCCCCCTAAATCTAATGGCTAGTTTGGCAACTGCTGGCAATTACAACTGTCATCGAGCATTTGCAATTTATTGGCAATAACTCTTTACATTACCAGGGAGGAATTTCGGTCCATTCTTCATTGCAAGTTGCTTTTAATTCTTGCACAATGGAGTTCTTTTTAACACAAATAGCATGTCTGAAATCCTTTAATTATCTCCAGGTCCTGAAGCAGTGCATGGTCCCACACAATCCCTCTGTCCCTGCATATTTTTTTTTCTTCTGTATGTCAGTATGAAGCTCTGTATCCTTTTTTCACACCAATAGAGTAAAACTGTATTCAGTTTTCCTAAAATGTTAAGTTAATTCTACGAAAGTGGGCAAACATCTGTTCAAATGGAGGTTGTTTGATTTTGAAGGCTTTTTGATATTTGGTATTAAAATACAATGGTAAGAAACATGTAACAAAAATAAAAACTCGAAGAAATTTGCAAGTCTACAATACTTTCTCAGAGGCCTGTAAATCTGGACTTTGGTATGGCCTTTACCTTAACTTTTTTTAATCTAAACTATTTAATTTCAACCCTGCTTGTATGTTTCGGGTAACCTATAACACTTTCTGTCAGTAGAGGTCTATTTCTATTGTAATTCCTTCAATTCTGACAAACTCTGCAGTCTGTGCTGAAGAAAAACATATTTTTGGAGTACTCAGACAAAACTTACACATGCACATGCAGATCATACAAACTCCATTCTTTCTTACTGAAAGGAAACAATGCTACAAACTGTGCTCCTGTGCAGCCGAGAAGCCTTAGAAATCTGCACAAAGGATTAAAATTGAAGGCTGCTGTAGCTTGTGTGCTGACCACACTCACAAAGTAAAGGCCAAAAACAATGACTGAATATTCAAGTTAATCCACTTTGATCTAAAGTTTCTTTATTTTACTGCCACAGTTGGGATCGTTTGTTTGTGTAGCGTATCTTCTGGAAAAGAAGTCCTTTCAAAAACTTTGTTAGTCTTACTTTTCTCATTGGACACAGTGATGTAGACATAAGGAAAGTGCTTTCCTCTGTGAATTGTACAATCAAAGGTAAGATAAGCGATCCATTAGGTCATGGTAATTCCCACAATGTTCTGCTTGATATGGTGATGTGTGCGTGTGTGTGTGGGTGGGTTTATAACTTAGCTGCACCACCAGAGTTGGACATTGACTCCCACTTGTTCCTCTAATGATAGGACGGCATAGCTTGAGTATTCACTGAATGGCAAATGTTACATTGAGGTGATTTCATTCAAGTTTGTATTCAGAGCATCCTGGGTGGACTTTCTTCCTGAGTACACGCTTTTCTCATGCTCAGTTAAGTTGGTGCCACCTGTGATTAATAAGAAATATCCCAGATCCTGCAGGTTAATGTTTAATCAATCAACTGGGAGAGAAGCTTCTAAATGGGCTGGTTTATTTTTAACCATCACATGCATCGCATTAACAGCGCCAAGGTCTTATGCAGCCAAATCTAATTATTTTTGCTTTCAGCTAACGTTTATCAATCCGTGGTGGGAATTTTTAACAAGCTTATCTGTCATCCTGAGGAAACGTTGAAAAACAAGACTGCTATCTGGGATGTGATGATTCTGAATTGAAGCGCAGTTTACACATTTTTTAGGTGTTGGAAAAAAATGACAGAACAGTCAATGTTTATAAATTTAAACTCCAGCTATTTCAGTAATATTATAAATGATTTACTGATTTATTTTCCTCCGTGCTTGTGTTCGGGGTATTTTGTGTGCTCTCTTCCTTGAGAGCTGCTGCTGTGTTATGGGGCAAAGCACCTGCGCTATGAAATCAACACCCCACTCAGCAATAATACTTTCTGAAGCCTGGCTAGTTTACGAAGGAATCGATCCAAATAAAAGCAGCAGATAAAATTGACTGACCCTCATATACTTAATTATTGCAGCTATTTGACCAAATAGCATTTTTTCAGGATGCTCTGTGTCACAGGCCATCAATATTCCTTTAATCGCTGTTAGTTATTGCCCTACTTTGTTACTGCTGTGGATGGCCGGTCTCCAGTGGTCAGTTTGGCCCAGGGAAGCGAGGCAATGAGATGCTAAATGGTTGCGCAAACAATTTGATTATACTGTTTAATTCCTGTCATATAGATCTGCTGTGCCTGCTGATGCACTCATTTCTGTGAAGGCTGTACAGCAGAATGCTGACCTGCCTACCTCACACGATTGGGTCTGAAAGAGAGATGCTTTTTCTCCTTCTACGGCTTCGGGATCAATAGTAGCTGCTCAGTGGGTATGGACCATGTCTTGCAGGTTTCACCTCTGAACACTCACCTTTTAACTCATTTATGGAGGGTACTGTTCCACATCTAGCCTGAGAAGAAAAGCCGAAAACTCTTGCATGTCTTTACCTTAAAGTGCTGTAACACTAGGAGAGCTGAGGGTTAACTTTACCAGATGAAACAAACCACCTCAGCCAAGTGAAAAATGAGAAATGAGAAGGGGCAAACTCCCAAAACCAGTTGCCCAGCTCCACAAAATTAACATTTCAATTCAAAACCAATAATAACGCATTGTGTCTGGCATGAATGAGTGCTGCTGCAAAGGGAAGGCGATACCTCCTGTTCCTGTGTCAATGAAAAAGCTCCTTCATCTTGTACTAAAGGGCCCACACAGTCTGAGGTCAGCCAGTCAGCCTTGGTTACACTGCACAGGCATGCCTGGGAAGACGGCTCGAGCATCCCGGTGCCGTTACAAAAGCCAGGAACTATAAACACACATACACACACATGCACAAAAACATTCATGTCATGTACTGCATGAGGCTGATGCCTCTCAAGTTTTGCCAAGTGCTACTTAGCACTGTGAAAGAAATGTACACCAGGCAATCTTTGAAATGAGCTGTAGTGACTAATTGCAATATCATATGGTCATTTTATGCTTGGGAGCATGTTATGATTTGAAACTGAATACTTTTATGAAGGTAAATAATCCCGAGATGTGCATTCCACTTGCTTTACCCTCCACTGCTCTTTTGGAGCCAAACTCAAAAATACGAGACACTTATCTCCAAGATACTAAACCACAAGGTTTTCATACTGTTTCTTCATGTCGAATCTTCCCATGTGATCACTGACAGCGATTTCCAGGCACTTAAAAGCAACATCACAAATGAGCAGGGATTTTGGCACCCGGACTTCTGAGATGAGAGCTAGAGGCCAGAGTCAGTGACTTGGCCAAGAAGGTGTCAGAGTTGACCTCCGCCACATTGCCCTGTATGAGAGAGGGATACAGGGCAATTCTAAAGGAGTTCTGGCCTTCTTGCGACTGAACTGAATAAGCACAAGAAGCTTTCCGCAGGCTGTCTGGCACAACTAATGCAATGTGTTAAGTGTGAGTTATTTCTTGCAGATACTGCTTTGTCTGCAGTCAGGAGGCTTGTCTGGGTGAGGAAGCCTCAGTCTGCTGTGGCTGATGGTCCTCGTGTGGGTTTTTACTCCGAGCACTTTGTTTGGAGATGGCGGTTAAAGAATTCAACAACATGAGTTCCGTGCAGAAATGTATAATGTTTTATTGAGGCGTCACAAAAGATTTACAGTTTTTCAGATCTCTGTTGTGCCTTTGCAAAAGTATTGATATCACTTGAACTTTTTCCAGATTTTCACACATTACAATTCCATTACATGTTTAACACATTTAATTAAACATGTACTTTAGCAAAATGCATGTAATTGGAGAATTCAGAGCTTACAAAATATTTAAAATATTTTTTTTTTATCTTGTCCAGGAAAATTTGAAACCCTCCATCAGTAATTCTTCTTCACAAAACAGCTCAATAAACAGACTTTAGCTAAACAAAAATATGTAGGGTATATTCATTTATTTGTCACCAGATTTTTTTATTGTGAAAACAATAGAATTGCTTGGGTAGCAAAAACACCTTCCTGCCCAAAAAATAGATTATCTAGTTACTGTACATATATCTCAAAAAGTGCAGGGCATCTGTTAACTCTAATAAAATTACAACAGAATGATAAAGGGACGGGGAAAAGGGTCGGGGGGTGTCAATTCTGTTTGTACAGGTGCAGCTTCCATGACTGAGCATTATTTATGAAACATTTATTGCATGGCAAAGAAAGCATCTGACCCTGCTGCTTCCAGCAAAGACCCAAGCTCCCCTAATAGGTGGCTGTTGGGATTGCTCCCCGCTTAAATTGTCAATGACTCTGTCTTGATCTGAGGATTAGGCCAGTCGTTCCAATTACAGCCTGGTGCCTTGAGGTTTGTCAGGCACTGACACAGACTCCTGTCGATGGCCCTGGTGCATATTCTAGGACCTTGCTGAGTGACAGGCGCCAGCATGCCAAGAGGCCATGACGCTCTGGGAGTGTGTCTATACGTCTCATGAGTTTCTTTGCTCACCCATGTGAGTTCTCTCTCACAAATAAACCCCCTCCTACAGTGTCTATACCATGAAGGCTGATCAGTGTGAAAGTGTGCGGTGTTTTGTTTCCATGGAGAGAGCTCCTAATGACTGTCTTTCCTCCACAGATGGAGGAGCTTGAATACCAGGGTAAGTGTGTTGATGCATCTGCAAGCTATTAAGTGATGAGGTGGATGTCTTTATAGTGCTCCGGATACAGGTTAGGGTGTTAAAACTTTAATGGAAGAGTCAGGAAAAAGAAGACAAACTATAATTACCTTTCATGATTACAGAAATTAACCAATGGACCATCAACACATTAAAAAAAAAGATTTTTTTTTTTTTACAAATGTTTAGCGCATACAGTTATAAAGCATCATCAGTCTCTTTCTAATCCAGGAATAACTCCACGATCATATGCTGGTACAACTTTCAAACTATTTATGTACACCTAATGGCTTAGGGCATTTTAGACCATAAAAAAGTTTTTAATCCAAAAAATGAAATAGTTAAATATGAAACACTAAAAGTTTTATTTAATTTAAAAGTCACCTTAAAAACTTTGAGAGCAGTATTACTGAAGATAGTAATTAAGACTCTGCCAGCAAAAGCCTGTTTATGATGCTGGGAATTGGAACCGGCTGGCCCCTGGTGCCCTTTCTTGCCATCCGGTACATCAGCTCACACCAAAGACAAATTTCACTTGAAAGTGGTCTCCTGTGGCCTCTTGAGGCTTTACCTGACTGAGCCCCAGTGGATAAAGCTCAACCACCAGGTGCTCTGTTGTGAGCTCCCCCACAGTCCAGGTTGTGGCAAGGTGTCCAGTCCTTTCTACAGTCCTTTGTTGTTCTTATTTGGGACAAGAACAACAAAACCTATGGTCTCCCTTCAATAGGACCTTTGAATTGCTCTTTAACTGACCCCATCCTATGAGACCAATTTGCTACGTCAAGCGTACCAGGAGCCAAAGCAAAGTAATGTTGACATCTTCAAGGAATAATACTGAGAACCAGGACTCACTAATGCTAACATTTAGATGAAACACTGAGTGCTTTCCTTCAAAATCACCCAGTCATCAGTGTTTTTTAGTTTAAGAGTTCATTATTGTTGCCCTGCGACAGACTGGCGACCTGTCCAGGGTGACCCTGCCTCTCGTCCAAAATGTTAGCTGGAGATTTTCCCCTAATCCAGTAGGGACAAGGGTGTGCAAAAGATGGATGGATGGATAATTTGTATTATTCTGTTTGTAAACTATGATTGTCTATGTGCAGTGGAGCAATTCACTGCAACAGTGGAAAGAAGAGCTTAGTTCCCCAAGTCTGAAACCAAGCTTCTCAACCGGAAAAAATGGATTGCTTCCAAGGGGATCAAGAGGCAGGCTCTACCTTGGGCAGAGGAGCTCATGTGTCTTGGGTTCTTGTTCAGAGTGATGCAAGATGGAGGCTTAAAGTAGAACTTCTGTTTCTCCACTTTGAATTAATTAGCAGGAGGTGATTGAAATATGTAACCAGGTGTCTGATTTTCTCTATCTGGAGGTTTTCCAGGCAAGACTGACTGTACTTAGTTTGTGTCCTGGAAATGCATTTGGATCTCCTAGAATGAGCTTGAGAGTGTTACTATGTAGAGCAATGCCTGGTGTTTTCCCTGCAATCTGATCTCAAAAAAGTAGAATAAATGGATGGAGACATTCACAAAGGTCTACTTCGTGTCTCTACAGTCAGTCATGTGCAAACCAAACCTTTACAGACAGGAAGATTAGGATTGGCCACTCCGGATGTCTGTACTCACCTGAAATGCAAAGAAATCTTAACTGGGTAAAGAATGTAGCACAGAAAAAGGATACCATGGACTGTTGCCCTGCAGGGTAATTCCCACAAATCGTTACTGAGAGAATAAAAAAGGACTGTGGACGAACAAAATATTCATGCCAGTAAAACCATTCATGTTGAATGGACTGCAAAGTAGGGAAGAATGGCTTAAGAGGTGCTTGTATGGAAAATTAAGGCATATGTTTAATATTTAAACACAAAGTGCAGTTATGAGAATTAAATAACTTCACATTTTTATTAGGTTATTTTATTTTCACTGGAAAGAAAAAAGTAGAAAAGCATATTAAACTTCACTTTACAAATAAGAGCTGTGCAGAAAACTGTATTACTAAATGTTGACAAAATGGAAGAGCTGTGGTGTAAGAGGCTAGCCTCGCTCTCGAGGCACAGACATGGCTACTGATGTGTATCTACAGCTCAATGGTGAGTCAGAGGGGCTAGGCAGAGCAAACTGACATGGCTTGGCTGGACTTAACCGCCTCTCATCTGGTCATCTCTGCCCAACCCCTCCCCACTCCATCTACTGACACACACAAAGCACAAACGCACACACACGCACAAGCTTGTCGCCTGGGAGGCCAGCAGTGACTTTACACCCACAGAGATGTGTGCTAGGTTTGGTACTTAATATTCACCACCTGGTGTTATTTACATGCCTTTAAATGAGAGATGTGAGCTGTATGCTCAATGAGTTTGATAAAACTCATCAAATGTTCTTGTATTTGAGAATAAGAAGTTTTTTGTCTTGGTAACCTTCTGACAGTTTTGTTAAATTTGATGGGAGTTCTTCTCTGCCTTTGTGTTGGATGTAATGCTATCCTGCAGTGATGTTGGCTAGCTTTAATTAAATATGAATGCAGAGCTGTTGGTTGCGTGGTTTGCCTGGGAAGAAAAGCTCAACCAGTTGGTACTGTCTGACATCTGACACCCCTTTGCCACTCCATGACAGGGAATCTTGGTGGTCTTGCATAAAATGGAGCTTGGAATCACCTGTATTTAGATTTAATGGATTCAAAATAACCCCCAAGCTTGCTCTTTAATGAACACAAGATGGGTGAGAAAAGACCCATCTTGTCTCACCCAGCTCCACACTCGTCTCTGTGTTTCATGAAAAACATTTTCAAATTGCACCCTGGCACAGATAATTTACTTATCCTGTGTAATTGAATGGTGACCAGGGTTAATATGTAGGCTGTCATTAAATGGAAATGTAGAGTTGTAAAGGGGGGACTGTATGATACAGGGAGTCTTTTCTATTGAGTTGCCTTGATTGTGCGCTCCCTCTTTGAGCTGGAAGGGACCTCCTTTATTTGAAGCAAGTCAAGCATGAATTCTGCTAGGGAAAGATTTGGGACAGTTATATTCATGTCTGTTTGTTGCCTGGTTGACCTTTGAGATAAAGCAAATCTCTTGAGCAAGTCAGGTGAAGAAAAGGCAGACAAATAGGGCAGATGTGGTGAAAAGAATGTTTCAAATTCTGCAGTAAAGGAGGGCTGCTGGGATGTGGATAGTTAAAAAAATCTGGTATTTGCTGGTAACCCTCCTCTGCTGCCATGACAATGCCACATGGGAGGAAGCATTTACTGTGGACGCTCCTTATTTTGATTCAAACAAGATTGAGCTCTAGGGATTAACTTTTTTCCCTACTTTTTGCACAACCGTTAACCAACTTTGTGTAATCTTTTGAAAAATAACTTAGGTTGTGAGGGGGCAGTGTGGAATAATACCGGGTAATCTAGAGGCTGGTTAATTACGTTGCTCCTCCGTCCTCCATTCATAAGAAAGGCCTGTAATTAGTTCTCCAAAAGCAAAGGCATTTTCGTTGGATAGGCCTATTTGAATTCCTCCTGATTCTGCTGTACAACGCCAAGCCTCTGTGGCTTCAGGAGAGGTTTGTAACCTGCATTCTTCCAGTGACGGCAGCACCGTAAAACCTAACCAAACAGCTAAACATGTCTTAAAGATGAACCATTAAAAGCCCAAAAACGTGCGAGAAAGTTAGTAATAAGAACAAATGAAAGAACAAAAATGAACCATTTGAATCCTAGTCCGTATTTTGTTTTTCCTCATAGAACGTTGTTGACAGTAATATGCCACGACTCACCAGTTTTGCCACCTACGAAGAGGGCAGTCTCTGGGTTGCCTGGGTACTTTTGGCGAGGAAGTTAATCATACACCTCAGAGCAGTCCCATGCAAGAAAAGCAGTGTTTGTAAACCTGCCCCCATGGCTCTGCCCATAATTGGCTCTACAAGTGACTGCCCCAGCTTCCTGTCAGCATTATATCTGTGTTCACACCAACCCTGCTGGTAAGACATTTGTTCCTTAGAAACATGGCTGCTGTTTTGATCTTTGGACTGTGAAAGCAAAGTAGCTCTCACAATGGTAGCAATGTGGCAAGGATTTTCCAAGCCGTGGAGGAAGTCAGGCAAAAAAAGGTCCTGCTGCCTTGGCGTCAAAGTAAAGAACAACACTTTCTTACTTGCTTTTCTGTTACATCTGTTGATCTTTGATCAGTAGACATTTGTAAATGAAAACTGACGAAAGCACCTTCATGTTTTCACTGTGACTTGGACTCGCAAAAGTACTTATCGAGCCTAAAAAAAAAACTGAATGTAAAGTTTTTATAGATTTTAATAATTCAAAGAGGCGGTATTAAGTGTTTTCCAGCTACAGAGTGACATGTTATAGTATTATCAAGTAACTGTGTCACATCTAGTTGCTGTAAAATATATAAATATCAACCATAACGTAAAAGAAATTTGAGTTCACAATTTGGCATTTTGAAATTGGCCTCAGAGTGTCAGAAGAGCTTCTGCTCTTTCAAACACTCCACCTTCAGCATGTCATCATAGCAATTCTTTCTCCTTCTAATGTTTTGCAATGTTCTTAGGAGGCTAAAAAGTAGTTTGCAAGGTAAACTCAACAAACTTGCAGTTCCACCAGGTGCTTGTTAATTGCTGCTTCCTGGTGGAGCTGAGTGGGGGAGGGGCACTTTGAGGCGGAAACTCAGTGGAAACTTTGTGGAAATTGGCGTTCAGGCACCTCAGAAAGGCTGCCAGGGGAGATTCAAGGAGTTCATGAACATGTATGAAAAAGAAATCAAAGAAAAAATCCAGATATATTTTTGATGAGGGAATAATATTATAACATAATATAAAGTTCAAAATTTGATTTTACTTAATGCTCCACTTTCAAATACCGAACCATCACAGTGAAGAAATGTTTGATAAAACTGCTGTCGTAGTATTTTTTTAGTCTTCTATATATATTGGCATCTCTACAACATCTCTAAAGTGGCTCTAAAACATGAATGGAGTTTTGTGGAATATTATATCCTGTTACATTGACAACATAACTGTGCTGCTGTTGAAGCAGCAGTTCTTTGTGTATTACCTGTTAGCTTCACTCTGATGTCATGCCCTTGTTACAGTTTCATTTTCTTCATGGTTATCTGGAGATAAAAGTTCAGAAGCTTTTCATCGCTGTGAAATCACCAACAGTCAAATAACTGTTGAATTCAATTAATCCAACAAATACAAGAAGGCTACGGCCATCCATTGAGATCAAAACCCATCAGTGTGAAAGCCAGAAAAAAACAAGCCGAAGTCCATCCGCTAACAATCTTATTTAGCTAAATTAGACAATCAAATAACTTTGAAATATTATTAATTGAACTCTAATATTGATTATTAATGTGTTAAACTCTGAATGTGAGTGATGTCTCTTTTTTAGAAAAAGAGATTTGTAAAAACAGCTTTAGTCATTAATTATTATGTCTAAAGTGATATCTTAACATATCAAGTATTCATATTTTAACATTTTTGAAACTCCGCCCAGAGTAAAAGCAGATTAAATTTTGTATATTGACTATCTGTGACAACTCTCACTTTACACCAAGCGTCCGTCTGATTGACCCTCATGAAGCTTCCGCAACTCAACTAAGCTGAATTCATAATTGCAGAAATAACCTTTAAAATCATAAAAATATATTTTCTGAACTATTTCACAGATAATAGATCAACTCTATTAATTGTCTTTGCTTGTGCTACATACCATATTATGTCTGGTTCTTTTGGTGTGAAATTATGGTGAAGTTAAGATTTTGTTTTATTTCACTTAACACTTAATAACTTTTTTAAAGTAAAAATCCTCTTTTTGTCACTTATTCAGAGTTATCCAAAGATTGTAGTCATTCAGCCGTCCCTACGTGGTCCGTAGTCTCACGCTTTGTTTAGATGTGTGAATTAATTGATTACTAATTATATTGATGATTATATTTTGAACGTTTATGTCTCATTGATAAGATTTTCTGTTTTACAATCACCACGACGGAAATTGACTGGTGAAAATAGAAATAGAGTTTAATGTAGCTTAATATTTCTACAACTTAAAACTGTAAGTCTGCCAATGAAAGTGGAAAGTAAAGAAAATAGACAATAGCGTTAAGGGGCATTAATCAGACAAAAAATAAAAATAAGCATGCAGGATAATCCCAGTTACCCTTGTTATTTACACTACACAAGTGAATATTAACTCCAAAGAAAGTGACCTGTAGCACTTGAATATTGCAGTTGGTTGAAACTAAAAACATTTGAATTGCTACATATTATATCCTATTCCAATAATTTAGTTCAAAGAATATATTTGGCATTCAGCAACTTCTGCACTAAAATTACAAAATAAATATTTTTTAATCTAATTAAAACTCTTGGGTAAATTATCAGAGTTTAAGTTACATAAATACATTCTGTTATTTTCTACCATTTTCCACCTGATGTTTATTAACATATTATGATATGCCATTTATTTAAAATAGAACACATGTGATTCAACGCTACATTAAGCAGGCCATGTGGTTTTACATCCTGTGCTTTAAATCATTTTTGAACTTCCTTTAAACATTCCAGTGTGCTCGGAAGGTTGCTTCCAGCAAATCTATTCTTCATTAGCAAGAAGAAGACCAATAAAAACAAATAAAGCAGAACAGAGAAACTGGATAAGGGTTGACATCCGTGGTAAAATGTTGCTGTGAGGTAACAAGGTGCTGGAACAGAATTTTATTTTGACACTGACACATGGCAGGAATCTGGGATTAAAGTTGGAAATGTTAAAATGCTGTTTGTGACACCTCGATGTGTGGAGGGATGTGACTTCCTGCACAGCTGTTGAGAAACACTTCTTGGCACCTCCCAAGCTGCTGCCGCTGCGTTCGGCTCTGCACCTCGGCTTTGCTAATAGAGCATGCAGGGAATCTGGCGGAGTGCAAAATGCTCGGAATATGCTTATAATTAATCATAGTAACCTTAAAATCAGAGGTTAATGGTAAATTTGTAATAGCAACCACTTGTGTCATGTAATTTATTCTTATCAGAAAGCACGCATATCTCTTTGATCTTATTTTAACTACTTAAACTTTGTTTGCAAAAGAAAGTAGTACACTAGGATAATTCATAATATAGGAATTTCTTTTTCCTGACTGGTAACTGATTTGTGATGCATGAGTGTTTGAACTTTGCATTGTGAGTTTGTTGTTTTTTTGATAGACTCATTGGCTTCTGACAGATATTCTAACCAGGTAACAGGAAAAATAGCTCAAATTGCAGCCACTGAGCCACATGTGTTTGTCGGTGGTTGCCCTTGTATATATCAGAGTCGTCATTTCCTCTTCCAGTCGAATGCTCGAATGGCTGAATATGACTTTCTTTGCCTGTCTTTTTCTTCCCTTTATAGCAAAACTGGAACTGTTTGGGATTTTTTTGGAAAACCACACTCTGATGAACATCCTGCCTGAGACGTTTAATTGTGGCTGTGCCATTTTGTGCACGAGCTGTGCCTTTTTAAGACTTGTTTATGCAAAAGCATTTAAACATTGATTTAAGCTTCTTTTTCATTTTTCTTCTTTCTTTGGAAGTTGAACTGTTTGGGCCTATATGTTGTTCCCTAATGGATTTATTAGAATTGATTCCAGCAATAAGTACAGTGCCATTTAAAAGTATGCATACCTCTTAATTTGATCACATTATGAGCTGTTCTAACCACAAAATTGTATGCATTTTTTTCAGGATTGTGTACCAGAGTCCACAACACACAAGTGTATAATGTTGAAGTAAATGGAAAATGTTTTTGACTTCTTCTATCAGGCTATCAGAGACTAAATTCACCACTTCTTTGGAAAAAACTGTAGCTCAGGGATGGTCAGATTAGATGCAGAGTGTCTTAGAACAATAGCTTGCCTCAGTTTATCAGTTAGTCTCAGGTCTAGAGACTAACTGAATCATTTTATTAAATTAATATGTCTTGCCTTACTAGAAAGGGAACCTTTATTCCAGTCTCATTCTGAGTCTTTATTCCAGACTCAGAAAACATTTCCATTATTCCTCTGCCTTTATCCTCCTCCATCTTGACATTAACATGGACAAACCTCCCTGTTCCTATTGAAGAAAATCATCCCATTTGCATGACTCCACCACCACCATGTTTAACCATCAAGACGATGTGCTCAGAGTGACTCACAATATTAGTGTTCAGGTCAGATGTTAGCGCTCATCTGAGCAGAGCACTTTCTTTTTGTATCCCTTCTATTGTTTACAGCAAACTTCTAAAGAGAAAATTCCAATGTATTTCTTTCAATAATAAATTTCTTTTTGCTTGGAATGGCTACGTTCTTCTGTCTATGAAAGTTTCCACCTGAGCTGTTGATGTTTTCTGCTCTTCTAGAGTAAATATCGTGATTTTTTGCTGTTTCATTTTAGGTGGATGGCCATGTCTGCTTGTCTTTGGATAATGAATTTAACATTTATAGCCAGATTTCCCCTGAAAAGAGATTTTCAATCTCAATGGCAACTTTGTGGTTAAATAAAGAAAATTGTTTTAACAACCTAACTTTGCTTTAAGCCTCTCTGCAGTCCTAGTCGTAATGTTAGAAAATCTGTGAAGATTTAAGAGGCATGAATACTTTTACTTACTTACATGATTTGTTGTGTATTTTAATTTAACTTCAATCCCCAAAGGACCAGAAATAAAACTTTTCATCATCACGGGTCACAAATGGCTGCAAACCACCATTTAGAATATATGAAGAGACACCTCAGTCACATCTGAGGTTAAATTGACCTAAATAATGACAGGAGTTGCTCCCATGTCTCCTGTGGCTGCACGCCTTTGTCTTTCTCTCTGCCAGCTTGTGCTTGTAATTGAATTGTAAACAACACCCACACTGTTATTATTTACTGCTGCTCAAACTATCGGAGCAGCCACTGGAGCAGACGTTGACGTGCTATCTAAAAGGCAGGGAAAACAATATACGGCCAGCTCATCCATAAGTCATGGCATTTGGCGCAGCAGCGGTGCGCCCAGCAGAAAAGGAGCTTTATGAATGGCAAGAGTCTGTGAATGATAACGGTCATTAATATGTCCATTGAGGGTCACCACATTCATGCCACATATCAAATCCCCTTTGAATGAGATCAGTTCCCTCCTGTCAGAGCCCATTAGATCCGTCCCACAGCCCCAGTGGCCAGCTGACAGGGGAGAAACTCTAACCCCAGCCTAGCACCATTAACATTAGAAAATGAGCAATCAGCTGGAATGAAGCTCAAGAGGGGCGGGGGAGGTTTCCAAACTTTGGCTACAGGATATTCAACATTAAATGTTAGATATATAGGAATCTTTGAAAATTCAACTGAATGACTTTACACACAAAATGCTTTTCTAAGTTAGACAAAAGCCTTGTGGCTTTAAATACTGCAGAACTCAAGAGTTTCCTCTCCACAGACAATGTTCAGGCTGCTCGTACAAAATTGCGTTGAACCTCTTTGACTTTGCGAAATAATTGAGTTAAAAGACTCGATAAAACATTAATTAGCTTAGCAGTCTGGAGCAGATAACATAGATAAAACCCTATGTAATTCATATTGATTAGAATATGCACATTGAGCGTAACCTCTTAAGACAAGTTTTCCTTATTAAATGGACACAAAGCCGAGGTCATTATTCGTACAAAGAAAGATCACTTTAGATTTTATCTTTTCACATAAAAAGGTTTGATTGGATTTCTTTCTGAGGAAGCTGCACAATCTATTTTATTCAGGTTTGATTATATTACCTCTTAATTAGTTTGTATATTGAGTAGAACAGGCCTTATTGATTTGAGGTGCATTCATTTGCATTGCAAAAATCCCCTTTAATCCAATATAATCTCATCCTTACTCAAACAGAAGAGACTGCGTCTTTGAGTTGCTCTTGTTTTGCAACTTCTTCCTCTTTTGCTCATCTCTGCTTAAATGTGATCTTTAAGTAGAAATTATACAGTGTTCTCTTAGTAAAATAATATTCCCGAATCTTGCTGTTTAGTTACACTCAATTTGTGTGTTTCATGTGGGCTACGTGCATGTTGTGTGTGGTAATTTATACGTCGGATGTAATAACAAGCTGTAGTATTTTCATGTGGCTGTGTTGTGGGCTTTAATTTGGAGGTGTTTGGCTGAGTGATTGGCGTCTGTAGGTGTTGTGTGTAAATCTGCTGCTGAACACCCGCGGAGCCTGTGGAACCGTGTCAAACAGAAATCAGCGTTGGAGGCGTCAAATCCCTCCCACCGGCCCGGCGCACAGCAGCAGCCTGAACAATGCTCTGTAATTAACCTCACCTGAACTTTAATGGCCCACCTCCGGGACTGAGGGCCCCGGCTGTGTAAAATTACTGTCACACGTGGAACCAAGGGGTAGCGTAGCCACAGCGGGTGTGTTCCACTCAGACAACTGAGAGGGAAATAGACCTCTGCGTAACACCTAATGCCACCAACACAATGTCAGAGTGTTTTTGTGGCTGTGTGAAAGGGGGGTGGGCAGTGGTTTGTAAATGCTCAAGCTAAGAGGAGCCGCAGGCTGATATTCCATAGTTTTCTGGAGATAATTGACCCCCACCAACTCAAGAGGGCTTTAAGCAAGCAAAATATATTTCATGTTTTGTTGAAGTTTATTTTTTATTTTTCCCCTTGATAGATTTTTGAAAAAACGAGAAAGCATTTCATTGGTCTTTTGTCGTTGATTTATTAAATAAAGAGACATTCAACAAAGAATCCCTTCATAATACAATAAAATAAAGCTCCATTTTGAAAAACAATATGGAGCACGTTCAAAGTGTTTTGGTGTCTCTTAGTGAGCTGAGGATGTTGCCTTTTAATTTCAACTTCAATTCAATAAAAAAAAAAAAAGAGAATGATTTCAACAAAGTTGCATTGAGTGATATACCCCACTGATTTTATTTTGAAGTCAGTGGGGTAATATTTTACAGTCAATTATGTCAAAAGATACCTTGAAATCTAACAGCATCAACAGGGTGATGTTGAACATGTAGTTTGCTATTTCAAGCAAAGCAGTCTCCACACTGGGGTCTACTGTAAAGCCGGACTGAAAATAAATTTTCATAAAAAATCCATGAAATCACAACAATTTAGCGCAGAGTGAAAATTAGGCTCAATCGTGCCTCAGACCAGCCCTGATAATTTGTACTCTGGCTCGTTTGTTTAGAGACTCTGGTTTGTTCTGGCAGTTGTAAATGTGCAATCAAAATGTGGAGCGGATCAAAGAAATGCACTCTCATCCACCTACAAGCATAAGTCTTGGCCACCTTATAGTGAACCAAGTGCAGGAAGTAGACTGCAATGCATGGCATTGTGGGTAAACACAACCAAAACAAATGTTTTTGTAGCAAGATAGCTGGGAGAAATGGCTTGATGCAAGAGTGAGGATGAGGAAATGTCAAAGCTGCTGCTAAGCTCTCACAAGAACAATTACATTTAAAAAAAAAAAAATCCCAGAATTAAGATTCTGGGATTAACCTGAAGAGTAGAGAAAGATAAAAAAGAAAAAAAAAAGCCTGACTGTTTAAAAAGAAAAATATACGACATGTTATGTTTGGACACAGTTGCAGTTTAGGAGAAGAGCAGGAACTTTTTCATAGGTATAAAAAATAGACATAATTTTTTTATATTTTCACCACCAAAACCGGTGAGGAGGAGAATCGGACAATCAAACGGTCTTTTCATTACCAGAGTTTTTTAATAGTGTGTTTATTTACATTCACTTTATTGCTATAAACTATCAGAATCAATATCTACACAAAGTGATAATAACTCTCTTCACTTTTACAAGAATCCAATGTTAGTTTTTTTTTTTTGCTTTCTTAGCCAAACAACATAAAATGTAAGTTTTATGTTGAAATTTAATTTTTCCATTTAAATATTTTTTAAATCGTAAAATCATGTTTTGCATTCCACCTTCCTGATCCATTGCTTTTTTTCTCAAACTCACTGTGACATATCTGTCTACTAATCCTGGTACTTTACCAGAAATTTTCTTTAAACTGTTAAATCTTTGTAATGCCATTTCACAGAACCAAAATACAGTTTGTTACAAGTTTATATTAAAATAATTTTAATGTAAAAGATGCAATATTCTGCCATTCAGAGTTGATCAAACTTAACCACTAGGGGAATTTTAAGTTAACCGAGTAACATTCAATTTAAAATTTATTATTCTAAAATACAATATCCAGCAGATTTGGTGAAGATTCAAGTTCAGCCCGGGTGACTGTCTTTGTCATCTTCTCTGAGCCACTTCAGTAAGCTCAACACAACAGCTGCATGCAGCTACCGAGACATTTGGCAGTGTGAAGATTTAAAAGTCCGACAGTGATCCGAGTCCTGTGTGTGGCACGCCTGATCCCCCGGCTCTGGTGAGGCAGGGTAGATTTCTGGTGGATACAGTAATCCTGAAATCATCTGGCTACTCTCAGAGCCCACAGACAGCAGGTTACAAGCAGAAAAATGTGTGTTCACATGCTCGTGGAGTGTAAAACACAGAGAAAGGTGAGTCACCGTCTCTATCCAGAGATCAAACACTTCCCATGGGCTCTAGTTCACCATCAGGCCAGATGTTTTTTTCTTTTTATCACCTCTGTGCTGATAAAAAGGAAATGCTGAAATGAAGGGTGAGAAGTCTGAAAACCCTTGCTTTGCTGAATCATGTTACCTTGGACTTTATTGTAACATCCCATTTTTCACACTTCTGCCTCATGGAGAACATTTATGTGTTCTAAGTTTTCTATGCCCTATGATGTGATAACTTCTTGGATTCACTATAGAGATCAGATCAACTTAATCTCAAAGTTAAGCTCAGGGAACATTTTCTACATTGCACTAATCTTGTTCCAATGAAGAAAAGTGATAATACTCATCCTTTAACTTACTTTTTGTAGAAGCCCAGTTTGCTATGATTTCAGCATTGAGTATTCTTTGCTATGAATATGTCATCACACTACAAGTTGACTCAGCAAATTCTGCCCACAGTGCCTTGAAAAATGTTTCCAAATCCTTCAGTAGTGAGGATAAATCATCACATTCCTCTTCTGGTGGCCCTACAAGTTTTCTCTCAGATTTAGATATGAAGTCTGGCTGGCCCATTTAAAAGGTTTTTGGGCAAATCTCAGTAGCTGGAGTTGTTCATAATAGAATGTAAAGAGAGAGAGAGATAGAAGCTTTTTATAAAATTGCCTGCTACTGGCATCTGAGAGGCACCTTTGCATGATGAGATTTAATATTTTGTAAACTCTGCTCCATACAATGTTTGCTAAATGATGTAGAAATCTCAGCAAAGTATTTCGGCTAAGTTTTATTTCTGTTTTTTCAGATTCCGTGTAACTGATGTTGGGTGTGAAGATTAAGACTGAATGCTGACTAAAGGTACCGGAACAAAGTATTAACTTGAGATTTGAGATTTACTGTAAATAAGAATGAATACATTTCTGCTTAAAAATGCTAATATATTTTAATAGCTAATATTTTATTTTTCTTAGTCTTAAAGTTGCAAAATCAAACAATTATGAGAAAAAAATAAAAATAATCGAACCTGAAAATGCAGATTTATGCATTTATCAGCGCATCCTTGTATTTGTATTTATAATAAAATAAATACAATTTTAGATTTAAAATTTTGATGATCTGATCAATTTGAGCGCAGCAGCACAAACAGGTCTGGCAGACACATCAGCCGTTCATGTAAAGAGACAGACTGACACTTTTGCACACACACCCACTCACACGCGCACATGTGCGTGCACACAAACACACACTGAACCCCTGTCACCCTGTGGCTGCTGCAATATCCCCCGAGCCTCTATCTGTCTGCCACTCGCATGAAGGATAAAGGGACAGGATGTGGAGCGTGGAGGGAGGGGGCTCTGGCCTGTGACTGAATGCTCCATCAATGGGCTTATTTTCGTTACAGCCAAACAAATGTGTCACTCCAATCATCACACGGCTGATTTTATCCTTCTGTTACTGTAGCTCCACAAGCATTTCCTTTTGTGAGCGCTCGCTCCTGATAATCCCGCTCTGACAAAGGGGCCATGTGCCGCCACTGAGTTCCATGACCAAAAATGTAAAACTAGTCGTTTCCACTTACATACTTTCTCAGTGATATCATACATAATGAAAGAGTGTTTGTAAGCACTTTTGCATGAGTGACTCCTACAATCCCATACGGTGAACTAGATAATAACAGGTATTTAGTGGGTTGTTGGAATCCATGTTTACGTAGATTGTTTGCGTCTAAGTTTGTATTTTTTTTTAAAGTTATTGATAACTGCAAAGACTCGAGTTGCTTTTATTATGATGAAAGAAATGTGGTTGTTGTGTGTGGTGCACAAGCCTGTAGGACTAATTGAACAGAATGAAAGGAGTTTACAGAGGTTCAGCTCTCATTGGGGCAGGGCCTCGATACTTTCAGCTGGGCCTTCTGAACTTGAGAAACTCCTTTATTTGCAGACAGACTCCAGACTTACTGAGTCTTCCTGTAAATGGGACAGGGCATCTTTTTTTTTCTTGGCCCAGCCAGACTCCATGTGGGCTACAGCAGGACCTCACCAGGTGAAAACAGGATACAAGGTATACAGCTACTTTTGTTTAAAAAAAAAAGAACACACACACACACCCACACACAACACACACACACACACACACACACACACACACACACACACACACACACACACCCACACACACACACACAGCGGCAAGTCTGCAGCAGTGAGGTCTCTGCTAATACTGAAGTCTGGAGGCCAAGTTTGAAATGATACTGTTCATAAAAAAAGACAAAAATGTTGACGTATGCTGCTTATAGTTGTAGGTTTTTAGAAAAATATGACAAAAAGTCAGAAAAAGTGCCATGCATGTTATTATACTTTAACACAAAATGTTTTTGTAACTTTCAGCTGACGTTATCTTTAATTAGTTTTTTTTTTTAGTTTAAAATAATTTTTTATCACTCTGCTTTAATAAATAAATGTTACCAAGCTGTTCTTCACTGCATGGTGGCATCATTAATTATCTGAATTTTTATAACATTTTTTTTATTTAGTTAATTTATTACATAAAATAACTGTTTTGCATAGTTTATCATGGGCCAGTTATCAATCTAGAAATGTAGGGATGAATTTTGTAACGCTCAAATTTCAACGCAATAACTTTTTAATTACACCACTGTTTAAAATCCCTCTACTTCGATAGTAGGTGATCCAAATTTTCTGTGGTCACATGCAGTAAATGATATTACAAACATCCCTCCCCTACCTGTTACTGCACACTGCCAATCAGCTGGATGATAGCTGGTTGTTACACTTAAAACAAAGTCAGATTTGGAATTTTCTTGTTGTAACTATTCAAGGGAAGGATGTGGAAACCATTTTTTTTTAGATGAAAATGTAATGATAATGTAATCCTTCTAAAGTTTTAATTATGTAGAAATTCTGAACCTATGGAAAAAATTTTCCTCTGGAGTTAGCAGTTAGCAACACAAGCGCATAAGAAAATGAATTGCACTTGTGTAAAGATAAACAAAAATAAAAAATAAAAAACAATATTCTGTGCAACAAACACTGAAAATATTTGCATGTATTCGATATTTTTGTTTAAATTATATATATTGAAAATAAATGTTATATAAAACTTTATTATGACTGTGACAATATTCTAAGTATTATTTAACAGCAGTAACAGTAATAACTTGTTGGATTGCTTCGGCTTACATTTTTACTCAAGCGTTTTGTATGATAAATTGCTTGGTCTTACACACACGTCTAAATCAGTTTACAGGTTAAACATAATTTAATTAAATCGTTTTACATTTTTCAATATACTTTATTAAAACATTATTACATTTCTGGTAGACACTAACCTGAGCAACTGCTTTAGTCTGTTTTGCTAAACATTCCTTTTAATTAAAAAATATACTGATTATGCAGAGATGAGTGTTTATTCTTGCCTCTGTCTGTGTGCTACACCCTATATTTCCATATAGGGTGTTTAAAATGATACTGTTCATTTTATTACTATGTCTGCCATAATGAAGCAAAAACCTTCCTGCTCTTCCTTCTCAAGGCATTTCTGACAGACTATGGACTCGAGTCATCATCGATCCAAGGTGGAGTCGCTGCGGTTGCCTCTCAGAACATCAAATTGACCTGGCTGCAGCTCACCAGTTCAGTGTCATGACCCCTGTGGCCTCTGTCGCAGCAGGTGCCTTTCCTCAGACGTGTAACTGAGCCGCAGTGTTAAGGAGACACAGGGATGTGATACTGTTGTGAGGCAATAGTAGTACATGGGTGTATTTGTGTTGCTGACAGTTTCATACCCTCCAAATTCAGCAGACCGTAATGCATACTGTTGTCTTGACAAAAAAGATATATTGTATGCTCAGATTGAATTTAAGCACATTTTGCTGTCTGTTTGAGGATATGAGACCCAGTTCAGATGTCCATCCATCACCTTACTGCGTGACGTGTGGCACAGGTCTGATCCTTTTGAACACGGTATCAAGTGAACACTAACTTGCAGCTGTGGAGAATGGGGAGACGTGGTGTGGAGAAACGTGCCAGAGTCATAATCTGTTGTCTCACTTAGCAAGAAGAGTTCCCTCCTCAGGCGGAGCTGTTAGGCCATTTCGGCAGCTTGTAAACACAACTCAGTCTGCGTGTGAGCTGTCATTTCAGCTCCATGCTATCTACTTTATAGCACCTTTGAAAATGGCAGCGATGGCTGAAAAAGAATCAACAATTGGCACTGTGCTGTGCTATGCTGTGTTGGCAAAGACAAAAGCAACAAGCTGAGAAACAAGAAATAACAACAGGGGAGTTCTGAATGATCTGAAAGGCAGAGTAAACAAGTCCAACTGCACTGAATTAAAAATAAAGTTCAACATAATCACGGAGCATGTGTTCATGTGTTTATAACCCAAATTGGAATTTACCCCAACAAAAATGGGGTTTTCTGAGGTTAGGCTCTGATCTATTTATAAGGTATTTGAGAAATTTAGGTCACATCTACTATTCATTGATGTAAAATAAAAAGGACTTATTCAAACTGTTAATCCTGGTTAATTTATTTTGACTTTATCTTTACTTTTAATATGCAACCATGTCAAAACTATACACTTTGTTTAATTAATCGATGCTTGAAATATTTAAAAGCCATTATTTATAAGAATATAATTCCTATTTAAAGATGTCTTAGCCTTGTTTTCAATTTCTGCATTAATAAAATAGTATTGTGATAATGCTCCAATAATTTTGTATAATATACAAAAATACCATTTAATCATACTGGCTTTGGTAATTTTGACTTTATTCAAAAAATATTGCAATGCAAGAAACAGGAGTTCATTTTGTGCCATGTTTTCTTATTTTGTTTTTAGTGCAATTGTAAAAAGAAAGTACAACAGGTTTAAATTAGAGGGTTTCATGAATTTTGTATGTAATTAGGGTTTTTGAAGTATTTTTTTAGTTTGTCACAGACTTTTCCCAGGCTTTTTGCTACCTCTTAAAATTGTTTTAGACCTTTAAAATTAAATAATTTCAACACGTCTTAGTTGTCTGTGAGATTTCTGTCTCAAAAACTTCTTTGTTTGTTTAGAAATAAAAAAAATAAAAAAATAAAAATAAAAATAAATAAATAAATAAAAATAAATCTTACATTATCCGAATGCATTTCTTACACATGGTAGAGTGTAAATTTGAAGAGAACTGGCTTAAACATTTTAGAAACCTAGAATTCATACTTTACTTTTATTTACCATTTCTTAATGCTTTAGTAAAACTTTAACATGTTTAAAGGTAATTATGCTGCATATCACTGTTTAACAAACGAATATGTCCAATCTTTTACAAATGTAAATTGTGTGAAAAAATCGTCAAAGTAACCCGGGTTTCTTTGAAGACTGTGAGCTTACAAAGTGGTTTAAAGTTTTTTATTAATGACTGACTAAAAATATATATATTTTTCCTTTGTCTTTTCCCACATCATGGCTTATGACGATAAAATCACAAATGGCTTACCTAAATTGTATGCTCACTTGTCTTTCCCATCTTGACAAGTATCTTAGAAAAATTGTCATCTGTCAGATTTAATTTGTATTGAACATAAACAGGAAGTCATAGTTCAATAATTAAAGATTTAAACAGTTAACAACATGTAGTTGTATTAAATAAAAAAAATGATTACATTTACTAAAGGAGGATTGTAAGGGTGAGTAATGATCATGGTATTTTTTTTTTCCCTCATATATTTTTCTGTTCTCTGCATTTTTTTCTCTGAACTCTTCTCCTGCTTTTCCCCAGCACATGCCTGAACACACACCTTCTCATTCATTTATTCAAACAGATAAATTCTGTTTGTTGTCCCTTAACTTAAAGTATCCACGTTTCTTGTTTCTGGCCCACACACTCCAAACACAAAAACTTTGTGGGTTCACACTTTTCCATCCATTTAGGTTTACTTTGGCTCAGGTTTTACTAGTCACATCCATCCCTCCTTCTCTTTGGCCTCCTGTCACGACTTGTCGCTTGAGGGACACTGTGATTTATCGACAGGGTAAACAGCTTATGAATGAGGCCTAAGCTTCAGTTATACAGTTTACAACATTTGAGTAACCACAAGGGGTTTGTGTACACACACTTTCTCAAGGCTACTGTTAGGTGGAGAGAATGAGGCTGCCAGCCTCATCTCATGTCGAGGGAAATTCCTCAATGTCTTAATCGTAAGCCCGTAAGATTAATTCTGCTTGCACAACTCCTTGTGTAAACGTTTCAGGGCGACGTTGAGACATTTTTAAACAAGTTTCGAGCGGAGTGCAGAGTGACAGGGATTGTTTACAACAGAACTGAAGGCTTTTTCTGCGTGGCATACTCAGTTTTTGGTGTTAAACACTCTGGGGCTTTACTCCACATGGCGGATCAGAAGGGCTTGCAACAGCAAGAGTGGAAGAGAAATGTATCAAACTTAAATGCAAATTTAAAATATTTTGTGTCTGCTTCCATGTGATTAAAAAATAAAAATATAATTTTCTTTGCAGTGAGAACTCTATCATTTGTTATGCAGTTCTCGATTTCCTATTTTAAAAAAGTACAATTTTTATAATTTATATTTAAATATGTGAAAAAATATCAAACTTGCCACATGTTGTGTTTCAGCTTCACCAAGACTTTTCAGATGAAATAAAATGACCCGTTTGTCTTTAAGCATTCAAGGCAAGACAGAGGCTGCTCCTGGCTAATCATTGACCAACTGGTGAGTTTTCCATTTCCACACAGGAAGAATCAGACATGGAGAAAAAAAAAAACATAAACAAAATGTATCACTAAATAGACAGTGAGAAATGCAAGGGAGCTTCAAATTAATATTTTGTAAATTATGCAAACATTTTGGAAAATTTGTTTTTAAAATCTATGAAAAAAAATCTCTTTAAACTTCTCTTTCTTGAGAAACTAAAATAGAAAAGACTGCAGACTTTGTAGTTACCGTGGTGTCAGCCAAACGTGTAAATAGGGTGCTAGTTTTTACCAGCATTCTCTGCCGACTATCTGCTCACAGGCATCCTCAGATTCTTGCACATATTTAAGCACAGCTATTGTAAAAATGGCCCTCTTCCTGTTGTTGTTTTGTAAAGACTTGATTTTATTCAAGCCTCAGGAAGTGGAATAATTTCAATGCAGATGTTTTTCACTGTAAACAGCCGGAGCGGTCTGGTGGGGGGGAGGGTGCTGATGTGACAAAGAGTAAGGAGGGTTTTCCAGGAGTGGAAAGTTGTACTATTTAATAAATGAAGAACTTTTTTTCTAAAAAAACAAAAAAACAATTATTTCTCAACTAATGATAAAAAATCTGAGAAACTGACAAACTCAACCTGTACCATGATTACACTGTAGAAGGGATGAGTTACAAAATGCCAGAGCTTATGAATCTTACTTAACTTGTTTAAAGTATTAATATTCTGATAATTAGATGAATGTGTAGGTAAAACTAATCTAAATTCACGTTTTAGATCATTTACAATTTTAAGCAAGAGGGCTTCCACAAGTTACTGAAGACTGACATTATTTTTCAGACGTTTAACTCAAGCATCAAGCCAAGATAAAATGTGGTGATTGAAAAGTCTGCAGCCCAAACTTTAGTGTATGAAGTGAAGATGTGTATGGTCATTTATCCAGTGAGAAGAATAAGGAGAAATGTTGACTAAGAGCAGTAGCTTGGAGAATCAACAAACTCACACCCAACAGAGGGAGGTAAGAGTACTCTGTCGTGATCCTGCTCTGCCTCTAATTCACTACTGTGGTGAATGACCACTTGTGAACAAATCAAGACTCAAAACACACATTCGGAAACCATATACTGTAGGTAGATATTTCTCCTTCAGTTTTGACCAGAACTGTTATGAATTAGCAAGTTCCTCTCAATAAATTGGATTACAAAAACATTTTACTTTATATTTGCAAGCTAAATAGTGCTTGTCTTCTTTTCCCTTTCCTCCTCTTAATCACTTTGTTTTGTCCATAAAATATTCTTTCCTGAATGAGTTTGACTCATTTAGAGAAAAACAAAAGTAAGTCACAGGTGTAACTAATCGTTGTTGGTTAAAACCATGTCAGAGGAAGGCGTGAGGAGAGCAATAATTTATTTATTTAATTGTGTAAGAGAGAGGGCAAAAATAAGTAAAAAATTTAAAAAAACACAATTAAAATAACATGCTCCTACTTGCTAAACTTTAAGCTCAAAAATAGTACTCATGTAAACTGACTGGTCTGGCTGCTGACTACCTGCTTGAGGTATTTGTCATGTTGGAAGCATGATGTTTTTATCTCCTCTTCCATTTTGTTTATGTTGTTTCTTCCTTTTAATCTAAGCTTCCAACTGCTTTGTAATCTTGGAGCAAAAGAGGTTTTCTGTGAATAGAAAAACATATTGTGGGTGAAAATTCAAGCTCATTTGCCTTCTTCCAGTGCTAACTGGAAACATCCAACCAGAGTCAAGAGGCAGATCTTCATGCTGTCAATCACTTCTCCATTTGGTGCTGCTCATCTTTCTCCTTCTTCGCCCGGTTACTTTCTGTTTTGTTGCAACTAGCGTGGCTTGTCATGAATGCTGAGGCTTGTTAGCATGGCCACCGATGAAGACAGATAAATGTTTTACGTAATGGTAAGGTGTATTGCAGATTTAGCACATTTAGCATTGAGTACATGTGGGTGATTGACAGCACTAACACTCCCCTTCTGACTGATTAATTGTATTTAGTCAGGAGATGGCAGTAGCAGCTCAGGTAGGAAGAGGAGGAGACAGATCTTTTCACAAATAATCTGTCTTATACTATCACAGTATGGTGACAATTTTAACAAATATGAATATATACATATGTATTTTTATTAATGTAACATACTGCACCTTTAAGAATTTTACTCAAAAAACTTTGAAACATTGTTCATAACTAGTGTGTAACAGAGCATCTCAGAACACCTGCCATTTATAATATGTCTAAATAAAGAACTTATCTTCGATTCTTCGAAAATAGAACATTTATATATTTATAAAAATGTTTCTGGCAGTAGATGAAATGAAACATTATGCAGCCTCACTGAAGATCAAACTTTGGATCCATGGCCATTTTTATGTGCTGAGGTGTTATGGTTAAATCAACAAGCACTGACCGATGCATTTTGGCCTAATGCAAACAGCCCAGTAGACTCATTTGATTAATGAGCTGGCATGATGTAACCACAGGGGGAAATAGGTTAGTGCACCTGGTTGTTTACACAGTTTTTCATTCATCGGGAAAATGGAGCAAATTGTAAATAAAGCGATTTCAAAAACCAGCCACAACTTAGGATTGTAAATTTTTGCTTAGTATCTGAATGACTGACTTTCTGCTAATGTTGGCACAACCTTCCCAATAAATGTCAATCTTTTTGACAGAAATACAGCTTATAGGTCATGGCCTACCAGGGTTCTTTATGGTGCTCAACCAAGCATTCGTGCTCTGGGTTTATAGTTTGCTGAAAAAAGGCAAAATTGCATCAAGAAATACAGGTGCATCTAACTTAGAATATCATTAAAATAGAACCTGCTTAGGTAAAGCTCTGTTTATTCCGTTTATTTTTATAATAATGGCTAACAGCTAATGAAAACTCAAACTTAAGTTTCTCAAAACATTTTCAGTATCATATATAACAACAAAAAATACAAAATTTTAATATAGAAATTGTATGACTACAATATATTTTTAAATATATCAGTCTATGTAGAAATATATTTAAGACTGATGTTTTGAATTGACACTTTGAAACGTGTGAGTGGTATTCTAATACATCGAGATGAACCCATATGACCAATGCTCTGAACTTCCTGCAGAGGAAATTTGTGGTGTTCAGCCAGAAGCTTATATTGCTCTATTCTTTTGTCTTTGATGGTGGTCATCAAAAGGTCAGGAAGGTGATGTGAAGTTGTAAAATGGCCTGAGCAGGGCTGACCTATGGCTGCCTGGGCATTCCTAATGCAATAGCAGGGCCTGCGGGTCCAGCCTGCCAATACCGGCCTGATTATAACGAATCAGGTCCCCCTTAACACAATAATGTGATCAATTTCTCATTCTGCTGAATAAATAACATGGCAGATAGGGAGGTATGGTGACCTGCTGTTAACCCCTCACCCCATTATTCATATCGGTGCTTGAATGAAGAGAGATGCAAGGAGAGAAAGGAAGAAACAGGTCCGTGTGAGCTAATTATTGCTAAGATAGAGCTGCTGTGTTAAATAGTTGGGATTGGATGAATGTTCAGGGACTGTTTTATGGCATCTGCTGTTTGAGTACCACCGATGATACCTGCTCCTCTATACTTTGGGATTTATAATGGGTGACAGATGCTGTATTATTCTGCAACTTCCCCACATGCACCCACAGCTGACGGGACTCAATTCAGTCACACAATAGTCATGTCTTGACTGTTTTTTTTTCCCCTGTTGAGGGTTGGCTTTGTCTCGGTAGTGCTCAATGTGAAGACACTTAATAAGATACCTGTTGGCCAGGTTCACAAAGATACAGCACTGCTAATGGCATGATAATTAGCCCTGTCAGTTTTCCATGGTACATAAGAGAGTCTCCACAAATCTGGACCCTTCTACATTTACCTTTAGGTAGGCCCTTACCCTTCAATCTTTGTTCCGGCCTCAGTAACAGAGCTGAGTCCGAGCAGACTGGATTTCTCAGCTTTGTAACAGGAGGCTCCAGTACACATGCACAGGAGCATTCGACACTCCTGGAGCAAATGCTCTGAGCTTCACACGATACCCAGTCGAGCTCGACCGGTAGGATGTGACACGGTCATCGGTCTTCATTTATTTACCTTTTTTGTCCGTCACAGTCCCTCTCTGAGCCTGTGTACGCTTCACCTGACACCCAATATCCAGACCTATTGCTTTCATCTTCTTGGGTATTGGTCTTGACTTATCTCGCGCAAGTCATCTAACTTTAATCAAGTAAATGGATGCATTTAAATGCTGCTGATTCCAATTTGGTAATTGAATGTGTTGATTTTGGACTGATCAAAGGAAGATTTAACCAATTTGAACTTCCATTTTATTGGTGCCTAAGTCTGAGGATTTTCTTGGAACATCATTTTATTAAGATAGCTGTATCTCTTACAGCAAAACAATAACATTTCTCAGACTTTTTAATCCTGCTTCTTTACAGTAGATTTGCAAAGCACTTTTTTCTGTACATATACTTATGCAAAAGTCTTAGTAATTTTTTAAGCTTTTTGCAAGTGGTCTTTTTCTGCAAAAGACCAAATATTCATCATAGAATTATAGTTCAGTGGATGTTGAGGAATCCTTTGCATTGCTTTTTGTCTGTTAAAAATAGTCCACAAACTATCATCATTGCTTCTTCCTCAGTGTCCATGTTTGGTAACTTTGAACTCACATTTGATCTTGAGAAGTTTTGTGAAATTTTTCAAGATTTTCTGTGTGACATTTAAATATTAATGAATGAAATCTGTTGTTTGTGGTGTGTTTTCTTTGCAGTCTGTAATTGTAGACCACATATTGTTGGACTACGCCGGTAAAAGGTATGGTTGTTTTTACCATTATGCGTGATGTCTCTGGTTTTGAAAATTCACCAATTTTAAAATCCAAGCATTCTGGATCATTGTGCAAGTAGTACTCCCTTACATTTCAAAAGAAAAAAAAACTATATATACATATATAACCAGTATAATTGTGAATTCTTTCAATAATAATGTAGGAAAAGTCTTCAGGGAGCTATGTAGTTTTACCTATTATGAGATGCTTCTTTGGCAAAACCTCAGTAGTGAGATAATTTTTCATAGGCCCTCAGTTAGAACTAAATTAAATAATATAAATTGACAATGATAAGAAATATGACTGCCATGTAAATATTGATAGATGTTTTTTTCATTGATTTTTGTAGCTATTTATGGGTTCAACCATTATTTCTTTGTCTACTTAATTGTATTGTATATGGACTATTTGTTTAAATCTTTTTTCTATGTGGATCACATTGTTTGATGGTATAATTTTGAGAGTGTTGATTTATTTTCTTGTTCTCCCACGCTTCACCTTTTTCTGTGTGCTTCCATCTTTTTCCTCTCTTTGTAATCTTGAAGCATGTAAATGACCTAAATCATGTTGCCAAGGCTCTACACAATTATATTTAGTCCATTACAGTGCCTGGGAGTACATTTAGGGGAGGTAAGGGGCTCAGTTCCACATGAGAGGACTTCCTTCTCACCAGGCAGTGTTTAAAGAAGAGCAACAGGTGGCTGCTGGCAGAGGGAACCTGAGGCTAAGTGGATGTCAAAGTGGAATTGCAGCTGAATCGCTGGCTATTTATTTGACCTTCCTCACATCTGCACTCTTCCCCTCTGAGGAGGAAGAGATGGGAGGGGAGAGGGGCGGTTTTTTTCAGCTCCTCTCCCCTGGTTAATGTGGGGCTGGGGGACATGTAAGGGAAGGGAAGGGGTTTGGAGGGGATAGGGGAAATTGTACATGGTATTAATTACAGCCCAGAGTTCACATGTCCGCTTCCCACTATGTGTTTATGCTTGGAAGTAACATCATGTGTGAGTAACACGAAGAGGGTCAGCGGGGTTGGAGGTGTTTTTCCACGTGGTGAGTGAACATGTACTGTTAATTCACCAAGATTCAAGGTTTTGCAGATTTACAAAATTAGGTCATGTTGAAAAACAATTTTCTGAAGTTTTTTTTTCTTTTCAAACAATGTGGATGCTCTACAACTTAACTGAAAAACAAGCAATTTTTTTTGTAAAAAGATCAAAATAAGTACATTTAGCTTCTTCCTGGAAAAGTTCTCTAGATTTATCAAGTCTGAGGGAATCTCTTTTGATTACCTCACAGATTTTCTTTTAGATTTAGCTTTGGACTCAAAGCAGGAAAATAAAATCCCTTTTCATCTTCAGCTTCATTCAGACACCAGAAAGTGTTTGATAGAAAACATGTGAAACTGTGGGAAACTTCATACTTTGAGGAAAATAACTGGTCCCATCTGAAGTGAAAAAAGAGACACAGAACATAATTCCTCCACCACCATGTTTTACAGATGGTGTTCTTTTTGGTAATGGACGGTGCTGTTTTCTGTTTTTTCAAACCCCCAGTCAAGTTTTGTTCTACTGGAGGATTTTTCCTGTTAAAAATGGAATCAGGCTATCGCACCTTTAGTAATTTTTGTATTTTGTCTCCCAGCAAATTTTATAAATACATCACATTAAAGGCAGAAAATGGTTTGCACAGGATTTTTTGTGGTGTAATTTTTTTTGTTTAAAAAAAAAAATTAGCAGGAGTGTGTGTATTTCTACACACAGTAAATGCACAGAATGTTATGTATTTGCTCCATAAGCAGTATCACAATTTACTTTTGTTGTCAAATGCATAAATAAAAAAGAGAAGAAAAAATATCTACATGTGTCATTATTAGATCACCCCATTCAATTTTTCCCACAGAGCATCGTCAGCATTCACTGAGCAGTCTTTTTGCTCACAGCACCGCCTAAGACTTTCTAACACAGTCCCTGTCGAGGGTCCCAGGCTCTGAAAAGACAACAGAGTCCAGGTCTGGGACGGATCCCTGCCTGTCTTTCCTGTTGGTCTCAGTGTTTCCATGCTGTTATCAACTCAGCTGATAATGCTGAGCTCCGAGCTCTTTTTCTCAGGACCCACAGCACGCTGCCACACATTCTGATGGCGTGACACAGCCTCCACCACAGAGCCCCCTCTGTCTGAAGCAGACTTTGCTGCCTAGCTGGGCCTGCAGCTGGCACGCATATTGGCGAAGGGCTCTGCCAGCCCGTCTCCTGTTAGCGATATCTGAGGGTACGGTTCGCCTTCGTGTGTCACCCAGGTTTCAGGTTGAAAAGCCTCGACAGAAAAGTGAGAGTAGCTGAATGACAATCTCAAAAGAAAAGGGAATTGAACCTCTAAGCTGCTGAATCAAAATTAAAGCCTAAATACATGGAAAATGTAAAAAGAAATTAAATGGTGCTGAATTATTCCAGCAGTATAATTTCTCACTGACAAATTTAATAACCTTGAATCTCAGCACATTTATTTACTGAGTCACAATCACTGGCAACCCTAATATTTTCTTTAAAAATAAGTGTAACTGAAATATTAACTTTATTTAAAGTAATCCATGAGCTTTAAACACACCAAGTGTAAGATGTGCAAATAGCCCTAAAATAAATTCATAATTTTACTGTCAAAAGCATAATTTTAAGTTAGAGTGTAGATAAATCCAATCTTTAATTTGATTGTTGTTTATACTTTGGAAAAAATATCTTATGTTTAGAAGATTTTTTTTATTTTTTTTAACCATGCTACTGGTGCTGCACTTACTGACATTAAGTTACCTAACATTTCTTGTGAAATAGATTTAAATGAAGCCTGGCTTATTTCACACATTACTGAGTATTGACTTTTAATTAGCAATCCATCACTTCTCATCACTCAGAGCCTAAATATCAATCGTCAAAATGGGAAAGATAACATTCCATTAAAATAGGTATACGTGTGATTTTGAAGACATGAAATGACTCCAACAAAATAGTTATTTGCCTTCACTTGTCCATGCCTACAATTGGAAAAAAAGATTGAACAAGTTTAAAGCCACTGGAGCTGTGACTAATGCAGCTGGATAAGGAGCCATGTAGGCCACGGTAAGACGGATGGTGTGGGAAAATGAACAAAACTTTTCCAAAGCTCGCTGTCCGAGGACTGAAGTGTGTTTTTCAATGAATTATGTCACTTCCATTCAAAGGAAAGAAAAAAAAAAACACTTTTAAACGATTTTACAAATTTCCATCTTAGATACCAGCAAGATAAAAGCAACCCATTAAACATTTGATTTGAATTAGAAATTAATTATCTCATCAAGTGGAAAAAATATAATGAAATGATCAAAGCCTGGAGTAGATTGACACATTAAAATCTAACATTTGTTCACATTATTTTGACTATTGGTCACCTTCATTTGATGGTGAATGTATAGAAAATATTTTTATAGTTATGTTTTAACCACTATTTTTTTTCACAATGTTTTGCAATTTTTAAAGAAGACTTCTTTTCAGAGCATCTGGTTTTGTTAGACGTAAAACCAGAGATTTTACGTCTAACAAAGTCATAAAAAGTATGAAAACATGACAGCCTACGGATTGCATATAATTACTTCTATAATTTTATTGTTGAATCTGCCGTGTTAATAAACATTTTCTACTTCTGTTTCTGCAGCTAAGTGGGAGGCTGCTTCCAGGCTGAGGCACAGTAAAGTTTATTAAACACATCAGCTGGTTTGCAGTAGACCATTACTGAAATGTTATATTCCTGCAACGAGAGATCAACAAATAGGTCTTGGAAATAACAAGCAAGGGGACTTTGGTCTTTTAAACCGGAGAGCATTATGCTAACTTTGAAGGGGGAATTTATTAAATCTCTTACAACAACTGAGGGGCTCTATATTTAACTTTGCCAGAGCACTTCGGACACATTTTGGCTGCGGTTTCCACTTGGCTCTCAGAGCAGTCTGGTGGCTGCAAGGCAAACCTCTGCAGTCCCCCCGCTTCCTAAAATGAAACAGCTGCCTAGCGGGACACACTGAGAGCAGCGGGGCGAGGGGAGGAGGAGTTTTCATGAATGAAGTCAGTGGGAGTGGGAGGAGAAAGGAAGCTAGCTGGAGGTTAAACACTACTACGTAGGTGTGTCATTAAAAAGGTCTGGTGGGGTGTACAAAGTATGGGTGTGGACTCAGTCATGGGTCGTATAAGTTCAGTTTGATGGTAGTTGAGGGGAAACAATGTTGTTGTTTACACTGGCTCAGGGTGCACAGCAACCCACTGTGTAATTTGTAGAGTAGTTTTTACAGATCTGCCCCCAGGGAGCTATGACAAGATGTCCTATATGAGCTGCTCCCCCCATCACACAACAGACAGAGAGGGAACAGAGCACTGCTTGGATCACACAAACGGAGATTAAAGTCCAAAGCTGAAATTAAAGTGACGTTAGTTGAAGCTCCAAAGCTATCTAGCAGCCCTTTCCCACTCTGCGCCAGAACAATATCTCTATAATTAATAACCACAGTAAAAAATATATATAAAAAAAGGAGGAAAAACCTAGTTTGCCAAGTCACAGCAGCGCCATGTGCTTGGCTGTGTGCATAGAGCTTGCACACACTGATTGGTGAGACAAAGAAAAAGCACTATAAAACACTTTCTGCTGAATCTGTGGAAAATTGTGGAGAGAGGCAACACGCTCTTCACATCTACCTGTCCAATCAGCAGTGAGAATGAGTATGGGGATGGCATCCAGCTGCTATGGGAAAATAAGTCTCAAACCTAACTCTTTTGTGGCAACACGGAGGCTGCAAAGCTACGTTCTTCGGTGTTGTTACATGCTTTCACAAGAACAGTGACAAAAACATTCATTGCGGTTTTTCACGTTTTGTCAGAAAATAAAGAGAAACTTGAATCCACTTCATTGGCATTTTAACACAACGTCCTGCATATTTGTGAAGTTGAAGGACATTGATGCATGTGTCTACAATATTCCCAAAATAAAAATAGAAACAGCGCTGTGCCTTTTTTAAGACCTCTTTGTAGCAATCAGAAAATAAAATCCTGAAGTTAGTACCTTTTCTTAAGTTATTTTTTAAAATAAATATTTTTTTTATTATTTTTATTTTTCAAGTTTTATTTAATGAGTTTTAATTTTTTAAGCTCTATTCATTTTTTTCTTTAAAAAAGCAAAATACATTTAATAAGTAACTAAATAAAAAAATAGCTAATAATAATAAAAACAGAAGTGAGCAACTTAAAAAACTGGCCTTTTTTCTTAAGTGTGTTAAGAAGGAATGTATTTGCAGGATGTCGCAAACCATTTAGGAGACACAGCTAACAATGAACTATGTGCTCTGATGCAATGACAAGAATTTTACCTTTTGGAGGACAAGAAAATAATGATATGCACAGCTAAAAATAGCCCCATTCTGTAGACCACCTTGAACTGCCCACAGTAAAAAAAAGAGTCGTAGAATTATGCGGTGGAACTTCGGCAGCAATCGGAACTTCGCTGCTGAGTTGATTGAAGGGTCAATGGCACCACAGAGTAGTCCTACAGGAAAAATGTGCTTGCAAATGCAAAACATTTAAATAGGGGTAATGTTTTACCTTCTGCTAAAACAATGATACAAAACATAAAGGCAGAATTACTGCAGAGCAGGTTGGGTCAAAACATATGTGTGAGCAACAATGACCCAGTCAAAATCCAGACCTAAATTCAGTTGAGAATCTATAGTGACTTGGAAAAGTTGTTGCTCACAGATGTTCTTCACTTAGTCTGACTAAGCTTGAGCTATTTTGCAAAGGATATGTAAAAATGTCTGTCACTAGATCTACAAAATTCTTAGAAACACACACGAAGACTCGGCTGTAGGTGTAGCAAAATGTAGTTTATTTAGGCAGGGTGACACTTTTGTGATTATATTGGTAAAAATGTTGAAAACCAGTCTTCCTGCTTGTTTGAAGTTTGCTATTATAGTATGACAAAAAAAAAAAAAAAAAACTCCAGGGGGATAAACACTTTGGAAAAGCACCCTGTTTTGCAAGATAAAATCAATTTCTAAAAATCTTAAAAAAAAAAAAAAACTTTTAGTACTATCCTTTTTCACACTTTTTGCAGGACCAGACCAAATTTAATTTATGTGCAACAAAAACTTCATCTACAAATCTTTTTTAAAATATTACTGATTTTTAAAAATAACCGAAAAAGATGTAAAATGTGCTGGTCTAAATCTAATTCTTTCGAATAAACTACCGTTCTCTTATAGGTTTCTGTGAAATGCAGTTTCTCTGCTAATTTTCCATCTGCGTAGCACATGCCAACTATATCTTACAGTGGCTTGAGTACATAGCCTGCATTTTTTTCTAAGGGTGGTCTCAGCGGTGTCTAAAACCATCATTTTTTATTAAGCCTTGCATTCTTTGCGCTGCTTGATCCTTTTTCTCTTTTAATGTAACGTGTCTTTTTTTATTCACTCACAAACCTGCTGCATTTGCCGCTTTTAATGGTTTAATCGTGTAAAAAATACACACCAAGGTACAAATGAACTTTCCCAGCCCCGACTGCTGAGACACAGCCCATGCTGTCTTTCTTGGTGCGGTGCTATCTATCTTAAACCCTCCACAAGCTCACCTGATCAATATGGTGAGCCAGTGGTCATCATCACTCATTGGGAACTGACGCGCACAAGTGCATGTGTATGTACCCACACATGTGGCCTTTTAAACCTCTGTATCTCCAAGAGTAAGCAATGAGACGTAGCCCATAGAGCACATAATCCATCTGGTTTTGATTAATGGATTTAACATCCATTTTCAGGCCCATACAATGGCCCTGTATGAATTTTATCAGCATACTGTGACAAATAGTAGTTCTGTTCTCCGCTAAGAGGCCTCATTGTTCCGCTGACCGAGAGTCATGCAGATGTCACCGCCTCGGCCAGGCCGCCTAGAGCGACTTGTTTAGCAAATATAAATGTAAGCGTGCTTGTGTATTACATCATTGTTTCCATAATATAGATGCCTATTTTGTCAGCAGATGATCCGTATAAATGTATGACTTGACACAGTTTGACAGTGAATATCTATGCCCCAAATCAGACTTTTGCAGTGGTTTTATAACAAGTAACAATGTGATGTCAGGACATTTTAAAAATGTGCTACAATAGAAGTTTTAGAGTTTAAGAGTTTTTTTCCTCATTTGTTGTCTGTCGTCACACAAGAAAAATAAGAAAAAAAACATGTATTCTCATTTGCACTACATGTTTAAATAATAATAATGAAAAAATCACAGTTCCACGTTGGAAATAAAATTGTAGGACTTTGTGAAGTCTGAATTTCAGTAAAGGAATCCTCAACTCCAAATCGTATAGTGCCGCTTCGTACTTCATATTTTTTTTACCCATCTAAAAACCTGCACAATCCTCATTTATGAAGGGTTTAGTACTCCATCAGTCTATTATTTATGATTTCCTGTGACACAATCTCAGATAGGCCAAAGACATTAAATTCCAGTTATTGTTTAAAAACAAAATTGCTAAAATTGCTAGTAGTAAATACTCTAGTCAAGACTGTTAGTATTACAGAATATTGATAAAAATAGTAGCTTGTGCATTAAATTACATTCTTATAGCAGGGTTTAGTGGTCAAACCTTCTTCACTGTTACCATCTCCAGATTATGTTGACTGTTATACCAGCAAGCTGTGAAGCAATGATCAGGATGGTATGTCTGACTCCAGGATTCACATGTTCCGACGCTGAATAATGCAGCTTTTTCCTCTAAGGCTGTGTCACTGAAGCCACCCTCTCATCTCGCCTCTCACTGACACATGGACATGTTCTCAAAGCATGAGCTTACATCACGCTGAGAGGCCTGTTGATGAGGTTTTGACAACGGCAAACGACCTAGCCTAAATGGCATGCATTTCGTCCTGAGTGTGTCTCTTGACAGTCCTCCTAATCGCTCAGAAAATATGCATGCCGCTCCATTTATGGGCAGTAAAAACAGTCATCCAACCTCATGCTAACAGACTGTGAAGAGCACCATAAAAACAGTCTCCGTCATATTCACTTTAAGCATATAGCGCAGAGGGGCAACTCGACTGGCTGTCATAACATGCAGGACGATAGTCACTTAACTTGGTACCTCTCTGTCTGTCACATGCAACCAGTCATGGAGTAAAACAGCGGGTGTGCCCTCCCCTGTTGCAGAGGATGACATGAACTAGCAGCCCTGCACATAGGAAGTGACACAAACAAGCAGGCCCCAGAGAGGAGGGCCATCAGTAGCAATGATGAGCGACTCCTCGGATGCTCCTTGACGTGTGCGGCTTCAGCAGAGAGAGGGCAAAGGGAGCAGACGAACGCAGCAGCGGGTGTTGAATTTGGGAGGGGGCTGAGGTTGGGTGTTCGCAGTGAGGGCCTGCGATGTAACTGTGTGCGCCACTGCATTATCCAGCTGATTAGGTTATGACAGCTGGTGCCCACGAGAAACTCAGCAGTGTGTGGGGTGGGGGGATAAGATCACCCAGGCTGGAGACAAATGATGATGAAGAGATCACTTTAAAGAACAATCTCCATAATATTTCATGCTCACTCGGCAGCTCCCAGGCAGCACGCACTGCAAGGCTAACTGCTCTATCAATTGATTTGATTCACTGCCGGAGCTACTCCTCGCACATAGTATTTCAAATAAATGACACAGCAGATAGGAATGATATCTACATCAATATTAACCCTGAAAAGAACTAATGGATGCCGGCTGCAATTTGCGCTATATACTGAGTAATGCATTGGAGGCAGGAGGCAGGTGATGGAAGAGTTATAACTCAGGCTTTTCCTGTCTCCCCCGAAGGCACAAGAGGATACAATTTGACCTACACCCACCCCGCCTAGCACAAATATACAAGCTACATCTTTCCGCCTCCCTAGGCAACCATTTGTTTTTGTATTTATAAAGCGCATTATGGGACACTAGGCTAAACTAAGCCATCTCTCAGGCCGGTGGAACACAAAAGCAGTTTATCAGATAAATCACCCTTGACCAGTTAGCTATTAGAGCAGGCAGGAAGTGAAGCCTGGGCACGTATGGTGCTTATAATGATAGCATTTTAGCTTTTTATTAATGCGCAGACATGATGCATGCTCATGTGTTGCAGTGGTTTAACATGGCTCACCACTCTTTAACCCTGTTCCACTTGCTAACTGGCAGTATTATGAATTCTGATCAGGTACACGGGTAGATATAGAGATTATTCTACTTAAAAGGTCCAAAGTGCTTTCTTATACCAAGCCATAATACAGTGCCTTGGGAAAGTATTCACACCTTTTCTCACAATTTGTCACGTTACCTTCACAAACTTTATTGTATTTTATTAGGATTTTCCTTGAATCATCAGCAAGTAGAGCAAATTTATTAAATATAAAGAAAATTATACATGCTTTCAATATTCTTTACAAATAGAAATCTAAGAGCAACTTTAACTTCAATTTAAGTCTCCTTTAGTTTGACATTCTTTATTAAACTCCAGCGAAACCAAGAATCTTCTATTCTTTGAAGGCCTCAGAGGTTTATTAGAGAACATCAGTGAACAAACAGTCAGAAAAGATCAAGGAACACAGCAGACAAGTCTGGGATAAAGTTGAGGAGAAGTTTAACGCAGCTTATGAAACAATATCCCAGGCTTTGAACATCTCTTGGAGCACTGTTTAATCCATTATCTATGTAAAAGGACAGAGTATGGCACAGCTGCAAACCTACGAAGACATGGCCAGACACTTAAACTGACGTGCTGAGCAAAGTGAGCATTATTAAGAAAAGCAGTCATGAGGCCCCTTCATAACTCTGAAGAAGCTCAGGTGTTGAAAGTTTCCTCCTTTAGGGAGAAGTGGCAAGAAGAAAGACTTTTGCTGAAAGTCAAGAAATCCTGATTGCATTTAAACACAAGTCATGTTGGTGTCATTGCAAAGTCTGATGGGAGAAGATAAAAACACTTTTGGTTCTATATACAAAAAGCTATGTGAAAACTAATGCTGCACATCATCCTGAAGGCAATGTCCCCACAGTGAAACATGGTGGTGGCAGTATCATACTTTTGAGATTGTTTTGTTTAGCAGATTGAGAAGCTGGTCAAAGTTGATGGAAAGATGAGTGCAACTAAACAAAGTGAAATCCTAAAAAATAGAAAATGTAAAGGGGGACTTTAAGTTCATGCCACACTTTTCAGAATTTGATCAGTAAGAAATGTTTTTATTACTCTTGGGCTTCTTTTGATGTCCTGTTTTTACATTTTTCTCATTCCTTGGATAACAATATGGTAATTTGTGTTTCACTATAACATTTAATAAAATTTATGGGTGTGAGTTGATCAAATCTTTGAGGGTTGTGAAAGAACTAGACTATTTGTATGTAGTCCAGTTCTTTTTCTGAACTGGGCCATATACAAATCTGAACGTAACTTTTCTTTTGGTTGTGTTCTTAAATGATCTTTGTCAGCAACATGTAGAAGACAACACAAATGATGCCTCAACATTCATTAGTCTGCATGATGGTCATTGAGTAGCTACTGATCACTTCTGTCCCTGATATCTGACCTCTGCCCTCGTAAGAAGAAACTCAAGCACACACACACACACACGCCTACACACTCAGAGATAGTGGGAAGTTTGTGGCTGGCTGATAAGGTTGTGATTAATCACATTGTTGATGAGAGCGCGTTGGGCGATGCTTAATGAACGTCATAATAACACAAGCGTCTCTGATTGCTCAAGTCATTGAGCGGTGTGGGGGTTTGTTTGTGGTGAGGGTGCTTTTGGGGTATCGGGGGGGATCGGGGGCTGCGCCTTAGCAGAGAAACACACCACTGAGCCGTCAGCTAATGAGTCCACAAGAGACCCGCCCAATACCTTTGATTGTGATGCCATGGAGGAGAGAGGAGCAGGGCAATCTTTAGCTGGATTAAGTATCTCTTAAGGAGATCCACTTTCAGCCACAATGTTATCAACCCTTGAGTGTGTATTAATTAGGCCTATTGTAGAGCTGTAGCCTGTGAATATGGAGTATTCCCTCTACTCTCCTGCAGACGCACATGAACACACATGCAGGGAGTAGGAAAATGTAAAAAATCTCTTGGATTGAGTTTCTGGCACACAAACATAAGGCTCCTGTGTGCTGTTCTGCTGTTTATTTTCATACGGAAAAAACATGCATGTTTAAAGGAAAGCATCTCCATGTGCATGTTCCGGCAGGCTGTTGCATGCTTTAATTTGACACCCCATTACATCCCCGTCTACATGTTACAGCTACACATCTGCATGCATGTTTAAGCGTTGTGTACATCATCCTGTTCTCATTAGCAGGGGCTTTTGATATGAAGTGATGCATTATCTACGCACAAGGCAATAGCTGATTGACTGCGGGCCGGTAATACTGTTTAGCCCCCACTTAAAGGAGGCTTACTTTGATGTACGTACATATTTCCTGGTGAAGGGGTTGTTATAATTTCAAACATTCATTGGCTCATCATACGGAATGCTGACACTGATTCGGTTCATTGGCTCTTTTTTTTTTTTTTTTTATCTAATACATGTGTTTCCTGAATATGAAATCCACAATTTGCCTTCCCCTGCAAGTCATCAAGAAAGCCTCTGTGAAGTGGCATGCAGGTATATTGTTTACCTCTTTACACTGCATGGCTGAAACCCCTCAGCATATGCTAGCCGGAGGTACTGTGCAAAGCACTGATATAGGATCCAGTTGCCACCTCCCCACAAGCCCTTCCACCAGCCCCCCACTTCACCCCACTCCAGCTCCATCATAACCCGGATGTTTAAGAAGCATGTCCAACTGGTATGTTTTGACTCAGTTTAAGTGGTGTTTAATGACAATGGACTCGTTGTCCTGTTCCGGAGCTGTGCTAAGAGTTTCTAATCAAACGTTCTGCTCCATCAATAATGCAGCGCCCTGGATCCCATGGAGGACTTAATTGTGGGTGTAGGGCAGATAGGGAGAGCCTCGGCTCGGGGTGTCTCGTTGCACTCTTTAATTAGAGACCCCCGTCATGTCAAGAGCAGCAGCCCTGGCTGTTTACTATGTAGCCACTTGCCCAATGCATTTTGGCAAGAACTCTACTGTAACACTGCCATCAGCTAGTGCTGTGGCTTCAACAGGGCAGGTAGGGGGAAAGGAAGCTCAATGAGGAAACAAGTGAGAAAAGGAAAGGGTACGGGAATTAAAATTTAGTGTTGGTTTTGGTTAAACTTAATGCAAACCACTTAATTGCAAATTATTATTATTATTATTATTATTATTATTATTATTATTATTATTATTATTATTATTATTATTATTATTATTATTATTATTATTATTATTATTATTATTATTGTTGTTGTTGTTATTATTATTAATAATAATTTTTTTACTTACAATTTTGTGGTATAATAACATCCTTAAAATCTAATATGAGATCAAAAATTTAAATGACTATTTTTAGAAACTTAATTTGCTCGTGTTTAACAGATTTGTTGAATATAAACTAGATCTAGTCTTTGGGAAAAAACACTACTAATCACCATCTCAGTTTACTACAAGAAAACTGTTTTGACATTAAAATAAAAATGTGCAACACTCTTCTTGCTTTAAAGCCTTCAATCACAGATTACTAAAATTAACTCAAATTAATGTTTTGGTTTTTCTTAGAATTGATTAAATTACAACTTGAGTAAAAAGGGGATGAAGAATCCTGCAGTATTATAGTGAATTTAGCAGGACAAATTAAGCTGAGACAGCACAAAGTGTAAAGCGTATGCGCAATTACTCAAATATATCAAGTTTGCATTTAACAAACAAACAAACAAAAAATCTCTATCATGGTTATCAGAGCAATTACTGATAACAGACATTTCACTGCTGGAGTCTTAGCTTCATGTTTGTAAGAATCAATAAGGCCCCTCTGGCCCTGTTCGTCCATCCCAGCTAGAAAAAGAAAATGACAGAACAAATTTAGTCTATGATGAATGATGGCACTTATGCATAGCTTATGTAACACATGTACACCTGATTGTAAGGCTTATTTTATAATAGAAGTGCATTTCACAAATTTCACAAGAATTTTATCAAAACGTTTTTTTTAAGTAATTCAGCTCAAAAAATGAAAGATTCATTTTCTCTTGTAGATAACTCGACTACAACATTCTTTTGTTTCTTAATAATGTTGTAATGCTTCATAAGTCTAAAAATAAAACATTTTAACACAGAAAGAATTTTGTTTTTTTCTTTAATCAAATTAGAACATTTCTAATGTCTAAGGTTCAGAATTGTCTTAAGACTGGCAATCCATGGGTTTTACTGTGTGTCGTGGAAACTTATGTAAAGTATCCACTGCAGCTGCAGTTCATATCTTGGGAGTGATATGTGGTGGCTTAGCTCCATTAAACCAGAAGATATTTTATTATATTCTTTGCTGACTCTTGGTGGGATTTCATCTGACAATATTTGGAGGAAAAGAGAAAGGATGCATGGAAAAGAGGTAAATTACATAACATGTTGTGAGGCAACAAAACCTCAGTCACACTTGATCCTGTGATCCATCTTAATATTTTCCAGTAGCAGATTGGTAAAGATGGAAGGTTGCAGAAGAAGATGTCATTCAGCTTGTAATCAGCCTATCATGCTGCCACAAGTTTAACTTGTATTTTGGGTTGTCAGAGATGGAAGAAGAACAGGACCAAACATCAGGTGTCACACACAGCAGCACCAATGAATGGACAATGGTTATCCATCAATCTTCTATGTCAGCTTGTCTCAGAGCCTGAAACCAACTACAATGTCCATCGCAAAGCAATTTGATCCATTCAGCTGACTCATTCATCAGTCTGACCTCATTTGCAATCTAGACTGGCTTTCTGGAAAAAGGAGCGCTGGATACAAAGAAGAAGATGAGTGTGAAACATTGAATTTGCAGGAACCAACCAGCAGTGGTCCGAAATATTTCACAGTAGGTGAACAGTGCTCTTTATCTCAGGAGCATGGTGGCTCATTTATTTTCTTGATAAATTCTTTATCAGTCAGGCAGAGTTGCTGTGTATTTGAGTAGCTGCGGGGAAGTTTGGAAGGCTTTAACACAGCAGCTCTTCTGAGGTAGAACAGCGTTATACATCCCCTTCAGCCAGCTGACCTCGTCGGGTCATCAAGACTTAAGTAAGAGTGAAAGTCGCTTTAAATGGAGCGAAGCTCCCAGGGACTCAGCCTTGGCTGAGCAGCTGCTGCTGGCCGGCGACTATTACTTTTCCAGGGGCTGACTTTGATGTTTTAACAATCCATACATATTGATTCAGACTGATAATAAACAATTTGATTAGCCTCTTTCTATAGGCTGTCATTTCAATCACTTTCTGAGCTCCGATGGAGTGGAAGTGAGGGACTAAGGAGGGAGGGAAAGACGAGGGTAGTGAGGGAGCAGGAGAAATGGATAGACGGCGCACACGGCCAACACTGAAACACAGGGTGAAAGGCTCGAGCCCCCTCCTCAGACAGAAAAAGGAATCCTGCCCTGATTAGGCCTCTGCCTTTGGTGAATTGGACAAGACAGCTGAGCTGCCAGGTTATTAACTCCCTCAGAAAATTCTCAGCCCTCTCTCAGGCCCGCCTGATACTGCGATCTGGATCGATAAGCAATCTCCGGTGTGTACCAAATGCCTGCTGGATTCATTTGTCTCCCAGCACCCTCTCCCTCCACTGGACAATACACCTGCACAACTGAGCCCACCCCGCTCTCCACTCCCAGTCCCCCCCTCTTCCCTGGGTCCGTTCTTTCCTGAGTGATCTCCTCCCTCCCAACCTCCATCGCGTTCACTCACTGGACTCTCTGTCACTTTTTAAATAATGACCCTGGGGGTAAAGGAACATCTGCCTACCTCTATTTCATCACAGACTCTCCCTCCTACAGGCCTAGGTGACCAAGTTAGAGAAATGCACATGGGCTGAAGGGGAGAGCGAGAAGGAGGCAGGGGAAGCACAGAGGAGGGTTAGCCCACGGCCATGGGGACGGTGGGGGTTGCTGCATCATCATGACTGACAGAAGCACAGATGTCACCATCAGAGCTCAATCTAGGCTTATAAATGACCAGCCTATGGCAACTTTCCAGTTAATATTAAAACATACAAGGCTGTCATTGGCTCTGAACTCATGCATTATCTGCTGTTGAGGATGCAGCAGTGTTGAGTGAGGATTAAAAAAAATACTCAAATATTTTCAATATAATTTTCTCGGAGGCACGTGACAGCAACAATAAAATTCCAACAGAGATGAAAACTTGGATGACACTGATAAAGTAAGCAGCTCAAAAATTATTATAACAATCATGATAAGGCATAACAATAAGAACAAGAAATTTAAGAAGTGTCAATTATAAAATCAATTATAAAATCAATAAGAAATATGCAGATCTTTGTTGATGTCATAAACTAATATTGTGCTAAAATAATGTTATGAATTAAGACATAACAAGTGAAAGGCATCGTCTGACTGTACTGGTCCTGATGTCTGGGTATGGATGCTTTTCTGGTGTAATGCCTTAAAATAACCATAATGAGTAACACTACGAGCAAAACGTTGGGAAGGAAACTCAAGTTTCTGTTAACAATGCCTTTCATAAGAATCAGAGGGAGTTCTTCAGAATTTTGGGAAGTATTTACTGCACGATTAGACTTTCTTTCATTAATATACCAGTTTCATCAAACTGGTATTCCAGCAAAGGTTTGGTTGATGTAACAAGGCAACAAAAGACAAAATTCTAAGTTAGAAGATATGAATTAGTCTATTAGTCAGTTAGTCCATATCGTATGTACAAAAGTACATATAGTATGCAAATTACAGTTTTAATGTTCCATGTATGCTCATGCTGTTCATAAACCCACCGAAAGATACTGTGAAAAATGTCTAAATGAGAAATACCCTATAATTACAGTCTAATCAACAAGGAGTTATTTGCATTATAATCATGTTTAATTAGTTGCAAAATGTACCAGTGAAACTATAACTTTTGTTTGTGCAAATTTGACCTTACTACAAACTCCAAATCAAAAAATTTTTGTATGTTCTTGTTAGACAAGTGATATATTAAAATGAGCATGATGAGTAGTTTTTAATGATTGATCGTCCTCTCTGATCTGACCATATCCTTTAATATGTTAAGATTTAGCCACCAGCCAAACCGTTTTATCATGGGTTCAACTCCTGAAGGCTTTGCTCACCCTCTGCACTCTCTTACACTCTGAGAGAAAGAGTTTCTTTGAGGAGCAGAAGTGGAGATGGATTTACATAGTGATTGTGCTTGCTGATTTGGCAGCGCTTCAGCTGATAACTTTTAGTGATTCGCTGTGGCATTGATCCTCGGGATGGATTTATTGACGAGGATGGCTGACGGTAGGGGTTGAGCTGGTGGAGCCGGAGATGAGTGGGGGGGTGTTGAGGGACTTGCTGGTGTGGGGATATTAAAAGAAAACTGCAGATAGCAACTCAAGCAAGGTCAAAAGAGGATGAGTTTGATGTTGCAGGCCTTTACTTGTTGATGGGTTTAAAGCTACTGCTCCTCATAGCTCATTTCTGTGGTCGTTTCTATTGTTTAATCTATTGTCTCAGTTTGGCTGCAGAGCTGTGACCCCTGGGGGAATTGTCTGTCAGCATACAATAAAGGCAAAGCCTGCGACCGAGAACTCCATTTCTCAGGGCTAATTGTCAGAGACAATGGATTCAATGAAAAACACACTCTATAAAGGATAAATCTGGCGGATGTTTAGATTTTCTTATCACTTTGATCTCAAAATTCGGCCAAAGCTGCAGAAAAGGTTATGTGCTGAAATTCGGTAAAGGAACTATGAGGGAAATGCAGTTATTACAAGCCATCCGGTAAATATCTGAGAGCAAAGGAAAACACAAAGGCAAAGTGCTATTTGTGGGCAGGGATGTGAGACAGACCAAACAGGAAGTGCCTAAAAAAATGTAAGTTAGAGTTTTTAATCAGTCAAAGATGGCTTTCTCATCAGGGGTTGATTGCAACGGAACAGTTTTGCTTCATAATGCTTTTTCCTCCTAAAGATCACAAGCCGAGATATCATCAAAGAACAAAAAATGTAATAATGCAATTGAGTTGGGAACATGATACAGAAAACTGACCTCCTGATTGTTGTAATTGCAGTCCTGCATAACCACAGCGTTATCACTGCCATGTGATGAGCCTGATTCCCAGGCAAGCACCTTTCATCTAATAATGTTCCGGAGCGCACACCACAGACCTTTAAAGACACTGGAGTCCTGTAACGTTCACGTCTCACATTGAATCTTTATCAGCCTTTTTAAACCATTTCAGTCTTACTCTGTAACTCCAACCCAGACAGCACTTTTTCATTAGTATCTTTTTTCTCTATGTTCAAGGTCATTTGTAATGTGGAATCTATAAACTTCTCAATGAAGAAAGTTATTTGAATTCTTAGGTTTTAATGGCCGAGCCTAAAATTTCCATTTCAGACCTGCAGTTTTAAAATGATCCTGCAATGTGTATGTCAGCAGATGATGTTACTACGGGTAATTGCTCTCACGCCACAGTCCGTCTGTCTGTCCGTCTTTTCCCTTTCCTTCTTCACACACACGCACACACACCCTCTTCACGCAGGCACACAACCTTTTTTGTTCTCCTCCAGTTGGTGTGATTTTCTCAGACCTGATGTAGCTCTCTTATGTGCTCACCCTGTATGACGGTGTATTGAAAGACATGTTTTATGTTGGTTTGCACATAATGAAAACAAGGAGACTTTGGGGAACATGAAATTGTGTCATGTCTTTGAAAGATGTGTGTCCCATTTGAGTCACAAATGTTGTATGTGTATTGGGATCGACAGCTTGGAGTTCATCAGATCCTGCTGAGTCAGAACAGGATATGTCACCTTTTGTTATGACACAATCTCATGTTATCAATTTGTAGACAAGGAACAATTTAGTATCTGATGATGACATTTTGATGGTGACCCCAAGAACTAAGCTAATTATTAGTTTATCAGACATGAAGTCATGCAGTCAGTTTCAGTATCAAGCAGTCTGGCTTATTTGATGATCAGAAGTAAAAGTTCCTTTATGTTCATCCACAATGACTGTTGTAAGCCAGTTTTCCGACTTGTGCTATTTTGCAAAAAGGATATGACATAGTCTTTCCCTGTCAGCCCGTAAACGTTTGGAGCATATTGAAAGAAAGATTGTTGCCTGTTCTCCAGTCCTGGGTCCTTTATTGTTTTCTTTTTCTCTTAAGCTCACCACACAGGATTTCCAAAGATTTGGTTCTGGGGACTGATTAATGTTGGAAGATGTGATATGTAGTTAGCAGGCTAGCATGCACTCTAATGAGGATCCCAGAGTCTTTGGATGAGAAACAGACCATCAGCATTACAGATCCTCCATCATATTTAACAGTGAGCTTTTGTTATTTGAAATATTTGTTTTAAATCAAAACCACCTTTTCAATTTTTGCAGTCAAAAAGCTCAACCTTAGTCTCATCTGAAATTTGGATTTCAGAATAGTGAAATGCTTGAATCCCAATGAACCATCCAACAAAATTGAATTAATAATTTAGAAAGAATTTTCAGGAAAAGTTTTCACACTACCTATCTGTCTTTTTTTTCCTTTTCTAAGCTCATCTATCAAGAGTGGAAGGAGGGAGTAGAAATTAGCAAAGTGCATTCTTGTAGATGTCAGTCTTAATGTTTATTGCTGTGAGTTCATCAGATGTGGTATGAACTCTGACCTCCTGGATCTCACCAAGTATATTTAGAGCATCAACTAAACAGAAAGTAGAAATAATACAGTGTGAAACAACTAATTTTGTAGGTCTTGGGTAATAGCCTGAATTCCTCCGAACTTGAAACTTCCCACTTATTGTCTGCATTTGGTTGTGATTAGTTAAGTTTAGCATTCAGCATCTTCTGCATTAAGGTATAAAGGTGTGTTGAAAATGCAAAAGGAATGTTTTCAACAGCAAGTGTGGGTACCTTGGGTAAAAAAAAAACAACAACAAAAAAAAACACTTTTTCTCTCCCTCTCATTGTCCCTTTCTGACAGTGATGCTAATGCGAGAGTAGGTGAGTCTCCCTCAGGGCTCTGTACATCTATGTCTACCTTAATATAAATCAGCACTTGTCATCACAGACTCATATCACACACTCTGATCCCACGTCCCCCTCTACAGATTTGCCCTTGTTGTTCGATACCATCTGAAATGCCAGTGGCCAGAGCAATAAACCTGTCCAGTCTCACTGGCATTGTCTCCCTCTCCCCGTGTCTTTGTTTTCTCCCTCCTAGACCTGTAGGTGCTCCCGGATGGTGAAGTTAAACAGATGTGACGGCATTAGATTCAGCCCGGACAGCAGCACACCTCTGCTGCCCTGAATGCATTCTATAATTATCCGTCGCACCTTGTATCAGGAAGTCGACCCGTGTCAAAAGTGCAAGTGAAAGCTGGGGTCACTGTCAGGAAAATGAGTCTCACAATGATGAAGGTCCAAAACTACAGCTTAGACATAACTGCTTACTAGATTCAGTTTCACTGTCTGGTGACATATTACAACCATATATGCTACAGTCATACTTGCCTGTTATTTGGTATGGACAAGTATGTTCTGGTACCATGTTTAGTTTAGGAAGCCATTTGGATACTGGAAGACTGTAAGAGGAACATTAGACCAACAAAAGGTATAATTGTAGGGAATGGGACACATGGTTTTTTGGGGTTTGCTTTTTATTACAAAAAAGCTATGAAAGTGAGGCAGGGAAATGTATTCTGGCCAATTTGTTACTCTAAATAGTGCAGGCAGTTTTTGATTGCCTTAGAGGTTTGTTCAAGAACATAAGCCAGCCTTCACTCCTTCACATGCATCAATGTTGACCATGACCCTGGTTTACCACAGTTCTGTCTTTGGGCCACGTTTTTATAGATATCTACCATTCCAGACTGGTAACACCCAACATGAACTTCAGTTTTGGAGATGTTCTGACCATCACAGTTTTGCCCTGGTCAATATTTTTAGGCATGTGTAGTTTTAACTGTTTCTCACACTTAAACTTTGAGGACAAAATGTTATAAAATAAAATAGAAATAACCTTTATTATCCCTCAGTGGGGATATTCAGGAGTGAAACAAGATGTCTTCTGAGTTGACGCAGAAAGTAAAACCAAATGACGTTCACTTGCTACCTAGTATATCCCAAATACTAACAGGTGCTATGATGAAAAAATAATTGGTGTGATTCACTTATTTAGTTCACTTGATGCCTCATCAATGTGAGGAAGCAGAGCCAGACATAAAACCAGTGATTTTGCAGAAAAGTAAGAAGTTTGTAACCAGATAAGACAAAGTTTTGTTGTTGCTAAAAGATGTTTAGGTTTTTTTCTTTTTTGTTTTTCAGAAAAAAGGTTTTCACATGAGCTGAAAAGTTTTGGTCACCATCTTGGAACTTATGATTAAAGTCAGTCTTCTCTAGAGAAACATAGTTTTAGCATCTCAATATTTTAGACAAATGTTTTCTGAAGTATATGTGTCTACATATGAAATGGACACAAAGATAATTTTCTAAAAAAAATATATATAAAAACACAAAATAATGTTTCAGACAGGGGAAAGGAAAAGCTCTTTCATGGTAAGTTTCTTAATTGAAAAGGCTCTTTGATCACTTTCCCTTTTTGTACACTGAGTTGATTTGAAGATTGTTAAATGTATAATAAATATATAATTTATTCAATATAATTCTAGTGTTTTGCAAGAGAAATAAATGTTTTCAATATAAGCATCCCCAGAATTTAGTTGCTAGCTCATTATTTGACAGGCGTTATTGAGGAAGAGCCGTTTGCCTTGGCCTGGATTCATCCAACCACTCTGATTCTGGCTTCTTATTGATCTTTAATTTAGAAGGAGGCAGTCTGTAAACACCGCCCAATCAGGATCCAAGAACATAGCAAAGATTGGACAATTTGAAGTAATCAATGAAAATATTCTCTGATTTGTAGGCGCTCAATGGCTGCCATAAATCAGGCATCTTACCACACAACTTAGTTTGCAATAAATCAAAGGGCAGGCAGAGGCAAATTATAACAGATGAATTAAAGGTCTGAGGGAGGAAGTGCAGACCAGCGTGGTAATGAGACAGAAATACAGGCCACAGAGCATTCCTGCAGAAGCTGTCAACAATTAATGAGCTGCAGCTAGTGCTGTTATTTGTCATCATGCTTCCTGTCTACATATTTACTCACTTATTTATTGCCTATGGGCAAGAAAATCATTTTTTATGTTAAAAACAATCAACCAGCAACAAACGTTGGGCCTTTTAGAGAGAGCGGATATGAATGTGGACAGGAAAAGCCAGGGAAGAACTACAATGCTTCAACTTCATGGGTAAAGGTGGTAGTATATCAAACTGAAAAATATATATTGGATTATTTACATTAAGGATTGCATTACCAAGAAGTAAATAGAGATGTTACAGGTACAGAATGCTGCTGCACCTTAAAACTAGAAAGTTTTAGCATTTTTATTGCACGCTTATGTCCTTGTTCTAAAAAGGCTTGTTATTTACGCCAATGGAACTTCATATACTGTCAGGAAGCTACATTTTCCATGTTTAGCCTTAATGGATTGACTAGATAGATGATTGTGGCATTACCTGCATGCACAAGTGCTTTTACTTCAGTCATTTGCAGTGGAGTCAAACTGGTTAATCAGAGGAATTACCTAAAGTGCATTTCTGTTTATTATCAACAATGTCAACAAAGTGACATTCTTTGGGTTTATGCACACCCGAAATAATCACCGGTATATCTCATGACAGCACTTACAAAACTTATCCAAATCATGGAAGGAGAGCTATTCTATTTACATTTATCAGCTCAAAGTAAAACCTACTCAGTGAGGAAGTGAGTAAACCCATCATTTTCTTTCTAGAGTGACTTTTATTGTTATGTCAGAGGTCACCTTTACTATTAAGAAGTTAGATCCAGTGTGTGTAGTGCAAAGGAAAAGACAAATATTGCCAAATCAAAACACAGCAAATAAAGGGCCAATACAGTGCCTTGTCAAAGTATTCACAACCCTCCAAAAACTCTGTCACTTTACAACCACAAGCATCAGTGTGTTTTATGGGAATATGTTCATAACAAATCAACCAGAGAAGCAGCCCAGAGGACGATGGTATCTAAAGAAAACTTGGAGTCGAAGATAGAAAAAGTCAGTTCACAAGCACATTTGTTTTAACTCTCCACATTGTGTGGATGAAAAGTTAACAGCCAGTATGTTTCTACACTCAGGAAGTTCCTGTGTTAATTTGCTGATAATCTGGGTACATTTGTTCAACTAAAAAAAGTAGCATACAAATTTGATTTAAATTTGAGGATTTTAACCTTGTCTATTTTGGTGAGCAAAGTTGTGACTAAGATGTGTATGACTAAATTTTTCTGCAGGTTTGGTTAACTGAGTTAAGAAGAAGTCATTACTTGTACTGTTTTACCCTAAGGTACGGAAAACCTATTAATACAAGAGTTTTGAATATATTTTTTTTGAATGAGTTCTCTCTATTCTTAACATAAGATAGTTCCTCACCAATAGCAAAGATAAAAATTAGTGACAGGTTTTAATGATGTGTTGTGCTGGCATGTGTTGGTACAGTAGTGACTCCTCTGACTTTGCTTACCCTTGGAAAGCTTTCTGTGCCCTATGATCCAACATCTGAAGAGCTGATAAAAACCCTTCAGTTGCCTCAAAGCAGCTGTGAGGCTTAACATTGTCAAAAAGGGGTTTTTATTTCCCTACCGTTTCGACCTCCTGTGTATATTTTATTGAGCTGTTCTCATCCCACAGCGGTGCGCCGAAGCCATAAGCTGCCGAAAATGTATTTGGAAGCTCATTAACACGAGACGCGCATGCTTGGAGCATGTAGCATCCTTTCTTTGCAGAGACATTTGTGAAAGTGTAATAGGGCCATGGCGAGGAGCTCAGAAATCGTTGTTTTTGATATTCAGTGAGCTTTTTCATCTTTTTTTCTGCAGGAACACCACATGAGAGGATTAGGAAAGTTAATGAATTATCCTCACAGGGGCCGAGACAGTGTGTGTAAGCTGCATTATCCCACGTCTCATAATATGGAGCGGTTTGAATTTATTGAACTGAGGGCTGAATTTTCCCACACTGATCTGACCCAGTTCAGGATTATACCCAGTCCCTTTTCTTCATGTTCAAGATGACAGTCTTTGTATCAGAAATCCTGTTATGCTCAAACAGAGAAAAAAGTTACCCGAACAGAGTGATGCTTACAATAGCTTTTCCACTGCTCTGTAAATGACTTTTTTTCTGATCCAATCAACAGTGTGCTTGTGTTAGGAGCTGGAGTTGATGGATCCCCTGGGCGGCTTATGTAGGTTATTATATGTTTCTGAACTTTTGTTTAAGTGAAGACACTCCACAAAAGTGAAATATCACTTTAAAATGTCGCCTTTTGCCTCTGGCGTCTGTTTGCTCACCTTCTAGCAGCAGCTCAGTATCAAATGCACCAGCACAAATGATAATAACAGAGCAAGACCTTTCTATTTTTCCAAATTAGTTTGAGCCCCAGATCAGAGCCCTGGAGGCCGGCACTATGACTTTGATTCTTCCCTGAAGATTTTTCTCTTCAGATTTCTATCATATAAGGTAAATATCAAAAATGTGATTTGAATCTTGGGAAAAATTAAAGCCAAAAGGCAACAGAAGGAGAAAACACACACCCTCACTAAAAATCTCTTTTCTCTGCATCGATTGAGTCTGTTTAGCTGACTGTCAGCCGGCTGGGACCGCAAGAAACCAGGAGCTTCTGAAGCCACAGTCACTGAGCTGCAAACCAAACTGCCCCAGAGGTTAATTGAAGTCCCAGAAGGGACTCAAGTGCCCTCTTATTAACAGGGCAACTCGCAAAATGTTGGATTTCTGATGAAACGACATACGTCCTCCATTGGGCCTTTATTCTTCTTCTTTCCTGAACTTTGTGGGTCAAGTCAGCTTTGGAGTACCTTGCAAAAGTATTCACCCCAAATCATCCTACTTTGTGACATAACAACTTTGTGTTAGAGTCTAGAGATAAACACAAACATAACTTTGAAGTCCAGAGAAAACCCTTCAGGTTTTTATATCATGCATGTCAAAAGTGGTTTCACTTGTTAGCTCTGCTAACTTCCTGCCACACCTAGCTCTATTTGAGCACAAAAGCTTTTCCAACAAGGTGCATCCAGGTCACCCATGTCTTTGTTGGTTTGTAGTTGTGTCATTGAATTCTCACTAATTGACACTGGATTGAGTGAGGGATATGAATTTATAAACTCATTATGCTTTAAGATTCTTCACAACTTTCTCCCTAACTTGTCTGATGTGTTACTTGGCCGTAGGGATGCTATTTATTTTTCTAATACTCACAACTAATATTTTCATGGTTCTGTTTGTAAAAAATAAATTGTCAGATCAAATATTTTTTCCCTTCTCTTCACTGGTGTATATTATGTGTTGGCTTAGAGCATAAAAGTCAGTGGTAAGACATTGAACATTTTCAATGGATTTAATGGAACAAAATGTGAACAAGGCTCAGGAGATATGGAGCTTTTGTAAAACCACTTAATAATTTAGAATATTATTGACAAGTTTGACAATTATTGACATTTATTTCAGAAACTTTTTCACTAAGTGTAGCACATTGTAGATTAATTACACACAGATGGATATTTCTGGTAATAATGATAATTTTACATTTACAGGTAATGAAACAACAATTTTAAAATGATAATCCAACATTGTTGTTTAAAAAAACACATTTCATGCAGAAATATTTGACTTACTGAAAAGAATACTTAGTACCTCCATAAAGGATGGTATTTTTATTACTTCTAATCTGACGGTACAGATTCATATTCTAATTTATTGAATATGACTCTTAAACAGTCATACTGACAGATTCGAATCTGAGGCAAAACTCGTTTAGGAGCAGACGAGCACATTGTATGTGTACGTTGCTGCCATGAGATTCCTGGAATTCAACATCAGCAGATGCAGTGAGCTGCTTTGTGTTGACACATTTACAGCTGCTCAAGCATCAATCAGTTTCAATCAACAGTGATTACCCCTCCTACAATGAATCTGAGGTATCTGCAAATTAAATCTTTCAATATCTTTAAAAACTCATTTGCTTAATGCTGATGCTACAGTGAAACCTCCTGCTGCAATTATATTAAGTCCCATAACTGAATGTAAAAGTGTGCAGTCAGAGTGTGCATTTGTTTATGTGGAACAATCTTCTGCTCGTGTAAGATGTAAAACAGAAGAGCATAGTTACTGTTTGATAAATATTTGTTGGCAAGTGTCTGGGGGGTGTTTGAGTAAAACAAGATGCGTAGAGATGATGCTGTTGTGTTATTGGCCTTTCTTCAAAGTGCCTTCCTTGCATCTCTGTCATTGGTCTGGAGATAATCTTGCCATCGATTTGTAAAAATGCTCGAAAATGAAATGAGTGTCTCTCATCCCACTTAATCAAGAGAGCCTATTGATCAGGTTTCTAATGAAGGATCATTGAGATAGGGAGAAGAAGAACGGGTGGGCGTTTCATTTCATTTCATGTCAGGGAGTAATAGGACGGCTTTATCTGAAAATTCCCAGACATCAGTGAAAGCTGGCCTCCCTTATGTTCATAGTGGAAATTAGCGTGGTTGGTTTGCTATCTTCTGCTTTCTGCTTAAATGACATTTTGAATATAACACCTGGGTGAATTCCTTTCTGTATGATGTCATTGATATTTTTCTTCTTTTCAATAAATTTGCATCAAAGAATGTAATGCAAAAATGTTGATGAACATAAGATAATACTCATGTTTTAAGAGGCAATGACTCAGAAATTATTTTTTGACAGTAATATCATCTCTGTTTATTTTTGAAAACAGTTATTTTTCTGTTCTTCTTTTGTCTTTACTGAAAGTGGAAGATCTGTTTTTACATACACAATCCTATTTAACCCGTCCATTTCTCTGACACACACCATATCCTCAGAATTCTCTCAAATGCTTCATGTGAAGTTTTATAGACAGTATTTGAAGTTTGTTAGAGCTTAAAGAAACTGGTGTGTTTCCATATTTAAAGCTTGACATCAACTTATTCATGAATTCATGAATGTCAGTATTTTGTGTTTTAAGAAACATTCCATACGGCACTGAGAACTTCACTGATTTTAACAAAATATGACCCTTTTTTTTCTCGAAAGTATGTGGGGACACTGAATTGGTGAAAATCTGCGATAAATTTAAATTTATTGGAATGAATTTAAATATATGGACATCTTGAGCTTTGAGTCAGCTTCAGTTTTCAGTGAGAATTGAAGATAAGCTTTTAACTTACGGAAAGTCAGTTATATTTTGACTTCCTGTCAAAGATTCAATAATCTAAACCTTTGCTTGCATCAAGTAGAGTTCTTGGCAGCAGAGTGACCTTAACACAGAGTAAACAGCGATGTTCTCCTAACAAAAGAGTGTTATGGACTCCCGTACTTTCCGGTTTGTTTCCAGGGGCCTCTTGCGTGTCCTTGTGTCCAGAGAGCGGTGTTGTTATGCAAAGTTTAAATTCCTAATGCATTTCCTATAAAGGCTGAAAGTGCCCAATCACACCTAATGGCACCATGTTAAAACACAGTGTGCGTAACCTCCAGGGGTCCATTTACTTCCCAGAGAGCATTGACCAGTGTGGCTGCATGCAGCAGAGCAGCGTGTGGTGATCAAAAGACGGCAGCGAGGCCACAGGGAAGGGGAGACCAGAGCCGGCTCTCATTATGGCTGTGAGACATCCATTTGAGAATTTTTAATAAGTGTATCCTATTAGGCAGTTTAAGTGCTTTTTGATAATTGTGCTTTGTACTTTTACAGCACTTCAGTCTATTCCCAGTTCAATTTCCTCTTTTATCGGACGTTTGAAATATTGATCTCTGACAGATAAAAGCAAACACCATAATCTCACTCTTGTGAGCCGGAGAGTGAGTGAGCGCACGGTGTGAAGGGAACCCACTGGGGACCGGTCGCCCAGCCAACATCTCTCTGTTTTTATTGCCTTTATTCGTCAACAGAATTTGCTTACAGCTTCGGGATGTTTATGTAAAGCCCCAGCAGTGAGATAGGTTGTTCATATGACCATCTCTGCTGGCGACACCCACCTCATCTTTACCCCTCTAGTTGCTCTGCTAGAACCAGCCGTCTCCTCCCCTTCCATCAACCCCCCGAATGACATTTTTGCAAAAGCCGGCACAGGGGCTCCCGAGGTGCTTCCGATGATTGCCGCTGCTTAAACTGCTGTCAGGGCTGTCAGGATAACAGTGATTTATCTCCATAGCACTTTATGGAAGTTAGTGTTTTCTGTTAACCTGAGCGCAGAGATGCTGCATGGTGCTGGCTTGCAGTCACATTAACCTGAATCAATCACGCCTTGATTTTTCCATAAAAAAAAAACCCTCTGTAAATAACACTCAAGCTATTGAATACACTAAGCTCAGTAACAGTCTTGCAGAGCTCTGGTTTATTTGCAGATATCATTGTTACCTGTTTCCACAATCCTCTTGCAAAAGCGGGAATTTGATCCTTTGACGTTTCTGCATAAGTTCTTCAAATGAAGCAGCACCTTAATACCAGCACTGCCAAGAGAAAAACAAGGAAAAAAAAGTTTCAAAAAAACAATTTTGCAGCAGTGAAACAATAATGCACATCGATTGTATGAAGCACTATGTTCTTTGGTCTAAGTTTAATCTGTTCAGTTTTGGATGGCAGGTCCCCCTTGAGATAATAGGAAGAGTTGTTTTGATGTATAAAGCGTTGCTAATCTTCAAAAGCTTTAGGCTACTCATCCCACTGCATATTTGCAGGCCTGTCAGTTTGACTGGGGATGGTTCTCCGAGCAAATGAATCTTTTTTTTTTCCTTCTTTTTGCCTGTTTTTCTGTTTTAGCTTTGCAGACACTATTTGAGATTTACTGCAAACATTTGACCACCGGTCTGGTGTATTGACTACATTTGACAAGCGTAATCCTTTTCTTCTTTCCAGTCACTTCCATTCTGCGATCAATCAGAGCATCAATGCCCTGTAGACTGCTATGAAGTGCAGAGTATTCGATCATGAGCCAGGCACCTCGTGAACTCCACTATAATATAGTGATTGATTCATCTTCAAAGATATCTTAAGTGGTTGGCCCGGGCACGGTGCATAATGCATTTTGTTGACTGCAGCCCTTTCCTTTTTTACCCAGCTTGCAATCCTTTAAAACGGCAACACAAGCACACACATCAAAACTGAACCGAAGACAAATACGCCGCATCACATCTGATGTGATTCATTGCCACTCACTCCTCTAATATCTCTTGTGACACAAACTTTGAATTGAAAAAATGCTAAAATGTCAAGCAGTGTACAAACAATCCTTTTGAAATTTTACTACAGGCTTTGAAAATTGGAAATCTGAACTTCAATCACAAAATGAAATCTGTTTGGGATAATCTTGCAGTAAAGAAAGGGTGCAGCAGACCTATATTTTGACCAAACTGAATAAGGCCAAATATCAGCATTTAAAGTTGCTGCGGGGGCCCCACCAGCCTTGTGGGTTTGCAATACCTTTCATGTCCACTTGAGTTGGTGTGTGTTCAGTTTTGTTCCACCAATTTCAGCTGGTGTGACCCTTAGCACTGCAGTCTGAAGATAAGTGCCAAAGCCATGTTACCAGAAACCAAAGAGCTGCTATTGGTTTGCATCTCTCACACCTATTGATAGTCACCAGAGTGAGTCGAAAAGTTAAGAGAAGGGATATGTTTCCGGGCAGGGTCACCAACCCTCTGTTATCTAATAAAAATCCTGAATAAATGAAGCCAGTGTTGAACTTAAGCTATACAGTGCACCCTTGTTCTGACTGATACGTTCATGTTTGTCTGGAAGAGGAAAGTGTGTGGAGGTGCTGTGGAGGGAGCCAGGGTGGATGCGCTGTAGAAGTATTAAAGGAAGTGTAGTAATTACAGCAGAGGCAGTGTCAGTGACCTCTAGATTGCACTATCTTGTCTCCTTTGTGCCTGCTTTGGAGCCCGCCTCATTGAGTGAAATTGTATCTTTTCACTTTGGCTCTCTTAAAAATGTGCATGGTATTGAGAGTCAGTGATGCATGATGTTTTTTTTTTGTTTTTTTTTCATGCCTTTCCTCCCTCATCTCATCCCTCCTGCCTCCCCCAGCTGCCCCTTTCCTCCATCCCCAACGCCTTACTGGGAGGTATTTCATGAACAGCTGGGTCCCAGGAGAGGAGAGGTTAGTGAAAGAGGCGCACTGTGTATAATTCAATGATTATCAGGTGCGTGTGCATGTGTGTGTGTGTGCTGTAGTATATGTGCTGTGTGTATGTGTGTGGGCCTCCCCCTTTCTATTGGCAGGTGTCAGGTGACAGGCAGGCCATGGTAGTGGCTGTCAGCTGGCTCTCTATTGGAGCAGTCACACTGTTCACAACATTACCATAAGCTGATGAGGAAGGCTCGGGATGTCACACAAGAGACTCGGACTGTGTCTTCGCCACAGCTCCTGCATCTCAACAGACATCTTTTCTTTAGGTCAGCCATGTGTTCCCATTTGACTTAAAACCAGCATTGTATGGGAACTGGGAAATTCAGAGATTGAAGAAAATTTCAGTTCATAAGCAATTTTTTCCTTTATAAATTAAACAATCATCAAAACCACAGTTAGGTTCTCTATTTGTTTTGCTATTTTGTTTGCAAATGATTAAACTCAATAAAATATGTTTACAGCAAGCCAACTGTTGCATCTGCATGTCACTCAGAGACACCATAAGAACGCTTTAGCTTACATGGTGGAGTACTGCTAAGCTTTACTAATGGGCTCAAAGTAAAACATGTTTGGTGTTGTGTTATATTTTTAATGTTTCTAGATTTTTTGCTGTGTATATTTTAACATTTGTTCTTTAGACAGAAAACAAGAAAGACAACTGGAGTTATGGTTTTTAACACAGGAAGCAATAGTTTGGCATGTGCAAAGTAATTCTGTTTTTTATCTGTAAAAATTTGTTTTTTGGTTTATTTGTTTATCAAAAACTGTGTGGTGAAATGTCTCCCAAAAAGCAGTGGTTCATAAACTGTATAACGTCGTATTTGTATGTCAATTAATGCTCAAATATTCAAATGAAAACTTACAAAACAAAATATCAATAGATCTGTGCCGATCTAAGTTTTGAAGATGCTTGTATTACAAATATGGAGGACACCAAACCAAATGTGATAAGAGCAGCCCTGCTACGATTGCTCAGTGTCTGGTTGTCAGAATATTTGAATGCAAATAAGTTTTAATCTTATAAATATTTTGTTTTGATTTTTAGCAAATTTAGCTTAAAAAACAAGTAACAGTTTTATTTTTATAGTAAAAATCTTTGTTGTAGCTACATGTGATGTTTCATTTCTGGTCCTTTCTGACTCTCTGACCCACAGCTTAACACACGTTAGCCTCCTGAATCTGCCCTCTAAGTCCCACATGCTTGATAATCTTGCATAAACACGGAGCTACTCTGCCTATTAGTAGCTCTCGTAATGGGAAAATTGGTTCAGGGCTGATTCAAAGATGGTCTCCCATTTGCGCTACCTTTAGAATGCTAATTACTATTCTCCTCCACAGTGGGGGTCCTGTTTGAGACGGAGGGGACAAGCCAACTCCGCTCGATCTCTATGGCTGCTTCCCTGGGCTGTATTGTCAGCATGCTGGGCCATGCAGGGGTGTATGAAGGGGGAGGTGACATCCACACTAACCATGACTCTTTAAAGCAAACTTATTTTCTATTATAATTTCTCCTAAAGGGTTAAATTCATAGCTGTGTTTATCTCACAGCGCGATAGACTGATTTCTAAAAATGATTGAAATTCATCTTTTCACATAATACAATTCTGTTTGTATGTCAGATTCATTTTGAAAGGTAAATGTTTCACAAACAAAAAAGCATTTGTTTAATTTTTAATGGGGCAATGACCAGAGGTAGTGCTGATAGATAGCAATAGCAGCGACAAAATACATAAAAAAGGAAATCAATGCTAATAAAGTGAGCTCAGCCTCACAAGAAAGCATCTGCCCCTTCCACTCACCTTCAGATCCCCTGCCCTGCTTGTCCAGCTCTTTGTGAAACATGAGTGACTATCTGTGACACAACCTTCAGGTTAGAGATCACATGCATTAACAATTATTAATCACCAGGTTCCTGAGAGATATCAGCTGCTGAAAAGAAGGAGAAAGGTTCAGTTTGAAATTCAAGGCTCGTTTCAGATGCACAGTGCCTGTTAAATCTAAAGAAATATACTAATGTACGTTAAGGTTTTTCAAATTTTGTCAAATTTCAACTGTTAAAACTTCAGAGTACTTCTTTTTTGGGGATTTTATGTCACCAGAAAGTAGTGCATAATCCTGAAAGACTTTAATCGTTTTTACAAATAAAATCTGATATCCCTGACTATGATACCTACTGTATCATTTATACTTTCATGTCTTTTGAGCTATGTCTCCATTTTGTTTTGCCAAATGAGTCTCTGAGATTCAGACAGAGAGAGTGTTGTCCTGGAGGAGAATGAAACTCCAACCTAATCTCTTATCCTTTGCAACGTTTATGAGGTTTTCTACCCAGATTGTTTTGCTATATTCCTCCATATTGACATTAATATTATTCAGCATGGGTCACCTGAAAAAGGTGTGTTGGGACCCAGTGGCGACTGTGACATTTACCACAATCAGATTATGAATGGGGGAATAAGTGAATGTAGTGTAAAGTGCTTTGGAGTCCTCTGGACTTGATAAACCACTATGAAAGTACAGGCCATTTACTATGTCAATATATTGTCTCACCTGGGTTATGAGTTTCTGTTGCTCCTTCATAGTGACCATAAACTTCATTGCAGAGTCTCTGGTTAAGATCTCTTAATTTTTTCTTTTCCTAATTCTGATCAACTCAACTCCACTCTGCATGACTGGAACAACTTTCACAGCATAAGGACGTCTCCCACTCTTAAGTCTCAAGAACCTGTTAAACTGTGAGAACACTTGACTCCTCGACTGTGCACTCAGACAAAGAAAAAACCCTCCAGGCATGTTTTACTTGTTCCGTGTTTTTACTGCAAGAGGGTTTTTTTTTTCTTCCAAAAAAAAAATTGTTTTTTAAATTAAATTAATGCAACAAAGTATACTAAAAATATAAGCAGTACTGTAAGTTATCATTCAAATATATTTTTCCTCTTAGGAAATTATCTATCGAGCTGTATGTAACCTTTAGAACTTTGTACAAGTTCAAACCACTTGTGATCTGCACATAGAGGTCAGGTTATGTAAGGTCTGTTTGATTTAATTAACATTCATGGAAAGCATGTTTGTGGAAATTGAATGAACCTGATCATTTTTTTATTTTTTTTTGTCATACTGGAACTTGTGACTTTGTTTAACCTGTGATCACTTTTATGCTATGAGACACAAACAAGCATTTGCATATCAGCTTTCTGCTGCCTTTATTTTCATTGCACAAGTAAAGATAAATATTCTTTAACATCAGCAACTGTTTAGGAGAAATCTGAAGAAATTTATATTACTTTTTTTTTAAATGTCATATTTAAATAAATTTTTTAATTATTTAAGTGACTATCTGAATTGGTTTTAGATGTTGGGACACACTAACAGAGATATCTAGCACTTTATGAGAGACATGAAACTTTCCTGTGTGCGCTTCATTTAAGCACACAGTCGTGTCCATTCTGAACATGTTTATGTTGTCCTGTGGACTGGTGTGGTGACATTCAGTGATCTGTAGTGCAGTGCCCCACAGTGGCCAGCCCTGGGACACATTTCCTCCCCTCTGATCTAAACTGCATCTGCTGCAAGGTGGACACTGCATTTGCATAAAGGTGCAACCACTTAGCGCCTGCTGTCATCAAGAGTTTATCAGTTGATCAGCTTTTGATTGATGCACTGGTAATACAGATCTACCTTAGCATAGTTTGCCTGCCAAGGGACCCATGAAGAGGTTCAATTACAGAGCAACTAATTAATTTGAGAGCTTGTTAGAAAGAAAGAGGACAGCAGGCTTTTTCGAAAAACTCTGGAATGCAGATGTGTAAGGGACATAATTACAAGATAAGAGACCTAATTGGATCCTGCTGCGTGGCTGCAAAGAGTGCAGCCTTTGCCATGTTTTACAAGTTGCACGGTGTGAAGGTACGCTTTTTTTTAATAACTTTCTCACACACAGACTTTCCACTGTGTCCTTTGTCTTCTTGGCAAAAGGTTGTTACTGCAGAAGTATGATGCTTCTCACATCGTTTGGTCCTGTGAGTTTTACAAAATATTGCATATTTTAAAAATTGTTTATTATATAATTCTAAATTAGTTTAACATTTATATTTGTTCAAACTTCTTGCACCACACATTGTGTTTAGAATTACAACTTTAAAGTTTGATTGAGAAGCCCTACTGTGAAAACGATAACACAAAAGAGGGTCTTTTTTATGCTGAACAAAACATTAAATAGTTCTTTGTGCCTGCTTCACAGTTCCTCTTGTAATGTTTTTATGACCTGAGTCCTTTTTTCCAGAACTCGTCTCACAGGTCATGTAAAATGTTAGCAAGGTGGAGCCGACCACCCTCAGACCCAGAGCCTGCAGAGCTAATCTCATTGTCTTGTTGGATGGCCATATTGTTAAAACCAGTCTGTTGCCATGGCCTTTTATGGGAAAACAATTTTAAAAAAAGAGTGTGACATCAACATTTCTCTGAAGGTCCGACAGAGCTTTCTGTGATAGTCCTGGAACTCCACTGCACTCCTGTTGTTCTGTCAGGATGGAGTTCTGCGCTGCACATCAGAGGTGCAAGTCAAGATGTGGCTGAAACTGTGCAGGTGGTGGGGACGGTGGGGGTGACCCCACAGTAGGTGGCGGATCTCCCACCAGCTGTGCCCATCTGAGGGGAAAAGCAGCCCAGAGGAAGCTCCATTAGTTCCAGGACAGACCAAGGCTGATAGTAACAGCACAGCAGCAGATCCTCCTCTCAATTACTTCTTAATGAAAGAGGTCAATGGAAAATGAATGTGGCTTCTGGAGCAAGGATTCACACTAGATTTACACAGTTTTTTTACTCATTCACTGTAACCATTTCTAGACTGAATTTAGACCTGGATGTCTTACTTTGAAGGTGGACAAACCACACTGCATTCTACGTCAGGTTAGCGTGGACGTCCAGGTACAATGTTTCTACTTTTACATCTTTCACAGCATATCATAAAGCACAACCTGCTAGAACCAGGCCAATCACCCCAACCACCTTAATTTCTCATGTTAGAGGTTTAACAAGGTATTAGCGTTCTGCAAACTAAGGCCTATTTGCAGTTTCACATCCAGGATGTGATTCTCCCCTTCCATCACATCCTAAAGCTGATCTTCTGGGTTGAAGTGTAGTGAAAAGCTTTGGAGCACAGTTAGCTCACCGTCATCTTCAAACTATTTGGTCCAACCCCTCTACACCATGGAAAGTCCCTAGAATCCACTTTTTGCACAGTCTGGTGCTTAGTTTGAACTGCAGACAGTTGACTTCCCCACACCTATAGCACTGAGATGGACTATAGGAATGGCTAAGTAGATAGTGCAGCAACAAGCAATTAAACTATTGTACCTGAGAAATTGGTAAATTGATGAGTACATATATTTCTTGTAATTTGTTATGATTGTCATTGTTTTCATGGTTCCCTGTTTCTTTTTTTCTGTCCTCATCATCTTTGACTCTTTACATGTCTCAGGACTTGTCCACTTTTACACCTGAAGCAGATATTTATCATTTATTTAATTGAATGAAGTTTACTATGCAACACAGGAAATGTTCAGCGCTGTCCACCATTTTGTAGAGCAAATTTGTTTTGACACTGCAAGGTTACCAGACCCACCGTCCTCTTTGCCCAAATTGCCAGCAACACAATAGAGTTATAGTGAGTCATCACTGATTCACTCGTATCAGAAACACAGTAGAAAATCTTTCAAGATTCAATTAATTGTCATTCAACAACACCTGAACGACACAATGCAGAATACACATCTTTTACACATAAAAGACGACCCCTCTCATTTTTCTATGTTGTCTGGCTTTAGTCAGAAAGTTCATAGAACTGGGTTGACTCTCAGTTGCCTGCTAATCAATATCTCTCTTACTTCTCACACACCAGCTCTTTCAGGCAGGCCACCACCGCCTGGAAAATGGACAGATTTGTGTCAGCTCTGTGGCCTCTCCGTGACACCAACAACTCGTGTCTTGCTGCTATCAGTTCACCCATGAGAAACTGCTGCAGTATTTTCACATGACATTTCAGAACTGGTTGTTGTAACGATAGTTTTTTTTTTATTATTATTCTCAGCCCCCCTTTTGAACCTTCCCATTAATGATTTATTTCTTTTTGTTTTGAAGGAGAGGCTTATAAAAGTTAACGAACTGTTATAGATATTTTTATGCAACCAGAACTGTGCTCTTATTGCAAACATCTTGATTTTCATGTGTCTGTTTTGGTTTCTTTGAGGGCAGAGCCTTTTTACCATCTACCTCTGTCATTTTTAGTTTTATGTGTATGCTGCTGTTTTGTACATGATCCCACTTAGTTTTGGTCTGTGTCTCCGTGAGAACAAGGGTCGTGTGTGTGTTTGTTTATGTGTCTCGTAAGTTTTGGCCCAGCTAACCGGGCCTGGTTGTCTGCTGTGCTGCCTGTCATTCTTGCATCTATTGACATTCAAACTGAGCCGCAGTGGTTCTTCATGTTTTTCAATTAGACATCACTTCAAACCAGCCTGTTTAGAATTTAAACAGCCAGTCGTCCCTGTTTATATAACCCAGAACCAATGGAAAAGCTAAAAGCTAAAGAGTTGGATAAATCTTTATAATGACGCACTCAAAAATAAAAAATGTTTACTAATAGGTGCAGCGGATTATAAGAGAAATGTTTGACTCATCCCAACAGGTGTCCCCCCACAGGCTCTGCCAGGAAAAAAAAAACACAAAAAAAACCCAGTGGTAGCACTAAATAACCCAAAAGGCTTGCATTTTTCCAATCACAACAGAGGTGTCATTTACGCCCCCATCACCAGGCGTGACCTGGACCCAGACTGAGCCCCGAGGAGACACGCTATTGATCCACGTAGCCAAGAAAGCCAGCTGCCATTAAAGCCATGACAGTGGAACTGTATGGCATCGATCGGCAGGGCCGGGGCCACACCATATTATTTATAGAGGAGAGCTCCATCCTCTTACTCTCTTATGTCTGATAATTGATGGCAAGTGGGGCCTTGCTTCCTACCCTGACCCCGACAAACTGAAAGTCTGATGGATTACATCTAACACAATTATGATTGATATTATCAGATTATGGCATGCACGACATGGCATGGCAGCTGAGTAGAGCCGAGGCATTCACTCTGTCAGGACGTCTGCCTCAACTCCTCCGCTGGGAAATGGAAACTCTGCAGTCAAGATGCATTTTATTGTAACATCAGAGTTTGCGTGTGTATGAGACAAAGCATAAATTCTGAAGTGCAAGAAGATTTATAGTTTAAGGATATTGTAGCAGCTTAGCTGCATGGGTAATGTAATAATCAGGACTTTTATCACAATTTCACAGATACAGGGAGACTTCTATATCTCTTAGATTAAGATCTTTTCAACATCACTATGATGAATACACAGCAGTCAAGGAATATTTGGGGTAAAGACTAATAATTAATGTAATCAATGACTTGATTTTATTATTGATTAACCCAAGGTCTACTTTCTGAAGATTTAATTAAGTAGTGCTACAGCTAAGGGGGAACTTTATTTATAGGAAGCTTAACATTCAGAGCATTCCTCAAGCTGATTAAAGGTCTGACTTTTATCAAAAGTTTACTAGTCTTTCTAGAGTTTAAAGATGGAAGTTTAATAGAATAAAAATTTTAGTTCTATTGTCTTCTGTAAATTTAAGATGCATATGTTTGGGAAATGTAAAAAATAGAGGAATTCAAGGTTGTGGAAACACATAATTTCTCAGAACTAACCTGAGTTTCTTTCGGTTCTGGGACTCTGTCGTCTGGTGGAATTGTTCCATCAGCACGGACTGCTGGTTCTGGCTTTGCTTGTTGGGTGTCCAGGCAGCTCAATTCAAAACTGAGTTAAACTGGGAAATACAAAAATATAGCAGGAGTTTTACAATAAACTGGATTAAAACAGAAACATGCATACACCAAACAAAAACATTTGTTGCAAAACAATATGATAGATGAACTTGTAAGTCATATAAATCAGACTTACAGCTTCACATTTTCTTCCCAGGGAAGGAGTAATCGTCAGGGCATATTCAACCAATCAAAGGCAGACTTTCAAAAACTTACATCAACGTCGTACTAAACACGCACATTACAATAAATAGATGCTACTGTTCTTTCAACATTTGTTAGACTTGTATCCTGTTGATTAAAAAGGAAACCTCGCTTGCTATTTTTTGAATTTTGAAAAAGATTTATACTCTCAATCCAATAGTCGGTCAAATTTTAGCTGCAGAGTGCTTCAAAACAGTCACTACTAAACCAAATTGATTTCCATCAATGCAATAATAAAAAAAATACAGGCTAGAATAAAAACAACTCTACTATCTACTACCATCTGCTTAAAGCAGGTATAAAAATTTGTTTTTAAGCTCAACTTCAAACAAATGTAGATTATTGAGGGTTATGAATTTCATAGCTTTGGACCAGATGCAGCAAACGAACGGTCTCCTCGCTGTTTGGACTTTGATCTGGGGACTTCCAGTAGATGTTGATCAGCAGACCAAAGAGCTCTAGGTAATGTGCTTGTAAAAGATCACATAAACAGGAAGGTGCAATGCCATTAACAAGTTTAAAAACAAACATTAAAAGTTTAAAATCAACTCTAGGATGCATTGCGTCAGTGGAGGGAGAAAAGTACAGCAGTGATGTGGCAGTATCTCCTCGTGTTAGTCAACATTTTCATGCAACACTTCTTTTCTAAGCTTCCCTTCAAGGTCATAAAAATATTCTTACTATTCAGGTGCCATCTGCTGTAGTTGTGGCTAAATCTACAATGTCAGTCAATGAGATTTTAAAGGGTTTTGAAGAAAAGTAGTGTTTAGAAGGAGAGTGAGCGCTCACTGCAGGATGCCTTGACTTGTTTTCGCTTATGCATATTATAGTGGTTAGAAGGCAGGATGATTGCAAAACCACCTTTCCATCTGAAGGCGTGATAATATCCTCACAGCAGACTTTGTTTGACTCGAGTAAATTAGTAGGTTTGCTGAAATTAAAGTTGGTGCATTCCCTTCATTGATTTATTTCCACCACATTTATACGACTCCCCAAGCGTAATGATCGGATTGAGCACTTCACATTTTCTTCCACCTCAATAAGTTAACATTGTTTAATGGTTTTGTGATTTCCCTTTTTTTCCTGTGGAAGAGAAAAAAAACTAAAAACACAACCTCTGTCATGAGAGATGGATTTAAATAATTAGGCCAGAAACGCTTTGATCTGTAATATAATTTTCTGAACCTTGAAGGAATGAATATTTCAAAGCTCATGTTGTAATAATATTAGCAAAAACTGGAGCAACCGCCTGAGAAAACAGGGAGTTTTTCACATAGAATACCTGACACTTAATTTTGCATGTTTTGATTCACAGTTTGAGTGTTTGCACCCAAGTGTGGGTGAGCTTGTCTGTGCTCATTTGCAGAACTGTGAAAGCTCGACTCCAGACAAGGCATGGTGAAAGTGCCGCATTCACAAGGCCACAGCGCAGCACAGACTCTTTCTGTTCCATCAATGACCAGCGTACCGCTCCCAATCCATTTCTTTATATGCTATTATTATGAGGTTTGCTTGCAGTTTTCCCCCCCTCCTAATCCAATTACCCAGAAGAACTTTAATGCAATTTAGACATTGTTTATTATTCAATTAGAGGACATATCTTTCCTTCTCAAACATGCAACGCTTGCCCTTAAAGCCGTTTTATGGCTGAGAAGTTTCTGCATTCTGCCGAGATCATCGTGATGGGGAATTGAATTAACATGACAGAAGGAGAAGCTCCTTACGAGGCTTAAACTGTAACGACAAGCCCGTTAAAATTCATTTTCCACTCTGATTGGATTTAGCGCACTCATCACTGCCTCACAGATATGTCTGTTCTTCATTCATATTTGAGAGAACAAGAGGAAAAAAAAGAAGAAAAAAAACATAAATCTCACAAATTGGTTCCTGTCTCTTCTTGTTAAAATGATGGAGATTTATGGCTCAACTGAAGCACAGGGCCTCAACCGCTCTCTTGTCCTCGCCGGGATCCGCTCCCTAAGTACGCCAACAAAAACTGTTTGACTCTACAATTGTTACAGCACTTGTAGAAAATTAAATCAAATCTCCATTACTCTTCTGGGAGATTTTATGCCAATTTAATTGGAAAAAATAACATTCCTATTAGATATGAATGGTGGATTACATGTGAAGGATGTGTCCACTTTGTGGGGCTTTCTCTTGTGTGTCTAAGTCACTTCTTTACAGGATGGGCTGATTTCTGCTTCATGTGTGACAGTAACTGCTTACAGTTAGTATTTACAGAAAGGATGTATTAAATGAACTTGTATTGCAGAACATAAAATGCATAACCATTTGGGGGTAAGTGTGCAGCTCACATACATCTGCAGTTTCCTGAAAGAGTGGTGCAGCAGAGGAGGAGACCTCCTCTCCTGCTGCTTCTGGGCTGTTTGCTAGAGCCAAAAGCATTTTAACACCTGTACTCCTGGCCAAGTCCTTTAGCATGGACCACACCATAATGAGCTGCTAAGGAGCTTAACGGGGGGAAAAAAAATGACTGAGGAAAACATAAAAATGTCCCCAAAGGTGTGTGTCGCACTCCTGTTAATCATTTTAATTTTATTGGCCCTCCTCATTGGTGATATTTGATTTCATTTTTCACTTTAGCAAAAAGATGGGACGTCTCATATGTATGGTCAACATATGGCACATATTAGATTACACATATATTGTGTTTTGTTTGGGCGGTATCATCTTTCTCACACAGAAGCTTCATGCAACATATGTCCTTCCTCATTACTCATATCGCACCAGCTATTGAGGAATATCTGGTTTCTGATACTTTCAGTGCTTCTTATCTTCAAAATGCAACACTTGATCTGAGAATAAAGAAGAAAGAAGCGTGGCACAAATATGCATTTATTTAGTAGTTAAATAAGTCAACAGTCAGAGGCAATCACTTGAGCCACCACTGTTAGCTTTTGTAAATTCACCTGAATTTTTAAGCTTCTACCTGTAACTTTTTTTTCATAGCAGTAACCACCTATCCTTTTCAGGTAGGCAGCAACAAAACTGTAAACTTTTTATTTCAAAGGCATTTACTGGTTTATGAAAAGTTTAACTGAACATGACTATGAGAAGCATATTTTGTCAAATATGGAATAATAACTGCAAGGCAAGTAGATTAAAGAAATCTGAATTTTTTGGCATGTCGGTTGTTTCAGAACATCATCCAGGAGGTTATTATTAAATTTGGAAATGTTGCTGTTTAAAATGAACCGTCTTTAAAAGCTGCCATGCATTAAACACTTTTTTCCTTCAAAAATTCTAACTGAAAATAAAATACAAATCTTATAAATGATTTGATTCAGCGACAAACCATCTCTGGTCCATCACCATGATTCCATATATATATATATATATATATATATATATATATATATATATATATATATATATATATATATATATATATATATATATATATATATATAAAACACATTTACCACTCGCTTTGAAAGTTTTAAATAGTTTAGCACCATATTCACTAAATGGCCTACCTAAACCTTGTCTCTTTTCCCTGGCTATGACTGATTGTGTATAAGAAGCTAAATAGTTTTCAGCAATCTAAACTCTGTTTTATTTAATTTCATTATTATTATCTATGTTTATCTATTGTTGTGAAGCATTTGAATCATTTGCTGTTGGTTTAAATGTGCCATATTAATAAACTTGTCATTGACATCAGTAGTATTAGCTCAACTTTTATGAAACTATCATAAAAGTCATTTTGTGTTGAATATGTGACATCATGGTATAAATGTCTCAAACTAAAATATAAAACTTCATGGCATTTGTGACACACAACTTCCACTGTGGATGGGAAAAATTACAGGACTTCCTGGCATAACACTTGGATTTGAAAGGACATCATACACCTCTGGTACTCTGGCAGTCACATATAATATGCTATTATATGACAACCATGATAATGTGACTGAATACCCTTATCCTTCCTACATGGGTCCTCAAATGTCTTGTGCTCATCTTCATCTAAATTGCATTATGAAGGCAAAATGCACTCCAATACATCATCAGTGTAGCAAGTAATTCAGCTTATCAGCACCCAGAGGCTAATAAGACCTATTTTTGTAATGTAAGAATTGTACATTGACAAACGGATTGCATTTACTTCCTTCTACCTTGCTTATTATCAGTAACCTGTAATATAAATATGCAAATCCACTGCTTGAACTTTACAATCCTCCGTTGAGGCTATTCATCTCCTTTAAAGTGTTCATTTCCATGTGGAGAGCCCCCATGCATCAAGCTGTGTCATTTTGAAAGCAAATATTAATCAATTTTGCATTGTGCATTGGCCTAGTGCAGTGTGTAATATATGATGCGCCTGTGCTAGGACAGATGCATGCAAACGCTCCTCCAGTCAAACTTCTGATAACTGGGAACTGCCTGTACCATTATATGGTATCATTAAGCTTTATCTCCATAGTCAAACGTGTGCTGGCCGGTCTCACTCTGGAGCCTTTCTTTAAATAGCTTTGTTTTCCAGAGAACAAAAGTATCCTCTAATGCTAACTTCATTCAGCATCTCTTGCTTAAAAATGTGATTAAAAATACTGGAGCCAAATTAAATGCAACCAGATTTTAATTATGTGGGCAGTAAGGATGACTCTGAAGAAACCTAATCTTATCAAAGTACATGGTATTATTTTGATTGGAAATGGAAGTCAAAGGTTCATGTGAAACACTGTGGTAAAGTCAGACATTTTGGACCAATGCCAGAACAGTAAATAAAAGTTTGTAAATGGCATGCTAACATTTCACATTTGAAGACAAATTGTGCATGTTGATGTTGCTATAAATAATGTTAATGTTGCTATAATAATCTTGCTGTAAATAATACATCGACATCCAGACCTTTCTTCTCAAGCAGTAAATAAAGTTTTGACTTTCTGTGAAATAAATAAAAACTTGCAATAAGAAAATAAACACGACAAAGTGATGAAAATCATTTGGCTGTAAACACAGCAAGGTCTCACAAAGCAGTGTTGTGCCACTGTGGATTTGACAAGCTATCATATTGAGTAGTACCACATTAGGATAGTCTGGCTGGTCATTGCGAGTCACGCAACAACCCTTTCCAAGCAATTTGACAGAATGAAATAACAATCCTGATAAAGCCAGGCTAGCAACTAAGTTAAAAAAGGAGAAAGAGGATACAGCAAATACAGCAGCCTGGCCCATTTCCCTAAGGGCTCCCTCCTACTCAATAGTGTCAGACACGGCAGACAAACGATGATAAAGTGATCCTCTCATGACTTTGACAGGCAGGAAAAGACAGCAGCAAGGCCTGCCCATGCAATAACGCCAGTCAAGCAGGCTCAAAGGAGAGCAATGAGACACTTTTCATGTGTAAGAGCACAATCAAAGCGACCACCTACGCCTGAAATCATCTCCCTAATTATTGCCAGTGACCTGTTAATAAAGAAAAGCATATTGCTGCTGTCTGTTCAGAGAGGTCTGTTACCTTTCAAAGAGTCCCTTGAGGCGAAAACATGATTTAAGCAATGTTTTTTTTTCCACCATGTCATAGTGTTTTACTGCCATCAATAGAAAACCTTTCACTTCTCTTACAATTTAAAGTTTTCCCGCTCCCAGCTTGTGGATTGAATTCCAACCAAAGATGGGTTCAAGTACAACAACTCTGGTGCGGAACTGTAGCCAAAATGTTGTAAAAACCCAAGAGTTGACTGAGCTCACTTTTCCTGCCTGAAAGTCCAGAAGACTAGGTTTGAATGGGGACCAAGAATGCAACATTTGTTACATTTCCAGCTGCTGCAATTCGCTTTCACACTGCAACGTGTCAAACAAACCAAACCCTTAGAGCTGCCTCTTTTCCTACTCGCCTGTGGTGGCGCTGCACCAAACACCACAGAAGGTAACGACACCAAAACCTTTGAAGAAGACAATGTGTGCAACTTCCTTTGTCACAAAATGTAAACAAAAATAAAGTAGCATCAAATTTTAGTGGTTGCAGGATTTTTCTTTCATCTTTGTTAAAAAAAACACAACTATTTCTCTCACTACTGCCAGATTAGTGAGAGAAATAGTGATTTGGTTGTATCACCCTGCACACTATGGTCCACTTGCATTCGGTTCACTCGCATTCACATATGCATTCGAACCGCACCAGAGTTCACTTCAATGGAATCGAGGCTTAGGTTTTTAGTTAGACCAGTTCACTGTTTTAATCCACACCTCCCCAAGCAAACTGGACTTCAGAGACAAACGAACTAGAGTTTGATTAAAGCAGACTGAGCTGGGCTGGAGTGAATGCACCCTTAGACATGATGTCTGTCATCTTGAGTTCAAAAACAAAACATTTCTCATGTAATTGGAGATGAAACCCATTCAGCATTCATGTCAGAACAGTGTTCTTTGACACTGCTCTGACATGTTATGTGTATATTCTGTGTTCTGAGTTTTATTTATTAGCTTAAGACATTTATGTTCTTTTCTAGAGAACTTGTAGACTTTTTCAAGAAATTAAAAGTGACAAGGCTTTTTTAAAACTTCTTCCAGTGTAACTCTGTGCTGTCAGTTGTTGTAACCCAGCATCGACGTGAATGCCTAGCTATTTTCTTTCTTTAACTAAAAAAAATCATGTTAATATACTGGTACACTACTAATTTATTTGTCTTAAACAAATGCCTTTAGTCATTGTCCCCTTTGATCTCCCAAGTCATCTTAAAGTGCATAAAAGAAGCTTATTTTCTTGGCAAAGCAACAGGGCCAACTGTAATAATAAGGCCAATCCGACTTGCTGAGCCAGAAGGTTGAGCGTGTAATATCAAAGGGACACCCCAATTGAGTTGAGGAGCAGACAGCACCAACACAAGCAGTCCATTTCTCTGTTAATTATAGTCATATTGCTGCATTGAAGTCCACTGTTCCTTAACATATTCTTTGCTCTGGATCCCTTTTGTCTCAGATAATGGAATGTCAGCTCTGTGTGATTCCTGTGTGTTGCAGAGTGTTGATCAAAGTGACCTCTGCACCCTTTTGCTCTTGCAAATCAATACACGCACTCAACGCGAGCTGACAGAGGCAGGCACAACATATAATAAATGACAATTCCCCAGCACTGTGGCAGGAGCATATCTGACAGCCACTGCTCATGGCAGTCATTTTCATGTGATGCCAAGCTGTTATGTTCAAAGTGGGATTCATTTGCCAACACTGCTTCACACAGATGCTGATATTACAAGGCTGACTTGTAAGCACCTCATCCCCCAGTCATACGTTCCCACTGAAGCTGTCCCAGACAAGTGTTGACAGGGACAGCGGTATTACAGTTGTATCTTTTTATTGTTGTTGTCTTTCAAAGGGAGCTTATATTGAAAGCAATTTTCCTCTTAAGGGAGCAAATTGTTCACAGAAAATTGTAACTGCCATCGCTTGGAGATGATTGGATGCATCTTTTTGGTGCTGGCAGAAAAGAATGGAAGGATTTCATATGCAGGAGGAGAGAGGAAGTAGAAGGGGAAAAGAAGAACAGCACATATTAAAGAATGTGTTGAGAAAAATGAGCGTGAATTTTCACACGCTCCGGATGATGGAAATGGCTGCTGTTTTGCCAGGTGGTGGTGGGGAAAAAAATCTGATGTGAGGGGGAGGGGGGTAGTTTTGTTACAAAGAGGTAGTGGCAATGTGAAGAGGGCTCTGGAGTTGCACTTTTTCTTTTTATCTATATCTTGAGTCAGCCTGAAGAACTGAAAATAGCAATTTAACCACGTCTTGTTTTTTTTTATTTTTAGAAAAGTTAAAATAGGATTATTTTTGGCTGGCAAATCTAGAGCTTTCCACAAACACTTCAAGTTAAATATGTATATTTAAGAAAAATACACATATCTTGACTTTAAATAAACGTATTATCACATAACCTTCGTAGATTAAGTCATATAGCTATGACTTTGAATTTATGTTAAATTAACAGTATACATCTATGAATAATTCATCGTCATTGATGGTCTTTTTGTTCTCTCGGCTTCACTTCCTGTTTTTCCCATTTCCATGGATTTAGTCCTACAACCAGTAGATTAGACTTGGCCACAATGTCCTGCTCAGAGTTACTGGTTTTAATATTCAGGTTTTAGTAGAATATCTGATTTAAGCTCATAGTAACATTACACTTCATGCAGCACAGGAATTTAAAGGTCTAATTAAATACTAATAATTTTAATTAATGACAGCATTCATCATACAACTCTTAACATAATACAGAAGTATAATTAAGTAATCACATACAACTTATGCTGTTATTCTGCCCTCCTGGAATATGCTGTACTTAAACAGTTCTCTGATATATAAACATCATTCCAATGAAAGAAAAAGCCTGCTTACTCCTTTCAACACAAGACACAGTAAAACTGTGACAGCATAAAGAAAAAATCAACAACATTGAACAATGTTCCATTAGATTATTATTTAGTAATAGTTAACATGTTTAAATTACTGCTATAGATTGCTAAAATGCCAATGCAAAGTGAATGATTGGCATTTTTGCTGTGAAGATAGACTTCTTAAGCTAATATGCACAAGCTTCACATTAAATCAACAATACATTTAAATATGCATAAGACATATGTGCGTACTCAGGAGGGTACCATTGTAACTCACCAAACTGTGGCTGAGCTCCTACAGCAACACCATTTGGTTAAAATTGTTTTGAAATTACCAGTTGTACGAGGTTTGAATGGAGTTTGATCGGAGAATGACCTTTCAGTGAGAAGCATTAAATGAGGTCTAAAGCAGAAAGTACCAATGCATCATGCTAAGACTTACATTCAGTATGTCTGACTTGCAGAAGTTGGGGTGGTATCCGTTTGGCCCGCCTCTGTCTTTTACAACATGGATCTAAAGAAGTTTTTATAATATTAAGGAAAAAAAGTGGTTACTAATCTACAGAGTAGCAATCTTTTTGCAGATAAAGAAAGTAAAAACTCAGAATCGTGGCAGAATTAAGGACTTTTATTTACATCAGTTTCTTCCACAATTATACCACATGAGCTTGCTCTGTTTTTATTTATTTCAGCTTAGTTTGAATTTTCTTATTTCTCGCAAGATATTATTTTTTACTCTTTTCTCTGGTTTATTAAACCAGAGATAAGTTTCCCAGAGAGCCGACAGTTTTAAACTGGTTTGTCAAACTGGGTGTAGCATGGAGAGACATTGGTGTTGCAGTATGAATAAAATGTTGATTCCAAGCCAGATACAATTTTACCAAAGCGAAGTTAAAGCAGGAGTTTAGACCCATGGCATTGGCATTGTGCTAGGTTCAAGAAAATAAATCGTATGATCAATGAAATGACCTGTTTAGACCCATAAATGCACAGTATAATAAATCAAAGTAACCAACAAGTTCCATTAGAATTCAAAGATTTTCCCGGTAAGATCACAAAAAGTGCTAATAAAGTACACAGTAAGCTCATAAAAAAGTATCTGGGAACGTGCATAACATTTACCAGTGGTGCAAAAGTGCCTTGTGAGTCCTGGAAAGTAACAGGTAAGTTCCCTCTAGGTTCTCAGACAAATACATAAGTGCTGGTAAGAATGGTACACATCTATGAAGTAACCACTAGGTTTGGGCAAAGTACCAACTGTATTTAGTGCTCCTAAAATATAGTTTTTGGAAGAAAAATGAATGTCAAAAGTATAGTACCAGAAATAGCTAAAAAAAAAAAAAAACTATGCAAAAAAGTGTGAACCCAAAGTTTATCAGCTGAAGTCAGTACCATTATCTTTATTTGATCCCGGTCTGCTCCCCTTTCTGTATCGACACCCACAGGGCCCTGCAGCTGCTGCTAATTGCCCACAATCCTGACAATTCTCTAACAATGGACAGAATGAATTATGAAAGTGGCAGAACCGACCCAAACTCCCTATGCGCACGTATCCACACCTCCAAGCAACTCTGTTTGTTTTGTGCAAGCCTGCCTCATCCATTAGGGGTTATTGTTTTCTCCAAACATGACATTGATTCAATTTAGCAGCAATCAATTTCAAATGGTTCTGACATTCAGATATGACCTTAAAGCCTGGCAGACCAAAGAACTATGATTAGGATTAAACTTTTGTTAATGAGGTGATTTCTCTTCACATGGCTCTGTGTGACACCATGGAACAGGAGTGGTCAGTAAAAATTAGATCAATTATTGGGAATGAAACAGCTTTAACTTGATTACCCCTGCTCTTGCTAATTTGTGTAATTAATAACCTTCTCTGAGCTGCAGAGAGCAGTTTATTAATAACAATCTATATCTGTGCTCTGTAATGAAACGGCAGGGACCGGGGCCATCCTTACTGCAGGTAATGTCACAATCAATGGTGTCCAACACACATGTTAATTACCGCAGTTATTAATTGTTACAGTTGAATCTGAATGCTACATGCTGTCACCCCCTTTGTCCTATTATGTATAACAATCAGTGGATTGAAAATGGCAAATCTAATTAGCCATTCAGCGAGCAGGCTGGGAATCCAAATGAGACGGTATCGCCCCTGACAGCTGGCAGCTGAGGCGCCGCTCACACTGGGCCGTGAACAAAACCAGCATTATCCGCTGCCCCGGGAACAACAGGAAAAGGCATGTATCGCAAACTAATAAATACATTCACAGCAGCGGCCTGCCATATCGCACAATGGTCTAATGAAATGCCTGCTTGATGCCTTTGTTTGGGTACAAGGAGTGTTTATGCATTTATCTGTACAAGGAGCACCTCATCCATCCAGCAAACGGTCGTTTTCCTGGGCAAGACAGAGACTGTGCCAACTGGGACTCATGGTAAAAAGAAATTAAATCATATAACATACAGTTGTATGGAAATAGGTAGCTTGTGTTCACCATTTCTATTTTTTGAGGAGTAATTTAACAGCCTGAAAGTTAAGCTAAATTTTAAAAATTGTAATTCTTTTAATCATTGGAATTAATGTTGGTCTTAAAGTGACAAAACAGGAATCTTCCATTGCTGCGAGTAATGACACACCCTCAGAACAATACAATTTTTCAATTGTACTTTAATCCACATGTGATCGCATTTGATAATCAAAAGTGTCTTTGATTAAATTTGCCTGATCTGCCACTGTTCCTTAATTTTCTAAGAGTAAGAAGAGAGTAAAAAGAGAGAAAAGGTAATTGATAACAAGCGCAGGACATAGTTCACTTCATTCAATTTAGCATGGATGGCCAAGTGGATAATGTATAATTAAAAAAAAAATATTAAAAAAATAAAAACAAGAAGAAGGAAAGAAATTTCCTGTTTAATTCACTCTTCTCTGGCCAAAAGATGTGGATTGTTTATTGTCTTCACATGAGATATAAAGGGTGTGCATAACCTTTTGAAAGGAATTATTCACCTCATTTCAACTTTATTATCTTAAAATCAATATCTTTAAGCTGCATAGAAACATCAGCTGCATTTTACATATTACAGCTACTCTACTAATGAACATAAAGTCCTGTTCTACTCTTACGAGTCTAACCAGGGGAGCATTCTCTTTTAATAACAAATATATGCAGACAATGAAAACACGACTGTGTAATGAGGGAACATACTGTCTCTTAGTTTAATTATGTGTTCTCTTTATACTTAGTCTGATTATCCAAGTTCCAAGCTGGAAAATAAAACAAGAAGTTGAAATTCCGACAGTGAAAGTTGGGGATCGCTAAGGAACCCAGAGTATCCAGTATGGCTGCCATGCATTCAGAATGTGGTGAAAACTGCCACTATTAGCTATTTATTGGTGCTTCTCATGGTTTGTATCTCATTAAAATAGAGGAGTACTAAGTGTTATACAATATCTATTAGTACATATATTATTTTGATGTTTGAACACATAAAATGAATGACTGCTATCAGCTTGTGCTAACACCAGCGTAAACTAAAACAAATAGCAAGTCTTACTCTTTTCCCTCTGGTAACTAGGATCCTATAAAGTCCTTAAACAATTCCCAAGCTACAGAACAAGAAGAAATGTGGAACACAGTATGCATGTGGGAAAGGGTGTTCTGGTTACACTGCATGTCATCTTAAACACACCATACTCACAGTGGAATATGATGGTGGCTGTACCATGATGTAGGGATGCTTTTCTTCACCAGGGAGGAGGAAGTTAGTCCGGGTTAATGGGAAGACAAATCGTCCAGTCCTATAAGAAAACCTGTAAGACACACCAGCCTGAGCATCAGGTGGTGGTTAACATTTTCACTGGATAACGAAAACTTTTACCCAAAAATTACAATCTGTTTTAGACCAAGTTATTTTAATTGCTCCAGTTAATGTCCACATTTGTATCCGATTGAAAATTTGTAGCTAAACGTGACAACTGATCTCCAAAGATGCTTTTGCTCCAATGTGACAAAAATTCAGCTACTTTCCTAAGAAGAAGAGGCAAAATCTCCAGCTTCTAGAAACATTTCCAATAGACTCGCTGCAGAAAAATGTAGAATAATTTTTCTTGCGCTTCATAATTATGATCTACATTGTGCTTAAATAACTCAGTTAAGCTCCTGCTGGTTGTAATATAAACTTTGTAAATTATTTGTTTGAGACCTGCTGGTAAGACAGGAAGATGTTAACTTTCTAATAGGTCCTGTACACACACATGTGCACGCACACATGCATACGCACGGCAATTCATGTTTAAAGAAGACAGTGGCTTCTGTCCTCATCCAGAGGCACCTGTAAATAATGCAGTGTTAAAGGTGGCAGCCAGGCAGGAATTAGAAGGTGAGCAGGTGGAGGGACCTCCACCCCGACACCAACCCCACTGCAACAGAGCTTCATGCCAAGTCTCACTTTCAGCCTCACCATCCATATTCTTAACACCACAGGTGCTGAGCACCACCATTGCGGGCTTCAGGGGGGGCCGCCGGCCTCTCCGCTCATCGTACTCAAAGCAGTGATGGGCAATAAAAACACTTCCCACCTTAAGTGAGAGATACGACTTTAAATATTTTACACACATTCTGCATATGCAATTTATCCACACCTGGCTCTCAGGAGCAACAACATCTGGTAGCTGTTGCTTTAGGGGCAATTAATTCTTCATCCAAGTGTACAGGTCCTTTCTGAAAATGCGGAAGAATGACTTATTTTTCACTTAGATGAGTTCAGGTTTCGTAGAGTAATCAAGTAAAATCCACAAAATACATTCAAAGGGTCAATTGTTAGGTACAATAGTTTCTGTGTGTTTGCAAAAAGTTCAAGTTCAGTTATGCAGCGACCCTCCATAAAAAGTTTAAATTTTCCTCACTGGTGGTGTTTGGTGGTTGGACAAACACATGAACACAGGTTAACTATAAAAGTAAGTAAACAGAAGAAAAACATCTTAAAATAAAACACAAACCAAATAATGATTAGTTTCTTCTACACAACATGTGTTTAGTATGTGATCTTGTTTTGCATTAATTACTACAACACCTTTATTGGGAAGACTGTTTACCTCATTTTCTGCATATTTGCTATCCAAATGCATTTAACATGGACAAACATTAAACCTTAAAAACTTTTCACCTTTTGAGTTTTTTTTTTTTTTTTTTTTATTAAACATTATGATTTAGAAAAGGGCTACAAGAGGATTTAAAAAGTCAGGCAACAAATGTCTATTTTCTTTATTAAGAAAATAAAAGTTATCCAAATCAACCTGGCATAATATGAAAAAAAAAGTTTTCTCTTGTTAAGTCAGGTATGAAATGTGATTAACCACATTTTTGGAAGCTTGAAACTGACAAAATGCTAAAATTTAAGATCACTTAAAAAGATCTGAAAACACTGACTTCCTTTAAACAGGTGACTAAAAACCCACCTGTTTAGAGTTGTATTTGAGACGAAATCAATTACAAATTTAATAATGGCATTTGACTTAATGTGATGTTTTGATTCTTGATTCTATGTTGCATGACTTTGTGTTTTTGTGTTTGTTATGGTGTAAAGCACTTTGAATGTCTTGTACCTAAAATGTGCTACACAAATAAAATTTGATTGATTGAACCTGCATAATAATCTAAAGTAGAATAAAAGATTTTAGAAAGCAACAAATCATCATTCATTCTAAAGAAATTCAATAACTGATGAAAAACAAAGTCACTGACAAGTATAAATCTAAAAAGTGTAAAGGCCAAAAATCTGATCCTTTAATAAAACTCTTACACAAGGGTGTAAGAAAATGGATGGATGAGAAAACCCTAATTTAAAAAAACAGTTCTTGAATTTAGTCTAATTTTGAAATTTGTTTGATGATCTGAAACATTTACCTTAACAAAAACAAAATCTGTAAGTAAATATATTGTATTTCAGAACACAAACTTAAAGATATTAAGTTTATTTTCAGGGTGTTTCTTATATAAAAAAACAAGAATATGCTTAAGTTGCATCTTACTGATTTGGATAACTTTAACTTCCCAACAAAGAAGTTTATCAGTGATTGTTTTTAACCTTGCACTAAAGATACCCACAACATCTGAATCATTATATTTTTACAACTTGCATGAAAACCTGGAAGATCCTACTTTTACTTTTCATAAATATGCAGGATTTATTGTAACATTTCTCAAACCAAAATCAGACACATTAGCACTTTTTTATATGTAAAACCAATAGAACCAGAAGACAGGTGAGAAGTGGTGACAAAAATGCTCATTTTGTGTCCTGACAACAGAGGCCAGAGGCAGCGGGGTCCTTCTGCTGATGAATCAAATGGATAGATCTGCCTAATTGCTGGGCGTGATTTTGGAGGAAGAATGTGTCTGTGGAAAAGAAACCGATCAGGATAATGGTGAAAAATAACTGTCCTCTGAGGCCTGAAGCAAAAGAAAAACATCTAAAGCTCAGATTTTTAGACAGCTTGAAGTTACCGAGTAAGTGTAGAGTTGATACTTTGTGCAATAAACGTTTAGGTTGATTACACCACTTTGACTTCATCAGAAACTGACCTTTGAAGACACTAAATAAAACCAGTTACCGTGATGGAGTTGAAACAACATCGAAGTGGTATATTGGGTTAGGACTGATTCGCTTAAAAACATTCATGCTGCACTCTTTTTCATCTTTAGTGCCGGAAATCACTGCTTTCCTGTTGTCTGAGTGGCCTTAAACATTTACCTTCCTCCTGTGCTGATAGGATTCCTTTGTTTATTGCTGTCTTTTCCCATGGGAATGAAAGCAGATGTAGAGTTCAATGCTAAGTGTGAAGTGCCCTGCACTCCCATGTACTGTATAACAACTTGGGACTCCAAAGAGCCTTAAGAAATGCTGTTTGCTTTGACCACACTGCCACCAAGGCCTGTGTCTGATGGTATGGAAGTGAGAGCTGTAGCAATGAAATGTTTAGATTAGGTTAAAAGAGAACAAAACAGTCCTCTGTCAGTGAGAAATAACAGGGAACATTTCTAGATCTGCACCAAAATAAGAGTTTCTGTTTTGAGAGAATTTTACAGTTTAAGGTCAAGAAAGATTTGTTGAAATTGAAATTACTGGAACTTTCCTCAGTTCATGGACAATCATAATATATTTCCTCCCGTTTCAAATCGGCGTGTTTGGGTTTTGCTGTTGTTTGGGTGAAGCTCAGAGCAGGTGAGGTCAGACCGCAGTGCCGCCGTTCGTCGCTGGCTTGTGAGGAGGGCGGGGCTGAGTTGCTGGATGGACACCGGTTGTGGTGGCTGTTTATCATAAACACAGCCTAGCCCAGAGAGGTCCATCTGCTTTGATTTTATTTAGTGATTCCCCCCAGGGACCCTGAGCTGGAGTGAGAATAACAATACTCGAGCCCATCTGTTCCTGTAGAAACCAGCCCCGGCTAAATTACCGCACACTACGAGCGGCTGGCATATGCTGTGGCATAAAGCTACAAGAGGGCATTGTGCACCAGCTGTTCTGTTGACAAATACTTATCTGGCACTTCTGAACTCAGCTTGCTGAGCTGGTTTCAAGTTTGACTCCAAACTAAACAGGGTAAGGTGTTAGAAAGGGTTCCTGAGGGGAAGGGAAAGGAGGGGCGGTGAAGAGTGTGTGTAATACATGCTGATTTATCCCTGGGTATCATTTTGTCAGAGACCGTCTGGGGAATTGGGTCACCGGATGAAGATTTAATCTGAACATACAGGGCATAGTCGACTGAAGCCCGCCAAGTGGGCAAAACAGACAACATCTAATCTTTGTTATCCTCCAGTTAGAAAAACAGATTGTGATCATATTATTTTTGTGTTTACAGCTCAGTGGATGATCTTCATCCAAAGACCTAAAGTAGGCTCTGTCATATTAATCTGATCTCTATTGAGAGAAATAAAGATGTACAAGAGATCTAGAAGGATTCACACACATATAGTTTTCTAAATAATGGCTATTACCCTGCAGAAGTATTAATTCTGAACTGCATATGAAAGATTAAGACAAAAATAATGCCTAATTGAAAAGAGGAAGTACAGTTAAAACAATAATTCTTGACAGACACACTGTCAGTTTTTCTTTGAAAACAGCTGAAGCTGAATAGAAATCATTTGGGAATGGGACAGATTCTCAAATACATTTAGGTCTGGACTTTGACTGAAAATACTTTTATCCAAATTATTATCTTTTGCTTTTGGAAGATAAAAATAGACCACAGGTCAGCCTCAAGTATTTATTTTTTTTCAGGATTGCTCCTCAATTAATTTTATCTGACTTTCCATAGCAGTTTTAAACTGGCGTGCCTCTGGTGGAAAATGTTGCTGCCACCATCTTGTTTCAAAGTGTGAATAAAATGTGAAGGGTGATGCGAGGTGTTATTCCATAACACATCCCGTTTTGCACGTAGGCCAAAAAGTTACATTTTAAATGCATTCAATTTGTTTTAAAACTTTCAGTAAGTCATCTGCTAAGTTCATGACTGTTTGACCACAAATGTTCTCTGATGAACCTGTGAGGCCTTCACAGAGCAGCTGGATTTACACACATTTGCTCACAGATGACCTTTTCATTGGATTTTAAATAGTCATTAGAATAAATGAGGGTAAATACAAAATTTTCACTAAGTTTTCATTTTTTATGTGGGTGAAGTGAAATCCACTTCCATTGCCTTTGGGCTTCTTTACCAAATAAAATTTAAATAAAGGAGTTTGATCACTTTTTCTGTTCAACACCAGTCTGCTACTATAAATATACATTTTAACATATGAAGCATTTAACTTATTTGCCAGATGATTCATAATTTATTGATTTAATAAAACTAACTGCAATAAAAGCCACAAGTAGCTAAACTTGAAGGCAAAAGTTTCCTTCGAAGCTGAAATGTCGCCACACTAAAGAAGTCCTAAATGTATTTACAACATCCGGCATACCTGTCAAAATGGGCTTTATTTGGTTAACATTTACAGGAACATCACTGACATTAAGCTTCCAGCCGTTACATATGTCACACTGTACTGATGTAACATAAAAAAAAACATTAAAAACCAACCTCTACTAAGAGCTTCCTGCCAGTGAATAATCAGCAACGAGCTCCAGCAGTGCAGGAAGTTTATTCTGTCAGGATCCCTGTGCGACAGCGGACAAGACCACAGAGCCAAACAGAAAGGTTATTTTTCAACCCCCCTTTGACTTTATACTCTTAAATCCATGATTAAGATGTGATTAGGTTAAGAAAAATATCCAAACACATATAGCTGAAGCCAAATATTCACATACAAAATAAAAAGTATGACAGTAAAGTTTCTTAAACTTTTTCATTATTAGGTCAGCACGAATTACCTAAATTATTTCTATGTGCTAAAGGCCAAAAATAATGGCATTATTTTTTTATTACTTTCTTCAAACTCAGAAGATGACATAAACTAAAGCGTCTATTCCTTTAAGCTAGTTAGGGAAGCTCCAATGATGATATCATGGCTTTGCAAGGCACACCTGTGGATGTATTTTTAGGCAAGACACTCAAACACACATCTGCCAAGACATGTATGACATCAGCCAAGAGTTCTGGAAGATAATAGTAGACCACCACATGCCTGGTGCTTCCTTGGGTACAATTTCCAGATGCCAGACGGTGTCACTTTTATGAGTTCAAATAATAATACGCAATAAGGAACACAGTAACTAGTGGCCATATTTTTCAGGGGAGAGACGAGTTCTGTGTCCAAGAGATGAAGGTGCTGGGGTGAAATATGTGCATCAACCTAAAAGCAAATTAACTGGCTGAAGTTGGGCAAAACAAAACAAGTTACTTTCCTTAAACAGGCTGAAATGCCATGCACTCATGAAGAAGCTATTAGTCCAAAAGCAACATAAAAAACCAAATTTAAGCTTATAAAAACCGACTTATTATTTTTGCCATTTAGCAAATAGAAATACTTATTGAAACCCAAAGTGACCTCATTTATTGTCTTCAGAGTGAAGAAAAAAGGTTTTATTCAGTGTATGTAAAATCTAATTTCAGCTGTTTTTATCCATTGCTGACATCTGTAGTTTGCTGATTTCTGTGTGTGGTATAAAACAGTTGACCACTTAGGATCTAAATTCAGTTTGCTGCAAGTGGAACATAATCAAAGCAATATTTGTCAGTTTTATTTCTTTAATAAAATGTCTTATTTAAATACACAGATATATGGTGTTCAAAGGTTACACCCATTGTGCCTCTTCATTTCTCATCCTTTGTTAACCGATAACTGAGTCCCTGTTAACAATCAGTAGTTGCTATCAGACAACATAAAGTACAAACACTCACTTAAATATACAGTGAAAGAGGCCAAATAGTACCCAACATCATCAACCCTGTTTCATTTTTTTTTTCTGATTTTGTTAGGATTAGAGTTTAATAAATAATATTTGATCAGATCTGTTCTGTTATCTAGGGCCAGGCTGGAAATATCACACATCACACTTTCATTAAAGGCAGCAAGAGTCAATACTTTGCTTCTGTTGGAAATCAGGCCTGCCAGGACAGGCAGGAGAGGGGAGAAAGGCTTTGTAAACATAAAACATAATTCAGACTTCCTTGTTAATACAAAGAGCAAGACACTGCATTTCTTCACATCACACACTCTCGACTTAGAGGAAAAACAGCCAGACTTCTCCAGTTTTTCACCTCATTGACCCTATGAATGCACAGAGTGGTCCACCAAGCAGCTTTACAATAGAAGCCATTGTACAAGTCTCCTTTCATGCATTTATCTACCACCTACTCTGCATTAGCAATGCAGGCCATTCTTTAGAGCAACAGCAGAGGAGCAAATTTGTATTCCGTAACAAAACGCTGATGTCTCCCTAACAACAAATTAGCACTCAGAAACAGGAGGGTGTACGAAAAAAAACGTAAACGTTTCCTGATAGGTCCACTTGGAAATGGCGGAAAGGTGCTGTAGTTTGTGGCAAAGCGCAATACTTTTACAAAGGCTGTGTCTTATTCTGCAAATCATACACTAAAGGACATTTCTACAGATGATATGGAGATATGTAAAGCAGTTCACAAAGAGCATGGTCATAATGTAACTGCACACCGAGTTGACATCTATACTGTTACTACCCGGAGAAATCTATGCTACTAAAAGATTTTGCACAAGGTTTTTAGAACAGCACGTAGAGGCTGGGTGAGGTTTTCCACACTGTGTTGCTTTCTTAATGTGCGATATGGAAAGCTCCCATGTATTACAGTGATTAAGAATAGCAGGACTCCTCTTTTCTTAAGGTAAATGAGGTGAGCAAGGTCCTCCCACAGGCTCGATTTGTTTTTGTTTAGTCAGCCACTGCGACGCAACGCGCCGCACAGCCCGTCATCTCCATCCTCCCTCAACAGGGAGTGAATCCTCACAATGCCTACTTTCGCTTCATTAACCACTGCCGATGCTCAGCTGTGAGACACATGAAAGCTACATCGGACTACATAAGGAACACAATACTTTAAACTAATGCACAGTGCAAATAGGCTTCTCCCTTCTTTTGTCCATCTCCCTAACTTTCAGAAATGAGCCGGCTTTGAGTGAGAGGATTACGCCAGATAGCGCCCCCTGCTGGCAAACAGCTTCTCTTCTATTAGTTCGGCCATAAAAGTTCTGGTCTTTCTCTGAACCACCAGGCCAGAAGGAGTGGAGATGGAGCGGCAGAGGATAAAAGGCGGAGGCTTTAGGGAGAGGAATCTACTTGTAAAGGCTCATGGTTGGGCTCTGATACATGCACATGTAGGCGTCGCAGAGCAGACGTCGCGCCTGACCCTGGATGCTCTTGGGGTCTAAGGTGTGCAGCTCCTCTGGCGTCATTTTCAGATAGGCTTCCACTTCAGGACAGGGAGACACCTGCGGTATGTTGAAACCATTCTGGCCTCCTGCAACGCGAGATTTAACAATCACTGTTACAATTAGTCTCTTCGAGAACTGATCAGTAACATGTATACAACTACTCATAAAGCTATGCATTTAAAAAGCAAGACTTGTTAAGATAATGAACCTTCTCTTAAATTATTTACATTAAACTTTTAAAACATCGAAACTCTATTAGAAGTTTCAATGATGAGGATAATTAATGGTAAAAAAATCATGCAGTAAAAATGTGAAACAGCACCGTGTCTCTGTAAGTGTAGGGCGGATGGTATGGAATTAAAGTACAATATTTTGTACTGCTATAGGGATAACAATAAAAGTGACGATCAGAAATACAAATTTTTTAGGTAAACATATAATTGTGACTGCACAAATACTGCTCTTAAGAAACATATCCACTGGAAACGCACATCTTTAGGATGCCAGTCACATAAAGAAGAGTGATTTGTATCACTAAGCTGCACACAGTAACTGAATTTAATCATATCTTCAAATGTTCTGATGGTCTCATTGAAAAAAACAGTAGAGAAAATAATAAAGAAAAGAAAAGAAAAATATTAAAACTTTCAATCCCAAATGACATTCTTTTGGAGGATGTAACAACATTAATTTGAATTTGTTGTGACAAACACAAATCAAAATCTTTTTGCAAAAAAATTATCACGATAAATGATAAACGATATGATGATTACTCTTCCAAATTAGAGGCGTCAATTTAGGGAATAGATTTAATTATGTCCTAAAAACAATAGGAAGGTTGAAATACGTAAATATACTAGGTATGAATCAGCAAGAGTGTTGTGTTGTAAAGGATTGCAAGGATAAAATAAAAAAAAGCAATCTAAACTTCTGTATAATATGCAACTATTTTGTTCTGATTATTGTGTAACTTTTTCCCCCAATATTGCCATTATAGCTTATTAAAAAAATGTTATGCATTTTTTTAGATGATGCTATTACTTGTTGCCTCAGAAGATATCCAACATGTGAACAATACTTAAATTGTTTAGACCTGAATTTAGTTACTTTACTTCAGAACAAAGCGTTGTGCGGCGATCACACCCACCATCACGGTCTGCCATGCTGTCGAAGAAGAGCCAGGCAGAGTCGGAGCTGCCGTACTTGACGAAGGCCACGTAGTGACTGGTTTCGATGCACAGCACAGCGAACAGCTCCATCCGCTGGCGGGGAAAGCCGCCCTGACGTCCCTGGCCTTCCTGGAGCTCCTTTGGGACGGACAGTTTGTTGTGTCGATGGGCTTTCCTTTTCGGGTGGAGATGAACCTAAATCAGTAATAGCAGAGGCACCGTCGTCATTGTGGAGAAATAAAAGATGCCAAATTGTTTTTTAAGAGAAGATGTAGAATAAAAACATAAAAGAATATAGTAATTAAGAATATAGTAATATGTTCTACTAAAATATAATAATAAAAGTTTTCGCAGTCTAGTGTGGAAACATGTCCTCTTTGCGACTATAAACTCTGTTCAAGAGAATATGGTTTCTTTGGATTTGGCGCCACCAACTGGACAAGGATCTTTAAACTGATGTCACAGCACTACTCTCTGTTCCTTACCTGTGTATTGCACTTTTCACAGAACTGCTTAATCTTGCCAGCAGTGATATCCCCGTCCTCATAACAGTCTCTGCATTCGTAGAAAGCCAGGCCTGCACAGATGCGGCACTCCCTAGGAGCTGAATGAAAGACAAAACACAAGCCTTCATCGTCAAACACACCCTTCTTTTAGAAAAAAAAAATGCTTCTTTAAATACCAAATGCCACAGAGTTGTGAATCACCTCTACAGACTAGGAAATAAATACAACTCACTGTCTTCAAGAAGGTCTGTGATGTCTAACTCTAAGGAGGGAAAAATCTTGTTGAACATTTTGAAGTCCTTGCCAAAGCGTGGCATCTGGATGATAAGGCAAGAGGGAGCCTGGAAGAGGGGGAAAGAAAAAATTATGACAGTTATAACCAATCAGAGCTGAAATTGATTTTACACAGTACAGAAAATATAAACATTCCAACAAATAAGGCTCTACTTACCTCTGCAAATTTCAAGTCACTGGTTATGAAAGACCACTCCAGCAGCTGCTGGCTGGTTGGAACTCCAACCTTGTCCTTCTTTTCCATAAAGATTTGGTAAAAATAACAGTCTTGAACTTTCTGACCTGCAGACCTGCAAGATGAATCAAAATGCCATCAGAAGTTATGTCATTTTTTGCATACTTATCTGAAAGGTTACAGATATCAGCAATTGTTCACAAAGGTTTACAGGTACATCAAAATTAACTACATATCATTGAAAGGTTAATTTGTTGGTAGTAATTCAATTGAGATTCACACGGTATGGCCAGCTTTTGGAGACAGTAGCTGGATTTGCATTGCAAATGTTCGGAAAACTGTCAAATTTAAAGATTTTGGTGTATCCATTAATATGAAATGTAATTAAAATCATACATAAATACGTTTGTTTGTGCAACAAGTCATTAAAAAACACGCCATAGTAATCCTCCCACTTCCTGTCGCCTTATTCCTCTTTCCTGCCAGTAATAACATCTGAATATTACAACCCATGAAGATCATCTGATGAGAACAAAAAGTGTTTCCATTGCAGTTATGTGGAATAAACCACCTCCTCCTAATGCAAAAAGCTTTTATTGAAAGATGCGAGTCTCAAAATTGGAGTGCTTTCATTAAGCAAATAGATTTTCTTGGTTTCAGTTTGCACAATTATATAGTCAATGGAAATGCAGCTATTTCCAGGACATGACACATTCCATAAGTTAAACAACTTCTGAGACAAAAAGAAAAACATCACAAGCCTCTCACCTGGGCTATGTACTCTTTTCATATTACAATCATTTTTGTATTTTATGTGTGTTTCTACAGGAAGAGCGGAGAGGCACAGATTCCAAAATGCTTAAAGTCCGGTGTTAAGTTTCCACAGCCAGTAATAATTTTGGAAGCCAAGTCAGGTCATCTTTCCAAAGCCAGCACAGTAATAAACCAGGAAATTGTAGAGGACTTTATGTTTCCCTCTCCTGACAAGCTTTATGGAGATGCTGATTTTATATTTTTGGAACCTGCTCACACTGCCATAAGTACCAATACTTGGTCTAATAAAGATGGTAACACTGTACTTGATTGACCTGAAAACTTGTCTCAACTAATCCTTAAAGAATCTATGGAAATTTAAAACCTCCTCAGTGCCACAGGCTCATCACAGTAATTAATGTAAACGGAGCCCCAACCACACAGAGCGTGCATATTGTACAATATACAGATGTACTATTTTAGTACAGCATGCTGATATTCTTGTATTAAAAAACATGTTTTATTTTATACTGGCCTCATTCATAGCCTTAAATTGGTGCAGAGCTTTGTTGAGTCTATACTATTTTCCTTCCACTCAATATTCCATTATTACATGTTTAGCTGCAGTACTTTGAACAGTCAGCCTCTATAGCTTTAACATTTAGTGGCTTAACATCTGGTTGAGGGTGCTAATGTCACTGAACTTAATCTCTGCTGATGTAGCCGCATGAATGTGTGGGGTGTTACATGTAAAGAAACTGAATTTTGAAATTACTGAAATAATGTGTGTCATGAATATATTATACAGGTTCTGAAATAAATTTACCTTTCAATGATATTTGGCTTATTGCAAAGCACTTGTAAAATCCAAATTAGGAATTCCTCAAATGTCAACTTGTCACTCGCAATGTAAGAATATATCTATTAAGAATTAGCAGATTACAATTTTTAAAATAACGAGGAACCTTTTCCAGCAGTCACAATTACCCTTAATGCTACAAAATGTTTTTTTTTTCTTTCCACTGTTCCATGTTTGTAGAACTTGAGCAACTTGCTCTTCAATTCCCAAGCTCTTCTTGTTCCATTTAATTAATTAGAATATAAAAGCATAAACTGGCTATTGAAGTAGAAAATATATATAGCTCCACTATTCTTAAATTCTAGAAATGGAAAGAACTCTTTGCCACCAATAACAGAAATTTATTACAAGAGGAATAATATCTGAACACCAACTTCTCAGATTAAATACACATTACGAAAGTGTATATGGCTGTGGTTTTACTTGTAACTGGCTCTTTATATTATTGTCATTAATAATCTAGTAATACATATAACGTCATAGGACTTTATATTTTCCCCTTACCTCAGCTTCAGCAGTGGATCCACCCTCAATATGTGATGGAAAAGGATATTAAGAAACTCCTCAGGATCTGCAGAGCAAAAAGTGCTTAACTGAGGTTTGGTATTATTATAGTTATGTGCCAATGCTGCCATCTACTGTTGACACAGAAAATGTTTGCTTCAAGAGTTACCGTAGTCATTTTTTAAAATACATTTATTAAATTGGATAAATCCCAAAAACTTTCAGCATAAAAAAAATCTCAGTCTAAACTTAAAAACACAAAACTTTAGATGGTCATCATATATACTGTATATATATTATATATATACATATATTTTTCTACATTTTTACATTAAGTTTATCTCAGAGGAAAACTCAACCTTTTTCTTCAGAAGTGAATCCCGAGGCAGCTTCTACTTTCTCGAGAATCCGTCTGAGCTTCATCACTTTTGTAGCACAAACGTACCCGTGTCTGGAGAACGACAGCGACAGTGCTAATGTCAAAGTTCAGTCACAAGGGCATTTCAGGTTTGACAACATAGTGAAAAGATAAATTACTCTGTTCTTTCAGTTGGGTTGTGACAATGCCTTGCAAAAGCATTCATGCCCCTAGAAATCTAAAAATTGTTCACACTTGCTAAAACCTCAAACTCACCTGGTGGTGGAAGCGGACATAAGCTTATATACAGTCTACTACAGTTTTTTTTTTTACAAATAAAATCTTAAAACTGTGAGAGCATTTATATACTGTGTCACTTATTTAAAACTTACCGGAACCATCATTAGCGGTATTCACATTTTCACATCTTTTGGGGAAAATCTTTAACCACATTTTTACTTCTGGAGGATGAACATTTTGCTTTTGCAAAATAGATCAATTTTAATCATGGAGAGCATCTTGTGAACATTTTTACCCAGTTTTGTGAAAACATGAATATACAAAGCCATAAACCATTCTGTTGTACTGACTTTATGTTCAGGCTCACTGGGCTACAAGAGGTATAACTGCATCCAACTCGAAAGTGTTTTCAGCTTTTTTTTCCCAACATAACTTGTATTTAGTTCCACGGATCATATAATCAGTAATAAGTTGGGATGCTTTTCAAAAGCAAGAATAGGGAGGAGAATCGGAGTTGACTGAATGACGTATGGAGCACAATATAGGGCAATGTGTTCAGGACGATGCATATTAAATTATCTAACACATTTAGCATTTTAAACCTCTCAATAACTTTGTAGCAGTGTTCCTTGGTCGTTATGATGCTGTTTGTTTACCGACAGTCTCTCAAACCTCTGAGGCTTTTGCAGAACAGAGCTGGATTTCTAATAAAATGAAATTGAACACATATTGACCACCAATAAAGTAATTTTTTTAAGATAATTGCCTGCACAGGATTTTATTTAAGTGGGAACTGAACACAAATGCACACTCGACTTTTCCAATTTCTATATGTTAAAAAAATAATGTAAAATTTTTTCCTGTGGTACGCAGTCATAGGCCATCATTATACCTATAAGACCTATTTTGAATTGGTCTTATAGGTAAAATACTCTACAGCTTATGGTTGTAAAGTGCCAAAATATGAAAGAGTTAAAGAAGCACAATTACTTTTGCAAGGCACAATATTTGAAAGTATGTCATCTTTCTTATGTAAATGGGACCTAAAAATAGAAAGTCTTCTTTGTCTATAATTCTGACAGGCAGCTGCTGTTATACAGCTGGAGTACAAACACTTACATGCGCAGTGGATTGACTATCTCTGTGCGTAGCAGTTCCTGAGTCTCTCTATAATACTCCACATCAGTCTTTGATCGTGGCCTCAGCAGAACCGTGTCCAGTACAGAGCTGAAGGAGAAGAGACTGCATAGCAAAGCGAAGAAATATTTACACCATAAGTCAACATTAATGTCTGATGGGCATCTGCATGTTTAACAAATATGACCATTAAAAATAAAGTTTACTGTAATGGTGAAGGACCACTGACCAGAAGAGGGTTGAATCCAGGTAGCAGGAATTGTAGTGGCCTTGAATGCCTTTCTTTTTTCCCACCATGACATCCAGACCGTCATTCTCAGTACGTGGGGGTGTGTTCTCGTGCACTACCTCACTCAAATATCCCCCAAATGCTGCAAAAGTCACAAAAAGTACCCGTTAAGATTTTATAAGACAAACGTTACCACACATTTGGTCATGTTGAATCTATCCTAGCTAACTAGCTAACCGATAGAGTTGCACCGCTCTATGGGGTTGGAGGAATGGTGCAAGGATGGGAAGCGGGAGTCAGGCCGGCAACATTTCAGCTTCACAAACAAAGCTTTTTTGGGTGGGCAGGTGAAGTAGCGAGTCCCCTTAAACGTGCCATCGGTGCATCCAGGACACTCTTCTTCCTGAGAGAGAAGGTTCAAATTGAGAAATGTCATCAGTGGAAGGGATTACTTTAAGCGTGGGTTATAGAAAACAGATTTTCTGTAATAGAGGTTAAGCAATTTCCACCTAATGCTAGTACTTTCTAAAGGAAGTTCATCTTTGCCCCAAAACAATGAGAGGAAAAATGTTGCTGGAGTACTACGATGACTGAAAATGTGAAGCCTTTTGTGAAATTTGCTTGTTCGCTTGTGACTTCCTCAAGTCTGCCCATCATCATAAAGTTGCCAAGCAACCACAAGAAAAACCGGGAAGTCGGTGAGATCGGCGAGATGAAAACAACTGAGACAAACCCCCTATGAAACCACAGATTGTCCTATTTTGTTTTTCCATTTTTACCTTTTACAGAAAGTCAATTGTCATGTCTTCCAGGGTTCATGCACTTTTCCCACAGTAAATAATTACTGCATTTCCAAGCATTTCCAGACTTGGGAGATAAAAAATTCAAGAGCTTTTCAATTCACAATTATATGACATCATTTATTACTGTTGTCACTGTTTTGTGATAGTATTCTACAACATTACACACACACACACCTTATGCACCTGACTGGTCCGAAAACAAAACACTAATTTCACAAAAAATCATTCATTTTTAATAAAGTTGTTTAACCTATAAGCTAACCTTTATGTCAGTCAACCAGACCAAGATGTTACTGAGAAATTAGGAATAATAAATATTTATTACATTGAAATAGCCATAACAAATCATGTAAGGTTAAAGACCGTTCTACTCAAACTACCGGTAAATGTTTAAACACAAAATACAGAAGAAATTACAAAACTATATCTAAAAAAATGTCCTCACTAAGTTTTCTGCCATTTGGCAAATAGACGTCATTTTTAGTAATTCTAACCCAAAATAAGAAAAGTTTAGTCTGATTTAGCTTCAGACATCAAGAAAAAATTTGTTTGAATGTTTGAAAATATCTGGCTTCAATTGTAAATCTTTTCCAAATTTAGGTTTCAAATTAAACGTTAGCTTGCACTTTATTGCAATACTGTGCAGTTGGAATATCAAGCACTTTCAAGGATTTCAAGACACATATCAGATAGAGCTGCTCATTTGTTCACTGGTTGTCGAACTATGACTAATTGTCAAATTATCAACAAAAGGTTGCATCTCACCAGCTCCAGTCCAGCCAAAGGCTCCAGCAGACCAGGCGGCAGGCCCACCCAACGTATTACGCCACACAAAGGGGGGTTTTCCTTCACCTCCACCAGAGACCCCACCTCAAGACCTGGCTGTCCTCGTGGGGGCGTCGGAGGCCGTGGAGATGGAGGGGCAGTGGGCGATGGGGGCTCAGGCTGCTCGCCCATTACAGACCCAACGGAGAGAGAGATGGGCCCCTGGCTTATGTTCTCGGGGGTCTTGCGGTTCAGGCTGAAGGGCAGTGAGTGGAACTTGTTGTCACTTGACAGCGAAGAAGAGGCTGGGGCTCTGGAGGGGGGAGAGGACTGACTGAATTCTGGAGGGGTGTCGGTGAGCGACTTGGCGGGGTCCTCTCCAACTGTTGAGGAAAACCCAAAGAGCAAAATTTACCATTTGGTGGAGATGCGACGGTGATCTTTACCGTCGTGGAGATGTTGTATGGAGAAAAGTGAAAACCAATGCTTTGACGACAGAATGGTTTCAGAAACTTTTTCACTCATACTTAATTACAGCTATCTCAACAACAGCTATCTCAACACATGAGGAAAACAAGCTGGTATCTTTCACCCAGTTTGAAGATCATTTAACATTTACCATACACGCTTGAAAACATTTTTTAAAGAGTTGGCTCATTGGGGAGTAATGACACACTTCATCCATCTTGTTTGGGTTGATTAAGAGATGTAAACAGAGACAGCCAATGACTGGAGCCAAACTCCTCACTGAATTAAAGGGACAGACACATATAAATTTGCTGCCACATTTTTAAGGGACAGGACACACTGCAGCCTCAGCAGTTTGGATTTAAACTTTCTAACTTTCTCCCCCCAAAAATATAAAATTTTAACTCATACAAATTATGTACCGACTATTAATATTGATACATCCATTACTGATGACTTTGACAAATTGCAGCAGCTATAATTTCATCATTTATTTTAAAAATCTGTCAATTACAGCAGCATATGCACATAAACTGCCTTGCAAAAGTATTGTCACATTATAACCAAAAACTTTAGTGTATTAATCAAAGACGCAAGAGATCTATTGTAACTTTGGAGGAGCTGCAGAGATCCAGGGCTGGGTGGGAGGATCTGCCAACACAGAAATTACCAGCAATACACTCCATAAATCTAGCCTTCATGAAATGGAAGCAAAAAGAAAGCCAAACAGAAATCTATAAGAAGCAACATTTGCTGTGGTCCAAGCAAAATTCCTTTACTTAAATACAAAAAGCTATCAGTTGCAGAAAATTTACACTGCAAAGCAACATAAGCACACTAACCACACCACAAAACTATGCTGGTTGCATCATGAGATGATTCTTCTTCAGCAATGGCAGGGAAGCTGGTTAAAGTTGTTCAGAAGGAGAAACACACAACAAATTTTACAAGAAAAGCTTCGAGAGGAAGTTGAAGCCTTTACATTGAGGTGAAGGTGGAATACTAGTAAACATGTAGAACTACAACCTAGTCTATTAGATCAAACCATATCCACATGTTAGATTAGTGCAGTCAAAGTTAAGCTGAAATCTAGTTGACAATCTGTGGCAAGACTTGACATTTATGCTGATATACTCCTCAAAGCATGAGATGAAGTAGAATGAGCAAAAAGGTTCATCTTTAATTGTCCACATTTGGTGCTGATATGCCTTGAAAAAAAAAACTGTTGTAATTTCCAGGGGGAAAAAAAAGAGTCAGTGAGTCTTCACAATTTTGCATTAGGTTGAGATGAACTTTCAAATAGAATCTCAATTAAATTAACTAAAGGTTGTGGTTGTAATGTGACAAAATCTGTTAAAAACACTAACTAAAGACCTACGAATGAGTAACATTAGGCTGTTTTTTTATACAAAGCAGAAATATTCCATCAGTAAGAAAAAATGCAAGTCAGTAGCTTCTTCCACTTAAACCATGATAAAAACTACAAGCATCCAAACTATAAGACAATACTGCCCCAAAAGTGATCCTTTGCAAGATGAAAATGAGTATATGAGCATTTTACAGGATGAGTAAGCAGTTGTGAAAACAGTATTTCAGCGTTTATGAATGACCTTCTCATTTCTGCAAAGCATAGAGAGATGTAACAGTGTAGAGCTAAAACACTTTTACACTGCCTTGCATTTTTACTGCTCTCATGCCAAATAGAAACACTACAGCCATTTATTTCTACTGAATCTGTTCACCCAGTCAGAGCTTTAGGGTTCATTTCACATTTTATAACACATGCATTTTTTCTCTCTTCAGTATCACGAAAAATAAATTGTCTCATGTAAAAAAACAAATCTCAGTTATGTTGAAATGAAAAGCATATTTACAACTGGAAGATACTGGTAACAACATGAACCGCCCAGTTCAAACACAACAATAGGATCCAGATTGTGTGCACTGAAATAATAAAAAAAATAAATAAAACAGTGAGATGTGTTGTTGAAAAAAAAGAATCAATTATGAACTCAGTGACAAAAGCTTTTATAAATACTCAGACATGCAAACAGCCACGCATACACACTGTATCTATTATCAACAACTGTAGTCAAAATAAAAATAAGGCATATGAGAACCTTTTGCAATGCTTAGCATCATTGAATGTTTTTAGCAACACCCATGAACCCATGAAACAAAATAACACTGAAATGATGATGAAGGACAAGACGAGTGGAAAAGTCTGCATAGCAAGCTCCTGCATCAACCCACTGTCTAGATTTCTTCACTGTCAACACAATTAGTTGGACACATTTACTTCAAGTCCATTGAGTTTACATTAATACTGCTGCAATAAAACATCAGTCATTTTTACACAAAAATGAGGGCGTTGTTTTATTCTATTAAATGCCAAACAAATATAAACTATTACAGAAAAAAATCCAATCACTCAATTCCTTTTAAAAACTATGAGCTAATATTTGTATTTTTTGCTTCATCAGAAAATTTTAGGACACATTCATTCTGTTTCTGTTGTTCATGTCATCACTCTCCAATGCAAATATATGTCTGTTTCTATTACTCCACAAGCAATTTAGACACTAACATGAAAGCAGTCATATCAAAAATATTTTACATAAAGAATTTTACAAAAAATTTTAATAAAATCAACATTTTAGAAATATACGTTTTTATGTTATATACAATAATGATTGCTTATTTTGCACATGTATAATTAATCAATCTTATATGGAACTTATTAATACAATAGGTACCTGTGATAAAATATGCAATTATGGTATTTTTGTTTTGAAAGTGGATTTTTGGCTTACATTCCACAACATTGTCTTGTCTTATGTGACACATTTTTAAAAGATTCAGGGGCAACAAAGATTTTTGCAAGGAACTGTAAATCTTATATTAATTACAGTAGTAAAGAGAGAAAACTTGAGTCTGCTGCATGCTGACTGGGTTTGAATTAATGTTTAATTTTCTATGTTAAAACTGTTAGCATGTGGCATCCTATACTAACAGGGTTGAGGTCATATTCAAGGAAACCTTATTAGAAAAGCCAATTGTACCAGACTGAATGTGTCATTATAGAATAGAGGTAGCTCAGCATTCGGGCAGAACCCATTTATTGGACCAATCAGTACGCAACTTGTGGTGAACAGGAGCTTGCCAATGAGACGACCAACATCTCACGAGTTTTACCTTCATCAATGTACCATGTGCTTTTGGATTTGGGCTGGGCTGGGGGATCAAGAGAGCTCCCATTTAAAGTATAGTAAAAGTCAGACTTGCTTCTACCGCCACACTGATGAGCTAATCCTGCAAGTAACGCAAATACATGAGGAGGGAAAAACAAGAGAAGGTTTTAATGTGCACGTGCACAGCTGATTAATATGAATCTGAAGTTGTGTCAACAGCAATGGGAAATAAAATCCAACAAAAAAGATTCATTTAACAACTACAAACTAAAGGAAATCACAGCAAAGAAGAGCAGTATTTGCATCAACTCACACCTCATATCCTTATTTTAGCAAGAATGCCCATCAGATGTTATTTAAAATGGTAAAAAGTTATTGTTAAGTGTGGTTTGTAACTACACAGAAGTCTGTGAAACTCTCTAAAACATGAGAAAAGCAGGCAGCTGATCACTTGTACAATAAAAAGCATAATATTCTGGGGGAGAGGCCTTTCTAAGAATTAGAATCGAATTTTTAAGAATTAGAATCAGTGGACATGTAAGGTAGCTTTGCATCATAACATCAGTGCTGTACCTTTGCACTTTGGTTTGCTTTGGCCAGAGGATGATTTGTCGCTGCCTCTGGGGGCAAAACTGTGCTTTGGCAGCCTCTGGTCCTGCATGGAATATTCTGCATACAAAGAAATTCAAATTTGAGGCACAACACTGTAAAGAAAGTGAAACTAGAAATCTTCATCTTTTTTTAAATTAACATCCAAAGAAAGCTAAAAAATTAAATCCTTTTATTAGCTACGCAATCAAATATTTAAAATGTTTAACTCAAAATTAGTTCAGGGAAGCATTCTATATATTCTCAAGATTAGATGTGTACTAAATGTGGAGTTCCAGAGTTTAAAGAAAATGGAGAAATGTAATAAATTATAATGTCAGTACTTATAGATCTGTGTTTTTCTCAAGAGAGATGGCAGAAACATGCATAAGCAAATCAATATGCCACTGTGGAGAACAAAGAGCCAGAGTATCTCACTTGACTTTCAAAAGCAAGAGAGCCATCACTACAAAAGGCTCTCTGTTCCCGCTGCAAACCAAACACAAACTCAGACTGCTCAGAAGGACAGCAGTGCTAGTCCGAGGGAGGGACGTTCCCAGAAACTAAAAGTTCCAACAACGCAGACGTGGAGGAAAAACGTCAACACTATGTGGTGACTCACCTGGCATTACGTCACCAATGGGAACAAGTCGAGTGTGCTCCAAACTGGCAAAATCACACACCAGCTTCCCTTCAATCATGCCATCCCAGTCTCCGATAGGATTGTCCTAAAAGAGTTGGAGACATGAACACGTTGACAAGGTCTCAGGTGCTTCTTATCATTTGATGCCTTTGTGCTGGTGACCCAAATACTAAATTTCCTCGATTCAGATGATTAGTGAGGCCAGTTGTCTTGTTGCACAACCTGAAAGATGTGCTACAGCTTGATCCTGCATACTACTACTCCAAACTATGCATCTCTTCTTGACTACCTAAATAGCAGATCTTCCAACTCAGTTTGTTTCTTTTGAAAGCTCCAAGCAGAAGCTTGATATTCCTCCTCCTCAGGTTCAAATTTAGGCTTGTGCTCCAGAGGACTATGTGGAATAAGGTTGAGACCAGAGCGACTAGCAAGAGAAGGCAGGGCGAGGCTGGACGAACAGTGAGGCAAAGCAGTGGGCTCTCCTCAGCTCCCAGTTGGCCCATTGCCACGCTGTTGGGTCATACAGCTCCAAGTCTTTACCTCACTCCCCGCGTGACTGCCTTGCCTTTGTGTGGGAGGCTCAGATGCACTGAGTGGGCTGCTGCGGCTGCTGCTAGCAATCTGTAGTCAAATGCTTCAATCTCACTATGAGTACAACGCCACAGTTGCCATGGATACTAAATGAAAGGGATAGTCATTGAAATACAAAAACTATGACAAACGTGTCAATATATTGCATGCATATAAGTGAACGTATCACCCAATATCACAATATGTAATCTTTTATCATGGCATGGGATGACTAACATAGTGCACAGACATCATAAAGTGAGGAAACTACAACAGCCTTAACTGGTCTGTCACTAAGAGTGAGTTTATCAGTCAGAGCAGAGACTGAGTACAGATCAGGTATAATAAAATATCATAATTATTGTATTAAAAAAAATTAAATCAAAAAGTGTCTAAAAGCAAAAATGTATCTACTAAAACTAATATGCTTTAAATATTACAGCAATAACACTATAACATATTATTTTTATGAAATTCTAACAAAAACAAAGTATAAAGACAAACTAAATGTAGAACTTTTTTTTAACATTGCAGAATGTTACACCTTTCTGCCATTTTGCACTTTATAGAGAAACACAAACATAACAAGTAGGGATGCACAATATATCAGCATTAACATCAGTATCTTTTTAAGAAGTAAAACTGGGCCAAAACAGGCCATGTGGTATTTATTTGGTCCTGTGACTGTGATAGTGATGCAATACAGGATAAACTGAATCAAAGAAACAATGTCAGTGTTGGCAGTTTAGGGAACTAAATGTTACACATATTTCCCCTGCTAAAATTCATCGTGGCATAGTTTAAACTGTCACTATGAATCAACAGATAAATTCCAACATCTGATTGGTTAACCAATCACCTAAACCGCACATCATTAATCTCATCAATAGCAGCGTTAGCACTCTCTAGCACTTCTGTAGTATCTCATTGAAGCCATTTTAAACTTTGAGAACAATGTGAAAGAAACTTTTAACTTTTTAAAACTTTGGTATATCTTTAAACCAGAACCCGACCTAAACCCAATGCAGGTCAATCTGTAATAACAGTAAAATGTCAGAAAACTGGACAGAACTCTATCAAAATACAAATCATCAGATTAACAACAATATACCATATAAAACATCACGTCAACAAAACTGGAGCCATACTTACCATGTCAACTCCCACATAGTAACCCAGGCTCTCGTTCCCTGGCAGCAGGTCACAAAATATGACGGTTCCTCTCTCGGGCTCCTCTCTCAGCACCACTCTGGAGTTGATCTCCAGCGGAGCATAGTCCTGGTCGTCCTCCAGTCTAACTTGATTCTCCTCCAGTGGGCCCAAACCTTCATCATCATCATCCTCCCATAGTTCAAGCTTGTCCAATGCCACAAATACGCCACACTCCTCCTCGCAACGGAAGAGCTGTCGACCCTGGTAGGAGCCCTCCGTGAAGCCCTGACCCCGACCCTCCTCCTGGGACACAAAAGGAGAGAACATCAAACTCAATTCAGAGAGAGACAAGACAAAGCTGAAAGAGAGAGATCAATGCATTGTTCACCCTGCATGGTTTAACAATTCTTACCCAAAATATCTTCTTACATGCACTCTTTTATGGCCTTTTGGGGAGGTAGCGCTTGAATGCATTATCTGTCTCAGCCCCCTCATAAACACTGAAGCAGGACTTAGAATAAAAACAACATTGTGCTACAATAGGCAACCCATTGTACCTTGCTGCTGTACATATGGTCCAGAACAAATTGCATCACATCAGGGATTTAGATTTACTACCAAGATTATACAAAAAACAATTGCCATGATGCAGTTTCAGTCAAAACACTAAATGAATACTAATAGGACAAAAAAGAAAAAATCTTTATTTTTAAATGGTTAACTAATTTTAAAAAGAACCCACATTTTAAAAAAGCCAAAAAAGAACTCCTTTCTGACGTTGAAAACACAGATGTGATGTTAGAAAATGAAAAGACATTTGACATTTTCACTAAAAATAGCTGCAAGTTTAATCTCTGCCGCTCAGTGCTCTGTATAAACAACTTTAAACATCCATCATGGTTTTAATGTTTTCCATTTGTTTGCTTTTTTTGAGTGAGGTTCTGTGAAGTTTTTAATCAGAATTTTTTTCCCCCTTTTCTATAGTTGACAGATGTCAAATCTGATTTTTGAAGTGTAAAAACAAAACGCAAAAGAAAACACAATTTTACTGGTGATTAAATCTTGACACTTTCAAGATTGTTGCCAAGTTTGTTGCTGCCTTATGATGTTGGCTGGATGCATTAATTTTCCTGATCTACTTCGATTCAGCAGTCTAGCTTAGTTCAGTAAAGTAAATGCTTAGGTTTTGTGACATGCTGACATTGTACAATGGCATCAAAAACATACGCGCTTGTGTTTTTTTTCAGGCCTTATAATGTTTGGGGATTACGGCAGCAGGTCGGAGTCACCGATACGACCAGTAGCCTCTGCCAGAGTAGGTTCGTATCATAACACAGGCTGAAAAGACAATGACAAACTTAACAGTATCTTGTCATAGTTAAGATCCTCTAATACAGGGTTGATATAACAGTTTGAGTTTTAAACAACTAAAGTTTGAAATGTGGCCAACCTACTGATTGATAGTTTGATCAATTAGATATGGAATCAATTTGGAAATAATTTGGAAGAAGGGAGACTTTTATGATTTGTCAATCTTTCTCAGTTAACTACTATAAGCAAAGTTAGTTAATAAAAAAAAATACATTAATTTTATGTGTTCATGCTCACAAACACAGCAGTATTTGTATGTTTAGTTTAATGAGATACAAACTGCCAGAAATACTAATTATTTATTCCTATAACTTTCAATACATTATATTAAGCATGGCAGCCATACTCGATATTGAAAGTGGGACTGCTCGGTTTCCTCTGACTTTCCTGGTCACAATTACTACTTTCAAGGGCATTATTGATGCATTTTTGAGTGGGAACTGGGAAAACCTGACTTTTGAGTACAAACAAAATCCGCCTTTAGCCACTTGCCACCCTAAGAACGTCTTTGGTTTTCTGCCAACTCACTGTGACTTGACATTTGTCTATTGCAAATGGGAACGTCACATAAACCTGATTTTCAAAATCTGAACTAGCCGCTTGCATGTGCAATTTTGTAATTTTGTTCAACATCTGTGCAGTGCTTGGGTCTGTGGTTCTAACAGACATTTTCATATTTGTTTTGCATGCACCTCAAGTTATCTGAATATTTTTGATTTTCATGTTATTTTCCCTTCTTTATAAATGTATTATTTAAACTGACTTGTATTTTTTTTTTATCTTTATTACTATTTAATGCATTATAAAAAAACAAAAAAAAACAATCTAGTTCTTACCAGTAGCTCCACTCCAAACCAGATTCCAGACAGGGCTCTGTCAGGAAGCAGTGAGCCTTTGAAGCGGACCACTCCGGGCAGAGGTTCATCTCCTGAGCGCAGCTGCACGCGCACCTTGGAGCCGCAGTCGATGTCCCGGACCCGTTCGAGCCGCTCTTCGTCGCAGAGCAAGTTGCATCGCTCCTCACAGTTAGTGATAGGGAACAGCAGCTCAGCCAGCTTCTCATCCAGCTCCACCACATCCCGCTCATCCAGGCTCAGCACCACGTTGGTCTGGTCCAGGATGCGGAGGCTCTTCTTGCCCTTACATGGGGGCAGCGTGCGCCCCAGGCTGTTGCGTTCCTGGCAGGCTTGGCCGAGGCTTCCGCGGGGAATCCTCAGGGTCTTTTGGGTGGGCTTCTCCACAGTGCATTCCTTTAAGACCATGTAGAAGCGCCAGTCCTCCCTGAAGCCCCCACTAGGCTTCTCCCACAGGGCAGAGCTCATGGCTGCATGGCAGACTGGGGGCCCAGCGCCAAGACAAGCTTGACTGGCGGTCTGAAATTAATAGTAAAATAATCTCCCCTTAATGTATACAGGAGCAGTCCATAAGAATAAAATTAAAATGTATGGAAGAAGCTAAAAATAAATATAGAGAAAATCCAACACATCACACTAGAAAAGACGTTATCTGTAATCTATCTATATCTATAATATATCTATATCTATAATATCTATAATAATCGTCATATTTTGTGACCTGCTGCCAGGGAACGAGAGCCTGGGTTACTATGTGGGAGTTGACATGCATGGTAAGTATGGCTCCAGTTTTGTTGACGTGATGTTTTATATGGTATATTGTTGTTAATCTGATGATTTGTATTTTGATAGAGTTCTGTCCAGTTTTCTGACATTTTACTGTTATTACAGATTGACCTGCATTGGGTTTAGGTCGGGTTCTGGTTTAAAGATATACCAAAGTTTTAAAAAGTTAAAAGTTTCTTTCACATTGTTCTCAAAGTTTATAATAATATATCTATAATATCTATAATAATCTTTGCTATGACTAAAGCGGTAAGACTGGATGAGTGAACATCCCATATGCATGAGTGCAGCATTTTGCTATTTGTAGCTTTACAAAACAAAAAATTTACAGATGCCAGAAAGACTCAAAGATTTAGCTCATTACATAATGCAAAATGAAGTGGAGATGTTATTTCAGTTTTCAGAAATCAAAAAATCTTACTATTATAAATATTGTTTTTTGATTATATCAAGGTCAAAATACTACACCCACTAGCCTTTTATTACAACCACTTAACTGGATATTAACACAAATATTGAATCAACCAACATGAATTCCTTTGAAACTGTTTTGTTTTTAATCATCATACTGAGGTAACTGTACTCCAGCGGCCTACAGTCACAACAACTCAAAACAGTAAAACCAAAATAGTTTTGGGAAGATGGTGGAAGGAGAATTTCACATCATGCATGTGGAGCTGATGCAGCACCTGAGTAATAGCCTATGTCAAGTTGGACCAATATCTCTGAGAAATGTGCAATGCTTTTCCCATCCTAGGCTATAAAGAATTAAAATGACTTGAAGGCAATAGGGGTTCCAACCCAGTGCTATATAAAGGGGTTGGTGAATGTATTTGATAGATCTGATATTCAGTTTAATTCCTGAGGTAGTCCATCGATGCAGACGATTCATCCCTCTATGACACCTCTGTTTTCAGAAGCACCTCGTTACTTAAACATACACATTTGAAAATATTAAAAATAGTCAGGAAGCCGACAGTAATTTTTTTTTTTTTTTGGCCACGCATGGCAGGACTAACAACAGCATGGTGGATTTCCCCTGATCACGTCTCAGATATGATAGTGTTCAGCAAATCTCCTGCACCGCATCCGTCATTTGTTAAAAGGATGACAGCAACAAAAAATATCTAAAACATTAGTTTCCTTCACATATTTTTGCTTACAAGAACTGACACGGCATCCGGAAAAATCGTTAACTCCTTATTGCTACGAATAGAGTTGCACAGCAATAAAAGACGTCGTTGCACTAAGCGTAACCTATTTTCAACCTGAAACGGAAAGCAGTAGTTCTATATTTATGTTGTCGATAAGCTCCACATGACAAATCTTGTACGGTTGTCATTTCACGTTTTCCTTGACAACTAATAAAGGATTGTATCACCAGGCAGAAACAGCCAGCCAATGCCCCCTTTTTGAAGGAAATGGCTCAAATGAACCAAACTGTCATTCATAACCAATGCAAGCGAGGCAGACGGCTTACCTTCGAGACAAGGCAGGTTACTCGGAGGCTGTGGGTGACTGACAGATCATTTCATATATCCATCAGTTAGAAAGCGCCTTCTAAAAGCATGATAAATTTCTTCTGCTATAACCTCTGCTAGCTCAACTGCTAGCTAGCTAACGCTAGCGTTCAAAACAGCTGAGTGTCAGGCTAAAGTTAGCCGTGAGATTGGTGGCAGAGGACTGCCACCAATTAAAATGAACTAAAAGCATTTAGATATTGGTTCTATATACATATATATTTTAAAAACCTAAGACAATATGCTATAACGCAGCATACATAGACTACATTTATTATTTACAGGAGACGACCTCAACGTTGGTATGGCGTGACGTCACAGCGCTCTCTTATTTACATTGGCCAGCTATCTTTTTACTTGACCTGTGATTGGTTAATTCTGTGTGCTTAAGGATGTCCTAGTATGGGGGATTTTCCCACTCTGTCAGGAAAACATAGTTAGGTTGAAGTACAGTCACACACACTTCCACACTGAAGGCATTTTCAGTGATATTCCGTAATTTAAATCTTTCAATCTTAATTAAATTGACTGTATTGTCATAAAGTAAGTCCTCAAACTTTGCAAACAATTATGTGGGTTTACTTAATATTTATTTTATTATTACTACATATCCAATATTTTGCCCTAAATTAATTGTTTTCTCACCCCTACAAGAGGGCACAGTGAATTCAAGATGTTACAGATTTTCTGAGTCACTCTATTAAAATCGAAGTGTATTGTTTTTGCCAAAATTACATAACAAAAGTTCAGACCTAAATCTAATTAAAACAATTATTGAAAGTCTTGGAAATTGCTGCAGTGGCCCAACAAAGTCAGGGAGCCTAAGCCCACCAAGCAGCTCCTAGGAGAGAACCAGCACACACCTGGACACCCAGCCCCAGATACCAAGAATTACCAATGTCCCCTATATGTAGCCTGATTGGAACGTACCACTTTTTCCAGGAATAAGGTGGATATGGTGTGTTACAATAAGGGAGTGTTACAAGAGGAAATAGGCCCCACATTAGGTGAGGAATAGTTTGGGTCTTTGTCTAACCAAGTTCCTCATTTTCTAAAATAAAATAAAAAAACCCTATTGAGCTATTTTTAGTTTTGGGATTTTCAATGAGTGTTGTGACACACAAAAGTTGAATATACAAATATTTATAGTTATTGCACATTAGGCACAAAATGACACTGACATCAAGTTGCAATAGTAATACACTAAAATAAGAATAAATAAAAAAAAAGTCATTAAAAACATTTCACTTTGCACACTGTGCACTATGTACATGATCCCATCAACAATTGCATGAAAAATAATGGGTATATTCCAAACATAATCTCTGAATTACATCACACCAAATCAGAAAACAAGCCGTGAATCAGTCTGCTGCATTTCTTCAATCTCTGCTGAAGTGAGGTCATTATTTTTCAACCTGGAAAGAAAAGGAACAAACTGAAAGTATTCATCATTAAAAAGCATGATGTTATGTAAGGTGATTGAAAGGAAAAAAAGGCTAGAGTTTTTGACTTTTGCATCACAACCAACCTGTGGCCTCAACCTTCAGCTCATTATCATTCCAAGACATTTGGGATAATTTTATCATCCTAATTTTCAGTTTGGTGATGTCCCCATTCTATTCCAGCATCACTATCCATTAAGTGGTTCTGGATAGAATATGTCTATGGGCTCTACAAAGCATGTTGGTTATGTATATATATATATATATATATATATATTTTTTTTTTTTTTTTTTTTTTTTTTGCACACAAACACTCTCAGATAATGAGATTTCATCTGGTCAGTTCAGAATGCAGATTATAAAGTCAAGCCTCACTTTTCCTAGTGTTAGACCTAGGAAAAGTGCTTTGTGCTTCGTGAAAAATGTCTAAAATTACCTGCTTGGTCATTAAAAATATTTTACTTTGCACACTGTAAAGCAAGTAAAAGTTGATGTGAAGGAAGACTAGTAAATATTCAGCAGAATTTAGTAAATTCACATCTGTGGTTGTAATGCAACAAAATGCTCTGTGCAAGCATCGGTTAGCCCAGTGCTTCTCAAATAGTGGGGCGGGCCCCCTTTGGGGGGCGCGGTGCGATACTTGGGGGGGCGCGTGTGATCCTGGGGAACAGGCTTTTTTTTGGCCGTACTAGTATAAAGTGTAATTGCGCACAGTAGGCGGCAGTGGCGCTCTCATTGTTACTTCTGTCACGTTTGCGACAGTGCAACATTTTATGACTTACAAGACAACAGGTTTGCCTTGGTTAGCAGTGTTAAGTCAACAAAAAGCTCCAACTGCGTTCTGTCTATGGCCTCCGTTATTCAACAACCCCCAACATGAAAAAGTTTTTCACAGGGATGAAAAGAAAAGCGGAGAGAGACAAAGATAATGAGACAACAGAAAGTCAACCGAAAGCTAAGAAGAGGAAATACGACGAAGCGTATTTAGCGCTTGGCTTCACTGTGACTACAGTTGGAGAAGAGGAAAGACCGGTGCGTTTGCTGTGTCTAAAAATGCTCGCAGCGGACAGCATGAAGCCAAATAAATTAGTGCGTCACTTAAATACGTTACATCCCAATCACGCCGATAAGCCGCTAGAGTTTTTTCAGCGAAAACGTGCTGAATATTGCCAACAGTCATCCCGCTTTGTGAAGGCTACTTCAGTAAACCATCGAGCGCTGCTAGCATCATATAAGGTGGCGTACCAAATTGCGCAGTGCAAAAAGCCCCACACCATAGAAGAGGAGCTGATACTGCCTGCAGCAGTAGACATGGATTTATTTATTTTTAATTTCAGGCATTGATGCACTTAAAATCTTTTCTGTTGCAGACTTAAAACACAATTTAATAAAGTTATTCTTTGTAAGTTTGACCATATGTCTTTCTTTTTGTCTTTAATGTTAATAAGGAAAAAATGTTATGCAGAGATGGATAGTCACGGTGGGGAGTGGGGGGCGCGAATAGTTTTCTTCTTGCTAGGGGGGGCGCAACGGAAAATAATTGAGAAGCACTGGGTTAGCCTGTTGTTGAAGGGGAATTACAAAACTGTGTGTATGTGTGTGGTTTTACATCACTTACCATACTGACTTGACATGATGATTGTGTTTTAGGGCTTGAGTCAGAGACTCCACCCCTGTTCTGGTTATGCAGTTCTCAGTCAACCTTTTAAAGAAAATAATAATGCACAGTCATTTAAGCACTGCTGTACAATTTGCCAAAATGGCAAATCAGACAGTTAGCTCTTGCATATGACATCCGCACTTGTTAAATGTATCAAAACATTTTGCTAAGACTTACCAGAGTTCCTCCAGTGATTTGCTGTTCCTGATGATGTTAGACATGGCACAAGCACCTGCACTTCCAACGCCATTGCCTACAAGACTGCCAGAGTATTATTGTACTGTTAGTTGTTGTATTCTTTTATTTCGGAAATGCAATAACAAGCAAGTGAAATGCTATGAACTGTCAAAGCTTACAAAGTGTTTATGAATGTTGAAAGCAAATATTACCTGAGCCACACAATGGTCTTACTATTCTCCAAAGCATTTGCAAGGGCCTCTGCTCCTTCATTGCCTATCTTATTGCCCCATAGCCTTTGAATACAAAGAAATACTCTAAGTAACTTATAATATCTGAAAAATAGAATGCACGAAACTTTACACAGGCATTTTTACCCTAAATACTGCAGTGAATGATTGAATTTCAGTCCCTCTGCCAGCTGCTTTGCTCCTTCTGCTGTAATGTTATTGTTGCCTAGCCTGAAAGACAAAATATACTGTCATTATTCTATCACATTACACAGGCATTGTGTATATTGTAAATTGAATCTCTGGTCTGGTTCCACTTTTGATGATGGCATGAGCTGACCTTAAGGACAGGAAATTTTGTCTGGTCTTCAGCAGGTAAGAAAAATGCTTTGTGCAAGCATCAGTTAGCCTGTTGTTGAAAAGGCTGGACAAAATAAACAAAGTGATTATACAAACTAATAACATTTCACTTGTAGATTTATATTTAAGTTAGTAACTGTTCTTGATATACTTACGCAATTTTCTGGAAGTTTTGAAGGTGGATGACTTTGTCGATCAGTTTGCGAATGCCCTCATCTGTAATGTTATTATTTCTGAGGCTGTTAAGCAAATGACATGCAACTTTGTTAACTATGAAAGCTTACATTTATATGTTACAATTGTTTACTGTTGTAGTTCAAACAATCAAACTTCAATAAACTTAGTAAACTGATGGCTACGGTCAAAAAGGAAAACTAGTGTGATAACAGAAAAAATACAGAACAATCTCAGCTTGGAAAATCAATTTCTTTTCACGATAACACCTAGTGAAAAAATGAGCAATTAAAGAGCAAATTTTAGCCATCTAAGGCAACAAAAAGTTGAGAATTTTATAAACAGTCAAAGGTTCGCTATTTTATAAAGTTTTATAATTATACAATCTTACTTTAAATAGTTATTTACAGTTAATATGGCTCATATATGGTGCATGGTACTTGTTAGATGCAGTCGACAAAACAACCTGAAATCAAAGTACTGCTATGGAAAATAGTAACACATTATCTGCTTAAATTACTGTAAAAAAATATGTTTGAGATATTTAGATTCTTAATGTCTAATTTCCACTTTGGAATAGGGCCAATTCTACAAGCCGCTTGGCTTTGTCATAAATGTTTTTCACAGTAAAAACATAAAACCACAAGTCCCCATATGAAGGTATGTATTAGTAATTTCACTGTTGGCTGAACTCTGCACTGTAAAAAAAAAACAAAAGTGTCTCTAATTTATAGTAAAGTACCAACAGCTGTGGTTCACAGAATTTTACTGTATAAAAACAGTAAATTTTGTGGTTGCCAGAATTTTGCAGTATTTATATGACAAATTTTTTGGCAACTACAAATTTTTTGGCAACTACAGCTGCTGGTATTTTACTGTAATTACAGACTTTTTTACAGCTTGCATTTTTCGCCATTTGATAAATCACATCATTGCATTGTTCTGTTTCTCTTATACTTATTCAAAATCATTATCTTTATGAGTTTTGACTACCTCTCAAGGTAAATCAAAGGCTTAATATCGGTGGGTTGATTTTTATCACACCCTCTTTCCACCTCCATTAATTTCAAGTAATTAAAATAATTATTGAAAAAGTTAAAAATAAGCTGAGACTGACCCTGTTTGATTAAATAACCAAACCCTTTAAGTTAAGAAGAATTCAAACATTGGCCTTACTATAGAGAGTTACAAATGTGCATGCAGGGTAGAAGCTGCTCCACTCCAACATCGCCAACTGAATTGTTGTCCAGCTGGATGCCAACAGGATTCTTTAGGTGTTGGAGCACATAAGCAAGTGCAGTGCACTCCACAGGGCCGATGTTACAGTATGTCAATTTCAGGTGCTCAGCCTCTAGCTTACTCATGACATCTTTAGCAAGTCTGCTATTCTGCATTTCATAGATGCACTTGATGAGCCAAACAAATTCTGGCATTGCATGCATGCTCTTCTTCTCTCCCTGCACAGGTTGGGGAATTGACCTGAAATGTTGCTGCATGCCCTTTGAAAGACATTTTTCTGCTTGTTTAGTCTTCTTGTCGACCAAAACACTAGAGCTGCACTGGAACCAGAGCTTTTGATAGCGCTGGGACAGAAGTCCAGACACAAAGGTGGCTGTGATCTGCAGATTTGATGTTTCTGCCATTGTAGAATGTTCCTCAACAATGTTCGGTGTATTGGTTGAATTCAGACAAGCCCCAAAGCATGTACCTCTAAGCCTCTTCTTCTTCACTTCCTGCAGCTCAAATAGATTAGAGATAGCTGAGCAACCAGTGTTTCTTGACAAAATGGCAAAGAGAGCAGCTAAGAAACACTGCAATGTAATATGTAGGAACTCATAGCATTTACTGTTGGCCAGGGACATATCCTTGCTTTGAATGAGAAAGCCCTTGCAGATATCTGACTCGGTAACACCGCATGTCTCCATGTCTGTTTCTGAAAAGATATAACTGGAGTTTGATATTCCCTCAAAGGCCAGCTGTCCAAGATGCAAGACTGTCCCAAGGTTCTCCTGCAGCCAATTTACTCCTATGGCACTCTTAATGGTACTGTGGTGCTGGAAAAAGTGTTGTAAGATCATGAAGTAAGCATCAGTGATTGTTTGCAGGCTTTCCTCACCACATCCAAGCAGCTCCTTGTGGCACTGTGAGACTATCCAACAGAGAACTGGACTGTGGCACAGTCCAAGTAAAGCTGTGTTTGCTTTTAGTGATTCTAAAACTTTGGCAGCCTCATTTGGATCACTGTGATGTTTTCTCACAAAGCAGTCAATGCCAGATGGGGAAAAGCCTTTCAAGTGGATCTCTTTGTGTAAGTGTTTCTTCAAAGCAGGATCCACCGCCTCTGGACGACTGGTGACAACCTTTCTCACTCCTTTCATAAGAGAACCCTGGATTAAGTTAAATAATAGTACATGAACAGGTGCACGCTGGCTGGGGCAGCAAATCCTATGTTCATCTGCAAAGCTTTGTTTGAGCTCATCTAGACCATCGAAGGTAAAGAGGACAAGATGAGGGTGGTCCAGAATGAACTGGAAGATCTCCTCCTGCCCCCTGTCCGGCCAACAGCAGTGCTGAAACAGCAGCTCTTGTACTGACAGATCCCTTTGCTCTGAGTTCAACCTGCGACAGCTGAAAGGAAAAAGAAGGAGAAAGTCCTGAAGGTCCTTCCCTTGAGCCCAAAGAAGGTGTAGCCTCTGAAGCCAGGTGCTCTTTCCACTTCCTGCTTCCCCGGATGCCAGCACTGTGTCTGCATCATCATTTACTGACCCCACAGGTCCAATTATTTCCTTGAAGCCCATAGATTTGTAGTTATCAGCACTGTTGCTCGGTAGCTCCATCTGGACTTCAGTGTAGATGTCATCTAATGGCATGTGGCTGGTCCCTCCATAAGTACTAAGGAAGCGAGACTGTGCTGACACAGAGCTTCTCAATTTCTTCTGGTATTTCTCAAATTCTGAGGGAAAAGAAGACGATATACTCAAAATGTGAAACATAAGTTTAGTATTTATATTGATAAGTGTCATTTTCTGCAGGAAAAGTTTTGAACTAACATAAGCTGAAAGACCAATCTGCAAGATGGAAGCAAAAACGATTATAGTTAAATTCATTCAGGAACTTGACCTTAATTTCTCCTCAAAGTGTTTTGTCACAGTATATTATTTCACTGATAGAAACAGGTCGAAGCAATATGAGTGTTAGTTGCTTCACATGTCACTTGATTTCTTTATGTATTGAACTGCAAAAGTTATTCAAACTATCTCCACTGCCATTTCATTGAGTTTTTTGTTTGTCTGTGTCTTTACAATACTTTATTGACACATTTTTAAAAAGGAACCACGCCTGAAAATTTAACCACTGTAGTCAATATACCTTTAGTCAGGGTTAGATTTGTCTGCTCCAGACTTGATTCAGACTCTAGGCTTTGCTGGACATATTGCAGAATTAGCAACGACGCCGACTCTCCTTTGGATCTGACATGATCAAGTAGACGTCTTGCCTGTGAAAACAACAGAAAAGTTCAGATCATAGAAACAGCTTAACATTTGGGGAAGACCTTGACTTAAATAGATAAAACCACAACAGTTTCTGAGGTGTCATGTGAACATTTTAAAATAAAAAGATGGTCACATGGTGAAATGTACAAAAATATTTTTTTTGAAAGTGAGCCAAGGATCATTTTTAGTGATATTTGTTTCACTTAGGTCAAATGTCACATCTCTAAAATTTTGAAGGAAATATCAATTCCAGGTACCAGTTTGACATTTACTTCAAAGGGACAGGCATATATGTACATCATAACAGTAATAGGTGTTTTATGAATGCATGTGTTGATGTATTTTAGCCATAGATGTACACAAGAAAAGCTTTATTGCTTGCATGTTAGACAAAACAGTTTATTAATTTTTGTAAGACTAATAAAAAAAAGTGAATAATACAAATAATTTTTCATAGCACATAGTTTCAGACTGCTGTGTTTTCTCGCCATACCTGTTGAGAGGGGGTGTAAATAGGCAGCTGAATTCCATCACAATCTGTGTTGGAAAAGTGGCCTGATTCAACAAGCACTCTCAGAGCACCATCTATACGGTCTTGGAGTTTGAGGATGAGGTCCGGCCTTTGAGTCAAGAGTTGCTCAGTGAACGTTTTCTGAGGCTTTTCTCTGTAATCTAAAGTGGAATGACATCCTGACGAGAAAAAAGCATCTCCCAGAGCTTCTGGCAAGACCTGTTTGACCACATTGAAGAAGAGCTCACAGCTGTCTGCACCTTTTGCATAAACCAAGTCAAGCAGTTGCCTTGCGTTGCTGTGTAGAGCCCTTCCTGGTACCAGAACATTCTGGCAGTCCTCCCATCCGAGCTCCCCTTGGGCGAGCAGCATGTCCGTGACTCTTTCTAGCTGTTCGGCAGACCCGCTGCTGCAGAGGGCATGGAGAATTTCAGCACGTTGTTTCAGTAAAAGCTCCTGGGGCAAGCATGCCTTCATAATGTCTGCTCCCATGCCTGTGGCAGTAAGTTTGATCCTCTGCTGCCTCTGGCGTCAGATCCTGTCGCAGCAAGCATAATTGTGGTTTTAATCTACACCGAGAACTTCTTAAAAATGAACTTTCCCATCAGATGACTTTCACACACAAGCATGAACGATTTTTTTGTTGTTGTTGGGACACACACTGTCTGCATCCCATTCTATCTTATCATCCAAATATACAAAACTCTTAACAACAAATGAGCAAAATGTGCCTTTCAAGACTTTCAAAACACAACAAAGTTGGTAAAAAGGAATAGTACTCACTGTAAGGTTTCAACAACTGACCTCTTTTCTCTCTATCTGTTATTTAGGCAGATATGTTTAAGAGCTTAATACCGCCCCTTCCTCATTCCACATGTGAAAGCGAAACTCATTCTAATGCCATGTAAGTCAAGTGGAACGAGAGTAAGTATTGGTTACAAGCAAAACACGGCATCTAAAATATCCCCTAAAACACCATTCAGATTCACTGGAAAGGCAACAAGATGATGTCACTTACCTGATGATTTTTGAAGCAAGTACTATGTAATATTTAGAGGAAGTTTGCCACCTGGTAAAGCCCTTTGTTGTGATATAGTGACATTTCAAAATCCTCTTGCAGATGTTTGCAGCAGAATTACAGTGAAGTAATTTAGGAGGAACTAAAGGGAAAACAGTAGATGTTTAGATTTGTCCAAAAAAGAAAATTATCAAACTGAATGTCTGAGATGCACACTCGTTGTAGTTTAGGTTTGGAGCCACATGATGGAAGTGTTGCATAAAAAGAAAACGCTCAGATTCTTGGGACCTTTTATTTTTAATTCCTCTTTTTACATTTTGTTGTTTCTATTTTCAATTATGTAACTTCCTTTCTGCCTGTTTGCGCTAGCACATTCAAACTGTGTTCACATGATGTGGTAGATCCTGCAAATACTTTAATTTCTGTTAACATGACTAAATTAAGCATATTTGAGTAAACCGTTGTTACAAAAAACCAACAGTGATGACAGTGATGAGCAAATACAGACTTCAATTCATATTGCTATGTTTATGGAGCATTGTACATGCTCCATAAACAGAGCACGGTTTGTTACGTTGAAATTACAAACCTTACTTTTTTCCATTGATCAACACAATGTACACATTTGCAAAGTGGGAAGAGGAAAAGAGGTCCTCTGTCTCTGCAAAAGATATCAAAATAGAAATCCACATAATGATGATGATTTATTCATTTATCTCCTTCAACCTTCCCATCAACATCCTGTCCCTGCTGATGGAAGACAACGTCACAGTGTGATGTTTGTGACGTGTTGCTTTTCCACCACAAACAGTGTTTTACCAATAGGCCATAGAGTTTATGTTTGGTTTCATCTGACCAAAACACCTTATTTCACATTTTCCATGTCCCCTACTTTAAATGAAAGTAATTGAGGCTTATTTCAAACAAGGACTTTTGTCTTGCCCATATTCCATGAAGGCCAGACTTTTGAATTGCAAGACATTCAACACATTCCTCCACCTAAGTTGTGGAGGTCTTTTATTTAGGGTTTTCAACATAAGGTTGTTTTGAATATATATTTTTTTATTTAATTGTAAAAAAAATAAATAAATAAAATAAAAAAGGTGTAAACACCATATGTTGGTCTATCATGTAGAATCCCTTTAAAGCACAACAAGCCTTGGGGATGTAACATCAGGAAATGTTCATTGTTTACTGTCAGGACAAAAAAGGTTCAGGAACAACACTGATTTATTCTTTGTGGTCTTTGCAGCTCCCCGTAAAGTACCAAAATCAGTTTATTATTCGCCTCTGTTTTGTTCTGCTGGGGGGAAAACCTCACACAAACACATGGACAGGAGTAATCAAACACAATCTTTCAAAGAACGGCTTCTCTTTTTCTTTGTGTCTGAGAAACAGCCGACTCCACCTGAGGGAGTGTAATGCTGAGTGCTTTCTGTCAGGTTTACTACACAAAACTTTAATGTCATTCGAATGACAAAAGGGGGTCCACAGGCAATTTGAGGAATAAAAACTGACACCTGGTAAATAAAGAAATAATCTTAAAAAGAATATCAGAATTTTCCTTGCCTGGATTTTGAAGAATTTGTGGAAAAGCTCAGAAAATGTGAGTTTCTGCATTTGAATTGCCCTCATCTATCATTAATGAACAGATTTGGAATCAGCTAAATTGTAATTATGATGTCTGAGGATATGTCTTCTTTCAGAGAATTCACAGAGGAATGTGAGATGTGATAAAGTTCAGTGTTTCTGGGCAAAACCAAAGATGAATCTCTTTATCAGCTCATGGAAAAGGCATGCAAGTCCTGGCTACTTCAGATTCACCTTTGCATCGTGCACTGAAAATCTGGCCAAGCAACAACCTACTTAAACTTTTCAAGTAGGTTGTTAGGCATTTCTAAGCATATAATGTACAAGATTGGGCAATTTGATACTGTATTTTCCTAATAGTGTGATCAAAACTATCTTTATGTCTTTATGAAAAAAAATACATTTTCCATAAAGTGAAATATAAACAGTTGTTGCAGCAGATTAAATAATTATCTTGTAGCAGATCAAAGTCAAAGTTAAAGATTTAAAAGTATTTTGAGAAAGAACCGATGATCTTATCAAACGTCTTTTTTTGTACAGTTTCGGATACACATTGCAACAGCATCTGTACATCCTGAATTACCAAACTCCATCAATCACAGCACTCCTGCTCTAATCTGGGTAAACATATCAATACACAGATGCAGCCAAAAGTCATAGACAAAGTCGGAAAAAGGTAAGATAGTGTTTATAAAATTACAGATATAATAATATTGTAGTTAGTGATGTAAGATAAGTATTGAATGCGTCAATGCTTTTCTAAGTAAATATAATTCTAAAGGTGCAATTAACATGATACTATCACCAGATGTCAATAACAATTCATAAAGTTAACCCACTCAAAAAAATTTCACCATAGATATTCATAAATTATACATTATGTAATGGTATTACACAGGGGAAAAACCATGAATCCTTTCATTTCAACGTTTGCCAGCCAGTAAAAAAAGTGTGGCATGTGAGAAGTGATGCTGGATTTACCCAATAAACATCTGGATCCCAAACATTGTCTCAGGCAGTAACTTTGCAGATTTATTTTCTCCCTCTTTGAAAGAGCTGGGGTGTCTCCACTTAGTTTACAGCAAATAAAGGAGATTAGATAAGTATTACTCCAGTTTTGGTAAAACTATCACATGTGGACATACGTAAACATGAGGCTAGTTTGTTTTGTATAGCAAGATTTATAAAGTCAATGGTTCCTTCTCTATACCTGAACCATGATATTCTTGAATCAATAAAAGATACTCAACCATGCTTCTAAATACTGAATGTATTTAGGAAGAAAGATACACACATATATTTATGAAAGTTATTGCAAACAGTTGGAAAAGTATATCTTTAACTATGTACCCCTCCTACTGTCGACTGCTGCAGTTAGAATGCAACCCCTTTTATTAGGACCCACACTTTTTTTGACAGTCTGAATTGCAATAAGACTGCCATGAAGATATACCTTCATTGTAACATTTTATTTTTTCAGTTATCCATTGAACATAAAAAATAAGTTCTAGTCTCTGAAAATTATATGGATAAAATATTGATAGAATAGAATAGAATAGAATAGAAAAACTTTATTAGTCCCATAGGGAAATTGAGGTTGTCTGTTTGTCCTTATAAGCCATGTCTCATTTTATCAATGGTTTCAAGTAAAAAAAGCTGCAGGATATACAGCGAAAGAGGGCAGTCATCCCAGATTCCCAAAGCTAATGGGTTAACAAATAAAAGAGGATTAGCTCATTAGATTAATGACGACATTAACTGTAAGAGGATCCAAGAGTACCGTAGAAAATGCACAGGATGAAGCTACAAAGTGACTCAAACATGGAGAGGATTGTTGTATAATTAGAAAAAGCTTGTCAGAGCCAAATAGAGAGCGATACTTAGCTGTTGAAATGGATGGCGTCTCTTTCAGAGCAGGCTGTTTAAGGTCAGCCCGTGTAACCGTGCGTGTGTGTAACCGTGCGTGTGTGTAACTGTGCGTGTGTCAATCAGCATTTAATTGACAGGAAGATTAAAGCTCACATCTGAGGGCCTCTCTTTTTGCTGAAGCATGCCATGTTGAAGGAGTCTGGTCTCCAGCGTCTGCCCAAGGTTTGGGGTGCTGCGCTCAAGGTTAGCTGGGGCGCCCCGCTGAGCGTGCACTGTCTGAGATGGGTCCTACTTGTTGGACATTCATTATCAAACTCTGTTTGCTCCTTTCATCTGAAGCTCTCTGCAGCACTCAGCATAAACTACAGAGGCACCTTGCAGCTTGACATCTCTCCATTCAGTCTGTACCTTAAACAGCATGCTGCCACATCAAAGAGCCGTGGCTGCCTTTGATGTTGCAAAAAAGAAAGAGCGCCAATGATCTGCTAAAAACCAATGCAACTTTTTGAAGCCTTGTTTTATTCATTTGCTATCTCTAAAGGTCTGGAGTCAGTTTCTTAAAGTCCACACGACAGGCTCTGATTTTGAAGAAGTTGGACAGCAGCTTTTGCTTTATAATGTGAAATAAGAAAAGTTTAGTAGCACATTATATCCCTGGAGTATAGATTTCTTTTTCCATGAATATCCTATTAAATGCCACATTTGTTCAGTTAAAGGGGATTACCTCAGAGCTTGAGGAATGAAGTATGTGTGAAATAGCAAAGTAAAAGCAGAGTTCTTTGAAATTACTGTACAGGAAATTTTATTCCATATCCAAATTCAAAGAGTTATTCATATAGTTTTAATTTTGATTTATATGAATGTTTGACACCAGATGAATTTTTACACAGGATGTTCAGTTAACGGACTGGGGAGAGATGAAACATTAGTTTGCTTGGTAAAACATATCTCAGCACACCTGCAGTTGTAAATGCCAAATTTTACAAGTCTTACTGGATAAATAACAATATTTTTTTTTTATTGAAAAGCAATTCTGATAGGTATTAAAAGTATAAATGCAGATAATTCTTACGTTAATGCCTTTTTTCTATACATGAAGCCCTCATAAACACATCTTAACATTCACATAACATCCAGCAGTTCACAATATTGCAATGCTTATTTAAAAAAAAAAAGTTAGCCATTAAGTGCTAAGGAAAACAGCTGCCTAGCAGCAAATTTAAATAGTGACTTTTAGTGCCAGCATGCACTGTAAGTAAAGTTGTCTATGTTGTGTCTTGGAATAAACCTCGTCTATTTGTAGTTTAACCCTCTCAGGCTCAAATTACCTGAAAAGACTGTTTAAGTTGTTGCAAATCTGCAACCCCTGCCTGGAGAGGGTTAAAATACAAAGCAACTTACCTCAGGAATAACAAAAGGAAAAAGCAACAGCAAAATTTTTCAACTGTATGTACTGTTCAATAGCTACTGGAAAAGACAAGAATTTTGTCTTTCACTATTCAGAAAGCACTTGCTTCATTCTTGTTGGTTGTGCGGAAGGCCCTTTTTCTGCTTTTCAAAGGTTGTACAATTGCACATCTGTTTGTAGTCATCTTCACACGCGAGGGTAAATATTGAGCTGGGAGGGCGTGGCAAGGAGCAATTCTTTTGGATGTAAAGTGGCAAGAGGCCCAAACAGTTCATTCTGAAAAAAGTTCAAAATAGGCAGAACTAAGCAGACTAAAATCTCATTCTATAAGAATGATTTTGTGCAAAAAACATTGTGAATACGTTTTGTATAGCCCACACACCGATCCTAACTTGTCTAAGGAAGCATAGGTCACCTTTAAATATAAATTAGATTGTCTTCTGGGGCCATTTGATCTCTGAGCAAATAGTTATTCAGTTACAAAGTAAAGAGAGTTTCAGCAGATTTATCTGAATGGCATATGATTGATTCAAGAGAATACAAGCCATAGTCCAAAACTGATTTAGAAGTAGCCTGTCTCACCAGTATCAGCATGAGGATTACAGGCTGAATTTAATCCTGTTAATTATAATTTCATCAGATATATGCAAGAACCAAGGGGCAGCTCAAAGGAACATTTAATGTAAACGGCCACTGGGTCAGAAACACTGAAATTTAGCACTTTGTCAGCTTATTTCCTAATCGTATGAACTTGACAATAATTGAAGTATTTTATTTCTGCCCCTCTTTCCACACATAAAAGGCAGCCACAGCAATTAGTTTTAATTTTCTCTTTCCCACTCTTCCTTTTCATGTTCTTGAGTAGGCTGGAACCAGCGTATTCTGATCATTTGCATTATCCAAAGCAAATCTGCTTTGAAGTTCTAAGATTCTCTGCAGAAAGGGAGCCACTTATCCAGCATGGAGGGAAATAAGCGTTAACGGCTCATAAATTCGTTGGAACAGATGTACCTTATCACTGGATTTGCTTTTTTTTTCCTTCAACCCTTTTCAGTCTATATTGGAAAGAGACTATCTCATGTCCCCCTGATCCCTTAACATTTAGCATCCTTCCTTTGCAGTAGCTGACACCCTGCTGTGCCAATCCACACTTCAAAGCTTTCTGCATATCAGCTGGAAACAAAACAAACAGGACACATTATGGCAGTCTCTCATTTCCTCACATTAAAGTCAATATGACAGTGTTCTTTGTGTGTTTATCATTTTAGTTTTTAAGCTTTCATATTTCAAAGTGGCTAAGTACAAAGTTAATCCATTATTTAACGTAATGCATTGTGTTCCAGCAATGCAAAAATAACAATTTAGATGGGCCCAGCAAAAATGTATCCAAATATGCCCCTCTTAATTTAACTGCTGAAGTATGCAAGCTTTTCATTCATAATTTGACATTTGAAAAACCAGAGTTTCCAAAAAAATGAATGTACTAAAAAAACATAAAAGTTACAAAAGACAACTATATACTAAATATAATCCACCTTCTGTTCTGGAATATCTTCTGGACTGGAAGTTATTCTGTTCTCATCAGACTTTGTTTGGACCAATATTAGTGAAACACATTTGATGTTACTCACCTTAAAATATCTAAAAACCATAACTCTCCAAGACAAAACTCTTCAAGAATGTAAATGCCTTAAACGATGAACTGAAAAAAAAAAAAAAAACCTTTGAGATGTTGACCTGACATTTTACAGAACTTACAGGATCTCCCCTAAAATCCTGGTGCAAGACACCAACAGGTTACTTTCATGGGTCAGGAGTCCATGCCTCAATGGGCCATGAGTGCTTTCACCTCACACGAGGCAAGAACACATTATTAGCCAGGTGGTGATATTTAATGTCATGTGTTTGCTTTTTACCATGAAAAATATGCAGCCATCATTGCTTGATATCAAAGTTTTTTGACTGGTAAGGAAGTTGCATCAGATGCAACTGTTTTAAAACTTAAATCTCAGTAGGATTGTTTTAATCTGGTAATATAAAGGTAAAAAAAAACAAGTGTGGGTTCTCCTGTGGTACTCGGGAGATTGCTTAGAGAAGTAAACTCAGTGGCCTGTGTTTGTAAAGACTATAACCCTCTTCCTCCACCTTCCAATTACACAGTGTGTTGATTCATCACAGGACATTCTAAGTTTGTCTGCAGCATGACAAAATGTGAAAAAATAAAAGTGTGATTTTTCTTTTTTTTCTTTTTTTTTTGCTAATACGACACTCAGATGTGCCTAAAAGAGCAAAAATTAATGTACAAATAAGTTACAGCAACATATTCTTTAAAAGAAAAGGTACCCTAAACATCTTTCTTTTAGGCCATCTGGGACAGGATGAATGTTCCTACTGCCAGCATGGCAGTAGTTGTGAGATATGAGTTATGGGCTCAGTGGAGTCTGCAAGCCGGGCTCCAGGGTTAATCGGCACCAGAGGAATGAGACAGCTGAGAGAGCCATCGCCCCGCCGCATCACAAACAGAGCTCTGTCAGCTGAGTAGTGAGGACACATGGCAGCACAGCAAAAGACCTGCTGACAGCCGTGGTACAGACTGATGGGGTGGAAACAGAGGGAGCAGCTCGGAGATCATGGGACACGGCGTCAGGGAGGGAATGCCAAAATCCAGCGTGCCAACATTCTGCATGCTGAATAAAAAAAATATATGTGAAGACAAAAGAGAATGACACATAAGTCAAACTTGATCTGGACTGGTCAGGAATCCTGGCCTCCAATGGGCCTCAGTGGGCCCATAGAGGGTGAAGTTTTCATCAATCTGTGATGAAAACTCACCCTCTAACAGGACAAGTTTACAGTAAACGCAGTCCAATTTAAGCAAATTTCACATCCCGGCTCCAATGGGAGCCGGGATGTGAAACCAGGAGTCCTGGCCTCCAATGGGCCTCAGTGGGCCCTTAGAGGGTGAAGTCATCACTCTGTTACAGTTGGATGTAAAGGTTAGAACAGGGAGAAAATTAATGGAAATCTGAGTCAGGGTTCAATTACATGTTTTACTGAAGTTCCTAGTGGTCATAATAAAAATGTAGTTTCCACAATGAATACATGAATAAAGCTTATAAAATCAATGACAGTATAAATACCTTATGTACAGCAAATGTTAGTTCATAAATCAGAGGAGGCTTTCTAGTTTTCAGAGCTGCAGTTTTGTGACATGATTCATCTTCATTCAACAAAGTTTAAAAGTGATTTTGAAAATGAATGCTTGCTTAACGTTTCCATCAGAACAACAATTCGGATAAAAAACAGAGGTAGAAGCGGATCTGGGATAAATTATACTGTTTCAAAGTTTTCCTTCCCCTTTATGCCTACAGTGTATTACGGGTTATATTTTATTTTTTCAAAACTCTGCTGGGGAGCTTGTTTTAAATTCTGAGCACACTTCCAGTGGTTTCCAACACACACCAGTGTAGTGATGCTCAGACACAAATTTTTCACAAATTGCTCGTCGCCCATAATCCTTCATATATTTTTGTATTACAGTCACAGCTTCCTCGTCGTGTCCCTCCTCTTCCTTTTGATTTAGTGGTCTGGGGAGTGTTGGGATGCTGGTCTGATGGTCTAAACGTCAGCAGGTCTGAACCGGGTTGCCTCCTGAGCCTTCGTGTGATTTTCAGTCCAGCTACTCAACATGGGCTTTTACTCACTGTCCTACTGCATACCAAAGCTTCTCTATGTCAGACCAACATTTTATAGCACTGGTTATGAAACATTCCAGCGCTGGCACACGCTGGCCGTCGCCCTCATGTCCTCCCCATGTCCTGTGCCTGTGCTGCCAGGTGCAATGCTGCAGTCAAAGTCTGCTGGCCTGGTTGTTTTCTGTGGCAATGCAAAGGCGCTGAGCCATCCCAGGCAGGCTAGAACTTCAGGACTGGTAAAAGTGGTGGTAGTGGTGATGGTGTTCATGGTGGTGGTGATGTTCATGCCGCTGCACTACTTGTGCCAGTCCACCCTCATACAGCAACACACTTGGGAGGTCCCTGACCTGCTCTTTCTCCACTATAGGTCCCGGAGAGCCAAGAGAGCCTAAGGCCCGGTAGCCTTGGCTCTCCTTGGATCGCTGTTTGTGTTTGCGGTATGGGGCTGCCGACTGATGAGGGGGTGTCTGGGAGGGCAGAGCCGGGGGAGGCGGGGCACCTCGACTCCTCATCACCCTCCCACTGTTTTGTGCAGGGGGTGTGCGGCTGTGAGTCTTCGGAGAGCGAATGCCATGCCGCCCAGCATCCTGGCCTCTGGGCCGGGCTGGGTGAAGGCTCTCTGCAGCAGGAGTGTCCACGGCCGACTGCAGCCGGCGGTGGTGTGAGTGGGCGTGTCCGTTTTCTGGTTCATGTGAGCGAGAACGGGCCTGGTTGGATGAGCGAGCCTGAGCCTCTACCTTTGCTGGTTCTGCAGCAGGACCTGTCCCAGAGAGAGACGATAATATTATTCTAAAGAACTCTTAACAAAACATTTATTTCGTGACTGAACTGTTTGATGTTGGCAGTCAAAACCATGGGAAGTAAACTAGAAGTTATTTTAGTATTCACTTATTCTGATGATTAATCGGGTAACAAATTAGTACATTATACAAATTTTTCATTAAATCACGTCATCCTTCTTATGCAATATTAACAAAACATTTAAAAAATGTTAATGAACAAATAAATTCATTTTTTAATAAGAAAATATTGTCTATCATGACATAACATAGCATTCCTTTGGATACTTTAAATTTTGATCATTTGTAGCTAAAAAAAAGTACTTGTAGCAATCAACATGTGAAAAGTTCACCCCTTTCTGTTTGACTTAACATCAATTTGACTTAACATCAATTTTGGATTAGCGAATGCTGAAATAATTTTCTGTCTAAATTTGTATTTTTAATATAACTGCAAAGCTTTCAGTGGCCTTAAAATCAAAATTTTAATCCATCACAGTCCATGCTGTTGATTGGTGGGTTTATAGATCAAAACTAGTGAGAGTTCTTCACTTATTTCTATACGCTTACAGTAAACTGAGTTGCCTTTTAATAATAACATATCGTCAATAAAAACCTGCAGGTACATTTCAGATTATTTTGAGACTGCAGCAATTTCTTCTCCACGACCATGTAGTGACAGTGGACAGTTGATTGCATTGATTCCCAGAAAAATGACAATATCCTGTTTTGTTTTGAGAGTTTTGCAGATTGTTGTTCTAAGCAGAACCTTTTTTCTGCCTGGTATTCAAATATGAAGGTCTTTTGAGGTAGTGTGAGACATAAAAACACTTCCTGGGAGTTCTGCACTTTACTTTTTGTGAAGTATGAAATGTCCTTGCCGACCAATAACAGTGACTCCAAACCTTAGTTTCTTTTTTTTTTTTATCCCAAAATCCTATCATACTTCTTAGAATAATACAATTATCAGAACTGTCTTTAAATTCCTAAAAGACCATAAAACTCTTGGTAGATATTAAATGCTTCATCAGTTTAATAATTACTTGTTGAGATTTCTAATCACAAAGCTTCTCTTTCTGCAGTAGTTAAAAGAGAAAAAAACTCACAGAGATATTAGTTTGATTAATTCTAAATTAAGTTGCGTCTCAAATATTTTTCTTATGATTTTTGGTTTAAAAAAAGAGTGTCTGAATTTTCAGACATCTCTTCACAGTTGACCAAAGTCGCAGATGTTAGAAATTTAGCTGTGTTCTTAAGTTTAACCTGGATTTTCTGAGTAATACGTATCACAGAAAAAACAAACAGGCATTGCCTCTGGAAACATATTGGCTCTACATTTACACAAAATAGATAGATACAATCTAGATGTGTGAAGCTCAACGCAAAAACTCTCCAATCTTATTTCAGGATCTTTTCCTTTTGGAAATCCTAGACACAGAGGATTCCTTTTAGCACTTCCCTACAACAACACAATAACGGCATGTCATCACTGACTGGCAGATCAAGCCTGAAACTTTTTCAACTTTAAGAATTTCCCCTCACACCATCCCGTCCTGTTGATGGACTTTCCCCTCAAACACTCGATGTATTGTGCTTGCCTGAGCCCAGATGTTTGTGCTGGCGAGGTACGCAGAAGGCCGGTCGTCCCACCTAATGGTTCTAAGCAGGTGCGGCAATAATGACGGGCTTCAAAGGGCCGTGGTCTGCCTCCCGTCCTCCCCACCCATCTTTACCCCGGTCCACTCACCAGCTCCAAAGCGGGACGTGTAGTTTTCAATGCCTGCAAGGTCCAAGTAGTGGTTCCTGCGTTCCAGGTTCTCGTCCACACAGTGGCGCTGGCAGCCAGACTGGGTGTGGTGGTCGCTGTGGTGGCGCCTGTGGAAATGAGTGGCACCTCTCATTAGGAAGCAGTTTGGGGAAGATAAACAAGCGTTGCTTGTGGTCAGGTAGAGGCAGGACAACTGTTACAGAGCTGGGATTGTTACATCTCAAGTTGCTGAATGTGGACAGAAGAAAAACAGCAAAGGTTTTGTTGTGCAAAACAAATGATTTAGGTTAGAACGCCTTCAAAATATAACAGAATATTTGTATCTCTATAAAGAAAAGGATGTACAGGTGCTTCAAAATAAATAAGAATATAACTTAAAAGCATTTTCATAATTTAAATCAAAAATTTTATTTTGTAAATTATTTAGATTAATTATGCATAAAGTGATTCATTTCAAGCATAATAAGTTCTATTTTTATTTGAGTTTATGTGATGGCAATGCTATGGCCTCCACAGTCATACTGCTGTAACTGGAACTTGTTATGAGACACGAGAAGCCGATCTTATCTACCGATATTAGCTACCCTGGCAAAGGTAAAAAAAAAAAAAAGGTTAGGCTTTATAAAAGATTGGTTTTCAGCCAGAGAACTGTAATCAGTGGAGCCCTAGTTTTGGGGGTTCTTAACATATCAACATCAGCTACAGCTGTCACATCACTTGTTAAATCACTTGTGAAACACATGCAACATCAGAAGTGTCTTTAGTTTGCTAAAAAGAAAATTTCTCAGTGTTTTAAAGCCCTATTTTCATTTTAAATTCAGAATTTGATTTGGATACAAAGCTCCCAAACTCTGAAACAAAAGTGGAGAGCAACTGAATCCAAGGGGATCCTTGGATCCCTTGTAAGGATCCCTTATAAGGATCCCCTTGAAATCCCCTTGAATTCAAGGGGATTTCAAGCCATCTAGGAAGTTTTCATAGATGGTGATAATTTGAGGAGCCATGTTATCTGCTGGTGTTGGTCCACTATATGTTATCAAGTCCAAAGTCAATACAGCCATTACCAGGATTTTTTTAGAGCACTTCATACTATGGCAACCTTTAATGTCTCATCTGAGATAGAGGTTTTATTGAATCTGTTTTAATGTTTTGTATCACTGCCCAGTGCGGTAAGTCATCTCTGGCCAATAAACCAGACTTTGGACCCAGGTTAAAGTGGCTGTTAAAGTTTCAGGGAGGAGTCAGATTCAGCTTGTGGAATTCAATAACAAGTCGTGGAAGGCAACCTCTGTCATCATCTCCTTAAAAACTTACCAATTCTTCCTCAGTTCAATGGCATAAATGATCTTCAGTAAAGACCAAGAGTAACAGATTTTCTTTTTGTACCTGCTCCTTTTGTTATGCTTAGTAGGACTTGACAGGATTTACTGTATTTTATGGACTGCAGATTTATTTTTCCATGAAGGATAAAGAAATCCAAACTGATCCCTCTGCTGACAAGCTTTAATAAAATGTTAAGTTCATCTTCCAGGATTACTTGCCACTTCATCACACTGACAGAAGCGTATAAATATTTCAGTTGTGGTATTTCTATCATGAATCATTTTAATAGGTCTAATGTAATTATTCAGATATCTCTTATGTAATGTTTAAATTTCTGATAAACTAAATGTTGTGTTTCATTAGATGCAAACCAAATAAATTAACTTTTTGATGAAATTTGGATTTACAAGGATGCAAATGTCAGGTTACTATATTTTGGAGACACCAGAAGCATCAAAACGTGAGTTTACAAGGAGCTGGGTTTACCTGAGGAGAGCTCGAGACTTCTTGTCTGCACTCTTGAGATCATCTATGCATTTGTCATTTTTCTCCCTGGAGTGGGACACATCTGAGAATGCACAAAGACACAGGGGGCTATTACCAAAGGGAGCAATGCAGAGAAGCCACACACACCCACACAAAACACCAGGCACACACACTCAGAAGAAAGCAACCTTTGTTTTAGAGTTTCACTTTGAAGATCTATAGATAAGGAAAAACAACAGTGCTTCATTTATTTTATTTTCAACTCCCAGCCTCTTATAAGGAGCAGAATACCATAAAAACCAGGCTGGTTTCAGCAATAGTATTATTAGGATGTGGGATCTGATGCAATTTGAAATTAGCATGAAGGCAATCTTTTCAAAGCTTCCTCCATCTGAATCTCCTGACAGATATTTATAGACAAAACAATAGGACGCAAACACTCAGGAATATATACTTTTTGAGATATTTTCCTCTGACTACTTGTTTGCCAAGTCGTCAGTGAGGAAAGTTATGTTGAACGCTGCTATATTTTCCCCACAGCTCTGAGAAAGGAGGACAAAGAGAGGGGGAGAAAAGAGGAAAAAGGGGAGTACTGGAAAAAAGAAAATGGCTGTGGTTATCAAAAGGACTTGGCACATTTCTTAAGGTTTCTTTTAGGGTATTTGAAGGCGGCAAGGGAGGGGAGGGGGCGCTCTCTCTCTCTCTCTCTCTCTCTCTCTCTATGGAGTCACCCCCCCATCATTAAAAATGAACCCCATTGAGTGGGAGGGATGGAGAGATGCAGAAACTGCAAGGAAACAAAGCTCTGACAGGCCTGAAGCGTCCGCCTTTCTGCATGACAACAAACAAGTCTCTTAGTGAGCTGTCAGCACAGATCCACTGATGGAACTTCAGAGTCGCCTTTTTTTCTCAACAGCTGCCCCACACTGAGTTAACGTGACACTTACCTGTGGCACCCTGAGCACAGCTCCTCCACCGCTGGCTTGAGTCTGGAGCGACGGAGAGCTTGACCCGCAAAGTCTTGCTGTTGCCAGGAGAGTGGTTAACCGAGGCGTCCACCACCTCGTAGATGGTGTGGAGCAGGCTGGTGATGTCCTGTAGGGAAGAACAGGGGATAAATCTGAGAGTGTCCTGGAAAAATGTAAAACTTTTCACAAACCTCGATGGACGTTATTGGAAATTTTTATAACAGACAACCACAAAGTACAGCATAATTGTAAAGTGGCAGAAAACGACACCTAATTCTCAAAATTATTTTACAAATAAAAACCTGAAAATCTTGGCCTACATTTTTTTCATATATGTATGTATGCCCTCTATTGTTGTGAATTATGGAAGTGAAACTGAAACAACTGGGGTTAAACTAGAAATAGAAATTTTTATGACTTTCTTTTTGATATATAAACCAATTTTTTTATGGAGTGTGGAACTGTTGGTTTTTCTGCCAACAGAGCTGTGGATCTCTGCAGTTTCACCATTTGACTTCTTCTTTCCTGACTTGCACATTGTTGTGGATGGTCATGCTTCAGTAGGCTTGTAATGTAAGATGTCCATTTGCACATCATGCATTGGACAGCTCCCTAAAATGTTCAAACTGAACGAGATTGTTTCATATAATTACCTTGCTTTCAACTTTTCAATATTGCTTAAAAGCAATTGTTTGCACTGGATGCTTTTCATAGGCAGATCTGAGAGCACTTGCATTCCGCACTATTCAGATGTTTGTTCAGGAAACTCAGGTATAATTTTGCTTCCACTTCACACTTGTGCTGGTCAGTGTCAGTCTAACACATAATAGATGAATGAAATGTGTTAGAATTTGTCATTGCAACATGACAAAAACTTAGAAAAAAAAATAAGTCTCAATACTTTTGGAAGTGTATCTGTTTGTGTTAATTATTTTCAAGAAATGCTTTTTGTATCAAGTAATGCTCACATGCTGGAAATCATAAAAGATACGAAAAAGGTGAAAGGTGAAATATCTTCAGGCATCTTTTACATCACAAACTTTTTGAAAAAGATTTTAAATAAACATCTTAAATTCAAGGATGAACTTTACAAATATTTTCAGTGTACGATTAAGATTTTTTTTCTTTACATATTTATTTGGCCTGCCACCAATTTTGTGTTTCCTCGATGCAGCAGTTATGAACGTTATGAACTGTTTACAATTCATAAATTAACTTTCCATTTTCTCTGTTTTTTTACTTTGGAAGAAACAGCTGGATGTTACTTTTAATAATTTACTGAAAATTAATCCCCACAAAGACTCAAATTACTCAGATATACTCAGTGTACTACTCTGAAATTGTTCTGGTACTAGTTCCATTCTGGTTTTATACATAAAGCAAGTAAACAAAAAAATGAAACAAAAGAAATTCTTTTTGTGTTTCTCACTTCACTTGTTTCTTCAGTGAAGTGACTAATAAAAGCATCGTAGTGGAAGACACAGCTTTTTCTCCCCTACCAAGTCACTGTCTGCCATCTCAGGAGCCACAGAGCCACAGGCAGCGCCAAAAACCTGCACAACCAGCCACACAGAGGAGTGCTGTAGTCACTCTTCACCGTTTCAAGTTGTTCTTGAAAAAATGCTTTTCTGGATGTTTTGTCAGATCTTTATCCGGCAGACGCAGGCCACATTGAGCAGTGCCTTCACTGAATTTGCCTATAGAGTGAATGCTACTTTCTTCTGGCTTTTTTTTATTTGGGGTTGGTTAAGTGTTAATAGGCAACATGGATGTTTTTATTCTCCAAGATGAGGTTGAATATTGATATTGTGATATTGATATTTTTTTATTAAATAAAAGAAATGCTTCTTTAATGCAGTGATTGAAACCTAAAAATGAATGCTAGTAAACATTGGGGTGGATTGTCAGTCCTTTTAAAGAGTTACAATTAGCTGTTTTAAGTAAATATTACCTCCCGAGTAACTTTGCCATTGTTGTCAAAATCATAGAGGGTAAAGGTCCACTCTTGTCTGTTGTCCTCCTCCACAGACACAGCACACTCCAGCTCCTGAAACAGTTTCATAAAGTGCGCATGTGAGATCAAGTCCTGCCACTGGCCCAGTTTTACCCGCAGGGGGAAGTGATAAACCTCCCGCTCTGCGTTGACACTCACTTCAAACTGGAGCTGTTTCTGTGGCCCCGCGGGAGACCGGCTGTCCCTCTCCTGCATCTTCTCCTCCACGCAGCAGCTGTCTGTCTTCTCCGGGGGTAGAGCGACTGCGGCAACACACACAAACGCACACAGCAGTGAGCGCACGGGCACAAAGATAAAAGGGATAGCCTGAGGACAGAAACGGTGGGTGCCGTCTTAACTTGAGGACATGTCGTCCCTTTCTAGTTTTACTTGTAAGCTCATGCTTCCACGTTTGGCAGCTGAAATTAAGATGTAGAACATCTTAGAGCCTGCCTTAGAGCAAAATTGTACAACACAAATCAGACTTTTTTTTTACAACTTTTTTATTGAAAATAGTGTTTTATAAGTGGAATCGCTGTTTTGGGACTTTTGCATTACTAAACAACTAAATCAAAGGTCATTTCTTTGGCTTTTCTGGGATGCTTTGATGCACAGAACTTGTAGTTATTTACAGTATTCATGATCCCGCTCAAAAGCTGCAGAAAATCAAAGCACAGTTTGGCTTTCACAGTTCAAAAATAGTTTTTATGTCAGCAATGAGAGAAAAACAGATCTGAGAGAGAGTGTGGTCAGGCTGAAACACTTTTAAAGATTCAAAAATGTGATGCCTGAAACTCCCTTAAGATGCCTCTATTAGCACTGAATTCACATTTATGCTTCCAGAGCAAATGAAATAACTTACAAATATAATGAATGTATCAATAAATATGACTCAATAATTTATATTAGTTATAACATAAAAAATAAACAAGAGTGACAGCAATTGACCCAGACAAACTCAGTCCAATGTGGCTGGTGCCAATTACTACTATGGTGGAGGTGTCACTGGAAACCAGCATTGAAGGACGGCAGACCCAGAGTCATAAAACGCTGATCAGACGGTCACATTATACACAGCAGGGACATTATTGAGTAAAAGATTTGAACAGTATGTCAGGAAAGAACCAAGAATCTTAACATAATTGTCTCTCTGATTGCTAATAAAACAATAAATCCTTTTGAGACTCAGTAAAGACACTGTCTGAAATAAAATCTAAATATCTTTTGCTCAATAACCAATGAATTATATGAATGGGGAGTTAATAATTCAACTTATGGATTCGTGTAACTCTTGTTTTTCTTCATTAAAGGATTGATTTAAAATGTCCAAAGTGACAGATCACACTGACATGCTATTGGATAATTCAATGTCACATGGATGCCTATTTATCATGATGGATCAAAATATTACAAGGATTCTTTGTAATTATTATGGTTGGATCTTGGGTTAAAGCTAAAGCAGCAACATTAGCTGCCCTACTTTAAAATTGTGAAAGTATTTTTTTATATACTTATATGTCGTGTTTTTTTTTTTTTCACAAGTCCACATAACTTACAGTTAAGCAGGAATTATAATGCTCGATCCTTGCACATTTCTGTAAGTTTGTCTCAGTCATGGCTGCTTTATCAGCTCCATTTAACATGGATTAAAAGCCAATGCAGTACATTCACAGTAAAATGAGGCAGCACACACCCATATAGTCACACAGACCACGCCCTTCTCCCCCATCCTCTCATCCTGCCGCACTTTGAAGTTCTATTCTCAAACCTTTTGGAAGAGGATCAGACCAGCTGTAAAACAGAATCATTAATTAATTAAGCCAAGTCAAATTTGAAACGCTGTTTGTTTGTTCGCCAATGGAGCAGACACAACAGACCAATTTCTTTCCTCCTGATCCAACGAAGATCAAAGCAGACCTGGGCGGGGGAGAATGCCAGAAATGAAAGGCTTCATCCCAGGGAGCTTTTACCAACTTTTTGGAGAGGAGCAACACTTGGGGTCCTGCTGTCTGATCATTTGAGGTGCTCAAAGGAAACATTGTGTGCAAGGGAAAATCTGTTCAGTAGTAGGCTCAATATGGCGAGGAGATACTTATCTTGGGGTTAATGAAATTCCGGGAGGAGTAACAGTAATCTGCTATCACCCTCCTCCCTCGCTGACCCCTTCCCCGTCGCAGACAGAAACCGGCTCCTTACAAGTGAAACTGCAGCCAAGGAATTGGCCGCACATCAGATCCGAGGGGCGAGACGAAAACAGCAGAGGCTGGCACCCGCCGCGCTTTCTTCACACGTGCAGGGCTATTTTTCACACGCATGCAAACCATGGCAGGTTGGGAGAGCTGCCATGTACCATGAGGAGTCGGCTGATCTGAAATGCCGTGTTAGACATAACTGGGTCTCATAAACACCAACGGCAGTAAATTACTATGAAAATGTCCAGCATTTGAAGAACTTCTTCCAAAATAGAACTTTTATTTCAATCACTGAGATTCTTCAAAGGCTGTTTGTGCTTTTGCATATGAATCCAGGTAGTAATTTTGCAACATATCCTTTGGGTTCTTTCATCTCGGATTTCATCTCATTTCCTTTGCAATTTTAGCAGAAAAGTTCTCTTTTAATCCCAATAAAAAACTTTCTCCGGATGTACTTCTTTCTGCCTTAAAGAAAGAAATCTTTCATCTCCCCTCGATGTTCTTTTGTGCTGGGTTTCTGTAGTTCCCCCATAGTCATTTTTTTAAATTTGCTCTACTTTTTAATATCACTGAGTTATCTGTAAATCACGCAGGAGTTTGTCATAGTTTTCTGTATGCGTTAACTATTATGTAAGAAATCAGTAGAGATTAAAGGCTGGTTACAGGCATCAAGGTGTAGTTGATTGACTGAGACTTTTAGAAAGACAGGAAAGTTCCCAGATTTTCACTTTGCCTGTTAATCTCATGGGATGAATAGAGCAGTGTAGTCTAATTAGCAACATCTGTCTTTGTGGGAGGACAGCTTTGACCAAGATACATTATCTCTCTTCTTTCTGGTACAACCCAGGGAAGCTGAACTTAAACAAAGGTAAAATTTATTTTGCTTTTATTCCAAATTCTGGGCTGGCCTCGTTAAATGGTAGATATCAGCCTGCACCTCACGTCCAGCACTGTCTTTAAATGGGAGGGAGACTTTCTCCTCCCAGTGCACTTAATCCAGGATCACGTCAGAGAAAAAGATGGAGGAACCAAAGCACTCTGCCTACAGCAGCTGAAGAGTGGCAGATAAGAAGTGAAGGGGGCATTTGAGAAGAAGGCAGCCTGAGAGTTTAAAAGGAGACGTTAGAGAGTGGATGGGGAAAACAGATGACAGACTAATTCAACTTAATCAACAACAGAACTGAATGAAACTGAATTAAAGTGGAAATTGATACCATGTTACTTGCTTATTTGTTTATTAACTTGCTCTATTTTTAGTTTGCTTTCAGGACAGAAAAGGGAAGAAAATGTTTGCTTTGGCAAAATATTATATTGATGTTTGCTTTGCTGTAATTTGCTAACTAAAAACTAATGAACATATATAATTAAAAGTGCAAACTGAAGCAAAATCAACAAAATGGATTGGTGTTTAACATGTAAATTCAGCTTACCTTCTAAACGATAGTGTTCATCAATGATCCCCTCCCCACATGCATCAACCATTGAGTCCTAGAGACAGAATAAAAACAAGATATACAAAATCACTGTTTTGCATTCATGTAAAAGAAGTCATGTCAAACAAAGAGCAAAGACCAGCCTTCTCAAAAAGTTGCCCTTACATCACCAAGAAAATGCTAGCATTTAAATTACAGCTTTTGCATATCTATATATGAACAAAGTTTGACAGTTGCAAGCTGAGCTTAAACAGCAGTGGAAAGTTTAAAGGCACAGTAATTGCAGGACTCCAGCAAAATGAGCATGAGATTGGCAGTTAGATTTCAGATGACGAAACAAGCATCTAAATCACCGTCTCTGAATGTACTGGACTCTGAGCGAGAGGTCCGGTAGTAGAGCTATTTCTGTGGGTCACTATCATAATCGATTGATACGTCCAGACGGGTTGTTTTTATCCTTATTTGGGACACCATGCCTGTTGGTGCATACCACAGAGAATGGAGGGACATGTGATCCACAGGCTTAGCTGTGGAAAATATCTGGCTCCAGTATCCGTGTGGTGCTACAGTCATTTGGCTGGAAAACCATTACTCACATATTGACAACCACAAAACATTCACACGCAGGCAAAGATCTACCAGCAACATTTCTAATGTAAACAATCAGTCTGCTAGTCCTAGATTCAGATCGCTGCTTAAACAATAACGCTTAAGGATGTATTTACAATACTTCCATGCATTAAACACATTTTTCTGGAAATAAATACATTTTGCTGCAAATAAAGCATTTTGCACACAAAATACTGAATTTACGCCCATTCTTGTTCGGATTAGATTCCTTGTCAACAGCAATGCTAATCTTTTATCACAGATCAAGGATCTTGGTAGCATGATGCTGCCACCATGGCTTGTTTAGGCTGATTTGAAGTATTATTTGTTGGATGCAGGCCAAATACAAAGAAGACTGTTTATTTAACACATAAAAACACCCAAAAGTATTTTTTTTAATTCTAGTTGTAACATAAGGCAACATGTAAAAGTTCAAAAGGCTTACATACTTTTTACTCGATTGTGTAAATTTTACTGCATCTGAATATGAACAAATAAAACATTTATTCCCTAATCAACAAACACTGTATCTATTAGTATTTAAAACTGTGATGTAAATAAAAATTACTTTAAGTTCTAACATCGTACCATAATAACTACAATAAATAAAAGGAATTTCTTGTAGGTTCATCTGCACTTTTTTACATTTATCAAAATATAAACATGAAAAATTTGATATCAAAATTAAATACTTATCCATTGTTATATTTTGAAAAATTATAACTAATAACACAGTTAATAAAATCAAGTTTCTATCTCGCTTTGTAAAATGATTTCTAACTAAGTTAACAGTGTGCTTGAATGTCCAATTAACATAATTAATTTATACGATGTGGTCATCGTATGATTTATGTTTTACCTATTAGAGTATGAGATCCAGAAAGGAAGGAGCTCAGATATTATTATTATAACCTTCTGGGTTTGATGGTGGCGACAGTGCAGCACTGTGGGTGGCCTCAGTCAGAGAATAACTGCTGCTGAATGAAGACATAAAGTTTGATGTGCCAAAACAAGCAGCTGAGATGTTGTATTTCCTATTTGTGCTGTCAAGTCAAGATTTTTATGAGTCTCTCAGGATTTTAACACATAACTGACCAAAACATAAGTGGTGAATAGTGTGTTAAATGACTATTACTATATCTTTGTAAATATTGTTTATTATTATAATTTCAGCAATGGTTAATGTTTATCTGCTTCAGTTTGAAAGACAAATACAGATGTAGAATAGATTGTCTTTCTTCTGGAATAAATAATTTTTAACCACAAATATCAATTAAAAAAAAATATATATATATATTTATAGGTCCAGATATAACTTGACAGGCATAACTCAAGTTGTTCAAGTTTTTGCATAGGCTTCCCTTAAGAGCAAAAAATGCCAGAAAATGCACAACAACAAGCCGTGATTATTTTTAATATTCCTGCTTTCACTTTCCTCCAAAAATCTGACCTTTATTGAAAACTTTACAGAACAAAGTCCAGTTTAAAAATGAATAAGAGCAATAAACAGCTCTTATATGGTGAAACATTGTGGGAATGGTTTGGACCAAATAATAATTACGTGTTATAATAGCCTTAAGAAAAACGTCCAAACTAAATCTGGTTGAGAATCTAAGGCAAGTTTGAAATGTAGCTACCAAGTCACAATTATTGCACACAGACATAAATGAGACATTAATCTATTTTGGAAAGAGTAAAAGGCTAGTGGTAGATTCCTGTAGGACTCTTAAAAAGTCAGGGGTCATAGAAGTTTCAGTGCCCTAAAAACCCAAACCTCAAAATGTAGTAGAACAACAAAGGCATATGCATAACATAGACTAAAGTTGGTAAGAAAAACTGAATTTGGTGAAGATTTGGTGTCTATTTCTTTTTGCTTTTTGTTTTAACTTAATAAATCTGTCCATGAGACCTCCAGCAATGAGTCACTTTGGTCAGAGGTGCAGGGTTGATTACAAACTAGGATACAAACTAACAAATTTCACCACCCATGAGACCAGCTAAAACAATTTTCCAGACATGGCGTTTAATGGCCTGTGGAAAGCAGAGCGTGAAGCCTTTTGCTTTCAATGGCAGCCTGATTCTTCAGAGCTTCTTTTGGGACTCATAAGAAGGAAATGCCCCTGTGTGTTTTAAAGTAGCTAAATTCCTTTCAAAGGAAGTGATTTATTGCTGGACCTCTTCACTGAATATTGTGCATCAGTGCCATTCACAGGCTATGATCTACTATTGTCATTAGGGCTGAAAACATGTTTGCTTTGCTGCCTAGAGCTATAACTCATCAATAACCCACTTCATGGATATGGTTAAGCCAGATGAGTAAATTTTACAGTAATGACACCGGCTGAATTAAAGTCATTGATGGGGTCATTCCTTTCTCCTACAGTAATATTAGTAACAACAAAGTTAAATCATGAATTACTTTTATCGATGAGAAGCTGGTAAGAATCCAGAAGAAGAATCCATCAAAACATTTCTGACAGTAAACAAATTTCAAAGGTATGGCTTTCAGTTTTAAATGTAGAACAATTTTTCCACCACTCTTTAGTACCAGCTAGATACTATATTAGAAAGTCATAAGATTGTGATTTTATTCGTAGTGAGGAGCAACAACAAAACAAACAGTAATAAAAATTATAAAAATAATTCTGACTTTGCTTGACTGAAGCAGTAAACATAAAACATGATATAACTCAGGGTTTCATAGAGGTCAACAGATTTACAGAAACAAACTTCCATGTGAAAATAACTAAGCAATGGCATAACATTAAAACACAAATCTCTAACCACAGTGAGCAATCAAATGCTGCCTTTTTTAATAAAAAAAATTGTTGCATGCAAAAGATAACACTGGTTTTGTCCAAGTCAGACTTTGACCCCTCATCAAATTATAAGAATGACTAACAGACACAAGCTGGAATACAATAACATTTGAGCTTGGGCTTAAAGGTTTCTGTCTTCTTTGAAAATAATTTCGAGGCATTTTCATGTTATACTGCAGTGCTCACTTTATGTAAAGACACCTGCAACATAATACAGAGAAATCATTATTAACGAATATGTAAGAAAATAAATAAATAATACTTCCCATATTTCACTTGGGATTCTATTTTTAGGCAGACCTATGACAACATATGATAGCACTACTTTTTTCACAAAATCTTAAACCTTTTTTGCATCAAAAGTGTTTAACATGGAGGCATCCAAATATTTAAAAAATATGCACTTTAAGCTTATGGTAAAAAAAAAAACAGCACAGTCTTGGGTTTGCCAACAATAACTAGTGTATAAGATAAATCAGAAAGACATTCTGCTAAGTTCATCCAGAACAAAAACAGCTGAACAGGACTGCTCTGTGTAAAAGAGAATCTGCACTTAGTATGGACCAAGAGTAAAACAGAAGGGGAGTCAGACAGCAAGCACATGCTGGGAGGAAACAGACTTGGTGAGTTTGGACACAATGTTGCTTCTAGCGTCTTTCTTGCCCTGCCTTACTTGTGTCGGCAGACACGGTTCCAGTGGGCCATGTTTTTTCTCTGAGGCTGTCACTGAAGCAAAAGGCTACATTAAAGTGCAAGTAATAAGTACTTGCGTGTGATTGTGGGAAAGTCCCACAAGGCCTCTCAGTCTCTATGCCGTCTGCCTCCATGACCCACCACACAGTCTGACAATTTATGCGGCCGACGACAGCTCCCCCTGATCGCTCGCCAGGGCTCAGTGGAGGCAGGCCTCCGGAGCAATGGCAGCACTACTGGCACTCCATCAAAAACCAAGGAAAAATCTCATTAAGGCTGCAGCCTGGTGCCTCCTGCCCTGTTCTCCACCCGGTGGAGGAATACACCTTTGGGATTCCAACGGTCAGAGCGATGGTTAAAGATGAACAGAAATTATGTCAAACAGGTCAGATATTAAACAGGGAAAATAGAAAAATTGCTGCGAAAAAACATGTAGTTGTCGCTCGGTTGCTGACATTCACAAAAACAAAACAAAAAAAACTATGTTAAAGAGGTTGAAACTAAAAATAAAGTAATTTTCAAGCTGGTTTTACATCCCATCCAGTAACATAACATTTGAAAAATTACTTGATAAACATGAAATTCAAATACATGCATTTGTGCAGCGTGATACACCAGAATCAGAATGTCTGGGGAAGTATGTATGTCATCATCATTTAGAACCACAGAACAAGAACAGGATTTAGGAGGAATCTAAACTGAGGAAAGAAGACACAAAACACTTTATGCTACACCTCAGATTTTGAGCATCACCAAAGCATCTGACCTCAGAGTTTGTTTATGAGCATAAAGTTTCACTTGTTAAAAAAAATGTTTTTCCAGCATTTTTATTCTTTTTTTTTTGTCTCGTGTCAGTACAAAACACCTGCTGATATCCAAAGATTGTGTAATCTCCAGATTACTTCTCTCTCCAAGCAATAAATGTATTATTGTAACCTGCAATCTGGAGATTATTTGCAGCATTAGTTGTCAGTATATTTTAAAATGTTTCTTTTTCAGTGTGTGAGCCAAAGAACCTGTGCTCTAGCTGAATGTAAAATGTTTTGGTGGTGTGACACTGTGCTTAGAATAACATAATGTCATATACATTATTCCTAAGTTAAACCCTCAGGAGTAAAACCAAACCGATCATGTGTGAATATTGCTTGCTAACATAAAATACATTTTTATGAGGGGTTATTATGAGCAACATGCTGAAGCATGAGTATGCACATCAGAGGAAAAACGCTAGTAAGAGCTGTAGCATAGCTACTGTGCCATAAATTACTTCAAAATTACAGGTTTTATCACATACAGGGAATTTCAGACAGGCTGATAACAGAATGCTTTTAAATTCCTCCATAGGGTGTTTGTTTGCTATGTCTCCAAGTTACTGCTATTTAACATTTTGATAACTTTATTTTCCTCACTAGATAAATGACCATATAATTCTTCTTTTTAAAGTCAGACTTTGAGCACTTTTGTCTTGGGTGGCCAATGTGCAATGAATTGATGGATAACATTATTTTTGGCATGCCAAAAATAATGTTATAACTTTTTATTCATTTGCTGGTGCTTTTTTTATGATCACTAGAAGGTACAAGTATGAACATAATAAAAAGACATTTTGAAAAAGGATGACATATGGTCTTCCATGTAAACTGAAGCTGTCATTGTGTTTGTTCTGAGCCTAATAATCTTCTGCACCTAGCAAATATAATGACTTTGATTGATTCTGTTTGATTAATAGAACAAACAGCTGTATTAAATGGGGACTTTTGTTTGGTTGGAGTGCACACAAATCTATAAAGCAACATAAATTACCTCTTATTATGTTTACAGCTGTAAATTTGATTATAGGTTTGCTATATCTCACAAAACTCCTCAAGAAAGGAAGTGAGTAAACTTATCCACCAGTGGTAATTTCAAAGGAACATGACCCTTGGAATCTGGAGTGGTGCCAATCCTGCAAAGTGTGGTAAGAGTACTGATGTATCTCAAGGAGAGAGAGGGAAAAAAAAGCACCAAGAGTTATCATCAAGCAGCAGTTTAGACCTGGCTCCAGGCTGTTCTCCCACTTCTTTAAGCTGGAGCACTCCTCACCTTCCAGCAACATTAAACAGCCTCACTCAAAGTGCCACGTAGCAGTAAAACATGACGCCCAGAGATGGAGCCAAGATAGAAGGTGTTGACGCGAGGTGGTGAAGCAACGCACTGCCTCTGAGTGAAGCTTCAAAAGGGATCGTTTTCACACATGAAATAAAGATCTCAGATAATCATATAGCGTAGTAAAGCTGACGCGAGGCACAGTGGAACAGGAGATTGGGATGATTTTCAGACAACACCTTCACAGTGGCAGCCATGACAAGTCGATCTTTATGCATTTCTCTTCAGCAACATCAAATGAATCAGGAATTTTTTTTTTCACCTTTATTATCATGTGATCCAGTGAGGCAAGGTTTTACACTACATCTGCTCAAAATTGTACAGCAAACTGCTCAAATGCACAACAGCCATATCACGTGCAGTTTGCAGGGTAAAAGTTTATTTGATCTTTTCTATTTCAAAGTTTAATTTTATGGCTTTGATAAGAAATTCAAAGCATTTCCAGAGGTCAAATATTGTAAATCTTTTGATACTGAGCCTTTAACACCTTTCAGTTGATCAAAACATAAGATAGATAATTTTATTGTGAAGCAACTTGCAGTACTGTGCCAAAATTAGGTGATTAAATTCCCACTCAAATATCTTGTTGTTTGCTGTTCCATAGTAAAGTACCATAATTAAACTAAATAGAAAAACAAGCAAGTTATTAATAGACCAATCCAAGTTCCTTCCAATAATAAGATCCAGCATTATGATTTGATGTTGCAACTTCAAAGAGGGACATTTTCCTTCCAGACTTGGTGGCCCCATGCCTGACACCCTTCAGTCACGTCACACTCGCCTCTCTTCCTGGACCCCAGGAAGGAAATTATAGCCATGGAGTTGGGATCCATCACCAGGCAGGTTGGCGTAAGCAGCTCCATGATTAAAGCGAACATGGTCAGCAACACACAAAGCTAAAAGGGTCTGAGGAGTCCACACATGCCTGAGGCCTTATCCTGCTGGGATGCTCCTCACACACATGCACACGCACACAGACACACACACACAGATACATGCAATCATATTATGTTATAAAATTTAAAAAGGTTAAAAAAAGCATTTGGTCCCTCAGATTCCTTCTGTTTTAGCCTTTTAGTCACATTTACAAATTTCAGATCATTAAACAAATTTTAATGCCACTCTAAGATAGCCTAAGTAAACACAAGAAGGGGTTTATATGAATAATTAAAAGCTATTCAAACCAGTGCTGCCCTACATGAAACGTAAATGTAAATATAAATGTCCCTAAGAACCATTCTCAGTGTCAAAGATTCCCATTGAGAATTTGAAACAACTATGCACATCTTTTAAATAGGCGAGGAAGACTTTAACTCGCTCTAATGTGAGGAATTGTTTTAACTCAGCACCTTGGGAGGGATTTTGATGATGATTTTGAAAATATTCAGTCCACTGAATATTTTCAAAAGTCTTGGGAATCATCAAGATATGTTCCGGTGAAAGTTGGAAAGGCTGTTGAGTTCAGATTGGTCAACAGCAGCTTTTACTTTCAAACTATCTGGTGTGTGACATTTTCACCTCCTCTATTTCTTATGGCTAAATCATGAACACCTTTTTTAAATTTGACTCATGAAAGTCAAACTTTGATCATTGAAGCTACTTTGTATATATACAGTATGTTGGACATACTTTGATTTAACACTATTATTTGACATCTTAAATCTTTTTGGGAAGATTTCAATCAACATGAAAAATCTGCTATAAATGGTTTGGAATGATTTTAAAATTAATACACCATGATATGTGCCTCACTAAAAATCTAGGGTGTCAAATAAAAAAATATCTAATAAATTGTCTTTGCAGAAACATCGTTAGCAGATGTTAAACTGTCCAATCCTTAATATATAGTTTAGACACTTTCCTTCTCCTACCAGTTGGGGTATTATCATCAAAAAGTATATTTTGCTACTGTGTTGTTCTTGTTGAAGTCATCTCTGCAATGCATCCAGTCATATTGCAGCAAGAATTAAATTAAGCTTGGGTTATTGCCATAAAAGAGACTTAGAAGGCATGAGCTGTTTTTCTCCTAATTGATTGTTTTTGTTTTGTTTTGTCAAAATGAACATGAGCTGATACTGGATGCCTTCCTTCTGCAGAATGATTGTGCACAGCCCCTAATCATTTCTCCACGTTGAATTTACATTGCAAACCCTCCTGGTCACATTACCTCACTCACATCAAAGGCTGCCTCCTGAAAAGCTCCGTGGAATATTAGCAGAGATTTAAAGCTCTCGTCTCTCTGTTTCAGAAACATGCTGATTTGAAGTAACTCCCTTTTTGCTTTTTTGTGTTTTATGTGTGATGTTAGCCAACACTTTAATGATCCATTTACAAAACTTTTACACCTGCAACAAAAACGCTTTTATAGCTCTGGAAAACCCTGAGGCGCTAAGCCCTACCTGTTAGTTAATGTAATAGCCTTTATTAGCCTTTGAAAAATATGTAACCACAGCAGTTAAGATTTATCACGCATTTTATCAAAGCTCTATATCAGCAGAGAGGTGAAAAGGGAACCTTTGAGATCAAAAGTCTAAAGGCCTCTAGCTGCTGTGTGCCAACTCAACTCTTTGTTTTCCACTGTAGGTTTCTGATACATTATTGACTAACTTTGAATAAGTCTCAATGAAGCATTCACCTACTTTACTTCAAATGTGCAATGCGCCTGCAAGCAGGTGATGACCAGTGCAAACGCTACTCAGAAAAACACCCTCTGTTAAATGGTCCTTTGACATTATTGACAAAAATAATGCAAAACATGTTTCTAGATCTACAACTTACAAAGTCGGATAGTTGCACAAGTCTTTCTGTCTGTACAATCATATTAATAAGGATACATCCAGTAGCTGTCTAGAAATACATTCATGCTTTGTATGCCAATTAGAGATTAGCATACAAAGGATATTGTGATGACAACTATGAAAGAGAAGAGTGAGAAAATGCATTTAACCCAAATTGTGGGTTAATAGCATCCGATATAGTAATCTCATTACTTAACGACAATGAAACATTATGGCTCTGTGTATTCACTGCATGAAAACTCATCTTATCTGCCTAAAAAAGTGCTGCTTGTCTGGCAATTACAAAAGAATCATGACTCGCTGATGGAAGTAGGTTGGCTGTACAAACCATAATTTTGCAGTCCAGGTGTATGTCACAAATCCAACAAAAACAGATCAGATTGGAAGTCCAAAAGTTCAAGTTCTTGTAGAGGTCATGGAGTATGATTCTAAAAAACATCTGGTTGTTGTAGGTGATCAGTCAAAGCTCTCCATGTTCTCTTTCAGTTTTTCTTGGTGGGGTCAGGCAAATGATTCAAATGGTATAAAGGGTCAGGAACATAAACAAGAAAAAGTATCTCAAGGGCATCAAGAAAGTGGCTGGCACCTTCTACTAAAGCCAAATTAGACGACAGGCCTCTTTGATTTGTCAGGCCATGCATCATAAGTTTTCCTAAAAGGGCTTCTGTGCATATTGTTACAATTGTTGGTTAAGATTTTCCTACAATAACTTTCCATTTTAAAGGAAGACACGTGATTACAAAGTTACAGGCATCTCTTTTCCACTTTTTGTCTAATGACACATTAGGCATCCAGCTAAAATTGTCAAAATAGAAGTTTTAAAGTCTTAGTTTATACTAATTACTACCAAGGCTATAAGATCTTCAAAAAGAGAAGCAATAGAGGATGAGAAAGTCTGTCTGAATTTAGTCAGCTGTTCTACAAAGGCTCCAGATGATAGTTCACAGTAAAGTTTACACAAAGGCTGCAGCTAGACCCTGTCACTTGAATTAAGATTGGAGAGCTCAATGTGGTAGGTAGCAGTTATGAAATCTCTGAAGTGTTCATGCTAGCCAGATGGGACTAACCTACACACCAAGGTGGCCACATTCTTCCTTACTGCCTGTGCACACACACAGACACACGCAGTCATGCACTGACACACACCATGTTTGGAGCAGACGTCCTGCCAGCCACAAGCCACCACCTCAAAACATCCCTCACATCTGACCTTTAAACTCTAGATTTAAAATCTATGTAATTACAGAGAGTGTTTTAACTTAGCAAGTAAACACGGCAGCAGAAATAGACACATCAACTTCTATATACAAGTGTGTGGGTGCCAGATATGCATTTCTATTCATAGCTGACTGGAATTAGTGGCTTGAATCAATGTTCACTATAACGAACATGGAACATCCACAGTTGCAGACAGCAGCATGATGATATGAAAGCTAAAACAGACTTCTCAATCAATTAAAAGATCACTGGAAAGTAGTTTAAAGCTAAGTTTATATATTTTACTTATGTACAAACAGTGAAATAATTAAAACATTTATTGCTGATAATTCTGATGAATATGGCTTACACAGAATCCAATTTCACAAGAGCTTTGAATATTACATCTAAAGACATAAAAAAGTATTTTTAATAGAGATGTGGTAATTTGATGCCTCCTAATTAGCAATTTGAGAGCTGTTAACACCTCTGTTGTTTCCAAGCCTATCACTGGAAAGTTGATAGAAGGAAAACTGCTACAGAAAAAAAGAATAAGCAATAGGGATAAACAAAACCTAGAGTAGGTTATGAAGTAATGGCCATTGAAAGGTTTGTGGAGACTCAAGATGTGACCAAAAGCTGGAGTTAGTGCTTTAAAAGCCACCACACATGTATCCAGGACACGGGCTACACTGTCACATGAAGAAGAGTGAAGAAGAAAGGGAAGAAAAATTCAGTTTTTAATTTTAGATATTTAAGAAAAGTTCCAGAAGCAAACCTACACTCAAAGTCTTCTGAAATGGCTGTGAACATTTTCGGGGTTTCAACCATTTTTAAAAGTCTGTTAGATCCCAAACAGTAAAAATGAAAATCTGTCTTAAGACTATGGCTGGACGACGAGCCTTGAAAACCTATCATGATATAAGCGTTCCATTGCAGTCGATATTGACAATTTTTTTGTTTTAAATATCTAAAATATTAACAAAGTGGTGGGATGACCTTTTCTTTTTTACCTACCGTTTTCATTCTACACTTCTGTTTTTGTTTTTTTTAAGCAGTCATGAGGCAGGAAAGGTAGCACATTATTGTTAGGTAACCAAAGAGTGAGTGAAATAGTTGATGCCACCAACCTTTCTTACCTGGCAGAGAGAGGTTGAGTGGGTGAAGCCGTTCCTCTGTCTACGTCTCACATGATACTGTGCAGTTCTGGATCTGGCTTAAGTAAACGTATTGAATATTCTCACAGACATTTTATCTATTGCTATTGAGCAGATTGATCAATATGCATTGTTACAGATGTATTGTCCAGCCCCACTTAAGACCTGGATTTGTAGTTAAGTTTTAACTTTTTGGTGAGTTTGACAATTTGACACAGAACCTTTTCAGGAGCAGTGGACTGATTTGCTCTACCTCATCTAGAGAGTGAGGTCCTCCGGAGTATAAAGCCTCCAGGGACAGACAGCTTTCCTTTCACAAGGGCCAATCTTCTGTTTAATTTTCCTTCAACTAAAAACATCCCGTATAAGACAATCCAGACCTCCTCTAAGCTTGGCGCAACAGGAAGAGCCAAAACGGACTGGAACCTCTGTCAGGGAGAGGCACAATGCTCTCCAACATCTGTTTACCTAACTTTACTTCCTCCATTCCCTCTGCCTCAGGTGGCCTCAAAGCCCCGGTCACTAAAGCATGCAAACACAAGGAGGATGAATACACCAGGGCTCATGGAAACTGTGGCGTGCACATCACTGGCATTTTCCTAGATCCTGTTAGTAAAACAAACAAAAGGAGAGGATCCATGCTGGGACTCTGTTAGCAGTGATAAATGGATTCACATATTAGGCTGAACACACGGGTAATGTGCAGATTCAGATTTGGGCCTGCCTCCAGATTTCATTGTGCATGCATGCTCCTCTGCATGTGTTCAGTCTCATGAGAGCTTGATAGCAGTTTTATGCAGATGCCCATCTCGTCACATCTGAGAGCCACTTTTGAGTTCTCGGTCCAATTATTCAGCACTTACCGCATGGGCCTGAGCGCGGTCCACAGGGGAGCCAGATAAACAAACAGCAGAGAATTATTCAGGATTTAAACACTTAAAAACCCACTTCAACAGAGCCATTTATGTGGTTAATTAAAATGAGCACTGCACTCCCAAAGAAAGCCCAGAACTACCATAAGGGCCCCGCTAACCTAAAGCGACTCCCAGACCCACACAAACAAAACCCTCTCCCTCCTTGTAATACGACCTCCTAAGCTCACACTGATGCATCTGTGTGCTATTATTTGAGGAAATCTTATACATATCTGAAGGTCTGAGTGCAAAGAATAGAAGACATACCTATACAGAGAATTAAATGCATCTACTAAAGGAAAACATATTAAAGACTGATTCTTTTCCTCCTTACACCATTTTATCAGTGTACAAACATAAAACTTTTCAGAGTGCTAAACACATCTCTCAATGTTAAGCAAATATTGCCTGAAAGCTGGAAGCGGATGATGAATTTTATAGAAGAAATAACAAAGAGACTATGATGTTACCTAATTATGGAGACTATAATATCATATCAAAAGGGAGCAAAAATCTGCATTTTTTATACCATCATTACAACCAATGAGATCTGGAGCCAATAAATATCTCTGGCAGCTAAGAAAGCTTTTGAAACTGAAATGAAGGTTTAGCCCCCCTCCCACTGAGGAAAAGAGCCAGTTGGAAATGGATGTGTTGCCTTTTTGTTCTGTGTCAAAGGCAGTCAAGGTCCAAAAAGTCTTTCTGATCTGCATTGCCTTTCTTAACAGGAAAGATCTCTTGCTGCACCTTTTTGACATTTTGTCACGTTACCACCACAAACTGCCATGTATTTTTAGTGCACAGCTCTGAACAGGAAGACAAATCTGTAAAGTTTGGTGTGCATTTGCATTCAGTCTCTCTGAGAAATATATTGCTGGATAACCTTTTGCTGCATTTATTGTTGAAAGTTGTTTGATTCTACAAGCTTTGAACATCAAGAGAAAAAGTAATTGCCCGTCCGTCATTGCTACATTGCTAAAGCTTTGTTAGTCTAGATAGAAAGAGTTTATGATTAGCCATTTTTAAGACCTGCTCTGGAATCTAAATTGGACATAAGTCTGGTCTTTGACTGGGCCATTCTAACACATCAGTATGCTTTGATCTAAGCTGTTGCCTTGTAGCTCTTGCTATATGTTTTTGTTTGACTGTTCTACTGTAAAATGAGTCCTAAGAAAATCATTCACACAACATGACGCTGGTACTACTGCAGAAAGGCCAGATTTTTTAAATCCATATTAGCTCTTAACACATTTGTTTGTTGACACTATTTATCTCTGTAGCTCTGCAAGTAATTGGTCCAGCTCAAATAAAAAGCTGACTTTTCAAACTTTTCAAATCTTTCTACAAAAAACAGATATTTTCCTTCCAGTTCACAATTTTGCACTACTTTTTGTTGATCAATCAAATAAAAAACCTTGGACTATGTGGTTATAATGTGTCAGAAAACAGAAAGTTTGAGGAATATGAATTCCCTTTGGCATGCTGACTGAAATAACAGCAAATCTACTGGATTAAACATTTTATACTTTCCTTCCCTTTCTCTTCCTTTAACCCATTCTTTCCACTCAACAAAGGAATATATAATATAAAATAAAAATCCAGTCCAGCCAAATAAATGAAAGCATCTTCAGAATGTATCTGTTCTTTAGGGGTTTTGAAATAAACATCACCTTCAAGTGTGCAACAAAATCCTTTAGCTAGGGAGACACTTTGATCAACAGCTATCCATTGCTCCAAACTGAGCATATATTTGGGGAAACAAAGCACAATCTCAGCTGCTAATCCCCTGAGATTCAGAGCGCATTCCCAAAGAAGCCTTTGATCTCTGGAGTGCATCCGGACAGCTGACTTCAGACATACTGCACACTTGCATGCACACGCAACGAACAGATATACACAAATACAAGCATTCGTCTCAGACTGATAATGTGCCAAATTGCACTTTTATTTGTGGTTGCCACATTCGGTGACAGTTGAAGATTTATTTTTTTTATTTTTTTTTTTTCCACAAATGGAGGTACATTAAGTAACTAAACAGCTAAACAGATTGAGGTCTACATTTGTGTAAAAGCTAGTATTTGAAATAACTTACCTCACAAATGTCTGACTGTAGCCTCTTCTTAATGCTTTAAATGTATAATTAAAAGCATTGTTTTATACGATATTTTCCAACTGACAGTAATCCGCTCTGCTTTGTCATGAAAGATGGCACTTTCTATCAACATCAAAAATATTGATATATTTTCTTTTTTATTTATACTGCTTGAGGTTTTTTACACTTTGAAACCACAAACTTCAACGCATTTTATTAGGAATTTCTGTGGTGAGCCAACATGAACCATTGCATATTTGTGAAGCAGATGGAAAATGATTTTAACATTTTTTACTATTCCAAACCTCAAAACTTTGGTGTATTTGTTTTCAGCCCCCCTGAGACAGCACTTTGTAGAGCCACCTTTCACTGCAAACACAACTGGCACTCTTTTGGGACTATGTTTCTGCCAGCTTTGCACATTTAGAAACTGCTATTTTTTTCAGTCCTCATTGCAAAATTACTCAACCTCAGTCAGCTGGGATAGACAGCATCTATGAAGAACAATTTATAAGCTTTACTACAAATTCCCATCTGTGCAGAATTAGTTTTCTATCAAAGATAGTATTTAATTTTGATTTCATTTGACAAGAGCACTCACATGGACTCTATTTACTAACTGGGTGCCTTCTTAAGGCTAATGGCACAGGGTTTTATTTTGAGGTATCAAACTAAAAGGGGATAAAAAATAAATGTACAGCACACTTTTCAGTTTCCTATTTGAAAAAGATTTGAAAAGTACTTCCACTTCAGAGTTATGCAGTTCTTCGTGCTGGTCTTTCATGTATTTAGACTCTAAATATATGGTTCTTAAACATCAGTGAAACATTCAGTGCAATCCAAACAGTTTTATTTTATACTAAACTAATGTCATTGTTTCATAAGACATTTTCCAACTGACAGTAATGTTCTCCGCTTTGTCATGAAAGAGAAACTCCTTCAGGTTTCAGTAAACTATGACATCCAACTCCTCATGTGACATTAAAGCCACCTCCACATCCTGGACCCTCCCAGTCCTCCAGCTAAGTTGATGTCAGCCCAAGACCTCTGATACATCTTCTCACGATGGGAAAAGAAAAAAATCACATAGCCCCTATGGCCAGGTGTTACCCCTCCTCCCAAAAGCTGGGCTTTTCTTCTCTTTAGAGAGTGGCTCCAAACTTTTCTCCCAGCCTCTTCAAAGAGCAACAACAGGTCCTTGGCCCCTTGGGACCACAGAGGGGGTAGAGCATGGTGGGAGAGGGGTATACGTCACACAGCATGCACGGGAGGCCAGTCGGTGGGAAAAGAAATTGCAATGCACTGGGAGAGGAGAAAAAAAGAAGAGTGGGAGAGGAAGTGGAGTCTGAAACTGAAAGGTGCTTTCAGCTTCCAGACAAGAGCCCCAGCTTTGTGAAAACGACGTGGAAAGAAAAAGCACAACACAAACCTGCCATGTGCTTAAAATCTTTAGGAGCATTTCCAAAAGGTCTTTCTACTTTTAAAAAAATTGCTTCTAAAAAAATCAAAGACAATGCAACCGACTGTGAATCAGGGAAGGTGGGAGCAAGAGCACCGATGCTATACGCTTTTGAATTGCATTCTGTTGTCAAATGCACCTTTTGCTCTTTGTCTGAACGGCTCACAAAGTTCTGTTGGAGAGGAAAATCTAAGCTTTTGGAACTGCGAAAGCAGCAGGCTGGGAAGCCTCTGTGTGGAGGGTTCTTTTAAACTACACACAGATTGGAGCTTCACAGAGAGGAGGAGCCATCAGTGTCACTACAAACACCTCCCTGCACGGCCCACTTCAAATGCAGCCACATGTCATCAACCGCAACCAACACAGGGCACATGAGAAACGCAACAAACAGATGGAGAATAGGAAGGCAGAGAGGGGAAGAAGGCAGAACCAAAGGGAGTGGGGCGGGGGGAGGTAACAGAATAGTAGAGGGTGGCTTATTAAAACAGAGCCTCTCAACATCTGACGATTACTCCCAAAGGAAGCAACAAACCGAACCAGCTGAAAAGCTTTCTGAAGTGAAAATACTCAGCTATTTATCTGCCTTTAACGATACACTTCTGCAAGCTTCAAATGTCAGATTTACGCCTGGGTATAGATGTGGACACCGTGCCGCACGTCACTGAGGCTCACATGACTCTGATCTTATTGAGGTTCACTATCCACCTGCTTACACCACTCACAAGTTTCTATGTGTATTTTATGAATGGGAAAATACTCACACCTCTTTAAGCTTTTCATATTTTGACTGATTGCATCTACAAACTTCCAAACATACTGGGGTTTCATTGGCATCCCAGCTGGAGGATAATTGCAAAGTGGTTGGAATGTAATAAAAGGTTTTGAAATTTTTTTGCAGTTAAAAATGTGAAAAATGTGGCATATAATCTCTTACAGTAAACACTTTTTGGTGATTCTTTCTGCCTACTCCCAATTTTCCAAACCCTGTGAGAAAAAAGCATTTCCACAGCATAATGAAGCCACCACTGTGTCCCACCGTTAAAGGGCTGTAAATAATTTTGCAACAATGCCAAACTGCTAATGTGAGCCTCATCTCTCAGCCTCGACATTCTTTAAAGTCGGCATTGTTCCTTTTGGGATTATAGTGTGGCAAAGATCGGCTCAGAAGAATTTCAAGCATGGACACCCCACTGGTGACACCCGACCCACATTCTCCTGAACTCTGATCCAACTGGGAGGGGAGCTTAAAGAACAGTGGCTATAAATAACTATCCCACCAGGTATTCCATGCAACACAGACAACTTTTAAAGCCAAGAGAGGACTTACGTTCAACTCCTGTTTCTAACAGCGCTTTTAAATCTGACTTTTACACAAAAGAAAAAAAATCATTCACACATTACAAAATGAAAAGAAATAATATTTTTGCTAAATATTTTGTTGATAACTATATTAATAGATTTTTCCTAATGGATAAATAATAAAATCAAAATCCCTCTATTTACAAGTGAGCTCATTAAGCTTTCCTGGTTGACAGTTTTTCAGACGTTTTGTCTGCCGATTTTAATTTGACTGATTCAGATTTTTTCTTTTAAGACTTTTACAAAAATTGTTTAAAGGTTTGAAGACTTTTACACTGTTTTTAATCTAAAAGAAACTAAAAATATTTTTTTTAAAAAAAATAAAGTTTTTAGGTATTTAATGATAAGGGATAAATTGGTAGATATCAATCAAAAGCTGATGGATTATTGCATCTAATTTGAATTCAGTAATCAATGAAAGTAAGGCTAACCCTGCAAATTCTATATTTTATTGCAGTGATATGCAGGAATCAATAACTTTTAAAGACATCTGATAGGGAGAAACACAAACAATTGTCTGATGTATTATAGATTTAATTTTTAAAAAGTATCCTAAATTCACATATTTAGACAACATCATCTTGTGAATCAGAGAGATCCAGCAGAAAGTTAGATAGACACAAAAAATTCAGTCTGTAACAATGGAAATTAACAAGAGGAAACTTCTATAGAAAGAGATTCCATGCCAACAAGTTTACAGTCGACGCCCCCTCCACTGTTGGCCAAAAGCTTTTACACTGCTGTGCTGCTGGAAATAGAAAGCGGCTGAATATGCTGAGGAACAAAGAAATGGATGTTTGTTTTTGTGCTCATTATTTATTGTATGTGCTTGGTGATACTGTGGTTTAAAATGTTTAAATTGCCTCAAGTCATTTAAATAATGTGGAATAGTTGTACTCCTGCCAACAAGCTTTTAGAAAAATAAACAAAGTTTCTTAAAAATATATCAAAAACTAAGACATAAAACTGGGGTTTGAGATTGGTCTTGCTTCAGTAACTAATCCTGATTAGTAACGTCAACACCACCAGCAAAAAACTCCTAAAACTGTCTATAATTTTACCTCATGATTAAGAACACATGTAATGCTAAAGCAGCTTCCAGCACAAAACAAATTAATAATTTTATACTCGAGATTTTTTTTCATGTAGTGCCCAACAGAAAAATGCATAATTGTCCCAATTTATTCAAGCTGTGCTTAACTGATTCATGCATTGCTACTTAAGAACTGACTTTTGTTTATAGTTACAAATTATGTGTTGTCTAGCACATACTTAATTTTTATGCAAACAATTGCTCACCAAAATGCCTTGCAAAAGCAGCTGTTTTCACTATCTTTGTTATTCAGTTGCCTTTTATTGCATTAAATTACCTTAAGTTAAGAAGAGATGCAAGCATCAGAAGATGGGGTCGGACATAAGTGAGGCAAGAGTAAAATAGGGTAAAATGAGAGGGTTTACTCCATCAAGCAGTAGGTACTGACATGTTTATGTTTATGGAATGACCCAAAAATTTAAATGATGCTATACAGCATCAAACAATAGTGTGCCATCTATTTAGCATGCAACTGATCTGGGGTTTTGGCTCTCCGTTTAATAAACTAACAGATTTATGATGAAAATGTCTGGGTCCTGGGTGGGCGAATTCATTTTCCATTTTTCTACTTAACAGGTCTCAATTCCTGAAACATGCCTGCCTTTGAGGAAGGCATCTCTAACCAAAGAGGCTTAAAAGCTCCTCTGAAGCAATTCCAAAAAATCTCCCTACTTGACAACAGCGGCACGGTGTTTACCACACTGCCAAAATACAAAACAAGCATGACCTCCAACATTTCTCCCCAGCCTTTACAATCCACACTTGTCACTGGACTGTCACACAGCAATGCTTTCAACTCAGCCTGGGCCTATTGTTAACTAAATTACAAGAGAGAGACTGAGAGAGAGACAGAGAAAGAGAGAGAGAGAGAGACTCAGATCAGTTAAAGAGGCTGACATCATCATGCATGAGTAAATGTGAGTTCAAGCAAGTAGTGTAAGCATTCACTGTTGCAGTACAAAACAACTACAGTGCCAAGCAAAAGTATTCACAGCCTCTTAAAGTTTTTCACATTTTGTCACATTACAGCCACGAACATAAAACGCATTTTGCGGGGATTTTATGTGATGGGCCAACATAAAGATGCACATAACTTTAAAGAGAAAAGAAACTAACGATCTCAGTTTAAATACAACTGCTCTGTTAAAAACATCAAACAGGTCAAGCTTGAAAAAGCTTAAATGTCTCATACAAAAAATTCAGAAAAATACAAACCAAACCTCCAAAACTGACCATTCTAGCAAGAAAAGCATCAATCAGAAAAGTAGTCAAGAAGCCCGAGGTAACTCTGGAGGAGCTGCAGAGTTAGTATAATAATCTAAAGACAGAGCAACTATTAGTTCCTACTGAAAAACCTGTTAGAGGCTGCAAAATACCTGAGAGTGCAGTCACAGTCTATCTTTCCAATTATAACACTAAAATGATTTGGGTTAAATCAATTGAGAATGTGTGGCAGGACTTTCAAATTGATGTTCACAAATCTGACTGAGATTGAAGTATTTTTGAAAGAAGAATGGGCAGAAATGTCAGTGTGCAGATGTGCCTAGAGCACATAGGTGTTTCTATAAAATACTATCTGTTAGGTGGGCTTCATAAATACAAGCTGCGTTGTTTGTTTTTATTACTTTAATTTTATTTGTCTAAAGAACATGAAAACCATCCCTAGCAATTATTCGCTTCTTTGTGTTGACCCGTGTTACAAAATTCCGATAAAAACAATAAAGTAAAGTTTATTTAACGTGCAAAATAGTGGGAAACTTATCAGGGTGTGAATTCTGTTTCAAGCCGCTGCATGAGCGTAAAACCAGCCTCGTGCTGAAACAGTGATGATCTCGATCGCAGTTTCAAAAACCGACATGAAACATTGTTTCTGAAATTTTTACTCAGACATGTTCAAGTGGGAACAGGGAGATACAACTTATACTAAATTTTCCGAGTAAGTTGGCAGTAAATAAGTTAAGGTAGGTGGCCAGGAACTCACCCGTGCAGTCAGCCCGCAGTTACTCTTATGGTGACAGTCCTGTTGCTCGAGACGAGAGCTCGTGCAGTAGTATTTCTGCTTCACGAGCCAGTCGTCGACTCCCTTTTTCGCCAAACAGGCATTCACAACAAAGCTGTCGCCTGAAACACACAAAAAAACACATGGTAGATGCTTAAAAACAATGATTTATTAAGCAGAACTCATTCTTCCGAAAAAACGGGACTCTCTTCTCTAAGAGGCGAACTCTACCTGAAACGTTTCCATTTACAAACTGACTGAAAATATTAAAAGTGCACATTATGAAAGGGAGCAGAAATAAAGTCTTCTTACCTTCTGGACTCTCCCTCGGTTTACAAATAGTGGCTTGAGAGACAGAAAAATGGAAAACAATGAATGTGTTACTAGAAAGTATCAAAGCGCAGTTGGAACAACTACTGCTGTTTTTTTTTCCTATCGGGAATAAGAAATCGTACCATGCTTCGAGTGCAGTTTACCCATTTCTATACATCGAGTTGGAGTTGAAAACCATCAGAAGAATATAATCCAATGAAATAACAACAGGCTGCGATATCCAGACAGCGGAGCGTCCGTGGAGACCGAGCGCGCGCTACAAGGAGTGAAGACCGTGTGACCGAGGAGCAGAGTGACTCTTTGATCCAAAGCGTTGCCGCCAACAGACACAAGAAAGACTAGAGGTTGAACAACTTCCTGTCGGCTCTTTCAAAATAAACCCAGTCACGTCACCGAGCGGGAAGTTAAGTTTAATCAGAATTGAATAACATAACAGCGTTTCAACTTTTTTATTTTATTTTTGAAGGCATAAATATTAATCATAACCCCTGCGACTTTAACATTTATTTTAAGCTAAGCTATTGGCCTAAAAAAAATGGAGCTCACTCTCAAAATCTCAAAGTTGACGGTAATGAAGCCGAAGCGTCCAGATTCCGGAACCAGTTGCGTCTCTCGTTGTAACTTGATGCCGCTTGTGCAGCTTCATCCCGCTTCAGTCTCGTCAAAGCGCTGATGAGGTGACACCAAAACGATGACATTTTAAATGTAAGAATATAATATCAGCCCCGAGTGTGAGCGAATGAGAGTAAACCCACTGATTATAGTCTTGTTTTCTCAAAAGGAGGGTCATGTTCCAGGCCGGGGTCACAGTCCTGGGCCCCAGTCGGACGTGCAGCCTGTCACGTTTTTTGCTGTCAGAGTTAATTGTAGACTAGAAACATGAACTAAAAAAGGGGGAGAAAAAATGTAAAAAATAAAATAAATAAATAAAAAAGTATTATGAATCCCTAAAAGCTATTTTTGCTCTTTTATCCTATACTCTGATCAATAACTTGAAAGTGAACATTTTATGAATGCTCTAAATGTTTAATTATATCTTACAGATTAAACATATTTCATATTTCACACAATAGACAACAGTCCAGCAAAGAATAACAAGTGACAAAGACATGACTGATTGTTTCTATATGTCTGCAAAATGCTGTTTGTAAACACGGGGGTCAATAGCTCCACTTTCCAAACGTTTATGAATCTATTTAATGTGTGATGCAAGAATATTTGAAAAAGGAAAAAATATCCCTACACAAAAATATAAAATAGGTCAGTGGCACTTTGCAGTTTCTGGTGGGTTTAATAAGGACCCACCTTCAGCATTGGGCCTCATACAACCTTTGATTGGATCTAAGAACAAAGGAGGATAAAGTTGCACGACGATTGAATTGCATTTGAATTTATAACCCTTTTAAAATGAGATAAATCAAGTCAACAATTATGCACCCATTTGGGCCTCTTGAGGTCAGAATCAAATCAGGATTAGTGCGCAGTGCTCATCTCTCTGTTTGAGGTCTCTGACATGAGAATAAGAGTCTTATTGGACTGAGGCAGCAGATGAAAGCAAGCTAAGATGCTTTTGATGTCTTCAGATATACAGCGTAAAGACAGCAGCTACTGGGCCATTTTATGCCAGGCTGCCAGTCTCTCAGTGTGACAGTAATATTGCACACAGTGGGTTTCACCCTGCCAACCAAAAACATTAAGGTTCCAGATGTTCTCCCAAGAAGTCTTCTGTAAATTGTATCTGTGGAAGATCAAGTTATGTTAATCATGCTCAAAAAGTTTCACATTCAAGGACTGATTCCTTTCACCCTTTTCCTCTAAAATACTTTGAATCATAACTCTAAATACAACACATTTTTCAAAGAAAGAAGACAAAGCAGATTACATTAATCTTTCATAGATTAGATTGAATGATATTAAATCAAAGAGACAGTTTTTCCAACTGCGCTTTGATACTTTACAAAAGAAAAAGTAATTTTAAAAGTAAAAACAACATATTTTGTATCTTATCAAATAGATAACAAGAATATATTACTTTTAATTACTCACTTAACTTTGCAAGAATTACTACTGATGTCAAAAGATTTTCATTAATAGGAATACAATAACTTATTTTACTTATTTAAGAATGCTTTACAAAAGCATATTCAACAAACAGAAAGCACCTTGGAGAAATTTATCCATTTATTTATTAAGCCTACTGGATTTGTTTAATCCTCAATTTTAGATCTTCAAAAAAAAAAGCAAAACTTAGGCAGATCAAATGAGTCAGTGTTTTATTTGCTCGTTTGTAAAAATTAACTATTCTCCATTCATGATTACACTTGGCTTCCAAGAGTTTTCATTAAGGCACTGAAATACTTGAAATGAACTGCTACCACATCTTAGCATGTTTTATGTTATAAAGCACAGCTTGTCAGACAAGATCATTAGAATTGAATTGAGCGATCAGAATAAGTCATTAGGTGGAATTGGATATGTGTGCAGCATTAGTTATGAGTTTGAAAGAACCAAATAATTTAGTTTCATACAAATCAGTTTCAGACCTCTCTGTTCATGCTTAAACTTGAACAGTACCATGAGACAGTTGTTCATGTTGTTGAGAATAAATAAATTATGTGTTTTCCTTCTACCTCTAATTGCTAAGCTAAACCTACAGGAAATGACATGCAAAGGAGAGCTCTGCTTAGAGGAAATGACACTCCAGGGAACGCCCTCTTTGGGGCGTAGCTTAGACAGAGGCTAACAGAAGAAGTTACCAGCTGTTGCTTGTTGCCATTTTTACTGTTAGCTCTTAAAGGTACCATGTCAGAATGGACCAGCTGTATTTTGGTATAATAAATGAAATTCACAAATTCAGCTCACTGACTCTTTTTCAACCTCATACATCATGAACTTAGCGTGGAGAACAGATGATTCTCTTCAATGTCTCAAGTAGGATTGATGAAGCAGAGACCCATTGAGTTAGGTCAACACTGCACATTTTTTTTGTCCAAGTTACCCCCAATTCTTAATCAGCCAGTCTAGTTTAGTTGTGTTCAGTCAGCAAAGCTAATCAGAACAAAAAACAGTTATTTTCAAACTGGTGGCTGCAAATGTGTGAGAAACTGAAATGACCCAACTTTAGCCACAAACATTTGAATGTTTTATGTGGATCTGGATTCAGTTAAGTAGTGTGAACATATCACTGACATTGTTCAAGAGAGGTTGTGATAAGACATCATGTAAATCCTCGAAAAATATATTCTAGTAATGGCACCTTTTGGTTTGGCTGATCCAACTTCAAACTGTTGCCCAAACAAGAGTTTCAACAAGAGATCAGAAGGTTTCACTTGGTCTGAAAATTACGCCGGCATGATCCAGCAGCAAGCACAGTTGTTAAGTATGTGATCCACAGTTGTTCAGTTGTAGAACAGAAACCAGTCTCTTAAAGTCGATGCCTACTCTTGTTTAAATCTGTTAAGACTGGGAAAGTTGCATGGTATGTCCACAGCTTTGAGAGGTTGCTAATCTGAATCTGGCAGAACAGACTCTTTGGGATCTTCAGGAGGAGATCAATCCAAGACAAACTGTAACTGTGGAGGGTTCAAAGGGAAAGGTGAGTCTCTAGTCTAGGTGACTAGAGGCTCTGTAAGGGTTCATCTAGGGTGAAAATGGATCTAGAAATATAGTTGCCTTAGGGATGAGTCCAATGGTAACAGTGGTCTGACTGAGCAAAGACTTGCCAGCAGGTTATCCAGGGAGAGGACATGGTAAGACAGTCGTTACCAAGGTTTACAGTAAGTGGAAGGTAAGTCTGGTTAAACAGAGACAGAAAGTTTGGTCTAACTATTAAGGTGTCACACTTCTCAGACTCTGGTGAAACGCTTACTCTAGGGCCAGTGCCCTCCAAGTTTTAGAAGTGACCATCCAACACCCCTGAATCAAATGGCTGAATTATCACTATTTGACTCAGGTGATGAAGTAGAAAAACATCTAAAACTTACAAGACACTGGACCTCAGTATCTGGATTTGAGGACTACTGCTCTTGGTTGTTAAAATGAGGCCGTGGAAGTTTCTTTTTGGAATCAGAATTTCACAACATAGTAATGAAGAGGAGAGTGTATTTGTTAGGGAACCATAGGGTCTAATCATTGCTTTATGAAGATTTTGAAGAGCTCTCTCAGTATATTTTGGCTAAATGGATTTGGGGATTTATCTCCATTAATGCAGGCTCTGCTCCAGTTAGGGAGAATAGAGACACAGGATATCCAAAAAGCCTTTATCATGACCATTAGGTATGGATCAGAAAGAATAATATTCTGGACATGATGTTCTGAAATCAGCATCCTTTGTAAGAGCTTTATTATTTATTGGGGATTCAAATTAAAGCTGTTGCTTCACATCAGAATGAGATGAACTTCATGGGACATTCTGGGCGTCTTCCTTCAGAGGTTTTCTGGGCCTTCCCTACACAAAGGACACCCTGGAACAAAACCAGAACATGCAGAAGAGAATATATTTGTCTTTGGGAATGGCTAGGAAGTTCCAATGATGAGCTGGAGAGGATCATTGATGTTACTTTCAGACAAAGCACTTCAGACCAGACTAATTTAGTTTTATTTGATTAAATAAATAATCAAGTAAAAATAGGGTTTTTATTCAGGTTAAATAAATAAACAAATAAATAAAGACTCCTCACCTCCCAGTTCATACACACATGGAAAATACAAGTTTCAAATACAGTAAATGGGAGCTGGATGGATTTTTAGTAAAGTTACATTGAAAACTTTATCATGCTTTGTTCACCACAACATCTCCTTCAAAAAGATGTTATAATTAGTAAAACTTTAGGAAAGGTAAAAGGTACAATATAAATACAGAAGCTTAATATCCAAGTCTTTTCACTGTAAACATGTTCATAAATCATCCTTCTATGCTTACGACTCAGTAGTAGTCCTAACTTCATCATCACATGTTGTACCAAGAGGAATCTAGCCCTCCTTTGAACTGGACTGCCACAGACACACAGATGAGCTTGTTATTATAGCAACTTGCCTAAATTTGCTGGGAAAGAAGGCCTGTCCCTCTGACACACTTCCTGTCCTTTGAAGAGGCCAAAGGAGAGATGGCTTTGCGAGCCCTATTTCCAAGCTCTTGCCTTTGATGCTTGTGAAAGCAGAGGTGGCAAGGGTTTAAAGCCATCCCAAGGACATGAAGATACTCTGGCCCCCACCCCCAGCCTACAATCAATCCCCGTTATCATGGATGGAATAATTTTATACTGGTCCTTTATCAAATTGGAGAACAAATATCTGAGGTTTATTGAGTCATTTATCAAACCCAGAGAAGAGGCAAGTTTTTAATTCCTTTGTGTTCCCTTGTCTCCATAGGATAAATCTAAACACTGTGGCCAGCTGCTCATTGATGTAGGTGGCCTTGATTGATTAACGTAGATCATCCTTAGGGAAAATCCTCAGTAGCCCATACTGACTCATTCCATCATATAATTTGTCATACTCTTGACAAAATAAATGATGGCAGTCAGGCATGAGTCAGGGGTGAATCTAATGATTTTTGGTTGCTCCTTCTAACAATTTTAGGGACCTGATGCCTGCTGAGGCCACTGGGGAGAGTGTTTCCTGAAGGTGAAGAAGAGGGTGTGAAGCAGAGAGAGAGAAGAGCAGCTGCAGGTCACAAAAAACTCAGACATGTGACCGTTGCCATTATGTGGGGGAACAAAAGGGCATGAGCCTTGCAAAGGGCAGAAGACAATTGTGACTGAAGTAAAGTGATGATTCCTGCCATGGCAGTGACTCGGCCTATTATGGTGGCCCAGCGTGTGATGTGTCAGGCCTTTAAAGAAGAAGAAAAACCGCCTGCTTGTTGGTGATTGCTTTTCTGCATGCTGTGTTTTGCCCAATATCTAGCATTAGTATTTCTCAAATCTTTTAATTTTTAATTTTTTTTTCCAGATTTTTGGAAAAGGTCATATAGACTCATACAAGTGGTGAGGCAACATTTACACACATAAGCTAATTTTCTTTTATCATTTCTTGATGAAAGATATCTCAACCAGACTGCTGATTCGGGATTTTGCATTATTTGTTTGTAGTGTAAAGTAGGGGAATCCATTCCGTCCCGCTTATAAATTCCTTTTTATCTTTACAGCAGCATATAAAACACCTCTAACAGAGCCTGAAGCCCACTGACACGTTCTATTTTTTTTAAAATATGCCCACAGTAAAAGCAAGCTCTACGGTGTGTGCAGATAAATGTCCGCATTCCGACTTTTAGGCCTTCTGCTAAATGTCTGGTAATTTTTACAACAAAAGGTTCCTCCAAAATTAGGCCTGTATAATCAATGATTTCTGCTTCTGTACTCCTCTTTACTATCTCCAGTCAGCACTGGCTGCTTTTTTGAAGCAGTGAGGGTGTAGCCCCATCCAGAACTAGGACACAATTAGTGTATTGAGCCGAAAACAGTGGGGTTCTCCTTTGATGTGGGGATCAAATGAAAGAGCTGTGTGTTTTTGTCCAAAATGACAGGCTTGCCAGGTTTACTAATGGGTAGCTAATAGAAAGAGAGGTTTATGATGCTCATTAATTACACAGTCTGTCATGTGTTGGAAGGGCAGAATACAGGAGATATAGGGGGGAAAGAAAAATAATGTGTGGTGCAACTGAGAAAGCAATAGAAGGCCGGGGTGGCGGTGGCTAGACGGTAAAGAAGAAATTGGAAAATAGTGGAAAGAAATGGCAAGGGCAATGAGATGATCTCCACAGAGGTCTTTGGACCAGATCTGAGTTTTTGGAGAGCAAGAAAGGGAAGAGGAACAAAAAGAAAGAAACAGGAGGAGATAAAATAATCCCTTCCCAAAGATAAGAGCAGCCACCAAGACAGGAGCTTCAAAGAGCAGGAGACACTCTCATGGGAGCGTGCCATAAACCGTTTCCTCATCTTCAGAGGAAAATTCAGTCCCTGATCCAAACAAGCCCCTGCTCTCAGCACCCACCACCCTGCAGGCGTCCAACACCCGGCGATTCCCGGGGTGCCGTGAACACTTCCAAGCAACTCTCCCTTTGAACTGGTTGGATTCACGTTGAGTGGCGATGGTGATCCGCACATCAGGTGCTAATGTAAATAGCTAATGAAGAGAGGAGAAAAAAATTGCAGCCTGTCACTCCCACTGCAGGGAAGTCCAGTGATCTCTGCTATCAGCTTGGACCAGCACAACTCCTATGGACCTTCTGTTTGTCATTTCAAGCTGAGCCACTGACACTATAGTCTTAGCCTGTTCTTTGTGAATCAGCCAAAGTATGATTTAATACATGCTGCTAGTAGATATTTGGGCATGTTTATGTTAAATGAGACTAATTAACACTGGGCGGAACGTGAGACCTTTGAGACATGCATGCTACTAAAGTTGAAGAGTTGGGATGTCTCCATTGGACAAGCTTTAGTTGCCAACCCCACATGCGTCTTTTTCAAGCTATTTTTTGATAATACTTTAAAGACAAGTATCTTTAAGCTAGGATAAGCTTTTGATGCCTGATTGTCCTATGTTGTAGAAGAATTCAAGATCTATGTCTATAACCAGAGTTACATGCTTCCCAACAATGTACTTGATTTTCCCCATGTTTTCAGAGATTCTCCATAAGCTCTTCCACAAGCCTTTTAAGCTGCTGTCATATTAAAACTTCCATACCCACTGGAAAGTATTCAGATGTTTCTGAATATCTACTCATCTTCCACTACTGTCCAAAGAAGATCCTCTATTCTGGTCAGAACAACAGACGGTTGTTAATGCTTACAAATCCCATAGCCAACTGGTTGGAAAAACAGGTGCCATCGGTACATCTAACATTCAGTGAAACAACTCTGCTCTTTTATATGTTGAACAGTACAGCATGGCTACTACCTTGCTTAGAAGCTCAGAGTGAAAACGCAATGTCTTAAATTCATTCACATGATCATTTCCCCTAAACAAATCAAACCGACGTCTCAGCCTTTTTTGGAAGGAGATGGTATCGCATGAAACCTTTTTGTTCTGATCAATTTCATTATTCTTAATCTTAACACCTTTGATTTTCAGTAAGACATTCTTCTTTTTGGCCAGTGCTAGTAAAATAGCATTATCTATTTTGATCTGCAGGCTGCTGATTTCATCACACAGATAAAACACAATGGCAGCTGTTTTGAAACTAACTTGAAATATTCCTTTGAGACAGTTTTGTAAAAATCACTCATGAGAAATTCAAATCTATTTAAGTTGCTTTCTTAGAAGAGGTACATTTTATATCAGTAAGTGCATGAGTACGCAATATGATTGCAGAACAAATTGATCTACAGAAAAAAAAATACTTCTGTCAGTATGGCATGCCCTCAAAGGAACTACTCAAATGTCTTATTTGGTTTGCAGTGTTTTTTTCTGTATTCTTTTTATGTTTATTCTACAAACATGTTATGTTAAAACAAGTCTAAAATTGCAGCCTGCTGTCAGTTAAAACAGGCATGCCAGAAGCAGTGTTGTAAAGCAACTGCTTTTAATATATTTTTTTTTTCCACAACAACAAAACAATTTTGAGCTGGCTCACAACCAGAGCCACAGAACAATGTCTGTATCTGCACAACTGCAGAACAGCAATGGCATTTCCAAAGTAAAGCAACAAATTTAATTCTAATTCTTTACAGGGTGGTTTCTACCACACAATCCACAAATAAAACTGGCTGATATCTATTTAATTCTATATATTCTAGTCAAACAGCAATGTTCACATAAGACAAATCAAACTTCTGAGTCTGAGTAGACCTCTCTCTCTTTCAAAACATTTTGTATGGTATTGTAAATCATAGGACAGGGTTGGGGTTATGAGAAAAGAAATGTAGAACTGCATCTCAGTATTCAACATCTGAACTGGATTGCCAACTTCTTTCCATTCAAAAGTTGTTCATGCAGGCTATGAGTCCATCACAAAGACAAACCATGAAACAGAAAAATTACCTGTAAATTTGTGAAGTATCTAAAGATAAACTATAAATGCATGGGAAGATGGAACAATACAAAATATTTTATTTTTTGTGTACATCTAATAGTACTACACCAGAAAAAGGAGCTACTGATATCATGCTGTGGTATGCACTGAACTTTAGAAAACTAATCCACCTGAGTTTATGTGTTTCTAATAAGCTGATGATTGCACTTTTCCAGCAAGGCTGAAACTGATGGTGGACATTTACAAGAATGTTCTTGTAAATGTCAGAAAAATGTGGAGAGTGTGTGAATTGCCTATGTGTTATGGGAACAACATTGTGGTAGAAAGCAGCAAGTGAAAAATTAAATGATAGTACTACGAACATATTAGCAGCATTATTGTTACACTGGAGTTGGGCTGCAATATAATCACTTTTGAATAGTCATGGAGTTCCAAGAGATTTTGTGGTTAATCTGATGAGAAGTGGGCCTCAGCAATGCCACACTCAGCAGTTGAATGCAACCATCATATTGCATTCAACTATCTTATCATAGCTTCTGAGATATCCAGGGTTATGACCTAGCAAGTAAATCTAGTAATAAAACCATTTCTATTTACAAAGAGAAGGAAACACCTGCTTCCTATTTGAGAAAATGCCCTCTGAACCCATCCAAAAAATCTCTACCTACTCAGTATTTTTGTATGACTTCTGACTTTTTTGTTTCAACGCTTTGATTTTTACAAACAATTGGTACTGCTGGGTAGATAAAACAGGACAAAAATAGATCATTTCCAAACACATCACTCTACAACTTAAAAATAATTTGTCAATTCAACCAGTTAAAGGCAAAGAACATAAAAGACACATTTTGACTTACTTTGTGTTCGTCTGTTGGATAAAACCCTCAATAAAATTCATCAATCTTTGGTGTTGTGAAATGGAAATAAGGTTGATATGTATAAACGCTGCCACGGGGAAGTGTAGTGACATTCCTACAGATTGATATTGCCATCAAATGAACCTGAAGATAAACTGAACACAATTTTGTTTCAACTGAAGAAAACAGAAAATGCTCCTAAGTACTTTATTACAGGGATTGTAAAACTTCAGGTTTCAGATTCTAAGCAAGAAAATCCACATGCATGGCCACAGGTAAGCTGTGTAGTCACAGTAGTTCATATAAACATCAACTTACATCAAAAACAATGTCAGTAGGTTGGCACTTAATGTGGCTGTGAGACGGTCCTGTAAATGCAATGCTTTTCCAAACAGTGAATGTGTGATGAGTGGGTGATGTGACCCCTGAAGCCGGGTCATTGCATGGTGTCCATGTTGCAAGGCACTACTCTCTCCTGCATGAGGGGGCAACAGGATCCTCACAATAAGGCAATTCTTCTCTGTAATGAATTCTTGTTCCCAGGCAGAGAAAGGCTGGCCAGTTGGAGGCCTGGTGGTTCAACACTGACTCTAAAGTTGGGGGTTGGGGTTAAGGGGCAGAGGGGTGAGAGTATGTGGTGGTCAGTCACATCATTCTGCTGAAGGTTTTGCTTTTTGTTCCCTGATGAGCAAAAAAAGGAATAAGACAAAGTAGAGCAAGTGACAGTCACATTGAGGTTATGCACTAAAGATACATTTTTAATGATGCGTTTCATTTGGCACTTACTTTGTTTTCCCCATATAAACAGCAGAACTAGTTTATATTGTTTATCATTCAGTTGTTGAGAGGAAAAACTAGCAGTTGGAGAGAAGAGGAACCATCCCCCACTCCTGAAGCTCAGCTGTCTTTCCAGCTCCTCATAATTTCAGCAATTTTGTGTGCTATATGCATCTGATTTCATAAAGTGGTTTTTGGTTCATTGAATTTTGTTTTGTCATTGCAGCTCTGAAATGCAGGTGATTTTTTTTATATTTGCAAAGATTTATAAATCATGGCCTTTTGCAGAGATATCCATCCCTCTTACAAGCCTCCTGTCTATGTCTGACTCTCATGGTGTGTTGGGTAACATCTGGAGAGCATCTGGGTCACAACAACCTCTGATGCTCTGTGAGCGTCGCCATCATCTGTTAAAACTTGAGTCCCAGCTCAGAGTTACATGCTCATTACCACAATGAGCTTTATCTTTAAAACTTACAAACTTCTACAAAAGTCAATAAGTTTTCAGTGTTTTGTACAAAGGGAAGTGCAAACATCATGTGGCTTAGCAAACAGTTCTAAAGATATTTGCATACTGATAGGTTTAAGATTATTGCTGTTTGCACCTGAAAATAACTGTATTTTTATTTAAAGCACAATATGACAAGCTTATTCGACACACATACTGTATCTAATATGGTTTGTATTTTTTAATTTTGAAGAGATTTGGAACATTAAATGCACAATGAATTAACAGAATTATCATAAAAACATGGTCCTTAACATTTGATACACATGTAATTATATTTATTAAAACTTTTCATATTTTGTCAGGTCACAGCCAAAAACATCATTGTATTTTATTGATATTTTGTAAGATAGACCAACACAAGAACATTGTTTATGGTCCTTTGTGAAAGCTTTATACATCCAGAGTAAAAAATATGTTTGCCAGGTTTGGTGGATGCCCATGTCTTGGCTTAATGTTTCAGAAATTGGATTGCATCTGACAAAAAAATCAAAACAACAAAGGTGGTTGGAGGAAAAACAATCACAATGACATGGCTTTTATATTAAGTACAAATCAACTTCCATCTAACAAGACTGGAAGGCTTTTGAAATAAACACATCCATGTTATATCCAAAATAGCAGGTTTTAATGACACTTTCAATTAATTTTTGGGTTCCTTCCAAAATTAGTGAAACAGGATTGAAACATTTTCATGATTTTATGACATCTTTGCTTGGTCATCAGAAGATCTTACATTTACATCAACGCTGCCTCACATGAAGGACTTCTGTCATGCTCTAACTTGATTATCACACACAAATCTTCACCTTGTCGCACACACTGGTGATAAGCTTTGTCACCAGCTTGTTTTGTCAAGATCTCAGGTTGCTTCTCTTAGCATCATAGCAGTTTGAGGTTGTTTCCGCTGAGGAGTTTGCAAGGCTTTAATTGAGAGCAGATGAAGAGGCCCCTGCGTGCCTCCATAGTGATGTCAGCGCAGGCTGAGGGAAAAGGGATCACGGGATAGGGGGCGGGGTGGGTTTTGGAGTGGGGAGGGGTATTGGACACAAGCTAGGTGTCTGATAAATGGGCGAAGCTCAGTGGGCATTCAGGTGGACAACAAATGTGGAAATATTTTGTTGATAAAAAGTGGTGGACTTCAATGAAAGGTGCAGAAAATGGCCGACGTCTTTCAGAGGGCTCCCACCAGCAGTGATCCAATCAGATAGATGCTAATGAAGCCTGTATTTCTAACTTAAAGCATCAGTATTGCTTCTTTTTGTTGTTCTGTGCTTGTTGACATTCTCTGATCTGAAATGTAAATCTGTTAACCGCTTTGCTCTCATCCCAGCACACACAAGCCGTGCCCACCTAGTGCTGCCCTGACCCACTTCCCCGCATGCTGGACATTTGCATGAAAGGAACGAAACTCGATGCCAAAACAAACATCAATTAAAGCTGTCAAACACCACCAAAAACAGCTGCAGCTTTGAACAGCTCGACCAGCAGGCTTCAAAAGAGAGCCGTCTTTAAAGGGCTGCCTCGAGTGTACCAAAGGCCAGGCTGGAATTAGCACAGCCCTGGTAAAAGCAGAAATTGCCTCCGTTTATGAGCTGAGACAAAACACTATTGAAGTAATTGCTCTTTGGAAATAAATGTTTTTATCTCATTTAAAGCTATTTAAATAGGTAAAGTGGTCAATGAAACAATACTCTATTCTATGACTGTAGCTCATAGAATAGAGCAACAAATGGGCCTTGGTAAGGAAAATAACACCAAAAGCACCACCAAAATAGCTTTATTTCCTAGGTATCATCATAGTGATTTGTTCATAAAGGATTTCATCTGAGTTTAATCCATTATGGCTCCTCTTCTCTTGTCCATTTGCTCATACAGGGCTCCCACTGAGTAGCTGCCATGGCTCATTACAGCCATAAGACCAACTATTTTGTGTCCGTACAGACTGGCTGACATTGTAGCCAAAGTCTCACTCCTGTTCCTCTGGGCCCAGTAACAGTTGATGACTGCTCTTAGACTTTGGAAAAAGAAGTGAAAATCTGAGAGCGATAAACATTTAAATCTGATTTTTAGCTTAACATGGAAGAGATCAAACTGATTTCCCTCTTAACCCACTAGTAACACCTAAAGCTGTTTATCATTTTCATGTCATTCCTAGTAAATCCTTCTAAAGTGATTACATTTCCAAAAAGGGATGATGTCGGTCATGAAAAATAAGACCTTTTGACATGTCTTTACCATGTTCTATAATGCAGCTACAGATGAGGTCACTGCTGCAACTGCCTTCATGTTGTTAGCCTTGAATCAATCCTCTGAGATTTCTTTGTTTTTAGAACAGTGCCAATAACACACATTGTGTTTGTATTCTTCAAATATATTCCTATTTCTCAATATTAGAGTTGCAACAGAAAATGTATTGTAACTGAACCACCATAGTTTTTCACCACTCTCATCCCAAAAAATTATGCTCACTTGTCTTTTCAATCAATTTGGGGATTATTTGATCCAATTTAAGGTACTAGATTACAATCTCGATCACTGTATTTTTAAATGATCAGTATTAACCTCATTTCCTGGTAACTGGTTGTTAGAGTACTCCCTTTTACATGGCATGCAAAACTGATTTGCAGGTTTTCGTTGATCAAATCTGGGGTTTCTGATAATAACTGTAAGAGACACAGAGAGCCTGAAGAGACTCCCTGACTGTATTTCTGTATCTTGTAACCTACTATGCTTACTGTGCTCACAAATAGCTCTTGGTGCATCTGACAGGTCAGAGAGTCTCTGAAGTAGGAGAACAGCATTTTGGCCTTGCACAATTAGCTGTAGCCACATGAGCCAAAATGATGAATGAACGGATAGGAAACAATGTAAGCCTAAAGACCAGAGGTGATAATGAAAAGAAGCACATCAACAAAAGTGTGACTTAGTATTGATCATTGTCTATTCTTAAATATTGACCAGGAATTACCTCGATATTGTTGATTAAAAAAAAATCCTAGTTGAGACATTCCTAGTTTTCTCTCTTTTGTTGTGTGCCACAAAAGAAAATGTGCAAATAAAGACAATACCAAAGCACTCTACACCAAAACAATGCAAGAATGACTGAAGATGTTACAACTCAAAAGATTAAAGACTCCAAGCTTGTCTTTACCCAGAAGAGGAAAACAAAGCTTTTGGTTTCCAGTGATCTATAACAGCAGTGAAGACTAAATGGTTTCTGTGTGGGTATGCAGATTGATTAATTGTTTAAATATTCCAGAAGGCTTAAATAAAAGAAAAGAAACTATCACAGTGATCGATGTTGCTTAATTCTATGTCATTGTTTAATTTTATGTAAAAGCAATGATTGAAACATTTTTATAACAAAATAGAAATGTTTCCATTTCTTTATTTAGCCACACATGTGAATTAAGTAGTTTTGAGTTTAATTATCTAAAATTTGTATTTTTATCCAAATCTTTATCAAACCGCTAACCTTCAAAGTCATTAAACATGACATATGTGTATTACATACATATTAATTTTTCATTTACATGTGAATTTGTAGATGTGTCCATATTTAATAGATGTTTACTGATTGCTGTTATCCGTCCCTCTCTCCCAACGACTGCTGGAGATCGTAAAGACAACGCCAACTGAAACCAGATTGTGTTGCAGCTATTACTACTTTCTGCTTGAAGCTAAGCGGGACATTTCACATTGCAGGTCCTATTTAATAAAATATTCAGCCTAAAAATCAAAGTAGAAATTAATTATTTCAACTTTTTTCACAAAAAAAGCACCTTAGGAACTTAGAAAATTTTCCAAAATACTTAAAAGAGGTTAAAACATTTTCCTCTGGTACATGCGATTTATTAATTGAACAAAGTTGACGTAACTTTGGAAGAGGATAAATAAAAGCTGTGCACTGCTTTGATCTCATGTCTTTGAGAAGAATCTTCTTTGCAAAATGTTAATCTACTTCTACATTGCAGATTACCCCCGCCCCTCCTCAAAATGTGACTGTTCTCTGATGGTCAAGGTAGTATTGACCCACTTAGGCATCTTTGATCCACAGTCTCTTCTAACAGATCCTCCACACACGAGTTCAAACTGATTTTGTCACTGCCCACCACTTCGTCTTTGCTGAGATTCCCAGTCAAAGCCAAAAGCTCTGCGAAGCTGCCAGAGTTGCTGACAGCAAGCAGACTTGAAAGCACTTTCTTATGCTGATGTTCACTGCAAGTGACTTGCTGCTAATGGGTTGCAATCTCATTTTACTCCTTTCTTCTTTTTTGGGGTTTCTCTGTATTGAGGGTTTGGAGGAAACAGACCGATGGAGACACAAATAGTTCTTTTTTTCCCCAAGCAAATAATGAAAATGAGCACGTTTTCAAGAATTCTGCTTTTTATTTTGCTGAGAAACGATGACATCTTTATTTTTGTTTATTTTTTGTTGTTTTTCTCACTAAGAGTCAAACCACTTTGATTTGATGGGTGAATTGCATCTGCACTCTGTCATAGCTGTGAGGTAAAAAGCAACCAATCAGTGCCATGGCAGCATCAACAAAGAAACACAAAGGCAATTAAAGAATTAGATAATGGGAGAGAAACATAAGAGAGGGCTGAAAGACATGTTGATGGACTCCTTGGAGGTAATCTGACAACCTTTTTACTTGAGACCCATTTCCTGTCAGCACTCTCCTGCTTTCAGGAATGTGTGAGCAGCACTCCAAGTTTACTTAACTCAGACACTAGAAAAGCTGGAAGCTTTACGCTCAAACTTCACACTGAAGTTGATTTAAATTCTCGTCCCTGGTTCTTGATGGTCTGGTCACTTTTCCCTACTTTGCTGATAGCACTATGGCACATGTTGCAGTTTGTAGACCCGTTTTATTTACTGTGGAAACATGTTTGGCAGTGAAGTATTACTTTGGTATTAGGATACCAACTTTGAGACAGTATGGTTCAGAAACACTGCTTAAATCAGGAGTGTTCAAAGTTTTGCACCATGAGCAAAAGAAATTGTCAAATCAAACTAATGCTTCACCAATAAAAAGCAATAAAGGACATATTACATACAATCTGTTCTGATTATTCTTATCTGCTTACAATACCACAAACTGCGTGTATTGTATGTACCTGCTCTGCAACAATGCATGTGACATTGATATTCAGTTCCATTTGAAAAATAAGATCCACTGAAGATAACAGCTTGGTTTCTCTGACGTCAATGCCCCAGAGTGAATACTGACCCAGCTCTCAATGTGATGAGAGAATTAGCCTTTTAATTTGCACTCACAAATGCAAGAAATTGGCAAATAATGCATTTCCCTACTCTGAGCAACGTCTTCACATTTATGGCTAATAAAAAGCCATTTGCTCTCTGTTTTACTGCACTCTGCTTTTGAGCTCTAATGGTAATTAATTAGTTCCTATAGCTCTCATTTAAGTGGCAATTATCCAGTTCTTGGACGAAATGAAAAAGACTGCCAACATATTTTGCATTGAAAGCATAACCTTCATTTGGACTGTGCTATCAGGCCACTTTGACTGCTGATCAACAAAATGAAAAAATAAAAAAATAAAAGCACACTCCCGACCCCACTACGGACAAGGGTGTACAGAAAATGGATGGATGGATAAAAGCACTGAGTTGTTATGAGGAGAGTTTCTTCCCATCATGTTCAGTCAACAAAGTGGACACAAAAACTTAGTTTACTGATCTTGCACAATATTGAAACTGAAAAGCAGGCTATTCGGGTGTAAATAGGTGTCCATTTAAAAAAAACTCTTTCATTCTAAGAGAAAAAAAACTTTAAAAGCTGGTTTATGCTAATGTCAAGTTTAATTGGCATTAGAAAAATTGCTCTGGCAGACAGAGGGGCTCCAAGATTAGCCAGAAGAGAAAGAACAAGATAAAGCCTTCAAAAGGCCTATTTCAGAGGAATTATAGCATCCTTTGAACGTCATCCAAGTTTTAAATACATTAAAAGCCTGTTGGCACACATGTAAATTGAGCAGTACCAAAGAATTCATGGTGAATCAAACCGAAGGGTGCAAGGATAAAATGCCGGGGAAATGTGTCCCAGAGAGAGACCAGGAGGAACCCTGCCATGTCCCACAAGCCTCTCTGTTTGTCCTTTCTTCTCCATGTCCATTCTGCTGCAGGCCAAGTGGCTTAACTTGGATGAAAAGAACAACAGCCTGAAGCTCCCTTGGCAGCAAAGCTCTCACGCTGTCCAACGTGCCAGTGGTGAAGTATTGTGCACAGCACATACAAAAGCCCGTTTCGTGGCACTGTGCATAGAGGCCCCCAGAGATCTTTTATTCCATGAACTTCCTGGCATCGCTTGCTCACGTTATGTGTAGGTGCAGGAATGTTTGGTCCTCACTGTCCAGTTCATCAATCTAAGCTAATTATTGGTCACACTCTCATGTAAAAGTATTAAGATCCCAATGTCATGTTTCACACATTTTACATCCAGAAATTTAAATACATTATACTGGGACCAGAATTGGGTAATAACTAGGCTAGCTATTGCCTTTGAGTATTGTTCAATTACACTTGGAAAAACGTCTCACTTCCAGTACAGTCTGGGCTTTCTCCTTTTGACTAGTCTCCGGCCAGTCAGTGAACAGAAGGAGACGTTGTGAACGATGACATCAATTTTCTGCATTAGAAAGAAAATAGTGTAGAAGGGGCAGGTTTCTAAAAGGCTACATAAAAGACAGATACATTTACTTGAGAAATTTATTGTGAAAAATATACTTTTGACTAATTTTACCACACTGTACTTTTTAGTTTTGCATCAGTAATTTCATTATGAAGTATTGTTATTCTTATGTCAACAAAATTTATGAATGCTTTGTGATTATGTTATTTATATTACATATTTTCCCTTTGGTCCTTAAAATACAAAATTTTCACAGAACTTTGTATTTTGGTTCATCTGATGATGTGATTTTTAAATATTAAATGATTAATGTTTTGGATAGAATTAATAGGATTAAATTAATTACAAATATAAATACTGTGTCTGTTCGTTCCTGAAATATGTTTCTTTGAGTGATGTTTTGCAGGAAGCGACAAGCTTTCTAAATAGGAAGCAGATACCAGATGGTCTGCAGCAAGAGTGATAACTGACATGGCAGAATAAAACAATGGATGATTAAGGCTCGAAGTTTATGAACCAGAGACAGAGTAACTGTACATGAGACCACGGATGCACAAGACACCTCATTGTTCTGTGGGTTCATCAGTTTCTTCACTGTTTCTACAGAAGAAAGTAAACAAGAACTTTGAACTTTGCACTCTACATTACAGCAGCCCATAGGTGCAACTCAAGAGAATAGAAGAAGAAGCTACACTATGTGATTAGCTCAAGATAAATCAAATAGTGTTACTCTTATTTGAGTACAATTTTTGGGATACTCTACTCACATTTGATTGAGAGTATATTTGATAGACCAATAATCCATAACTGTGAAGTGGATATTAGAAAAAGTCCAATTTTTTAACTGTTCCGTTTTCTCCAAATAAAGAATCAGCCTCTCCTTAATGTTCAAAGTGGTGGCAACATCATGATGTGGGAATGACTTTTCTCATCAGATGCAGGAAAACAAAAGTATATTGAAGACAACTAGCTTTATGCTACCAAGAAATTGACACTTGAATATTCATCAGCTATATAATGTTTCAATTGAAATTCTCCAAAAGTAGAAACTGAATCCTTTTTTTTTTTACAATGACTAACCCTAGAAATCTGGAATCTCAAAATCTATCAAACAAATGAAAAAAATCCTTCCATGATCTCATCAAAAATGTTGCATCACTTTTTCATTCAAACTGTCCTACTGTTGCCTCTTGTCAGTGTGTACTTCCACTTGTGGTAATCAAAATAAATTTCCTTTAATCTTTTTAATCAGAGAAAGCCTGGACGTCCACACTTAAGCTCTGACCGCACTTGAACAACATGGTCAAGTCGTCACATCTCCAAGAGGATTTACATCTTAAGACGAACAGTGACATGAAAACTCTGAATCACCAAGAGGGTGAAGCACTTCATTTAAAGTTAAGAAGATTTAGATCAAAAGGTTGGAGACGAAAAAATAGACTCAAAGGACAACCCACAGAGAAAAAAAGAAAAAAAAAACCTCATGGCCCTCATCGTGCTAAGCTGTACAAGTTCACAGAAATGGCAGGACACAGTCCTTTCGTGCTCAGCCTCAAAGAGATGAAAGAGAAGATTGTCCGCTCGCTTTGATACAGACTTGGCCGAATAAAGGTCAAGAATGCTTGGAAAAGTTTGTGTTCTGACACATGAAGTTTTTCAGCACTTCCAACCTTTCTTCTTCTGAGTAGCACGACTATTCTTATTTAGGTTACTGTCGTTTGTATTGAACGTAATCCAAGCTTTTTTAAGACCCAGGAGATTGATCCATTTGAACAGATTGCTGGTGAATTCTCTGAAACTAAATGAAGATGGACAAGTTGGTAACAAATAAAAGATCTGGTTGTATCTAAAATTTTAAACATATGTCTAAATAGATCCAAGATGTGTTCTCCAGTTAAATATCCAATAAATTACAAATCAAAGGTGAATTGTGAAGTTTCATAAAAACGTACGGAGACTAGAAGAAGCAATCCCAAATATACTTGTTGACTCTGGAGAGAAGATGTCTAAAAGGCCAACATGTGTCTGACCAAAAGTTTGTGGAAAGTTTGAGCTCAGTCTGGTTTGATGATGGCTCTGGAGAGAATTGTGCATTTCTGAAATTCCAAGGCTTTAGATCAGTCTGACAAGAGAATCTGTTTGAAATAAATCTCTCAAATAACTTTCCACGAGAAAGCCTAAAAAACCAAAAGCATTTGATTTCAAGCTTTCCCTCTGATGTGCGCCTCAAAGTGATTTAGTGTGGAAGACTCTCTGAATTAACTTCAGAGAAATTCTCAAGTAAACAATAATAGGAAACAATATTTAATCACATGCATTTGCTTGTATTCATGCCTGCACATCAGAGGAACTGCTCTCTCTGTAGTGGTGGGTGACGCGAGCTTCAAATGTGGATTACTTTAATTGACACAGCGCTTCATCTTCAAACTGTCATTGACAATCCACAATTCATGAGGATAATAATTACACAAATAACACATATGAAAGCCCATGCGAGTCTGCAGAAGGTCTGAAACAGGATTATCAGAGAGTACACAACTCGCTGTGATCAGAGTCCCTTTCAGCTTGGACCGTTTCATGGAGATATGAAGGAAAGATTGCAGCACAATGGTCTTAGGCAGCCTGCAGCTCTCAGCTCCGCATTTCTCCAAATATATTTCAGTGCTTTAATTAAGCAGAAAATCAGTCGGATGACTTCAGCTGTGGAAAAAGGTGATATTTCAATCTTGCTACCACTTTCAAGATACTTCAGTACCACCATCAAACCACTGAGAGCTCCCATTGTCACTTTGCTGCTCACATCCCACATGTGTTTTTGTCTTTGCTGCAAAATAAAAACATAACATTCAAAGACTGAGAGAAGCTAGGTGAGATGAGATGAAAATTATGATTTATATGCAAGTGTGCATGTGTGTATGTGAGAGAGCAATAGAAAAAGCAAGAGAGAGAGAGGGAACACTCTTCACACCACTTTCTGCCAAAAAAGGATGTGCTGAAACCGTGGGAGTATTTTACAGATGCACGTAAGGATTGGGTGTGTCCTGTGGAATTTAATAGAGAAAAACATCCCTCAACTCTTTGGATCAAAACTTAACAAATTATTGCTTCACTTATAGCGCCATAAGCAGATAGAAGGCAACCAAAAAAGGCAAAAAAAACACCCTCAAGTGTTCTCTGGATGGCGATGGTCGAGATTGCAAGCAAACTAAATACACTTCACACTGAAATGAGGGTTTAAGACAGAAAAGCTCCATCTTTCTGACATGTTTGTGTTTTTAGAGCTAAAGCTCAGAGGAACGAGCAGCACTCTGGCCTAAAGGTTCAAAGTGACATGGGAAAGAAGTGAGGGAATGCAGCATCACAGATCTGCTGGAAACAACAATGTAAAAAAATGTATAGTTAATAACAGCTGTTATTAATTTAACTCGCGATAACTATTAGCTATCGCACAAACAGTAAGCTGTGATTAAGCCTAAATTGGAAAGGTCGCCATAAACAAGCATGCAGCTACTGAGAATTTAAAATCTGATTGCCAAGAAAATCAAATATAAATGTGACACAAAAACAATCACATCTGCTGAAGCATAATTTGAAAACAGAGTTTTAAATATAGTTGAAACAGAAGTTAACAATTTGTAGTTGGAAAACACTCACTGAGTTGTAAAATGAATTCATATCACCTGCGACAATCAGTACCATAAATGGTACAGAAGTTTTCCTGCTGGAACGCGTGCACTTACCACAGTGGCTCCCCCTCTGTATGCATCCATGCAGGGCCGCCAAGGCCTCATAAAGAGAACAGTAACTTGTTTTGCATTTTCTATATTCTTGTTTGAAATCCACAAAAAGACCCATACAAAACAGGATAAAAGCACGTTAAAATATGCTAATTAGTGACTATTGTGTTTTTATACTTTTGTCCTAATGCAAACTGTCCCCCTTTCAATAGTTTCTGGCATACTGCCTTCTCTGGGTAAAAAGCCGACATTTTAATGACTGTTTTTGCTATAGCTGCGCAGGTTGCTGACAGATTTGCAAATGGATTTCCTCTGCATAGCCATGTTGGTATTGCATGGCGGAGTTGTGCCGAAGCCTGAGGCTATAAACAGCACCCCACTAAGTGATCTCCAACAAATAATGTTCACTGGAGTTCACTATTAACGGCCTTTCCTTCTTTCTTTCCTTCTATGAGTAACGTGATTTAAGCCATAGCAGGTGCCCGAGAGTGTAAAGAGCTGCTGCGCAAAAGCGTCGCTGCACAAAGAGCGCTGCTGTCCCGCCTTTGTAGACAGGATATCCACAGATGTGGAGCCAGACCAGATGGTGTGTATATCTCAGACAGAGGGAGAAGCTGGAGACAGAGGGATAAAGACAAATGGGGTCTGAGGGGTACAAGGACAACAGCCAGACACAGGCCTGCATTAAGACATGTGAGCGTGGTCACATGCGTCTGACATTTTGCTGGCCCCTGACTCGCCATTGGCTCAGTCTGTGTAGCTACAAACATGCCTGCAGGCCACAGAAGACAATGCCCGCCTTTTTCTGCGGCCATCATCAAACGCAGCGATGGGAACCAGCCACACGATAGAACACCCATCACTGGTGCCAAAACAGAAATAGTGTGTATGGATACAGCTCTGTGACATGCCTTCTTCTGAACTCCAGCCTTTAAACAAATTGGCCTTGTTCCGTGTTATCAACACGACATCTTCTGTAGCCACTGTCACTTCTCAAGAGTAGCAGAGATTAGTTTCTCTGAAGGAAAAAAGGAAAGTTGAGTGAGAAGAAATAAATGTGTTTTATCATAAAACTCTTCCCTTTGTGCTCTTTGTGTCTTTTCCATCTGAGCGCACAACAATGAGACAAAGAGAATATAAGATGAAAGAATTAGAAAGATTTAAATAACTTTGTCAGCTTGTGAAATAGAGAGGGGAAGTTACAAGGAGAGACAGAGCAACCGGGAATGAGTGTTACCCATTAAAGGTTCAGCACAGCCTCTGGGAGAGGCGCACAGAAACTATTACTCAACTGTAGTTTCAAAGCCAGCAGAGAGGGCTTTAATCTGTAAAAATGATTAGATGACCTGCTTTGCCCTTGCAAGTGTTAATAGGTCAACATTTATTTATGAATCTTTGGAAATATAATGGTTGAAAATCATCTCATTAGATGAGATTTAAGTTTACGTAACAAAAAGCCTTTTAGGATTGTGATTTGTGAGCTCTCACCAGGCTAGTCTTTGGTTTTATTTGGCTTAGCTTTTATTACTGAGTTGCATAGTGTACTGGTGTGTACTTTAAGCTTTAATGAATTAAAATTAATATTTATGATATAAAGGTTTTAAATGGGACAGTGATGTAGTGATGATTAATATGAGAATCATTTAGGAGAGTTGATTTCAAACAACCATACAATTAAATATCAACATCTAGGGAAAAAACAACTGAACCTTGTGATTAACCACCAAACTATTTCCACTGCACTAAAGAAACAAGCGTTATAAATTGTTGTAATCTAGTCAACATCTGTCAAAGGAAAATTTTGTTGACTTTATCCATCCTACAATGAAATAAATACCATTTAGGTGTGAAACTCTCATAATGTAACATTAAAAATGTAAAGGAGTTGAGTATTGATCAGACTTTAGTTTGGACGTTTTTTGCAGCTCGCCGCAGATCACATGCACAGAATTTCGCTCAAATTGCATGATTTGGAAGGTGCTCTTGCAGAGAAGGTCCACCTGCACTGGCATTTAAATAAACCCTCTATGAGGGCTCATTTCTATTGCACCAAGGTAACAAACAGGGTTAGGGTTAAAGAAGCCACTACAAAACCTGGTTTATTGAACCAGATGTTTGATCTTGTATGATTTAATAAATACAATGTGGAGAAGGATCAGAAACGAACTGGATAATTTTACATGGGACAGAGATTCTTTAAAACACCGTTTGAAATTTATTTTCCAACTTCTCTTTAGTTTCTATTTTGGAATTGAAACCACCCTGAAATTAGACAAGCATAAAAGGTACAATACCTTTTATTTATTCAAAAGTAATATGTTCCTAAGATTACGGAATGAATCGTTGACTTAATGCACCGTTCATAAGAAGTCTACTTTTGTTCAGTCTACTAAACGGATTTGGTGATGTAGAACGAGGACAAACAGACCCTCAGATCCGTGGGCGAAAGACTGACAAGACTCAATTCTGGTTTTGCATTTACGTAAATCGTGCAATTTAGCGTTAGTGACAGTGTTGGCTAAATAAAGAAATAAGCAGATGAGAGCTCTAGGACAGCAGCAGACAGCTTAGACAGATCTAATGTAGGATGGAAGAAAAAGAAGGCCACGCTTCCATAGTGTTTAATAGTGGTGTTAATGTGACTGGCCATCTCTCCCTTGACTTTAAACTGAGTTCTATTGAAAGGAAGATCCATTAAACATGGAATTTCAGTCCAATTTGTCTTCAAAAGGGGTAAAACAGCTCATTATGTGGGCTCTGCTCTTTCTTGACTATTAGAAGGAGACGTTAGTCATGCCTGCTTATCTCACAACCTTATGAGCACAGGATTAGAAGATCAAAGGCTGACTTAGGTTCAGTTTTATAGAAAATGTAAGCTCCTCTTTCAGATGTGCCTTGGACTGTGCCTTTTATCCCTTCTCAATGCTGAGATCAAAATACTGAAAATTCATATTCATTTCAACCACTGTCCTATGCGAAAATTTGTGTCCACACCTCTTATACCCAGGGATGTAAGTGAGCACTGATCTATTTCATAGTGGGCTCTCTAAGACCTTCAAGTCGGTTCTTTGTTGATTACACGGGCTTCAAGACTGACAGAAATAAAAACAGGCCAAAATTTCAAGAAAACTTTGAAGTTGCCTAAGCTGAGAACAGAGAGAAGCGTCTCGTCATGGCTGGACAGCCAGCTTCTGGCTTAATGAAAATATTCTGTAACCTCTCCATTACTCAACTGAAGGTTTAATGTTAGAGAGTGATGCAAATACAATAGATGAAAACAAGCAAAGTTGGAAACTTTCTGCTCCCAGTAGCTGTGGACCAGGATAACGAGGATGTGCATTTCTGGCACAAACTTCAGAGGGTGGAAAACAGCTTTGCTGTCTGATCGCCTCATGCTCATTATTCCCAGAGGAGAGCAGGCTCAACAACAAAAGAGGATCTGACTTGCAGCAGACAGTTCACTGAAAATAACGGCCAATGCAAACAGTTGTTTTCCCTTTTTTTACTGTTTTAAACTGACACTACTCTTAAAGTAAGTGAAAATTCAACATTTTCTGATTCCTATTGGAGTGTGTTCATGTTTACTGACACTATTTGTGAATATTTTCTCTGTGGGCTTGAAACAAGACACAGTACTGAGGCAGTGGCTTAAACTCATGACACTTTATTAATGTGAACAAATTAATGTTCTCTGACACGCAAACAACATTCTGCCTGAGGTTTCCATCCCCATGGTTGTCTTCATGGTTTTGTGGGCTGATTGTCTTTCAAATGTAGAAAATCCATGCAGGAAACTCACAGCAGAGTAAAGCTGTCTGTAACAGGGTGTCGGGTTGCCCAATTCAGACATAGAAAGTGGATGTCTTTTAATTAGCTGTGGAAATATTGATTAAAGTCATAGGAAATCATCAATAAAAAATAAAGTTACAGATTTGTTCTTATTGTGTCTTTCTACCAACCACCACAGTTGCTTTTAATTTTTTTTCAGGTTCAGTTCTTATTGTTTTTACTGCAAACGTTCAAATTAGAAAAAGGCTGCATATATTTTTTTTTCTGGATGCACCAATCAGAAACTTTGGGCCAATATCAATTTTAGACAATATTTCTGCTATGACCGATATATTATTTCCATAATCTGTTGACAATGTGGGAAAAATGACTTCACCACTGCCTTTCAAATGCTCTTCACACTTTTTACAGTTTTATCTGGAAAACATTTTAATAGGTATGCATCCTCACACATCAATATGGCATTAATGCACTGGGTTTTTTTTTTGTTCACATAAACATTACACAAGATGACAAAACGTGAAAAGGTTCTTAGGGTATAAATTATTGTGTAGTGTAATATATATACAGACACTTCTTACTTTGGAATAACTGACATAAATTATTTTTCCACCACTTTAATTTGGAGTTATGTGGATATTTTATGATGTAATTTGGAAAATGAAATGTCTTTGCTTTGTAAGTTCACAGGGCTGCAGCCAGAATTTGACTTTCATCATTGATGATTTAGATAACACCAAATTATGGTTATTGTAAAACTTTTTCATTTTCTAAGATCAAAATAAAATCTGCTACATCTCCAGCCAACAGATACTTTCTTTAACAGTGAAATTGTTCTGGTTTGGGCTTAATTTCTTTCTATTGGTAAATGGCCAACAGTTTGAAGCTTCATGCATGAATCCTTCTGCCCTCTTTGTCATTATGTGAGAGCACGGTGATTTTTCTTCTTCTATTACCTCACTGATTTATTTGAATCCATCAAGATAAGAGGCAGGTCAAAACACATTAGAAAAAAGTTTCATCCTTTCAGTGCCTCACATATGTTTTGTCTGTGAATCTCATGGCAACAGAAGAGTGTAAAAGAAAACAGGTGATGGAGATTGTATTGCGTTCAACATTATTTTTCTGACTTTGCTTTCATGGATTTCTACTATAAAGTTCTGTCCATCCAGTTTCTCTCTGATCTTTAATAGGATCTAACTGGACAGAAAATAAATCAGGAGCACACTGGGCTCAGTAGAGCTGTCCAAAGGCAAGCCTGTTTTGCAGGTTTAGTTGTGCATCAGTGGGAGAAAACAGGAGAGACAGGCCTAGCTGGAGATCATTACAGTTTGTTAGTGTCCCTACCGCCTGGGGCCTAAAGAGGGGAATCTTCATGTGGGGAATCTATCCTCTGATCCCACTGAATGGTGGAGCTGCATGCGCTGAGAACACAGAGTTACAGGGCCATAGAGGCTCATGGTGCCAGGAGACACTGCGACTTATAGTACGACCAAAATATGGAGACATCTCCGCAGATCTGCAGGTTTAACTTTCATCTGTCTCATCCCCGAGGCCATTAGGCAGTTTAGCTGGGAAACGGCTGCTGAAATATACATCTGTCTTGTCAGCACATACCAGCTCTCCTCTGTCTGCGTGCCGCCGCGAGTCAATTCAATATTTAAATCATCAGTCTGAGTAAGCGTTTGATGTCAGTGCCTAACGAGCTCTGTCTCTAACACTGACAGGCCTGTGGACGGAGCGGCTGTTTACTGTCAGCGATGGAAAACGCTGCCTTCCGCTCTTTCGTCATACGTCGATAAGATCCAATGAGACTACTTTGTTTGAATAAGTGCATAAAGGCCTGGAAGCTGCAAGTCGGCATCATTCCTCAGCAATTCTGATGACACTTTTGCCAATGCTGGATTTCTGTCAGAATCAAAGGCTAAGTGTCGCATATCTGAGTTGATGCAAATCCGCAGGAGGCTCTCAGATTATATCACACTGCAGATATTCAGTGTATTTAAGCAGAGGGGACAGGCGGTGAAACACAGTTCAGCTTTAAATGCACACATGCAGTTTCACAGTGTGCACAATATGTTGTACATAACAGTAGAGACAAGCTAACATCTGAGATTTCTGTCAGTCCTGTCAGCTTGGAAAAGTCTTAGTTTTGACCTTTTCACAAAGCACAACTGCTTTTCATCAAATCACTTCAAAACAAAAATGTTTAAAATATAAGTATAAAATAATTTATTAATTTAATTTTTGTACCTTTACAATTGTTGTCCCTAGAAATGTTTTTAAAAATGTATTTTGTTTAGCCAAAAACTGCATTATTTCTATTTTTTAAAACTCTGGCCCAGGTACAATCCCAAATTGAAAGACATTAGAAAATCTGTGGCTCCCCAGAGCTATTTAACAAAGATAAATAATCAAACTTGGTAAGATCCAAAAAGCAAGTCAGCAGTCTTAACCAGGGTTTGACTGCTTCATTACTGATAAAGATAGTTTATTTATTATGGAAATTATGCAACTTTTCTATTAAAATGAGCATAAAAACAGAGTCTTTCTTTTAAATTGATGCTTCTTTTACATTTTTATGGTCCTTTAAGAGATAATCTTCTAATTTCTCATCAAAACAAACCTTGGCTGAGAGCTGGCATAAACTTTGGGCAAATTGTCTACAGATTCTGAAAGTGATTTATTGAAGTTTAGTTTAATGTAGCATATCAACAATATGTAATCATATGTTGTTAATTGAGAAACAGTTTTTCTACACTTGTAAACATGTTTCTTATAGTGCAGTGTTCATGCTTTCCGAACAACTTCCACTCTTCTGCCACCTGAACATTTAACATCCTTCCTGCAAAAACCTTTGACCTGACCTGAAGTAAACCTTGAGAACATGTCACTGCCATGTCAGTGCGTTAACAGAGGGTTCTTATCTATAAGTGCATACTTTTTTTATGAGCTGCAACCTCCATTTGACTTTTATCAAGACAGCTGCTGTGTAAGGTATTGTGCCTCATGTGGTGATCTTCTTAATCTTAGCTGCTGTACAGTCTGAGTACAGATACGTTCTCTTAAAGGTCTCAGCTGCCACCTGCGGTGTGGGCGCTACGTATACATTTCTAGACGGTCTTCAGTCAAAACACTAAAAACAAAGAAATCAAAGCTGAAATATTTGATGCAGACTTTCAAAATTCCCCTGAGGATGAACTTCTTCCTCTCCCTGGTATGTGATCTGACTTTTGTGGTTTTATTTTTTAAGACAATTCTTTGATTTCTTATTCTATGGAAACAGATTTACTTGCAAACTGAAAAGGAACAGGGTTGTGTTTACCGCTCTTTCGCATCATTTTTTCTCTTTATACCACTCTATAAGTATTGTGGATGAGACGAAGACTCTCACAGCTTTTTTAGACAGAGCTCTTTGATTCAAAGCTCCAACTTTTTCAGTTGATTGAAGATGCAGAGAAGGTTCACTTGAGGATTGACTCTTTTCAACAGTCATCCTTCATTTTAATCATTAAAAATTAGAAACAAAAATCATTTGCCACAAATACTTTATTCAGTAAGTCACTCTGCCAAATTTAGAGTAAAAATGCTTTTTCATCTACTGTCCCTGGTAGTTAAAAAGCATTAAAGTTAATGCTTTGAAGCACAGTCCAGCAAATAAGTGTCAGAAATTTTACCCTTTAATGAATGCTTTTAAGAAAATATAGCACTAAAAACCTCACTGGTTTTCTTGTTGTTCTACATGTACCTTGTATTTTTTTAAATAATGTCTAAATATATTCAAAAGTATTTAATTGATACAGCTGGAGTTTGTCAGAAAAGAATCACCCTACTTTCTTTTTAATATTAAACCTCAATACAAGGTGAGACAGCAGCGATTACCTCCGGATTGAGATCTGTAATTTTACATCCTGCAAAAGATCGCTCAGAGCATTAAAATGTAATAAACATGAGTTGCATATCAAGTCAGAAATCTTGACTTGCTTGAGTCATCTTGATGATGGGTCTGATTGCACTTCAATGCCAGTAGCAGACGCTCTCTACTTGCTCATATTAGTTCAGATGTCTCTATGTGCATAATCAAACCTGTGTGCCTTAAAGAGAAGGTAACATTCCCTGGGTGAAATTCCCAGGTTGGCGTTGTTGAACAACTTATTATTTGGGTCCAGAAATTGAAATTGCATAGTATTTCTGACTTTCAGCTAGTATCGCCACATCTTCTTAAAAGTGGTTATTTCTAACATGGAGAAAAAGACACATACTTGTGTACAAGAAACAATGAAGGTGTTTTAGACATAAATGCACTGGTAATGAGAACCCAGGAAAGTTGTTGCAACAGAAGAAGCCCTCTTCAAACATAAACCATGTTTGTGCAGGCTGAAGACTGCAGTTATAAAACTGTGCGTTTGCTGATGAGACCCACTGCTGGCCACAGCCCTGATCTTACACCCCTCAGAAACAAAGAAAGTTGATGTGGGCTTTAGGAGGTACAGACAGACCCAGCAGTGCCCACCTGTTCATTAAGAGGAAGTCTGGCAAAGAGAGAACAAAACATTTCCGCCACAAACTGGCAAAGATAAGCCGCCTCCAAGCTCCTTCGGCCATTCATAAATCCCAAGTGGAGGCAGTAAAGAGTTTGGCATGAGAGTGCACTACACATAAAATCTTCCCATACTATCCTGTTAGAGCAAATTTTTACAATTTTAATGGGAAATCGCACATTCCTACAGTCTCACTCAACATTAACAATATACATAACCTTCTATTTCTGCATTTTATTACACCTGTTAACTCTTTATCCTTTCTGTTTGTGAAAAAGCTTTTTTTATATTACACAGCTATAATGTTCATTGAAGCCTTTTTTATTATTATTTGTACTTTTCTATTCTGGTGCTGACCTTTTTGAATGCCTTGATGCATTTTACTGTATATATTACTTTGACAATAAACATTGAAACCTTTCATTTGTTTTAGCAGTGAATTATACCTAATCAGCAAATTAAAACTGAAAAAATTGAGGGGTTTTGAGAATAAAGTATCTTTGAAACAAATCACTAACCTGATGCCTAGAATCCTCCCCTGCTTTGAAACCATAATTTGCATACCAACCTTTTAAGTATACCCCTCATCCTGTGTGTCATTACTGCACCACTGCTTCCTTTTCAGGACCCAAAAAGAAGACGGAAATGGTCCCGAGAGAAGAGCATCGTCCTGCCCCCAAGCAGGATCTCTCCTTTTCTGTGGGCCTCCCCTGGATGAAGGAGAAGATTAAAACAAACGGGACTTTAATCAGTGGGCTCCGCTTCTCTCTGCTCAGCTGCTGACAGAAGGAGCCCTCTCCAGGAAGGCTGCCTCAAATCAAAGCTTCCTGCTCGCCACTTGCTGCTTCGCCGATCCGTATCACAACAACAAAACCAGCAGAAACAATTATTTATTCCTTTTGATGTGGGTTTTGAAGTTACCCCACCTCTTCCAGTATGCCACCCCCCTCCCTTCTTCCTCTATCCCTCCTCTTCCTCGCCCAGCCCCTGCAGCTCTCTGTATCTTTTACTCCCAAAGAAACAGGGTCACAGCAGCTTTTCTCTAAGGGAGGCTGCTTTGAAGAGGCAGAAGCTCTGAAAAAAAGCATTTTCCTCTTGTTTTACACAAAAAAAACTGTGTCATTGTTGAAAAAGTTTTGAATTTCTCCCAGGTTTGTGAGACAAACTGGTTCTATATACAAGATAGTTGGATGGATGAGCGGACAAACGGATGGATAAAATGGTGTGGATGTATAAGCATAACCCAAAAAAAGCTAGACTCCACATGTAATATATTTATAAAAACCCACATTTCACAACTTATCTCATTTCATTTTAATTTAATTCAATAATACTGTACAAATTCCAAATTGTCATCCAACTATCTTCAAAAAGAGGATCTGCAGTAGCGGTCAGTCTTGCAATACATCTGAAGAAGCCTCTGACTGAAGATTATTGCTACATGACAATCTAGTAGCATGTCATCAAGAACATGGTACCATGGAATATCATCTCTGTCCCATTGAGCTGTTAGCACGTCATGACTGTCCTGAATGACAGCCTCAGTTGTTGGCAAACACTGCTAATCCACCTCATTTGCTTCTGCTGTTGCACAGCATCCAAAACTAGAAGAAATATTTGTCCAAAATGATACCAAAGAAAAGTAACGGTTGCTGCTCCAACATGCTTAAACCAGGAGTGATGCAATTCTAGAGGGAGAAAATGGTGTTTTATATATACTTTTAATGGTTTGCCAGTGGTTGTAACTGTGTGGAGTCATACTGGTAATTTGATCTTGCCACAGGTGGCCCAGTAAAACAGGGATTGTGACACCTTCGTTCCACACCTAACGTCAAATTACTTTGCTCACTTCCAAAGCATGCTGAGACATTTCACACTTCTTTAGCCAATCACTCTCCTAAATAAAATACTTTGCCAATTATGTCACTGGAAAAAAAAATCTTCTCAAATATAACGTGCAAAATTCCTTCCATTAACATATTTGACATTTAAAGATGCATCAACGCAAATTACATCGTAAAGATGCTAGAGTTACAGGTGGTGGTCCAGTTAATCCTTCAACATGTAACCTCTTCCTCTCGTGCCATGTGAGTACAGTCATTGCGTGCTTGTGTGTGTTATTTGAAGCATGGGTGTGGTGGTTGCAGAAGCTATGCAGGCTTTTTTCTGAGGGCAATAAACAAGGTGACCTTAACTGATCTGAGGGGTGCTCCTGCGCCTGCTTCTGATCTGTCCTAGCCTTTTCTTAGATTCAGTGTGCCAGTTAAAAGTCATCAGTCAATAGCCCCCAAATGTCTGAGAGCTGCTTTTTAGTTCTTACCACCACAACATCTGCTAGAACTGTTGCATAAGGTTGCGGCCCCCCTTTGAGTGGTTTGGCAGAGAAAGATCTCATCAAACGGACAGATGGTAATCATGTTTTTTATTATTTGCTGGAAGTTGTGATTCTCTAAAATCATTTATTTGAAAAAAATAAAAATAGGCAGCTATTACATGTTATAAATCTCCATGGTTAATTCTGACAGGTCAAGGATATATTTAAAAAAAAAAAACATTTAAGAGAAATGTGAATAATTTAATTTTAGCTGTCAGCTTGGGCCAGGTTTTCATGGTTTGAGGGGCTAATACTCACATTTTCACCAGTTTTTAATGAGCTGAAAGATTCCTGGTCTATAGCTATGTAAAAGAGACCAAGAGCTCTGCACACACTGCACCAAGTTAGCAAGCATGCTCACTGAGACATAGGTGCAAGGTAGTTAACCTGTGTGAAAAAACCTAAGCACCCGGACCAAAAACCTTTGTACGTCTGGGGAAAATGAGCAAACTCCACATAAAGAGTTTGCAAACGAGAATCCCCTTCATGCAGGATTACTTTGTAGCAAAAGATTGTGTCATTAGATTCTTAAATAAATATGCGGTCATATAAATTTTATTGCCAATTTTGCAAACGACTGCTTCATCTAATGGAAAATCGAGCAACAATTTAGCTTCTTCTGGCAGCATAATATAGACTTTACTTTGCACACTTTGGTTTCCACATATAACTTTAAGAAGATAATCTGGGTTAAACATAAATATCTTATAAAAAATAGAGACTTGGTATTATTTACAACACTTTGAACCATTCACATAGGACGTCAGCTTTTATAGCTTCATATCATTTTAAAATGTTATTCTCTTATCAAAATCATACCCAGAGTGTTGCCTTGATTCTTTCATATGTGTTTAAGGGATCATTGAATATTTTCCTGCCATTCTGGGTACCTAGACACTTACTCATGCAAAGTCTTTTTGCACCTCCTTGGGGCTTCAGTCTCCACCCGACAGAGCACCCCACCCACCATCTCCTATTCAGCACCTCCAGACTAGCAGCAGCAGCAGCAAATAGCAAACATCTGGAGGAACTGCTGATCTTCTCAATCCAATGCGCTTAAGAAAGTTGTTAAAGGCTTAATGGATAAACATTGTTGGGATGATGGGTGATGGGTGAGTGCTGAAAAAAGTTGAAGTTTCTTAAAGAGACACAGCCAGTCAAATTTCTTTTAAGCTACATTTTGGTATGCAGCATTTTATAACAACTTGTGTAATATAATCATGCTGGAAAATACATAATAGCTCCCATTTAACATATTTTAGATGTTATCATTTTTATCAAATTAAGTAGTACAGTACACACAAATAAGAACAGATGAGATGAGATAAGTTCCTTGATTTTATAATGAGTTGATTAAATATATGAGGCAATACATAGCCAGTATTTTCTGCAAGCTTAATTATATCAAAGCCTTAAGACTTGATGCACTGGAAAATCCTTGATAGAACATATTTCAATTAAAGCCTCGCAGCCTGGAAGTAACTGCAACACTGAACCTACCAAATTATAACTGGGCTCGCAGTGTGGGTTTGCTGTGTAAATTAGGTCCCTGAATGGTGGTGCAGAGCTTGTTAAGCATTTCATTTTCTGTTTTACAAGTGTCTTTAATTTGCCTTTTTGTCTGCTCTTTTTTCATATTGGTCTTTAATTAAACTCCAGTCAATTACACAACTCCTGAATGACTTTTCAATCCCTGAGCTGGGTGTGGAGAGCAGAACAGTCTGGCAGAGCTAAAAGCGTAGCAGCAGCTGACACCCAGACTATTTTGCACAAAACCAAACCTTTATAGACACATCTTTTATTTGCACTGGTGCAGCAGGAGCGTTCAGTTGGGAGTTTAATTATTTTTTCAGACTTTCTTAATTGTTTCAGTCATCATTAGGTACTTTTTCTTCCCAAACATGACATATGTGGCTGCCAGTTACTGCACCTTTATGCCAGGTGAAGGATGCAGTAACATAAACAGACAACAACGATATCTGCTCTTTTATAAAGAGCAGATATCTTCTGTTTAAAAGACGAACACCTGACTGTAGTTTTTTGCTCCCTGACTGGATATTAAAACACTCAAACCCTAAAACTCATGGATGTATGCTTTCTTTTTACTATGACTGAACAGTGCAGTTTAACATTTATTTCTACACTTTGAACTTGCCCAAACTTTTATTAATAATAATTTTAAAAAGCATTTTATTAGGAATTTATAACTGTAACACGTAAGAGAATTGTACATGGTTTTCAAGAAGAGAAAGAAAGATGACTTTTGACCACTGAACAACATTTCAGTTTTTCTTCTCCTTGACCAAGACACTAGACTTCTGATGCGTCTCTGGTTCAGTGTTGGAGTCACAAACATTTCTCATGCCTTTTTAATTTTTTGAGCTGTAATTGCATCGATCATGCACTCGACATATCTGATCATTTTTAAAGAATAGTAGAAAAATCTCGTGTAAAAAGAAAATTATAAAAACTTCTGTTTCCACTTTATACATCACCCTGCAAACATGTGGAAGCGCTCTGGGGTCAAATTTGAACAAAGTTCCACTTTAGGCTTATAGGAAAAACAAGTCTGGTGGAAAACTAATACGAAACATAAACCTGGACAAAGTTTCCTCGCATTAAAAACTGTGGTGGCAGCATCATGCTGTGGAAATGCCCCCTTTTTTTCTTTTTTTTTTAAACTGACGCACAGAAGCTGATTAGAGTTGATGGGAGCATGAAAGCAAAATACAGGGTCATTCTGGAAGCAAAATAGAGGAAGCAAAGTAATTGAAACTAAGTTGGAACTCCAAGTTCCTGCAGAATATTAACCCTAAACAATGAGTGGTGGCCCTGTCAAAGACCAGACCTAAAGCCATCACATTTGTCATTTTATGGAAATAACATATTAAATAAAGAGTATAAATAAGCATAAATGAGGGTTTGAACAAAAATGGCATCTTTTGTCATTTAAATGTAGGCAGCTCGAGCATCTGGAAAATGTTACTTGACAGCACTGGCAATCATGGTGTATCCATATCAGTCACGGTTATACTAATTGCAGCAGATGTCACAAAGAAATCTGTTGCAATTAGAATGTAAATATGTCACCTGTTTAGATATAGTGACGAATAGCTTTTTTCGTCACTATTTTTTCCTTGTTTTAGCATGTACTAAAAATGAAAAAGCCACAATCTAAGCTCGTTTTTTTTTTTTTTGACGTAATATGCACATTTCACCTGCATATATAATTTTGATTGAATTCAACCTCTCACTCATAGATACATGTTGATCCATAATGTAAGAAAATAAAATGCATCATGAAAATCTCAAGATTTTACATGTCAATAACGAGTGCATGAAAACTTCTGATCAACACTACATGATTAAATTGAACAGCATAAATCTCTTTTTCTTCCGAGATGGTTTAAAAAAAAAGCAATAAATGATGAGTTTAGCTTCCAATTAATGTATAACCAAAGTTGGTTAGGTTTTGCTCGACCAAGCCTAACTGAAAAGCCAGCTACATAAACTAGACTTTTTCCTTTAAATAACGACTAAGAATAAACTTTATTCTTCCTAATCATCACTCTGTGCTGTCCATTTAGACTCAACTGAGTCATACCCAGAGGGTGGGTGCTTTGAAATTAGGTCTCTATCTGTGCAAATACAAAAGAACTGACAGCCATTTATCTCTAGATTCTCTAGAAGAAAGAGACGAGCCAACCTGAGGTGATCTTTTCCTCTTTTTTTATTTATTTTCCTTAACTTAGTGAGGCACTGACTAAGCCGGCGATTCCTTTATCTGCCTTTCATTAGCGCTTCGCTTGCCCTTTTAGTAGGCGGTGTGTCTGGGAGACAGTCACTTTTTTGCAGCCTGTGATGTTTCTGCAGATTACAGAGGGCCTTTGAAGCCACCACAGTCCTCATTGCCAGGGCCTCAGACAGGCCCATGCCATCTGTCAGATTGACGGCAAAGCAAAGGAATGAGGCTGAAACACCCTCTGTTGATCCGCACTTTTGTCTTTCATGTGCCACATTTGGATGTGGCGCTGTGGCCACACCTTTGTAAGCTGCTGCTGAGATCTGCTTAAAAGACTGGCCTCCACAGCGCGCAAACACACAGAGAGCGGAAAATAATGGTCCTTCCTAATAACTCACCTGTAGGCATCAGTCTCGAAAATAAGACCATTATTGACATTCCCCTCACAGTGATTTCTGTTTAACTTTTAACTTTTTCAAGGTTCTGGACACTTCTGTCATGTGGACTTTTGTGTCTAACCAGTGGAAATGGTGTGATTGTTCAGGATGATGAAAGTTTTGATATGAACTGCATTCCACCCTCAGATATTCTGCTTGAGGAAACTCCAAAGGTTCTCAATAGGGTTGAGGTCAGAGGACGATGATGACCATACCATGAGTTTCTCCCCTTTTATGCCCATAACACAGTATATAAACTGTGGAATATGTACTCAGCACTCTGCCCTAATACCCCTAAATAAAATTCACTCTGACCAGTTCCCTTCAAACATTATTGTGTTTAATTTGACCTCAGTGTAAATCCAGCTCACCTGTGGAGGCCTTTGATGTTTGTAAGAAAATATTATTGAACGAAGACCAAGATCAAGAAGACCAAGGAACAATAATAAAGTGAATCACACAATTGCAATACCATCTTCAGATATGCTTTTTGTAGAGCAAAGCAGCGCCGACACATGTAGGCATCCATCTTTTCGATATGGTATGTACCAGCCACTTTTCAGGCTGTACTCTGCTTCACACCCTGTGGGCTCCTGTCCCTCCATCATCCTCCATTCATAAAGTCAGTAAAGAAAATGGAGGCTGCAGCTGATATGTAATAAAGTGACACAGACTACTTCTGACTTCAGGATACTTCCTTTTCTTAAACATAAAATTTGTATAAAGTCACCATACAGTTCTTGTGGCATAGAAAACAACAAAATTGCAATATCTTCATGTTTATGTTTTAGCATTTTAATGTTTTATCAGTTAAATATCCAGTGTGAAGTGTTTATATTTCATACGTATTAAGTCATTAGTCTGCTCAGTTGCTATGTTTCGGCAGTGCTTTAGGCTTAAGGCACAATAAAAACACATGTTCTGAGATGCTTTATTTATAAGAACCATGCTGGTCTATCCATCTCCTTTGAGGAGGTAGAGGTCCGTGATAAAGCTCTGAAGTAGAATGAGATTACAGGCAGCGTGTTTCCACCTCAAACAGTGCCTCTCCCTGTGTCGAGACGATAAACTCTCTTTGGGTTTGCAAAGACCATTTCCCAGCTGCTGTCTTTTGGTTTATATGAACTTTTCAAACGGCTTAGGATCTGACAGAGGATCATCACCAAGCTCGCAAGCTTTGAACGCACCTCCCCTGCGTACTTTTTGCACCCCAGGACCACTGTCTTCAGAGGCTTGCAGAGAATAAAGACTCAGATCGAAATACGGCTCCTACCCCAACATCTACCTACTTTTCCTGCCACCTTGCATGTCCTGTTTTATGCTGTCATGCATGCACACTGTGGATTTTAGGGCATTTCTCAGATATATGGCCCTTAAACATAGAGAAAGTCAACTTCCTGCAATCGTCCCCAGAAGAGTTACACATCAAAACAGCTTTCTTTAAAAAAAATCCCCATTACAATGAAGTTTTCAAAGCAGAATAATACATCAAGCACTCCAAAGCAGAGAGTGACATTAAACTACAAAAACATTAAGAAAGCTCAGTGAAATATACATTAGAGCAACTAGATCAGAGAACACTACGGATAAAATTGGAAAAGGCACATGCTAATAGGACGCACTGAGGAACTTCAAATAGCTAAAGTTGGGTTGGGCCACGTCTGTAGTGCTGATTTGAGATCTTTCTATCTTCTGCTATATTTATTTGTCCACAGGGTTCCAGTTTAGAGTATTTTGGGGTATAACAACCAACTACCGTTTTTGAAGGCATTGCAGCTCAGCATGGACGGTTGTTACCGCCCAAAACTCATACCAGACCTTCAGTGGCATACCTTCGTTGGTTATCAGAGGACCGGACCGCCGCGCTGCAGAGTCAGCAGCGAGCTGTGACAAAAAAAATAAGAGATCCAGCCCACCGACATGAAACGTTTCTGATTGCAGATAAAAATAGAGTCGTCACGCACGCCCAGAGCTTTGACGGGGGATGAGTGAGTGATGCTCAAAGATGTTGGCATGACAGAATGGCAGGCGGGAGAAAAACACTGAGGCAGAATGATTGGCTTCTCCTCTTTGATGTTGGTGTCTGGCTTACTCGTGATGGTTGGTTACATCTTCAAACCCCTTCTGTGCTGACAGTTGTAATGACCCCAAACATTTCATCTGTCACATCTGAGCGGCGCTCTGACAATTTCAGCTGCAGAGAATCTTCTTCTGTGGCGAGACTCCATGCCACGTTCTCACATCGCTTTAAAAGGACAGAAGTTATTAATGTCCATTTGTCACGGACTGCTGTAATTATCCAGTAGAGTAGCTTTCTACTTTCAAAAGGCTGAAAAGATGTGCAAAGAACTGTGACAATGTCCCAACCACAAAGTGAAAGAGAAGACACAGAAAGACAAGATAAGTTAGTGTGAGGTCAATGCAGTACCTTGGAAAAGTATTGCATTAATGTAATGTTTTTGAATTATCAATTACATATGGGTGAAATTGTTAATAAAGTTGTATTTATTTTATATGTTTGGGTAACATAGATAAATGACTGTAAAAACTTAAGATAGGTTCCAAAATTATACTGACCAGTCTGTGCCAAAAGAGAAACTGTAATAATAGAGATAATCATTCAATTTAGCAGTGTGATCTGTATGGCACTGCTGTAAACCTAAAGACACAGGCATCCACCTAAACTGACAGGTGAAATGAGGATCATTAATCTCTAATGATGCGTGTGGGTTTCTCAATCAGTGACCGTTTAATGCTTTTATGATGCAAAGCACTTTGAAATGCCTTGTTGCCAAAATGTGCTGTACTGATAAATATGATAATCTGAGAAACAACTATTAGGGCCATAGTTACTTTGGAGGAGTTGCAGAACTCCTCAGGCATCAACTCCTCAAATCTGGCCTTATTGAGATAGTGGCAGGATTGTTGAATTTCTGAAACTTGGTGACTGTAATTTCCCTCAACAGTTTACAACAAGTCAGATAGGGGACCCAGTCAAATTGTCAAAGGAGGCACTCTGATTAAAAGAGACTAAAATAAACATTTTGCCTAAAGGAGATTTATATAGTGTTGGCATTATCATCATGCTCTGGGGATGAAATGATTTACCTAGAAGCCTAAAGCTTTGACTTCAATATATCTAACTCTTAAAATTTTAAATGAAAGAAATTTCCAATCCATATCTAAACACCACCATTTTATTTGATTGCTCCACACAGTGCATGTGTGAAGCAGATAAACTCTTTAACGCCAGCCTTTGTTATGCCTATTTGTAATTTAGTTGTGTTGCATGTTCAAAGGCTAAACCATCCCAGCTCCAATCCCATCTGCAGAGCGGGACGTCATTTCTCAGGGTTCTGTTGGGACCTGGCTTTCATTGTGGAAATGGTCTTCTGGTCCCCGTCGCTCCTCTGTCGTCACACAGGATAATGAATTTCACAACATCTGCCATTTGTTAACCTGTTTGGTGTAACTGAGCCCTTTTTAATCCGAGGGCTTCCAAGACTTGGGCAGCTTCGTAGCTGGACTGGAGCAGTTGGATATCCTGACCTTCTTGGAGCTGCACAATGGACAGATACTGGATCATAATCATACTAAACTGCTGCAGTTTTACAGTGTGGATTCTTTAAATTGACTTTCCTGCACCTCTAATCCATATGATGTGGTTAATTATTAGAATAATCTTAAACTTCCATGATCAAATGTTACTTGAATAACATTTTCAGATATTAAAGATAAACACATCACTACAACACAGAAGAAAATATGAAAACATGGCAAAGGTGCCGCTGGTGACTTTGTCTAAAATATTTATCCATAAAATATAATGTAATCAGAATAAAATATTTCTGCATTTTATTTATTTATTTTTTTACGTATTTCATTTTGAGAAACAACTATACACTGCCACTGCAATGCAATACACTGCAAGGTGACACCATTCTGACTTTTACTAAAAATTATGATGGGATAAAAATAAATGTGTAAAACTGGATAAAAATAAATGTGTAAAACTGGAGTAAATGTTGAGATCATTTATTTGCTTTTACTGTACCTAACAGCAGTAAATTTGTTTTATTTTGTTTTCTTGTTGTGTTTGACTCCATTGAACTAATGAATATTTAGTAAAAATGGTTCAAAACGGCTTGTAACCAAATGTGTTATCTTTAACACAGAAAAATTTCATTTTCTGAAAAGTTTGATTGTTGAAGAGAACAATTGTTGCTTTTGAAATACTGTGTAATAGGTCTATGTATTATTGATTTGATAGTGTGCATTTTGTTTGATACCTTAACTATAGAAAAGACATTTAAACATAGACTAAAAATATGTAATTGTTCCATTGGCCGACTAAGCTGAATCCTAAACCGTGTTATTTATTTCGTTTAGTTTGTTTTTAATTGTCTATTAGAATTCCCAAAGTCAAGATAAAATCAAAATATTTCATAGGGCACAAAGTTTTTCTTCTAAATACACCATTTGCTTGCATAAATTCTCCACACTGTAATAAAAAAGTTTTGAGCCAGCGTTAACGATCCCTCCACTCCAACAGTCTGGTTCTGCAGATGAAGGAATGCCACTCGACTGTGGCAGTACCAGAGAAATCGTTTCATCCAAAGTTCCTTACTCCTCTTTGCATGAAAAACTTTAACTTCCCAAAACACTGAACTTCCTCTCAATAGCAACAATTACCTTCAAAGGGAGTACACATACAACTTCTGCTTCTCAGTGCAAAAACATATGAATTCTAGGTTTTTTTCACTTTTTAAGGCAGCACAGAGGTGTAGCTGATGTGATACAGATGCTAAAAATTCAAACCTGGCACCACTGCTAATTAATAAATTGAATGCGGTATGAAACTGTAGGCTCTTCTACTTTCTATGCAAGCTAAAGTGCCTTGTGGTTTGATACATTCCAGTCAAAATCCCCATTATGTTTTATTTTGACTTTATTTCACAAATAATTGTGCAGCTGTGAAGTAAAAACAAAAGAGTACACCTTTTTTGTTCTTTTTACAAGTGAAATTTTAAGACAGCGTGTGATAGCATGGTGGTGGTTGAATCATGCTGTGGGATTCTTTGTTGGTCGGAGCTAATAGGAATATGGAGAAAGTTATGAGCAGGGCAATACTGAAAGAAAATCTGTCAGAAGTTGTAGAAGAGTTGAGACGGGGGCAGAGGCTCATCGTTCTGCAGGAAAACGACCAAAAACATGCAGCCAGAGGTATGGTTTAGTTCAAAATATAAGTATGTGTTACAATAGCCCAGTCAAAATCCAGATATACATCCAGTTAAAAATTTGTGAAAGGACTTCAAATTGAATGCTCACCAAGCTGTTCAGATTACTTTGTAAAAAAAAAAAAAAACGCATTTGTTTTCTTGAGATTTTGCACTAGGCACTGCTCATTTGTCAGTTGAAAGGTCAATATTGGACATTGAAGTTTGTGGTTGTAAGATGGCAAAACAAAGCAAGAAAGAGTTCAAGGGGTAAGAAAGGCATTGTACTGTATTTGTTTCATCAGAGCACCAGTCAGATATCCCAGGTGAACGTAAGGAATGCGGTCTGAAACATTTTTCGAGTCACAGATCAAGACATAATTTGCTGGGCCTGGGTGTGCCCAGATATGAAACTGAAGCATCAACAGACTGTCAGAATCACCTTTTCATCTGCAGGCAGGAATGGCTGAAATGGTGAATTTTAGGCAGTCTTCTTTCCTTTCAAACCGTCTGCCCACATCCAGTACCCTCTTCATGAAACCTGGAATGTGCTTCAAAGAATGTACACTATCTTTCCTCCATGAATAAAACATTTGTCATTCATCAGCCAGTACAATATGTGCCGATTTAACAGAGCATACCAGCTCCGCACGGCAGGCAGACAGGCAGGGAAGTTCCAGACTCCAGTGTCCTGTGAAACACAAATCCAACAGTGTCATTTGTCTGCGGTTGGAGATTACACTGGCTAATTTAAACATGATCCACTGAATGTATTTACAACTAAAAGCTATAAAAAGGCCACCAATACAAACACGTGTTTGCGTTCATACCAGGAATATTAGAGAAAGGCTACCAAAAGACAATTTCACACCTGTACTGTAACCCTGAAATTTTCATGACATTTCCTAGACCTTGCAGGGTGCAGGAACACAGATCCTCACATCAAAATGAGGGGAGTTTATGAGGCTTTTACACCTTGTTTTATATTAAGAAATATGAAAATGACGAGCTCATTTCCATGAGTGTGAACTGAAAAGTTCTCTGGAAAATTCCTTTGATTAGAATGTGATGGTATTACTATTTCTCTCTGTTTCTTGAATTTTCTGGCTTCTACTAAAATTTCTTCAGTGTTTTCCAAATCCATGAGTTATTTATTAACGCAAAAATAGTCTTTGTTATTGAAAAGTTGTCAGCCTTTATATACTGTGTCCCCTTCCCACACAGACAGAAAAAAACAGAACCATCTAAAACACTTTCATGGGTTTCATCTGGGACATCTCTTGTCCTTCTTTAGCTCCCTTTAACGTGGGTATAACTGTGCCAGAAATCTTATCACTACCTCTACTGCTTTAGGTTACTCATCTAGGGCACTAAGAAATTCATTTTATTCTCTTCAGTTTATTTTTTCTCCTGGGTTTCTTTTTTCCTTTTGAAACAAATGCTAGCCTATTCTAAAATCTGGAGTTCAGATGAAAGAAAGCAAAACACAAAAATATGCATGAAAAATTGACTTTACAATGACTTACACAAAAAATATCAATAACTGATAAAACAGCTGCGTTTCATCTCTTTATAATTTTTTTTTACTCTCAGCTTATTTCAGTTAGAGACTGAAATAATTTTTGTCCAATGTCTTTTTCACATAAAATGGCAAACGCTTAGTGCATTCGAATGGAGAACACCTGTGAACAGCAATTTTCTCACTATTAATTCTTGATTCAACATGCCTCCATACAATTCTCTGTTGTTTCCAACATTATCAATTCAATATTAAGTACCTATAAATGCTGAATAGTAATTTCCTATAAATTAATTAAACTGCTTGATGACTAGTAGACAAAACCTGTAAATTTTATGCAGTTCTTTATCATTCTTTTCTGAACATATTTTACAAATTTTCTTCCAAGTGAAACTCAGCTTTCACTGATTAGAAGACAAGTGGGGATTATCAGTTGTGTAAAATAGTGATGTGAGAAATGCACCAATGCGACTGAGAACAAGTCTAAGATTTATGTTTGCTATTCTTCTATAAAAGCTAAATTTGTGGAGAGCTTGGTCAATAGCTGTCTGAAAAAAAAAACTTTTTAAGTACTGTACTTGTGCAATATAGTTGTCTATCCTTGTTTAAAATCTCCTGAAGGTTTACACAAATCCCATATTTTAATTTAAAGCGGGATTAGGTGAGGAGGGAAGCCTATCGACATTAATATCAAGCCTGAAGCGCCCTCTCCTGGCTGCTATAGAGTGTACAAATTGGCGTGTGATCTCCGCCTTGCCGCCAGGTGACGCTGCAGTCTGTTGTCTCTCCCCGTAATGCTTCCGCTAACACGGTCTTACGAGAAGAGCTAGCAGCCGGTGGCTAATATACAAACAATGGGCAAGAAGCACAAAAAGCACAAGTCCGAAAAACATGCATATCAAGGTATTTTAGTTAAAGTCTTTAGCTGTGTTATTTATATAGTATTTTTTATAGCTTTGTTGTAGAAAAACCTGTAGGTTTAATTGTCTTCCAGCTATGATAGCTCCACAATAGCGTTAGCTCGGAAACTATTTACCAACTACGTTAATTTATGGGACTATTTACTGAATGTGTCTGTGTTTAAAAACAGAGTTAGCGATGGATGTAGGTTGAGTTGCAACATGCCTTACTTGTCTCGTACCAGACAGTCGTTGTTGGCGTTGTTGATTTTTCAAAACGCATTGACCCTTTGACTCTTATTGACTTGATGCTCCCAGAATACGGAGACAGACCGCTGAAGCTGGTGCTCAAGGTGTCCGGGAACGAAGTCACGACCGGAAGTTCCAGTCTGGACACTTTTTATGAGGAGCAACCCGCAGACAGCGACAAACCCAAAGACAAGAAGAAGAAAAAGAAGAAAGACAAAGACAGGAGCTTAGGCTCTCCAGAGGAAGACAGAGGGAAGAAAAAGGTAAATATAAGGATGATTATCCTAGCAAATGGACTTGCTGCTATGAAGGCGAATATTGTCTCTGTTCATGTTAGATGACTAAAAAGAAGAAGGGACACGATGCAGATGGGGAAGAAGACAGAGAGCAAAGCAGAACTCCTATTCGTTCAGAGCTGGATAGACTGGAAGGTAGTTTTATAATGTCTACAACTTTCTTTCTCAAAGCTTATAAGTACTTTTTTGAAATCCATCTGATGTCCGTGTTTGCAGAAAAAGAGCAGACACCTCTGCAGGAAGCTTTGAATCAGCTCATCAGGCAGCTTCAAAGGTGCAGCACATGGTTCTAAGTATTCTTTCACTAATTATTGTACATGTATAAGCAAACTCCCCTCACAGAGCTGAGAACGCCAGTCATCATCCTTTCTGTCTGCATGTATCTGTTTTTGTGTATGTTTTGGTTCATATGTGAATGAAATGTGTTTACACCACAGGAAAGACCCCAATGCATTCTTTGCATTTCCGGTGACCGACCTCATTGCACCTGGTTACACTTCTATTATTAAACGCCCAATGGACTTCAGTACGATGAAGGACAAAGTCAAGAAAGAGTTCTATCAGTCACTGGACGAACTCAAAGTAAGTGCATAGGATTCTTAACTCTTTAAAATTTCCAAGTATCTTTTATTTTTTAAATTAAATGTACAATTCTTGCAAGGTGCTGAACCCATTCGTACATGTTTCAATTCACATATCATTTTTTTTTTTACTATCTTGTCTAATGCTTGGTATGGGTTTTGTTGATGCTGTAGGTAGACTTCAGAATTATGTGTGAGAATGCCATGATTTACAACAAACCAGAGACAATCTACCATAAGGCAGCTCGAAAACTGTTACACTCTGGAATGAAGATCCTGAGCCAGGTACGAGTCTCCTCATAGAAATGTGTCTGTATTTTCTTTTTCCCTCTGGATTTCAGTCCAAAATTGTACATCCTCTAACATCAGCTCATGTTAGAAAACCAGGTTTGTTTTATGATAAGCATCCTCAGATGAACACAACAGAGTAGAAAGACTTTTATTTCAATTCTCTATCAACAGATTTTCCAAATTGGAAAATTATTCGAAGTGAAGTAAATAGTGAGGAGCACAGCTTTATAATGCATCCTCTAATAGCTGTGTTTCCTTTAGAGACTAAAAGGGGGTTCAGTAAGTAAGACTTGATATTGCATTGATCCAACAGATGAGGGCGCTAGAGAACGTCATCTGAAGTTTTCATACTGGTGTTCGTCCGGAAAGGCCTGTTACAGATTCAATACACCATAATCAATTTAATAGTTAATGAACAGACCTGTGCAGAGCGTGATAACATGTTAGAGCAGTAAGTGATCCATTGTCAGCTGTGTTGAAGTCAGCACACAGTTAAACCTTCAGGACACCAGAATTGGACTTTTCTACCATACAGTAAAGGGATTTTTGCTCTTCTTTACCTATTTGCTTTTCTTTTCTAGGCCACTAAGGTTTTTTTTCTTTTGTTGTCGTTCCTATATATAATAGGAAAGGCTGGACAGTCTAAAGCAGAGCATAGATTTTATGTCTGGCCTTGACCACTTCGCCAAACAAACGGTGAAGTCAGAGGACCAAGGAGTCACCAGCTCAGACCAGAGCAAGGAGGGAGCCATCACTGCCGGGAGCAGCGAGCGCTCCCAGACGCCCAGCACTCCAAGGTGCTTCAACTTGCCAACGACACACCTTCCACTGATACCTCCAACTCGACACGTTAGACCTTTAAATATATGTGTAAAAGATACACAAGCTTTGAGTGAAGGGTGAAATATTGTTTGGTTTCTCAGAAGACTAATCAGAAACAGCATGTTGTGTGTTTATGAGAGCATTTCCACTCAGGCTCTGTGTAAAGTTAGTTTTTTTATTACTGCAGAGCTGGAGGATGAGAATGTGCGGAATGCCCGATGGCAAGCTAGAACATGTTTGCTCCTGCTGCTGTACATATTTTCCATGAATTTAGTTTCTTTCTTTTTGCTGCATGAAGACTCACCATGACCACAGTAATATTTACTAGCCTGTTGCATCTTAATGACATTTGTTGACGTCAGAGAATCGAATCAAATAGATGAAAAGTGGAACAAAAGCAGAGTTTAAATATGTAGACTTCCTTCCTGCATTATTGTTTGTTGCTGTTTGCTACTGCTACAAAAATATTGACTCATTGTCAAATTGTCTCATCCTCGGTTTTTTCAATTTGAAATTCTTTTGCAGACAAGACAAAGACTCCAAGGACGAGGCGGCAAAGGCTGAGAAAGAGCTGGAGGAAATCCGCAAGGTCATTGAGGAGTCTGGAGGAAAGCTGTCGAACAGAGTGGTGCAGTGCGATGTAAGAAGCAAGAATTGACAAGAAAGCTTTTTTATTCCAGCTAATTTATCTTCCTTTAAAAACTTTCATTTCTTCAGCTGGCAGTATGACAAGAAAAGATGCTGCAGATCATTTATAAGTCAGCAGTTCAGCAATAATCCAAAGTATTAACCTTGTGAAGACATATTTTTGTTCAATTATTGCATTTTTGAAAATGGATATTACAATTTATTTTTTATTTTATGAGAAAGTGATCATTTATTTGCCTTACAGTTGGAGTTTGCAAGGCGGAAGTCCGATGGCTCCACAACTCTCGCCGTTCTCAACCCGGCTGATCCGTCACCCGGGGGTACAAACAATGTCAATCTGTCACAGAAAGTTTGGCCCATGTTTATTGACTAACCTATAGATGTGAGGGGAAAAAAACTTAAAATAACTTGATCTTTTATTGCAGTATAACAATCTCTATAGCAACCATGAAAAGCTTTGCACTTTCTAAATAGGTGTTATTTTCAGAAAAAAAAGCTTTCGCTGTCCTACCATCACAAATGTACATCTGTGGAGTTGGACAATAACTGGAATTATCTGAATTGGTCAGATGAGACTCAGACTGCGCTCATACACAACAATGTGTAGTTACACAAAGAAAGAATGTGTGGAAAAAGCACACTTAAGTACAGTAAAGACTCTGTAATGCTGTGGGCCCATTTTGCTCCCTAAGATGGTGCCTACAGTATTCCAATCAAAGTACATTTCTTTTTTATCATTACGTTTTCCCAGGTTTAATAAACACTTTTTAATTTGGTGAGAGATTCTGCTTCTGCATTGACATTTTAAGGATTTTATTTGACTAATGTTTACCAGGAAAACAACAAATGTTAGACTGCCAGTGCAAAACAATCATTGTGTAAGATATTTAATATTTATATTGTCTTGCTTTTGGAACACATTAGTGCAGATCTTCTAATAATAAAAGCAACGGTTAAATGTCATCTGCTCAGATGTTGGTTACTGTCCGGTGAAACTGGTCATGATGTCCAATCGGCTGCAGAACGGCGTGAACAGCCTGCAGAGCTTCAGGGAGGACAAAAGGAACAGAGTTACTCCAGGTAAACGAGCTGCTTCAAGCTCATCTCGCCTCATATAGTCTGAGCAGCTGACGAAGAGATTTCTGATGCCTTACTAACTCTTCACAGTGTCCTACTTGAGCTATGGCCCGTTCACATCCTACGCACCGGCGTACGACTCCAGCTTCTCCAACGTCAGCAAGGATGACTCAGACCTCATCTACTCGTTCTACGGAGAAGAGTCCAGTCTGCAGGGCTCAGACAGGTATGCTGCAGCGCCACCACAGGCGCAGTGGGATTAACTGGCAACGTCATTATAGGCATTCCTCACTGACTCCGGGCCAGATGTTCCCTTTTTTTTTTTTTTGACTTCATCCAGACTAGCGGAGATTAGCCAACAGCTGCAGACACAACCCGACCCTCAGGTCTCACGATACAGCTCAGGTTTAATACAATACATAAATTGGACCTTCTGTTGTTGGTTTGTTTTATGAAAAAAAGATTAGCAAAGTTACAAAGTTCAGAGTCTGCTCAAAGGAGAACTTCTCTGCGCCGATGGGAAGATAGTAATCATTTGTAATTAAGTCTTCATGTATTCATCTAATTTCCGAAATGGACACTTAATGTCTCGTGTTTCAGTCTCTGTAACATAACCAGTGAGAATCAGCAACTGCCACAATGTTCCTTTCAAGTCACTTCTAATAGGAAATTGCAGCCCAGATGTTTGTGTCTCATCACCATAGACGGACTCTTAAACCCAAATGCATCTTGGGAAGTGGTGGTCCTATCCCTTCCTTTCACCAGATTGCTAATATTACATAAGGCTTGTTAGCTCACTTTCAGCTTACAGGGCACGACTCGTGTCCCAATCAAAGATGTTCACACGTTTTTCTTTGTCTGATGTCAGGAAACAGAGCAAATACTGACTGCTTAGTGACCCAGAAATCCCACCTCATATTAACTCGGCAGGTCAGCTGATCAGTTAAAGCAGGCCGGGTGTTTCAGCAGGGGGGATTAAGGCGGGAGGAGACTGTTGTTTTTGTTTCATCAGACAAAATATAGGCTGCAACCACTATAATAGATAATGAGTTTTCTTTTGACATTGAAAAAACAAGAAGGTACCTTATATCATTACCTTATAATAGTACCTTATATTTATTGGCCTGCCAAAACTAGTTTTTTCACACTCAATTTATTTTATTGATTGTTTTTGGTTGTAACAGAAAGCTTTTATTGCTCTGGCTCCAGAAAATTACAAAACAGAGGACTGATACATTTTCTTCTATGGGAGGATGTGGAAAATAAGTTTCCAATGATATTTGTGTAACGCTGTTGTGGAAATGTAATGCAGGATTTATTTAATCTAAAAAGTTAAAAACGACTGCTAAATCTGCATTTTTTAAATGTTTGTTCTGTACTTTTTGCATCCAAATTATTAAGAGCCACTTGCAGATTGCAGACCTCTGGCCCATACAGTCATATTCAATAAATTAGAATATGCATCCTGATGTGTCCAGTTTGTCACCTTTGAAAATAAGAACCTTTAAGCAGACATTAAACATACTTTTCATTACGTCTACAGTTCTGTTTTTTATTGGTCTGATGTAATAGTAAGTGCAAAGCCATCTGTGTCTGTTTCGCTTAGTGATGAAGTAATATAATATTCTATTCTATAATATTCTAGTTTATTGAATGGGTCTGTGTGCTGGTTACTGGTAAGAAGGGAATGAATACAGATTCATGTCTCAGGTTTTTCAAACCACGTTTTTCTTTCACTCGCGCTTACAAGAATGCATTTCTCCGTGTTCTGTGACACAAAATCTCATTAAAATACCTCAATGTTTGAGACCCAGGCAATGAAATGAGTAAAATATGGCCCGTTTGTTTAATGGTAGGACTCAGTTATCCAATGTGGGAGGTTAACTGAGGTACATTATCGTCCATCATGTGTGGTTTCAGATTCATGTAGTTTCATGTGCTGAGATGTAAATGTCTGCATATTCACTTTCTGGCTCTGTGGTTTGTCAGAGTCTGTCACTTTCCAGGAAAGACATAGTTTTTTCCCTGGAAAAGTGAATGAATTGAAAATGTGTGACTCGTTAGCAACATGTCCTCACTTGTCCATAAAATCCTGCGTAAAGGATTCAGTTTCCTGGGAAGTTTAGGCCGTGTTGAAATTAATTTCTCTGCAGGCTTTATCAGCAAATTATTAACAAACTAGTTAGCAGTTGTGAAGTTTAAAAACTGTCGTGGTTTTTGTTTTTCCGGCAGCTTGTCGGAGTTCCTAGCCAAATCTGATGAGTATGTTTACAAAATGGGTGACAGTCTTCTGGATGCAATGACCAACGGAGAGCATTCAAGATGTCTAAAGGAAACTGAGCCTGTAAGCAGCCATTATAATCACAACCTTTTACCAGATCCCTAACTCACAGAACTGAGAGTGATTTTGCTTTTATGTTGTTCATATTTGTCCAGCAGCCAGAGGAGCCAGGAAGCAGACAAGAGAAGAAGAGTGGCGTGGAGGTGAGAGTCTGTCTTTAATCTGGAGCTGTTTCTGTGCGTTTTTAACACAGCAGGAGAAATGGAAATGGACATTAAGTGTAGAATGACACAAATGTAACACAAAACCGGAGCCACTCAGGCTCATCTGCTCCTGCTGGGCTGCTGCTCGGTGGAAAGCCCATCACGTGTGCCTGCATTACACCCCATATGAGGAGCCTTCATTTGATTTGTGTTATAGATGGCCTCTGCTGATGGTTTCTGCACCAACCAGCTGTGTCAACACAGCAGGGGCCCGCCGTTAACTGCCATCCATCCACACATGGAAAGAACATTTCCCTTCAAGAGCTCCTCGCTCGCAGTCCGGAGTTAGAGAAGTCGGAGGGGGTTGTTTTCCTTCAGCACATTCGGCCCCGCTGGCTGCAGAGCTCAATCGCTCCTAAGAGGAGCAGAGGAAACCGAAGCCCTGGCCCCAGCGTCAGACACAGAGCCACTCTCTGTACTGTCTGTTTGCTGTTCTTGGCTGCTGTCCAGGTTACACTCATCCCCTCCTGGGTCTTTGTAGCTTTTGATTAGGTTTGAATTTTATTGGATCAGAGAAGCAGCATCTCCATTAAAAAAGAACACACAAAAAAAAACTTTGAAAGACTTTAAAAAGCCTTGATGCATGTCACCTATCCAGGGAGAAATGCATTTTCTAATCTGACTAAGCTTTTTTTTTCCCTCTCTGTCTTCCCAGGTAGCCGAGGACAACTCATCCGCCAAGCTGGACGTCCCTCGTTCTGCTGAAAGCCTGGATGTGGCTGAGGAACTCTCTGGGGGTAAAGTTCTCAGCTTTGTTTATAGAAACAACTGATTATATTTGGAAAAAAAAATTAACTCCTGATACAGCAAAGTATAAAAGTGGCAGGAATGCAACTTTTACAAGTCGACTTACGAGTCATTGTTGAGTAACGGTTTATTAGATTAAAATGATCTCCAATTGCTTAACTATTGGACTGTTAGACTGCTGTTGTAGTTTGGCCTCCAACCAGAAGAGGGCGCCGCTGGTTGTCCTTAAGAAGAGCCAGTTGATACAGAAAACAAACATGGCATTTCAAATAAACTGTGTGTGACACAAAATACACTTTATGGCAGCTCTGTTTTGAAATATAAACAAGTTTCTTAAGTTATCATCTCAGTCAGTTGAACTACATAACCGATCAGTGGCAACTTCTCAATTAAAAATTACTGGTGTGCTTCAAAAGTGAAGATATGATGACAGAAAAGTGTCGGGCGAAAGAGAGAAAATTGCAACAGAAAAAAAACATAATCTTAATCAGCATGGTTATGAGGGCGGTCAACACGATGAACTCATGTTAATCATACTTCATAAAGTATTTTAAAATATATGTATCCTTTTGTTACTTCATAATGATAAGCCACTTCGTGTATGCCTACCACATAAAATCCTAATAATATGCACTGAAAATTGTTGTTTTGAAGTGAGAAATTGTTTGCAGACTAAGAATTTAACTTTTGTCAGACGCATATTTCTCATAAAAACAAAGCAGCCACTCAAAAATGCAGCTTCAACTTAATGCATATAACATTGATACAATTCCTGTAAATGAATTATAATGAAAAAAATGTGCTACCGCTAGACTTTTCTTCGCCCTGTCATACGTTTACTTCGATCTCAAGACTGCTAGTTTTTGACTGGGATGTTGTCAGGATTCCGAATGAAAGGATTCATTGTGTTGTGTAAATGTAACCCGTTTCTGCGGGGGTTACCCAAACATAACAGAAGGAGCTGAGAGGAAGTGCTAACAGAGCGACCGTGCTGACCCTCCCCTATCTGTTTCAGACGCCCTGCACTTCCAGCAGAAGTTGGACGAAACTACAAAGTTGCTGCGTAACTTGCAGGAAGTACAGAGGGAGCGCCTAAGTGCCAAGCAGCCGCCTAACATGATCTGCCTGCTGGCCCCGACTGCCAAGGAGCTGGAGCTGGGTAAGAGCCTCTCGCTGCATGGGCCCCTTTGTTCCCGCTCTCGGGTCTCACCACCAGCTGTAGACCTCCAACAACCCTTCATTTACCTCGTCAGTATTCATCTAACACAGGTGTGGTTAGACAGTGGTCTGATTCAAGTCACTGGGGCCCCCAGATCCCAGGGATGTGAGGCATTTTCTTTTGATGTGCTGCATTCTGTGTAAGCGAAAAATGTGACCTTTTTATTAGGAATCATTTCTAACTAAAAACCCCTTAGCTGTAGGTTTAAATAACTTCAAAAATAAACAGTATGAATTCCCTTTATTTCCTCTGCTATGTGATTGGCTCATAATCTCCTGTTGCCTTACTTCCTATCCTTCCCTCACAGCTGAGAAAGTTACAGGGAACCTGACGGAGCTGACTGGTCAAGTGGCCCCATGTGACGTCAGCAGCGTCTACGGCATCAGGAAGGCCATGGGCATCACCGTCCCCCCAGAGCTGCCTGAACCCCTCATAGACCTCACAACAGGTAAACTGTCTTAACTCAACCCGAACTGTTGCCCAGGCTTATCCTACAGCCTGAAACTGGATGGAATTTGCTTCAATGTGGGGAAAAAAAGTAAATAAATCTTGGAAAAGTATGTTTATTTTACTTCATTTCTTTTTTCTAAAAGTTGTTTTTCTTTCCTTTTATCTTTGTGTTGTTTCTTTCTTGTGTGCTTTTGTTTTTTTTTTAGGTTCTTTCCTTGTGTCCCTCTTGGCATTCCTTTGTGTCCTTCCATTTAATTTTCCTTTTCCTTCCTCACTGTTCTGTTTTTATTAGTGTGAACGCTGCAGCCATTAACACTCGAGTTCCTCCGCTTTTTGCCACTTGACTACGTCTGCATACTTTGTGCTATTTCACTCATTCAACTTTTACCGTGTTCTGCTCATTCAGGACATTACAGCTATATTTTGGTATTGACATCTTCTGTGGTTTATCAAATATTCGGCTTTTTGCAGTCATGTTGGGCCACATTGGAGTGAATGGAACGTCTCATAATTTCTAAAAGGCTCTGCTAAAACCTTGGGGCTCTTTCTAACTGTATTTTCAGCTAGAAATTACATTTAAACTCTAAAATGTCGTCGTAACACATGACCTTCAACTACTTCTGATCAGTTCAGCTTTTTTATATCTTTTACAGATTTAATAAAATTCCTCTTCAGCTTTTTACTTGCATTATGCTCAGTCTTCCCAATGTAAATTCCAGTTTCTCCCCTAACCCAAAGTCTCCTTCCAGTCCTCGTTCTGACAATAAATCCAACCCTAATTCCTCATAGATGCTATTAGTTTAGCTTTTTAGCTCATTTTAGCTTATTAACTGTTGTGACCTTATAGTTTAGCTTTGTAAATGGTGTTCTGGGTCAGTTTCTAATAGTCTAAGTGAGATTTTTGCACTGACTGATAGTTTTTACTACTAGTTTTTCTATTTTTGTTAGTTTTGCAGATTTTTGCTTTATTCTGCTGCTTCAGCCTACTTATTGCATTCTTGCTCTTGACTTCAAATGCTTCTGTAATTTTCACTAAAAATATTCAGCTTGCAGCATTCACACTGCATTTCTGCAGGACATGCAAATTTGTCTACTTCCTTCTATCCAAACATTTTCTTACAACCTGGTCCCTAATGGGGTCAGGAAGTGCTGGTGCCTAACTTCAGCTAACGTGCACCCTGGACAGGGTACCAGTCTGTCGCAGGACAACGCAGAGACAAACAGGACAAACAACCATGCGGACACCCACACTCGCACCTAGAAAGAATTTAAAGCGACCAATCAACCTAACAGTCATGTTTTTGGACTGTGGGAGGAAGCCGGAGTACCTGGAGAGAACCCACGCTTGCACAGGGAGAACATACAGACTCCGTCCAGAAAGACCCTGGGCCAGGAATTGAACCTAGGACCTTGTTGCAAGACAACAGTGCCATCAACTGTCTAGCACCTTGTCTGCTTTCTTCCGTTTCTATATTTTGTTTCTGTCAATTCTGAAAAACCGATCGGGATTTTCACATAAAAATGTGTAGAGATTGTTTGTGGTGCATTATGTCCTATATTAAAGAAAAACCACACAAAATGGATTTCTCTCTGCTTTCAGTTCATGAGACGAGTGAACCGATGGAGACCTCATCCAGCTGTCCAGATGTGGGTCACCTTGTCGCAGTGAAATGACATTCCAGCCAGCCTCATTAAGTTTATCAACCTAAGTTTTGTACAAACTGTGCTTTTTTGTCTGACTCTTGTGTGCATTTCATCAATAAACCTTTTTTATTTAAACCTTTTCTAAAATTTTTTAATTCTAAATTTCAAACTACTGACTTACGAAAACATTTATTACATTCTGTAACTGTACAAAAAGTTAGTCACATTTGTTCACAGAAAGGCCAGTACAACATTATGCAACAGCAATTACAGACGAGATGTTGGTCTCAGACGACAAGGCCGCGAGACGGATTCAGAGGAGCCGACAGTGTTATGGTTGCCAAGAAAAAAAAAAAATCCGCTGGAAGGCTGTTAAATCACACAGCTGAGGACATGCATAACATTTCCCACCTGTCGCAGCACACATGGAAATCAAAAGGCAGCAGAATAGTTGTTTTTTTTTTCTTTATCAAAGTGGAATAAACAAAAATGATGGAATACATTCAGCACAGTTCTTGTTGAATCTGTAGATTGTTGGAGTGGTCAAACTGCACAACTGGAACCAAGGAATGTGAGCAAAACAAGTTCTACCTGAACTTACAGAGGGTTGCATCGTCTGTCTGTAATGGTGTGAAGATGTAGGTTTTACCAGGCAGGAAAGGTTTTCATTTCCAACAGCTCAACATGAATGCCCAACATCTGTCATGTTTATCATGTTGAATTATCAATCACTTTTCAAATAGCTGAATTTCAGAGGTTTAATTTCTTGACTTAGATTTTTAATTTCTGCAAATTCTCAAGTCATTTTGGGGCACAAATGTGACTAATTAGATAATAAACCTAATTATCTCCAATAAAGCATAATTTTATATAACGCTTTTTTATAAACGTCAACATCTAAAAGATCTGCAAGAATAAAATAGAAATACATAACTTCATTTTCATCACATTAGGTTAGAAACAAAAAAAAAAAAATACATGACATCACTGTTTTTATTGTGAATAGAAAAAGATGGCGGCTGTCTCCGTCGTCTTCTAACTAACTAAATGGTCCCAGGTGTGTCTTCCACACAACGAAGCAGTGAAGTTTTCTTCCTTCCTTTCAACGGCATCACAGGAACGTGCATTACAGCCAGACTGACACCTGTGACGCGCGGGAGTCTGTAAACTCTGTAACCCGTACGAGTCTGTATCCAGTCCTGCTGGCTGCGACGGCCCAGCCTCAGCTCAGCCCGATTCCTTGCTGTTTGCTCGTGTCAGTGCACACAAAGAAGGTTCTCAGCTCCCCTTTCCCCTTGACGCTGATGAATCCTCGACACTCACAGGAGTAACCCAGCTTCCTCAGCACTTGAGAGGATTCTTCTGTTACCTAAAAGAGCAGCAAAAAGTCACAGCTGAAGCTGAGAGAGAGGAGCATTTGTATGAAGACTAAATGTTCAATTAGTCATGATTTAAATCTGTTCATTTAAGAACGTTTACACAACCACAGTCTCTAATGTGTGATTTTTCTTCATGTGTAGAAGAAGAAAAAACATGATTTTTAACATTTGTCCCCAACCAGACCCCTGACTGAAGTGAACTAGGTTTCATTTATGGAGATCAAACAGCAGGCAGGTCAGGGGTCTGCAACCTTTACAAACCTAAGAACTATTTTTAGCCTTTATCTAAATAAACTTATTTAGAATTGCAAATGTTTCCTGGCATTTAAAAAACAAAAACTTACATTTTTCTATTACAGATTTCTATTACAGTAAATTTGTCCTATTTAAAATACCACAATTTAATTTCTATTTTTTCCATAAACGATGGATAAGTTTTCTTTGATAGGAAGTTGATCTTAGCGGAAAATTAAGCACAGTTTCCAACTCTGTGACAAATGAATTTTATGTATTTTTATTCCCATTCTGTTCTGGAAATTTTTTGCAATTACTAAAACCAGCATTTTGTATGTATGTACAAACATTAGTTGCAGTTAAGCCAAAGTTACTTAGAGTCATACTGGAAGCCCCAGAGATCCACTAGCTGCTCCAGAGCCACAGATTGTAGACCCCTTAACTTGGTTGTCAAACAGTATGCTAAATTTAAAAAAATAAAATGGACATGAAGTTAAAATAAAGACGAGGGGAGCATGAACAGAGAAGCAACATGGGAACCATGTCAACTCTGGAGGAACTGCAAAGACCCACAGCTGATGTGGGACAATCTGTTTACATGGAAGGTACTAGTTAGTCACTCTCGAAATCTGGCCTTTATTAAAAACGAGCAAAGCCATACTGAAACCAACCTGGATCTTTCCCATTTCTCCAGTGCTCTCCATTCTGCTGGCTACATTCACTGTGTTGCCCCAGATGTCATACTGAGGTTTCCTCGCCCCGATCACTCCAGCTATCACTGGGCCATGATTAATTCCTTAGAGAGGGAAAAAAAGATTCGTTTTATTTCCGTATCTTATTGCATTACAAGTAGGAAAAGTAGGAAAAAAAAGTCACAAGGGAAGAATACAAATACAAAATTGTTTCTTCATTACCAAAGGTGTGGTGTGCTGCAGGTTTGTTTTAATTGTGATAATAAACTACAAAAATTTCCTGATTGTGGCTAAACCAGGAAAATTGCTGTTTAAACGCTACAAATACATGCACCTTTATTTTATCTGTTAAATGTTTCTATAAACATTAACATAGAGGGGCGTTAGTGTGTCTTAATGCATCGAATATTCTGCTTCTATATCTGGTGTAGTTAAATGAAATGGCAGTATTTGTATCCCTTAAGCTTTTTCAGGTTTTGGCATGTTACAGCCGTAAATTCAAGATTTTATGTTTAAGACCAAGCAAAACAGTGGACAATAATGCAATGTAAGGGAAAGAAGAAAGATGCATAATTTTCTAAATTTTTATAGCTAAAAACCTAAAAGTGTTGCGAACAATTACATTTAGCAGCAATAATTAGCACCGTTTATCAAATTACAGCTGCAAGACTTTTGGGAAATGTCCCGACTGACTTCCATAGCCACAGTCTCAAACTTTTGCTCATTCTTCAAACTCCAACCGAGTTTAGTGCTATTGTTATGGTAGAAGGCGAACCTCAGCAGTTATCTCAGGTATTTCCCACAGCATGACACTGCCAGCGTGCTGTTTAACCATGGGGACCATGTGCTCAGAGTGATGTTTTGTGTTTGTCCTCAGCCACAAATAATGTTTTGCTCTGAGGCTAAAAGCTCCATTTTGGTCTCATTTGACAAAACAGCTTCATTCCAATGTTTGCTAGTCCCTAAATGTCTCATGGGCGACTGTAAATATAACCTCTGATGGCTTTCTTTAAGCTGCGACTCTTTTCTTGCACCCCACCTTTAAAAGTAACATTGCCCAGGTCAGGGCTAATAGTTATCTGTATGTGAGCTGCAAATCTGTGAAATGTGAAAAGGTTAGTCCCAGTAACATGATTCTGCAAAAGCAGGTTCATTGTGATAAGCTGCTAACAGTCTGTAAAATAACCTAAAAACCGCTCAGTGCTTCAGATCAGACTGTAAAAGCAGAACATAAATGCCAATCATGTGCAGGGTAACTAAGGAGGACCAGCCAGGTTATGGTGTAGCTTTATCCAGTCAAAGGTTTCGGCTGCCCAGCTGCTGTGCACACTCACCCACTCGAAGCCTGAAGGTGTTGAAGGAATGTCTGTTGATTACATCCAACTTGCCAATCATAGCAATGGCGAACTCCACCATGATTCCTATCTGGGCCTGCTGCTTCTCTATGTCCTGAAAACACACCGGAGGATTACATAATCACTCGATGCTCACAACATTTAAAGGACGAGTAGAGCCTGCTTTGAAACAGCTCATCTGACCCCTGCCTGACCCGGAGCTAAAGCGCTACTCAAGCCCACCTGATGGTTTTCATGCCCAGGCCCACTAAGCCCCGCCGTTGCCATGTAGGTGCTGCCAATTGTCTTGATCTTCTCCACACCACTGAACTTTGGTTTGGAGAGCAGCTGGAGGATTACAGGAAAACAACTGAGAAATGTTCACCTTTTATCATGTTGGTTTTTTTTTCCCCTGCATGTATCAAAAGTCCAGATGATTAGCGTGTCAAGGAAGATGCAATAAATTTTTATTCTCCTGACCTCATCAAAATCAGCGACGATCTCATTGAGCAGCCTGAGGCATTCCAAGCCCTCCTTGTTAATATCGCACTCGGTGTAAAACTCTTTGAAATTCGGCACAGAGGCAAACATCACGCAGACGCAGTCATAAGACTTGTAGTACAGGTCCTGTTCAGAAACAAAACGCATGGTTTTATTTTCAGTCTCATCATTTTGTTAAAAAAACATGAGAATAATTCATTTTTATTAGCTAAATTCTATTAATATACAGGTCTGTGTAATATGAAGCTTATAGAGTAATGATTTATTACGGACTTTGACGTATTTGATATTAATTCCCATTAACTACATTGATAAAACTCAGAAATAAGTCTTCTGTGAAAATTCGACTATCACTCATGGCCAACAAATGGACTGTAACATTATGGCCACATGTTATTATGTGTAGCCATAATGTCATTGTGTGTTCACAGTTGTCTGTTAGACATTCATTAACATCTTCCACAAGGAGAGTAACCGATACAAAAGGTTTAACCAATGATGTTAATGGAAAGTTGAGTGGAAGCAAAAGATATAAAAGTAAAGGTTACAAGCAACATGGATAGCCACATAGGAAATAAATTAAGACAGAAGAGGAACAACATCCTAGTTGCTTTAGGATGTTGGAGTGAAGTTTCCAATCCGTGATGATTTGTGGAGCCATGTTATCTGCTGATGTATTATCAATACAGATAGATGGATTCCTTTGGTAGCTCAAACTTCCCTCTCCTGATGCTGATTTGTTTCCAGTTGGAGTTGGAATCTGCTCACACTGCCAAAACTATCCATTCTTGCTTTAGTGACCATTGTATTATGGTGATTTACTAGTCAACAAATACGCATGAACACCGCACAGAATCTAAGCGGTGTAGTTCAAGGGGAAGATGAGAGACGCAGGGCCCAACAACAGAGCAGAAGCCACTCAGGCTTCAGGCTCAGATTTTCTGAGAAAGCAGCATTAATATCAGCAGTAATGTGATAATCCCATGAGCTGGATGAGTACAGTTGTATGTTTTACTGAGGACATCGAATTGATGAATGTAAAATAGGTTTAATCTATCTAAAGCCAAATAAGAACTACTGGATTCTTGTCACCTTCAAATATAAAAATACTAAAACACAATTTGCAGGATCAGAAACCTGTGAATTCAGAGCTTAGAAAATGACTCGTATTAAGTCGTTTCACTGGTAGTATTTTTCGTCCTGTGCATCAATTATCATCTAGTGCCTAGCAACCAGATGGCTTAACCTGAAGGATTCAGCTGAAATGCCTTGAAAATCTCACCTCGTTCTTCTTGTTCTCACCGACAAACAGCGCTGCCACGTGGGCAGGCAGCACGTTTTCCAGCAGCAGACGGTTCAGGTTCTCCCTCGTCTCTATCTCGTCCTGCTCCGTGCGGTTCTTGTACTTGAGCTGGAAGTCCTGCCGAAAGCAGTTGTCGTTCTAGGAGGCAGACCCGCAGTGATGTTACAAAATGCAGCAGTAGTGTGGGTGTTAATGCATTCAGTTTTCTTCTGCCAGAACTGTTGGGGATACAAAAGGAAAAACAACTAAAGCATAAAACTATCATACCTGCAGCGATATGATGAGAATGGTGACTAGAAACAGCATGATGTCGATGCCGCTCATAATCTGAAGGTCTTTGACAAACCCAGTGCATGACAGGGTGTCATTTGTCGTCCTGCAGAACAAAGATGAGAAGTCTTCATTCAGAAATACATTTTGCAAAATTGTTCAAAATGAAAATATGAATATTTTTTCACCATTACAGAACAGTTAACACAAACTGCAAAATTTACAAGGTGTACTTAAACACACCCGGTTAAAAACCAGATGAAATGTAATCTTGAGTCAAAAACTTTGTCCATCTGCATTAACGTAAAAGGAAACGTCACTGACAGTCTTATTCCAATGAAATTTGCTTAATAATTTTTGACTTACTCGTTGCAGTCAAATCTGTTGTAGTATTGGGTGAAGTTTTCAAACTTCACGAGTTGGGTTTTAAGAAAAATTGGATGGCTGAAGATGATGTAGTAGTACAAGATGGATGCAACAAAGAGGAGGAGCACTTTGAGCTCTAAGCTCACTCGCAGAAAGACTCCACATGCAATGAGCGACAGGCTCCAGCAGCATACAGAGTACTGAGGGACAGCGAGAGGACAAAGGGGACATACATCATACAAGCAATACAAGTCTAACAAAAAACTTCTGTCACATTTAAACGTATGCAAACAACTAAAACATTTATCTAGAAAATATTTGACCAATAAAGGAAACTTTTATTTAATCCTGCAAACTTTTATAATAAAGTAATAATTCCAGTGCCTTGCAAAAATACTTAGACATTTTTGTTTCTTCTGTTACAACTACAAACTTTAATGTATTTAAGTAGGATCTGACTTGATAGACCAACACAAAGCTGCAAATAATTTGGAATGTGAAAGTAGCATCCCAATTAGCAGGGATGAGGAAGACTTGATGAATCTAAGCAATTCTGACAGGAAACTTGTTAAAGGCTGCAAAAGACTTGAGACTGGGGCTAAAGTCAGCTGCCACCACGACCTCAAGTATGAAGCTGAATAGGATGGCCAACTCCAGGAGGACTGGAGTTGGTTTGTATCAAAGCGTATTCATGTACTAAACTTGCCCAGTCAAAGCTCAGATCTAAATTCAATCAAGAATTTGTAGAAAATTTATACTTCACATTTAATTTTTTTAAGTTTGAGCTGTTTGGCAAAAACAAAAAAATGGGCAACAAATATGGACTCTCCACACACTCAAGTGACTTGGAGCTGTAATGAAAGGTTGGTAGAATCAGGGGTCAGAATAAAAATGCACACCACACTTTTCTGTCAAAATCCATAGGTCATTTTATTTTCCCTTCAAAAAACATGAACCACTTTGTGTTGGTCTATTGAACAAAAACTAGTTGGAAAAGATCAAGGCGGTTAAACATTGTGCACTACACTATATAGTATCTGGGATGTGTGAGGTTTATGTATGGAGGCAGTAACACTCCGTGGGACTAGCTAAACACAGATTATAGTTAACAAATCCTCCACTCACAGGCAGTGACAAGTCATCAGTCTCTATGTTCGAGTCATTCTGGAAAAGGAAATGCTGCCAAGAGATGAAATACATTTTTTCAATTTGACTGACAAGTCAACCTGATTTGACTCGGAGCCCAAATTGTGAACATTGTCCTACCAGGTTAAACAGCGCCGATATAATGATGACCGCAGTGGTAATGGTTGCCAGAGGGAGGCGCAGACACGGCCGCTTCACCACCGCCTCCGATACAGCTGTCAGCCACCGACACCCTGACAGCTTGTGCGGAAACACGCGCTGCAGAGGATAAAGAGAAGTGAGAAGAAAAGATGAGAGGAAAAGGTGGATTCAGACATGTGAAAGGAGCATGTGACTCTTTGCCCAGTCAGCCGTCTCCAGACATCATGTGTCAGTGACTTGCAGATGATTTAATTCAGAAGAAGAATTTGTTTTTGGGGAGAAAACTGCAATGAACTGACTGTCAGTTTTCATCTGCCTGGTCAAAAAGGAAGCTCCAACAATTCAAACATTACTTTGAAAATATAAATATAGAACTTCTATTTCACAATCTTTACTTACTTTAAACTTGCCTGTTTTATAGTTGGGACTTTGTCTTTGAATTATAAAAGGAAGTGGAGTTTTTTTTATGCTTAGCCAATACTTTTGCAGTTTAAAAGACAAAAACAAAAAAAAATTTGATCATTTCTATTCAGTTTAGCATTGATTGCATTAAACTATATTAATGCAGTTTTAAGAATATGTAATTAAACATTCAAATTTAATTGAAGATGAACAACAATTTAACTTTCATCAAAATGTTTCTACTCTGGGGTTCAAAGAAATGATTTTATTAATTAAAATTCTGAGTTCTGATCGATAACATTAGTCATTTAGAGAAACTGAACAAGCAAACAGGCAATCTGCTTTTGCAAGTTTTAATATTTTTGCAAATATTGGTTGACAACATTTTGCTATGTTTATCTTTTTACTCTTTTCTCACACTGACAACATGTTCTGGGTCACTTGCTAACTTTCTATATGGTAAAGAAAGTTGGAGACAAAATGCAAACAATCTGTCATTGTAGATAAAATATTATCTGCAGGCTGAAATTGTTCAAGATTACTAATGTCAATTAGCTATGGATTAATTGAGGATTATTTAAAGGCATTTAGTAATTTCTGAATTTGCTACATAATTTATTTAAGAGCTAATTCAACACATTTGAACAGACCTTCATCTGTCAGCTCTTTGTGTACGACATTTAAAGGTCACAAAAATCATTAATGAACTAAGGGTCAGAACGCTTACAAGATTTTATTCAGCATTGAATAAAGGCTTGATCTGGTCAGTCTAACAGCTCTATTGAGGGTATTTTCAAGGGCAATAGCGAAAGCACTCAACATCCTTAAAATTTAACAAGGCTTGTGATTTTAAATTTCATCTGCAAGATGGAAGATAATTGTTAGAAAGCAAAAGGGAAAGTAGTCCTCCATCTTCTTCATTCTACCCACGGCTCAAAGAATACAGCTGCAGATGCATTCCCACTAAAATTTTTTTTTTTTAATGAAGTCTTCACAATTACTGCATAAGATTCCATTGTATGACATTAGCACAAAATCAGAGCAGAAATCTGGAAAAGATTGCACATTAAATTTCTTTTTAAATTCAAAATAGTGTTCAAGAGCAAAACACTTCAGTCATGCACATGTACTGCAGAAATGGACCAGGTCACAATTAAACAAAACACCTGAATTACATGTTATTACATTATCCATCTAGGTGGTAGCAAGAAATGCACAGGTCTTCTCCGTTTTCTTCAAACCCAGATTCTAACATGGCCTGAAAATTTGTAAATTAAAAGATTCGTCATACTAAAGGTTAATCGTACTGACCTGCAGATGACCCGCATAACAGATGGCCAAAATCACCACCAGAATAGAAGCCAACACTCCAAAGTATGTCAACCCCTGCTCCCTACTGATAGAGACAAAATAAAGTTAGATTTTTTTTTTCATCCAAAGAGGTTTAATTTTATGGTTCGTCTTTGAAACAATAAAAACTGACTAAAACAGAAGACAATAAAAGCCTTGTGTTGTTCTTTCAGAGTTTAGCACAATGAGGGTAGAACAGGCTTTTAGTGAAAATGGAAATATGGTTTTACTTACTTCTTTGTGACAAGCATTTGAATTACAAAGATACAGAGGAAGATGAAGGTTGCACATCCCACATAGTGCTTGAACATTGGCAAGTCCAAGAATCGGTACTAAGGAGAGGAAAAGAAGAAAATACTGCTCTGTTTGCAGGTTTGCATACACATTTGAATGAGGCTTTGGGGTTTTGAAACAATGCATTTGGATTCTTTTCCTCTGAGAGGAATGATTATGCAACCTCCGTTGAATGTTTATCTGGTCCAAAATAAGTTTTGTTGCATGTTAAGAAACAGAATTATCTCCACATTTTAACTCTCCAGCTGTTGACTTAAGGTGAAGTTAATACATTTGGAAGTAGTCCTCCATCTTCTTCATTCTACCTACTTTGAGCAATGGTAATGGCAAAGAACCAGACCAAAAGCACTGTGCTCGATACCTGGAGTAGTGTGTTTAGATCTGAAACAGTCCAAACAGTCCGCTCTTTATTCTGACAGTAAAAAAAAAAAAAAAACATAAAAAATCCCCTGAAGTATTTTTTTTGTTTGTGCCTGTGGGCAGATGCAAATTTTACTCCATGTGATAGTTAAACATCCTTCTCTAGGACAGCAGCATTACTGTTCCTGTGTCTGCCAGGTTACGTTGTGAGGGATTTCCACCAAACACGTGAACTATTTGCCTTTATCAAAAAAGGAACCGTTTGGGTCAGACAGTTGAGGTCGGATACAGCTGGGTGTTTCAAATGAGAAATCGTGAGACAGAGATTGAGCAGGTTACCTCTAGATTACTCACTTCTGGCAATTAATTTTGCCTCTTAGTGGATGAGAGAAAATCCTAAATAAATCCGATTTATCTTTTTATTTGTTCAAAATAAAATCAAGCCACAATTCATGCTGTTGTATCAAAGCAATTTATGTGTATCCAAAAATAATTAATGATTTCAACAAACAAAGTCACACCTACCTGCTTTTCTAATTCTTTTTTTGGAAACCACAAGGCTACCCTTCTGCTCTCTTCAGACTTTGACCACTGCCTACGAGAAGAGAAGAAAAGAAACGGAAAAAAAAAGAAAAGAAATCTGATTATTCTTTTACATTCCAACACACTTATTTAAACTCCAGAAAAATAAATGCTGCAAGAACTTCAATTAGTTCATCCAAAACAATCTGTCTAAACTGATTCTGCTGTAGCAGTCAGCATTAAAAGAGTCTCTGACTGAAGAGACTTTTTGAATTGTGTTCATTTTGTAAAACATGTGAAGAACCGACGCTTCCACAAGAAGTGCAATCTACTTTGTCTCGTTTTTATGCAACTTTGCTCACGTTGAACCTGTTGTCTTGCTGAATATTGAGGTTTTATAGTCCTCCACTGATTCTCCTATGATGGGCATATTGCAGGTTCTCCTGAAATCTACAATCGTCTCTTATTTTGTTCACGCTCAAGATGAGGTGAGTGTTCCCACACCATGCCACAAAGAAATTACTTGTCAAATAACAGCAATTTTAAAAGAAAGCCACGTAATTGCAGATTGTTGCACTTGTAATCGCATGTAGTTGGTAAATCGGTAAATTGTTACGAGACTGAAGTCAAATTTGCATCTTAATTTCTGTTCATCAAGGAAACATTTCAGTAAGGGAAAAATCTACCTTACACCCCTAGAAAGATTTTTGTCTTTTCAACAAGGAAAAAAAGGCTCGGGTTTCCTATCTGCTAAAAGCTAATTATGCAAAACTTCATAGTTTTTCATTTGCAGATGAGGCTGTGCTCCTGGTGACTGGGCCATGCAGAGCATTTTTCTCACATTTTATCTCAAACCTGTACTTGCATAAATTAAAAAAAAAACATCCTCCAAATGTGAAATCATGTCTTCAGCTGAGTTGAACATAGTGAGTCTTCTCTGCAATTTCCATCTTTTTAATTGTGGGCTGTTTTCCACCTTCTGGAGATTTATATTACCATCACATCAATAGGCAATTTTCATTGTCACAAAAAGTGATTCATACCTAAAGGATCAGCCAAAGATATACTGCAGAGAATGCCAAGAAAACATCAAGTCATGAGGTTGTGTTACTTAATGATCAGCCAACAAAAACGCCATGCATCATTTCTGAGGAGTGGATCAAAAATCTGCCATCATTACATGGCAGCGGCACCATAATATGCGTTTTATATACAGCGTTTGAGCACACGTTCTTCATGTAATCTACAGGATCAGCAGAGCAAATCACCAAACACAAAAACATAATTGGAATGTGGAAGTCAATCATGTGTAGTGTTTTTCTCATCACAAAATGGGTGGATTATTTTTCAGAGCTCTTGATAAATCTTTTTAAATAACACAGCCATCTGTAGATTTTTGCTCCATCTTTCTGTGTGCAGTTCTGAGCATTTCCTGCTCATTTCATTGCCTGACAGGGCTATGCTGTTTTTGCATGTTTAGTCAGTGACATTTTTCAGATCTTTTAATTTTGACATGTGAGAAATACAACCAGAGTAAGAACAAAAGAAATTATTATTTCAGTTATTGAGAAAAACAAGGCAGGCTCTACAGTAATTGCCTTGGAAACATAAATGGTTGGCTTGGCAGCACTGACTACCATGAAGCGTTGGCAATAACTGGCAATGACTGATTTAGATCACTGCCGGTGAAATTTGGCCTACTCTTCTTGAGTCTTCAAACAAGTTTTCTGACTTGAATTGTGACATCTGGGCTTAACTGAGATAGGTGAGGATTGTTGAGCTTTAGATGCTGTTCTAGGTTCTTTACCTGTGTTAAAGTTTCTATAAATGGAGAAACCATCTTGATTTATGAGACTTATTTTTTTTATTTCTGTTTACTTCAAACTGGCAGACAAGTTTTGTTTTAGACTTGTACTATAGATCTGGCTGAATAGCTACTAAAATCAAACAATTTTAACAACAGTTGATTCATGATGTTACAAAGTTATTACTATTGCACATAGGGCCAGGCTGGTTAGGTTGCCTCTTTCCTTAATAAAAGAAATGATAATTTTAGAATTGCATTTGCATTTACACTAGCCAATAAAACATATTTCATAATCTGAAATATTTAAATACGACAAGAGTAAAAACAGATAAAATCTACAAGGGGGAAGATGCTTTATCATAAGACTACATATAATAGAAGGCTATGAACAATTTGCATATAAAATGTGTATCCATGTAAATACAGGATACACTGAACAGATATTTTCTAAGGTACACGTGTCTATTTTTCTCCCTCAGGTAAAGATATGGTTATTATGTGGTGTCAAAAACAAATTTTTAACCTAAATTTATCTCTGAATCAACTCCAGACTCAACACAGTACATTAATAAAGAACCTGATGCACCATAATCAAATTCATGTAGATTCAGAGCAGCAGCTGTTTCACTGCAGGCAAAAGCTTTGTACTGTACATCCAATGGGACACCAGTCAGTTCAGTCTGTGTGTTTTTTGCAAATATATAATGTCCTACACTTTAAGGCTATATTTTTTGTGTGTATTCAATTGCAATTTATAACACCAGGATACTTGAATCTGAATATCAATTAACACTGCCAGGCATAAACCTATTGTATGTTAGCATTTCTTAATTAAACCTAAACCAGAACTGCTTAATGGGATACTTTTCTTGAAGCGATGCATACATTTACATACATAAATAAATAAACTTTAGAATGAATGGCCTACTTGCTGCTGAGCTCATCTATTGCAGTGGTCATCTCGTTGTGCAGCTGCTCATCAAACTTAGTCCTCTGGGATTTGATCCTGCACCAGAGAGCACAAGACATAATTAGGAAGCAGCAACCGGACACACTTTGAGACACACAGCCACATCCGAACAGAGTGAAGGAACACTAAATCTGCATTTAGGTTCATTTTGGTTACTAAGAGCATTAGTGAGAAAAGAGAAAACAAGTTTGTTTCTATGAGAGAGTTTAAGGGAGCAGTTCAGGATGCATGACAGGGTGTGTTAATCTAGCCCAAAGTGGTGTGTTTCTGCCATATTCCCCAACTAGATCAGGAAGGAAACACTCAGAGAGATCTGCAGACCCTGTTACAAAAAAAGTCCAAGTAGGTGGTCAGTGTTAATAGCAGCATGTCAGTCTACTACTCAGAGTCTACAGCACTTATGGTTATATATTGTTCTGCTAAAAAGAGTTAAAAGGTAGTGAGATGAAGAAAACAATATTTTATTATTCAATTGGTTAGTGTAGGGAGAGCAAAAATATTTAGAAAACAGTAGTTCTCATCCTGAGGATCAAAAGACCACAGCTTTATAGGTGGTGAGGAGCAGTACCAGGGCACTGTACCAGTACTTAAGTACTTTTTATGAAGTACTTTAAAAATTAAATACTTAATTTTTGAAGTACTTAAAAAAAATTAAAGGGAAAGCACTAGGAGCTAACTAAAAATAAAAAATGTTGATTAAAAAAAACTCAGCCTAACATCTAAGGGACGTTTTTTGTCAGCAATGCTTAAGCCCACATTGTTGTGGGGTGTGGAAAAAGCCTGGAGGCTGAGAACTACTGCACTGATTGGGTTGAGGAGCCTGTGGGTCATAAAAGCCCCACTCACTTATGGTTGCTGAGTTGAGGGGTGTACAAGGAGAATGGCTCTTCAAGCGACTCATCAAAGCTGGTGGGATTCAACAGTAAGACAAAAATACAAATGTATTACAAGAGCGCTGCTGGTACACAACGAGCAGGTCTAACCAGGAAAATCTAAACAGGAAAAATAAATGACTTTCAATCTGTTCCAAATTATTTTGCTTCCAAAATGAATTTTCACCTCATGGACCTTTTTTGTTTGTTTGTTTTAATTTTCACACATTGCAATTAAAAACTGGACTGTAAACTACCTCCTGTTCTATAAAAGTCAACAATTATCAGGTGAAAGCAAACATATTCCTAAATGGACTGAGATTTGAACTTTGACTGACCCGATCTTACACATGAACATACTTTGATTTAAACCATTTAATTGTTTTTCTTACTACACCTATTTTGACCTTCTCGAAGGTCAACCAGAGTCCCACATCTCAACGTGGGATAACAGGGTTTTTTTCCAGTATATTCCTGTTTTTAACTTCATCACATCCGCTCAAAGAAAGTATCCCACAGCATGATTCTACCACGACCTTGTTTCAAGTTTCATTGTTAGGTCTTCTCCCACACAAACAATAATAATAAAAAAAATCCCCAGAGGTTTTTAAAGCTGTATGTCAATGTCTTTTTTTCTATTCAATGATAATTTGATCATCTTGGGCTGAAAGTTCAATGCTCTATCATCAGTTTATTATTACCCGTAAATGATTAGCAGCTAAATTTCTCATAAGTCGGGGATTAAACTTGCAACTACATTTGTCACTCCAAACATTTGATTCAATGAGGTGAATGACTCTTCGTTGGTCCAGACAGTACATCTGAACAACAGGTAACTTTGTCATTAGGCCAATACGACAACATCTTTGTAGAATATACACAATAACCTATTATTGTGTATAATATTTAGCACTTCACCTAAAGCAGTTGTTTAGTATTACTCACAGCTTTAGTATCCCACTTTATCAGCAGCTACAGATCACGTTTCACTTATTGATTAAGACAAACCAATCCATCAGTTCCATCACTTTTTGTGAAATTTTGATATGGAAAATTAATGAATTCCCATCTCCCCTGTAGTACCTAGCTACCATGCAAAGGTCAAAGGATTTGTCACAATATTGCTCATATAGTTATGTTGAGTGTATCCACTTCAGTCATTTCTTACAACAATCAGCAAATTTATAGCTCTAGTTACTTTCATTGTGCTCAGTGTGGGCAGACCTCAAGACCTTAAGTAGTCAGCCATGAGGTTTACATAAGCAAATAAAAGATGGAAGATTTGAGGAGAGATGTGAATTGTGCTTGCAAAACTAAGTAACAACCTTACATTTTACAGTTTGCTAATCATTAATACATGTGCTTTTCTGTGGTAGCATTTGTCTATAACACGGATAAATGCTGACCTTGAGATTTTGAAGTGTACTCCTAACAAAACTGCACAAAATAGCCTGATATGCCAGAAGATTTAAGTATCCGAGATGACCTGATAGAGCGATGCAATGCAAGTATGAAAGTAAAGCAGCAACACAGAAGAATGCCAGGCAGTCATCTATTATGTCAAAACAACAGACAATGCATTAACCCACATCAACCTTCAACCCAGCCTGATCTCTTTCAACAATAACATCATTTATACTTGACGCTTGTTTTGCAGAGAACAAATACATTCCCTTTCAATGTTGTAATGTTGTATTTTATTTTCTGTGATAAGCCAAATAAAAAATAGGGCATAATTTCATCTCTCTTGAGTCAGTACTTTATATTGAGCTGCAATTGCAGCTACAGATTTTTTGGGTCATTTTTTTCAGCCTCGCAAAGAATAAAATGTTTTCACACATTTGAGTCTTTAGAAAACTTTAAATCACAGAGCAGCACCACAGCACAAATGCTAACCATAAATGGCTGCCATAAATGCAAGAAAAGTGGTTTCAAAAGTGTACACACCACTAATACGGCTCCAAAGTCATTTTGCAGCTGATCATTGCCATAAAAAATATATATATTTTCTTAACAGTGCTGGACAGGATACATGTCACATCAAAGGTGTAAGAAGCTAGGAGATTATTGATTGAGGTCTCAAAAACCTGCAGTTTTTATTCTTTATATTACAATTTTAAAGAACATGGATATGACTACAATACAGATACTTGTGGCACTTTGTGCAGAAATGTGTAATAGAGTTACTGAAATATGAAAACACACTAAAAAGACAGAAATGACAAGAATGTTGCTGGTAAGTGTGATTCTGATCTGCAGCATCCACATCAAGTACAACTAAATAACCAGGATGTCATCCTATTCAGAGGGAATCTGTGGGGAAAACTCGATTCATCCATAATTTCTCTTTTCATTGCATTACACATAACAAATTACTCTGTGAAATACTTTGAGCATCTGAACTTTTTCTTACCTATCAGCTTTCTTGGAGTCGGTGGTTGAGGCTCGTAAAGGGATGTCCTGAAGAAGATGGGAACAAAATTAAAAGAATATTAAAAGTGTTGAAGGTGACACCCAACAAAATTCAAGGATATCAATATTCTGCTTTATGGAATAATTCAATTTAATGAATGAACAGGAATAAACAGGAAAATATGTTTAACATAAATGACTGTAATTAAGTTTTTTTCCTGAATCTTTAAGATAATAAAAAATGTGATTTTTTTTTACCTCGTTATGTTTTTTCTAATAATGTAAACAATATTCAAAATAAACAAGAGAATCTGGTGTGCTAACCTTGAATCGTCCTTTTGCGGAAACAATGTTTTCAGATGAAAAGCCCTCCCGGCTCTGCAGGTGGGCAAACGGTTTGACTGCCCCCCAGGTTTCAAGATAGCGGGTCATACGGACCGACGCCCTCATCTTCAGTCCGTCATTCACCCTGGGTTTAGTCGTGCTCCGGGTGCTCTGCGATGTATCCTTCGACTTCACACACAAACACGCAGAAAAGTTACTTGGCATTTAACGTATGCGGCATACATAACTTTGAAATGCCAGAGATTTAATAATTTCTCAAGAAGATTCTCTTTTTTACTTCTGTAGGAATTATAGATGCAACTTATTGCCAAAGAGTTCAGTTAAAGACAACAATGATACTGTTTCAAGTGGTTCAAACAGTATCATTTTCAACAAGCTAATATAATAGGCTTTGCTGCATAGAAAAAACTAATCGCATCTTCTTTAAAGGAAAACAAATTAAAACCAACTCCCTGAATGTTTGAAACAACAGAACAAGTGGAATTTAAACGCATATTTGATTTGTTTTTTCCACATTCTGTCATATTACAATAACAAATGTATTTACATTACACTTTTAATATTAATGAACAAACAGCATCATAAAGACTAAAGAACACAGCAAACAGATCAGGTGGAATGCTTTGTGGAGGTCCAGCCTATATCCACCATGAAAAGCTATTTATAGATGCTAATCTGACTCAGGCTATTTTGCGAAGAAAGATGGTTTCCGTCAGTAGATGAGCAAATCTGGAATAGGCTTAACTCCTAAGCACTTGTAGATGAGATTGCAATAAAACGGGACTCTACAACGGATAGCTCAGGTACATAAATACAAATTCATGAAACTTTTTTTTCTTCAGATTTTTCTTTTCAAAAGTGTGGAAACCGCTAATAATTTTTCCTACTTTCACAGTCATGCAATTAATTTCTGTTGGTCTAACACTTAAAATCGCAATAAAACATGTAGATTTTTGTATTTGCGGTTTTAAACTGGCAAAATGGGAGGCATTCCAGAGGTCTGAATCCTTGCACTGTTTTGATAAAAGGGTTTTCACTCTCAGACCTAAAGTTGTTGTATAAATGAGCTTGGCCTGGAACAAACCCTCGGATCGATGACGAGATATGTCTTGATATTGAGTTCATTGAGGTAGGGGTCTCTCAGGTGGCCATTTCCCTCTTCAACTTCATAGGCCTTGTTCAGGTGCTTCAGTGTTGCCTCTGTGATATGGACACGCCTAAATAGATAAACACAAAACAAAGAAAATATTATTTTGGGTCACTTAGGTTTATTAATCCTCTTTTAAATCAGTACACAATGTTCTATTGTCTAGAAATAAATCCTGGTCATGAATGTTATTTAAAACAAAATGCTAACTAGAAAGGCGTTGGTGAAGCCTCAGTTTATGGGACAGTGGAATCACATGTATATTATGTATGCATGCATTGAATATTTAGGTCAACATGTCCGTATCACTCAGTGCAAATACAAATTAGATATCTTTATTAAATAGGGCATTGCACAGAACAAGAGAAAAAGTTAAGAGCATGTACACTAAGAGTTTTTTAAACATAAATAAGAGGATAAAGGTCATAAAACAATCCTGTAATGCATAAATAGGGACAATCTTCTATTTTATTCATTTTTGGTTGGATTTTGAATGATACCCTATTTAAAACATGTAGGTGTACAACCGCAGCTCTTTTTTAATGCGTTATAGCCCTTAGTGTATGAAAAAAACTGAAATCAATCAAAGTCTAAATTAACAACTCAAACCTTAAACACCAGACACCAATATCAGACTCATATTACATAAATCCCTAATATGTAATATAAGGCTTTTGTAATATTTTCTAATATTGGGAAATATTAGGAATTTAATAGTTCCTAATATTAAATAATATTTCATATTTCCTATTAAATATTTGCTATATTGGAGGAATTTAAAAAATCTTTACTCTTTAAAAATATTTCCTAATATTCGGAAATATTACATGTATCCTAAAATGTAATATTATGCAAGTATTAAAATAAGCCATTGTTGGTTTCCCTAATATGAATAAATATTAAAGTCATTCAGTATCTGTAGAGCTGAAAGTGTAGCTACTTACCCTGGGAGGCCTCCTGACTCCATGTGATTGGCCAGCGTGACATCATGTGACCATACATCGAACTGCCATTTTCTGAGGCCGATCACACCGCAGAGCACGTTACCTGAGTGAACACCCACTCTCATGTTGATGTCTATTTCAGTGGCATCCCGTACTTGCCTGGAGGAGATTTCAGTAAAATTAAAGGCTCAGTATGAACATAATGTGTATCTGTCCAAAAAAGTAACAATGACAAAGCAGCTTTGATGTCCCTTCTGTGTCTATGTGAAAGATTATACATGTTAACTCACAGATCCATTACTTTTTTTAAATCAATATTTTATAATTATATATCATTACTTTATTTCAGAACAGTTGGATAAAATTCCAGTAACTCTTGCAATTTATGTGGGCTCTCATTGAGAGGTCATTATCATGTCAACAATCTGACTGTAAAAGCTTTCAAAAGTTTCATTAAAATTTGAAAATGTCCATGATTACAGTCTCAAACGTGCAATATGGTAAAACAGACAATAATTCTCATGTAAATGCTAATAAATTTGGCAGATAAGAGGTGATGGTTCGCAGACTCACTTAATAGCTTCACACATGTCCAGGCCCATTTTAACGCAGTTCTTAGCATGCATAGGCAGTGACACCGGCAGGCCTGACACACAGTAGTAGCAGTCTCCAAGGATCTTGATTCTCATGCATTCATTTTCCTGCAAACATTAAGAGAGATTCACTCCAAGACTGTTATGCAACCAGGCAACTAAAAAGGGAACAAAAGATGCACATAAACAGGACACTGCTCAGTAATTGTCTTTGCTACTGTTCTGCAGGATGCACAGGTTTCTTTACGACATTCTAAAACAGAAAATGCCCTCTAATCATTAGATCACAGCAGCTGTAAGCTACAATATTTTAAGGCTCAAGCTAAAAAATTGTGGCTGCAAAAAAAAAACAAAAAAAAAACTGAATTTAACTCTTACATGATTGTTTGTTATAAAGGTTAAAATACCAAGTTTTAGCTCACCTTTGCAATTTGGTCAAATTTGCCAAACAGTTCATTGAGCATATGTACAAGCTCTTTAGGAGAACAGTCACTGGCCAAACGAGTGAAGCCAACAATGTCTGCATACAGAATGCTTAAAAGGGAAAGAAAAAAAACAAAAAGAAATCATTAAATGTTTTTCAAACGCTAAAAGCAATTAACAGTTTTACCATTTGTCAACTTACAACAACAAAAAGTCTTTTTTTGAGATTTTTATGTGATAGACCAACACATTGAGAAAAAAATCTTTTCTACTTGTCACAACAAATCTCTCAGCAACATAATAAAAATATACTCAATAATTATTGGACCCAACTAGATGGATGTGTCCTTACTACAGCAAATCTGGTCTTTACAGAAGTGGCAAAAAGGAAAGAAAATCCCATTTGAACATAAACATGAATAAAAAGGTGCTTTTGTCAGAAGAGATCAAAGTTAAGGGGTTTCCCCAATGTGTAAAACTACATGTGAGGTAGAAAACACAACACCCCAAACCTTCCTGTGAAACATAATCAATGCATGTGCATGTGTTAGAATTGCCCAGAATCATAAACGAGACCTAAAATGATGTCGACAGATGTTCTCCATCCAAGCTGATTATGAACCATTTTGCTAAATAATCCCGCTAGACGCTCTATTTTTGTTCCATGAATTCCTTTTAAATGGTTGAACATAGAAATTGACATCGATCTCTTTAAAATTAAAAATTAAGCGTTTAATAAACTAGAAGACATAAGCCACAATTGTGGTTTTATTTATTTTTTCTTCCCAGAACTGAGTCAAAAAAGGAAGCCATTCTTTTAATCCCTATCATCAGTATGGCTTGTGACACGGAGTAAGTAGCTTTAGACAAAAAAACACCTGGCTCACTCTACCATTGACTCACTGTCTCAGTGCTGAATCACAGATTCAGCACCATTTCAGCTTCCTGTCAGTAAACCTCAGAGGGAAAGTGAAAATATTTTTGACCTTTCAAGAGATCCCAACACCACAAAGGAAACCAACGGGGAATTAATGTAACTGGCCTCAGTGGGATTGTAACAAACTCCTAAAACTGCAGCAGTTTCTTCGCTCTTTGCTTTAATTTGACTTAAGCGCGCTATCCATAAAAATATATCACAAAAGGATATTATTTCAGTATCAAAATTACGCAACCAGCCTAAATGCAATATATTTTCTACAATAATGCACAGTGTTGAGTATGTAGGGTGCTGAATGAGCGGAACATGCAATAAGACACGCCCCATGATGATTACAGGTACTCTTGAGTATGGTCTGACTCGAAATGACCCCGTGTTGAAATGCAGAGGGCCACAGATGCTGCACGGTCTTGAATTGTTCTACAGCTTGACTAAAAATGGCCAGGTGCTTTATGAGTCTGCCAACACAGCTAATCACAGCCCTGACCGAGGTAATTACAGGGAAAGAGTAAGGTACGCAGTCTGTCAGTCAGCACCCTTTTACTGTAGCCATAGATGAACATAGAAGAAAAGAGAGCGATAAGGTTGCTTGCTCAGGAAAACTATTATAATAATAATAAACTATGCTCACATTTTTTGTCCTTTTTAATGCCTGATGTGCTTTTATTTTTATTTCAATATTTTGTAAGCCAGATGGAAAGGTGTTTTAACATACTTAAGCTTGTCCACACAAAAGCTTTGTTGAAACAAATTTACTGGTAAGCCATCGGTCAAAGCTCACTTTAGCTTGCCCTAATATCTGTCAGCACTTACTAAATTACAAAACCCTCAAATAAAAAAAACCTGTATCTGGGTCAGTCACCAAAAACTCACTTATTTATCTCTAGTTTTATAAAAAGATGTTAGTATAAGCTTCTTTAGATGTGCTTCTTCTGGCTTTCGCACGCCACATACTTACAGGATTTATGAAAAGTGCTCTCAAAAAGTTGCAATGCCTGGTCAGTAACAGAAGAATCTTTATTATTTAAAAATAAATTGTTGAACCAGGAAGTCAGACATTAAACTGACAGGAATGACAGTCAGCATAAAGCATTTAGTGTTTTGGTCATACCTGACATTCTCATGCCTCTTCACATAAAGGCTATGAAAGTTGTTATCCTTCACAAGCCGCTGCCGCTCGACTTTATCTTTACAGTCTTGTAACCTCTCCATTATTGCCAGTTTCATCTTCATAGAGATATAAACGGGTAGCACAGACTGCAGCAGGTTCTCCTACAGACACACAGAGACACACAGATTATCTGTTAAATAACTGTAATCAAGGCAAGTCTGAAAATTATCCCTATTTTTGACTTGTGTTTACATGAAAGGTCCAGCCCAAAAAGGAGGGGAAAAAAAACCTACTTCTGTCACACTTTTTCGTTCCAGTTCACTTTCCAATAATATTTTTGGACACAGCCCTCTGTATAGCTTCTTTAGCAATAACCTTTTGCGTCCCATCCATGGAGTTAATAAATGTCTCCTAGACAAGTGAGAAGTCAGCAGTTTTATCTATATTGATCTTACAATTCTACTTTTCTGTGAATTTTAAACTTTTGGTTGCCTTTATTGACAGTAATCAGATAGGAAGATATGCAGCAAAGTCCCAAGATCAGGTAACAAACCCTGGATGGCTGCATTGAGGGATATGCTCTCCCTGCCCCCACAGTTAGAAAATTAGCCATCTTATGTTTATGATATAAATTCTTAATTTAACAAGCACAAGTTGTAACACTGGCACTCCTTTTGGCAGCTTTTTGTTTTGTTTTATATTAACTTTTTGATAACCCAATAAATACAGTCTCTTCAGATAATGAGTTTTCCCAAAAGCAAAAACATAAAACAGTATTTGAGTCTGTAAAAATTAATACTAGGGTCATGTTTCTGGCCAAAGGCCAGAGCAGTGCTCACAGTTCATTAACTTAATTAACAGAATTTAGAGAGATGACTTTTCATGCAATGAGTAATCTCTTCTTATGTCACCAGGAGGGCAGAGGGTTGCATTCTCTGTCTACATGAGATGAGTCCAGGCTTGTGCAATTTATACACAAAATCTTTTCACATGAGCAATGACTGTGAAGACGTTTCAAACATTTGGCATCAATTGTAGTGAATGTGAGCGAATAAACCTCACATTCTTCTGATGCACTATGCTGCTGGACTATAAAAAATTAGTTTCAAAGGAACCAGACTTTGCTGTAATCTTAAAACGCTAATAGTTGTTCTGGCAGTTTCTGGCAGTTTTTCAAACTGTCTGTTTTTCCCTCAACTAACTTTCCAGTACATGTACCTGAACATGCCAGCACAGTGAGCAGTTTGTGCTTGAAAGAATCAGAAAGTTGAACTTATGGAGGACAAAAGAAGAACTTTAAGGCATAGAAAACTACAATTTACAATCAGATTGTCAGTATGTGGGAAACCTGTGTCTGCATAAAGAGAAAAAATTTAAATATCTAACACAGGAGCTGGTGTTGGGTCATCCTTCATTTAATCCTCTACTATAAAACTAGAGATAACTGCTCAAGGTTATAAAACTAAAACCAAGAAAATTTTTATTTTCTATAGGCTTAGTGAAAAAACCAAGAAGGTCCTAATTGAAATATTTTCTTTCCAGCATTTTCAGTTATGTAAAGGCATAACTCTGATTTATCCACCGAGTTCAGGGGCCATTTTAATGTCTGAATGATCCATCATGTATCAGAGTTGAAAGAAATAATAAACAAAAACACATTTCTGAGAAAATGTAGAAAATGGTCATGTCAGGATTCAAACTGAGTAAGTAAATAAGTGCACAAAGAGGACTTAACACTTCAGAAAAAAAAATTACAAAAACAGAGAAATGCTCTCTATTTGGAACATTTCCAATAAAGTTGGGCTCTTCAAATACAAATAATTATTTTTAATTTACCTTAAAACAGCTTTCATAAACTGACCTGGTAAAGTCAGTGCTTCATATTAAAGGAGTCTTCTAGGTAGATTTTCAAAACATTTGTATATTTTTTCTTACCAGGGATTTAGATTTTATAAGCACAGATTTTGCACTTTTTGTAATTATTCATCAATGTTTTATTGTTTTTTTATGTCATGATTAATGATTATTGTCTGTAAACACTTTAATAAGTTACCTAGACATTCAACGACACAGAAACTAATTCAAGATATTTAAAGGGTGATGTAACTTGACAGGGATTTGTGCCAATAAAACCACAACAAAATCAACATGAGAACCATCACGCCCTTTGCTTAGAAATCAATTACTGATAGGTTATTTTCATAATTTATCAACAGCCCTGGTTTTGGTCCAGTAAGATATTCATTCCATGCAAAACCAAAGGTTTTGCATAAATATCCACAGAGCTGCAGTGGTGTGACCCAGTACATCTCTTTAGAAAAGAATACAACATAGTTGAATAATTGTTTCTTACATAAGCAAAACTTTCAAGGGCTTTTGAAACATTGCACAGATATTCCCATGAAAACCTGTCTACTTCCTGGACAAAATGCAGCTATTCAGCCAAGTCTGCGACACAACATGAAAAACTCTCAGAAGGTCAAGCTTTGTGTTTCCACTAACCTGCTGTCTCTTTTCTATCTCAAGCTTCACCCGCATGCTTAGGCACCTCAGAGTATCCTGGAAGGTCTGCCTCAGCGTCTTTTCCATCAGAACCTTGTGAAAGACTCCGACTCCACTGCCGCACAGAAACACCACAGCATTGGACAGTAACTGCACAGACAGACATTGTAGCACATAGGGTAACAGTTTTAGTGCACAATTTAGATATACAAACTGCACATCGTATTTAGTTTTTAAATTCGTCCTCTATCAAGTATTTAGACGAGCAAAATGCTGCTTATATGTATTTGATGTATATGCATCTCAGTAAATCAGAATGACTCTGAACAGTTCATTGATATCAGAATATTAATTTAAAAGTGAAAGTCATATGTTATAAATATTCATTAAACAGAGCAGAAAATATATATATACAGTATACTTATATATATATTGCAATTTTGTTTAATATAGTTCATAGCTCTATAAAATACAAAATATATTATCTTATATAATTAGGATATTAGATAAGAACTAAAAAGAGACAGCAGACAGTCTTTTACAAGGGCACATTTTTGTAAATCAAAGCAACATTGTTAGCATTGTAAATCTGCATAATTTGTTCTCCATGTGAGATTTGGTCTTGAGAATTTTATATTGCCATAATGACCCGTTTTAACAATTCATAATTGCAGATATATATGTCAGCTGTGTGTGAAGATTTTATAAGTTGCAAAATATCTCTTGTCCAGCTGTTTTTACCTGATTAGCAAGGTAATCTTTTGGGGTTTCATCATTTATTAACCTCAGTGTGAGGATCAAAATGTGAGACAGCGAGGTGATGACACTCAACACCACAGCATGCCACAGCTGGAATGGCAGCATGGTAAATACTGTGAAGATGATGAAGAGGAAGAAAGGCACCTGAAAACAACAAGAAGAAACTTTTATACATCAGAAAATGAATATTTCAGCTTGATCACATTTGCTGCTGATGACAACAATTCAAACTTTAGTCTGCGAACCCTGGTGAAAAGTAAGGTACCTGGTCCCAAGGAAGGATGACAGGCTTACTGAAGATGAAGGCGTATCCCATGACTAGATGTGTGGCCCAGATAACAATGCCCAGCAAGAACCTCAGTCGTTGTGAGAAAAGCTCTGTGCACACCAGTATCAGTACAATCACGAACACACACAAGCTGCTGCTCACCACACTCACAAAGGGACGATGATCCCTTGTGTCCTGCAGTAATAACGGGAAGAGAAAAACAAAAACGTGCGTTATACCATACGAATAAAATAGATATATTATGTTTAGTTCTTTAAATTTAGATTTACAGACAGGTTTCCGCGTTTGACGTTTCAGATGAAGTTAAAATTACTAAACAAGGAGCTGATTTTAGACCATAAATTTGTCTTGTTGGTGAGGTAAAGTATGTTCACTGCAAAAACACGAAACCATCCCAACTGTTTTTTGTCTTGTTTCTACAGAAAATATCTACACTTGAAATAAGACTAAGCTAACTTACAAGTAACTATTCAGAAAGATATAGGAGCTTATTCTAAGTAAATAAGTCCTTAATATTGATTCTAAAAAGTATTAGTTCCCTGGCAGACTATTTCACTAATAACGTAGAAAAAATATCTCACTATTAGTTGAATAAACTGCCACTGGAACTAGTATATTTTAAAATATATTAAGGAAGTATGGACCTAAAACAAGATCATATTTCTTACTGAAAAGTTGTAAGTTTGGTTTATCTTAATTGAAGTATACTAAGATATTTGCACTAGAAACTAGACCAAAAATACTTGGTAAGTTTGTATGTTTCTGCAGTGTTCTTTCAGGCAGAATATGCTAAACTCAAACTTTTTCACGCTTTGTCACATCACAATAACAAACTTCAATGTAGGTTTTGCTGCATTTTACGTGACAGACCACCAAATGTGCTGGCGTCTTCCTCCAGTGGTCATTAGGCGAGAGGCAGGGTACACCCTGGACAAGTCAGCATTAAAGCGAGGATGACGAGAAAATCTGCTGATGAATGAGTTCTGAAGGCAAATGCATCCATGGAAATATTAAGTGTTTCTCCGCCTGGTGTGAAAATGTCTCAGTGTGACTGAAAGCTAAGTGTGAACCGGAGAGAAAGCAAGGGGTTAAATAAGCGCTCTGCAGAGAGACAAATGCAGAGAGTCAGTGTTAATAGATCTGTGAGAGGAGAAGGCCATCCCTGCATTGTATGTTGAGCCTGCTGGTAACCATGGCAGCACTGGAAAAGGACAGTTCTTAACTAAACCCCTTCAGCTCTCTGTGTCTTAATGAAAACCCTTCTTGCCAGAGAAAAATAAGTTATTTTTCTTTTACCAGGAAAACGAAGGAACCTCACAGGAATGCATACAATTCTGTTGTGCAAAAAAAAAGCACCAAAAAAAAAAGCATTGCAGTTTTTCTTTCAACATTTCAGTTTCATGTGTTATTTTTACAGCAACAAGACATAAATATTATAGCTAATTCTACAAATACATGGGATGAAAAACCAGATAACACAAACAGTGATTAAAACCAGACCTCAATCAAGCCAAAATCTGAAAACGAGTGCTCAAAATGTATCAATTGATTAGTTTTTCTTCTCAACAAAGCTCTGTCGCTTCATATCCATCACCAAAACCAGTTTGTGGCCATTGACTTTCTACTACTGGCTGCCTACTCTCTTGTATTCAACTTTTACAAGCTCCACTCCAACATTTCTTTCCCAACTTCTCTGTTCCCCTGGAAACAAAATCACTGTCTAACTCATGTGGACACAAGAGAGACATTTTAGCTGAAAAAAATAAAAAAAAAGTAGCTGCTGAAAAACAGAAGGAAAATTGACTGATTGAATGTCAGGGGATGGATCAAGGACCAAGTGAGTTTTTGCTGTGTGAATGAATATATATGCTGCCTAAATGTCTTAATGGATGAAAAAGACAACAAGCCAGAAGGGCAGAAAACTCTGACGGAGTTTGTGTATGAGCAGGAGAGAAAATCACAGCATGTTTATGTGCACGTGTGGAGTGTAAACATGAGGGATGGAGCTATTGTGTTGGACTGAAACAAGAGAAAAAGGGAGTGTGCCACACAGCCTGCAGCAAGACAATAGTAGGAAGGTTAGGTTCATTTTTTTTTCTATACAGGAAAGTAATATAATCTATGCTGACAGAAGATGTCAGTTTAGTACGATGGGCTGGACTCACTAAACTGCTACTTGCTTCGTGCCAAAATCAACAATACGTTCAGATCAGCAGAAGCCAGGAGCATAATTTGCCATCTGAACACGCTGACTGCAAAATGCTTTAAGTTTTAAATTTGTGTAGTTTTTATGACTCTGGTTTTGACAGCTCACAGAAGAGCAAGATCTGCGAAGGCAGAGACATTTGAACATTATGTTGTCTTTTCAAACTACATCTGCTCTTGAGTTGTCCATTTCTACAGCCAAACAACAGAACTGAAATATAAATGTTTCAATACTGCCCTCCCTTCCTTCCAGTTACATAACGCATCTCTCATTCACGTCATTCACTCAATACAGAAGAAAAACTATGATGTATTTATAAGCATGTGTACAGTAAATTTTATCTATAACTAGAAACTGTATTGAAATAAATACAGTGCCTTGCACAAGAATGCAACACCTTTAACCTTTCAAAATTGTTATTACAATGCAACTACAAATTTCAATATATTTTGTTGACATTATACAATATTTGGTATTTCAAAACAAAATGCAAGCATAGAGGAAAATACTGCAAAAACACAGAATCTTACAAATTACTTTTGATTTATTTTCAAATACATTTATCTTAGAAAACTAAGTAACTTTTGATCATAAAAAGGAGCTTGATTTAAGTAAATAATTCCTTAATATTAATTTTAAGAAAGGTCTAGTTCCACTGCCAGATTTTTTTTTCACTGGAAAATGTTTTGCTATAAGTTCCACGTAAACCATAAAAACTCAATTTGCACATACTGTACATGTCTTCCACTAGTTTGCTGCAGTCCCTTGATGACTTGGGCTAAACTGCAAACTTACGGTTTTCTTCAACAATGGATTTATTCTTGCCACTTTTAAAAAGAGCCAGATTTGTGGAGTATATGACTAATAACAGTCCTGTCAACATGTTATCCCATATGAACTATTGGTCTCTGCAGCTCCTTTAGAGTTACCATGGGCCCTGTAACTACCGTGATAAAAATCAGTCAGATTCTGAATAGCATTTGCAGGGGTTGTATGGCTCGCTGTACCTGTGTTAACCAAGAATGTAGTGTACTCGCTATTGTGTGCAATGAGGAGTGGGAGTCTTAAGTGTGCAGAAAAACTTACAGACTTACAACTTTTATGCACTTCTCTTTGTGTCCTTTTGGTTATTTCCATTTCATGTGTACAAATAATCCACTTACCAGAAAACCAGAATACTAGGAGGACAGCAAGATTCATCTGAATCTTTTAGATTATGAACCAAGAACCAAGGTTCACTGTTTTGTGGGTGGCTTGCCAAATTGTATTGCAAGTTTTGCATATTATTTAAAAGATTTGTCTCCAACTATCACTTACTTTGCTAGCTAATGCTAAGTTTTAGCAGCCTTCACAAAAATCTGGTTTGTCTGTTTAACTTGTTTCCGGGTTGTTCGGCCTATTCAACTTATTTGATTATATTTAAAGTTTCCAATTTAATAATAATAATAATGAGATTTTGTGAGCCACACCGTCTAAATTTGTATATAAAAGTATCAACAGAGCATATGAACATGCAAATTTATTCAAAAGTTCACACTAACAGCTTACACAGGCTCTTACTGATATATTTGTTTACTTATTGAAATACTGAATAAGGTCATTGGTGTAAAACTTGTTGACTGAGCCATGTAAAATATGGAGTCCAAGAAAACTAAAAGTACGCAAAACAGAACTAAACTAAAGTTATAGGAGGCCTTCGATGTCGGCTGTTCATTATGAATCATCCACTCATCCGTTGTCTTTACTCACTTATGCTTGAAAGGTTTCTGTGGTGGGAATGGAGAGGCTATCTCTGGTAGTAATTGGGCAAGACGGGACAGGTCACGAGTTTATTAGAAAGGACACACAGGACAAACAGGCCTGGAGAAGCACTTTCATACGTAAGGGCCATTTAGAGATTTAGAGTAACCAGTTAAGCTAATGCACCTTTTAAAAAGAGGTGCAAAGAGAACCTGCACAATCACAAATAGAGGGACTGCAGGCCGGGATCTTTTTGCTTCGAGGCAACAGTGATGACAAGGTACGACAGAGAAAACCCCAACATTAAAAAACCTTTTCAAATCGTCTGAAAATGGGTTTTAAATACTTGGAAATAGAGTGAACAACTTTTGGTCACTGTATTAATCAGAAATGTAAAAGACAAAAATATCAGAGTAACAATTTCTTCAGTTAAGGTTAAAATTACCATTTCTGGCCAAGTTTCTGCGTCTATCACACAGTCATATTCTACAGGATTAACTGTTGAAAATGCATTCATTTTTAAATTAGCATTTTTTGCACAAAAAAAAGAGCAATTTTTCTCTTCTGTTCTTCTGACAGCTTTACCAAACAGACTTTGGATTAGCCAGAGATTTATCACAAGCTCGGTGGAATGTGTCATGACACCTCATACATTTTTTCCAAGAAAGTCAGGTCTGTGACAAACTGAATGTCTTTCATTACATTGTGCACATAAAGCAATGAAAGAGTTTGATCTGGAGTTTGATAGAACCACCTTGTTCCCAGAATTTAACATTTGATCAAATCTGCTTACCAAGACAAATCTATGGATAAAATAAAAATATTTCAAACAATACTTCCGGGATATAGTCAGTAATGGCCAAAATTATCCATTGAACAAATATTATTATGGATAACTTTGATTTTGATTACTTAAAAATTTTTGTTATTTCTATAGAGTAACACAAACTCAACTGTATTATAAGCTGAATGAAAACTCACCTGTTTAAGGGCAAAGAAGAGACTGAGGAAAACTCCACAGCAGAATATGGAGAGGCCCACCAGAGCCAGTGGCTGATACTGGCTGATGCAGGCGAATCTGCGGTACAGTGCCTCATTTTTGAGCTCCTGGTTATTCAGCAGGTACTTTCCCTTGGCTGGCATGGCTAACACTTCCTACAGAGGCAACGCAGGCGTTAACAAGAAGCTGCAGAACGCAGAAGTGTGTGTCTCCACTACTTTGAGTAAGCACAACAAAAGTTTACTATAAAAGGAAGCAAAAAAAAAAAAGACCAACCTTTATTTGGTAGGAGCGTGGTGCTAGCTCATGACAATCAAGTAAAACTTGTGTCTTTCCTTTGTCGTGGCATCCTTATTGTTTTTGTTGTCTGTCACAGCTTTGTTGTAGCTCCCTCCAACACTTGTTCCCTCTGTTTCTATCTCTCTTTGTCGCTCTTCCCTGTTGCTAGTCTTTTTTGTGTCTTTTATTCTCTATCTGGTGTTGGCAAGCAAGCCCGCCTCGTCCTTTGCCAACTACTGTGCGTTGCTCCCGTCAGTGGGTTTGAGTAATAAAGCCCAGGGCTTGGAGACACAAAAGAGGAGGGAAGATTAAGCGAGAGGAGGGAGGAGGGGATGAAGGAAGAAGAGGGAAGAAAACAGGAGTGATGAGTGCAACAAAGGTCAGCAGAGCTCCGATGAGGATTAAGGATGTAACGGAGCAGATAGGTAGTCCTTACAGGCACCTGAAAGAAAAAGGCAATAATAAGAACAACAGAATTTTAAAAGATTAAATATTTTCAAACTTGACACTTCAAAGTCATAGATCAATGTCTCTTCTTCTTATTTGGTGAAAATGCAAAGAGGTATTTTATGTAATTATTTAAATGCATTTTTATTGTTTATTTGACTCTTTAGCAGTCTGGTTTAAGAACCACGCACAGTACAAAAACAGCTCTGGTCGGTTATTGGACATTATTTACGTTTCAGAGGCTATGCTCCCATTTGGATGTCTTCATTCCTAAAGACAGTGTTTTAGTTTTATTTGGCAATTTTGAATCAGTAAAGAAAAGAAAAAAGATCAGCATTGGTCATAAGGATCAACTCATAAGGATCAAGTTATACAGAGCAGCCTCTGTAGAGACAGGACCTTCAAAATGGTCTCAGTTTCTCACCGTTTAGTCAGTAAAGGCAAAGAGTTACATTTGAATCAGACACTGCAAAACCAATCAGAGAAACAATAAGAAGTGAAAACAGAAATAAACTGCAGAGACCAATTATAGCTCAAAACAAAACATCTCAGTATCATTTCCTGTTTCAAAATAAAATCTCTTTCTTCTAGTTTAAATGGCATTTCAGTACATTCTAATTAACTTATATTGCTGGTTGTCTTAAGTTAATTCAGCCTTGTATGATGTTTGTTACTGTCCTTTAATAACTAACATTTTACAACAACTTGGCTTTATTATTCGACAGAACAGTACCTCCATATGCTGATGATAGACACTTATCCATTTTTGTTTCTGCCAACATAAACCTTATAAATAAAGTCACTTACTGGGTTAAAAGAGGAAAAAATGGAGTTTATTCTTTTAGGTCGTAATAACCTTAAATGTGTTATTTATGTCTTGATGAATTCACAGCTTCCACTTCGTGAGCTTGTGAAACTCCAGACAAAACCATAAGGTATTCAAGTTAAGATATTTGCTCTACACCCAACAATCAACTCAATAAGCTCTATAAATAAAATTGAGCTGACCTGAGAACATGAGCACTTAAGGATTTACAAACTTAAATAGTAAAACTGCCCAAGTTAAGACTTTTCAATGAACACCCTTTCTATAAATTAATTCAGATTTAAAGAGTGAATCCGTACTCATTTTTCAAAATGATTATTGTTTTCATGTTTTAACATACTCAGGTACAAATTATCAGGGAATATATGACTCAAGAGGACAGCTGTGAGAGTGAAATATAAATATCCGGACTGCTCAGGGAAGGAAAAAGCTTATTCACATCTTAACTACGCAACAGCAACAATAAAGCAACCCCTTATCTCTGTTTGTGGAAGGGTTTTAGCTCATCTCTGCCACAACGGTCAGCAGACACAGTCATGACTTCATCCACAAATAGGCCAGCTGCTTTGGAGTCATTTACCTAACAATACACAGTTGTGGAGTTACCACTTAAACAGTCACTCAAAATCTTTTAATTTGCACTCAGCTGAACTAACAAGACTAACCAACAAACCCACATATATGGCTGCTTTGTGAGATGCATGAATCAAACTGAACTGGATGTAGCTTGTGAATTTAGAGAAACTATTATTACAGCTCACAAACTGGAAAATTACATCAACTTGACTACCAGGTCATAAATTAAAGTAAGCAGAAGTGTTCAAAAGACCTTCAAATAATTTAAGATTGATGTTGAGTACTACTGTTTGTATTACGTGATTTCTGTTCCGCGTTACTTTCGTCCTTAAGGCATACCTTAGTTAGGGCAGTGATAACATCGTCACATTGCCGTAGCCAACGTTGCTGAAATCTGGTGGGGAGGTTCGGTAGCCAAGCCACTGTGCCATGGGAGAGACCTGGAAGATATGTGTGTTCTCCTTATAAGTGTACTTCATTGATAAGTTGCATGCAAGTATATAGTGCATTAAGTAACTTTAGAGCAACTGCAGAGACCCACGGAAGTTTACATGCAGCATTTTCCACAAACATGTCTTAACTGGTGTGAAGACCAGTTAAGTCATGGTCTTAACACCTTGATTTTCAAGTTTTACAGGACATGACTGTCCTGTAAAGGAGGAGGAAACTGGATTTTATTGTTTTTTTTGTCTCTCATTCAAAAGACTTCTTCAGTTCAAAAAATGGTTGGGGAGTAGCAGGAAATAATCTGAGAACAGTCGGGCTATTTGAGTTGTTAAAGTGTCTAGTGCGTTTTCTCCTGACCCAGGTATCATTCACATCTCTAAACCAGTGGAGTTTCCTTGATTTCTCTCAGCATTGACAAGGAAGCTGACCAGAACTAATGGGAAGAAAACCTGTTTGAGGCGGTTAAAACCAAGGAAAACAGAAATTCAACCCTAAACTTACAGCCAGAGCCACCAGAGAATGGTGTAAGTCAAAACATATACATGTGCTAGAATAATTTTGACCTACATCTAATTTGGAATCCGTTACAATAGACGCTCTTCATCTAGCCTAAGTGACCTTGGATTGAAGAACGGGGAATCGTTTTGTTCTCTTTATGTTGGAAGAGACGTATCCTGTGATTGCAGTCAACATTGGTTCTAGATAATACTGACTTCAATATATACATAGAGTCGTGAATAATTGTTCTTCAAATTACATATATTCCAAATTAAATACGCCAAAATCTGTGGTTGTTGCCTCGAAAAAAAATGCAAAAATGTTCAATGAGTAATAACTCTTTCATAAAGCACTGCTGCATACATCAAATTTTAGTCATAACAGAGTAAATAATTATATCCTGAATATTCTGTTGCATAGACAACAATTGAATTATAATATGAAGCAAAAATCCTTCTTTTACGTTCTCGTTTTTTAAAATGAAGTGTTTGCTTTGTGCTGAATAGAGGACCACAATGTATCTGGGAGATCATGCTGGGTGAGCTGTATACGAGTAAACAAGGTGGATATAGATTGTTATAGATCTTCCTTATCTCTTCAAACAGCTAGAGCTCTATAGCTGCAACAGGACCTCATAATTATGCTGAACTATCACTGAGCATCACAGCCACAGAGCAGAAACAAGGACACCAAAGCTGCTTGTAGGGATTTAGAGATATTACTGAATCATTCAGAGAAAAACAACGTGAACTTCGCTCTGCTGTCAATAGAAAGCTCATTTCCTGCTCCCACTCTATTTCAGTGTGTGGAGGGAAAGACACAGCTTCATGTTTGTTTCCAGCATAGCAACTGTGACAGATACTATGTGCCATAAAACTGGGATACAAGAGGAGGAAGGACAAAAGATAGCAAGACAAAGAACAAAATTATGTTGGAGTCATTGTTTGCTGTGCTGTAGCATCTTAATGATAAAATTCCCTGTGGCCAATGCAGTGATGCTCCACCTCCACCTGTTGTCATATATTGCCAGTCAGCTGAAAATAAGCTATGACACTTTCCTCTCACTGACAAGAAAGGCTAATCAGCTATTTGGAAGCATTTTAAATATCTCTAGCTAGTTATTTGAGCAAAATGTCAACAAATTAAATCAGATACCCAGGTTTCAACCAACCAACTAGGTTTCTCTCACTCTGCTATGATCAAATTTTTAACCTATAATTATTAAATGCTTCCAGATGCATCAAATGCTCTTATCACTTTTGAGTCATGTCTACAGATGGTCATCAAAAAATGAAAAAATGTGTCCTCATTTGAGATCCAACTTCCAGACCTAATGGAGTGCTGACTGGAAATCACCTCATAGGTAATAAACTAATGTTATCCAGAGATCGTATCTTTAGCAAACCACCTCCCAATTCAAACCTTTTATAGAGAGCTGCAAATACAGATCTTTTTCCACAGCAAATCACTTTGTTTTTATGACTGTCTTTCTGCTTGCATTCAATGAGCCAGGACAAAGGAAGACAAAGAGTGACCCTGGCCTCAAGAAAAGAGGATGAGCAAATGCAATTCCCAGTCTGTGATGCAAAGTTCCAGGGTTAAAGGTGAGTTTGGTAAAGAAAGAACTTGAAATATTGTTAAATGTTTAAAATGTGAATGCAGTTCATCTTGCAGATGAAATAGTTACTCGTCTTCTAATCTGTTCACGCCATTTTGTTTCTAACTAAAATGAAGATGCTCATCCTGCATAAATTCAGGATTCTATTTTTCAAACAACACTTTAAAGGGAAGAAAAGTAAAGCCAAACACAGCTATTCACACAACTCTGAATTATTGCACTTGAGGTCCAACGTAAACAACATGAGCATAAACATGACTGACATTTCAGAAGTCAACACAACAATGACTCTCATTCTAAAAATATTAAAAACAATTTGTCATTCTGACACATTTTGTGCCTTTATTATTCATCAGAAAATGAGTATGCATTGTGAAACATCTGAATTAATGAAACTATCCCTTTTGTCTGAGTGCACAGTACGAGAATCATCAAGGTGAATAATTTGGTAGAGATTTTACTAAATTAATCATGAATATCAAGTATTTTGAAATCCACATTTTTGGTTTATTTGCTAAATATCATTTTAAGAAGAAATAGATTGTAGTGAATAATGTCAATCAAATCCTAATTAAATCCAGTTATTTAATCCACCATAAAATCCAAATAAACATGATAAATCATTTTGGTGAAGGCTCACTAGCCTCTTGATGCTGAATGCTTGATCTGATAGTATTATATTTGTATTTCTTATTAGTTGACCACTTGCAGTGACTCTGTTATTAACATACATCTGGGATAATTCAGCTAGTTGCACAAGCCCAACAATAACCGCTAACACCTGGTATTGAAATTTGCTTTGCGCTATCAGGATGTCTGATTTCCCATGACATGCTCTGCAACAAGTGTCAACCTTTATCTCCAGATGAGAAAAAAATGGTAAATAAAAATAAAACAAGATGCTTAAATCCCAATTAAAGTAACACATCTGTGTGCCGACGTAGGGGAGGACTCAAGATTTTACACTCTTTATAAAATCGTCATTATGCACCAGGGATGCATCAAAAGCGTTACACAGGCTTGATGGTTGTGGCAGGACTTTAATATTCACAAAATGTGGAATTTTACATGCGCCAACTTATAAGACGAGACAGGAAAGACGGTTACAGTAGCTTAGTACCGAGCAATGTTTACTTTTCACTTTGTGACTTAAATATTTAGTTGAATATAATATTTTATTATTTTTTAATCAGTTTGCAGGACAAATATCCAGGTCAGATCAGGTTGGTATTTTACAGCCTCCTGTAATCCTGCAGCAATATAAAAAAAAATCCTTTCCATAAATAGAAGACTGATCTATGTACAGCAATGCACACTTGTGGATTAGATTATCATGCTCTGCCCCTAGCCATGTCTCCTCGTTTCTCCCAGTACAGGCTACTGGTATTAAATTAACCGCAATCACCAGAAGGAGTGACTTGCACCTAACAATATTACCAGGATGCTATTTCAGCAATGATTTAAGCTTTAAATGCCTCTGCTTATAATAAATACAGGAAGCGCAAAAGAGAAAACAGTACTTGGAAGCTGTCCATTATTGGTAAAATGTTTCACATGCACTTAAATATAAATCAAGCAAAGGCTGAAACTGCTGCAAGTGTAGCCATTTGTTTTTCTGCTCGACACAAACAGCAGGTAAAAATAGGAATTTATTGGTTTAAAAATACATAGAATTTAAATCTAGACATATCAGCCGAGGGACAAATCCAATAGTGAAATTGCCCTGATCAAATTAGTCTGAGCCATTTCCTTCTCATATGCTACTTGGATTTAAAAACACCTGCACTCCCTCAAAGGAAAATGTCACGCAAGTCATATTCAGGGCAACACTCAGTGTGACTGTCACAAGGCTCAAAAGGTAATAAACTGGTAAACATGCGAATGTAAATTCAAATAAATTACTGTATATAAATGGTTCTAGGAATGTCAGTTGTCTCAATATAATTTAAATTAGGATATTATTAGAGTAACAAAAATATTTCAGCTTAATTTAGAATAAACCATACAATTTAATGAGCCCAGAATAACTTTAATTAGCATATTAAAACATGCAGCCATACTAAAAAATATAAAAAATAAATAAATAAATAAAATCACAGTGTGTGTTTTGATGAGGCTCATTTGTCAGATTAGAAGTACATGTTGAAAATAACACACCTTTTCATTAATCTCATATTTTTTTATAATTTTTAATGCATTCTAAGCTGAAATGTGTTTTCATAAGCTGGAGGCGAATATCATAATTAGCTATTTGAAAGCCTTTCAGAATGAAGGGCTCTCAGATTGCACAGAGCTTTGTGAGATGCCTTTCAAAGTTATGTATAAAAGGCTTTCAAACATTAGTTCATGTGCAAAAATGAAAGGAAATGGTGAAACAAAGTTTGTATTTTTTGGTTATCTCACTCAAAAGATCCATATGCGTGTCATTGTGCGATAACATAAGTGAGTCAAGACACAGATTGGAAAAAAAAGGGAGAAAATATATCAGCACAGTGCCACGCTAGCAGATTAGAGTGATAGTATAGGTAGGTAAGAGTTAAGGGAATTTAGGCTACAAGACAGAATGCGTCAAAGTTTTCAGGTGCAGCTCTAGCAGAATGCATTGCTACTGCCTCGTCTGACCTCAGGTGCAAAGGTTAGAGATGCAGCTGCAGTACAAATCCTTTCCATATCAAATGTAACAAAAATGAGTATACGTGTTGTCTGAACAAACGCCTTAGGCCTCTTGGTTATTTCTCTGTCATTTTAAGAAGGCATGTCTTAGTCATGTGTTGCTCTGTAAGATGCTAAAATAACAGCTTTCTAACTTAACTCTGCTGTAAACATCTCCAGAACTTTGTCCCTGACATTTGTGGTGTTCCATGGCCCTAATGATGTTTGTTTACTAATAAATAAATAAAAATACCTTTAAGGTTTATAGAAAACAAGAAAGTTAAATTACACACAGGTGGATTCTTTAGTTAATTTATTGACTTTAGAAGACAATAGACTGCGAAATATTTCACTTAGAGATTGTGGACTAATTAACGATGGACAATATATGGTGAATATAAAGTGGCATTTCACATAAGGCAATATTTGGGCAGTCGGACAGTCAGAAGATACTCACACCAGACCTTTCCCAAAGTGCTTAAAGAAGCACAAATGAGAAAAAGGAAAGAAAATAGGCATGTATTGCAAAATTTACCAATATTACCATCAGCACAAGATTTTCTAATTTCATGTAGCCCTGGGGATGATAAAAATGCACACCCTAATGACATGAAGAATAGACAATATCTGTTCCAGCAACAAGGATCATTGTTTCCAGCTGATGTCACCAGCCACATCCCTGATTCAGGTTTCAAAACGTACCACACTCTTTCCCATAACACTGGAGCAAACGGGCGCCTTTTTCACCACCACCCATAAGAAAAAAACCATAATTATTCCTCAGCAGTCCAGCCAGCTCACTACCACTATCCCACTCAGAAAACCTCAACATCTGAAACCAGTAGAGCGATGGGAATGTTTACGCTGCTACAAAGAACCTAATGCAGATATCATGCTGCACTGCTTCAAAAGAAATGGATGACAGCTTAAGGTCAGTGTGATGATGGTAATTTTCCAGACGACTATCAAACTCTAGCTGCTGACAGGGCTATCTGGTGCGTGTTTCCCACAATCTGTTCTTATATCTAAAGTTAAACGTTTTCCTAATTCATAGTGTGCATTGCATTGGTTGACTCCTGTCAAAAATAGCATGTTGTTAATGTACATGAAATGACTTTAACTACTAAAACAAGTTGAATTTGCACAGAGCATTACAGCTACAATCAAAATAACCTGAATTTCTGTGACAGGCAGGAAAGGGATGAAGTCGAATATGTAACCCTTCTGTTTGTCTCAGTCTTTACAAGGTTACTGTATTTATTCTAACCAGTGAGAAAATCAACTTGGTGGTAAACATTATTCATCAGCAGTGTCTACACCCCCCTCTTACAGACAGCAACAGAAAAAGGCGCGAGTTGACCGATAGGTTAGTGGTACATCACATAAATTTACGTCAGTGGGTAGAAAGTGCAGCCGTAATAAAAAGATGTTTGAGATTTTGGACAGACAACATAAATATACATTTAGTTAAATCTTTTGTTTTGTTGGTGTGGTCAGGGGCCTCAGGAGGTTTCCACAAAACAGACATGCTTTCAGAAGTAATGTTAACATGAAAGTCCACATTACTGACCTTATTTTTAACATAAATTAAAAATAAGGTCTATCGCACAACTGGTAACTGAAACATTACTAAAAAATTAAAACATACCTAAGAAGAATCTCAAGTCAGTGGTTTACATCAGCCCAGCAGCCTTGGTTTCTATACATGAAATGAAATACAATAAATAAACCTAAACTAGTTACAGAGAAAGACAAGGATTGACCAGTTAACAGTTGTAAAATTAAACACAGCTGAAAGGCACAACAATGAATATGATAACAAATGAAAACACATACAAAAAATTAGACATACAATCTCGTACATAATTAAATTAGTCTGAAACGTATGTTAAAATATAATACTTCTGAAGAAAACACAGAGCTAACCCTGATACGTACCACAGTTACAGCAACAGAAAACGTGGATAAGCTGTTACTGGTTGCTGTGGCAACCACCAACTGTTGAGCAATATAAATTATATAGCAGTAAAAAAAAAAATAATATCTCTTTGTCTACACTATATACATTTGAAGAATAAATAAACCGAATTTGTCAAGCTGCAGTCCAACGCAAAAGTATGAATAACCACATTAGTAACTTAGTCATGCAACAAACGTTAATTTACTTGAATTGAATCTCTTGTAAATACCAATGAGAAATAGTGCAAAAACATTACCCAGTCTTAAGAGATTAAAGTAAGTCACTGAAGTTCCACCCAGGACACTAAATACCACAACTTCGAAAACCTCGGCTGAGCAAGATCTCTCTAAAGAAAGTCTTTTCAATGTTGTAGATGCTACAATGTCTACAACATGGGTACATTTGTAATTTTTGCGGGACATTTGCACAAAACACAAAATAATTTTAGATTCTTCCAACTTCCGATTAGTTGCAAAACCAACAAATCTGAAAAGAAAACAAATAGTCACAGAAATTCAAAAGAATGTCTTTTAATAAAAACCACGAGAGGAAACAACAAATACTTGAATGTTTTCACTATGTTTCCTGATATATTTGACGCCTGAAGAGAACGCATGTTTCAACATGTCCCCAACCTGACTGGTCACTTTATTTGAGCAGACTTGCTTGATTTCACTTTATTTGAGCAGACTTGCTTGATTTCCCCTTCAAAAGTCAACACAATTCACTAAATCGCACACATAGAAGAGTTTGGTCTGGTTATAGAGTCGCAGATTAAAACCAATACTACACATCGACCTGAACGCACTGTTTCCACTAAAATACGACAGTAACATGGCGGTTTACTTGCTGAATGTGTTTCAGTTTTTTTCTTCAGAGAGTTTCATTTTATTTGCAGAACCTTTTGGAGATGATTTCATTGCTAGAAAACAGGATTTTTGATTTAATTCTGTAGTTGAAGGAGTGGTTACATGAAGAATCCATGTAACCACTAGAAGAGGATTATATAATTCATGTAAAGCTTGTGGGTGAGAAGCCAAGAATTATTCATTCTTTCTAAAAACATCTGTGCTGAGGGGGAGTGGATTTTGCTGAATGAAAAACAGACTATGACAGTACAATTTTGTTGGTAGAGTAGTAAACTGATTAGCAGTGCTTCATTGATGCATTTTATTTGTTTTAGGGTTTTTTTCCCTGTCTTTAACAACAACAAACAAAAACGAAACCCCACCAAGCCCCAAGGAGTCTTCTTAAATTAGTCATCAGGGAAACTAAATTAAATTTATTCCAAAACAAAACACATGTCAGTTCATGTCACGAATATAAACTGATAGGATATGACTTTTTCAGTTCAGTGGCACTAGATTAGAATATTACCAATAAACATTTTGATGCACTGAAAACCAGTCACATTTGTCAAATGCTTATAACTGCTCACTAAAAGATTTGTTAGATAAATAGCTCTGCAAAGAAAAATAATCCATGTGCACAATGGGGTGGGGGAATGCTGACTGCATATTCTTAGCTTTGCATGGCACGCCACAGTCCAAGCCTTCAATTTAAAATCCTGCAGCAGCAGAGAGGTCGGACGGTCGGAGTGACGCAGGGCGAGCACACAGGGATCTCATTACCTCAAATGTCTTTTGAGAGCCACGGATGACTTCACTGAATGGTAGCTGAGGATTCAACTAATAGCATTCTGGTTTTCCCCTGTGTGTCTTTAACAGCCCTTTTAAAATTTCTAAGTCCATACTTTGTTTCATGCACTTGGCATACAATTTGTGTTTAGCTAAGCTTCTGAAACGCACCTAGTGATGGTTTTTGTGTTGGTCATGCCAGTTATTGATCTCAAAGGAAGCTTTGTGTGAGGCATGGTGAAAGTTGCCATCCCCTGTGTTTTGCCGCTGTGGGCCAAGGAATGTGAATGAAAGCGACGCCGTTGAGAAGCAACACGGGAATATTTTTACACACCAGTACCTTTTCCGGGATTTCTGTGGCTGAGTGGGAAGGAGAGGTTTTTGGCAAAGCTGTGTGAAGGCAGGGTTACTCCTACCGAGCATCTGTCTGCAGACTCACACAAAGGAAATGGCTTGAAAAGACTTGAGTCTCACTGCTACCCTTCCCATAAATGAGTCACAGTCTGACAGTGCTGTACAAATATTTCATTCAACTGATGTACATCAGTGTTTAAAACAGAAAACCAAAACGTGAAATTATTTTAGTTTAGGCAATGCCAACAAATGTCTTGTAAAATTATTTGTTTAAGGGTGAAAACTTAATAACATCTAGAAACTTTGATAGCATAATTATGAAGTGAAAGGAACAGAATGCACAGTTCTGAATTTTAAAGGGTGTGTCTGTCTTCAGCCCCATTGACTCAAGACTTTGTTCAACTTCCTTTTGATGTAATTACAGCTGCAAGTCTTTTAAAAAGTATCTCCACCAGCTTTTCAAATCTGGAGGCACACCACAAACACACTTTGTCCAGGCCATTGTTATGTATAAATTATATTTAATCTAAACCATTATGTCTTTTACCCCCTCTTTAACAGTCTGCTTTATCCACCTTCCACTTAACACTGATCATTTTCACTGGTCCTTTTGAAGAAGAACCATCCCATTGCATGATGCTCCCACCACCATGTCCCATCAGGGGGGCAGTGTTTTTCTGCTGCTTATATGGTGTTGGCTCGAGATCAAAAAGTTTCATTTTGGTCTCACAACACCATGCTCCCTGTTTTCACAAGTTTGACAATAAGGTGAAAACTGGGAGATTTAATGGTCTCAACAATGTCTTTCTTCTTAGTGGAGATCACAGAACAGCTGGATTTATACTTAGTTGTGGTGCGATTTGATTAAAACCCTTACCTGAGTTAATTGTAGTGTATATAATTAATGAGTAGCATTTTAATCAAAAAAAATTTATTAAATGCATTAAAATGGTGAATGTGTCAAAACCTACTAAATTAAATAATTGAAACTAACTTGTTAGATTTACTAATTATGTGACTTCTGAAGGTTTCTAGTTGCACTGCATTTACTTGTGCATACCACACTTCTGACATTGAAAACCACTAACAGCAACAAATTAATTTGTGACTTTTATGACACAAAGAATTGTGAAATGGTTTCTGTTCTACCAGTCACACCAGTTTTTGTATTCCCAATGCTGCCATATAAATTTTGGATGATATTTAAGGTTTATTTCAACGTCTAATATTAGTTTATTCTGATATGTCTGTTTTTTATTCTGACATATTCTTTGTCTACAAAGTATTTGAAGGAGTAACAGCATCACACTGTTACTGCAAATCTGTTGGCTATTCAGCTATGCTACAATATTAATGCTGAAGAATCCAGTGAGATTATTCGAGCTTTGTGGCCAAGTGTGTTATGCCCCTGGAAGAAGCCACCAGAAGATGAGTATATTATTGTAACAAAGAGAAGGTAATAACCAAACGTCAACAACAATACTTATGTAGGTTAAAGTGTTGGAATTATGCTCAACTGGGAACAAAGTGCCAAGAAAACAAACATTGCACTATTACACCACCACTAGCAGCAGCAGCCAGAACTGTTGCTAAAAGTCAGGATGGATCCATACCTTCATGTTCTTCACACCTACTTCTGCCCCTACCATCTGAATGTTGCAGTTTAGTCTCATTGGATCAGGCAATGTGTTCCCATTCAGTTCTGTCGTATCTGTGAGAATTGCAGCCTCAGATCAGATGTGGCGTCTAGAATTGCCGACTGCAACTGTAGCCTATTTTCTGGTTGACTTCCTGGAATAGATAATAACATAGATGATAACCTGTATACCTTTGTTGTAGCAAGTGGATATTTAAGTTACTGCTACTTTCTATCATCTAAAAACCAGACTGCGTACTCTCTTCTGACTTCTGACATGAACAAGGCATTGTCTCTATTTCTCTATTAATGGAGAGATGCTGAAACATCCATCCAGCCCATCTGGTATCAACAATCATGTTATATTTAAAATTACTTTGAAACCCTTTTTTTCTCCCCACCTCATGCTTGATGTTTGAACTTCAGCCAGTTGTTTTGCCAGGTTGTCTAAAATGACAAAAATAATAAAAACTGAAATTGAGAAAGTATTTTTGATAACAGAAATAAATAAAAATGGTAATCAATGGGGAAAAACTATAACTACGTGGAACTAAATTATGCATTTACAAAACTTTCTAAAATATACTGAAATTAGAGATACAAAGGCCTTATTTTTGTGCTTATGAATCCATTTAACATTTTGAACCGATGTAAAATGGATTTTTTTTTCCCCCCACGCATCAGTTGTCGGCAAATTACAGCAGTCCATAATCTTTCTGCCGAAACTTACGCCAGTCTGCAAAATGGCAACAGCAAAAGTTGAGAAAAATAGCTAGTCAGCTGTTCAACAAGAATTTTATCATTTTTAAAAAATGGTAACCTCATTCAATGTACACATTATTACAATACTTTGACTTTTTTTGAATTCTGCACCTAAAAATTTACCAAAGTATGAAAACATTTAAAACTACTACTATCACTAACATAGAAATATAGTGAAACTAAACAATATTTCACTGATAATAACTAAGAACAACTGGAAAACCCATTCTAAAAAGTAATTAAATCCAACTAAATAAGACAAAGTTCACAAGAAAATAAAACTACGCTACAAACGGAACCGTGGCGTTTTTATCGCATCAAGATGTTTAAATGCACAGAGTTAATGCCAGGTGATTGGCTGATCTGCTTTTAGTGTCAGTGACCACAGATATACCTAAAACAGTTGCTGTGAGTGAATCATCACTATCTGTCACAAAAAGAAACCAACACAGGAACTTCTTATCTGTACTTGGATTGCATCTGGAACTAGATTAGAGTAAGAGCAACTTTTGCATCGCCAACCAAAGTTTAGTTAAGTTACTGGCAGTCTGTTTTCCCATAATAGGTTTAAATGCACCGAGTTGATGCCAGGTGATTGGCTGATCTGCTGTGAGTGTCAACAAGCAACAAGCCAATCTCACAGCTTTTTATTCAAAATACGTTTACATTCATGCAATATCTCACAACATGAAGCAGAAGCAGCAGCCGCTTTTTCAGTTCACTTGCTATTACAGAGAGGTATGTTTGCCACAAAGAGCAAAAGAAAAGGCCAGTTGTTGGGGTGTACTGTTGATTTCTGCAAGGTGAGAACTTTAACAAAATTGTGTTGCGTGTTCCAGTACCAGTTTTCTAAAAGATGAGCTTGGTTTTTTTTTTTTAATGTTCAGCTCATGCTTTTTTTATTCTATCATAATTTGCAAGTCTAAACACTTTTTCACAGATCTGAGATGTCAAAACAGCAGCCTGGTTTTCAGGGTTCTCAAGCAAAGGCAGAATTTACCCTGCAACACACACTTGACCGCACAGCATTTCACTTCCTTGGTAACTGTGACTCATTTCCCTAACAACTCTGCAAGGACAGCTTCACAAAAAAGGAACCTGTAGCCAGTGCACAATTAGTCACAGATGGATGCTGCAAGAAAACAAAATACCTCTGATTTTAAGCTGACAGAAGAAACAGTAGATGAAGCACAGAAGTAAATTAGAACAATCTATCTGTTTTTATATCGTACAATATAGTTCTACTCTACAGATTACATTTGAGTACGATATGTAAAAAGAACATCATGAGACAAATGGAATCGTAAATGCATTACACAAATTATCTTTTTTTTTCCAACACTCAAAAGATAAACAGGGTACACGAACTAGCCTCATCGCTGGAGTAGCAGTCTTTTCAGACTATGAGACACCTGAGCCCACAGCGGCGTCCCAGCTGCTGACAGCAGAGATCTGCGAAACACTTTCATAAATGATCTGTGTGAGTGAGGTTTGAATGGCAGACACCTGATCCTTCCAGGAAGATTAGATTAACTTTCGTTATGGAGAAATTTTAATTTAAGGGGAAAATATTAACTGGGTTTTATTTCCTTATTATGTGGATTTGTTACATATGTAGCAGTACTGACAAATTTAAATAATATTTGCATCAAAACGTGAGAGAAACCTTCCAGATATTTATTTTTAAGGTATATTTTTTATTATTGCAAGTGGAACCAGAGCAACACTGGTTCCACTTGCAGTGTTACAGTGTTTCAGTGTTGCAACCTCAGGCACCTGGTAAAGCTCCTTTGGCTCCTGGCCCTCCCATATGACTTGACAGCTGCTGTCAAATGCTGAGCAGCATGGTAGGAGTGTATTGTACTTAAACATTTATCTGACTTTTTAATAAGACCAGTATTTTGGGGGGGGTTGTTTTGTAAAAGAATAATTTCTACATGATTGCCTCTGTTTTAAAAAGCAAAACTCAGAAAGAAGAAATCAACTGAAATTTTTTGGAAGAATAGGAAACTCAAGAACTGTATTGTTTGTTGTTTTCTGTCACTTCTTTAATTAACTGTACTTCAGCCTTTTTGTTTGTGTTTTGTTTAAGGTGACGCCTCTAAAATGAGTTGGGGCTTTTTGCTCATCCTTCTTTGAAGAGTAATTCAAACTCAGTCAGATTGAGTGAGACAGTGTCTTCCCATCAAGTTTTACCAGCTTTACTGTCTCTGCTGGAGAACAGAATCTCCAGAGCATAATCCTGCCACCACTGTGTTTCACTATGAGGAAAGTCTATAGTGAAACACTCGAGCCTTTCTCATAGTTTATAGTGAAACTCTATGAGTTGAAAGTCTATTCAACTCATGGTGATTTCTTTACCTGTTAGCGATAAACTTCTAATTTCATCTCATCTGAACTCTGGTCATCTCAGACCAGAGTTCTCGGACACTCGTTTTCTAGGCCACCAAACAGTGGCCTAGAAAATAAGTTGTTGTTTCATAACCCAACTTTGCTTCAAACCTTCCAACAATGTTATATTTGACCTCTCCGCTGTGACCCTTGATATTTACAAATCTAGTTGTTTACGTTTTCTAACAAGCTTTCAAAAATCACAAATTACGTAGTTTTGATGGCATTCAGTTGCACTGGATCTTTATAGGCATATCAGAGAAAAGCGTTTGAATAAAAATACACACTGTTTTTTTTCAGATATTTATTGCTACTTTGTGCCAATGTATCAAATGAAATCCTAGATAAAATACAATGAAGTTTCAGGTAGCAACAGGACTAGCAAAATGTGAAAATGAGATATGAAAATTTTTCTAAGCACTGTAGTTGAACACTGACTCCCCCGAGTCGCGTTTATCAGCTTGACCTTGAAATTGATGCCATGTTTTGAAGATTATCTGAGCTCTGATACTCCATCAACCAATGATGCAGCATAAGTTGCATCTTTCAGACTCAAGAACAGAGCTGTTCTTCAACAATAAGACTAGTCCTGTAGCTTTTGGAAATTATAGACACAACAAGCAACACTTATTGAAGAAACTGTTTTAAGAGATAATTTTCACACTGAGTAGATGGAAAGAAGAACCACATCAATGCAAGTAGTTCAGACGAACCTTCAAGTTCGAGGAAAATGGCAGACAATAACTTCCCAACCAATAAAAGCAAATATTTCAGACACAACAATATCAAGCAGTTGTTAGCATAATCACTCTCTAAGCTGGAAAATAACGAATAAAAACACACCCTCTATGTATTAAGCTATAGATAGACGTCCTAATCAAAATACCTGAGAGGCGGAACTAACCAGTAAAAGGGAAAGCAACAAAATATTTAAATAGCCTCCACGAGAAACCTCTGAAGGTTAAAGTAATGGTCAAAATCATAAAAGAGACAGTGCTTTCAGACTTTAAATAATGCAAAGAAAGCAAGTTCATATTCATTGAGAAACAGCAATACTAATGTTTTAACTCAGGAAGAGTTCAGAAATCAATATTTGATAACCATGAAGTTTTTAATTGGGTCCAATACAGTGGTCTCATCATTTTTTTTCCACAGTTGCATACATACCATATTTCACATTTAAGATTTTTTGGTCTCAGTTAGTCAGTAGATGTATTTTAGTGGCTTCCTATTGTAATCCAGATTACAAACGGGCTCCATGCCCAAATCCATGCCTTTTCTACCACATCCACCACTAATGCGAGAGCCAGAGGTGGCTAATTACTCATTAACCAGCTTAGCACAATGAGCAGCTTGTTGAGCTACTGACATGTCCACAAGGCTGACTCTGGCATGCAAATCCTGCATGTTTGTAAAACACTGAATGCACATCCACAACAAAACTGCACTTCAACTCAACTGAACGAGTTTCAAACACCTACCTTTACATCTACATAGCCTGGAATTAAATAATTACAAACGCACCTACATAAAGTGGAATGTGCATTACATCTTTAAACATGAACTCCAAATCCCCTGAAATGCTACAGAGATTATTTGCGCTTTAAAACTATCAAACAGATGTACAGTAAATTCCTCTTTTGTGTCCTTAGTTACTAATGTCTTTCACAGGTAAGTTTTTCATTTCTGCAGTGATTTCTGCAAACTCTTCAATTCAATGGCACTTCTCCAGATGGGGTGCTCTCACAAGCGTTACATAATGTCCTTGAATGATAGCAAGCACAATACTCTGTATATGAAATGGGGAGAAAGAGAGAGCAAGACACCCACACAGTTGCACCATCCGCTCTCAAACATTCACAGGAAGAAAGCATCGGCTCACACTGGCTGCAGGGTGTTTCGGCATGGCTTCTGATCAAGAAGTTTGACACAAAAGGTCACTTCACACAAATCAGTTTGACTCAAAGCTTTCTATCCGCAACATACGATGTAATGCCATTACATTAAAGGGATATCAAGAACTTTGCATTTGATTAACCTTTCAATAAATCATTTTGCATCCTTCAAGTGTAAATAATTTGTTCTACTTCAAATTGTAATTGTATCAACATTTGTTTTAATCACACAATGCTGAAGGTTGATCATTTTGAGGGGCTGTGGGTGGGAAAGTTGCCCAGGAAATGGAACATTTTCTCCAACAGGGTGAAGAGGTATTCCTCTAATGGCACTCCAAAGCAACCCATGTTGTGCTGCAGCTCTTCAAATAGCTAAAGTTAGACTGCATCCTTTTTCAGTCTTAAAGAAAGAGCATCGAACACTGAATGATTGAAATGACAGTAAATTATTGTCCATCTACAGCGTAATATAACAAGAAAATGAAAGCCAAAGAACTACGGCTTGTAAAAACGAAGAACAAATATAGATTGGTTTACAGCTGCAACGTCTTTTTCTGAGTTTCCATCAGCTTTCCTATTTTTCTTAAGTTGGAAAATAATTTTTTCCCAGCACAAGCTACAAACATTTCTCCAAAATACTGCAACTAAAAGTCTAATAATGTAATCCAGGTTCACAACACATTATGTTAAAGGTATGTGGAGGGTTGCTGTACTCAAACACAAACCAGAATATTAATCATGCTACTGGTTTTTCCACTATTCTACTGAAGCAAACACGCCCTTTATGAGTCAAGTTTTAAATCAACAAATAGGTTTTAGTAGAAACTGATGACAAATCTTTGTCTTATTTTGTTCAAGTATCCATTGAACGTTTGAGTAAAATACTTGACTATTGTCTCATAATTGCCACAAAGTGTAAATGTATTTTAATTAAATACTAAAAGGGGTTTTACACAGTTTGTTATATTGTAACCTAGTTTAGGTAAGAAGGCATTTTTTTCTTACGTAATCTTACATAGATTATTTTAAAATATTTTTAATCAAGACAAAAAAAATTAATTGGTCAGAGTAAAAAAAAGAACTTTTTTTTAAAATCATGCTTACTTTTCTTTCACTTGACAATCATGCACTGCTTTCTCTTGATCATGAAAAAAATCTAATTTAAACAAGTCAAATTTATAGTAATGTGACAAAATTTTAAAGTCTAATGGGTATGAATACTTTTACTGTATACCTATTAATAAAGCATTCAGTCACTTTTTGTGTTTCCAACGTGACCGAACAATCACTAATAGGGTTCTATTTATGCCTGCATACTCACGCTCACATAAGAGGCATCCTTGAGAACAAGATCTACACAGAATATTCTGGCCATGCACCAGTTGTTGGTTGTTAATTATAGTGTCCTGCCATGGCTCCTCCTGGAACCTCAGCCAAAATTATAAAGCTATCATTAAAAGTGCACAAGGTGTTAATGTAGAAACACGCAGTCCAAGTAGAAAATGCTCATGCTTGTTTGAGCAAAAAAAAGAGAAAGGCTCTTATCTAGAAAAAAAAAACAATGTCAAAAAAGAAAAATGTCTCCCAAAGTAAGGTGAAACAATACTATAATATCTTCTGAAAAGCCAATGAAGGTTCTTGAAACATTTTTTTTTAAATCAAGGTAAATGCATAAAGCTTATAATCTTTCATACAAAAACAGACTTTTTCACTTATAGGCCATAACAAATTACTTAAATGCATTTTAATCACAATTCAAGACAACTACAATTTGTTAAATAAATAAATAATGAAAACTGTGGACTGTTTCAGTATTTATTTATGTAATTAATGAATCATATGCATGAGTCAGTGGGCGGAGTTACTATAACTTTATCTGTCCAGGTTAACCAATCACATGCTTGGCTGTTTGAATGAAACACTTTTTCACGGTACAGTGCAGCACAGGAGCCATAATATGGTTCAATAAATATTTAAATATATAGAAACATTTTGACAAATTCTAACATGACTTTTTCACATAAGGTATTAAAATAATTGTAAGCCCTATTATTTCTTTATCAAGCTGTTTGTTGATAAGAAAAATTTATTTACTATTTTACTTATTTTTTTCAGATTTTGTCTGTAGGCCTTTTGCCACATAATAGTTAAAAGTCTTTAAGCCTAGAGGAGCATTAAAATGCTTACTCACAGATTCCAGTGGATAGTTTTACCAGAAGAGCTAAGTCTCCTGCCGATTTGATGACGCCAAACACAAACACCTTTGAACCTTGAGAGAGCTTAGACAGTCAGTCGCAGTGGCACCCTCCTCATTTCTGTTATTTTTCTACAGCAGGACAGCGTTCTACAATTTCACTTCACAATACAGAGTGAAGGAGGTCCTGGGAGTGAAAAGATGAAGAGAGGCATCAGCCAAAGAGAAGGTCATGTGCTCTCGACATTCGATGGCCTCAGATCTGAGGTGAGGTTGGGCTCCTTTTAAATACATCAAACAAACTCAGCGGAGAGAAAACAATCCAGGGAGCTTTGTGTAACAATGACTTTCTCTGACCAATAATTCAATCGTTGCTGGTCTTGAAGCTGTGCTTATATCCATAACTCAGTGACAGAACTAATTTTGAGAAGAATGATTGTAGCTAAAAGGAGACAATTTATTATTTTCAGCAATATTTAGCTGTGCAAAAATTCTTTGATTGAAATCAAAATTTTTAGTAACTTAAATTGCTTTAATAAGACCCTTAATAACAAGGATCTGTAGCATGTTTCCCAAAGGTCGTGCTAAAGAGTACATCTCTTCCTAGAGGCAGTGGACTCAAAGCTAATGAGGTCAATTAGTCCCTGGTGCATTGAGAGATTAGCACCTAATTCACTAAGAGGAGCCCTTCTCATTTCATCCCTGTAGGGAAGAAGAGAGGATGAATATAAATAATGATTAACAAAACAAGGAGATTGGGAAAGAGGAATCATCAGTCCTGTGAAGGGCTAAAAGCATGCACGAAGCATAATGATGCTAAACAATTATATAAAATGTATGAGGACTTTTTCAAAACATTTCTTCGCCTTGAACATTTCAATGATTTCTCAGTTTACAGTGTATTGATAGATCAACACAAAGTTGCACATGCGTCAGGAAGATAAAAATATATGATTTTCCATAGACAACTGAAAAGAGTCCACAAATATGTAGTTATTTACCTTAATTTTCTTTAATGCTCTTTGTTAAAATCCAGTGTGACCACCTGCATGTGACTTAATTTCAGTAGAAATTCAGCAGTTCTATGAATGCCTCAAAGGTTAGTTAAAATCAGTCAACAATCATCAGCATGAAGACCAAGAAACATCTGAAAGGTCAAGCATGAAGTCATAGAGAAGCTTTGAGTTTCTCACATAGCTCTGATCAATCCACCATCTGAAAATAAAAAGTCTGTGTTATGGTACCAGGCCAATATGACCCAAATCTGCTTTATTCCCAATATTTGACCTACATCTGGCTTTTTTATAGTAGCCTAAATGACCCAATTCTGATATTTTCACCCCCACACACATAAAAAAAAAGAAAGAGGATCTGTGCCACTGCCATATGCGATGCTAATTCGGATGCAATGATAATTAATTATTTTCAAAGCGTCTGCGGTCTGAACGGGACTGTTGCACTGTCTCCAGCTTTTATGTCATTGATGTGAAATATCCATCATAAGTCTGCATCAGAAAAAGCCAGCTGCGGTAAATTAGGATGTAAACAATGGCTGAAAACTATGATTATGATCTTATGAAAGACGTCTGTGTCACCGTAGTGCATCACATCACAATCAGACCACTGCTGGCTGTGTCTAAGCATTCAAGTTTTGGTCTTCTTCTGCGTATGTGGGTCGCTTTGGGAACCCAAGTACTGATTAAGCAAACACCAAGAGGCGCAAGTATTGCAAGGAGAAAGAGAGCATGTACACCTCAGCTTGACAGATAGTGTCAGGCCTAGTTCTAAAGAAGCTGCAAAAAGTCACATTTGCATTTCCGGTGTAGGTTCCCCATATTTCCTGTTGAGGTCACAGTCATCAAGCACAAGTCAAGCATGTGTTCATCAAGTTCTTAATGCATGAGTAGTTGCACGTTTGGTTTTTCAGAGTTTACATACAACATATTTTCTCGATGAAATTATGTTTACAGGTTGACAAAGAATGGCAGCAAAATGAGAAAGTATTGTGAGCATTTGTGGCTTAAGATTAAAAAATAAGTGCTCATGTTTACAGTCAGTGCCAACATTCACTGTTGAGTGTGGCCTCCTACTTGGTCATCTAATGCGGTCTAATGGAGATGGAGAAAAACAAAACAACCTGACCACTGGTTATTAAGAGACTTGTCACAAAACAACGCTGAGCTGTAGGCAGTGGCGTCACTCTGAACAGTGCCGATCTGTTTCTGGGCTTTCTTTTTCTTTGTGTTAATTTGTACAATGCTCAGCCCTGAACAGATGGTCCCTGTCTAAATTCAGCAAACTGTGAAATTAATCAAATAGCATGCACAATCACAATAGGGTTTCCTTTGTGTCAAACTGAGAATAGTTACTGCACCGTAATCATACAGCTATGGTGAATTCCACATATGTATGGTAACTTAGATTACAGCTTTTCCACTACAGGCACTTTGGCAATTCAAGACTTTACAGTGTGTGAATGCATCTGTGAATGGATGAATGACTGGATGCAGTGTGAAACCCTTTGAGACCCCCTTGACTAGCAAAAGCGCGAGAATCAAAGCTTCACACCAGGTTTGTTTATGACGAGGCAATAACATTATAGCAAAAGATAAAGCTCAAAAGTCCATTTTACATAATAGCCCCTTTAAAATGATTTGCAGTAGCTTAAGTTAAAAAAAAAAAAATCTAGAAAATCAGGCCCCTTTAAACTACATTTATCAAGAAAAGGAAATTATTCCTTATAAAGAAATCACTCTTCTTTTCCTTCCTCTGTAACACATCACAAGTTGGCAGCAAACATAGACAGGGAACTATCTTTAACCATTCCTCTAAAAAAACTTTCCAGAGTATTTGAAAGTGAAACTAGCCCATAGCACCATGGGTCCTCCACTGTTCTTAACAGTGAACACTTCGTGCTTTTTCACCAAACCCAAATGGAGCGATTAAAAGCTGAAACCTCATCTGATCTGATCAAAGCACCCAGTTCAACAATATGTGACGGTGAGACATATACATTGTAAACACTAACCTGTAAAGACCCCAGATCTGCCTTACTTGAATGGCATGTTCTTTTGTTTTTTTTTTCTACTTTGATGTCTGGGCGAGAGAAATGGGCCTCTGTGTCATGTCCTATTTATACCCCAGGAAGGGGAGCTTACAGACCACCAAGCATACAAAGGTATGGGCCACTATGAGTCTCCTGTGGTAAGACAGCTTTGAGTAAAAGTACCACAGTTTTGCTGAAACAGAAAAGCAACTAATCCTCCTACTGCTACTAGAACAATGTGACATATGGAACATGTGTCCATATGTTTGGTGACCAAAATATATTTCCAAATTTCTTATCTTATCTTATAAAATGAGGAAAATGTATAGGGGCCTCCTTTTCAAGCTGCTGAATCAAGAGGGGAGAGGCAGCATTAAATTAGTCAATGCTTCAAATAACTAGAGAAAACTCCAATTAACCTGGAAATGTCCTTGCTTTCTCATTCGAATGACTCTAAACTGTATGAAAAGGAAGATGGAAAATTTCAGAAACAAAGAAGACCGGGTGTGGTGTGGGTTAAACCTTTCATACCAGTAATTTGCCAATGGCTGACCAGATGTTGCCCGATAATCTGATTTTAAAAAAGTACATTATTAGTCATAGGAAAAGACTTCAGTTGCATTTTTAAAACAGTTGTAACAATTGTGGCAAAGCTGGTTTTATCAAAATAAACTATTTCAGGGTGGCGCAGGGGTTAGCACGCCCCACGTTTGGAGGCCTCAGTCCTCGACGCGGACGTAGCGGGTTCGACTCCCGGTCCTGGTGACCTTTGCCGCATGTCTTCCACCCCTCTCCTCGCCCTCTTTCCTGTCTGCCTACTGTCAAAAATACGAGCCACTAGCACTGCAAAAAGTCTTCGGAGAAAAAAATGATTAAAAAAAAAACGTTTCTCAAATTTACCAACTAAACACAAAATCTTATCAAGTATTTTTGGTCAAGTTTCTAGAGCAAATACAAAAACTGTTCCACACTTGAAGAAAGACAAAACTATATCTTGCTATATTTTTTTAGCAAGATATAGAGACTTGTTTTAATTAAACTTAAACTTAAAATTAATAAATCCTCAATATTGAAGAAAAAGTTATTTTGGCAGATAACATGAGGAATTGTCTTGTTATAATAAATTAAGGAATTATTTACTTAAACAAGCCTCTAAATCTTTCTAAAGTAAGAAAGATTTAAGTTAGTTTTGTCTTACTTCAAGTTTACAAAGATATTAGAACTAACAACTAGACAAAAAAATATCTGTCTTGCGTTTTAGCAGTGTGGAGATTTGGGGGAAAAAATAGATTAATGTTGTGTAATATTAATTTATTATAAGCCTGTAGCTACTATGCATATCTTGCATATCTGTGCAAGATATGTGCACATATTTGTGCACAGCATATCTGTGTGGAGAGTGCTGTAATATTTTTATATTGGTAATTTAATGACACTAATTAACCAGAATAACTTTTAAAGTTAATTGGGTTTAAGTATGCTTCGTTTCGCTCTATATGTTCAGCATATTTTTCATTTTTAGGTCCAAAGAGTAATATAACATAGTTGCTTTTTACTGGATTTCAGGGACCTTTTTATACACAAAGTGCCATATAATGCCTTGTAGCTCTTATTCAGTGTTTAAGAAGCATAATAACCTCAAAACAGGCTCTTGAAAATTCCAAATATTGGTTTCTCAGATTCACAAAAGGACCCTGAAGTGAAGTGTTAGCCTTGACAAAGCCTGAACTGACCTCTTCAAATTTCAGGAAGTCACAGCATGACTTCCTGTCACTTTATCGATCCCAAAGCTTTTATGAACTCTCTTTCGCACCTTTTTATGACTCAGTGACATCCTTCGTAAAGTTCAACCAGCATACTTTAAGAAAGAATGTCTTTATCAAAAAAAGAGCTTTCAAATGAGATGTTGCAAAAATAAATGGTAATCTTGCTGCACCTGGCTCACAAATCCAATCTTACAGAAGTCAAGAAGATGCTACATTTAACAAAGAAAATCTATGTAACATCACATCTCTTCTACAAGCAATAAAATGAATAGAAGAATAAGAAGACTACAAACTAACCTGAATGTATTACATACCTTATCTTTACAGGTTCTTCATTTAATGGTTACATAAAGTCTGTTGCTAGATTGTGACACAAGCAAAACAATACTTCCTGTTTGTTGCCTTTTGTCTCTTAGGTTAATTCCAAACTGACACAGCAGTGCTATCCATTTAGGATACAGGCTCTTAAGTTCAAATAAGCATTTAATGAATTTACCTTCAAGCTGGCAATAAAACTGCAGCCTAGCACCTACTGTGGCATAATGACAAGAATAATAGACAGCAAATCAACCAGCTGTTTTAGCCAGGAGAGGAACACTTCCAGAGAAAGTGCTTTATTGTAAAAATAAGATCACAATCAAATCTTTCACACTATGAATTGTTTGTTAATGTTTTGCAGGAAGGATTGCTACCTATGCAGTTACCTGGTTTCCTTAGATGCCAAGCTTTTTTACTAACTGATATTAAAAACCAAAATGTATTGTTCTATAGCCAGGTTCAAACTAAAACATATGTAAATAAATTTGAATCTTTCAAAAGGATTGGATTAAAATGACTATTTCTGTTTATAAATTTCAGCTGGTAGTTTTGGAAAGTGGTTTGAGATGTCATTTGTTGTGAATTGCTGATATATAAATAAATTAAGTAGATAGTGTGCCTTAGTTTGTCTGCATTATTAATCCTCCTCTTGACAATTGATTCCATATGAAAGGAGTTGGTGAATCCAGTTCTTGAGTGCCATCGTCCTGCAACTTTGGATGCATCCCTGCTCCAACATGCCTGAATCAAAAAGGTGAATTATATCCTTGCCACGTCAGCAGGTTTTGCAAAGGCTTATTCATTAACCATTGATTTGAATCGGGTGTCGGAACAGGGACACATCCAAAAAGTTGCAGCTGAAGAATGCTGCTCAATGAGGTAAACTAAGTCCAGTCGTCAAGGGCCGGTGTCCTGCCTGCAACTTCTAGATCAGGGCCGACATCCTGCACGTTTTAGTTCTCTCCTTGGCGGTAGTAACAACCTCCTCAGCATGTCAGTGTTCTTCTTAGGCCTCTAACAAGCCATCATTTAATCCAGGTGCGCTAAACCAGGGAGAGAACTAAAACATGCAGGATGCCGCCCCTCGAGGACCGACTCTGGGCACTCCTGTTCTAGATGTTTCTTTGTTTCAACTCACCTGGCTCCAATATTAGCTCATTAGCAGAGCCATGTGAGCTTGTGTGCATGCCAGTGAGGCTGTTTTACCATTTAATTCAAGTGTGTAGGACAAGGGACACATCTAAAAGTTGCAGGGCTCTGGCCCTCGATAACTACAGTTTGAGACTTTGCAAACATGGCTACTGGCCTATCTAATGCATGCAGTGTTCATAAAATCAGGTATTAATGCCTTTTTTCAACCACACTTTTCCCCTCCACTCAAAATGCTTGGATGGGTTAATTTATTCACTTCATGCAGGTAAAAAAGGTCAATTAGTTTGCCAAATTTAATCTTCCAGATGTGTAAGAAACAATCTGTAGGCTATAGTCAATGAAAACACCTTGAAATCCATAACTCTTTGTGTCACATCTATATGATGTTCTGCTACACTAAATTCAGCTATATGAATTTAGTTGTTTGAATTAAATTCCTAATAAAAATGAATATTGAAATTTTAACTGATTGAAATTCACAGAGGTGGCATGTTAAACTTTTTCATCAGAAATTTTATCAGAGATGCAAAGAAAAATGAAGGAATCATTGTAAGCCAGCCTCTTACACGACAGCAGCAGTTCTGCACATATGAAACGAGGAAAAGAGCCGCTGCCTTGAGCTGAAACTATTTTTGCAAGTTTAGCTCTAGAAGGCACTTAAGGTCCCTATCGCAAAAGAAAACAGAAGATAACGACATAAAGACGGTAAGATGTCACTGCTTTGTTTATACCAAGTCCATCCCAGAAGGAAGATGCTCGTTTGGATCGGAATCACCTCAGTTAGTGAGAGAAGGCGCACGCTTTGCTCCACAGTCATGAGAACACGGTTTTAACCGGAGAAGAGATAAAAGCGAGATAAAATGAGGAATACGCAGATAAAGGTTTCTGATACTGCATGCAGATACCGCGTGTCGTCAAACACGTTTCCACATTTTAACTCGTGTTCAAGTTCATTGAGAGCGACGGTCTCGTTTTCAAACTTCTCGTTTAGTCGATAAACAAATTTTCAAGAAGCATGCCGTGAAACTCAAAAAAGGCAAAATATTTTAATTTCTAAAACAATCAAATTTGCATATCCAAACTGCAACGTCCTGTCAGCGGTAAGGAACTAAGAACCAATCTGTCAATCAGCGGCGGTACGAAAAGCATTCATCATAAAAGGTCTCACGTGGAGAAATAATAGCTCTGACTTTATGTACTTCGAGTTCAGGGTCTTACCTGCGCGGCTCAACAGCGACCGGGGGGATAAATCTACATTACTGTCCACTGGAGACACAGACTGAGCGCGTAATGTTTTGGTCCCCGCGCTCCTCCTCATCAGGCACTGCGCGCGCTCGCTCATCACCGCAACATCGCTCCTCCTCCACTCCATCACTGACACCCACGCGCGTGCCCGAGTGCGCCATTTACCGGCCAGAGGCGGACCTTAAATTAATGCGGCCCCTTTCTTTAGCAATTAGGCTGTAGTGGGAATAAAACACTTTTTTTTGCCCCTCAAGAATCACTGATTAAAACTGTGCTTTGATTAAAAATATTTTTTTTTAAGTGGAGTGTTAATAGTGGAGAATAATTTAATCATGGTAGTTTTCACTTTGGTCTAAGAAAAATTAGGTAGTCATGTCAAAACAGAAGTAAAAGATAATTAACCCCAATACTAAAATGAAAATGTACTAATTTTAAAATGGTGTGAAGAAAATCTGCTTATCCACTGAGATGTTGCTCAGGTGGGCTTGTAGCTATATCTGGTTATTGAGACCCCCTCAATAGGTCATCAGACTATCACAGAGATAAAAAAAAAATAAACAAGCACATTTATACTAACAGCAATTTAGAAAGACTAATTTTGGACCTCATAAGAAAGTAATATAATTAATAATAATAAAAAAAAAAACCTGCTCGGGCCCAATTGACAAGTCCAACCCATCATTCTGAACGGCGAGTCATAGCATCTGCATCGCCACTGATGGCGCTCACTTACATATACATCACAAAAAGTCAGAGGTAAATAAAAAACACACACATTGTAATGGTAATGTTTTTATTGCATGAATTGTAATAGCTGCAGAAGAACAACCTTTTTTCAGAGAAGTTCAGTTGGGTTCAAAGCCTTTCTGAAGTGAAAAGTGAGGTGGTGAGGGGACATTCAGATGGCACATCAAATCTGGTTCACATCTCTCCTGATCTGTCCATCAGAAGCCCTGTTGCACTTCTATACTGCATTTTAACCACAACTGTTACCTTGGTTGGTGAGGAGGGGTGGAACAGTTTGTCTTTTATCCTTCTAACACAAATTTGAATGGGCAGTAAGGAGACTTGTGTGTGCTTTTGTTTGTCTAGGCATGCAAAATAGAAGAGAATAAAAGGTGATGCTTATTGCTGGTTATTTAAATTTAAGGGTAATTTCAGGGTGAGAATAAGAGACTGAGCTGTGCTTTGGTGCGTCACTCCCTCCAAGCAAGTACTCAGCTTAAAAGGGGAGTTTGTGTGTGCAGCTGCCCATTCAGTGGGGATATGAGCATTTAAAGGACCAATAACAAAAAGTGATAGTTAAATAAACTACTCAAATGCAGTATACAAGCCAAAAGTGTATAGATTAAGACTTAGAGCTATACCTCCATCTACAGGTTATTTTTTGTACTGCAGCAACAGAACAGAAAGAATTGACATTTTGTAAAGTGTTTGCAGCCATGACATTTTAGAAATTTGAACAACAAAAATCAACAAACAAAAGGCAAAAAAAGCTCCCTTTTTTAGTCTAGATAGACCAGCCACAAATTAAAAGAAATTTCTCAATATATGACCTACAAAATGGTCTCTTCAATTATCAAAAGAAACTTGGTCACTCAACAGCGAAAAAAAAAAAAAGAAAAAAAAAGAAAAGTCTAACAAAAACAATAAAAGGTGATATTTTACTGTACCTGAATGCTTGTTCCTACCCCACCCCACCTTCCTATGACATATTCTATTTCAAAAATAGGACTTGAAGATATGGGCTCTAATGTTAATACATTTATCCGTACTATGTTCATGTAATTAATAAAAAAATAAATACATTTAACGAATACAAACGATTCTGTAATAGGTAGATTACCAAATAAACTGATTATCCCCACCCCCCATAGTTTAACTGTTGACACATTTCAAGTTTAGGATTTTTCATAAAACCATTATCACCACAAATATATATTTAAATCTGCAGTTTTAAAGCCTTTACACTGGTGTGGTAGTGCTACTAAGCTTGATGCGACAGAGCTCCTCTCTGTCATCTATGGAGACGTAGTCTAAGCTCTGGATCTCTCAAGGCTAAATATTAACACAGTAGCACAATCATAAACAGGGACCAGGAGTAAAAGTGGATGCTGATGATTTCCGTTGGCAATGGGATCCAAACCACCTGTTGGCTTTGGCCTAACAGGAACAGGAATAGATGTGCATGTTTGTGACTTCAATCAGGAAATCTTGTAAAAACATCGTATGAAACTTGTGTTAACATTTTTTTTTTTGCATATGCTTGTTTTTGTACAAATTTTTGTACAATCTGTTTGGACAAAACAAAACAGATTAATCCAACAGTAGAATCAACCAACAGAAAAAATCCCATGCACAAGTTATTTCCCACTCTTACTGATTGATTTGTAAGTGAACAGCTTTAAAAGAAAATCTGTGTACGTTTGTTTTTCAGCATTATATTTTTGTACATTTTGCAATTTCTACTTTTTTTTTTTTAACATTTTTGCACAATAGTTTTGATCCTTTTTTTTTTTTTTCCCAGCCGACAGTTCCAGATGTTGCTCCAGTGGAGTTTCCAGACATCCAACCTGTTCCATCCTTGAGAGAAGGAGGCACAAGAGGCTGGCTGTGGGAAGGAATAACTACTTTGTAAAAGCTGCTGGAAAGCAGATGAGTGTCTGTGATTCAGTTCAGCTCCAAGAAATTAAACCTATGGTCAATAACACTTTTTTTTTCCTATTTCTGCTAGAAAATACCTGCCACCATAAAAATGGGTGACCGATTCTGCAGAGGTTTTCAAACCAACAACTTCCCCCTCTGGCAGCAGAAGTGGGATAGGATAGTCAGTTGCAGACGGGGATGTAGAGGAGGGGAAGGGAGATGGTTGTCGGTGACAACACGGATTAGCAGACAAACCCCTATCTGCAAAGATCCTCTTGTGTAGAGTCTCGTATGTTTTTCCTCTTCTTGCTGTTCCCTTGGTGGTGTGGCTTGTTGCTCTGATGACTTTTGGAGCTGAAGGAGGAGTTCTGCTGGCCGTGGTGGCCGCTCTTGTTGTTGGAACGAGACATCCTGGCCTGGAAAAATCACATAAGAGCACAAAGCAACAATCAGATGTTGAAGCAGGACAGGACAGTGGTTTCAAACTCAGTCCTTGAAGGTCAAGGACTGAGTTTGTCCTTGACCCCCAATGACAAACTAAAGACAAACTCCTACAACCTTCAAATTTGTTTCTGGCTCAACACATCTGAAACAAAAGTCTAAATAATATCCTACTTTTTCTCCATGTAGTCAAGTTCTTCACTGTCTAGTTAATGACCTGCTTATTTGATTGAGGTGTGTGAAAAATTTGTCTCAGAAACTCAATGGTTAAACCAGAGATGTATCATAGTCTGAGGACAGTAAAGCAGCTGTCACAATTTTTTTTTTATGTTTTTATTCAGCTTTCCCATGTGACTCATTTTGTATTGAGTGAAAAATTAGTCAATCAGGAATTGTTGCTAGGCAGAATGTGTCTACTCGGGTGTAATCCGCTTCCTTGTTTGAATACCTTCACTCTTAAACTAAATAACAGTAAAAACACAAATGTTCTAAGCCGGTCATTTTCTGATTTATCGTCAACTGGCCCTCGGGTTTTTTAGCTAACTGTGTGGCAGTTTTCATAGCTGACAGACAGAAATTGTAGAACAGTGGGAGTACTGTCAGGGGACAATTTTCCCATTCACAAGATGAGTAAATCCTAAAAATCTTCAGGTAAAGCAACGACTGAAAAGACATTGAGAGGCTGAGATAACTAGCTACAACTGCAAAGAATGGTAGACACAGAAAGCAATAATCACAACGTCACAGTTGATGTGGGTAGATCATTAACATATCAATATGAACTGGGTTTTACCTGAGCATTTAAGGTGAGTAAAAAGTCCATCTGTGTTTTTTTTAAGTTGCTGAACTATAGTAACATAGTCTCACTGCTATGTAACGCAACTCCTTAAGATACCTGAAGACAAAAATAATAAGTGGAAGGGTATATCCTAGGGCATACCTAAAGACACAGTTTCATTCCACTAACTCACTAAATCAATATCTTAAATAATTTTCCAAAAGGTCAAAATAGAAACTCTAAAAAACCCCCAAAACAACTAAAATTCAAGAAAAAACTCACAAAAACTTAAAACAAAACCTTGAGGAATATGGAACTACTCCGCCTGACCTTTTTATATCAACAGAAAATTGAGACGAAGCATACCTTTCCTCCTTTGTTGCTTGCAGGTGGAGTGCTGGTAGAGTGGTTCTGTATGCGGTGATTACTGACCACTGTAGACTTTTCTCTGTGTGTGCTAACGTTTCGGACAGGCTGTTGCTTGACTGTCTTGCATGGAGTACCATCTGAATCCTAAAGAAAACCAACAACAACACAAATCTACATGAAGCATTTCCTTCTTACTGACCTTTTTTGCTTTGTTTTTTTTTTTTTTTTTGTCACAGTCTTTCAGTCTATGACTGTGCAATTGTATCCTGCCAATACAATTTTGTATTGGCCCATTTCATCTGGATAGCTTTTGCCTCTAACAAATGAAATCATTTGGAATCTGTATTTTATATTTAATCAAGTTATCTTTGCTCCTTCTTTTGATTACATGATATTTAAGTGTGACGGAAACTGACCGCATCGCTGGAGGATGTGGAAGACGGCGACAGCGGGGACGAGGAAGGAGACGAGCCCAGAGACGGGAGTGGAGAAGAAGTGTTGGAAGAGGACTTGCTGTGAGGAGCAGAAGGAAGAACCACAACATCTTCATCATCTGGGAAGTTGTTGTTGCACTCGTCAAGCTGTTTAGACTCAAGTAATTTGACGTCGTTTCCTATAGAAAACGAGAGGGACATGTTGTACCTGCAGCTTGTATCAATGGAGTGATATAATATTTGTTGCAACAAGTACATCTAATACATACTGTTGAGAGAGCGATCATTCTGAGACTGGCTGTCCCAGTTCTTTCGGATCCATTCCCTGTACTCATCCACTTCCTGAGTCACTCGGATTATTCGACCAAGTATACTGAGGTTAGGAACAGTGAGAAAAATAGTTAATTTCCAAAGATAGACTCTTTAAATTAGGACTGCTAAGGAAAACAGCCTCTAAGAATACTTAGGAGTATTCTGTAGTGTATGAGTAGCATGTTTGTTGTTAGCACCTTACCTCTCATTCTCATTGTTGGGGTAGTACTTGGCAATGGGTGACACAGCATGGCCGAGGACAACATAGGCATAATCAAACGCCTGCTTCACCTGCATGGCACCATATGAGCTCCGGCCAACATCATTGTCTATTGATAGCAAGACGGAGACAACATGTCAATTAGGTCATTCTAACATCCTTCTGTTACTGTTGTGTTGTTTCATGTTCCCACCTGGCTGCAGAGGATCCTCAATGTAGAGCATAGAAGGCCTGTATCCATCCATCATGTTTTTCTGAACCTCATCTTTGGCAACATAGCAACCACCGTCTGTTATCCTGATGCCTGTCTTCAGGTAGTTGAAGTTGCGACCATAGAGCTCAAAGAATTCAATTAGCAGAACACCAATATTTATGTTGGGGCTAGAAACGTCCCTGTTATGAAGCTGGGGAAAAAGCAAAAGCAGGTCAATAGGTGAATATTCAGAGAGTAAAGAGAAAATTAGGGAGGATTGGGGAATGAAAATCCCTAGATTTTCAAAACAAACCTGCAGGAAGCTAACGGCCATGAGGAAGAGACTGTAGGAACCAATTCCACCAGTAAAAACCTCATTGAGGTCTCTCTGAAGTAGAAACTGCTTCAGCACAAGGACTAGGTAAGGCAGGACAGGATATTTCTGCAGGTGAAAAAATAGACAAAGAAAAAAGATAGAATAATTTTAAACTCCTACTATGTCTCCTGTAATAAAAATCCTGCCAATGTCTCCACAGGTGATCAAAAGTTGCAAAAGTGAATCCAGGAGCCGCGTCACAGCTGAGCATAGCGCCTACGCTGCAGATTTTACCTCCTTAAATTCCTTGATGAGGCGAGCAGCTTTAACACCTCCATTCACATTGAAACTGATGTCCACTTTGACCTCAGTAAAGGAATCAGTAAGTTTGATGATGGGAACCTAAAAAACAGACAAAAAAAATAACTCACAATGAAAGACAGTGGAAGAATGTTTTCGTTAGATCTAGATTAAGGTGAATCCTGAAAACAAAAGCAGAATTGGAACCATTCTAAAATAAGCAAAATATGCCAGATTTTTTTTTCAGAAAAAGTATGCAAACTACAAGATCACACAGTTTTATTTTGTAGTTGTTTTTTTCTTTTTGGAGGAGTGAAATGTTACCGTCGCTTTGTCCAAAACTTTGATGGAGTTCTCATCTGCAACATTGTTTTTTCGCAGTTCATCCTCCAGAGTCCACAGAGGCAGTGTGTCCCACTTTCCAAAAACCACCAGATCAATATCACTGTAGGGAAAGAAAGAGTACAGCTTATGTTTAGCTTAACAAACAGAAGATATAAAAAGATCATAAAGTAGTCTTCTCTGATACCACAGATGCACTGATGAACACTGATTTTTGGTTTGGTTTTGAGATCTCTCTTGCATGTTCAAACTTCAAGTGAGTCTGCTCTTTTATTTTAAGGAATGAAATAAATACACTAAATGTTCTCTGATAGAGGGAAATCCAACAGTAAACAAAAGAATCATAAGTTTCCTTTGTTTACTCATTAAACTCATTATATAATGTTGTATCTTTTAATAGATTTAACTAGTATACATATTCCTCAAATTGTTTCTATCTGACACTTTAAATATATCCTGCGAACTTCAGTTGTTATGAGTGAAGGTTTGGTTCCCTCTTGTGGAGAAAATGTGCAACTTTCTTCTGTAGCTACTAGTGAAATCTGTCAGCTTCTGCAAAATTAAAAGCAAAACTGTTTGTCAAAGCTGTGATTCTGAACTTATCTAGCCAGAATAAATAAGAGCCAAAAAGATTGACAAATATGTTTCAATAAACGTTATAAAAGATATGTATTTTGACACTATTAAATAAACGCGTAAAATATTTGCAGTAGAACAACAAAATTGCTTAATCCTACATAATAATTATCCAGTAACCTGCCACGGATCCACAGATTCCACATAAATAACTGTGGATGAAGGGGGGAGCGATTATTGTCTTCTAGTAGTCTCTGACCAGCAGAGGCCACTCTAGGAATTTTTTTTAAATCAGAAACTGTAGCACATGCAGGATAGATAGCTAGATAATGGCAGTAGAAAATTCTAGTGTATTTTTGCCAAATTATTCTACATAAGTATTAAATAAATATTTTTAAATTAAACCTATGTGTTCATTTGACATGTTCAATCATCAGAATATTCACTAAAAATGCCCTTACACCTAGATTTCCCTCTTGCTTACAGAAGTGCGAGACATCAAGATTATGCACACATCAAAATGATCAGCAAAAGACATTTGATAAATGCAAATCCAGCCTCACCCTGGGTTGAGACAACTCCTTTTTCTTTGCTTTCTTTTATATGTATATATATTTTTTTCATTCAATCACTCTTTCTTTTTTCTTTTTTGAAGATAAAAACACCCCCATCACTGTCTTCCTCCTCATCAACATGCCACTGTCTAGAGATATATCAGGCTATGATCAAGTCAGGAGCAGCTGATTTAACCACATTTTGGTCAGTAAATGGGATAAAAAGAGTGAGAGCATGGAACTGATGCAGAAGCAGTAAATGAGGAAAAAATGAGATGCATTCTGTGAACAATCGTTCCGCTTTTAAAGTTCATCTGCAAACACGCTGCAGCTATCAACTTCAGCTCACATTCTCATTATAACCTCTAACCCTATCTGTTATTACAGGAATTAATTCTTTGAGACGCAAACCTGATTTGGTTAAAAGTCAACGACACGTCTCGGCTTGAATTCTTCTGCGAGAAGAATTTCCATACATTTGACTCTTGCTTACCTTGTTGGCAGGTAAAGGCCAGTGCTGAAACTCCCAAACACTTGGACCTAAAAAATAAAAAAAATAAAAAAATTACTTTCTATTTAGACAATATTTGTTTTTAATGAGGACAGTACTGTATCATATCAAACATAAAATACTGTTTGATATATTTTTTTGACTTTTTCTGTTAAGCTAAGATATGACAAGAATTTAAACTAAAGGGAAAAACTAAATCTTTACTCCTGTCTACCAAAACCTAATTTTCAAAAGATGTCAAAACTGCCCAGGAAAAACAGGAAGTGAAGATTTAAGAAATAGCTAATGTAAAAGTATAGTTCATTATCAGCTTTGTTGCTTTTTTTCTTATGATAACCAAAATTATCGGGATGTTTTACCACAAAAACAATCTCTTAATGTGCAAGCTACTGGGAGAACAAAAATATTCTTGTTTCCTTTGAAACACCCATGTCGCAGTGCACAAATAGACCTAAGCCTTGACCCTACTTCCCTAAACCTTTTCTCCACATCACCACATGCTAGCACACATTAGCAAACAGCTCAGTCACATGTAAAGACCCTAAGCTGATTGTGAATGAAACCGAGTCCAGCAGACTTCCATGAACTGTGACGTAACTCCGCATGGTGACAAAGATTAGCCGTGTTGTGTCTCGTCTATCCGACAGTCAGTCAGTACCAGGTCTAGGGCAATCTTTTTCAACTTAGCTGCAATGCATCAGAGCGTAGTGAACGCAATATCATCTTTCACCAACAACTGCATATTTTACCACTTCCATCCAGTTTTAGGTAAGAAGAGGTTTAACATAATTATTATTAAAACCATAATTAACCATAATTATTCCAAGAATGTAGTAGGAAAAAAAAAGTCTATATGGTTTACACTATTCCCCATTTTTGATTCCAGGACTTCTGCCTGACTACAAAAATGCAAATAAACATGTTGAAATTCAGTTGGAATGGAAGTTTGTTTGCGCTGCATAATTTTCTGCAATGGCCTAATTTGTTGTAAAATTCCTGCAAGTTTTTTGCTTTGCGTTTCTGTCATATAACCAGATTACAAATTCTAACATCGATATCAAACAAACAGAACCAGAACCAGCTGCCTTCTTGTCTCAGTGACCTTTTGGTGTGAACAATAAGTTGTTGTGCTGAGATCTCCCCATCAGACAAGTCAAAAAATGGGAATGTGGAAACAGATCACCTGAAATCATTAAGCTGGGCCTGTGAGTGAGCTAGCAGACATTTCTGGGCCTCTTTTTCTGTTTCTTCTGGGTAGGTTCTGGTTTGTGAACTTCCCCTCTCAGTCACAATACAATGGCACCGTTTTTGTTCTCTTCATAATGCATTTTTTTGCGACTTATGCTCCAGAATATCCTGTAGTCTGGAAATTACGGTAATCCTTAAGGCAAATTTCTAATGGATGGATTGAGAGGGGAGTGGGCATTTATCGTATGGATTATTATTCATTGTGATAAAATTTCTTATAAGAATTTGATTTATTATTAGCACAATAAATTCCAATTCATAATCTTTTAATCATTAAAAAAAACTAAAACAGTTTATGTAGTTTGCATTGTTAATTTTACAATGTTTCTCCATTGTTTGTTCAATGAAAAAGTATTGATAAATACAAATCAATTTTTAAATTTAGTACATGTGTGCATTTTAGTGACAAAAATCACTTCTTTTGTGACTGACGTCCTAAAATCAACTTATTGTAAATAGGTGTTTTTTTAGTAGCACTGTTTGTGCTTGTGGGGCTTTGATTGCTGTGTCATGCAGTCACAGCCATACAACTATCTAAAGAAATCATCAAGTCCATTTTGCCCATTCCTAATTTGCATTAGTAGAGCTAACGTATCTTATAATTGCTATACCACACTCAGCAGTGTCAGCTTGCAAAGTGAATAGCAGACATGTCTGTAAACAAGTTAATTCTTTAACTGCTGGTGTCTTCATGGACTAATTGGATAACATGTTAGCGTTTTCAGGGTGACAGTTAAAGAGTTAAGCAAGCACTGAAAACTGGACAGCCACATTTGCCGCTGCTCCCAGCGGCGAGAAATCAACACAGACACAAAGCTGTCCAAGACTGAAAGAGTACTGCGCTTCCTATTTTAGGCCCACAGCAGACACACTTAGAAACCTGCTGCTCTATCAGCAAGATCAAAGTCAGTAAATGCAATAATGCCTGAGGTGGTACTGATAGTTTGAGCCAAACAGAACTGTGGCGCAGAGAGATAAAGAGTCAGAGGACATTTGTTGCTAGTGGCCTGATAGCACATTCAACCTGACAGCACTGTAGGCTGTTGTAATTGAGAGCTGTGTAGTCAACTTGTGCAGCCTGGGCAATGTACTTAACTGTGTCAGCGATAATAAGTTACCAATGGTTCAAACTGTTCATTTTATTCCTTTGAAGCAAGCAGGTGTGGGCGATTGCTGCATAAAAAAAGGGGGGGGAGGTTTACCTCAGCACTGGGCCAAAGGTTCTTGATGACTCCCTTTATTCTGTCCACAACCTCTAATCTCATCTTTTCCTCCTCTGGCCGTGGGGAGATGTACTCGTAGAAATCCTTGATTTCCTCATGCAAGCTGCAAAACACATAGAGGAAAAGGAAGCACACTGTAATGACAGAAGTGGAGGCAGGTGAAAACAGACGCACACTAGAGACACAGTCATGTGTTCACAGTTCGAAACGCAAAACGGGAACTTTAAATATTTGGCAATAACAAATGCAGCACTGCTCAAAATGAGACACTGATTTAAGCTGATGCAACTGGAGCTGCCTTCCTGTGTTTCACAGAAATTGTGCTCTCCTCTTCTGAGCCCCTTACAGAGAGTGGGTGCTAAAAGTCAGACACTGAGTGTTCCTGACAAAGTCAAGTTAATTGCTGATGTTGACAATAATAATTTGTCAACTTAAGCATTTGTGGTATACAGTTTTTGAGTTTATTTTCTTAATTTTAAACCAGTTACAACTGTTTTCCATCAAACTTCTGCATCAAACCACATAGTGTTCTACCGATACCATGCAGCGGTACAAGGGGTGCTGCCAGTATTGCTACTTTGTACATAAATATTTTTTTGTATGTTCTGTAAGAATTTGTTAAATTAGCACAGCAACACAAACACAATGCATGATGGACATCTGAAGAGACAACACAGGTCTGAAATCAGGAGTATTTTTGTTCATTTCCAAATCCAGTTAATCATATTTGGCATTCTGAAGACTGGACTTTTTATTTTCATATTGGTTTATACTAACTGGAACCACTTCGTTTCTTCATGGGGACAATGAGTAAATATAATTAAATTACACAAGGCCAATATAAAATAAATTTCCCTTTCTGGAAAAAAGGGAAGTTTTTCTTCCAAAAAAAAAAAAAAAAACAAGTTGTTTGTTTTACTTAATTATCCAAAGTTAAAGAAAACCCCTACTCTGGAAAAATAATAAAGTGCCTCTATAATGTATTTTAAACATTTAAGAAGATTTATGAACATCCATAAAACCAGTTCACTTATTTTCTTGAAAAATAGCTTTTCCAACAAACACTTGTTTAAATTAGCTTCACTGACTGACTAGCAAGTTAATATTACAGAAAATAAGAATGTTTTTGTACCAGACAGCAGCTCTCCTTAGGAAACAGGAAACAAAGACTTCTCTTGTACAAAGACATTTGTGCAATTCTGAAAAAAGAACCAGGCTAAACCAAAACAACAAAAAACCCATGCTGTGTCCTCATGTAATGTCAACAAGAATCTGGACTCGAGAGACGCACGCAACAGAAGGGTTCCACATTTGTCCTTGGGACGGGTCGCTGTGCCCACATGCGCTAACCTTTTCACTGAGCAGTTTTGGCTACATGCTCATGGATGCAGGGACAAGCCTGTGTGGGCGGTCAAAAAGGAACACAAACACAGCCATAAGGACTAAAAAACAGGGTCGTTACGCCTTCTAAATATGTCAGATATGTTGCTGGTGTGAGTGAAATAAGGACACAGAAGCTATGTATACCACAGAGTTGTACATGTCAAACTCCTACAAAGCTATAAACACAAATTGTTTGGATTATAACCCTAAGAGCACTGTGCATTTTGCTCCCTAGATGTTTTCTCACAGGCTTTTTCTGTTCCTATAGTTAGCTAAATTGAATTTAAGTAAAAAATGCTGGTGGAAAAATTCATAAGACTTCAAACTAATAAAGCACAACTATGATATAAAACAGCAGCAGAATTAAGCACGCTTTTTGTTAAAACTAACAAGCATTGATAACCACGAGTATGTTGATTTTATAGATGTTTGCCTTGCTATCATTAGAGGCCAGAGTTTTACAGCCTGCTCAAAGTTAAAGAAACTCAGATAACTAAATCAGATACTTAATTTGTTATTCAGCACTTTCCCTTTACCTCTTGATCTTTCCAGGTGATATGCAACAAACAAGTGAACTCAATGATGAGTCGACTCATATTAACATCATACATGCATGAGTTAGCTTATGAGGCCTAGAGCAATACACAAGTTAGAACACGTGAGAACATTCACTAACTTACTCTATAAAGTTCATTAAAAAAAACTAAAAAAAAAGTAAACTCCAAGTAAGTGAGTTTCATTCTATGCAGAACATGAAAAACAGTTTTGAATTTAATTTGAAAGAAAACTGAATTATATGGGTTAACTTCATTTACAAGAATTAGTCATCAGACAGATGGCCTGTTTTTATGTTCTAGATTTGGCTCAAAGGATGCAAAACTGCAGTTACCTAACATAAGTTTGGTAACTTATGTTTAATAAACATAAGTTAAAGTATCATATGAAACCATTTCAGTTCTATGTTGTTGCTTCTAGCTCCTACAAAACTTTTAGCTTTAAAGATGCTTCTTTCCTCAATGAACACTGCAGACTCCAATCCCCATTGTACACCCGCGCGCGCACACACACACACACACACACACACACACACACACACACACACACACACACACACACACACACACACTGGTTTCATTTCAGAGTAAAAGAAACCTAGCAACTGAAATCTACATTGTATTTGCTGTTAGAAGTTGGGTGATTTTTTTTTTTTTTGCCTTTACAACATTTGCAAGTTTAATGTGCTGCATTTGAGCTACAATATTTAGATATTATATAGATTCACTGGCCATTTTAGTAGGTACAGATACATAAAAGTAAGTCACATGGCAGCATCTCAATGAGTTCAGGCCTCCAGACGACTTGGCGATTTTTGCTCTCTGCAGCAACCACCTAATGTCACCACATTAACTTGCACCAAAATCTGAGGATGAGTTGCCAATGTTTGAAAATGCAGTAAAATCAAATATGAAAATCTACATCTTAAAAGTAAAAGACAAAGCTATAAAACATTTTAAAAAATGTTAATTGCAACATCAAACAAGTTAACACCTGATTTTACTAAATCGCTACTGCCAAGCTGTCAACTTTTAAGCTCAAGTGGGAGCGTCAAGGTGTGACCACAATCCCATGTGACATGTTTTTATTATACAACAATTACGCAGCAAAAGGTCCTTCTTATCTTTATTACTTGTTAACAGAGGGCTGCGCTCTGTCTGAGCTCCAAGCAGCTCCAAATAAAGCTGGGAGACTTGCACTGATCTGCCTGTTCATTGTGATTCAGAGCAGAGGGAGAGCGCATGCCAACTTCTCATGGCTCAGAGCAAAGGATGGTTTCACAAGCAATCTGCTTGGTTAGTTCACAACAGGCAAATTATCTGCAGACCGATCAAATACTCATTTTACCAAACCAGGTAACATGAGGCTACCTAGTTTTACAAATAACCAGAGCAAACATTTACATTACAAAAATTGTAACGTAAACAATTTTAAAATATAAAAACTGTTTTTTTTTTTGTTGTTTAAACTCAGAGGATTTCTGTGTATTATTTAAAATGTTTCGTTTGGACCACAGATAGTCTAAGGAAGGAAGGGAGTTCCACAATCAGTAGGTTTCATTTCACAGTAAACAGGGAACGACAGCTCCCTTGTCCTCATGTAATAAGAGCGACCCATGCTCCACCTTCACGGATCACATTACATTGTAGCTGTGAAGCCTGCCTTCAGAGCACAGTGGCACGGTTTATCTGTCAATCCCATACTGCTGTAGTAAAGTTATGCAATCTTCAGTAAGAGCCGTTTAAAACCTTACAGAAGCAGAAAGAAAACATTGTCAAAGTACATCTATTACAACACTGAACTTCAGACAATCTGCTCATGATTTTTTTATTAAAAATGTATAAAAACGAGATTATGGTGTTAATGTATTATATTTTCAGATTAAAAAGAAAGGAATCTAAGATGTTCATTTTAAAGTAATAAGATATCACATGGAATCCTCAAACCTTGCAAACTTAAAACATGTTTTAAAAATTATTGTACTTTTCAGTCATCTTACACATTCACTACTTGAAGGCAAAACATCTAGGAGGCAACATACTGAACTGTTATATTGTGATAGATACATGATCAATATCTACAAATAATCTGTCTGATGGAATATTCCATTTCATGAAACTCTGATCCACAACCGCATAGCATTCTGGGGGATGTAGGCAGAGGAACTACTCAACCTCTCACTGCCAGCTAAGCAAAATAAGAGGGATCAATTAACCCACTATTTGGTTACCTAGCAACAACCTTTTGAGTCACTTGCAGCAGCAGTTCCAGGTTTCCTCACTGTGCCTCATAACTGCTTACAAATAACCCATGGAGTGAAAACTGTGGACAAAAAATTTAAGATAATATCTCCAGTAAGGAAGTATTTCAGATATTTAAAACCAAAAAAATAATCAATTATACTGATATAAAATGCTTACATTGTGTTACGTTTTTCAACTACACTGTCCGGCCCAGGTTAATGTATACTTTAGAAGAAGCTTCACACAATTCGCCAAGCCACACCACTAGACAATAATAGTATAGCCTCTTCTGTAATCAGAGCGCAAAAAACAAACATGCAGCATAATTTCTGATGTTCACGTTGACCTGATTATGTTTTGAACAGGAAGGTAGTATGCCACGAGTTCTCCATGGTAGTTCCCATCATTATGAAGTATGACTCATGATGCGCAATCCTGACAGTTCTGAAGTAAAAAGGAAGTCTTTTGTTGATGATTGTTGGCTGATAAAAGCAGTCTGGCTGGCTGGCCGACAACACTTGATTGGTAAGGCGTCGAAGGAGCATTTGTTTGGCAACATGCTGGGTACTCACTAAAGAGATGTTTCCAGAGATATGAATAATTTGTATTCTCCGTGAGAATACAGAGACTGGATAAACATTACTATGCTAATCTTAGCATCTGCTTTGGAGGTTCCTGCTAGAGCTAAATTAAAAGATCATTCACCATTTCGTTTCAATTGTCTTAAAAATCTAAAAGACTTAAACCAATCAAACTGCTACAAGGTAATTCTACAACAAATGTTGAGTCTTTTAAACATTGGTGAATTCACAGAATAGGGAATCTTTACCTTTTTTGGGGAGGGATCTGAGCCACCTTAAATGCAGACAAGTATTAGCCAAACATGGACTGGAAAACCCTGCACAGATTACAGAATCATTGAAACAGTTGCATCTCTAGAGAGACTTCCAGGTTTTTCCAATAATATTGTTGAAAATTTGCCTCTTTTTAACTGTTGGGTACCCAATCTTTTGTAACTCCTAGTTTTGCGAGCTACTTTGAAAAAATTAACCATATATATCCATATATATGGATGGATTTAATATCAAGTCTTCCCTTTAGATGGTTTTCTTAAATTTACTTTGATTTGAAAGCCTTCTACAAATTAACTAGTTAATTTTTGCATTAAAATGGTGCTAGAAAACCCAAATCAACTCTTTTTGCTTAGTCGTTTCAGCATAATCGATACAAACTATCACATCTACTCTTGATTTAAAATGTATACAAAACCCTGCAGTCTAGTCCTGAACAGTGATATAGCACATACTTATAACAGGTCACTAAAACTAATACACAACTGAGATGTTTACCACTACATTCATTCTGAAACAGCTGGAATTAGACAGCCTGATCAGTTTTATTTCTATAAATAAATTGAGCTAAACTACAAGCCGGTTGTTTCTTGACCAGAGACAAATGACAGGCTGTTTGGCACTCAAGATTTAAAATTTAAACACAGATCATGAAAGGTGGATACTTGAGGAGCAATCCTATGCAAAAACCAAAATAAGTTAGCAGGACCTTCAACATTCCTGCTTTTCTTCCGTATGAAGACTGTGCAACACCTCGTCTGGAAGGCAAGATTAGTTATTTGAATTATTCAAAGACGTCAGAAAGGCCGGGTAAAATTTGAGGTAAATGAAGTAAGAAGGAATGAAGAAAAGCTGGCTCAAACTTTGAAAATACAAATAAGCTAAAGGCCAAACATAAAACAGGTTGGGCAGTGCTGAAACGCCTCATAAATGTGAGCCATTTGTTAAGTTGAAATAGACTCATGAACAGCTAATGTTCTTAAAATCCTTAGGCACTCTATATCCATTTTCTCTAACATTACTTATCAATTTAAAATGCATTATATGCCCAAGACGTAATACTTATCTACAAAGAAACACCTCATAAACACGACTGCTCACGTTGTAGTCACCCAAGTTGCAATTTACTCAAACTAGCATTAAAAAATTTGGTGTTGGCACCTAGAAAGTGTACTGACATCATGACCCTATTCTCACAAAGGCTTACATTTTTAGGCATTGCCAAACTCTACAACAAAGCTGTTATGTGACACTGCTGTACCTATTGAACCTCCAACACACAACAGCAGCTTTGAACTACCAGGGTTGTCATGCATTAAATACTGGTTCACAAAATTAGGACAACCCCAAACAAAAGCAGAGGTGTCTGTACCGTACAGATGACACATCCATTAATGTTTTATCAATCAATGATCAGGGATGCCAACTGTTGGATCAAAGTGCTGAACAGCTCAGATTACAAAGAACACATGCTGATGAATGTAGGTGGCAGAGGTGGTTGTGTTGTGAGGGGTGCAGCAGGCTAATCTTAGTCTTGAAATGAGACAACAAATAACAGGCCGACAGAAAAGCACTAGCAAAACATTTCACATGAAGCTGAAACAGTTTCAGCATCTTCCTGAAAGTTAAATCCACACAGAGGGTTAGGAATGACCCGCTAATCTTCTGACTGAAGACGCTCATGTTACCAATTGAGGCTCAGAAACTCCACAGTGAAACAATGAAGGCAAGCCTGATGGCAGCTTTTTCAGCTCTGGTTTTAGAGCCAAACTGGGAAATGTTTTCCTAAGCCCAGCCTTGTTGAATATACAGTCTCCTTAAAGTACTGGAAGTAGATAAGGGAACAGGAATTTTTTGATTGTAATTTCCTAAGAAGAAACAATAATAAAGTCAGGAAAAGTCTGGACAGATTTAGGCCATTTTAAGGCTAGAAAATGAGATGATTCTACATTAAAGTGTTTTATGACTTTTTAATACCTCACAGAAACCCTGAAATAAAGAAAATGAAAGAAACAACCTTTTGGCTTTATTTCAGATGTAGCAGCCTAAAAATATTGCACCTACAGAGCAGCGATAGTCAGTGCTATATCAGTAATTACAATAAATGGCTTCTTGGGTGCAATTTTTGGAATACTCCAATATTCCAGGTGCCATGCATTTGATCTCTGCCTGCAAGGGCTGCAACCAACCATTATTTTCGTCATCATTTAGTCTGTTCATTATTTTTTATTTAACCCCTTAAGAATATTTTATTCAAAATTGGAAAGACATACAAAAATGCAAATGATTTAATTACTTTTTTAAAATTAAAATACAATAACAGAGCAGTTCTTCAGTGTTCGCTTGGTCATTTATAGCAAAGCATGCAGGTAAAAAAAAAAAAAACTTCTCGCAGCATGTGAAAAGCTCAGTCCTTTCTACTTATCAATATAAGCTGTGTCTGAATTCTATGTAGACCGGGTCCTTCCAAGGCCGTGAATAAACTAAAACCGGAAGAGAAAAGCTGTAAATTCAGACAACCCAGCCTTCACCAACTGTCCCCGCCCCCACCGCAGCATTACTCATGTTGCCTAGCAACCGTGACAGCAAGCAGAGAGCAGCGAAGAAGAAAAAACACTACGGAGCTGAAGTTTGTTTTTTAGTCATGTATTACCCTGACTTCTGTATTATTCTTGTCTTTTTATAATAAAGGCTGTGCCATTGTAAAAAAAAAAATCTGTTAGTTTGATTCTAAAATGTTCAAACACGTATTGCACATTTCCACCAGGAATAAATATAAGCTAATTATTCATTTTCAAATATGATTCTCTCCAAATCTCGGATAAGCCATTACAGCTAAATAAAACTACTGTTTGAAGGCTTAACTTTAATCAATCAAATCAATTTGCTCAAGAATAAATTAAATACTGTAGTAAACCAAACATTTTACAACTAGATGTGACCTGTCCGAATAATGTCACTGTTTAACTTCCACTCATTAGGGAAAGCTAGCGGGAGTTTTTAGAACAATGTGCCAGGAGTCCTCTGGTATACCGAACCAGTCGCGCCCGGCCAGCTGGAAGCTGGTAAGAGGGAGCTGTCTATTAATGCAGCAGGAGCAGACATGTCCAAAAATATCAGAGCAGGTTATATTTTTGTGAACTGAGCAGATATTTGAGACTTATGCACTTACATTCTCGCCTAAAAAACAAAATCACGTTGTGTCATTTAAAGTGTTACATAAAATAATTTGCCGCTCTTCACTGCCATTGTTGTTCTGCCTGAACATCCGGTTTGAACCCGCAATGAATTATGGGATATGGTGGGCCGTTTAGGTCAACACTGGACGCATCCTTCAAATCTGGGGAAAAGCAGGACGCATTTGGAGGCCGCATGTGTAGGAGTCTTCGAATTCGGACAGGACTTGTCGCCACGCTATGATATAATCGGCCTACAAATCCGTCCTTTGAAGGATGCAGACCCTAAATTCGGACAAAGCAAGGGCTTTTGATTGTCTTTGGATTAACCTATTACTGATTGGATAGCAAAAGGGTAGTGGTCTACCTGCACTGGTTTTAGGGGCCAGATTGATCCGCAGTTCTGATGTTCCAACATTGTCTGAACATCAGTCAGCGAGTAAGAAAACAAAGGAGGGCCTAACAGATGTTAAATACTGCAGCCTCTGTGTTAAGCACATTTTTAATATAACAGCTTTAAGCAGAGGTGTTGCCTGCATGTTAATGCTGGGTGTCATAAATCTCTAAAAAAGCAACAATAACAAGCCAATAAAACCATGCTCTGGGACATTTCATCGCTGAACAATCAACCACACTTTTCATTACATTTGAAGTAACCTTCTCTTGTATCATTCTAAGCCTGTTTTCAAATTTAAAAAGAATTATAATTATTCACATTTATAAATTATTCAATTTATCAAAAATATTTATAAATAGGATAAATCAGTGGGTCATATTGTTTCATCTTTACAATCAGACACACTAAATTAGAAAACCGGGATCAGCAAGAAAAAAAAGGGGGACACATCTTTCTCAGGATAAAGACTCACTGTGTCCATATAAAGAATCTAAACAAAATCCCAATCAATAGTCTAGAAAATTAGGTGGAAGCCCTCCTTTCAAGCTCCAAATGCGATTGGTCAGAAAAGGACGAGGGAGCGAAGGTTTGTCTCGAGAGAGGGTTGGCTTTGTTCAGAGGAAGTCGAGCTGTGTGGAGCATGCAAACACTGCTTACTTGGACCTTCCCAGTTCCAGAAAGTCTGGCAGAGAGTCAAACACAAATAAGCTAATGCCTCTGCCTCTCTCTCCAAGCCACATGGCCAAATATAGAGTACAAACTGTCCTGCTGAAGCACATTTTAACTTACTCCCATGTCACACTTCTTGGTTCTTGTAAATAGCAAACTCAGTCATGTATGAACAATATTTTTGTTCATTTTATTTGCATTTACTCCCAACCCAAAACGGCTCAACTCCACAGTGTTGTATTCTGCTTGGGAGAATGCTATATTTATGTTTTGTATTAAATACAAGGTTCAGATTGAGCTAAAAATAATTGGAAACAGGATACATTCATTTATGCCTTGTGCCATTTTGTGGCAAACCACTGAATGGCATTGGTATCCCAGGTTTCTGATTCACCTTGTAGCTTAAATGTAACGTCTGAAGTAGCAAGACTGTCATTTGTCTGTAGCTGATTTCTTCATTCATCTAAAAATATTTTATCACTGTTCGCCCCAACTGTTGAAGTTCTTTCGTATCATTACCAAAACAATATCACTTCTAACCCAGCAAAGTTTGTTTTCATATTCACATACATACTGTATCTCATCACTCGTTCATTTTAAAATAATGTGGCAATGTCTCAGACTGTGCTGACATCATGACTTGCCTGAGTACTGAAGGCCATCAGTACTCAGTGGCTGAGTGTGATCCCAGCTGGTGGCTGAGTGTGATCCCAGCTGTTAGCTAAAGGTTCTGGTATTAGCAGAGCTTATCAGTAAAGAATGTCCTTATGCAAACAAAAGCTCCCATATTACTATAAATGAGGATCAGCCAAAGGCTGAACGCAACACTCTTGTGTTCTGCTTGCCTCCACATGTTTAACAGTGAAGAAGAGGAGAGAAAAATGTTTATTTCAGAGCCGCACCCATGAAAACTTTCTCCACAGTTATGACACTATAAACAGCTAAGTTAATAAACACAGCAACAAGTTATGCTAAAAGTCATCCAGAATGTTAAAAGTATTTTCTAAAAGATCTGTTGCAACAAAAATTAAGCATAAATCAAATTTTCACATTATTAACTACAGACTACAACTTTACATTAAGACTTTCTTTTGTTGACAGCCACTCTTTAAAGTTCCTTGCCTTGCAGATTTGTTTGATCTGGAGCAAGAAGCTTTTATTATGATTCAAGATTTAATAACTATATTAAGAAGTTGATTGGGCAGCCTTATTAAAGTGTTTTTGAAGCAGCAGTAAGTTTGAAAGGTAGAAGCACACTCTCTAAACTCAGAAAGAAGTTCCTCAAACCTGAAAGTTTTCATCATTTAGCAATCCAAGTTCATAGAAAATACATATTTGTATGCATAACTGTTTTATATTTGCATATATAGGAACAATATTTTGTTTTAAATAGGAATGCACTAATATGCAAATTTGTGTGGATTCAATGCTGCTGTTGTGGCCAATATGCCCCATAATTCTGTGCTGAATCACAATCACTTAACTAAACAAAAACCATAAGACCAGCTCCTTCAAAACCCAGTTTCACCTAATGGACCGTAACAGATATGTTAAAAAATGACAAACATCGGTCAATATTGAATGTTGAAGGTGATATATTGTCCACCCCTAGGTTTAAAAGAAAAATAGGGTTGCAAGATATTACAAAATGTGATATTTACCAAATGTGATATTGCTAAAAACTTTTGATTGCTACAAGTTATTAGAAGTCTACACTTCCATTACTCCCATTCTGTCCTTCTAATTGATACATTCACTCTTGCTTCTTGGCCACTCTGACCTGTCAGATGTGGGCATTCATCGCATTGAGACTCCATCCAGCAAGTTGAATATCCTATTAGCATTCTACGTGTAAGCTTGTGACACTTGGGAGTTTATAAGCTAACAGTTTCTATGAGTAATTTGCTGTGTTAATATTGTGCACACTGACATTGTGATGTATAGTGGAGCTCTATCTGTGAGCTTAAATCAGTGGTCTGTGGTCCCTTAACCATTGATAAAGCTATCGGCCGATCACGTGATGCAAATATCTAGGAGAGTTAGGAGTCTTGTAGCCAGACTGTTTCCAGAGCCATCTTCTTCTTGTCCTATTTTCAAAGTGTGACTTGTTCTCCTTACATTGTTCACTGACATCTACATTACATTTCAAAGTGGTCCTTAGTAATAACTCTTATTTCATTTGTTGTCTGATATAGTTCCTATGAACTATATCAGCATAATAAACATGACCTCAAAGGATGATTCATTGAAGTCTCCATCTCTACAACTTCATAAAAAATAATTTGTTACACTGCATTTAGTTGTTACTAGCAGTGTGTTACACATATATCATTTATTCCCATGACTAATATTGCTACATCAACAAAAATATACAAAAACTTTTTTCTGAAGTAGCAGTGAGGTCTTCACTACAGACAACTGCAGATTCTACAATTCATGTTGGTAGTAACTAGTTAAAATAACAATACAGATAACAACGGGCCTGGGATCTGTTCCTTTGTTTACTTAAATATAATCACTCTATTGTTGGCCTAAATCTAATCAAAGCTGTTTCAAAAAATTTAATTAAATCAGGATTAAATGTGTTGACTTTTAATCATAAAAGTATCTCCAGCCACAAGTTTTCTCTAAAATACTTCCCTACTATGACAATTTAGAGTCTTACTTATCCACTGCTCCTTTGAATGTGACTTGGTCAGATATAAACATGAATTGTTAGCCATGTTACACCATGTTTTTTTTTTTTTTACATAATAAACACTAAGATGTTAGCCTGCAAAGGCTAAAGAAACAGAAAATTCTCTAACGTCTGGTACAAACCAGACTTTTCTGTAAAGTCAATTTATGAATGTAGAAAAAACCAACACACAACAAGAAAGTAAGAAACTGCACTTTGCTATAGTACTGCAAGCTAAAAAAACTGACAAAGCCTCTGTATTGGAAACTGTACGACTACTGAAGGTGATGCGACTGGAATGCCAGTTTTTTGGCCAGTGTCAAATATAGACAGAATAAAGTTTGATGGAAATTTTCTGAACGCATGTAAACAAATTTGTGCCTGCAACATTTTGAATATGATTATTCTTATTGTCAGCCTTGATATCCATTTCTATGGTCGTGTCCATGATGGCTCTGAGGTTATCGGAGTCAAACTTTGGATTAAACATGTAAGTCTGAACCCAATAAAACTTGGACGCAACTTGAATGCATTTGAATCAATGTCTTGATCCATCAAGTCACTTGTCTTGCCATAGTGCTCAATAATGCCACTGCATTCTTGTGTATCTTGTAATGTTAACCCAATTGCATGTAATGCAGAATAAGGAGTTTCATTTTATTCTTCAGCAGCTCTTTTTTAAGTTTTGTATGTTTTACATACATACTTCAGGCAGTCGTGTATGGTATGTGTACTTTTTGGTGAAAAGTTAACCAACCATGCAACATCTTTAAAGGTTTAATTTTATATGTGGTACTTTTTAATTTTGAGAAGTGCTGTTTTTCAACTCACCTGAAATACACCATTTATGAGAAGCAAAAAATGTAACTAGTTAAAAGCCAGCAGTATTTCTAACAGCTTCCTCAACAAGTCACTAACTTCTGTATGTGGAATTTCCCTTTTAAAGAGTGAATTTCACTGTTTCTCATAGTAAATGCAGCTGAAGACATATAGAGGTCTCCTATTTAAACTTCAACAGAAGTCACTTTTTCATCAGCTAAATAAACTAAAGTTGACATATTATGTGGAAGTAAGCCAGTGGGTGGGGTGAGACAAACAGCCTCTCCCCTTGTCCTTTAATCGTAAACATACTAGTTTATGCTCCAGCGCTAAGCTAACACAATGAAAACTGATTTGTAGAGCTTCTCTTTTAGCAGCAAGTGATCACCTGCAACTCAGCCAAATTAAACTTCAACAGACTCACTCTTACCCCACAACTCCTTCAGAGTAGTTCCTGACTTTCCAAGGCGTGCCCGTGTAACCTTCATATCTTTCCGTGTTAGAGCCGCAACCATTGTTCAAGAGACTGGAATTGAATCCGAAAGTGCTAGCTTTATTGTCTCTCTTTCTTTTGTTGGGGTGTCCGTCCGTGAGTCCCCTCCAAAGCACAGAAACCCCACTGCCCTGCTGCCCCCCTCCACCGACACCGCCCCTGCCCGCGGCTCGGTTGTTGTGGTTGCTGTTGGTGTCCAGTGGTATAAAGTCCCGCTGTTCCGTCATTTCTCCAACCCCCGCTGAGGTAGACATCCCCTGAGTCTTGACGTCTCCACCACCGTTGTGCGAGTCGACCGTCCCGTTTCTGCAAGTGAGGACGGCTCCCGACGCCCCGTTGTTGACGATTGGTTTCAGGCTCGGAGTACTCTGAGATCCCGTGGAGTAGCTGCTATTGACGTGCAAATACCCGAGCCCCTGCGTCGTCTCCCAAATTTGCATCCACAGGTTGTTAGCGGGTCCCCGTTGTTCTGGCTGAAACCAGGCGATTCTAGGATCCATCAAACGCCACTGTAGGCAAACCGCCCCCCCACCCCACCACTGAGCAGCGCTCAGCTCGTGTGCAGCTAGCCAGGTCGCTAGCTAACGTTAGCTAGCCTGCTCAGGTTCTCCACTGACCGTTACTTCTAGATTATGGTTAAAAAAAACTACGCGCTAGGGTAATAATGGTATACACCGAGCGGTCGAACTAATTCATCCGCAGTAATTAAAACGAGAGCGCGAGTCAGGTGATAAAAACAGTATTACAAGATCAACTTGCTGTTAAAGACGTTAGAAACGTGCGAGGGTTGTCTGTCGAAGAGTCTCTGTGCCTTTCCCCCGATGGCGGAGTCCACAGCGCTACTACGGCTGCGCCGAGCGAGTGAATAGGGGCGGGTATACACCTATTACGCAACAAACAGTTTACGGGTTTTTTTCAAATATACTTATTACATAACAAACTCGGGTTTCATATTTTTCTTTCTACGTAAATAAAATACGGAAAATAAATTTTTAATTCATATTCCTGCTCATTTAAATCAGACATTATTTATGTTTTTTACGCTTAAGAAATAAAATTGAGGCTGAAATACGACTTATATGCTCTCAGAAATGGATTAAAAATAATATCGTAAAAGACGCTTTTTCAAGGTACTAAAAAAGTAAAACCCATAATTCCGTTTAACATTACGTAAAACCTATTAAGTTTTTTATTACATGATGTCCACACCATGCAGATTACACCTGCAGATGGTCATTGACATTCTTCACATGGAAGGTAATGTGGAAAATCTCATTACTAAGTAAGCTAGCTATTTGGTGATCTGGTGCCTCTCCCTTTTCGTGATACCTAATAGATTCCATTCAGGCTATTGGACAAACAGCTGATGACGTCGCTGCCAAAATAATTGACTGTAGAGTCACTTTACACTAGATTTCAAGCAATTTAGATTCCACCCGTCTTCATTTTTTCAGGTCATTGATCTCACAACTATGTGTCAATTTTGATGAAATCAACAGATTGATTTCATCAAAATTAGTCCAGTTTTTCCATCATCTTAACTTCCCACTGGACACAACACTTAGCTTCTTTAGCTATGACCTTTTTTCTCATAGCTGTACTGTAGAAAGTCTCAATGATTTTATGCTCAACAACTGTTAAGCCAGCAGTCTTTTCATTCATCGAACATACTATATATCTGTATTAAAAATACTTCATTATAATAACCTTTCAATAAATTTGGGGTTTCATTGGCTGTAAAACAATAATTCAAACTTAGAGAAATAAAAACCCAAATTAGCTCACTGTGAGCAATTAATCTGCATGTGGTTCACTTTTTAAACTCAACTTGAAAAACGTTTTGTTATTCTATAAAATAATTAAAAATAAAAATAGAAAAACGACTGCCAATTGTTCTGCTGGGACAGGTATGTCATGCTGCTGGTGCCCTATAGTTTCTCAATTTCCAAATCAGTGAAATACATCTCATCTGCTCCAGTTGGGCCATAATAATTATAATATTAAGACACTTATTTATTTTGATATTTTTGTGGCAAACATATTCCTCCAGTTTTGTAATTCAACAAGCAGAGCCAGGGTCATAGGTCATTGCCACTTACTGTACCTACTGATTTCTAATAAGAAAATGTAAAGCTTTTATAAACTACCTTGAAGCTTATTAGACAAAATCCATTACTGACTGTTTTTATATTATAATAGTGTGATGATTTCTTATTAAATCTAAATCTAATGTGGTCTCATTATGTGTAAATAGGTCCACATATATTCAACATCAACTATTCAATTATTCGAAGTAATTGTATTAGCCTGAAAAATATATCAATCTTGCTGCAAGCAGTATACAAAACTATTCAGTGATAACTTTCTAACTAAATGCATTTTTATTTAAACCGTTACAGGAAGACAACCTCAAATAAGTTCATGTTTGCATCATGGCTTAGAACTTTATGCATTTATTTACTTTTGAGAAGTCAAATATTTTTTTCCACATAACATACCTTGTTTCAGAAAAATGGAGGGATTAGTTGAATTTCTTTTCACTTTATTAGGAGATGGATCAGATTTAATGAAACTATGTAGTATCAAAGTTTTGGCACATTTCTGATACACCAAGAAATATTTTAACACCTTTTCCATTCACTGCTGAATTAAATACTATTCATGTCAACAACCACAGCAAGTCTATTTTTCCCCCAGAAAGTTTCAGATTGAAGAATGATTTATTTAAAACACAGATTTAATAAACTAGCTTATTAAAAACTAGCTAAGTCAATTAAAAATCTCCTATTTTAGAAGTCTGAACAAGGTTTGAATTTTTTACTTTCAAGATTTCTTTCTACCTTTGCTCACTTAAACTTACAAAAGCATTTACCTCCACTGAATTTTGACATGTAACAACAACAAATCTAACATTTTCTTATAATTTTATGTTGTAAACAAACACAAAATAGGACATAATTATGAAATGGAAACGCATCCATAATTTTCTTCCTTATTCTTTTCGTTAAGAAAATAAAATGGTGGTGGCAGCATGATGCTGTGAGTCTCCTTTTGTTCTGCTGGGACAGGTAACAGGGTGTCAATACTTTAGCCATGTTCTGTAATATGGAGTTAATTTTCTCCCTATTAGCCAGAGCATCTTTAGCTCTAGTTTCTCTATAACCTTGAAAACTTGTGTAGCAATTTTAACTTAAAAATATGAATCTACAAAAGTGGCTTTCAAAGAGTGATTTCCAAAAGTCTTCACAATGAACACAAAATAGCTCCATGATGTGATTAATTCAAGAAAGGCAGTTTATTTTCTAAAAATAAAATGGATCGTTCTGCTGTAAAATATCTCTAAAATAACAGCAGTCTGAGGTGTTCTACCAGATGTTCTAACAATTGGTCTACTTCAACTCGTTAGGATAATTCAAAAGGTACAAATGAAAGAAAACTGCAGTCTGCACTTTTTCAACCTTATTTTTTAAAAATGTTGTTGATATGCCATCAACATTTGCTGAAATCTTTTAAATCGTGTTGGTGAGTTTTCACAGACAAAATGCCACCACCTCCTCCTTTTCACAAAAAATAAAAAATATTCACATAACTCAAACAACTATAAACAGTAATTATTTTTAAAAATACATAAATAAGTGATGGTTTCTCAACTGCGCCATCTCATCATGTCTCAACAACTGATCACAGTGTGAAGAACACAAAGTCCTTATTTCTTCACCACCTTTTCCAGATAACCAATAAATCTTCTCAGGTTGATTTTGATGTTGTCCAACACGCACAGCTGCTGAGGGCTGTATTTGCCCCGGCCTTCTTTACGGATCTATTAAGAAAAGGAAAGATGGATAAGTATCTTAAAGTATTGGCGAGATCAGATCCTGAAATAAATTTGATTGGAAATATTTTTTGGAAGTCAAAAGAATGACCTAATTACAAAAATTGCCTGAACTAAATGTTACTTCATCTCTACAACCTTTGCCTTGAAGACGGGCTGAAGTGCCTTAAGTGCAGGCAGTAAGTTGAGGTTTTTAGCCGCCGTTTCTGCCTCCTCTCCATCAGCGAACACATCAAACAAAGCGTCGAGCGCTTCTCCGTTCACAACCAGATCAGAATCCTTCGTAGCGACTTGAAGCAAGGCATTTCCAATCATCTGCAGGAGCAAAAGTTCTCAGAGCAGGAGCAAACATTTGGGCATAAACAAAATAAAAATGGAAGAAGTGATACCTGAAGGGTTTCCACCATGCCCTTTTCTTTAGCTAATGTGCTTCCAGTGATTCCTAGGATGGCGACAGCGTTAACCCTCACGCTGACAACATCGCAGCGGGTGGCTGCCTCACTCAGATTCATCAGCTGCTGGGGGGTCATGCACTGAACAAACAAAAACAAGACAGAAAAAGCAGCCATGCAGTCAGAGGGTTGTTTTCCAAATTGGAAATAGTGTTGGGTTACAGCTTCTAGTCAGAATCACTAAATATTGTTTGTAACATACAGAGCGACACACCATGCTCAGTTTGTCTTTGCTTTGTGATTTGTCCATTAAAAAAAAGATTAATCAAAATTCCTGTTTTGTTCCATGTTTTTAAATCAGAATACTTCTTTGAAAGTGTTTATTTTATTGTGTAAAGCTGCAAAACAAAAACTTTTAAAATGCTACACAGATTTTTTTTTAAAATTATAATAAAAATGACTTGCATCTCTTGTGATGTCATTAACCTAAACATATGCTAAGCAGAACCAGCAGGTCATTCTCCATAGTATGCTTTCTAAAACTTTCTCATTTATAAAACTCTGTGAGAAGAAATACACTGCTAGACAGTTAAATGTTTTGAAAAGCTTTGCTACCATATGCAGTCTAAATATCCTAAATGTATATTTCTGATTACCATGAGTGACACTGAATAGTACTGTATTTTGTACCTGGCTGATGTTTTTAGAGGCAATTATCTGCAGAAGAGAGCGCATGGCGCTGATGACGGCCTCAAGGAACTCCTCATCTTTTGGGATTTCTGCAACAAAAAAAAGTTTAAATGTCAGTTCTGCTTGTTGCTTTCACACAGGCCTATGAACACTAAACTATCAAAAGTGCTAAATTGCAAAAATATCGACAGGAATCCGAGACCTTCAGCACCAAAGACCAGTGAGGACAGGTGCTGTGCTGCGCCCTGCAGGGCTGCCTCACCGCCCAGAGACTCTGCATCCATGGTGGAGAGTATGCTGTGGAGGCAAGTCAACGCCCGGGACTGAACCCGCTGCATCCTACACAAAGAGGAGGCGTTTTAAAAAAATGTTTATATGGTGAAAAGTTAAAAGCTGCAACCAATTTTGAGTTGATGAAGACGAGTACCGCCTGCTCAGGCTTCTCCAGGATGGATTCTCTTGGCACACATTGGTGGCTTCCTCTCTGGGGAAGGATGTTTTTTTGAGAACCTTGAATCCAGAGAAAAGAAAACATATTACAATGCAATCAAAGCATAGATGTGGGAGAAGCAAAGTGGGGTTCACTGCATGATCACAAACAAACAGTTCCTTCCACAACATTCATCGAGAAACTACTGAACTTAACCACACAGTACAACCACAAATGTATGTTATTACATGTGTCAGAAAAACACAACATAAAAAAGGAAAATGACACATAATAATCACATTAAGATGTTTCTAATCTAGAATAAAAATATGAAAAACATTTTGCATTTTTATTCAGAATTTGTATTACTTTGATGCATGTACATGAAATTTAATACAGTGGTGTCCAAGTCCAGTGCTGAAGAAAGCCTGTTGGTAGCTGAAATAGACCTCAGACAGGACAAAGGTTCACCCTGGACACAGTCAGAACTATAATGGCATAGAACAAAGCATATTTATGTGCTACAATGGTCTATGCAAATCAAGAGCAGAATCTAATTGAGCATCTCCAGTGAGAAGTGAAAAATTGCTTTTCACAGATGTTTTCCTTCCAATCTAAGTTTGAGCTATTCTGCAACGTTGAAAATGTCAGCCTCCAGGTTCAAAAGTTGGTAGAGATGCACCAAAAAAAGACATGGAGCTCTAACACTGCTATGAAAGGCGCTTCTCTGTAGGGAAACTTTGTCCATGAAAGATTCTGACACATTGATGTCCGTGCTCTAAATTAAGGTGATCAGGATCTTCTCCCACCGCTGGCAGAGTGCGAAAGAGGCGCAGTGGAGACGCATGTAGTAAATCTGGGGTGACTGAGAGGCGGTTACATTGCATTAAGCGGTAACACCAAGAAGACCTTCCTGCAAAGTCATTTATACTCATCTCCTAGGTATCTACCAGGCATTGAGACCTAACTGCACTGTTCACAAGTTTCAACAGGTGTTATAACTGTCTAAACATAGCTATCTGGACGTGCTACAAAAAGAAAATTTGGCAGGGTAGCACCGATCGTCACAACACTGGCAGCTATGGAGACGTTCCACCATCTCGTTTTCAGACTGTGATTTGGCATCGTCATGTCTGCAGATTGTAATGTTTAATCATTGGTTCATGTGTATCAGTATGAATTAATATTTAACACTACAGTCACAAAACGGGTCATGAAGGAGGAGCAAACTATGAAAGGAAATGTGACTTTTAGTCTGTAAAATGCAATACTTTTCAAATGTTTTATTTGTCAAAAAAAAACAATCAATGTCCCATTTTCTTCCTCTTCAATTTTAGGCATTTCTTAAAATCCACTGAAAATTGTGAAAATATTCAAAAGGCATTTGCACCTCTGGAAAGCTGTTCTTTTTAGGCTTGGAACCACAGCTGCAAAGATGACAGCAAAACCCACTTTAGGCACTTGTCAACACTCTCTGTAATAAATTCTTTCTGTGCATGTAGTGACAGAAGTGAGGTGTGATTGAGGAAGCAGAGTGCTATTTGCCTTTTCTGGTATGCTGTGGTTGATCAAGGCCCCTTGAACCTCAGCTGACAAGCACAGTGGAGACATCAGACTGGACAGTCCGTCGCAGAGCCCGTCAGGACCCAAGTCACTTTCATCGCTGCTTGACTCCTCCTCCCACTCGTCATCAGAAGGATCTAAACAGTAGAAAAAGATATCAACAAAGAATATTTTGATGTCCTGAAATCACCCTGGCAATACATATACTTGTCTAACAGCCGCTCAGAATGACAAACCCACACTTGGTGGCCATGTCACAGGAAATAAATTTTAGATGAAAGTGCCTGGGGTCAGCACTGCTGTCCGTGCCCTCAACACTCACCGTCAGAGCAGCACATGTTGACAATGATCTCCAAGGACGTTTGCTGGGCTGTCAGCAAGGCCGTTGCCTCCCTCAGCTCCTCCTTACCCCTCTGGACACAAACAGCCGCGTGAGTCAACATCCCAATACAACCATGACTGCCAGCGCTGCTATCGCCCAGTCTGGCTCCAGCCACTTGCTACAGAGGAGCGATTTATTCCTGCTGATGTACTCAAACACGTCAGGTTCCACATTTCTGAGCCTGGTCATGGTGACAGCCTGCATAGAAAGTAGCTGATGGAGAAACTTGGCTTAAGCTACGCAGCTATATTTAGGGCCACGTTGAATGTGTGTGTTTTAGTAGTAGTATGACTGAATAGTGTTAGTTTTATATTTTAGAGGGGGAATTGTGGAACGTCAACATGATCTTGGGGCTCTGTTCATGACCGAGCCGTGAGGGACAGATTTGTCTCGCCGGGGTTGAGTCAGCCAGTCACCAGCCCCCAAATGACCCGCGATGCGTCTACTCCACAGTTTGTCTGCACTGTCGGCCTGGTGTTGCACTTCCGGATGACTCATGTGTTGCCTTTCCACCTGGCATTGGTAGGTAGCTCTAAAGTCCAAAAGCAGTCCACATATTCCCCATGAACAGCATCACATCTCAGCATCTAAGCTGCAGGCAATCTAAGAGACCTCTGAGAATCAGTGTGAGGGTTTTTCCACACAAGTGGATCTAGTTCTTAAACAGGGCAGGTGCTTGATTCAGTTCCTAACTGGTTCCAGAAAAGAACTAGTTTGTTTCCACAACTTGACATTTTTCAAAGAGCTTGAAACTTATTAAGCTGCACAAATCATATCATTTATCTCAGTAGAGTTTACAGACTTTTCCCACAGTAAAATTTCTAACTTTTCTTTCTCTTCAAACTTTTTCAGCTCTACACAAAACAACACAATGAACCAAGAAAAGAGTTTCAATTGTTAGTATATGAAGTAATTAACTAACGTTATTAATAATGTCTTGTGATGGTATTCTATATTCTATATTTTACAAGGTAAACAAAAATCTAAAAACATTTTATGTTTTGAAATGTCTTTCTCACCCGATACACCTGAACACCCGAGAACAAAGCACTTATTTAAACAAAAAATCTTGTCATTTCAATCATGTTGTTCTACATATCAAATATAAGCCAGCCTTTATTCCAGTTACACAGATAAACATGTTCATGAATCATTAAGAATAATAAATATTACGTTGAAGTAATTCAAAACAAATTGTGTAAAAGTAAATGACTTTCCTGCTCGTGTTAAATGCTGAAACATACAGTATACAAACAAAAAAAAAAACTCTATAAAATGTGGCTAAATTTTATGGTATTATTTTTTCATTTAACTGAACTAAAGCAATAAAAGTTTTGTCAGATTTAACTTCAGACAGTAACAAAAACTATGTACGTGTTTTTATTAGGTATATAAAAATATATGGTTGAACTGTAAATAACATTTCCTAAAGTTAGGCTTTCAATCAAACATTAGAATGCACAAAACTATGCTGTTTAAATATCAAGCACTTTCAAGGACTCTAAGCCCCTGAACAACCCCCGTCTCACTAAACCTGCAAACAGATATCACCACCGTAATTTATGAACGCTGCCTTTGTCAATGCGTCAACATCACAAAGGCTGATGTGGACACTACTGATCCACATCAGCAGAGTGAAAACAGGAGTTAACTTGTTTGACTCCACCTGAGGATATGATGTGAACAACAGTTTGAAAGATCAGTCAGAAGTGTTGTTGATGGACTCAGTGGAAAATAACCAGCTGTGCACTGACCTACTTAAACTCAGATGAATGATAAACTGTGAGAAGATAACACACATTCAGCTTGTGGTGTTCTGATTCCATCTGATTTATTATTGTTGAAGCAGTTTTATTGCAAAAGTATTTAAACCCTTTTAATTTCTTCATATTTTGTCATATTATAACTACATACAAACTTTAATTTATTTAACTGAGATTGTAGGTAATTAGGTAGCTAATTTTCTATTGTTAGAAGCTGAACTATAATTAGCATTTAAGCTAACATTAGCTTTATAGCTAACTCAGTTTGACTTAAAATCTTGACTGCATTAAAGCTAAAATAAAACAGCCATGTGACTTTTCATCCCCGGATCGAAACGTCTTCTTTAATTTTAGATTTTCTGAGTCATATCTCATCATCAGTTCTTGAATCAGTTTCACACACAGAGTGAATATATCGCCCATTCTTCTTTTGCAAAACAACTCAGACTGAATGAGGTTTTACATCTGTCCTCTGATTAGGCCATTGTAATATGAACATGTTTTGATCTGAACCATTTCATTGTAGCTGTGGCTGAATGTAAGCCTTTTCCAGAATGATTTTCTTGCAGGATTGCAAAGAATCAACTGAGCATGATGGTGCCACCACTATGTTTCACTGTGCAGTTGATGTGCATGTTTTTATGCAGGCCAGAAACTTACATTTACATCGTCTCATCTGACCAGGGGACTTTCTTCTTCTACATGTTTCCTATATCCCCTCTGATTAAATTACTAATAGTGCCATTATATATGTGACTTCTAAAGGCAATAAGATGCACAAAATTTTATTATGCGAGCAACAATGATGTTTTTCTGATTTTGTCAAGAAAAAAACAGGGTTTCTTATTCTAATATAATAAAATGTGAAAAAAGGTTAGAGGTGCTTTCTGTAGCAACCAGTGTGTCTACTTACAGGCAACAGGTCGGAAAAGTCAGTGTCAGCCTTCATAGTTTTGCCATTCTTCTTCTTCATGAGTGCGTCCTCCTCATCCATCTCCTCCTCAGCAGGCTCCACCGCTGCCTCTGCCTGTTCTACTTCGGCCACAGCATCCGTGTTTCTGTGGTTAGCCTCTTCCGCTTGTCTGAGTTCAGGGATCAACACCCCTGCATCCAAATCCAGACACTGTGACAGGGTGGCCACCACGGCGTTGAGGGTCTGGGCTTGTCGGCCCGCAGGCAGGCTGGCCTTCATGTTCCACAGCGTACCTGAGAGACAAGGCAGGATTCTATGGAAATATTCGCAGCAGTTTTTGGGCCACCTTAAAAAGTGAAAGAGACAATTATGACAAAAGATGAATTTTACCTCCAGCTAAAGTCCTGAGGAGAATGTGCGCCATGCCTGGCTGAGATGACAGCAGCACTTTTTCTAGGGTTCCAAGTACTGCGGCATTCATGCTACGCAGCAGCTCGGGGTTGTCCTCGGTCACAGTGTGCAAACAGTGAGCTGACAAACACAAACAATAAGAGTCAGATTTTTCCAACTGAGACAGCAGATTAGCTTGTAATACCTTAAAATTAACTGAGATGAATATATTCATTACAATCTCACTGAAATGTATACATATCGACTCTACTTATAAAATAAAATACGCAAAAGTATGCTTACTGTCAAACACTTTGGGAATAAAAGTCTTTCAGCTAAATGACGTTTCTATTAGTTTGGGGAAAATGTAATAATCTTCTTTCAGCCAGCTGACATGCGGTGTGCAGCAACAAGTAGGTATGGGGCAATGCTGACTTACTTTATGATACATTCAGCCAGTGAAAACTCACTTTCTCTAACCCAGCAAGAATAAGTGGGACGGAGTAAATAATATTCTGTTGTATGATGTTTTAATGTTTTCTGAACAGTTTGTTGTTGAAAATGAGAATTTGTTCTCAATCAACGTATCTGGTTAAATAAAAATTATTCAAATAAATACTGATACCAGTAAGTGTCAAATGCCTACCACATACTTAAAAATGAAGAACTTAAAAGGAAATCCTGTTAGCTAGAGTAAATGCTTTGTCAGACCTACCAGCTGATATGGACAGCTCCACATTGTGAGGGTGTCTCTCCAAGCAGTGGACAACCGTGTCCAAGAGGCCAGATTTGTTGAACAAAGACACTGCCTGGCTGCTGCTCTCACTAAACCGTCAACAGATGGATGACACAATCAGCTGAAGAATTGAAGATTTAGCAGGTGTACACCTAAACGGTGGCTGCAGGGTGGCCACAGTCACACAATTAACAGTGAAATTCTTTGAATAGAACTTGATTTTGTTCTAAATACTGATTAATGATTAAAATGAATATCAAATACAAATAGCTAAATATTTATCTCTTGACTTGTACTTATTTTATAAGATTCGTGTTGCAGTAGAATAACAAAGCCACAGCAACATCTTTAGGTGAGAGATAAATCAATAAAAACCCTTCATATCAACTTGTTGGCTTACCATAGATTCCACAGTAGGTTCACAGCTTCATTGGCCACTCCCTCCACAGGATTGCTCTGGTCTTTCATTGCAACAGCAGCAGTGTCGAAACCAGTACAACACTGGAAAGAAAACAACATTATGACCAAGGAAGCAGCAGATGCATACACTGTATTTATCACTTTAATGAAGTACTGACTTTAGCTCAAATTGTCTACAACACATATTAAATTTCACTGCATGTCATTTTTTTGTTTTTACCTCTGAATACAGCCTTAAAAAAAAAACAGGGTTGTGTACTTTTTCCATAGTAAAATCAAAGCACTTTTCAAGTATTTTAAGATAGGTTTTTTAACTTTTCCAAAAAAAAAAAAACAATACAAGTGAACTAAAAGGAAGTTTAAATTCACCAAAATGTGACATTATTTACTGTTATTAATATTGTCTTGTGATAATATTATACAGAATGTGTAACATATTCAATTACACCGATCAATAAGTCACTAAGCCATTAGGAATAACAAATATTCCTTACATTGAAACAATCCAAACAAATCATGCTATGGTAAGTGATCTTCCTTGTCAAAATTTAAATCCTTATACAGAATATAAAAAAGTATTCTTGCTAAGTTTTCTGTCATTTAGGAAATAAAAATAATTCTGGTAATTCTAACGAACCTAAAACAATGTCTAGTTTGTCTCGGCTTGTTATCAAATGTTCAGTTTCAAGGACTTTACAAAGAAATCAAGAACTTTCCAAACTTTGAAAAGCTCCTGTAAAACCCTATAAAAATATTACTGCCTTTGTGCCTGAATGACAACCAGTTCCTGCAGATGTTACAGTCTCCAGATGAGGAGGAGCCAGAAGATGCAGTGAGTTAAAAGCTGCATTGGAGTCTCACCTCTCGAAGCAGTGCTGTCAGTGGCGTCATGATGTCGTGCCTCACCATGTCTTCGCACACCTCCTGACCTCCGCATGCACTCAGATTTCTGTGAGGCAGACACACTCATCAGTAACTCAGAGGAAATCCTGTGTGAGTAACAAAGCTAAAAAAAAAGTTTGTTTTTTTTATCGCAAAGTTGCTGATCTGTTCCACAAAACCTCTGACTGAAGAGCGATCAAAGCTCAGCATTATACCAAAAGAAGCACTGAGGGAAGAAATGTGTTCTGTTCAGATTAATGAAGTATAATGAAAAGAAAAAATAAGATATCTGAACAATCAAATCTTGAATAATGTGGAGCATATCCTCCCAACTACTTACTATTTGTTTTTTGTACATCATAGTGCCCTGGGACAACACATATTTATTTAAAAAAACAAAATTGATTATGCTCACTTACAGCAAACCAGTGAAGAAACTGAAAAATCCAGAAGAGCTTCCTTTTTCTATTTTTAGCACAAAACCTTTTTGAAACAGAAGTATGCCATTATTAGAATTTGATTATTCTTCAGGATGGCGTCTTCTGTTTTGTTTTGTTGCCATGCCTGACATGTATTTCTTAGCTAAATCCAAGAGTTTTTTGTAGCTTAATGTTGAATAAAAACAACTTAAGAAAATATATATTTTTTAAAAGAATGAATGGAATGTGTAATGTGTCTATCATTATCCAAAGAAAATTTAGCGGCATTACAAAAAAAACGAGTGAAGAAAAGCTCTGATCCCGCTCCGCCCTCACCTGAGCGCCCCAGTGGCCGTTTCCCTGACGGCCATGCTGCCGTCCAGCAGCATGGGGCCCAGCCGTCTGACTGCGTCCCTCTGGAGGAAACCGGGAATGGCCTGGCTCTGCTGTACCACCCGAGAAATGCTGGCACAAGCAAACTCTCGAATATCTGCACTGGGACTCTGCAACTGGGAATAAAAACACAACTTGATTTGAAATTGAGGTTACTATCTCTTTTTATCTTTTATTGAATTTAACTTTTTTTAAATTTTTTTTTTTAATCTTTATTCCTTCAGCATTAAAATATTTTTCACCAAATGTTTTTATTGTATATTGACACTTAATAGGAAATAATTCACAAGCTTTTATCAAGAAATACAACAGGCTTATAAAAAAATCTATAGTTTTAGATTTAGGTAGCTTAAGCTATTGCAGTGGTTCCCAAAGGTTTTCTTCTGGGCCCTTGGGAGTTTCTGAGCTATAGACCCAACACATAAATATTTTTGATAAATTCCATGCTTAAAAACAGATAATCACCAAGTTGCTCCTAGAGTTGCCTTTGAAAAACATTTTATAATCATCCTTTATTCACTGCTGTGCTTTTAGGAAGGATCAACCACAAATGGTTGACCAAGTTTCACTGCTGGCATGAAAAGAGGTCTTCATATTAGATCTTTTATGTATGCAAGTGTGTGTGTGTGTGTGTGTGTGTGTGTTTTTTCTGCCCTTCGTAACAACAAGTTATTGTTCTATTATATGCAGAAACCCTCATGTCATGCAGTTTCTCAGCAGCAGTCTCTGACTGAGAAGACACCCATAGCACTTGCTAGTCTCTCTTGAAAGCCCTGGAGCTTTTCAATCATCATGTCAGCTGGACTGTGGTCTCAATGACTTGATAAATATTTACATTTTATTCTGGTAAGTGAGAGATTTTTTTTTTTTTGATGCAAAGTAATAATGACAGAAAATGTTTCCCCTTTCAAAACAGAATTGAATCAAAATGACAGAGTGTCATCGGCTCCTTCCATCCTCATCATCTATTTCACATGAGATGATTGAAATTATGCTTGCAGGTCATTTTGTGAGTTAATTCATTATAAGTCAACTTTAAAACGCACACAAAAACCAAAGTCATCACTGTTGAAAAATAAGATTTCTGTCAGTCCATAAAAACCACAAATAAAAGTTATTTTTTCCATACGAATGTTTTCGCAGAATTTTATCTGCAGAAATATTCCCTTCGCAGATGAGAAATTAATTTCATTCAATACAAACATGATGGCATTGAATATCACGTGAAAGAATTAGGGACATGATTTTGAATTATTTCCTTAGAGAGAGAGAAAAAAGTGATTAATTGGTCCTAATTGTCTATTTTGCTCTAAACTGTATATAAATATACACAAACTATAAGACAGAGCACACAAACAACCATAAAGCAAGAATAATTATATTAAATTATAATATATATGCAAAGAGGTACTTCTATTTAAGTGATAAAGCAATATAGCAATTATTTTTATATAATTAGTAGTAAGATTTTGTGTTGTACATTTATTTTCTATACAGTAGCATACTGACACCTGGTTAAAGGGACATTACCCCCGTCTGACATGTGACCGTGGACAAATAACTCAACACTGCCAGTCACTTGCTCATCAATAATTCACATAGCACGCACCCCTCAGATCAGTGCGTTTCATAGTTATAACTTTAAACCTCCGATGTGATCGTGGTCCTACTTTTTCCAGCAGCTCCGCAGCCGGACAGCTTTCCTCGTCGTGCTCTTCGTCCGCTTCCTTCACAGCGTTCACCGGCAGGCCCACACAGTTGAACTGCGGCCGTTTGAACTTCGTGGTTTTACTTTTACCCATTTTGATCTGTTTCTAGGTACTCATGTGACAATATGTCCGTGGTTTCTGTCCAAAATGTCGGTGATTACACTCCCAGCACCCCGCAGATCCAGGCTAGCTGGACACCATGTGGAAGAGTCAACGCAGTCAGCCGGAAAGAGATCGTTGTCGACGGAAAGCAGTCACGCTTTGTCGCAAAAAAGAGAATTGTCCCTCCGCCATATTGTGAGTGGCAAGTTCCAAACTTACCATTCCTGTTTTTCTTGCTTTCTTTTCATTAGTGCTAACAAAATCCATGGCCATTGAAAAACAAGAGGAAAGATTATTGCAGCAAACCACAATCAGGAACTATATTTAAAAATCTGAGAGAAGACAGAAAAACATCACATTTTCACACTCTGTGTGTTTATTAGGTAAATAAATTTAAAAATAGAAACATTTAGATAAAATACATGCTCAACTTTAGAAACAGAAATAAACACATCAAGAGTCGATTCATAAAAAGCATCAAGGGTCAGGTGAGCATATCAGCAGCTTCAATGACAATGTCATAGCCACACTTTTAAAAAGCCTCCATTTGTCCATGAAGATGATATCCTCTTCAACATTGCACGTTGTCGCTGATGCTCAGGCTGCTTGAAGGACCGATGAAGGTCGATAATTGATGAAAACTAACTGAAAAGAGCGACCGAGGTGGTAGTCACTGAATGTTCGGTCGGGGTTTGAGAATGAGTTTTCCCGTCTGTCAAGACATTTCAATAAAATATTGTTAAATTCATAGAAAGATGAAAGGTAAATTTCCCAGGAATCGACAATCTTACATCATCACAGGACATGTTGTATTCTGCTAAAACTGTGCGGCAGCGGGCAGCAATTCTGAAAGTGCAAACGTCAAGGAAAAAACTACAACCAAGTATGTAAAAAAAAACAACCAAAAAAAAAAAAAAACATTCTGTTTAACTCAAAACAAAATGAACTGTTCCACATTATATTTACTACTGCAGAAAAAGGATACATCGAAGGTGCCACAACTCGTTTGTGTATCCCAGCAAAGAAGAGCGCTATTAGGGTGATGCAGCTGATGGTGAAGAAGGGATGATTCCAAAGTGATGAAAGAAAAGAAACCTGCAAATCAAGAAGGGAGAGAAGCACCGTTAGGAAAGTTTGGTATGACAAAGTTTTACTTTTTTTTCTCTCATCTGATCAAAACTCAGGAGTATTTTTCGATTACATTGAAATCCCATAAAGCAAACATTCTCTTGAAACTCACTGGAATTTAGCTGAAATGAGGTTTGAATTTATTTAGATTTTTTTTAAATCATACATGTAATTCTTAGAATTGCAAATCTGTGTCATATGAATGTGAGGAGAAGCTGCAGTGAAGCTGCATAATGCAAGCATGCACACAATTTGGCTTACTTCCTCAAGTAACAAACCTTCTGAGTGTCGGGGTCTATTAACCAGTTCCAAGCCCCTGTGGCTGTGCAAACAGACACCACTATCAAAATCACTGGAAAAAGAGATAAAAGAAAAACATTACAAACAATATATTGTAGTGGCTATTCAGGAATTTAGCAAAGTTGATGCATCTCTACTGACAGACTGTATATTCCCTAATCACCAAGCGTTGGAATCCTCCTACATACATGCAGTTATAAGACACAAGTAATAAAATCAATTACTCTACCTTCAATATAGAGATGCTTGAATATTAAATGAAGTATATATATTTTTTTTCTTAGAATTTCAGCCTTAAAAACACAGTAACAGTCTCAATTTAAAACATGAAGGAGCTTATAATTTGAACGTTTTTTTCCAAAGCTAAAATTACTTGTTTCAACATGCAGCTATTATGAAATGTTTGCTAACATACACATTATGCAAATTCAAAGGCTGTCCTAATATTAAGATTGTAGAAAATATACCTAGATGTTTGCCTGTAGTAGAGCTACATCTTCAACCAGCGGTGTTGATTAGGGTGCTGTACTGACATTGGGACCAGCTCAACATATGATTTATGAAAGCATGTTTGCCAATCACAGAATCAAACCCAACTACCCGTTAACACTTCCAGAGTGGCAGTCTATGTCTGAATGTGCAGCACATTTAAATGCACATTGGTATAACTTAATAATAACATTCCTTGGGAGACAAAGTTGATTAACTAGCCAGTTGTCTCGCTGCATAAAATCTAAGAAAAACCCTAATTTTCTGTCCACTACAGTTCCAGAGACAGCTGCCTCAATGTAAGGAATACTTATATGTCCTTACATGATGGTGATTCTTTATCTTGTCAAACAAGTAGCGCCATAATACAATCATGCCTACAATCTACATCTTTAAATGTACTGTAGTAACTCAACTTTGTGCATTACAGTGGAATATGTTTCTGCAATGAGCTTGTCTAAGCCTTAAAATAAACTAATAAAAGAAATCATTAGTCAAATAAAACCCAAAATAAACACAACACATAAAATGTGTTCCTGCTAAGCATCATATTTCTATTACCTTAAAAGAGATTTATGCATTTGCTGCTATTATTCTACATGACCAGAAATACGTTTGATAAGTGAAGGTCACTTTGCTTTGGGAACATTTATAGTGACATAAACTGTTTAACCCTTCAAAGCTAATGTGAATATTCAACTTTAAATGCCAGTATGCTTTACCCTGAAGATGCTGGAAGTTACATCATGTTTCACGTCAGCAATAGCAGGTACTTACTTCTCCACCTGCCTGTTGCAGGTTGTAAGCAGGAGATATACTCCGTTAGCCTCCTCTCAAAAGCCTTCAGGTCTGTTGGAATAAGGGACACGTTCAAAAACAGTGAACATCAGAGAGTTAGGACAGACAAAGCTTTTCTGGTGACAAACTGAGTGGCTGCCAATAAACTGGGACTTTGATATGATTTACACATCAATACAACTGCTCAGTTTATAACATTTTTACTTCTAATTTAAGACATGTAAACACAGAAAACCACCGTAAAACGTTAATGTTGTTGTAAAGCCCAACATTACCCAAAGAAAATCAAAGAATAGATGTTAAACTACACAATTGTCAACTAAAAAGAAATACCTCCCTGCTAAGCTAGCAAGTATGCTAATAACCCTAGCCAGCCTTTATATCAGCTTCTATTTCCCCAACATCACAACCTCTGATTTGTCTTTTATATTTTTATTTAGAAATCTACATGACCCCTGAAACATATTTCAAACTGGGTAAAAAGAACTATTTTATGGATTTGTTACCTTCGGCCTGCTCCAAAGAATTCATGTCCTAAGCCGACAGCAGTTCGCTGTTTGGTTGTGGCTCTGCTTCCCGTCTCAAATGAAGGACCGACCTGCTGACCAATCAGAACGGGCTAAATCTTCAACCATAATTCTATTGGATGGAAAACTCAGAGGAGGGCGGGCCAAACCGTAATGTCTTTTCCTGATTTGAAACGTCACAGATTGAGGACAACAGGTGGCGCTGTTTCACGCTGAATGAAATCTCAGACGTTCCATAATGTCCCTTTGCTTTCCCATTTAAACATTATATATATATATATATATATATATAATATATATATATATATATATATATATATATATATATATATATATATATATATATATATGTGTGTGTGTGTGTGTGTGTGTGTGTGTGTAACACAATTATTAAGTAATTATTGTGATTTAAGGGTGTTTTAAACTGTAGAGTTCTTTATTTCCATAGAAAAGTGACTTGAGCACATTCATATTGGAAGAAGAAATGCTGAACAGTTAGGATTTAATTTCCTCTTATCTTAAAAAAAAGAACATAGGTTTTCCATATAAGAGTTGTACAAAATAAAGGCATTACCCAAATATATTGATGTTATTTAACAGTTTTACATTCTGAATAAAAACAAAGGAATATCATCTGATAAAAATACGCGATAAGCCCAACTTTAGTACATTCAGTTGTGATATTTTTGTCATTTAATAAACACATTCAATGCAATCATTTAAAACCCAATGCAAAAGGTTGTTTAGTATCTTCTAAATTGTGTAGGAGACCTTTTTGTTCGCAGGCTTCATTTTATTCTGTGTCTTTACATTAAACTGTTCCTTCAGGATTTGATCAACCTCATCATCAGTTATGTTTCTCATATCCAACAAATCCACTCCTTCCTCAGGTTTGTAGGTGACCTCACTGTAGACCCAGCCAATCAGAGCTTTGAATCCTGTAGGTGTTTGCAGGGAGCAGATGGACTTGTTTGTGAACAGAGAAGCTGGATCTGTTTGAAGTGTGTGGCTTTTTTCTGCGAAATGTTCTGGCTCTCGAGGCTGCAAGGTGAAGCAGAAGATCTGATATGTTTGCTTCCTGTTCACCAGGCTGGATTTGGCAAATTCTGGATTGAGAACCTTCGGTGTCCTGCCTGTCTTCTCCAGGATCCACATGTCCTCCTTTTTGGTAAGTCGAAACACGCCTGCTGCCTGCGGTTGATCCTTTCCAGAGACAAGCTCCAGCGGCTCCCAGATCTGAGACGAGACCCCAAAGCTTACATCAGCTATATAAGCCTTCCCATCAATGATAACCTTCTGGATGAGATGATTCTCCCCAGGTGGAAAGTCATTGGTGATAGTGTTGAAAACTCTGCCACCCAACATTGTGGCATTGAAGCCCATTTCTCTCAGCACCCATCCAAACAGGTAGTTGTTCTCAAGGCACCAGCCTCCCCGGCTGCTCCTCACCAACTTGTTGAAAATAGTCTCCAGGTCCATGGTGATCCACTCTCCACAGTGAATACTGAGGTTTTCAAAAGGGATGGACATGACATGCAGCTTGTGGATGGACCTCAAAGTTGCGAGATCCATTTTATCAGAGGGACCATGGAAGCCTATTCTTTGAAAGTACTCCTCCAAATTCATCTGAAAAATGTAAGATGTTATTTATTTAGCCAAATTTACTCATATGTGAAAATGAGCACACTCAGTTGGAAACACTCCAGTTTTAGCTATTTTTTTAGCAACTATGTAGAATAGACATCTTCCAAAATGCAACCCACGACAATGAACAGACAAAGAAAAACTATTTCGCCTTACCTCAACCAAGGAGTCAGAACTACTGAACAACTTCACACTAATAAAGTGCTGAGATAAGATATATGGCAGCGATTGGATTAGTTGATCATTTGCCGAGTCAGGCTAACAGAGACAGAGAACATAAGTAATCACGCAGCTTGTGCACAAAAACAGTGGGACACCTTGAACTGTAGATTTCCCAAAGCTGCAGACTTTAGACCTGCTAAACCCTGGAAGCTGATTGCACCATCAAATCTGATCCAAGGTGCATTCAAAAATAGATGACATGCAAAAAGTGACACTCATATGCTAAACATTCAACACAGAGATGTAAATCTGTATTTTCTACTGGTTTCTCAGAAATTATGAATATTAGGACTCAGAAACAGTGATTTTTAAAGCAGGCAATATTATGGCTTACACAGAGTCTATCCGCCCGCCCGCCCATCCATATCTACTAATCCTTTCATGGCTGAAAATGCATTATTTTTCAACAGGCAAAATGCAGGGTACCACTTGGACATGTCACCAGTCCAGTTTTTTGCAAAGTGACGAAGAACTCAAAACAAAACAAATTGTAATACTTTAATGAACCTCACTAATGTTAATCATGTGAAATGAAACTTTACTGTAAAATGATTTAAAAAGGAATTGTACATACAAAGGAAGCAGTAAGGTAAGCATTGCAGTTTAAGTACAAATTGCCCTCACTTAAAATGTTAGTCCAGTTTACAACAAAGAAAAGACTAAATCTGTCAAATTAATTAATATGTCACAATAAATATGTCAGAAATAATTGCACTTTGAATTTTGAAAGTTTATCTTAAAGATTATGAAAGATTTGATTTCTTTAACTTTTTTTTAATTACTCTTCTTGTTTTATTGGTATAACACACACAGTTGACCTTTCATTAATATCAGCAGTTTTACATTTCTTCAAAGTGGAGTTAGGTATGGTAAATCAATATGCTACATCTATAAAGTACATTTAAACTTTTTTAAACTAACATATACTAATATATATGATAATGCTATGCAAAACTGTTGGGTTAATGGTTTCCAAATTCTTTTGGGGTTTTTCAAAGGGTGTAAAATGTTTTGTTGCACACAGGTTTTAGTTTGTTCTGCAACTTTACATTAAACTGTTCCATCAGGACTTGATCAAGCTCATCCTCTGTTATGTTCTTCATGTCCAACACATCCACCCTTTCTTCAGGTTTGTAGGTGACCTCACTGTAGATCCAGCCAATCAGAGCTCTGAATCCTGTTGGTGTTTGCAGGGAGCAGATGGACTTGTTGGTGAAGAGGGAGGCTGGATCTCTCTGGATTCTCTGACTCTTCTCAATGAAATAATCAACCTGTCGAGGTTCCAGGGTGAAGCAGTAGATTGGCTTAGTCTCCTTCCTGTTCACCAGGCTGGATTTGGCAAATTCTGGATTGAGAACCTTCGGTGTCCTGCCTGTCTTCTCCAGGATCCAGATGTCCCCCTTATCGATGAGACGAAACACGCCTGCTGCCTGCGGTTGATCCTTTCCAGAGACAAGCTCCAGTGGCTCCCAGATCTGAGACGAGACCCCAAAGCTTACATCAGCTATATAAGGCTTCCCATCAATGATAACCTTGTGAATTAGGTGAGAATCAAGAGCACCAAAGTCTGCAATGATTCTATTAAAAGCTCTGGAGCTCAATGTTGTGGCATTGAAGCCCATTTCTCTCAGAACCCATCCAAACAGGTAGTTGTTCTCAAGGCACCAGCCTCCCCGGCTGCTCCTCACCAACTTGTTGAAAATAGACTGCAGATCCATGGTGATCCACTCTCCACAGTGAATACTGAGGTTTTCAAAAGGGATGGACATGACATGCAGCTTGTGGATGGACCTCAAAGTGGCAAGATCCATTTTATCAGAGGGGCCATGGAAGCCAATTCTTTGAAAGTACTCCTCCAAATTCATCTTACCTGAAAAATGCAAAGTACTGACTCAATTATGTCTCACAGAAATCTGTTGCAGTTATTATGATCTAATTAAAAAAAAAAATCATTCTACCTTTCACAGTGCAACCACAAATCTCACTATATTTTATAGGGATTTTATATGTGAACAAGCTAAATTGGAAAGTGGAAGAAAAATAATGCATGGTTTTGGTTAAGAGATGTTGAAAATAATGTGTCATTTTCCTAAGCATCACAGTAATGCCCTCATTTTAAAGGATACAGAATATTTTTTGTGTACTTTTCAGTGAACAACACTGGCAAAAAGTACTAATATCTGCTTTAATAGTCACTCTGCCAGACCTAAACCAAACAAACAATCTGTGGAGTTTTGTGAAGATGACAGACATCTTAGTGAACTACATAGGCGAACTGAAGGCCACTTTTAGCAAATTCACAGTAATGCGCTTATTTGTGTTGGTCTACCCCAATGGATCCATATGGTTCTCAACTGTCTTACATACACAAGTATTTTAAAACGCAGAGATATTAACCCAGGGTCGCATCTACAGCTGCACATGCAAAACTAAAATAATAGTCATTATCATAACAAAAGTCATTAGAATCATTTTATGGTTACAACTAAATCAAGACAATGTAACCTGAATAAAAGCTCGCGAGAATCGACCATCACGATAAGATGCTCTTTCTGCACGCTGCAACGAGTTCCTGCACACTGCAACGAGTTCACCGATCGATCTGGAAAACCTTTGTTCAGTGTTTTAAAAGTGAACTCTCACCTCCAGCGGACGACATTACAGCCTGCGGTTCTGGGAGTGTAGTCGCTGTTTGGTGCTGATAACACAGATAACTGCTTAGTTCTCTGAATGTGCGGCGGCCTCCAGGAATCTTGTGGCTAAGAAAAAAAATACTAAACTATGACCACTAGAGGGCACTTCAAAATAACTAAACATACCTCATTTTTCTTTCTACATTTGGTTGCACGTCATAATTTACAGCATTTCAAGGAATTGTGTTATGTTTTTAATGTGTCATACAGAAGTTAGAAGAAGATTCCTGTAGTCAAAGCTTCAAAATATTTCTACTGTTATTCTGGAAAAAAATACAAAGGTTTCCGGTTTAGAAAAAAATACATTTTAATGAACTAATTGAAATTCGACTTATCGATGCTATGATTGAGTTCAGCTGCTAAATAATTTAATTTAATTTAAAGTGCTAAGGTTAAATTTTTATATTTTGAACTTATATAATATGTAAAACTCTTCGTATTCCGCATACCGATGCAACAAAACCATAGTCCTAGATTACATAGACACCACGCGACCGCCATATTGCTAGTGGCATTTGCTTGCGGTTATAACATTAGTTTATCTCAGTGTAACAGCATGTTACTCTGAGATATAAATCTCCAACAAAAAGTCCATTGCTTTTTAAATCCAGGAGTCTTTATTGTATTATCTTTTTTATTTGTTTTGAAAGACCTTGTCACTCGCAAAATGGCGAACGCCGCTGGCGAACAGCGTCTTGTTTTCGTACGTCTATACGTTTCAGTGATCGGACGTGAATACGTAACAGATCAGGGAAGTGCTCGCCGGACTGCTCTGCCTGCTGCTATCAGTACAGTGAGCATTTCTGTCGTTGTGTTCCAGCTTTTGAAGAGGTGGGTGCCACTAGTTAATATCTGAGTGGATAGCTATGCACATTGCTGTCTGCCACAGCAGACAGCCTACATACATTGCTGTATGTAGGCTAACGCTGGGCTGTTGTGGGACTTGGAGCTTTCCAAACAGTAGCAAAAATGTAATGTGATTTACTGCAAAAATATTTTTCGTGTATCCTGTCCAATTTTGAGGAGAGCTTTAGATTTTATGCAGTTTTCAGCTTAAAAGGTATGACGTCACAATATGAGCAAACATAAAGATTATGCAAATAACCAACCAAAAGTGTTTTCATATCTGAAGATCTGTTTAAAATGTGAGGGATTATGTTTTTTATGCAGTGACCATAACTACAGATATGAGAAGTAATTTCACAACATAGAATCAAAGTTAAGGGCAAAGCTCAAGTAGATGCCATTGTTAGATTTAAAACAACAGAAGTTTGCTGTGCAAACAAATAATAAAATAAAGTCAGAATACAAGAAAAAGTAAAATACTACCAAATGGAATAAAATAACTAGAAACACGCTTAGATTGTCAATTGTTTTGATTATTTTTAAAAATGTAGTCACTTTTGTCTCTAATCTTCTAAATTTCTGTAATCTAAATTCACAGATTGCCGCTCTTGCAATGGAAAGCAGGCAGATGGACAAAAATGTGTTTTTATTGACAGGAGGTTGTGGCTATTTTGGATTTCGGTAAGAACAATTTTCCATTTATTTATCAAAATTATTAAATTTAAGCAAAGTACACTATGCAATTCTGCTTCATGTCCACAAGATGGCATAGTCACACTGTTTTTTGCTCCAAAGGCATATAAGAAAGTCTTTGATTTGGTGTATTTTTTTTATTGAAGTGTTTAGTCAAAGTAGAAGATCTGTATAAGTTTTAATGAGATTCATATTAATTTCTTTATTTGCAGCCTAGCTTGCGCTCTGCATAAAAGAGGAGCCAGAATCGCTCTATTTGACACCATTCCTCCACGCCAAGAACTTCCTGAAGACATGATGTTTGTGCAAGGAGATATTCGTGACTATGCACAAGTTGAGAAGGCCGTGTTTGGTGTAGATTGTGTGTTTCACATAGCCTCTTATGGGATGTCTGGTAGAGAGCAGCTGAATCGACGCCTGATTGAGGCAGTCAACGTTCAGGGGACGAAGAACATCCTGAGAGCTTGTGTGGAGAACAGAGTATCAAGGTTGGTTTACACCAGTACTTTCAATGTGGTTTTTGGAGGCCAAGTGATAGAGAATGGCGATGAAAGTCTTCCTTATCTGCCGCTCCACCTTCATCCCGACCACTACTCTAGAACCAAGTCCTTGGCGGAGATGGCAGTGCTACAGGCAAACGGAGCAGCTCTGTTTGGTAGCCCTGGGGTCCTGAGAACCTGTGCCCTGCGCCCAGCAGGTATCTATGGGCCTGGTGAGCAGAGGCACCTGCCTAGGATAGTTAGCTACATAGAGAGTGGGATCTTTAGGTTTGTTTATGGTAGTCCCAGCAGTTTGGTGGAGTTTGTCCACGTGGATAACCTGGTGTCTGCCCACATGCTAGCTGCAGAGGCTTTAACTTCAGAGAAGCAGCATCGCTCTGCTGGCCAGGCTTACTTCATTTCTGACGGCAGGCCGGTCAATAACTTTGAATTCTTCCGACCTCTGGTTGAAGGCTTAGGTTACCCTTTCCCGAAACTCCGCCTCCCCATCTCTCTCATCTACCTGTTTGCCTTTCTCACCGAAATGATTCACCATCTCATCGGCCCGTTCTACAACTTTCAGCCCCTGCTAACGCGCACCGAGGTGTATAAAACTGGAGTCACGCATTATTTCAGCATGGCAAAGGCCAAAGCGGAGCTGGGATATGAGCCGCAGAAGCACAACTTGGACGAGGTGGTGCAGTGGTTCAAAAGCAGAGGCCACGGGAAGAGACGTCACGGCTCCGTCTTCAGGAGATTCATACTCAACTTCCTGTTTGTTTCTGCTTTTATTGCTGTGGTTTTGTCGTTCCTGCCAGTTGCTGGCAGCTGATGAAAAGCTCTTTAAGCTGCAATCAGTCAATCAAAATGAACTTATACAGCAAAGTGTAACACAAAGTGCTTCAGATGCTTGATGAAGAGACAGATTCTTTGCTTTTTATGTTTTAATTGATTTAAAATCTTCACACTTCAACGCAGAAATCAATCATGTGTTTCATTTGAAGCTAAAAACAAAAGAAAACTCTTTGTTGCTTATAATGACTCAAACAACACTACCTCTCTGTTTTCATTCAGCCGATCGGGATAAAGACTCATAATTACATGGTTTATTGATATACTTTATCCGTATTATTAGAAGTTAATGCAGTCTGACAACTGTGATCAACATTCATTGTTTTTTTTTTTTTAAAGTCAAACTCAGAATATCAACAATGTTTTAGGAATAAAAATATGATTTTGTACACTTTCTTACATTAAAGTTATGCTCTCTCAGTAGGAGGAATTGATGGTAACTCTAAGCACTCAGCCGGACTTCCTGGGATGGATTGCTTTTTCCAACTTTCACTGTACTGTGTTAGAAACAGGGCTGAGTTACACTGTATGTAATTGGATATGAATGTGACTTGATTGAATTATTTTGAACTGCACTTGGACCAAATTAAATTCTATGTTTCTGCAGATGAATTGGATCTCATTGTAAAGTGCCTTTAAGACAGCATTTGTTACACTTTCACACTATAAATAAACAGAATGAATTTGTTTGTACAGCGTAGTACTTACTTTTAGCAGCCATGTCCTTACAGCGAATGGAAACAGAAATGTGATGTTACGCTCTACTCTATTGAAACGCTGCTAACTTGACCGTTGAGCAGCAGAAAGCCATGGACAACGTGAGTTTTCACAAAATCCTTAGTTGGAAAGAAAAACGTAGAAAAGGTGCTCTTGTAACAAGAATAAGCAGTTGCTAGAGGATTTTGAGGCAAAGCCTATTCAGCAGGTTGAGGGATATTCATTCATAAGGCGTTGACAGCCGTTGGAGTCAGAGATTCAAGAACACCAGACTGAAGTATCCAGGAAAGGATACAACTGTCACATTCCTTGTGTTAAGTCACTCCTGAACTACAGGCAAGATCAGAAGGATCTTACCAAAGCTGAAGAGGGAAAAATGCTGGAGTGTTGCTTAGTGGTCCAAAGTCGTCTTCTCAGCTAAATTTTATATTTCATTTGGAACTCAAAGGCCTAGAATCTGGATGAACAATGACAAGTCACAGAATCCAAGCTTTCTGAGAGCCAGTGTGAAGTTTTCACAGTCAATGATGATTTGGTGAGTTGTGTCATCAGTTGGTGTAGATCCATTCATTTTTATCAAACCCACCAGGAAATATTAGATCAGCTTTTAGCTAATCTGACAGACTTTTTGAAAATGCTTATTTAATTTTCCTGCTGTATTTTTCAGTGAACAACACTGGCAAAAAAGTCCTAATATCTGCTTTAATAGTCACTGTGATGGACCTAAACCAAACAAACAATCTGTGGAGTTTTGTGAAGATGACAGACATCTAAATGAACTACACAGGCAGCTGAAGGCCACTTTTAGCAAAATGGACAAAATAAGCACAACTTAATTTCTCCACAGCATTGATGAGATCTTGTAGGTAAAAGGAGCCCAGACCAAATATATACCAAGATATAATAATCAAAACTAACAGAAATATAAGCTTGAAATATACATATTAAATAAAATAATATGTTTCACTTTTTGATTTGATTTTACTGAAATTAACTTGGTAACGATTTTCTGATGCATTTTATATAGCTTATAGCTTTATAATTTGGTAACTGGCGCTAAATAAAGAATTTTTAGCGCGTTTTCTTTCAGATAAATCGTGCAATCGAGAAATAAAAAGCAGAGAAACTCCTGTTGATCTCTGCTGAGTGAACGGCGTTTCTGCTGCAGGAGGACTCGGGCCAGGTGAAGCATGCTTTGTGGCGTATTTCAGTCTGCACAGGATGAATGCAGATGTCCCCTTCTCTCTAAACTATTCTCTTCAGACTCGGGCAGCCCCTTGCTGAGTTGGTCGCAATCATTGTTTCTCTGCAGCATTAACCACATTCCAGAGAGGCGCATCGCATCCCGTCTCCTTCCCCACATTCCAGAGAGGCGAACGAGTCCGCCGCGTAAAAACGCCTTTAAATTCAAATCCCCTGCTCTCCCTGCGCACATACCGGAATAAGAAGCATATGTGTGGAATATGGGATTATCCAACACGGTCTGGTTTCCACTGAAGCGGCTGTAAGGAAAATCTAGAGGAAAAACCAACAAGGAGAAATTCCTCCGCGCAGCGCGCCATTGACTGTAAAGACCTTTCAACTTAACAAAAACTGAAGTTGACAAACGCATCGCTGTCGGCTGATACTGTGAGAAAGAGTTTGGTTTTCGGCGCTGGGAGGGAAGCGGAAGGGGACGATGCGGCTCGCGGTGCTGGTTTGCGCCTCGGCTGGAGGTTTTGCGTGAAGGAGCGACGGCTGCGCGGCGGCGTTTTGTTTTGATTTCCATGTGAAACGCAATTAGAGCTCCGCGGAGCGCAGCGCACTCTCAACTTGTTTCTCGCCTCTGGAGCGCAACATGGAGCATTATGAGGAGGACCTGGGACTCCGGGCCGCTACCCTGATGGAGGACCTTTCCCTGTACGAAGCCTACAAAGACGGGATGTACAACGCGAGGAGGGACTTGGTGATAAACCCAGATTTGGACTTCTCCGCTCCGGCGGTGGCGGGGCTGAAAACCAAGCCGATGAATGGTACCTCTGTGCTCCACCAGCAGCATCACACTTTGGAGAATTTCACGCCGGGGAATAAAGTGTACAACGCGGCTCCTGTGCGTCCCGTGAACTGCAGCCGGCCGGTTCCTGTGGATTTCTGCGCCCCTCAGAGAGACTCTCCGTACAGCGAGGAGGGCTGCTGCACCAAATCCGAAGTGGCTCTGCCGTGCTACTCTGGCACGTCCGAGAGGCACCGGAGGTACTCGTTAGAGGTGCAGGGCCACAGGTACAGCACCGGCTCCACCTTTGACGGAGTGCCTCTCAACAAAGCGGTGCCGCTGCCCGGCAACAGGTGCAACAGTGTCTGCATAACCAGCAGCCACGATGGGAGGTACGGTGCCGCCAGTCCCCGCTCCAGCCTGGCATCGTCCCTGTCCTCTCAGGAGCAAAGCAAGCATGCCAGCCCGCGATCGAGCATCAGCAGCCCGCGCACCAGCCTGGTGGTACCGGGTCAGGATAGGTACACCAGCCCCAGGTCCAGCTTGGTTCACAGTGAGGGCAACAGCATCCTCAGCCCTCGATCCAGCTATGCAAGCACGGCCAGTGACACGAGCAAACACTCCAGCCCCCGGACCAGCCTCAACAGCTGCGATTGCTGCAGCAAGCCCAGCAGCAACCGAACCAGCGGCATCAGCATGGGCTACGACCAGCGGCACACCAGCCCCAGGTCGAGCACGGCCAGCCAGTACTCCTTCACCACCAGCCCGAGATCCAGCTACTCTGACTCGCGGTACGGGCCTGTGGTCAACCACGACCTGGAGGGGTCCATGATGCTGCACGCCGCGCCGCTGGCCAGTCCCCGCTCCAGCATCTGCAGCCACGACGGGAGCGCCAGGCCGGGGAATGCGGCGAACTGCGTGGTCAGCCCGCGGTCCAGCATCTCCAGCCACAGCTCCAGAAGCTCCCGCAGCTCCCGGGGGTCAATGAGCACCTACCCGGACCTGCAGCTGCCCTCGCCCAGGTCATCCATGCTGGGCAGCGGTCTACCGGAGGACACCTTACTGCAGGAGTTCGGAGAGTCTAACGGGGCTCAGATTCGCAGCCATCTGCAGACGGTGTCCGAACCGCAGCCGCAGCTGGCTCAAGCGGGAGGGACGGTGGAGATAAGCGCCGGCTCGCCGTTCTCCTTCAGCTACGGCGTGTCGTCAAAGACGGCCTCGTCAGGGCAGAGGTATAAGTTACCTTACCAGGTGACCCCCAGCCGAGAGAATGGGCCGAGCCAGGCGGAGAAACGGCTGGAGGCGCTCACCTTGGAGCTGGAGAAGGAGCTGGAGATGCACATGAAAAAGGAATACTTTGGTAGGTTTGGTGACTTTTTGAGAAACAAGTCATTTATCTATTAGACACTAATTATTTAAGTTAGAGATACGCCAATAATCGACAACCTTAATATTCTCCTATCTGATTCATTTCTTGTTAAATTAATAAATAAAAGTCCAGTTTTTTTCTGGTTAATTAAGACATCAACAATAAACATGTCACCTTCATAAGATAATGGCCTACATAATTTTTGCCAAAAGTTTTTTTTTTTTTCTCCCTAGAATACGTTTTGGAAATAAAGCGGTGATTGCTTTTTCCAAAAATACCTTTTGGCAAAAAAAAAAAAAAAAATCACCATTATTTTAGGAAGGTAAATATATGCTTTTGATCACTAAAGGAAAAATCTTCAATCCCTTACTTTAACAGTGAGCAAAGAGCATTTTTCTTTCCCTTTATGTGTGAAATATTTACAAAATGTGGAATCAAATCTGAAAGTAAACCAGAAAATCTGTAGTAAGCGGGAAAAACCTGATTGGCGCATTTCTAATTATACCTTTTTGTTTTGATTTTGTCTGAGTTTTTCGGGAAATCAAAAAGCTTATTCTTCAGTTATGTTTTAATTCTACTTTTATTTTCATGGCGTGTGAATAAGGAGCTTAAAACAGCCATCAGAGATTCAGACGGGCTGTTTTGATTAATTGCTTTGCAGATTAGAAATCTGATCAGAGTAGCTCAGGCCCAGTCCAACAGGTTAACAGTAAAGTTCAATCAGAATTATGCAATGATGATGAGACCTTATTCCTGTGCATGTAAAACCTACCAGATTTGATACCATAAAGGAAGCAAAGTCATAAAACATCCATAAGGCATTTCAATGTAGACAGTCGCTACTAAAACCTGGAATTTCAGTGATTTTAACGGTTTCTCCGTGGTTGTCAGAGCATATTTATAGGCATTCCTTTTCTTCGAAGTCTGTTTGCAGCATGCTAATGCTACATCACCATTAACAGGTCACCCTCTGGCTGATAAGAGTCGCATTGTGGGGCAGAGCTAATGTCTTGGCAGAGCTAACATTTGCAGAAAACGGCACTGCGCTGAATGGAGCCCTCTGTTCTTTCAGAGCACACACCCTTCTGTCATTTGGAGCAGTGTGGTTGGGGTTTGTTGAAAATCAAGTGCACTTTAGGAGTTACTGAACGGGAGTGAGGGCAAGGCAAGCTCAAAGCAATCCCCTTGGTGGCATATGAGAGACATTTTTGGACTAATCACATTTGCTGTTTAAATAACCCGCCTTCTCTTTCCTTTTTTTCTGAACTTAAAAAATTTTTGTTTTTGCCACGCAGTGCGCTATCACGAGACTTTGTCTTTCAAATATGTTAGGATTGCTGAGAAAGTTCCAGTCTACCTTTAGAGTTTGCAGACAGACAAATGGTTGCAGTGAGAAAACAGTGGCTGGTTCTGTTGCCTGTGCACTTGCTCGGAGTGAGCCGAGACAGCTGTGGATTTGTTCCAGAAGAGCAGGTGAAAGCAGGGAGATGGAAGACAGGAGGGAGGGCTGTGAGGAGGAAGAGCTGAGGAGATAATGGAGGTGGTAATAGATAGAGATGGATAGAGAAAGGAGGAGGGAGGGACAAGAATGCAGTCAGACGCTCCTCAGTTTGAGCCCAATAGAGACAGCTCTGTTTCTGTAGCGACAGTGTAGAAATTGATCGCCGGGGCTTCTTTCAGGGGGCCCCAGCGATGCCTGCCAGTGGTCCCGCTCTGCCTGATCCGTGCTGCCGGCTGGCCCTTGTGTGGCCTCTGTTTGTTGTGGTTGCAGAGGAGCTGTGAATCAACAGCTGGGCCCGAAGGAAGCTTGCAAATGAAGCAGCAGAGTGAGGCCCCGCTCCACCCCGCCTCTCCAGCAGCCCCACACACCACCCAAACTCCCCCGCAAAAGCCCTTCATTAACCAGCCAGTGGGGAGTCGGGCAGCACCAGACACTTGGCACACGATCTTGGCTGGCGGGCCAGACATAGTTAGTGGGGGTCAAGTCTGATCACCTGCCCAGAATTATAATGGCAGTAGTCATGCACATGCCTGACACACACATGCTGACTTGTGGACAACAGCATGCAGTGTGGATGCTGCACTGAAGCCTCAGATATGCTGCATGTTTGAAGAGCTCACTAACATTTATGCAACGTTGCAAATAAAAAACAACAAATGCATGAGGATAGTTGTTCTTTTATATTTACTTAAAATGTAAATGTGAGATCTTCATGTTGCAATATTAGGCTACATTAGTTCTGTTAGACAGCATGTGTAAACTAAACAGTCTTAGTATTTCTTAAATCAATTTAATGGCACTTTTTCATTCCTTTCATCTGTACTGCAAATATAAGTCCAGCTGAAACAATTAATTGTGAATAATCGATTACTTAAATAGTCATTAAATAATTCTATAATCAATTGTTAACTGGAAAATACAGACTCCAAAAAGACCATTTGCTGACAGAACAACACATTCAGAGCATTAATTCAGATAAAAGTGTACAAAAAATATATTTACACAGGAAAAAATCTTTTGTCTATAAATTTGTTATAACTAAAGTTTGTCAAGTGGCTCAGTTTGTATTTCCCCTGGTTCAAATTCTGGAAAGTATAAAGATTCCCTCACCAGTTTTTTAGTATTTTAGACATTTAAAACAAAATAAATAATCAATAATTATCAATACTGACTGATATGAAATGCTTATATCCCTCAACTTAGTCAAACCTCAGGTATTACAGTGCACTTAATCCACTTTTTCCACTTTTTTTCCTTCAACATACATCATGTGTTGTAAGAGCACATCTGTAGAGATTCTGTTTTATTTAGCAGCAATGCAGTAGAAACAAAACCTGACACTGCAGAAGTTCTCAGAGTTCTTATTTTTGGTCTGTAGGAAGCCAAAATCTCACAGGATGGCTGTTAAAGTTTGATGAATCAGGCTGTGCAAGTCTGCTTACAACCCACAGCACATACACCGTTTTTGGTCAAAGTAACATAATCTTTGTAAGATTCTAATCATATATTCCAATAACATTACATAATCCCAAGCTGTGTCATCATTACATCCAGTTAGTTGGAAAGAGTTTCCTCTGTTTGTTCTTCAGTATTAGATTTCAGTGATATTTCCATTTTCCCCTGAAAGGCTCAAAATACATATGAATCTGACACCAATAATACTTTCTCACAAGAACAGACTGCCATCTGAAACATCGACATTACGGCTGGGAAAGCCGCAAATGTATGTTGCGTTAAGTGATGGTGTTTTATTTTTAACCGTGGAGTGCAGGCTGCATCCTGTCCCTGCCAAATCTACATGTTCTGACATGGGCACATGAGAGATCCTGCATCCTGTTTTCCAATGATTAACAAAGAGCGCTCTGGAGATTTCCCCCATGTCCTGTAAGACCATAACCACATCCTCACTTCAGAGACACTCCAGGATTTATTGCATGTGGGTCAATAAATCACGCTTACTATTAATGTTTACAAGTTGACGCGTGAAAATTCAAAAGTCTTGCTAGCACATGGTGTGGGGTTGTTAAGTAACAGCAGCAGCAGAGCTTCAGCTAGATGGAAGAAAGATGTGAAGGTAATTCGATGGAGCTGGGTAAATAAATCATCCTCCTCTGTTTAGTTGTTGGGAGTCAAAGCCAAAGAGTCATGGTGGGAGATCGTTTGCCACGGATTATTCATTCAATGAAGCCTTACAAAAGAGTAAGATATAATAGGATCCATATCTCTAGTGCAGTGCCTTGCAAAAGTATGCATACCCTTTGAACTTTTCAACATTTTGACATGCTACAACTTCAAAGCTGTCTGTAATTGAGAAATGGAAGAAAAACAATACACAGTTTTCAACCCCAGACTTATATTTGCTTTGTAGGACAACATTTTGTTGTAGTTCTTACTGTAAATCTTTTGGGTTATGTCTTCTACTGAAGTTCATTCGCTGTCACTTAGACTGGATGGAAATGTCTATATGTATCAATTTTCAAGTTTTGCCTAAATATAGGTCTGGACTTTGACTGGGCCATTCTAAAACATGAATATCCTTTAAACTAAAAGTCTGCAACAGGTGGTCCTTTGGACTTTCCAAAATAGCTAAAAATTATATAGAAGCTTTTTAAATATAGGTACAAAACAAATGCAGGCCATGAAACAATCGCATTGAATTTGCACAACAAATTGACACCAAATTTACTTTTAGATCTATTTTCTTGTCATCATGTTGGCAACTACATACTTTTCTTTATTTATATATTTTCTGCGAATTATCATCCCATAGAAGAATATGTGTCCATCCTATTTTTTGCAAAAGTGTTATTTTTTTAAATTTATTATAAAACAACTCAACCGAAAATCAGTCCAGACCCCTGACCTAAACCATTTTGTCGTAGTTCTGGTTTGTGTACTTAGGTTTTATTTCTTTTCTTACTGAAATATAAATTCCTTTCTTAGTCTCAAGTCTTTTGTCCTGAATTCTTGTTAAAGTAAGACATCACCTGTCTCTGCCACTTCCATGTCTCACCTTGGGGAAACATACAAGTGGCAGTTAAGTCATCCAACGGGCAAATTTATGGTAAATAACTAATATTTTCTGTCTTCCTCGTCTCTTGCGCTGTAATTTTAGGTGGACAGTCATGTCTTGGAACGTTTACAGCTCTGACATGCTCTTTCCATTTTTAGATGATGGATTTAGGAAAGCTCTGTTAGATGTTCAAAGCTTGGGATTTTGTTTGATAACCTCACCTGCTTTAATCTTCTCCACAACTTTATCCTTGACCTGTCTGCTGTGCTCCCTGGTTTGTGATGTGGTTTGTTCTCAAATAAACCTCTGAGGCCTTCACAGAGCAAAAATATTTATAGTAAGATTAAGTTACACACAGGTGGAATCTATTATCTAATTAGGTGACTTGTAAAGAAAATTGGTCAGATGTGAGGATAAGAATAAACGTCTCATCTCCCCACTTTTCAGACTTGTATTTGGAAAAATAATCGTTAATCATGTGTAAATTCAAAAACTATTCCTGAATATACATAATAACATAAAACTTTGGGGCTAAAGCACAGTGAATTTATTTTGGGTTCATTGTTGATTCACATAATCAACAATGATCATGTGATCATTGATTTTTCTTCTTTACACTTTTGGCCTGTGAGGCACCAGCCAGTGACAAGGAAGCCTAACATCAGGGTGATTAATTCAATTTCACAACCAATAATTGTCCAAATTGCGACTAATATACAATATGCTAAATTACTCTTAGCATGTTGCACATCAACCACATGATTTTCATAGCCATCAACAACCTTCTGGCATAATTTTGGATGCATTTTCGACCACTGTCTTGGTAGGATTGATAGCTGAATTAAATTGGTTTGTTTCTTGGCACAGAAATTACTTTCAAGCAGTCCTCACATTTTCAAGGCATTTGAGTTTAAGGCCATGCCAGAATCATTCATATTTGCCTGCTTTGTCCGCTTAATCACAAGTTTTAATGTATTTGTGTTCATTGTCCTGTTGGAAAGGCTTTTTGTTGAAGTTTCAAACTTATAGCTGTTAATTTAATGTGAAGTTGATCAATTTGTCTCCTCACTGGTTGAATGCTCTCCAGCAAAGTCACAAAAATAGACCCACAGCATGATTTTAACACCATCACCACCATGCTTCACAGTTAATGCGATGTTATTACTGAACATTGTAACCAATGTGTCTTCTATTAGAGGACAGCTGTGTGGTAGTAGCTGTGTGTGTCAGCAGAACAAAACCCCTGACAGATTTAAAACTGATTTATAGAAATGGCCTTCGCAATTTCTGACTTCAAGCCCATTGACAACACAAAAAAATAAGGGTCCACCTGAGTCAAATGAGCTTTACCATTCCTTGCACAAAGAGTGGTGAAATCTCCAGGAAAAATGATGCCAGACGCTTGTTGATGCTTACAAAAACTCTGCATCACTGACATCCGAATTGATGATGTCATTGATGCAGAGTTATTAAATGAGTGTATATAATCTTCTGGGTGTCGTTGTTCTGATTGTGACGTAATCTGTATTTGAAAGGTTTGTGTCTGACTTTTTGAAGGCAGATGGGAGCAGTTATGAATTGGAGGAAGGAGTGTTAATTTAGCCACTGTCAGTTTTAGTTTAGTACAATTGGTTTGCAAGTTCAGTCAGTTCATCCGGATGCTAACTCTTTGGTGCTTGCGTGGTCGAAACATCATCCTTTTGTTTGTACACATATGGTTTCTACTTCTCTGAAATAGTGCACACAAGTAGACTGTTGTATTGAATTTTTGGTGTGTTCTGTTATTCATTCATTTCTTATAAACATCGAAGCAGGAAACACATATTCCAACAGTGCTTCCATGTCTCTGTTTTCAGGCCATCGAAGTAATGAAAAAATTGAATTAAGGTTTGTTTTGTATTTAATTCAACGCAACTTTCACCGGAACTGTTGCGAAATAATTACCAGCGCCACAACAACATCGCAAGCACTGTGCATATGCTTCAAATGCATTCTGAAAAATCTGTATTTCAATGATAAATGCAAGTATTTATTTCCTCACATGAGGGGAGGGGCATTGGCGTTCAGATCCCCTGTTGGGATCTTGTACGATGTTGCATCCTGTGGGTACTCTGACCCAAGACTCACCCCATCAAGGCTCTGACCCTGCACTCGCTGAGGAATGTGACCTCAATGAAGGTTGTCTTGTGTTAGAGAGATTTTAGATCGTTAAGCTTCTGCTGCTGCTGTCTATCAAACCGTATGAGACACTGCTTTCTTGTTTGCTAACTGAAGATGACAGTAGTTTGTGGAGCCGGTTACTTCGTGGGGGACGGTGGATGGTTTTTGTTTGTCGGTTCAGCAGAGCATCATCACCCAGTGTCTGGCCAAACCACCTGTATGCATAAATATCTGTGCAATAGATGTAGGTGCAACTCACCTACATAATAGGTGATAATAATATTCAAATAAGTTTGAAATGAAATGACCAATTTCTGATTTAACAATTTTTTTCTCATTTTTGTCGTAAAAAGTGACAGAAAATATTTTAGAGAAAATATTTCTAAAAATATGGCTGAAAAAAGGGATTTCATAGGCCCAGTGTATGGGAATTTCTGCTTAATTACCAGACTATGGTCATAATATTAAAATAATAATGGCACAATTTTACTAGAAGACCTAAAATTACGAGAAAAAGTATTTTCAATGAGAAAAAGCGGAACCTGATGTGACCAGTTCAATCTGTGGTTTTCTTCAAAATAGAATCAGTCGTTTACTCAAAAACATCTGCTGATAATTTGATGCTGATGTGTTTAAAGATGATGTATCACTTCACTAGATGCGCAACATTCCTTACATTATTTTTTTTGTTTATTTTTTGTTAGCATTCTTTAAAAAATTACTATTTTCTTGTCCTAACATTGCAACTATATTCTTGTCAAATTATGACATTCTTCTTGTAGTTTAGAAAAAATAAAAAATTGTAGTCTGGCCCTAACACTCCATCAAGAAGTTCACATAAATTCAAAGTCCACTTAAATAGAAGATGTAAAGCACAGTTGTCAAACAACTGGGAATGCTGATGTCACTCTCAACAATAGAAACACAAGAAGTTTTCAAAAAGTAAATTTTCAAATAGTAATAATTTAGTCTACCACACTTTCACCTTCCACTCAACTTTTCATTAATATGCTTTGGGATCTATATGAGGGCTGTTACTTAACATTTTGGTATGAAAAAGTATTTTTTGGTCTTTTGAAGGATGTTACCTCTGGGCTAAGCAATGTATGTACAAGTTTTCACTCAGTTTGTAAGTAAAGTATGTTTCCCTCTTTTATATAATTGCTGCAATAAATCAACGTTTTAAACATATTCTGTTGTCAAGATATATCTATATTTAGATTTAGAGGATTTTGATTTAGTTAGATTAACTTGGTATGTTTGATGTGCTAGGCTGAATATTTTTTAGTTAAGTTCTTTGGGAATTTTAAGGTGAAAATGACTCTTTGGCTGATCAGTTTGACATTTCTTGTAAAAATGAAAAGTACAGGAGCATTGTCTTTATATTGGAATGCATCTCCCATCCACGTTGTTTCCTCTCAAGGCTTTTTTTATATAATCTTCAGCTTTCGTCAAGTCGTCTGCCTTCTAACAGTATGATGTAATGCACGGAAATGACAAAAGGGAGCCTTGTACAAGGAGTCTCAATTTATTCATGAAATATTTATTTTGATTTAACATTTACACTCCCTCCCTTTTTTTAGCAGAGCTGCGTGTCTAGAACAATTTGTTAAAATGTATGTTTTAATGACAAACCTCTGAATTTCCTAATTCTGTTTGCCTTCAAAGGTGATCGGAAGCCCAGAAAGCTGAGTAATAATTATAATAGTAGAAATAAAGCTAGAGCAGAAAGACATCTTCCCTTTGTCTAACAAGAAAGAAGTCGGGGATGACATTGTTGCACACCCAGAAATTCTTCCTCATGTCTGTATTGTGACACATGCAGTGTGTTTTGCTGTCTTATAAAGCTTGATCTCTTTATTCTGCTGCTTTTTCTGAGAATATACATAACAGACAATAACAAAGCCATTGTCTATGACAGGTATCTGTGTGAAATGTGGGAAGGGTGTGTACGGGGCCAGCCAGGCATGCCAGGCCATGGGGAACCTCTACCACACCAACTGCTTCACCTGCTGCTCATGTGGTGAGTAACACGCCGACCTGAATCATAGCTAAAGTTTTTTTTGCAGTTATTTTATTGACGCTTTAATGAACTTTAGAACTACAGTGTCTGCAAATAAATGAAGAAAATGGGTAAGAGTTACTGAATCCAAAATGTTCAGATTGAGTATGCGTCATACAAAGTCTGTTTTGTATTTATGAATGGAGCTAGCGTCACACTTCTCTGCTTTCTCTGTGAACAATTTTCATCCAAGAGTTATTAATTTTTCACTGGTCTTATTACTATAGTGATTTCTTCACTATAGTAATGAAGAAAGGTAGAAAGGTACATAATTCCTCACCATAGAAAACATTCTGTGAACTAGTTAAAGAGAAATATCAACAATTTGTGACTATTTAACTTTATTTGAAATAACTCCGCAGACTGGAAATTGGTATTTAACTAGTTTAAATCAGTTATTTTAACAAAATTAAGGAATATTCATAGCAAATTGTAATCGAATGATAAAAACAGTATTTTTTTCCAGAGGGAGAGCATTTTACAGTGTCTTGTAGAAAAAGAAATGGCTGACTTTGTATTCATGTCACTGCAGGGGCTTTCTGTTGTCATTGCTTTTAAACATCAAGTTTGAAATTTTTTATTCTTTTGACAGTGAGAGAGACACGGGTTTTTCAGATGTGATGCTGGATTGGACTCACTGTTCTGTGACAGTTTGAAAGGAAGCACGAGGAACAGTTTTTCGCATAAAATCTAGGAATTTCGTCTTCTTTACTATATATTATAACATCCTTTAATGAATCCAGAGAAATCTGTTACTGCGTCCATACATGCAAAAAAAAAGTTAAAGTGGAGCCATTAGGCTTTTTATAGGTGCAAAGTTAAACCTTTATATATATATATATATATATATATATATATATATATATATATATATATATATATATATATATATATATATATATATATATATATATATATATATATATATATATATATATATATATAGCACAAGAATGGGGAAGTTGGCCAAATGCAGCAGAGAAAACATCACCCCCTTCCACTTTTTTTGCTTGTTTGTTTTGTTTTGTCTTTTTAAATAAAACATAATGCTGCTTGTGTTGCTTCATTAATAAATCATAAGCTGGTTTCGCAGTTTACATCAAAACTATCTCATGCCTACGAAATGTTCCTCAATAATGCAGCAATGAAATAAATTGTTTAGTTATTGTTCTCTTTCTTCACAAAATACAGTAAGGTTTTGTGTTTGTTGGTCATTTCTTTTCGGGTTTTTTTTTTTTTTTTTTTTGGACGCCCCTGTCACCCAACTCTGGACCACCTCTCCTGTTTCCCGTGGAAACAAGAGGAAGATGGTTAGAGTGAGCCTTTCAGCCTCGATCCATTCTTATGTGTAGCATGTATACTGATCCTTCACCTCGACCCCTTGGGCTCTGGAAGAACTGCTATAATTTACATGTAACCAAAGCCACATAGTTTCCGATTTATTGTGTGTCGAATGAAAGAGGGGCCAGATGCCGAGTGTCTAGTTGCTGAGGTTGCGAGGTATTCTGTGGAAAACAAGCCTCAGGTCCAGTTGGAAGCTGTTTAATCGGCCTTATGATACTTTTACAGTTTGCTTAGAGGTCATCTTTCAGTGATTGAACAAAGAAATTGTGTCATTAGGTCTTTGAACCTGATCTCGACTGAACGTGTTAACTGAGTTAGACGTATCTGGATTTAAACGGAAAACAAAGACCTGAGAGGTTTATCAGAGGAATCATTTCCACGATTCATCAGCAGGTCATTTTCGGAGATTCAAGTCGCTTAGCAGGCTAACCCACCTCTCAGGATAGTTTATTGGTAACACAAACGACATAATCTATCAGTTGACCTCTTGTAAATGGGAATGTTTTCTTTTTATGCAGTGTTTTGCAGGCCTCTGAGAAGTTTAGTTTCAAAGTGCCTGCAGTTGTCATAACACACTCCAGTGATTTATGAGGAGCTGCGTTCTCATGTCTTCAGTTAGTTTTTTGGTTTCTTTTTTTTTTTGGTGCAGAAATCCTCTTGAAGTCTGGAACTCCGCAGTGAGGCCGAGTTTGCTGAGACATTGCTCGCTGGTAGCCTTGGGCTTTGTTTAACCATGCATAATTGAGCCCTCCTCTTGGCTTACTCCCATGGTTGCACCCTTTTTTCATGAGATGGCCAAGAATGCAACCCTCCCCACCACCACTTCAGCCAGCCATCCCTGGAGGACCTCAATCACACACACACACGCACCCCTGCACACACACACACACACACACACAGAGTGACAAAGTGTACCAGACCTGCTTATCAGAGAGGGCAGGCCTGCTATGGACTCACTTTAAACGGCACACGCATGCCAAAATGATTGTGGACTTGCTCTGCCACACGTACAAAAGAGGAAGTTGTTTCGGGTCTGTTGAACACTGATTTCTGTCTTTCAGGCATTGCAGTAAATATGTTGCTTGGGGCTGGTCATTTTGTCTTGGAGTTGCACACTTTTATCTGAAGTCCCAGAGTGATAGTTTACCTTTTTAGGAGTTTAGTTGTGTGAATAGATACATGTAGTCAGAACAAGGGTTACAATAGTTGTTTTTTTTAAATTATAGTTCAATTTTATTTCATTCTCACTTTTTGTTTGTCTAACTCAGTTAGTTTTAATTTATTTTTAGTGTTTGCTAGTTTTTATTAGTGATAAGCTAAATATTGTTTAGTTTTTCTCAGGAACTCCACACTAAAGAATGTAGCTTTAGTTTTTATCTGCTGAAAGTATTGTATTGTGATTATGTATACATCGATTGCCCAAGAGAAAATACCATTTTCAAAAAATTGATTCAATTTAGCGAAATTTTGCATAATTGTCACCACCATGAGTATGGAGGATGGTAATTTAACGTAAACTTCTTGTGTGGGGAAAAAAAATAATAATTTCACATCAGTTCTACTGGCTATTACATAGATTCATAATCGTGAAAACAAAAGATGACACAGCTGTAATTTCAGTATGTTTTAACTAGTTTTATGAATTCACAATATAGTTCCAGTTAGTTTAAAATTCCCCCCATTGATTACAATTTTATTTATTTCAGTTAACAAAAAGGCTTTTTCAATTTCATTTTCAACTCTTGGTCAGTACCTTACCTGCTTCATCAAAGCAATTCTGTTTAGAAAATCTACATTTCTATTGGAAAAGTGTGGTACAAAGACATGACGGGGAAGGAGTCTGGGTAGTCAGGGAAGTGTGAGAGTCACAAAAGTATTGAACTTTTCTGCAGCTTCATAAGAAGATGAAATATTTTAGTGGTGCACGACAAATCGGTTCATGTGGAGGACACAGAAACCTCTAGCATCAGAGGGGCTTACTTCAAAATGTCAAACCTAGCAGTAAACAAACGGTTCACAGCAACCCCTTCTGTGGAGTGTTGAAATATGGTGGTGGCAGCATCACACTGCAGAGATGTTTTTGTTTTCTACATCTGCTCAGAGCTGATAGGAAGATGGAGGGAGCAAAATGATTTTTAGAAAGAAATTGTCAGAAGTTGTAAAAGTCATAAAATTTGACCAACCAGCAGGATGACGACACACATGTTGCTCACTCACTCCACTTCTTCTCGTTAGCCAGTTAGCATCACCTGGACAGCTCATAGTTGCTCATATCTGTGTTAGAGTAAGGAGGACTCGGGTGTCGGACTGGAGCTGACAGCAGTTGGATTAAATCTGAGAAGTTGAAGATTGATTTGTTTTAAAACTTGTCCAGCATGTTTACATTCTGAAGCAATAAATTACTCTCAGTTACGATTTTAAATATATATATATATGCTGTTCAAAAAGTCTGCAGCTTGCAGGAAACGAGTAGATGTTCTCATTAGCAGAGAGAACGGTCGGTGAGCTGTGGCTAACGAGCCGGGAGAAGTGGTGCGTTTTTGACACCCTCTATGTAACATTTCTGCTTTGTTTGGGCTTGTGGGTAAAATAATAACCTGAAGACTGGGAGGTGTGAGAAATGCAAGTTTAAGCCAAAGTGGTACATTTAAATAAACCATTTATATGTTTTTTGATCTTTTGCCTCATTTACATCTTCCTTTAGTCTGAAGTTGATTCAGTTCAGTAAGGTATGCAAAATCAATTTTAAGTATGTTTTGTAGAAGCAGGCGACCAGACCAGTTGAAAATACATGAACTAGAACCTTTGGTAAAATATTGACTTCAAAGCAAAATATGCAGAAAGGTGGAAAGTGAAGAAGCTCTCATTAATCCTCTCTTTCACGGTCCCTTTGGTGCACGAGAAAAAGCAACAACTAGAACTTCCTCTGCTAAATTTGGAGTTTATGTGACATTAACAAGGCTCATATGCATTTAATAGTTTGAAATTTAAGTCCATATGCTCAAAAGGAGTCACAGCAGCTAGTAATCAGTGTTTAATTATTGAAAAGCTCATTCACTTTTGCAACTCAAATCATCTAACACATTCTAATGGCACAAAAGCTGATGTTTTTCAATCCTCTATTTGTGTTAATTATTAAGATGTTCACCTTACAGCTGCTGAAAAAATAACTTTTGATGTCAGAATGTTCCATTTTGTCGGCTTCCCTCCAATCCGCTGCATTCGGAAAGTGTTGTGAATTTGGAGAGCACTTGAGTACCGTGAACTCATTGTCAAGTTCAAGGAACCAGTTTGAGACGAGTTGAGCTCCATTACCCCTCAGGAGCCTGAACCGCTATCACAAAGCAGGATGAATTCATGTTTTCAGGGAATTTTGTTTTACACCAAATCTGAGCCTAAAACACCTAAATGTCACAGCTAAAATTGATCACTCATTGGATCAGGTTTCACAAATCTGCTACCGTCCAATTTTGGTGAGGCTGTGTGAACAGGAACCTTAGTTAGGGGGAAGGCAACATGGAGTTAGAACTTTATAGCAATATTTAGTGGTACTTTTGTGATAATGATAAAAAATATTATTTTAAAAAAGCTATTCATAAACACTGTTCTTAAAAACAAACGTCTCCAGGATGCCACTTGTTTGAAGAAGTGTGATTTAAATCACTGAGCTGCACACAGAAATTGGATTTAATCATATTTTCAACTTTATTGATGCTCTTGTGGAACAGACAATGGAGAAAATATTTTTTAAACGCTTTTTTGATAATACACTCAGTTTTGTTTCTTATTTAGCATTATTAATTGAAATTTACCAAGGCAACAATGAATCAAAATTGTTATCATAAGAGGTTTTTCACAATAAATGATAAACGATATGATAAGTGCCCAACCCTAATCTCAGTTTTCTGTTTCTAGTTGTCTCAAGAAACGTTGAATGGCATCTATTGCCTTTCAAGGTTTAATGTGTTGAGCTTTTGTTATATTGAACCAGTCTGCTCATTTTCCTCTGGCCTCTAATGAACCAGCAGACAGACCTAAATTAGTAGGTCAGTGTGCAATTTACCCAGATTGTGCAAAAAATTGAAACATCGGCTGAAAACTGGTAGCTAAAAAAGGAATGTGTCTAGCTGCAAAAAACAATGGAGGGATGTCAGAGGTAGATTTATCCTTGTCCAGTGTTATGTGATGATATTTTTGCAAATGATTTCAGTAATAAAATAAATTGTTCAAACTGATTTTAACAGTTGCTTTTGTTAAAGTTGCAACTCTAACATTACCTAACATTGTGAAACATTCCAGCAGTGGTTGCTAAATCAAGGCACAGTGAGGAACAGCAAGCCGATACAAAATGCTGGCTGGAGGTATTTGGTGCCGTTTGGTTTGTGAATGCACTGCAGAAAGCAGATTGTGAGTGCACTGCAAAAATACAAAATGTTTCCACGTATTTTTGGTCCAGTTTCTAGTGCAAATATATTAGTTTGCTTAAAATAAGACAAAACTAACCTACTAGTAACTTTTCAAAAAGAAACAGGAGCTTGTGTCAAGTCAGTAATTTCTTAATATTGATGGTAAGAATTTTAACTTATAAAATTTGAAAAATGCCTCGTTCCACTGGCAGATTATTTCACTTATAACTAATACATTTTCATCAGTATCAAGAAATGACTGGCTTAAATCAAGCTCCTGTTTCTTGCTGAAAAGTTCTTGTATGTTAGCTTCATTGTATTTAAAGTGAACTAAAATAATGGCACTAGAAACTAAACCAAATAACCCAGATTTGTGTTTTTGCAGTGTGTCAAATGTGTGAAGAAAATTGACCTAAAAGCATTACTTCCTCCGTTGAGATATGAAGCAATCAGAAAGACTGCACTATCATAAATATGTTGATGCAAAGCTCTTAGATAAACTAAAACATTTGCTAGATTTTGAATGCAGGCTATGCACTGCATCTGAATACTCAGAGCCTCTAACGTATTTTCTTGCTAATCAATGTGATTTTACTGTCAGAAGTATGATTGCACGTTTTCAGCTGTTAACAGCACAGAGTCGCTGCATCTACAACTTCTGATTTTTCTGTTAATAAAATAGAAAATATAGCTTTTCCCAAGAATAAAACTACCCTGCAACAAATTCCTCCTCAGAGGAAAAACATCCATCTCATGTTGAAGCACATCACCAGGCATATGACTTCGAGGAAGTTGACAAATGCTGCATGTTGGAATGCGACTTGAAATTTCCAACATCTGAATCAGCGTTTTCGGTTCTGTTTAGACAGAAATCTAGAGCGATACAAGCTAACAATACAACATTTCAATTACAATGTTGCTCCATCTGACAGTAACCCAATCAAAGGAGGAGGAGTGTTTGTAGTATTGACAATGAATTGCTATTAAATTATCAATGGTTTTCCGTACCGTTCATTCCTGCTTTTGGTTTAGATTCTCATTCTAATGTAAGTATGTAGTGTGTGTTTCAGTTTTATTCTATTGTGTTGCTTAGCTCGCTTGTTATTAATTTGTGTGGTTATTAGTCAGCCTTACCTCAGTTTCCCTGCTGGGGTTTTTGCCTAAGTGTGCTGCAGTTTCCTGATTAGTCACACCTGCTTCTCCTGTCACTTTTTATTCACATTTCCAGTAGCTTAAAATCCAGTGAGTTTCTCTTACCTCCTCCTGCGTCTCCCATTGTCTTTTTGGTCTGTTTTTTCTGCCAAACCAGTTTCTTTCATTGATGAGTTCTTGTTGTTCCTTAGGTTTCTGCTGTTTTCTCAAACATTTAAGTTTATGGATTATATTTTTAAATCAGTTTAACTAAGATCCTAGATGTAATAAGGATTTTTAAAGTGTGGTCACTGTGTATCATAAATACCACAAATTATACAAGGTTAGACTTCAGATGTTCTGAATAAACCACAAACATGTCTCAACACAGTTTAGAGGCCAGTTTTCTTTCAAACAATATTGATTCAATTCAAGTTCATTTCTCCAAGGAGAGAATAGTAAACAACGTTATATGTTAAAAACAAAACAAGCATTGTTTAGGGTAATTTACAAACCCAGGCCTAAAAAGACAGCAAAATTAAAGTTAACATACAAACACTGTACTACTGTGACTTTTAACAAGAAATACAAGTTCACACCCTTTGAACTTGCTCTGACTGCATATTTAATCATCTCACTGAAAATGGAAAAGATGACATTTTTCTAATCAAGGTGTAATATTTTTCTCTAAGAACTTCAAAAACGTTGCTGACTTTAGCAGATTTTTATTTCTGTATTTTTGCTGAAGTCTATAAATTAAAACCAAAATAACAACTAATTGTATTAGACAGTGGGTTGGGTTATTTTTTGCTGGAGTAAAAACCTCTTATTTTTCTGCTTTAATTAAAATCAGTTATTAGATAAACATACTTGTTTCAGTTTTATATTCTTTATATGACAGCTGTGGTTCATTTCTCTGAAACCACCCTAAGTTTACAGAGTATGTATTTGTAAACCATATTTATATTCACATTTTAAAGTTTGATATTTAAATACCACATTTCTATCAGACATGTGGTATCCCAGTCATTAAGTGTAAGTAACCCTTAAGCGAATTTTGACATTTTTGTTTTTATTTACCTAAAACTGTTTTCAGTGCTGCTAAAAAACCATCTTGCAAATTTTTGAATCTCACCTGTAGATTCATAAAATGTTCAGACTTGAATTCGATAGAAAGGAAAAATGAAACTTGACTCCAGAAATATAAGGGTAGAAAAAACAGTTTCTGTACTGCGTATAGAAACTGTGAGCTGCAGAATCTGCACCTGAGGACGTTTTAGTCAAATAATGCCTCCACCATGATGACACATCAGTTCACTTTTATACTATGAAAGCTGATATCCATGGCAACAGCAAAATGAGTGCATTAGCAGAATGAGGCCTGTTTTCTGAATGATCCAATATTTCATGCAACCAGCATCAAGAAGAGCACATGTTGGGATCCTGGACTGAACAAGCACACTGTAACATCTGTGTGAGGACGCCTGATGAGAGGAGATAACGTCTCATATATTTATGTCTCTGACGAATGTAATGCAGAAAATGAATGGAGGTATATTTGTATTTTCACACTTTAGCGTGCTCCATCCTTCTGTCCGAATAGAAACTGGTTAATTAAACCAAAAGTAAGTCAGTTTTTAACCCAAGCACCATTTCAATTTGGATGTTTAATCCAGAAATAAAACCAATTGCATTAAGCAGTAAGAGGGCTTAGTTCTTAAATCAAGCTCCCAGAAGTAAATTGCAAATTCTAAACAGAGCTGATAGTTTTAGTATCCCCTGCCACACTGAGGATGTTCAGCCTCTCTGCTGCGCTGTCTGGTGACAAAAGGCCACAGGGATGGGGGGAGAAGAAGGCACGGAGCCCTCCACCCCCTCCTTTTTCTCCGTTATTCTCAGTTAGGGAAGCGGGCAGGGAGCGGGTGCTGGAGAGGTGCAAGGGGGGATGAATGGGACCAGCTAGTGACCTCAGACAGAAAGAATGTCCCCGTTTGCTCAGTCGGCCCGCTCCCCTAGCAGCGCTCCACATAGTCATCAGTACTGGGGCCTTTGTATTCACCTTCCAGACCCCAAACTGCAGAGCAGAGGCCACAGACCAAACCGACTTCTCACTAAACTTTTCATCTTGCTCCTCAAAATGTGATTTAAAAAAAGTAAAAGTAAGCTTAAGAGTCTTAAAAGTCTCACCTATTGTGCAGACAGCATTCCTGGGCATCCCCGGCCGGTTATGCGTCTGTTACTGCCTCACCATTTCCCAGCATTTTGACTCTGGGTGTGCATTTGAAATACAGCAATTGCATAAATTTTATTGTAAAAACAAAGGGGTTGTCCATGCTGGGAGACCAATAAACCCAGTAGTGACTCTGGAATACAATTAAATCTGACTAATCCAGTCAGATTTATGAGATCCATGGGTTTGGTCTGCCAGGCTTCTGTGTGAAGTCATAGTGCTGCCAGAGAAACACAGCCACCAGTACATGAATTTGAATGGACGGGCTGTGTGAGATGCGTGGCGGGGGGCTGCAGAAGCCAGCTCGCAGCAGAATTTTTTTTCTTTTCAGACTAGATTCAAACTTGGATTCTGGTGAATGAAAGCTGGACCAGAGGAATTCAGCCTTCACACTGGTACAAGCCCAGTACCGCTGAACCGCGACTTGTTTGTTGTTTTAAAATACCAAAGAGGTGATTCATAATTCTTCCACAAAGGTTGAAAATAGCAGAAATGTCTTGTTAATATAGTCACAGTTTTCAACTCCTGTTCATCTTTATTATGTCAATTGTTGCTGGTATTTCTGGCAGTTGTCTACATAAGCAAGGAGGTACAGCAGGACCATTGGAAAACAGCAGGGCTTATTGATTGTGTAAATGGTGTAAATGGAGTTGTGTCAGGATCAATGGTTGCAGTAAGTAGACGAATGCTTAAAACTGACCAATCCCCCGCCAGCCATCTGCTCTGTGCTGAGCTGCTGCAGGTCTGTGGACACTCCCTGTGTTTCACAGAGACACAGGGAGTGAGATGTATTGTGGCATCCAGATATACTAACAGCACTTTGTCACTCTACTTATTCTTAACTAACTGTGACGTAAAACACAACTACGTAGCAACATTTCCGACGCCATTTGGAAACAAATGTCTGTTTTAGGCATTAAATACAACTTTAAAATAAGATCCAATGTCTACTTCTTCATTCTTATTCTTTAGCAAAACTAATTTAAAATTACAGGTGTTGTGGAGACCTATTTGGTTTGTAAAGTTACAATATTCAGAGGTTGCAAAGGTATCTAATTAGAGATATGCTGTTAACAACTGTAAAGGTAGCAATGGATTTTCTTTTTTATTATTCAATATAGGTAATGTGGTTATGCTGCGAGCTGTCAGTATTGTATCAGCAATATCAATAACTTTCTGAACAACCAGAAGGATTTATTCTTTTATTCAATTCTGTTCAATGTGTCATATTGAATCATCTCAAAGCAGTCTGCAAGACAAACTGACCCACGTTATTACAGAAATAAGCAGTCAATCTGATCAATTTAATTACATACGTTCCAATTCAGGCCTATGTGTAAAAAAATCAAGTTGTTTATTGTGTCCATTAGCGAAAAGGTTGTGGATTTAAGAAAACTCAGTCAATTGCATTGATTTTCCACTAATCCTTCCTCCTTATTGAGCTGTCTAAAACAACTTCAGTCTGAAATCTTTCGTGGTTTTTTAATTATATAAGACTACGATAATTATTGTAGTGGCATGCTACTTAAGTGCTCCTACTAACAGACTTCCTTTGTGATTTCTTCCAGGGAGGAGGCTACGAGGGAAGGCCTTCTACAACGTCAATGGGAAGGTGTACTGTGAAGAGGACTTCCTGGTGAGTCTCTGCTCATTCATGTTTATGGATTTTCCTTTACTGATCATGGGGAGCTGACAGAAGGTGCAGAAACAAACAGTTTAAGTGCTGTAATTGGAACTCCAGCACCTCCCCCTAAATTTCGACTCATTTCAACCAAATTTACCTCATGTGTTCATTCTTGCTGCACACACAGTCGCTTTAGAGGTGCAGGAGGAGTGTTGAACAACTTCTGGTCTCATCTGCTTCACATTAGCTGGGCAGGGTTGTGGTGCCCAAAGTTACTTTTGTTTGAAACTTTTACGACAAAGCAACTGAAACAACGAAACACCTAACTTATTAAAGTGAAGCAGAGGAGGACTTTGAAGCTCCCGATTGGTTCCTGTAAACAGCTTCATAATCTAGACGAACTCATAACACATGCTGCTGACTACGCTTCCTGTTTATAGACAGCTTCCCCTTAAAGATTAACTCGCTGATATGTTAGGAAACACTGAAATTCCTGTTTTGCACCGCACCATCACCACCCCTCTGATGCTGGAGGCCAGAGGACGGGATGAAGACTAATCGCCTTCCTGTGGCTGAGGCTTGTCTAGTCTGCCCCGTCACCGCGGGAGTGTTTCAGGCTGCGGTGGTGTTGAGGGGAGGCGAATGGGGGGAGGCTTCTTGTGGCAGATGGCGGATTCGGAGAGGCGTTAATGGGAAGTGGGCGGGCGGCCCATCAACACCTCCCACCTCCACCTGGTAGCTGCGTCTCTTCTGACGAGCCCTCAGTGTCTTCAGGTCGTGACCCAGGAGGAGTGAGGGGGGCTGTGTCCTGCAGATGGTCACTTTTATTATCTGACGGAACGAGCAGCAAGATGTGGAGTGTTTTTGTAACTATAACTATAAAACACATTTCACCCTATCAACACAGTAAATTTGATTAACTGAAAAACTCCCAGAAAGAGACAGTGGCTATCAGAGAGACAAAGACATCCTGGTGTGAATGAAAGAGCGCAGGAGCGCCCTCTATAGGTGACTCTAAGAATAATCAGTTTTCCTGTTAATCAGCTTTAGGTGCCAATAGTTTGGCATAAAATCTTTTAAAGTGTCCGAACTGAAGGAAATAAATTGTGCACTTCGTCTTTCCCCACAGTACTCTGGTTTCCAGCAGACGGCAGAGAAGTGCTTTGTGTGTGGTCACCTCATCATGGAGATGGTGAGAACTTCCTCCATTATTTTGAGAACAGATGTGGATATAGTATCTAGAAATTGTGCCCAAGTAAGAGTACCGCAACATATTTTTACTGCATTAAAAGTAAGAAGTAGACATCCAAGAAATTACTCAAGAGAGTAAAACGTATGTGGTGAAAAGGGTACTCAAGTATTCAGTAACTGATCAAGACATCAGTTATTTAACATTTAAAATCACATAATCAGAAAGACCAAAATATGAAGCCATGTGCAAATGAGTTTTTTTTTTTAGACCTAATTGAAAAAATGACCAAATCAGTCAAAAGAAAAATGTTTTCTAAATCAATTTCTTTCAATATAAGACTTATATATCTGCAGGTGTTTGTCTGTGTCTGCTGAATTTTTGGTTAAAATAAGTTTGTTCTCACTCACCTTTAAGCTGATAACTATAAATGAATTTCAGTGCAACCACCTTGCAGTTGGAAGTTTTCTAACTAGTAAATGAAATGCATACCACACTCTGTGTATTTTTATTAATAGGAAGAAAGTATTAAGTATTTTTTCTTCTTTGCTTGTTCTTGCTTGTGTCCTCGCTCAGATACTCCAGGCGCTGGGCAAGTCCTACCATCCGGGCTGCTTCCGCTGCATTGTGTGTAAAGAAGGGTTAGATGGAGTGCCTTTCACCGTAGATGTGGAAAACAACATCTACTGTGTCAAAGACTATCACACGTGAGGAACACTTCATCTGCAGTTAGACAATGTTATTATTGCCGACAAGGTGTTCTGTTAGCGTTGATTTGCTTCACTGTCATCATGGTAGCAATTAAGGACCATAACAGATTAAGAGATCAACACATGATCACTTATGAAACTCGTGTTGTAATATCTTCTTTTTCAATGCAGGGTTTTTGCTCCGAAGTGTGCTTCATGCAACCAGCCCATCCTTCCTGCCCAGGTAAAAAGCTAAATTACCTCATGCTTTAAATTATCACTACCGTTCTGATGAGTTCGCCTCCAGTAAAGATGACTACAAAGCCTTGTAAAATAAATGATTGTTGAAGAAACTTGGTGAGTGCTACTCTTTGCTGCAGTGAGCTTTGGAGATTTTTATTTATCTTTTTAAAAAAACCAGAGGTTTGAAGAACTCAAACAAAAGAGGTGCAAATGAAAAATGTAAATAATTGCATTAGTATGAATAGGATCTTGAAGTTTTCAGTTATCATTAGGACAGTAGAGACTAAGTTTATCGGAGCAGCAGAGAAGGTGATGTTTTAGTTTACATCAAATTGAAGACAGCGGTGTGTGATTTCTTTTTCTGCAGCAGTTAGTCTGGTGTGAAGGAAAGGCCTGACTATGAGTTTGTTCTCGCAGGGTTCTGAAGAGACCATCCGGGTTGTTTCTATGGACAAGGACTACCATGTGGAGTGTTACCACTGTGAGGTGAGACACAGCTTTCATTCACACGCAGTAGTAAGGCCAGGCTGTGATACTCTTGTTTTGGCTGGTGATGAATTTAGCATCATTCTGTGTATGATTCAGCTCCTCTGAATGAATGAGACTACAAATAAACAGCCATGCCACTCTGGCTGGCAAATGGTTAGCGCATTTACACATTTTCTCCATCAGCGCCGTGAACCTGTCTGAGAACTGCACATTCTCAGACAAGTGAGACTAGACTTTTTACACCAGTGAGAATGAATCACGGTTCTGGACACTAACCCAAGGATGCAGTTGAACATTGTGACTCATTGACTGAGCACATTCCAGCCCAGTGCTTCATTCTCAGCTGGGGGTTTGTTGTGAAACCTCACTCATCTTCCACCTTCACACCGTTTCCTTTCGTAATTTAAAGGTGACCTATTATGCTTCTAGAACAAGTTAGGACAGGGCTGTGGGCTATACAAAACATGCCTAGAATGTTTTTAGAAGCAGCCGAGACCCAAATGGAAATATAAAATTGCACAAAATGTAAGTTTAGCATAATAAACAAGAATGATGTGAAAAACAAAACTTTCCCCAGAAAAATTTCACACCTCCTTGCTGTGATCATTTAATTTATATTCAGAGGAATTAAATCTCATTTATGCAACAATAATCAGCAGAAGCAGAAGGGTAAGACTTGCTAATGTTTCTGAATCGTTGACATTCTGGGAAAAGACCATAATGTAAGCAGAGGTTAATCATTCAACCGAGTCGTGCAGGAAGAGGCTGAAGTTTGCATCTGAACTCAGTAAATTTATTACGCATTAGGAAAAAACAGGGTAGCATCATCATTTCGCATTTAACCTGGGATAGATTATAATTCACTCATTAAAAGTTACCTTGCACTAACAGTTTATGCGTTCAGCTCTTTTGTCTAGGTGTGAATCTCAGGTTTATGTAATTCCTGTTGATTGTTCAGTGGTCTCCCAGGGGGGCAAATCCCCACCCAATGCTGTAGGGCAATTATTAATTAAGAACTTTGTCACATTGGTTTTAATGCAAGAATGATCAAAAAGGAAGTCGCAAGTAATTCTGTCTAAATTATACAGAGTTCTTTAGGGAAACTGAACTGCACATTTATGAGCTATTTCATGAAAAAGATTTTGTTTTTTTAGCATTGCAAAGCTGTTAACATCATATCGGTGGTTCTTCAAAGTATTGACTTAGTAAAGACAAAAGCACATAAAATACATCAGTCTTTGGCTGTAACATGATGCAGTGTATCTTGGACTGGAAGCTAAATATTAATCTGACCTTGACCTTCTCTGTGACATGTTTATGTTTTCGTCAGGATTGTGGTCTTCAGCTGAACGATGAGGAAGGTCACCGCTGTTATCCACTTGAAGGTCACCTTCTCTGCCACAACTGCCACATCCAACGACTCCAGTCAAAGTTGCCCGCCCACCCACCCCCGAACTACCCCCTCCATGTGACTGAATTGTAGGAAGGAGACCCAGCTCCGCCTTCGAGATGTTCCAGGGCACCAGCAGTGGGGTTTAGAAGGATGGTCGCCCACTCCTCCAGCAGTCATGGTCATGTTTCCAGGCGCTGCACACCCAGCAACTCAAAGGGTTTCCATTCCTCTCTTTCTCCTTATCATTTGGGTGCATAATCCAAAACCAGACTCACCCAGAGGGCCCCAAGTAGAACCAACCTTTGTCGTTTTCTTCTTGTTAAAGAAGCAGTTCCTGGATTTCTTGTGTTTTGACTGAAGAGCTTCATGCAGGGTTGTCACAGCTGAGAGAACGAGCCTCCGGCGATGGCCGGGCCAGATGGGCAGTGCCTTCAGAGCGTTTTCTCTCTCCGTGCAGCTTTCAACACTGAAACAGAGCCCTGCAAAAGGCTATGCAAAGGACCCCCAGCATCATGACGCAGGGCTGTGAAGAAAAACAAACGACTCTCCACTGTGTCGACGTCACAGTAGCACGACAAGCCCAGAGAAACCGACTGACATTCCAAGTAGATGTCCGAGATGACACCTCGAGAGATTCACAAGCAGTGTCTTAATTGATGATTATATTATGAACAGAAAGAAAACTTTAGATGCACATAGGTCGTCTTTTTATATTGAATATATATTTCGCAGACGTTTTCCACATAAGATCCTAGATGTAGATTGTATTTTTTTAGGTGTGTGTATCTGTGAGTGTGACATAATTGGAGGTGTAACTCAAGCCTCCGCAGCTTTTGGGTCTGTTGCATTATCTCTCCTCGAGTCGCTTCATGTCTGTCAGAGGGTCAGAGATCCACAGGAAGCAGATGTGGGTTTGTAGTTTTTACATGCAGTTCTTTTATTCTATTTTAAGTACGTAGACACAGTTCATTTTGTTACAAATTTATCCCTGCCAAGCTGATGTTTGCATACTCCAAATAGTAATTTTAAACAAACTGTGCAGCATGCCACATCTTTCATTCGAAACTCAAATTCAGCTGTTCCACCCAAATATTCAACAAAGACTTGGAAATTTCCAGAATTCAGCTCCTTTTTTCTTTCATCAATTCTAACATAGCTGCTTAAATTTGAATAACACAACTGCATGCTCACTTAAAATATTTTTTTCCTTCAACATTTATTTCCCAACACTGTTATTTTGTCATATAATCACATCACCCATGACTGTGAGCAAGCTTGACTTGTCCACAAATGTCCACATAAGTGTATCTCAATACATTAGAATATTATGAAAATGTTCATTTATTTCAGAAATTTTGTTCAAATATGAAATTACTGTTGTTTTGATTCATAACGTACAGAGTTTTATATTTCAAGCCATTGTTTCTGTTAATTTGGACAATGGCATGTGACTTAACAAAATTCAGTTCAATTAATATTTACGACCGATTGAAAAAAGATTAATTGTAGAAATGTCAGACTACTAAGTACTATGTGCTTGTACTGTATGGTACAGTATATGCTCTCAATACTTGCATGAATTAATGCATCAATGGGCAAGGAGGTGATCAGCCCTGTGGAGGTGTTTTCCTTCCACTCAACTTCCCATTAATATTTTTAGATATTGCATTCAAAAAATCTGTTTCTCAGAACATTTTTATGTTACTTATGAAAATTGGATTTTGGAAACATTTTAACGGAACGTTGAGTGAAAGAAAGAAGTGTGGTTATTTTGAAATAACTCTAAAACTATAATTGTAGTCCCCAAAATTATGCCATTCTTTATGCAATTACTCTACGTATGAGTTTTGGTGTGTTTGTACGACACTTTTTTTTACTGAAGTAAATACACATTTTAATGATAGTCTAATTTATTGAGATGTGCTTGTATGTCCCACTGTGTTCTGCACAAAGTCTGCTAATGTGTTATGTGGGGAGAGGGGATACTTGAAATCATGGAGCTGCTGGTTCCGCCCATGTGCTTTTTTAAGGGATCCCCACCCATCGTTGCTTGTGTGTGTGTGTGTGTGCGTGTGTGTGTGTGTGTGTGTGTGTGTGTTCTCGCGATCACAGGCACTTATGTGTTGGAGTGTGTCTGCGTGTGTGTGTGCGCGCCTGTGTGTATTTGTGTACGAGTCCATAGGAAGACATTAGACCAAAAAAACAAAAAACAATGTCAAACTGTTTCTTTCACATACAGTATCTTTGAGTTTTGAAATATGCTTTCTATTTCTGCTTGTACTGATTCTCGCTTAAACATTCTTTGGATGTTAATGGTTTGAAACCAGATTTCAAAATTGCTTACTATAAAAACAAACAATTGAGTTTCTGTCATTTTTGCAGATGAACCCCAACGGTTTGTGCTTATAAAAGCAGCTGATTGAAATATCTATGTGTGCGTGTGTGTGTGACAGCGAGAGAGAGTATGTGTGTACTAGTGGCAGGCCCCTGGCACATGCACCTCACTGTGTTTGCAGGGCAGCGCAGCAACCAGCAGGATGACCCCGATTATCTCTGTTAAAATCTGATGATGACATTAAAAGACGCTGGAACCGATGCATCCAATTTTCTCTGTAGCACATCCGTCACCCATCTGAGGTTGTAGCCAGAGCGGAAAAAAAATAAATAAAAATGTCACCAACCATGTTGTGCATACACTGACCCATACTGTAATGCTGTAATACACTCAATTGTGAATAAATACTACTGAATGTGTTTAAAACAGAGAGTGAAGGCAGGGGTCATCATGTGAATGTAATATATTGTGTTTGTAAAAGCAGAGAAGAAAATGACTGCAGACTGTATGATCATCCTCACCTTTCTTGCAAGGTTCAAGTCACCCGTGCTGTACTTGAAGACTGAGGCATTCTATGAATTAATCTAATATTGCCCAAGAAAAACTTAACAAAAACGGATTGTATTCCCTTGAAAGATGTCTTAATTTACTTTTTTAAAATACTACTTTGATTTGTATTTCATAAAGAGGCTAGTTTTTTATTTTTATTTTGTTTCCTATCAAAAATAAACAAATAAATCACTTGGAAAGAGATGACTTCTACTGTTAGTTCCATCAAGCACATCTCAACATCTGTCACATCGTTTTGTAATGCTCAGTGTTTTGATTACCTAGATGGTTCATTTAAAAAAAGGAGACTAGATTTATTTATCTAAACATGAAAAGGTCTAAAGTTATTTAATGTATTAAAATCGGAACGTATCATTTAACTGTAGATGACAATCTGCTTTTTCAATAAAGTGGTTTTGTAGCTAACTGTAAAAAGTGTTGTTTTTTTTCTTAACTACATTGATTCAAGAAGCAAGTTGGATTGTAAAGAGGAGAAGTCCTTGTCCAAAAACTTGGGCCATTTCTCTGTCAAGGTCAGTGTGATTGACTTAATTCAAAGTTGTTTTTTTTTACAAATCTCACAAATATGAAGTGTAGGGAAAGGTTATGAGTCAAGAATGGTTTGGACTTCACAAGTCAAAACAAGGTTTTCCATGGCGATGGATATGTTAGTATTACCAACCAGCCCATGTTCCCATGCAATATTATTAAGGGGAATTATTAATTTAGTAGTGAATCACTGCCTATAATGAGCTTCTGTAACATTGTTGGCCTTTATTATTGGTGTTTTTGCTTCATCTTTCAGTAAGTTCATGTTTATTTATTCTTTAGATAACGGCAGTGCAGCACAAACAATTAAATGACATAATAGTTTTTAAGTCAAATCTGTAATTGCAATTAAAGACCTCTGTTGGAAAGACTCCCACACAGCAAAGTTAGTTTAATTAAATATGGGAAGAATGGCAGTTTTTCCCAATTCAAGGGCAAATCGAATTTGATCCATGCATTCAGTCACAGCGGTGTGTGACGTGATGAAGGCCTGGTTGTTCAAAGTATGAGCAGCAGGGATTATTATTAACATTATTTTTTATATAATTGAATCAAAGTTATCAAATTAAAGATTTGTCTTTTTTCCACATTTGTCAGTGTGAGATTACATGCTGCAGAAATGAAAGAGGATTTTAGTTAAAGTATTTTCACACGTGCACCAATCGATGCACATCCGTATAAATCTGTACAATGAAAAAGTGAGCAGCAGAATAATAAAAAATGCTGGCACTGAATGGGTAGATTATTTTGATTCGCCAAAATGAATGCAAGCACTAGATTGTTGAGCTAAATGAGAGACTGCACCCCTGTGGTGCAGTATTGTACAAAGTTTGGGCTAAATGGGGCATGAAGAAGGCTGATATCAGGAATGCTCTTTCCAATGTTCGATATAAAAAATGGGAAAGATACTGAACATTTGTAATCACACAATCTAGGGACTAATCTGGTCTCTTCTTTATAGAATATATCCCAAAAAGAACCAGATTTTAAAAAATCCAAAAATACAAAAAATTAACATTAAGTTTCCTTCTACACTGTGCAAGAAGATGCAAAATCACCAAAACTTCAGTTAACAAAATTATCACAACTGGTGTGCATCACCATGAAAATGTAGAAATTTTGACCCCATTTAAACAGTGCCATAAAACATAATTAAAATCAGATTAAAAAAAAATTACATTTCCACAAGTGGAGAAACCAGAGTGTCCAAAACAGGTTGCTTTTGCTGCTTCAGCACCCAGACCATTTGTTGGTGTTGTACTCAATGTCTCAAAATGAATGAAAAGACTGAATAAAGTTTTTGATTTAAAGTCATTTTTCCTTCAGGTTAGAGCAGGAAGAAATATTTTGTTCAAATCTAGAGATCTCATTGAATCTGAAGCAGAAAAAAAACATCCCCTCAATTGCTTAGATTTGCATTTGAGTGCAGTGTAATTTCTCTTCCCTCAGAGAATTTTCTGCTTAGAGCATGAAGGCATCTCAGGGGTCAAATGGCAAACTCACCGAAGGCTCATTCATCTCAGATTGTTTGGCTCTTTTTCCATGTACTTACAAAGTAGTGGAGAAAGCACCTTTTTCTGCCAGAGTGTCAAGTTGTTGAAGTCCATTGGTAAGACTCTCCCAGGAAACCTTGTATCCCACTCTTATTAACTCTTAGGTTCTTTGCTGGTTGCAAAAGGTTACAGAAGCCTCTTGTGGATCCAGACTTCTTCAGTTTTTGCAAAATGTATCATCCTTCTCCTTTGAGTCCATCTGTTTTGAAGCTGCAGAAACTTTCCTACGTCTTCTTCCTGGTCTGCAGGCAGATTTCTTTAACTTATGGCATGGATTTAATTTTACATGTTTAATTTCTGAGATCGTAGGAGCATGAAAAGGACTACTGATTGAAGAACAAAATACCAGAATTCAGATGTATCAAAGCAAATAGTCTGAACATTGGTTAGTAATTTTCAGCTCCATGTAATTATTCTAAATAGCTTTTCTTTGTCTTAAAGAAGATTTGTTTTTAGACTTTCATTCAAGTTTATCACAAGTGCTTGCATTGATGTGAAAAAAAGAAAACACAGAGAAAATTGTGAGATGCAAATGAAATGAACTTTTACATCCACTGAAGTGCACCAAGCTTTAAGCTCAAAAAGAAATGTCAAACCCTGCTCACCCATTTCAATCACAGTTGTATTTATAAGCTGCTGATCTGCAGATTGCAGGAGGTGCCGATGCATTTTGCGTGGGCGTACATAAAAGCGCAGACTGCCCACTCGCCGAGCTCTGAGGGGAACAGTGGTGTTTCAGTGTGAGGAGCTTGCTGGTGTTGGTTGACAGCTCTAACAGTCGGGGCACAAAGCAGCCTTTATGCATGCGAGGGTTCCACCCTGTGACTCAGGGAGCTCTGTGTGTGGAGACATGTGTGCCTGTGTCCGACCAGAGGCAGTGGAGGCAGTGGAGCCCCCACCTCCCCAGGGACCTGCTGCTGTGAGGTGAGCTCTGTTAAACAACACAAAAGAAATCCAGAACACCTTCCCTTGTGCAGACACAGGTACCCCTGCTGCCAGGAAAAAGGTGAAAATAGGCTTGCCACAGGATTACCTCATGTACGCCAAATATGTGGATGGTGACCTTTGAAATTTCAGCCTCCCTTTTCCTTCTGTCTGTCTGTGACAATAAAGTTTCATGCAAAGATTCCTGCTGTAACCTTGTTTAATCTCACAGATTTCAATAAACACAAATATTTAATATGTCTCAAATGTCACAGTTTCAAATCTGCTGGGTTTATTTTATTAAATGAGAGAATTGCCTTTCTCCTCAAAGTAAAGCAAAAGATTTTATCTGGATAATCTTTTGATGTGCGCTTGTGGCTATTTTAATTTCCTTTGTTAAACATAAATTTAACTTTTCTTGATTTATTGCTTTTCTGTTTCAGGTGAAAATAGCTCTAATTGCATAAAAGCTGATATCTAGAGCTAGACATTTTAAAGAGGAAGGCAACTTCAGAATAATTATCAAACACAGAGAAAGTCAGACTGACAGTAAAACTCACATGTCTCTATGAAAAGTCTATGAGATCTTTTCAAAGTTTTGGTTCAACACGCCTGAATCAAATGGCTGAATCACCTCCTCAATTTGCACTTAAGCTCTCCTGAGTCCTGCTAATGACCTGATTATTTCACTCAGGTGTGTTGAAGCAGAGACATCTAAAGGTTGTTGGACCTACTTGTCCCTTTCTCAAGTCTTTTGCAACTTAAAAAAAAATCCTACACAATTTCTCTATGTCCACTCTGTTTCCTCGTCCACTTGAAGAAAAAAAGCATTCCAGCAGCATGATGCTGCCTCCTTATGTTTCCCAGTGGAGACTTTGTGAGATGTTGTGTTGTTCAGGGTGTTTTCTATGCTGGCCAAAAAAAGAAACTTTGGTCTCAACCGACCCAGTCAACTTCTACAAGTTTGCTGTGTTCTCCACATGGTTTGAGGGAAAAATGTAAACTAAACTTCATGCAGCTTTTAGTCAACAATACATTTCTTCTTGTCATATTTCTATTCAGCTGTTTACTGTGTGACTTCTGAAGGCACTTGGTTGTGGTATCAGATTGACTTGTGGTATCAGATTGAAGGGGTTGGACAAAAATGCATACCAAAAATGTTCATTTCTAGTTTATCACTTCATGCATTGTTTTATTTTCATCACATGATATTCCAGTAAAATGCATTGATGATTGTTGTTTTAAAGTCATAAAATGAGGAAAAATCCAACAGTATTGCAAAGCGATGGAGCCAAATTAGCGGCTTGTCTTAAAGCAGAGTCGTTCCCATTTCATACAGGTTTTTTTCCTGTATGAAAATAAAGAAACCAAAATTTAGTATTGATTCAGTTCCTAAGAGATCTTTTTTCTTTCCTTATTGATGCTGAACTGAGTCACATCCATTAAGAGGCATAAAGCAGAATGGCAAAGAACAAACCTTGCTCTCACAGTAACGCTGTTGACAACATGAGCCACACAGTCGTGTCGCCTCACATTGACTTTCAGATCACAACCAAAAAAAGCCTTACTGTGAAAAAAGATGTTTCAGCCATCAGTGGAAACTCTGCTGTGATTATGATGCATCAGTTTTCCAGCCCAAGCAGAAGGCAGCGTGGGAGTATTTTTTATTTATTTATTATTTTTTTTACAATATCTCTCACATTGTAATGCTGAGAAGAGCCAGATGTTGGTCCATTTATGCCTTTTTCTGCAGATTCAAAAAACTCTTTGAATGGATTCCTGGTCAGGAAAAGAAAACTCAGATGACTGAAGGACATCCTTGCAGACCACACAAACTGAGCCTTCTCATAGTTTGACAGGGAAGAACCTCGATGTTTATAAGAAGAACAGCTTTACATGTTTGCTCATGCTTTACAACTGATGTTTCACTTTTTTGGATAACACAAAACCACACATATCTGCAGATATTTTACAGGGAGCCTCAGGAACATGTGGTCAGCTGATGTCCCAAGAGGTCCTATTGAACTCAACAGGCTTCTAACGCTGCCGAGTCTTGAGCTCTGCCCACATACTTAACTTATTCTTTATATAACCCCTCTAGTCGTGGGAAAAATGAAGCTGCGCTTGACACAGAGGCTTTTTTTTTTAACGTTCTCCAGAGTTTTTCTGTCACTCTTGTCGATAGCACATTGAGATGGCCCAGAGTCAGGCGTGGTTTTGTGATTTCAGAGCTTAGATTCTCACCCCAAGAGAAAATGTTCCCTGAACATACCTAGAAGGAGAAGACACCTGGTTTCATGGTTACACTAAACCTAAAGAGATAAACAACAGTGGCTGTAGGTTCTCAAAGCCGTATTATATAAGATGATAGAGAACCATGAACCTACTTCCAGCACTGTGTCTCAGTGAAATGAAAGTCCTCTGGGTTCAGGATCAATTTGCCACTTCATCTGGAGTTCAAGTAAATTTATTGCTATTTTACCTGATCCTACTTCCATTTTGCACCACCAACAAATGAATTTTCAAGAAGTATGGGGATAAATACTTGTAAAAATGATTAAATTTGATGTATAACTTATGAATATATTATTTTCTGAACTTTCCCTATGTTTTGCATTTTCATCCTTTTTGTGACCACTGACTATCATAACATGACAGATTCTGACCACTAATCAAAATAACATAACTCTTAACAACCTTCTATTGGTAAATTTTATTTGTTGGATTGAAGTAATTATATTTTCTAAATGCTGCGGTATTTAACTTTTATAAAATATCTTTTTTTTTTGTTTTGTTTTACATATTTGCTAAAACTATCACTATGTTTGTATCAGCATAATCTGAGACAGATAATCTCGGATGCCTTTTCCCAGTGGTCCTGCTGTCAACTATGCACAGGTCTCAGAAACAACCAATCGGAACCAGAAGGAGAGCTATCACTCTATCAATCATGCTTGTGTACATGCTACTCCCCCTCTGCTCTCTGCTAGACGTCAGCTGGTTCATCACAACAGAGCGTGCAATGAATCCTCAAGCTAGTTAGCGTAGCCGCTGATGACGATGAATGAAAAGTTTTTCTGGAATGGTAAGTTGTTTCTCTGCCATCACTACCTAATTTTGTAAATTCAGATTTATCTGAAACTCTGACCTGAACATAAAACTGTGAATGTAAACTGCCAAAAGTGCAGCTGAGGCACAACAAAACCTCAAATAGGCAGACAGATGGATGTGCAGGAAATAAAAGTGCCTGAAAACTAAGCCCAAGAAAGCATGAAGTAGGTTGAGAAGCTGACTAGATATCCACACACACTGCACAACAAACATGCCAGGAACGCATGTGGAACGTTATCCATGCTTTCAGGCTGTAATTTGACTCCACTGGCCTTTTTTTGTTTCCTCATGCTGACTTACTTCCTGCTCGTTAAATTCAACCGCAGTCACCACTCAGACTCTGTGGCTACAGGTACAAACAGCAACACTTCCTCTTCTTGCTGATGTGCACTAAAAACTCATTCAGGACGTGTGGTTAGGGTATCCTTGGACTAACTCGGTTTCTTTCTGTATCTTATTTCAGAGCTGGAGATAGAAAAGCACAAGTTCGACTTGAAGAAATGTAGCGTTGCCTGGCAACAGCAGTGAAAACCCGGCGGTGTCTGGGGGTCTGGGAATCTTTTTTAACTTTGTGTTTGTCCTCATGCACGCTCTGTAATTGTACCCAGCAGAAGGCTTAAAGAGACCGAGACGATGCAAAAATACACGTTGAAGGATGCTGATGTCGTCCATCTCAGCTAATAATTTGTTCTTTTGTACATGAGCATATTTTCTCATGGTTTCGACTTGGGGTCATATGTTTTGGTGAGAGATTCACAGGAAGTTTGGCATGTGTCTTCAAACCATTTTACTTTAATGATGTTTAGATGAAGTGCCAATGAAGAGAGGATTGTGATCCAGATGCTGTTTGTTTTTTCTCCCTAAATGGATGCTGTGGAGTCTGGGGACCTGCGAGGAGGAGGAAATCACCACAAACGAAATGAACTCTGCACTTTTGTTCCAACAAATGGTGATTTCTGGGAGGCTGACTTGCTCCCAGGAAATAAACCAGGCTCTCTGGTGACATCTAGTGACGGCCTATTTTCTGACGCACTTTTGGCTCATTTACTCATGCTGTAGGTAAATACTGAGCAACTCACTGAGCAATAGCCTTGAGAGTGCAACTGAAGATCAGATAAAGGATATTTTATTTCAAAAACACAAATTCCTGCGGCAGTAGAGACAATGAGACAATGACTCATTCTGCCTGCAGCAACATCTGACTACGTTTGTATCACAGCACAGGCAGAACTGTAGACAGTCACAATATTCATAATGGGAGCACAAACACAGAGAGCTTCAGCTCGGCTGCGTGGGCGTGACCAGCTGCCTCAGCGAGACTCTAGTCCACGCAGACCCTGAACTGATCTTAAGGGTAATCATGTTCAAAGGAAAGATTCAAACTTAGGCAAAATTTTTCTTGAGGAAGTTGATGAGTCCGTTGGTGGATGAGTCGTGGGAGTGGACCTCGGCGGTGTCCTTGAGTTCTGGCTCAATCTTCTTTGCAAGCTGCTTACCGAGTTCGACTCTGTCAGTGGAATAACGAATGAGAAGAAAGGAATTCACTAAGTGTGTTGATGCGTTTTTCAGATCTACTCTTTTGTTTTGTGTACATCCTGAAAGCTGAGCAGTACAGTGCAGCAAATTACTACTATGCAGAGAGTAGTGCATCTTCTCCTCTTGTTGCTTTCTTTTATTTTTGCAGATAACTCTAATGGAAATGAAAATGCAAGCATGCCCATCACAATGTAGCAGTTCTTCTGCTCCAAACACGGCAGATACAGAGGTAAAAGACAGATTTATTTTTAGCATTATTATCATTATATCTCAAGGTCTCCAGGCCCTGTACTTGCAATTGTAATATTTAAAGCTTTAATTAAAACTTCAGCAATAGTATCTGAGCAGAGGAATTAAGCAGGAATGGCATTTCTAAATAACATGTGATGCTGCAGATTGTAAAATCCAATGGAGTGATCGATGCAGCAGTTTAACAAATGTGTTCAAAGATAAGAAAAAATACAACAAATCATAAAATTTTAATGTGTAGTTATTACATTACACTTTTCTATATAAAGTAATGAAACATTCATGAATGATTAATTGTATTTATTTAGCTTTGTGTATTTCCTACATCAGGTTTCTTTTACTTTGCCTTGAATATTAAACCTCCTTTTCCTGGTCCCTGTTTTACTCAGTTGAAAGGGACAGATGTTCCTGCTTTCGTCTGTTGAAATGCTTCCAAAATCGTTGACAATTTATTTGATTAAGAAAATTATTCTCTGAAATATCAGGCATAAAGCCAGCAGTGCAGCAGGTGATTTCATCTATTTTTATTCCTGCACTAGACATACCTCCACCTTTTAGCAGAAGGTCCTTATCCTGCATAATGTGTATAAAGCAAAAAAGGTCTTTAACATGCAATTTGCTCTGGATGTAATTTGCATAAATACATAGAATTATGGGCAAACAAAATTACTTAAATGCATATAATACGGCTCATGTATATGTGTGCAAACTGCACCACTCTAATCTGCCTTTAATGAAAGTTTTAGTATTGAAAAAACATACTGGCTAAGGATCAAGAACATTTAATACCTGCCAGCAGCTTTGTGAGTTTTTCCTGTTTGACTGTGGGAAGAAAAATCAACTTACCCCCACTGGTCAAAGCTGTTGATCTCCCACATTACACCCTGGACAAAGATCTTGTGCTCATACATGGCTGAAACACAACACAAAATAAATAATGTAGGTTGATCAAGAAATAAATGTATTTGTCTGCTCATTTCTAACTGGGGATTTTTTGGTAGAGCAGTTGATAATAGAACATAATATGCTTTCTTAATTTGGCGGTCTAGTTTCACACTAACTGTTACCATGCAACGGCATGCTGTGTCCTGACTGAACCTCCTCAGGATATTGCAGCAGCTTGGTACCATGGCAGTTGTTGCTTTTGCATGTCTGTCAACCATCTTTGCATTAGAGTTGAGAACTTTTACAAAAATTGAGAAAAAATGTAATGTTTATTTTGTTTTGTTTTTTGTTCTTCTCCTATGAAGATTTTCCCTCAGAGACAAATTACAACACAAAGCTTCTGTGGATTTTATTGCTGAATGAGAAGCACCAACATAAATGTTGAAAAATATCCTTTTGAATTTTTCTTTTTTTATTCACCCAGCTTCAGATGAGTTCATGGATAAGAGTCTCAGATTATTAAAGACAGGAAGGTATTAATCATAAAATAATAAAAATAAAATCCATTTGTGAAAAAAGACACATAGAATATGACATAAATAATCACACAATCGTTCAACTATTTTTATATGAAAAAAATTTTTCTATCAGTAAATCTCACCTATTAGTGCTCCTAGTGTATAGGGTGTAAGTTTCTTGAAGATGATGGAGTTGGTTGGTCGGTTTCCTTGGAAAACCTGTATTGATCACAGGGAATAATTTATGATTAACTTAATCTATTTCCTTCTTTTTACATCAACGCTGCTGGGTGATGCTGATTGACAGCCTCTTGGGGGTACTGTTTCCTAAGTTCTCCTGGTTTCACGCACTGTTATGTGGTCAGTTACTTGAAAGTCCAGGTAGTAAAGCATTTTGTATCAATATCAACATCTTCTTCCTAAATAAAAGGAGCCGCTTTCTCCATTTAACTTACCTTGTGAGGTAAAATTTTCTCCAAAGCCTCTCCGCTCAGGCCGCTTGCCTCCAGCTCCTTCCTGGCCTCCTCTGTGGTCTTACCCTTCATCAATGCTTCTGTCTGCGCCAGAAAGTTGGCCAACAAAATCTAAAGACACATCAACATCTATTTTAATTTTTCTCACAATTTATCATGAGATCCTCATGAATCATTGCAGATGCTTAGTATTCTTCAGTACTTCTCAGTACTCTGTAACAGAAGCAATCTCTTTCATCAAAGTTCCTGGAAGAACTTTTATGAAGTTCTATATGCATAAATGTCTGCATAAAAACTATACAAACAGCGCCAAAACTGAAACCTGAACAGAATACTTAAAAGAGCATTGGCATGGTTTGCATAAATGAATTGCTGCTTTGAACAGCTTCTGTGGTACCTTGTGATGCAGGTTGTCTCTGATGGGATGCTGAGTCTGAGCTGGGATCAGGAAGTCAGCTGGGACCATTCGTGTTCCTACAATGCAGCATGCTACAGTTAAGCAATATTAATATTTTCCCATTAAATAAAAGCTTGTTGGAATGCCCCAACTCTTTGTCAAGGACCTGTTTCAGAGTTTCACTTTGTTATATTCCACTTAATTAATATGTTTTCGTTTATATTTGTTTGTATTCCAAGGAAAAACTGTCTCATTTTCATGTAAATTACAATGAATTGATTTGATTTTATCCTAGCCTAATTGCTGTCAAGCATGTACCTGTGCAGGTAGAATAAAATCTGCACACTTATCTAATCAGATTGAGTATGTGTGAATGATGTAGCTGTTTTTACCTTGGTGGATGAGCTGGTAGAAGGCATGCTGTCCATTTGTTCCCGGCTCCCCCCACACTATCGGTCCTGTGTGATAATTGACTCGTGCTCCATGGTTGGTGATGTACTTTCCATTTGATTCCATGTCTCCCTGAATATTACACACTCATTTTTAAGACTGGCACATGCTTCAAAATGTTCTTGATAATTGTAGGCTTTGATATAGAAACTGCTTGTGCTGCTTGACCTGTAATGCCAAGGTTTGACAGGCTGTTTGGATGTTGTTTACATTAGACTTGTGGTTTCTTTGTATTTTTTGTCCTTTTCATATTTGACAACTATATATGATTAATCCTTTTCAGAGTGTATTGTAATCTTTGTTTTTTTTTTATCAAAGCAAATTATTTGCCTTTAATGTTGCATTTGGTTTGTTGTAGGTGCACCAGTCAATCTAATCAGCACATTATAATCAGCATATTTTGAGTTAATCAGCTCTGACAGTCAATCTGCACTTAAAACATAAAAGAAAAATTCAATTTTTGCTTTTCTAGTTGTTACATGCTGAAGGCTGTCACCATTTTAGGCTTTAAATATATCAAACTTTAGGGACCCTTGTTTCATTTGATTATTTTATTTTGGATTCAAAACTGCTGCCTCTATCATACAATTTTATTTCCTGGTTGTTCTTTTTTGTTAGTCTTTGGCATTGGCCATAAAAACTATGCATTTCTCTTTTTTGTTCATATCTTGTTTATGTATCTTACGTACTTATGTATGTATGCATCCACCATTTATGACAAATTAAAGAAGGAAAAACAATCCTCTACTCAATTTTGAGTTGAATTTGAGAGAATCTCAAACTTTCCTTTCACAAAATCAACAAAAAGCAATGCTTATTAGCAAGAAGGTGTTATCATGAGTTGGCAATTATTAGTTATTTTTCTGGATTTATTTGCTATTTTTAGTTTGTCTACCTTTTGATTTATATGCCCCTAAAATATACAGATGGAAATTCACCAGTGATTACATCTGTTGCAGTTCAACTTCTCTTTTGATGTTCCTTTTCACAGTCCAGAATAAACAGATTAAATTTAAAAGAAACATTAACAATTGTCTTTGATATATCCAAGAGACAGACCTGTTGGAAGTATGCAGTGAAACGGTGCATATACTGGTCGTAGGGCAACATAGTGTGTGTCTCAGCGTGGAAGAAGTTGATGTACCAGATGCCCAGTAAAGCCAGTAAAACGGGGGCGTTTTTATCCAGAGGAGCAGAACGGAAGTGTTTGTCCTGCAGCAAAGAGAAAGAAAAGCTATGTTACATTTTTTGCTCAGAAGCCCCCCTTCATAAGAACCCCTAAAAATAGTTATTCTATGTTTGAAAGGTGACAGGCTCATTATGGTGTACCTACCATCCAGTGGGCTCCTGACAAAAGTTTCTCAAAATTGTCAAAGCCTGATGAGAAAATGTAACAGAGAAGTTGGATGAATGAGAAAAATTCCTGCACATCAGCTGAATCTAGTCTGAGCAGAATGTGAAGCACAGGCGCAGTCTGGCCGACAGTGTTGGTTAATCCAGCACTGCAGCTGTGCTAAATTATTTATGCTGAGATCAGAAAAAATCCTATTATACGTCTGTGCAGATGTTTGTGTGTCCGGCAGAGTGAACCTAAAACGCTGTATCAACAGGCACCAGCAACTATACCTGTATTTGATGTTGAGTTTTGTAATTATTTAGAACGTACCAATATGCAAAGCAATGGCCATTCCAATAGCAGACCACAAGGAGAAGCGACCTCCGACCCACTAGAAGAAAGAAAAAATAAATGAATGTAATCTCTTTCTGAGCTCTTTCAGAAGCCATGTTTGAAAACATATTTCATCACAATGAAATAGAATATAATGAAAATTTTAATATTTCATTCATTTCATTAAAAAGAGAAACTCATCTGGACTCAATAAACACAAAGTGATGTATCTCAAATTCTTTTTCTTTTATGAAGACTGTTTCACAGCTAGTGAAGTTATATCAATCGTTATGAAAGAATTGAGGCATAATAAAAATAGGAATAATAAAATAATTTTAACGTAGAAATGGTGAAACCGATTTGACTGTTCACAGAGTGCAGTGTCCAAGTATTTTTTTCTTAAAGCTGAGTGAAAAGAAAAAGTGTGGAAGGAAAAGTTGTGCAGGAAACAGGAAAAAACAAAGTTGATGCGAAGGCCTGTAGGAGATTCATAAGGTGCTGACTGTAGCTGAGGGCCTTAAGATCATGGTTTGCTCAGTTCTTTTCAAATGAAAATGTTGCATTGCCTTTTGGGAATGAAGATCCAACTCTATCGCTGGTGGAGAGGCACAGAATGCAAAGTACATTCTTGCTGCTTGACATCCTTTTCCGATACATTTTTCTCGTTCCACTCAACTTTTCATGTTTGTGCTTGCATAAAGGAATCCTCAGATAATTTTTCAAACAATGAGCTTTTGTGGCTTACTCTCCTTGAGGTGAATGTCATTGACAGTCTATTGGAGAAATTATAAAATTGTAACCATAGAATCATTTTGTATTAAAATATTGTTTTATTGGTCTAATGTAATATTCTAACTTTCTAAGAAACATTTTTCTTTTGTTTTATATGGCTAAATTACTTGAAATAATACAAATATGCAATCTGTATGAGTTTCAATTTGTGCATTTAATTAACTAAACAAAATCAACTTTCAATGTTATGTTCATAAAGTTTCATATTTCACTCTCAGGTGAAAGACTTATTGCATATCAGCACATTTTGTCAGAATTTTAAAGGCCTCATTGAAGCTTCTTCCTTTCAAATACCAACAATGTAGCTCAAAGTAACTCAGCGACCTTTGATGTAACCTCTGCAAGAGGAAAGGTTACTACCAATAATAACTGAATCTAAAGAGAGAGGCTTCTGATTACCCAGCAGCTGCTCTCCAGAGTCTCTGTCCCACCTACTTCACAGGTCAAAAGTCTAGTTTATTTATAGCAGCCGCTCAAATCCCCCATCACAGTGTTGGGAAGATAAGGGGAGCTGCTGCACACAGCGAGGTGTTATAGAGCACTCACATCCCAGAATTCGAACATGTTCTCCGTGTCGATGCCGAAGTCCTTCACTTTGGGCTGAAGAAAAGAAAACAGAACAGTTCAGACCAGATTTCAAAATGTGGAACACTGACAAAGAAAAGAAAAACTTACAGCATTAGTGGAGAGAGCAACAAAGTGCTTGGCAACAGCACCTTTCTGTTGACACAAAGCAGATATCTGATTAAAGAGGATATCAATTGATTAACACTAAATTGCACATTGAAGGCATTTTTATCCTCACATCTTTGGCATGTTCAAGAAACCAGGCTTTGGCTGACTCAGCATTGGTGATAGTTTCTTGAGTGGTGAACGTCTGCAAAAAGAATGAGTGGCTTCTTATCAGTCAATCACGTACATGCTTTGAAGGTTTATTACTGTAAATGTAAGTCAGAAAGTCAGCAACACTTTATGATGTGAAAAGTTTGATGTTTCTCAGTTTCAGAGATCCTGACTCGAGGTGATCCAGGTACCTTGGATGCGATGATGAAGAGAGTTGTCTCAGCATTGAGCTGAGCCAAGGTTTTGGCAATGTGAGTCCCATCAATGTTGGACACAAACCACACTTGGGGACCCCCCTTGGAGTAAGGCTTCAGGGCTTCAGTCACCATCAGAGGTCCCTATGGTTCAAGCCAGAGTTTAGGAAACACAGTCAGATATTGGTGGTTCTTTGAAGAATCATAAATTTATATGAGTTTCAGCAACAGTTGAACAAAGATGTTTGACTTTGAATTGATTGATTTGACCAACACAATTTTGCACATAACTATAAAATGAAATAAGTACAAGGGGAGAAGCTATAAGAAGTCCTATTTTTATATTGCCACAAACCATACAGGGGACAGAAAAGGAAAAATGTGCTCTGCTTTGCTGGTCTACTAGCAAAATGCTATGTGTAGAGGAGGACTAACACAGCAACCCTGAACACATCCTGCCTGTTTGAAATATGGTGGTGGCAACATCATGTTGTGGACACACTTTCACCAGAAGAGCTGGTTCAAGTTACAAAAACCAAGAAATGTAGAGAAGAATGGCCCAGTCAAAGTCCAGATATAAATCAAATTGAGATTTTGAGGCAAGACTTGAAAACTGATGTTCACAAAGGTTCTCCATCCAGAACCTTTGTGACCTGGATCTCACCTGGATCCAGAACTGGATCCAGGTGAGACTGGATCCAGGTGGATGGAGGTGAGACTATCTTTATTGATAGTTTCCACTATAGACAAAAATAATGAAGACATGATATGTGAAAAGACTTGGAAATTTACTTTGATGGGCCAAGCACAAATGACCCATAAAGTCTTGAGATTTTTATTTTAATTTTTTTTAATTTTTTGCCCTTTCTTATTTTCTTCAGGACTAAGCACAACATTGTGTTGGTGTATCATGTAAAATTTACATAAACTACATGATAGTTTTTTTTGTAAGACTTGAATAACAAACTTTTAAACAATTTTATGCTAGCAATCAATCACGAAGTAAAAAGAAAATAATAAAATACTTCAAAAGTCTCACCCCATGCTTTAAATAATCTTTGTTCCCAACAGTCCAGAAATTGATCTTGATATAACTTAATGCAGGCCAGAGTCCTTAAAACATGTGAAATTGCCCTTGAATTTTCAAATAGAAACCTCGATATTACATATCAACTTCAGTGTCATCAGTTAGTTGCAACTGTGAACTAGAAATTGATTTGACATGCAAATGAGAAGTAGCAAAAACCTTTAAAACATAACAAAATATCCTTCTCTTTGCAACTGTTCATGTTCCTCCCTGTCGAAATGGCGCCCTGAGCAGTGATCCACATGACCAAAAGCAAAAACCACCACTGGCACACATAACCATTTTTGACACTTGTCTGATGTTATTCACTCACAAGGTCTGATCCTCCAATTCCGACATTTACAACGTCTGTGATGGCCTTTCCTGTGAAGCCCTTCCACTCCCCGCTGCGAACCCTCTGCAACAAATACATTCATTCAGTTAATTTTCACAGGTGGTTCAAAATCCACCTGTGAAAAAAATCTCTGAAAATTTCTACCCGACTTCTGGTTGCACTCACATGACAAAAGCCTTTCATCTTTTCCAGAACCTTGTTGACTTCAGGCATTACATCCTTACCATCAACCATGATTGGAGTGTTGGAACGGTTCCTCAGAGCTACATGAAGCACAGCGCGCCCCTGCAAGTGCAAGATCAATATGCAATGACTTATCATCTACCCTTTGCAGCTGGTTTTATCAAAGCTTTAAAGTTAAGAAATGCTTGTTACTGGTCATCAAGGTGCACCTCAGTGAAGTTGATCTTCTCTCCAGTAAACATCCTCTCTCTAGCAGCTTCAATCTCTCTTGACTTGGCCTAAAGAGAAAAATCGGTGACAGAAAATTAAATGTGCAACTGATGAGATTGTGGTTACATTTCAATTTCAAAATTGTTTCAAAATGTTCAAATGATTATCAGGAAAAGGAAAAAACAGACAGAATTCAAATTACCAGGTCAACCAACATTTTCATGACTTCTTCAGTGATGAGGTTCTTTGAGTAATCCAGAAGAATGTCTCCATCCTCAGTGTTGAGTGTGAGGCTGTGAGGATGCAGAGCAACAGCAACTTACAACTATTCAACATTCAATATTTTCATATTTTCTTCTTGATTTGGGCATCTGTGTTGCATCTGATTTTTTTTAAGGTGACAAAGATATAATAGAACATGAAGTGCAATAATTCTGTCTGAGTTTTATCAAATCAGACATACCTGAATTTACTGAATCTCTCTTTGTCAGCCTCAAACATGTGTCTCACATTGAGATTCAGGGCGTGGGCAGTGTACCAGTCCTGCAGCTTCTGAAAGTTGGGGTCCTGAGTGAGTCCCATGCTGTGCTGAGAAGGAAGGCTTGCTGTGCTTGGCTGTGAGCAGGTCAAGACGAAAGCTTTATGAAGATCACCCTCTCTAGATCCTCATTTGGCCCGCCCATATGAGACACGACACACCAGCTGCTCACAAGTTTAACGCTTCCACACTAAGTTAAAGGGCAGCAGTAGTCTGACAATGCAATGGCTAGAATGCATGTTTTTATTTCTTCTTTCAGGCTGCAAACCACAAAAACATGTTATTTACTGCATTTGATATGTTGGTTTCAAAGCTGAAAATTATTTTGTTTTATAAAAAAAAATACTGTTCATTTAATGAGACAAATAAAATAATTTCTTTCAGATCAGGTTCCATGCAAGGATTTTGACCATCTGTGTGATTAGTAATAATCTTTAAGTATAAAAATAATGTTTTTAAAACATATTTTTCATATTTTCCACCGTGTTAAGATCCAAATGAACAAGAAGCCATTAAACATGTGTAAAGAGCCCATTTACATTGATAGTTTTAAATATTGCAATAAAAAATAAATTACTTGACTCCGCCTTATAATTTATTTTTTGCAGTGCAGCTCCACATAGTTCTTAATGAATTTTAGTGAATTTCCTCCCAATACAAAGTCTGTATTTTCAGAGTTAATAACGATTAATTATTTGTTGTTAACTAATAGTAGATTTATTTTTACCTGTAAGGGTGTCATACTTCAAAAACAGTGGCAAGTTTTGAAGATACTCAGCATTTCTGGCTCATGGTCAGTCAGTTGACATGTTTCTGATTTTGCGCTGGTTTGCCACTAGGTGGCAGTGTATGTACTAATGCGTTAAAGCGTATATGCAAGAATGGCACCATCAGTCATACATATACAGGAAAATAGTTCGAGCGTTACTTTTTTTTCTTCCGTTAACCACCATACATAAAACCATTTGTTTTGGAAATATAGATCCCAGTCCAACCTTGACTGTCACAGTTTTGATTCTCTGAAATATTCAATCAGTACTTCAGTTGATGGGCAAGTTTAGTTTGTGCTCAAGTTACATTTATTTTATAGGAATTGCATAGACTACCAACAATTGTAACCCAATATATATATAAAAATTCCCTTCTCACCCACTGCGGGTGGTTCTTATCCTCTGAGCTCGGGTCCTCTACCAGAGGCCTGGGAGCTTGAGGGTTCTGCGCAGTATCTTGGCTGTGCCAAGGACTGCACATTTCTGGACTGAGATGTCTGATGTTGTTCTGGGATCTGTTGTAGCCATGCTCCAGTTTGGGGGTTACTGCCCCGAGGGCCCCGGTGACCACAAGCACCACTGTGGTCTTCACCTTCCAGGCCCTCTCCAGTTCCTCCTGATGTTGCAATCACTTGGTATTGCTACATCTACCACAACGGCTTTCCTCTGTTGTTTATCCACTACGACAATGTCTGGTTGGTTCGCCATTACCATTCTGTCTGTCTGGATCTGGAAGTCCCACAGGATCTTAGCTCTGGCGTTCTCCACCATCTTGGGGGTGTTCCACTTTGATCTCGGGGTTTCCAGTCCATATTCTACACAGATGTTTCTGCACTATGCCTGCCACTTGGTTATGTCGTTCCATGTACGCTTTCCCTGCCAGTATCTTGCACCCTGCTGTTATGTGCTGGACTGTCTCAGGGGCCTCCTTGCACAACCTACACCTTGGGTCTTGTCTGGTGTGGTAGATCTGTGTCTCTATTGCTCTGGTGTTTAGGGCCCTGTTCCTGGGCGGCCAGGATGAGGGCCTTACTATTACACAAATACACAAAAACATATAAACAAAACTCACGACAGAACAGAGATTTCAGTGTAAAAAAATGTTTTACATATAACCTGTTACCTAAATAAAATTTGGGGCTTTCACAGGACTACGTCAAGCTGAAACCTCTTTGACAGATCTGGAGTAAGGGAAAAGAGAATAAAGTTATTTCTTATTTAGTGTCTTAAAGGGTGTGTAAACTGGAGTAGGGAAATATGTTATTGTTATTATTATTATTGTGACTTTGTGACACGACACGGTTGCTTCTCATGCTAAACAGACGGGAGAACCCCTCAGAACCTCGGCGCACCCAGGTTCCTCTGCTCAAGCACAAAATACAGAGTGTGGTATCAATTTCTGAACAATAGAGGGCGACAAAAGTTTGATTCTTTCTTTATGGACCTTTTTTCCCAGGTACATTTAAAATACCTGGGTCCTCGCTTCAACCACCCTGGACCAAGGTGGTTGCATATTAATAAAATCACATGAATGGCATATTAAAAAGCCTGCAAAGTATTCGTAGTTTAAGGAAGTTAATTGGGGGGAAGTGTTACAAATGCACAAACACAAGAAAACAAAATTCATATGAACACATAATCCTGTCTGAACAGCGCCTGCAAATTTTACCCCCCCCCCAAAATAAGTAGATAGATAGATAGATAGATAGATAGATAGATAGATAGATAGATAGATAGATAGATAGATAGATAGATAGATAGATAGATAGATAGATAGATAGATAGATAGATAGATAGATAGATATTGATTGACAGACAACAATAACCTATAATTATTGTTCTCAATTATAAATAAGTTAGTTTTTATAAAAATAAAAAAACCCAGTAGATATAAGGTAATAAAAAGCAAAAATACCGTACTAATTACTAACAGAAAACTCAGTTTATACAACAAATATAGCTTTTATTTTTAAAAGCTCCACCGGAAGTGCTAATTCTTACTGACACGCACTTGACTGCGGTCACACACACAGACAGGGAATTCGCTGTCAAGAGGGTGGATGCCAAGAGCTGGTGAGCTATGCTTTGATTAAGTTAACATTTTTGGTCTGCTTTATGGAGGCTGTTAGGTTTCTTCACGATGAAAACGACAGACAATAAAGAAGTGGCCCATGACCATCAGCATTTGCTTGTTTTGCTCTCTCGCAGCGCCTACATTCGTGTCGCATAGGGTTAGCTGATTAGCTAACAGTTGCTGGCTTAGCTTTGTGGCTAGCCTATGTAGTACCAATGGATTCTCAGTGCGTCTATTATCGGACGCACCTCACTCATGCAAGCGTACTTGCGATTTTCGCTACCGTCACAAACTTACATTTCCACGGGGAATCGGTAAAGAATCTCCAGCATATTTCTGGATGTATTTTAAGTTTCTGCGAGTATCGACGATCATTTCTTAGTACCCGCGACCCCAGCATGATGCCTGTTGATGAAGCGCCTCAGCTCAGGCTAGCGAAGGAGGAGCGGTTGGCGCTCTCGTTTATTTTTGTTGTCACTGGCACACACTGCCTCGGATTTCATCCACATCTTGATTACGTTTAGCCGAAGCAGAGCAGGAAATACGAGAGGACGTGTCCTCCTCGGCAAACGAACGAGAGTGAGTCGTTGTGTCCGATAACGGACCTGGGCGACCTCGGTCTGAAGTTATGTGCGGCTGTCGGCGATGACCAGGCGAGGAAAAAACGGGATGTAGGTTAACGTTACTCAAACGGGTGACAAAGGCTGGGCTTACGTCATGTCGCTGCACATTTTTGTTGTGCTGACAGTTTTAGTCGGCTGATGGTGGGGGAGAAAGTGAATTCGGGTAATCGTTTTTTTTTCTATCAGATGGGGGTTGGAGGTTGTGTGTGTCCACCGGGAGAGTGTCAACGGACCCAGCCGTGGACGGACCCGTGTGTGTAGGCCTCGGCGTTCCGCTGTCACTGCCTCTTCAAACGGTTGTCCCAATGATGCACTGATACCGCAGCAGCCTTCCCGGCGACACTGCATTTAGGGCGTTAAAATGCCTTATAAATAGCTGCGACATAGTGTTCCCATGACTGGTGCCGTGTCATCCCAGGGAGTTTCGGTGAAACCGGCTTGGAGCGCTTGGGGGGATTCTCTCATATCGTCCTGCTAAATAGTGATCTTGTCGCAAAAGAAACGTTTTTGGACAAGTTCAACAAAATAGTTGGTCTTGTGCTTAGCTGGAGATTTAGCATTAAGCCGTAGCAGTAAGTGGTGTTATCGCGGGAGTGCCCTTGCTGGTTTAAGTCACATGTAGAGAGCAGCAGTACCTTACAGGTGCTAAAATATGCGCTGATATCATAGATCGATAGATCGGTATCTGGAATGTGCACAACGCTTAGGGACTTTTTTGGCTGTTTTTCACATATCGCCACTGCGAAGAATTATGGAGAGCATCTCTTAGAAATAGGCAAATAGTATTAGTTCTGCATTTGTGTATGCGAATAAAGTTCTTTGTGGAGTTGTAGAATCAATCTGCTCTAGTTTTTCTTCACACCATGTGGGGTGTGGTTCTTGTTGAAGTGGAGTTATTAAAAATCCATAATCTTCTTTGTATGAGGTGAAATTTCTCACTTGCAGAATTGACAGAATTGAAAATTAATTCTTATTTGTGTGATTTCACTACATATCTTATGTACTATTTAACAAGTGATTGCCACCCTCACCATTTTGTTTTTATTAAAGTAATTTTCTTTGTACTTTCAGGTTTTTAGTAAGCACAATGTTTTCACTGTAGTTCTGTATTTGCACTTTAAACATCGCATAATAGTTTGTTTTTGTAAAACAAAGTCCACCAATGTTGGACATGTATTGATAGTATAATCTCTAGATGTTAAATGTTGGTTTTCATACTTGTTGCCCTTTGAAGAGCAGAACTAAAAAAAACTAATATTCTGAGCAATAAGCTTATTTATTTCAAAACTGCTACATTTAGAAAGTATTAAATTTTTATCCAAGCTTTTGTATCAGTTAAAATAACAAATGTCATTGATAACATTATCCAAACATAATCACTCTTTTTGTAGAAAGAATAATTGTTGCTTTTCTACTTTAAATGAAAACAGCTATGTCCAGTTACACATTTTTTATTTTTAACATTTGTATCAATACAGTAATTTTTCATTTTGAGGTAATTATAACCCGAGAATCTTGTGTGAGCCAATACCCTAATCTTGACCTAGCAGCCTTCTTGTGATCATACTGATTGCAGATTTTTCTTTTTTAGTTGTTTTAAGGAAATGTTAGTTATTTCAAGCAGCTCTGAGTTTCTAACAGATATTGATGAATTGATTTAGTAAACATTTTTATAATTGAAAGAATATATGCATGCATGGAGAGAATAACGGTACACAGAAAGGCTCTGACAGGGATCTGATTCCTGGACTTTCTTGCTGTAAGGCACCAATCCTAACAACTGTGCCACCATGCAGATACTCCAGCATACTCCCTCTGTCAAAAAGTAAATGACTTTGAGGTTGCTTGGTCAGCCTAAGACTAAATTTAGTGTAATACTATATTAACCGTAAGTCAGTTGTAGTTTTAATTGATGCCAAAAGGAAACACCTAGATTTGGCATAAGATAAAGCTGTTAAAGATAGAGGTATTTCCTTGTTTTTGTTGGGTTTGACAAGCTGGTGCACCTCCATAAAAGCCGCGAGCGTACTGCTTGTGTTGACATCTGGCTTAGTTGTGTCGTCATGGAAGTACGTGCTTGGCTGTATAAAATTCCTGTCTCTGCTTAAGCTCAGTGTGTTTGGTGGCACATTCATCTGAAAGGTTAGGCTAGGGTTAGTTACTGGAGTGCTGCTCAGCCTCATGTTTTTCCACCAGCATGTGATATGACTGGAAGTGACACTTTTCCTCAGTCTTATATTCAATCCGGATGCATGTGTGAGGAAGTCAACATAGAGTCACAAGATTACTGTTTGCGCTCGCTTCGGGTGGAGTTCCAGGGATGCTTCCTTAAACAAAGGAGCTTTCTAGTGTTATTGTTGGTGCACGATTTAAGATTATACAGGTGACTTCTGCAGTGGCGTCTCCTGTGGAAGATGGAGTTGGGGGGGTGTGGGGGGTAAATCAGGTCATGTTGGTATTTTGAATTTCTTGGCTGTACTAAATCAAGTGTTCCAGATTTGGTTTCCTAACTTTTGCCAATATTTTTACCAACAGAGAATGACTTCTTCCAGAAAACACTGTGTTTTTTCATTAAGACATCTTTCAAAGTGACAGTTACAATGTTCTGTCAAATTTGCTTTGAATGTACCTTTGGACAGCACATTGGTATTTCCTTTGTAAAAGCAGCACAATTGGCATTACGACACAGCTACCTTAGTTCACCTTCAATGCATCAGTGTTTCATGTATTCTGTGCTTTGATGTTTGTTTTCAACACAGCTATCTAACTTGAAAGACTATTGGAAATTGTTGAAAACTGAGGCTTTCAGCTCTTGCATTCAGAGGCTTTCAAAAGTATTTGTGCTGCTTGAATGCTTTCACATTTTGTCACAAATTTCAGTTTATTTTATGGGGATCTAGAAAAGTAGAACATAGTTGCAAAGTGGAAGATAGTTTACACCTCATGAAAAGTTCAATATTTCTTTTATTCAGAAAATGAATGTGTTAGAGATTAATTACACATTGAGTGAGATGTTTTAAACCTTTATATAGCAATTTTGATGAGGATGGCTCACTGCCTCAGAAAATTTGAATATTGTGAAAAAGTTAAATTCAGGAAACAGATGGTGTTACACCCTAATCAGGTAGCTAACTCCAAACATCTGCAAAGGTTTCCTGAGTTTCTAAATGGTCTCTCAGTCTGGGTCAGCAGGCTACACAACCATGGGGAAGACTGCTGATTTAGCAAATGTCCAGAAAATGGTCAATGCTACCTTCCACTAAATTCCACAAAAATTCATTGTTAAAGAAGCTGGTTGTTCAAAAAACATAAAAAGTTGGTGGAAGAAAGTGTTGCAGCAATAGGAAAATTCAAGAATTTGGGGGAGCTTATAAGGCATAGAGGTTGGAATCTGTGCATCAAAAACCACGACAAACGGACGAATCCCACACATCGGCAACTAAGATAAGAAAAGAATTGGATTATTGGTTAGTTGTCCATATTACTCTTTTAGGATGAAAATAAAGTTATGAGAAATTCTTGAGTAAAAGTGCTTCCATGTTGCCTGTAGTTCAGTGTGAAATAGCCTCAGTCAGTGATGGTTTGGGGTGCCTTGTGATCTACTGTTGTTGATGACGTAATGATGTTTTTCTTAAAGTCCACAATCACAGCAGCTGTCTACCAGGAAATATTAGAGCTCTTTATACTTCCTTCTACTATAAGCTTTATGGATATGATTTCATTTTCTAGCAGGACTTTGCACCTGCCCACATTGTCAAAGGAACCAAAAGCTGGTTCAATGATCATGGTGTTGTTGACTGTGATTCATTGGACAGTGAACTGGCCTGATCTGTCAAGATTAAGATGAGACATGAGAACAAACGATGCAGATGATCTGAAGGTCGCTATTGTAGCAACCTGGGCTTCAATTACACCACACGATTGATCACATCCATGTCACGCCACATTGATACACTAATTCAAGCAAAGGAGCCTCAACCAAGTATTAAGTGCATAGAAATAAACATGCCATTCAGAAGCGGGAGGTCTGGAGTTTGACTGTGCTACTCTCGTTCATGCTGAGCTAAAGACTCTCCACTGTTGAGAATTGTGGAAACAAACTGCAACTGGTTGCAGTAAAATAAAGAAAACAAGAACCCTTTTGTTGTAGCTTTGTCTGTATGTTTAGGATCTAAAGGGGCTTTAGTTCTACCTTAAACTATAATTTGAAAGTTGGTATGGGGGTGATGGTGTGTTCAGGGTGATGTGGAGAGTGGTCGTTCTCTGTGATGTGCCCCATACATGGTTGGAATCATAAAAGCTGACATGTGGAGTGCATAACTGAAGGTTGTCAAACCTGAGCCATACCTCTCTGCAGGTTTTCCACAGGCCTTTGGGCTGCAGCTTTGGTTAAGCTCTCTATACATCTCTACTCCTTCAGATAATAAGCATTTTCCAAGGCATAAAAAAGACACGAGTCCACACAGTGAAGCTGCAAGAGGGTTTATAGATAAGGTGGTGGTGGTGGTGGTGGGGGTGAAGACTTGTGGCCTGGGAAATCTCCCTCTCATCTCCTGGGAGACGGATTCAGTGTTAGCTTGTGGTCAGCCATTTGCCCCGCAGTCAAATGTTCTCTGAGAAATGCATGACTGCTCGTGCATTGGAGATGACCGAATATTACAGAACAAGAATCGGGGCTGCTCTCAGAGAATGTGATGCTTATCTTTATTAACTCCTGCAGTAATCACTGCAGTGTTTATGCTTTTTCTTGAGCATATTTGAGTTTGGGCTCAGCAAAAGTCAATGGAGCCATAAAATTCCTTAGTCTTTAGTGACTCACTAGGCTTTTAAGAAAGCGTAAGAATACATCTGCAGTCTAGTTTTGTCTTGGAATGCAACACGAATTGTAACTCCAGAATACAGCCAGCTCGATATGGGCTGAGGGAAGCATTTTCATCCTGATAGGCTACCACCAGACGTTCATGAATGGATCTGACGTCAGAGCCTTTCATCACAACTCTCACTTGTTGAAATCCACTTGTTGAGCATGCTAAGCACACTCTATTGTACACCACTATTTAGAGAGGATATCAGAGATTATTCTGTTTGCTCACTGGTGAATGCTGAAAGACGTTTATGCTTTATTCAAATATGCAGCTTGGTTCAAATCTGATGAGATGTTATCAGGTGGCTTTTCTTTGTGCACCTGTCAATTGTACTACATACAGTATTATTCCTTGCTGGTCTATTGTTATTTACTAAGTAAAAGCTGAATATGTTCAACAGATAGACTTGTTTTAGTCTGTGCAGGGGTCTTTTGCAGCACTACAAACAGTTTCACTCTGGATTTTCGCTGCAGTTTACCCAAAAAAAGGTTGCGCTTCATTAAAAGCAAGTGGACCGGGTTCGGGATCAGAGAGCTTCAAGAAATGTATTTTTAGTTCCAAACGGCAAAACAAAAATCAGATAAAAGCAAAATTTGTTGTTAGAGTAAAACCAAATCTGGATAAGAAGCATTGAAACCAAAATCCAGAATAAACACAACGCTGACTACAAATAAATCAGTTCTTGTTTAAAATTTTATAGCAGCCAAGGCCTTTTCCTTCTCGTCTTCTCACAAAGTTGTGCAGCTGCATGTACAAGTCTGTTTTTTTTTTCTATGTGCTGGTATGAGGAGACTGGACCTGCCACAATACACTCCTTGTGTTTTGTGGGCAAGAAGGAGCCTGGCTCCACTCCTGTCACACAGTTACTCACGGCACTTGTCCTGTCATTTGGACTGACCCCCTTGACCCGTCTGCTGATTGTCAGACTTTACTGTGACCTTTTTTGTGCTCCAAATTCCTTCAGCAAAGCTTCTTCTGCCAAATATACCCATTTTTCCACCTTTGCTTTCCAGTACTACTTACTACATTGACATATATTTGTTCTGATGTTGATACTTTGCAGCAAGGATTCACACTTAATGTTTCTTCTTCACTGCGTTTTTGTGTATGTTTGAATCCACATGAAGAGGCTTCTGAGGAATTGCATTCCTTTGCTTCATTGACAACAGATGTAGAGGAGAACTTTTTTTTTTTTTTTTTTTACTTTGAACTGAACCTTTTGCAGCATCTAAAAACAGTGCAGTGTGGATTCTAGGGCAGCTGTTTTACCCGTGAAGGCCAAAATAGACTTCATGAGAGAGCTAATGTTGGGCCTGTGGTTAAATCATCTGAGGGCTTGTGTTTGCCTCACAGTGGCAGATGGATACGAAGCTGTCAGCATTTGTAACAGCTGCCCCATCTCCACCTGTGAGGCCACCTTCTTGTGACTTAACAGCCGTGCATAAGCTCAACTGCTTGGAGCTGAGGACCATTTCTAGTCCTGGAAAAACTAGGTTAACAGGTCTCTGATGTCTTTAGGGGTCCTCGATGAGTCATACCTGACAAGCAACTCTTTAAAAGCAAACCAACACCATTTAAAACCTCATTTCAAACAACAGGGTTGTAAAATATACATTTCAACAAATAAGGGGTGCAGAAATTTAAGAACTATTGTGATACAATTTCATGGTTTTTAATAATCTGACAGGCTGCAGCTTTTACAGAGGCAGATGTTTTTAAACTTGTTGCTAAACTTGCACTACTTTAAGCAGACACCTATATGTTTAAGCAGGAGGAAATCATTCTTGCTCCGGGGTTTACTACATATTTATATCCATATTCAGTGTCACTCTATGCTTTACGTTTTTGTTGGTGGCGACAGGGAGCTGGCTGAAGGAAACCTAACCCTCCTTCCTGTTGAAGTCGAGCAGCTGACATGTACGTTGGTGAGTGGGGGAAATAGTGCTAACATTAGCCCCAAGCACCTCCAGTTCAAGGAGGGATGTTGAAGTGGGCTGGCAATGCTCCAGTGCATCCAAAGAGATGCTGCCATCACACGTGTTTGTTTGGGTGTGAGCTCTGCAACAGGAGGCTGGCAGACAACAGAGCAATTCTGAGAAGCCAAGAGGTTTCATTAACATTGATACCATGTGTTCTTCTTATGGGATAACCTCTGCTAATGAGGTTTTGTATTAATGCTGGAAATGTAGTCACTCTCTAATAAGGTCATCTATAGGAAGTGTAGAGTTCTCTCACAACAGAAATCTTGCTGTGTTCAAACTTAATGGACTGTTAAAACTGTGAACCATGTAATAAAACTAAAAGAGATTAGCTAACTTTGTTAGCTGAAGATGGTTTGCCACAGAGTGGTTTGAGTCTGTGACAATGAAGGGGCTCCAACTCTGAACATTTCATGGTTTTTTGTTTTCGCCTTTTGAACAAACACGTATCCCAGGGTTACCTGCTTTGATTAATCTTCAGCAATAGCTCAGGTGACAGGTACTTTAACGACCTTTCAAATTTATGAGTTGTTGTTGGGAATTGTTTTATTTATATTTTCTTACCAAGTGTGTTGTATGTTATTTCTCTGTGTTTGATGGCTTAAATTATTATTTCTTTTTTATTGTAACATTATCCTCTCATGGTGGAGGTGACACTACTGTGTCGTCAAAACCATTTGTTAGATTAAACCAATCATATAAATGTATGTTAATGTTTGACAACAGAAATAACTTGTCGTTTATTTATTATTTGTTAGATATTAGTTATTATCTGGAGAATGTGTAAAATATAGAGTTCGTTGCTCTTGGCTCTCTCTGCTCCCGTTTACCGTTTACCTTGCGAAGGCTAATATCCTATTAACTATGTCAACCAGCAGGCATTGTGGGGCACCTTGCCGATTCTGACTGTGCCTGTAATCCTAGGGATTAAGAGGCCTGCACTCTTGCACCAGATAACTGCCCTAAGTCTCAGAATAAACTTCTTAGTAATTGGACCTGAATTGCTAATCCTTTAAGTTGAATTGTCAACCACCTGAATAATTGTTCATAAATTTTTGTCAGTGTCCTGGCAGGAAAATAAAAATCCAGATTTTACAGCTATTGCAATCAGTTTTGAGTCTTTATTATGTGAACATGTTGGTTTTAATTATGTTAATGTTTTAAATCTTTTAGTTGTTTGCTTGTTTTATCTAGAAAGTATCTTTCAGCTTTATGAACGATGTAGAAATCTAGTGGTAATATCCTCCAGGTGTTAAAAATGGTCAGAATTTTCTTCTGTTTGACACCTTGGTATGCCTTTACAGTATTACCCATCACACACTCCTGTCCTTGTTTGGACCTTCAGTTTAAAGATGTCTAGTTTTAATAAATAATTTTAGGATAAAATGAAAAGGAGATAGCTGTAGTACAGCTGCAATATAGATCGGGAAAGGTCCTCTGAATACATGAAAAAAATATGAAGCATTGCATTCATTTGACATCTGATCTACGTTTTGTCAAAATATATAATGGCACTAATGTGGCCAGTTGGACCAGCACATCCTGTGTATTTGGATAATGAGTCACAGGCAGACCAAAGCAACAATAATGCTGCTCTCATCAGGATTAATTGTGTCTGCAACTGAGGTATCCTGAAGGGAACTTTCAAAACTAATAATTGGGATGCAAAGCAACACTTACGCAGTGTTACTGTGAAAAAACATGTTGTCCCATCCATTCAAAAGGTCAGTGGTTTCCCTCGGCGCTGGTCCCAGACAGATAAGAGTGGCCTGATTTTTTTTTTTTTTTTTTTTTTTTTGCTTGCCATTGCCCCTGTTTGTAAAAGGAAGTGAGGTTTAGAGGTCAGGAGCATTCTGGTAGACATGTGTAATGGAAGCTGTTGCACATGTGGGACGACCACACAGCTGCTTAGCTCACAGTAACGGCACATTGGATGGTGTTATCAAATCGGGGTGGTGTTCTCTTTCCGCAAATTGCTTTTTCTAACTTGTACCCAAACATGGGAGCTGCAAGCATGTCGTCTGAAGATAATGGTCTATTTTCCACTGAGTGAAAACCCCAATGTTCAGCGACTGAATCGTTTGCAGTTCCATTAGTTAATATTTTAGTACGACTAAGAGTGAAAAATATCTGCAGTTCAGAAAAAAAGAATAGCATTGAAAAAAAGCTTTTGGTTAAGAAAATCTTTCATCACTCATACAAACCACAAATCTGCTACAAGTAGTTGTTTATTAGTTTTGAGTTATATTTCTTAAAAAAAAAAAAAAGGACTGAGGTTGAACCCCCTTTGGTATTGACAGTATAAAGTAGCATATTTCTAATCAAGTGAAGAGGCCAGAGTGAGATGTATGAGTGAGAATGGGAGTATTGTGTCTCCCACTATGTAAAACTCAAAGACTCCACAGTGATTTCCAACAATGCTGTCTTGCAGGAATGTCTCTGCAGCTGCTTCTGGTCAAACACTGCTTGAAAGTTTTGTTTTTTTTTCTTACAGAGATGCAAAAAGATGTTCGTAATCGTCAAGAAATGCACAACATTAAAACCACAGCTGTAATAAGATATCACTGCAAAGCTCAGAGATTTAGGATTTAAGCCATTCTGCTGTATAACTCATTGTTTAACAAAGCAAAATATTGCAGTAGATTAGAATTATTTGCTGTGGTTCTCGATAGGAAATTGTATTGTAAATTTTGATATAAAATGTTGAATGATTGGTGGCCAACGGTGTAATGAAATATGAGAAGTGTGTTTTGTCTTACAGCAAAAAACAGGAACAAAACTTGCAAAATAGATGAAAATGGATGACTGTATTGCTAAGACTCTCTTGTGAAATAGAGTTTCCATCCTCGTCAGACTTTTAGCTCAGTTCTGTTTTTGTAAAAATATTTTTTTATACAGGCTGTCCATAAATCATATTTAAAGCTATTTATTTACAAGTGTGTTTGCCGGCTCATAATTGTGATTACATAATTAATATTTCTTATTACTTTGAAAATGACCTGTTGAATATATGAGTTTTTTTTAATTCACCTGTGAAGCAGATGAGATGAACTCATCCTTCCTCTCTGACTTGATGCTAACCCTATCTTCTGTTGCTCTGTCTTTTCCTCCCTCAGGAGATGACCTAGAGGCCTTACAGATACATTTGTGCTTTTGTCGCTCTAATCTGCATCCGCAGAAAACGGCAAGATCTGGAAGCACACTTGTTTCCTCCGTGGGCAATATCTACCTCAGCCAGCAGACGGGGAACACACCGGGACGCTGCTGGGAGACTTCAGACAGGCAGACAGTCAGAGCCAACAGCTGGCCGCGCGCTCACTGCCTGCAGCGTTCTGCTTTGTGAAAAGGATTTGAGACGGACTGGATCTGTCTGCCTTTTTGCTTCCCTCTAAAAACAAAACAGTCACAGCTTCTGACTGGAGAATTTATTTGCTTTTTTAAGAATTGTTATTTTCCCCTTTGTGCTGTTGACCAGTGTGTCTTTTTCCATGGATGCATTTTTTTGCTTTTGGCTTTTAAACGAGTTTTCTACTTTTACTAGTGTAAAGCTGGTATAACATTATATATGTAAATACATATGTGAATGTTGTATACTGTATTAGAAATATTTTTCCCATTCTGAAGGAAAGTTAATGCACTTTAAAACTTTGCTGTAATACCTTTCCTTCTCTATTATGATAGGTTTTTTTAAGCTGGAAACTGAGAAGCCGGGGTGTGTCTTGTTCTCTAAGTTAGGCATGAAGAATCTGCAGCAGGGCTGCATGTAAACATTTTACTCTTCCTGTCGGCCTTCAATCACACTTTTTTTTTTTTTATTGCCATTTTACAAGGCACACTTGAGATGAACCTCTGGCAGGTGGAATCCTTGAGCTGTCTCTCGACTTAACTTGACCAGTTGACTCTTGGACTGAGTGTTTTTTGTGAGACTGGCCCAGACTGCTTTCTGTGGAAAACAGACTACGAAAGACAGGAGCTTCCGGTGCTGTTGCACCACCTATGTATTGTTGTAGTGCACAGGAAAGTAAAATGGACTATAAGCGTCGCTTTTTGCTTGGCGGGTCCAAGCAGAAAGTGCAGCAGCACCAGCAGTACCAGATGCCTGAGCTGAGCCGGACCCTGAGCGCCTCTCTGACTTCTTCAACCATGGGCACTGGGGTGGGCATTCCTGGCAGCTGCCATCCACCTGGCTCTGGCACTACGACCGCTGTTGCCGACATCCAGCAAGGCATCTCCAAATATCTAGATGCTCTCAACGTGTTCTGCAGGGCCAGCGCCTTCCTTACAGACCTGTTCAGCAGCGTGTTCAGGAACTCTCACTATTCCAAAGCAGCTATGCAACTGAAGGACGTGCAGGAACACGTCATGGAGGCGGCCAGCAGGCTGACTGCAGCAATAAAGCCTGAGATTGCCAAGATGCTGATGGAGCTGAGTGTCGGGGCCGCTAACTTTAAAGACCAGAACGACTTCAGCCTGCAGGATGTTGAGGTACGTAGTAATGGAGAATCAGAGCTTCAACACAACATTTTGTTCCATATTTTATTTATTGATTTAAATGAGAGTGCAAATAAATGAACATAGTAAAATCCTTTAAACTTGTCAGACAAGTGGCTAGTGTTACATAAAAATATATATATATATAAAAAAAACACATTAAACTCACACAAACTGAAGACAACAATACCTAACAACACAATATTGTTAAATACAGAAAGGTTTATTGTTCAGATAAGATTTTTCTTTGTATATTATTTATAATGAGCCTTTAACGAAGGAATATAAACTCCCTTAAAGCTACTTTGCCAGTCCTCTGTTATAAAAAACAAACTCTGAAATGGGTGGAACAAGTCCTTGTAAAAGCTTATTTATAATTTAGAATTATTAATGATTATATTTTGGACATCAACATATCTGCAAATATTTGACAAATCCTTACCATAACATGTGAACATAGCTGTTACAAGAACGGGGTCTTGTCTGACCGTACAGGGCAATCAATGGAGAAATACATGATTTCTCCATAACAAGTGAATTTCTTTCTATTTGACAAATATAATTCAATCCAAAGAATATAATAGCTTGTCCAGAAAACATAAAATATGTAGGATTAAATAAGAGAACACAGTGATTATATCAATTGCTCCTTGATGTTTTCCAAACAATTAAGTCAATTTGTAACTATTTTGAAGCAGAAAAAAAGAACAGATTAGCACCACAAACATGATGTAACTCATTTATTTTTTATCTTCTAGATGTGGTGCAAAGATGTTTAGCCGCCCACTGTCGTAAGGCTGGCTCTATGAATCAGTGTTTCCTGGCTCAAACGGGATTTTTACACCCAGTGTCAGTATCTCTGAGGGTGAGGTGTGAAAAACAAGAGGGATGTGAGAACAGAAGCCACGTTTTGCGAACCTAAAGACTACACCATATTTCTACAGTCTTGCATTTGATGATATTCAGACTGTGAAATATTGTTTGAGGGTTACTCAACAGGAGAATAACTTGTTATAACTTCTAGTAAAATTTAAAAACAGATTCAAAGGTGATGCACAGAAGTTTTTTTTTTTTACAATTTCTAACAGTATCTGTAAAAGATTGATCCAAGAATAGATATATTTTTACATTTTACTCTATAAGTTGGGGCTGCTCTCATATCAGGAGGAAATTCTCCTGGACACCTCTGCTTGCACTTTTGTTCTAGATCTCGGTTATGTTCAACCCACTTGAAGCTCGGGTCACTGGGTTCATGAAGCCAGGTTGGACAACTTATGTTGACACTGTCAAGCCTTGAGCATGGGGTCATTATAGTTTACAACATCAGTCTTAGAGGGGCCCCAGCAAAACATCTGGACTAAATGATTGAAAAGCTTAAAGCATTTAAAGCATTGGTAAATGCTCGAAGCATTTACCAAGTTGCTTATGCTTCAAGAAGTCAAATTTGAAGTTAACTTCTTACTAGTAATCTTTTTTGGGACATGGTTTAAAAAGGTATTTTACATAGAACCTGTTTAGTAAAGTCTTGTCTGTTTTTCTGTGGGCACCACAACCCACGCTGTGTCTGGAATGATTCTTGGGAAGGATTGCTGTCTGTTGGTTTATCCTATGCTCAATGGAGATTTTAAGGCATGCTGGTGACCTGTGAGACTCAGTATTACAGATGAAACTGTTGTGATGTAAATAGAGACTCCAAGTTAACTGGATTCGCAGGCTGACCCAAGTCCAAAGGCCAGAAGGAATTTTATTTTAAACTAAGACACCACTAAAAACAAGGAAAACTCCAAAAGCAAAATAGAATTCAATCTGAAGAATTTAATTCTTCGGATTGATGTATCTTAAGTTAAGGTACATAAATCCAGGCCGACTAACTTTGTAATTAACACTCAAAAAACACCTGACTGTATTTAATTCCAACCTTTAAAGCTTTTATCTTGCATCAATGAAGCACCACAATCCAACCAGTAAATCATTTGTAAAATTCTTGGATAGACTCATTCAATCAATTAGATTATGAATGAGAAGTTCACTTATTTCAGTGAGATATAGATTGACACAAACTGATGTTTTAAAGCCTTACTTATTTCTGTAGTGTGTGATGTCATATTTCATGTGCTAAAGTCAATCTTGAAATAATTCAAATGTCAAGATAGCTTGTGTTAAATGTTAAATAGAATCACATTTGTTTGGTGAATTTGCACAGCAACTGCAATCACCTGCTCTTACAGTATTAGCCACACCCATTAACTTTGATTAGGGCCATGAAATGTTTAAATAAGTACTGAAATTATATTTTTAGCACACTAGTTCAAATTTGAACTGATTTCCACATTAAACGAATACATTAAAGTATTCATCATATTTATTTCAAAGGATATTTATGTTATCTTATAATTATTTAAGGGTTTCTATTTTAAATTCTGGTGCTTTTGGCTCTCTGTGCGGCTACTGGCTGATCCAAGGCTGTAGATCTGTAGTAATATTTCTTCATTTAGTCTGCAGAAGCCACAAAATGGGAACGGCACTAAGTCTGCATTGCTAAAAAAAGTAATGCAGAACAAAATTATGAGAGATGTGTTGTAATTCTCTCTTTCATGATCTTTAAACAAAACTATGACTTAGCAGCCAACGGGTGTGCAGCAGCAGCCAAGACCGGTGAGGGACTGCAGAACTTCTGTGGATGTGGCTGAGCCCAAAACAGGAAACACTTCTGCACCGCAGTCAGTTAATCTGACTCTCTGTGGTTGTGAATATGCACAGATAAATATTAGAGGAAGGCCAAGTCTGTGAAAGTTTAGACCGCATGATTTGGAACTTGCACTCGGTGTCTGGACCCTGGCATTAATGGCACATTTGTTTCAGCATAGATGGATGGCTCTGCTATTAGTTATAAAAACCTTTGTGGAAACCACTCTGTACATACAATAATATTATGCTACTAAATGTAAATTTATTTTAAACATGTAAACAAGAACAATTGATGGAAAAGCAGTTGGCAATTTTGGTATGGCGCCAAAAAAAGAAGCTTGTCACAATGAAATTACTGAACTTTGTGGTTTTGTGAAGAGTCATTTTCAACCAACAGTCACCGTTCAGTCTTTCGTCCAGTTTTTTGTTTTATAATAACACATACATGTTGTATAAAGGAGTTTACACATCATTTGCTACCAACTCAATGCAGGGTATAATGCAAGTTTGCGCGTTGCTCATTTATGGAATGTGGTCTGGTAGCTGGACAGACTGTGAGGTCGTCTAAACGAACCAAATAGATTGTTGAGTTTGGGGAGTTGTGGTATGTGAAACTTTTCCCTCTTCCTTCCCTTCTTTTGCTCATGTCTCCTTTCTTTCTTCTCCTTTTTGCCTTCTTTTATTCCACAAAAAGAATGTGGTTCTCTGGCAGCTCAGAGGGACACTGCTGCCAAATATGCATGAAAAGGTCCTTCTTTTTAGGGTCTGTTTGAGAAACTTGTAAGTTTAAAGCACAGAAATAAGACCAAAGGCAGACGCAACAAGAGAGGCATTATGACATCCAAAAAAAGCATTCACTCATCCCTATCACCAGACATACTAGTTTACAGCTTCTGACATCTTTTTTCACAATGTTACTTCCTTCACCATAACGTGGTGTTCTTAATTCAAACATCAAATTTGTTTATAGAGAGACCCAGCAGGATGTAATTTCCATTACATTTACTGAGGAACACATTCATAAATAAGTTGCTGTGTGCAACATTTTATAAACTGAAACAGGCCTTTAAATAAGTGCAAACATGCTTGGTACACAGATTGGTGCCGTAGCATTTTTGAGCTTACTTGTAGAAGACTTTTCTTCTTTCTTCAGATTAAGTGGAAGCTGTTGGGTTTCACATTGCCGTTTTTTTTTTTTTTTCTTTCATTAAAATACCAATGAATAGATTGGGAAGTTCAGAATTTCTCTAATTCTACAGTCATGGAGCTGCTGTTGCTGACTGCTTGTTCATTTAGAGCACAGTTAAAAAAAACAACACAATCAAAATGTTCTTCGATACACTAAGAGACATGACATGAAAACCAGATAAAAACCAAGAGGCTCTTTGAACAACCTTTAGGAACTCCAGGGATGTTTTATTTAGACACATAAATGATGAATCTGCCTAATGAAGTCTTGATGAAATATGCAACTTTGTCATCATAAAAGTGGAGCTCAACTTTTTTCACCTTTTTTTTTAATCTTCTTAGAGAATTGTAGATTAACAAGGGACATCTCGCATCAGAGATCTGTCTGAACAAATATTCTTTTGTTTTAATTGAAGATTTTCAGGCATCCTATTTTTGATAATCTTAGCACTTTTATTTGGAATAAAAGAAAAAAAAAACACATCAGATTTAAAGCGTATTATATCGTATAAAAGTTCTAAAAATGTGCTGAGGAAGGAGAATACATAAAGAAACAAAAGGGTCCCAAAGCAGAACCTTGAGGAAGACCTTAGTATGTTGGACTTGATCAAGACCCGCAACTTGAAACTGCTGCAGATAAGGATCTATCTGATTGCATTGATGGTTTCCAATACAAAGACCCAGTACTTTGTATTGGGTATCAGATCAGAAAAGCAGTTAACACTTTTCTAATCTCTGCAATAAATTGTCACGTGAAGATGGGTCTGAAGCTCCTAACATGAAATAAGAGCTGAAAAGGCAACAGAAAGCACAGCAGGACTGTTTACATTGACCAACTAAGGTAGAGAGCCTTTTTATTTCCTCCCCCAACAAATCAGACGGCAGTCGAAAGAAACCCTCCCCAAGCAGACATCTGGTTATTATAAAACTTCCTATCTGCAATCTGGATCTCAGGAACATTACCCCCTTAGATTTGGTGTTCTTATAGTGCAGGTGTGCTCAGAAAATGGAAGTCTTAAACGTGTTGGATTCATGAGTGGCCTTGTTTGGTTGCAGTAGGGGCCAACAGCAGCTTGGCTCTGCTGCACTCCCTATTTCTCATATTTTCCATGACTGTAAGATACTGCACAGCCAATAACATGTGTTATCCATTATCTGTGCTGAGGCCATGTCCTCATTTTTTTTTCTACTTGCTCAGTTATTGTAGGCTTTCACACTAGTTTTTGATCTGAGAGTGTGTTTGCGTATTTTTATCCTATTTAGGATATGTTTTCACTCTGTGATATCAGCCTAAAGCCTTGTCATCTGTCTGAGTATGTCCTCTGGTGTATATATATATATATATATATATATATATATATATATATATATATTTATATATATATATATATATATATATATATATTTTTTTTTTTTTTTTGGGATATATGTATGTCACAAAAACAGTTCAGATTGATTTTCAACATTGTTTGCTTTCTTTTCTTTTTTATTTCAGAATCCTTCTATGTTTTAGGCAATCCTGTAAAACTTAAATCAATTGTTCCCAACCGTTATTATCCTCAGATTATAAAATATACAATCTTTTCAGTTCATGATGTGATCAAGTGCCATCTTCTGGCCAAAGATATATATTTTTAACATTTTTAAATGCTAAAAGCATAGAAATGCATGCAAGTAAAATTGTACATTCTTCCTATGTTGTTCTATGTTGGTATGCCTCATCATCATTCGTTACTTAAGAGATTTTTTTTGCTTTGTTTATGGGCTGACAATTTTCTGTAGAAATTATGGCTGATCAACCGCTGAAATACTCGTGTTGGGATAAAGACAAAGCAAATGAGGCAGCGAATTCCACCCTCTGTCATAGATCCATAAGTGTTTTGTTACGATAACAATGAAACTTCCAACATGTGGAATTTTACGCCTGCCCATATTTACATGGCACTGTGGTTCCCATGAAGTGTGGCGCTGAGGACTGAAAGTGGCTGCGTCCTGTTGTTTCTGTCCGCTGTCAGACCGCGACAGCATATTTCCGTCCTCACAACTCAGCAAATCTCTTGAGATATTTTCAGCAAGTACCTGAAAAAAGAAAACCCTGTGACCATGGTGGGCCCTGTGGTGTCCTGTTTCTCTCCCGCTAACCAGCAAACAAGGCAGAACTATTCTCTTCGCACACAAACACGCAATTTGGAAATGGCAATTCCAGGATGATGTAAAGCTGAATTTGAAAAAAGGAACTGCGAAGAGCACTGTGGGAAATTTTTAATGACAGTGAAAAAGACAGATAAGCTCAGTAGAAAAACAACAGATCTTTCTTGCTTAAAAAAAAAATAAAAAAATGCAAAGAATATTCTATTCTGATTTGTGTGTTTTGCAGCTCGTGGTCAATCTCAAAGTTAAGTACAAAGACAGTCTTTTGTCCAGGAAACCTTTATTCTGAGAGCGTGTGTTTTAACTTGACCACATGGTCATGGCCTCAGATTGAAGGGGTTTTCCCAAAACCTTTGCCCCAGAGAAAAACATCCTAATGCCTTGCAGAAGTGTTCACTCTTCTCAGTTTGTCATTTTACAACAGCAAACTTCAATGTGCTTTATTGGGATTTATTATATTCTTCACAAAATGATTGTGAACTGGAAGGAAATGCATAAATGGTTCCTCATATTTGTTCACTTCCAAATACAAAAATGTGAGGTGCTTTTCTATTCAGTGCATCTGAAGGTATGGCTGTCCTTACCAGCTTTGGATACTTGGATGCTAACATTTTTACTCACTCTTCTTTGCAAAATACATCAATCTGAGTCAAATTAGATGGAGAGTATATTTGAACACCAGTTCAAGCTTTATTTTCCAAGACTTTTTAAGTCAGAAAATAGTTAAGTGTGAACTATTTTGTTGTACTTCTGGCTGATGCACTGTAGTTGATTTGTTACAAGCTGTACTTTTGTGCCAGTCTTAATTTTTTTTTGCTGCGCACACCAACAGCTTCCCCGACCCTGCTGATGAAAATCATCCCTTACATTTCCTATAAACATGATTTCTTATGGGTTTCCTCCAATGATGGCTTTCTTTTTGGAGCTCTTTTATAACTGTTAGATTTCTAAAGTGCAAAATTTTTAAATTTGCATCCCTTCTGCACACTCACAGCTCCTCCAGCTTTACTATACCTCGTGATCCTGGTATGTTTGCATTGTCATATGATAGACTGAATAGTGTTTGAGATATTTAAAGCTTCTTGGTGCTTCAGACGAGTTCAACTTCTTTCTTCCAGTCCAAGCTGCTGTTCCGTTATCATCATGATGCTGTTTGTTCACCTGTAGTCTATGAAACTTCTTAGATCTTCATATTTTTATTCTGATTAAAGCAGGCTGAATAAAAGGCCCCAAAACACACCTTAGTTTTTTGGTTGGAAAAAATGTTGGAAATTTGTTTCTAGACATAATATCTCAAAACCGTTTAACAAGTTTGTATTTGTATTGTCACAAATTGTAAAGACAAGAGGTACAAAAATTTTGCCAGGCATGCTTCTGAATGATTCATAATCTTATCATTAAATAAATTAGTCGCATGACAGTCTGCTGACAGTCATGTGGCAACAAATGTAGGCAAATGTAAAAGATGATTCAGCAGCTTAACGGTGCCAAACTGTTGCAACATGCTTATAAATGTTACAAAAAGTAATCGGCTCACTATTGAGAATAAAAATAAGCTGTAGCCAAATTGAAAAACAAAAAATGTTATTTACAATTATTGTCATATTTTATGAGTTAATAAATGGTCAGAAATAAGGCTGAGTTATCAATTGAATTACTTGTGATGTGTTAATTGTTGAAATAATTGTGAATTAATTTAGAAATAGATTAGCTGGATTGTACAGACTCCCAACACTATAATATGCATCTTGCATTTAAGAAAAAAACTCATTGTGTAAAATGTTCTACCAAAAACTTCTTGAATGACATAGTTTTAGCTTCACCTGTTTTTTATTAATTATTTAATTAGTTCATGAATTGGTTAATAGAAAAAAAAATTATTAATAGATCAACCCAGACTGTGTTGATGATCAGGCGTTCACTAAAAGAATGATACGCTGTTGCAATTTAGACAATAAAATATTTTTATTTTAAAAATGAATTGTATTTGCATCTGCAAGCTAAGTAGTTAAATGATATGCAATTTTTTTTTATCCATTTACTTGCCAGAATATCCAATAGAATAATCAATTATAATCAACTAACTAAAATAATAGTTAGTTGCAGGCCTAGTCTTTGGCTTCCCAACCATTCACTCTACTTAACAATTTTCCCAGTGATGTCCATGTTGAATTTTAACAGCCCTGCCTGATTTTGTTAAATTGATTTTTCTGGTGATGTGTTGTAACAGAAATAGCTTCTGTGTCTGTCCAGGTGCTGGGTCGGTGCTTCGTCACAGTGATGCAGGTCCATTTCCAGTTTCTTTCACAAGCGTTGCAAAAGGTTCAGCCTGTGGCCCAGAACTGCCTGGCAGAGGCTCTTGCACAGGCTCAAGAGCGCTGCGTCAACTCCCGTTCCCAAAACTCTGACCTCGGGCCTCTAACGGAGCTGGAAGAAGCCTCTCGCTCATGGAAAGGTGCAGCTGAGGTATGCAGCTACTAGCCCCAGGAGTTTGTCAGTGTGGTGAAAATTCAGCTTGTTACACATTACTGATAACCGTGTGATTTCCAGCCACTATTGCCTATTTCCCAGGCTACTGTGTGTGTGTGAACCTGTATTACTTTGATTGTGCCCCTCTAATTCCAACCCATGTAAAGGAGCCTGTTATGTAAAAGGACTCAACTAATCCTCAGGCTAATCAGTCTCTTTGGCTCCCTTTTGGGTGTTGCATACATAGAGGCAAAGAGGGGGGTAGTCGGTTGATTGATCTGTTAAACCCTGTCATGCAAAGTGCTGACCCTCGAGGAAACAAGAGCTGCATATAGAGTGACAGCATATAAGCTAAAACCATTTTCTTTTTAAATCACTCTAAAAATATTCTGCCTGTGTTTTAATGTTGTATCTAACAAGATTTAAGCAGTGTTATGAAGCAATTTATACTGAACTGGAAAAAAAATTATTGTTCAAATTGACAATTAAACATACTTGAGCTTTTTTTTTTCTCTCGTGAGTTTGTTGAGCTTTTTGCTTTCATGTCTTCAGGCCACAGCGAGGCTGAGAGAACGGGGCCGGGACGGCTGCCTGGCTGGCCTCCAGGTTCAGCAGCTCTTCTGCTCCAACAACACCACCATCCCTGAGCACCAGCTGAAGGAGCTCAACATGAAGATTGACAGCGCATTACAAGTATGCTTCAACATGTTCATCAAACCTAACCTTACTTCTTAAAACAGCTGCTGTTAAACTGGCACTTCACACAGTAACGCATTCAAAATATTTTTTTATGGAAAGAAATAATCTCATACTTTTTCTAAGTTATTTGCTAAAAGTACTGCTGCATTTACTCTGCTACTTGTGTTTCCTGTCTGTAAAGGCTTACAAAGCAGCTCTAGAAAGCCTGGGTCATAGTGAGTATGCACTGAAGGCAGGTTTTCATTTCAACCCCAAAGCTGTGGAGGCAGCCTTACAGGTGGGTTTGCAAACGTAAAGTGTTTGAAGATATGGGTTCAGGTTTGAATGTGGAGTTTTGTTAATATGTTTGCGTTGTTTTCTATGAAGGGCTGTTGCAGTGAGGCTGAAGCTCAGCAGGCAGGCAGGAGGCAGACCACCTCCCAGCCCATCCAGTGTGAACTTCCCACCATCCCTGTGCAGATTGGCTCTCACTTCCTTAAAGGGGTCTCCTTCAACGAATCAGCGGCAGAGAACCTCAAACTGAAAACGGTTTGTAAAATCTAAAATAGGAGTTTTACCTTTAAAAAGTGGATGATTGTGCATCTTTGTCACAGTAAATTAATTTTAGTCTTATGTGTCAATCTAGGTTTTAAGGAATATTTTCTGTGTTTAACAATGCACTCTCGACAGAGGTTCTCAAACTTGTTACAACACATACCACTTCAGAAAAAATATCTTGGTGATAGTTATGGCCAAAAACAAAGATTATTCACACTTTTGACAGTGCATGTGCCATTAAATACTAAAAACAGTACTATACATCCTCATTTTGTTTTCAAATACAGATACAATATTTGTTTCACTATAGAAAATTAAAAGTATTCCTGCTACAAAAATTACAGTTACAATGAAGCTAACGTTTCAAGTAATAATGCTTGTTTTTTTTCTGCAGTGTCAAAACAGCATTAGGCTGCTCCTTTAGCTGACACAATAACATATTTTCATCCAACAGAAATATTTCTAAACACTTCAGTTTTTCTTTAGAAGTTAGGGAAAAATAAACTGTCCTTCTTTCAGCCAGCTGACTGGTTTGAAACATCTCTATAAAAAACAGTTTGAAACATCTCTATAAAAACTAATGAACTGATTCCTATTAGGTTTTTACTAACCCTGGTCACTGATAATATTAGTAAATAGATCTCAACCTTGGAGATCTGCATCATTGTATAAATATAGTCATTCACATATCTAACTTTGGACTTCTGAGGTAAACACTGCAAGAGGAACCTGTTATTCATATTTACCAAACAAATACCACATTTTTTTAAAGTTCTGCTAAAAGCAAAGTGCCACAGTTTAAGTATATCTCTAGTTGATTTTTTTTATTACCATCTCTGGTGTATCATCATCAGATGTTGAAAGCAGACATTAGTTGACATTCATCCATGTTTCGTCTGCAGCACACAATGCTTCAGTTAATTAAGGAGCTGCTGGGACAGAACGGAATGACCCCCCGGGACGAGTCTCCAGTCACAGAAGTCCTCAATCAGGTTTGCCCATCCAGTTGGAGGGGAGCCTGTAAGACGGCTGTCCAGCTGCTGTTTGCCCAAGCTGGTCTGGTGAGAAGCTAACATTTGTCATGCATTTTCATGTTGCCTTTTAAGTCTCTGCTGTATTGTTCTCATGTGGAAAGTAAATGGGACAAATGTTTATTTTGAACAGGTCTCTGCAAATAGTTGCTGAGTCCTTGTTTTTTTTTGTGTTTTTTTTCTACGAGTTTCCCCATCTTGCTGTTTGTTTTTGTTTAAATTAGCATCAGATCTCTGTAATGGCTTAGAGGTGTAAACAAACACCAGAGACACACATAAGAGAAAAAGCATTCCTTTATCATCTGAATGCAGGATAGGCTTGCCTGGACGGGTCTGCAAACAAAGCTTCTTTGCCCTCTGACTTTTACCTTTTACTGTTAAAATAGGGAGTCGAAATTAAGCTGGGCCATCATTGTGTTTACGTTAGACCACACAGGAAAAAACGGAGTGTTCCCATCAAGCCCTCCCACCTCAGTTAGAACTGTAAAACAGTCCTTAGATGATAAATGAGTGTCTTGCATTAGCCCCTAATCTTAGGCTATCGCCCCTAAGCTGAAAATAGACTATACCGCTGTATACATGGACACACACACACACACACACACAAAATAAAGTCCCTGTTTTTTATAAAATGCCTGCATTTGCTCTTATACTTGTCAGTCCATGCAGAGCAGTAGAGCTCCTTTTTTTTTTCTTGTAACCTTGTATTCCTTGAAACTTTTTACTTTTTTTTTTTAAAGATTGCATATCTACGTATTACATTGTTAAAAAGTATATGATGTTATATATAAATGGATGTGTAAAACATAATAATACATTTTGTTTGTATAGAGCTTTTCTAAGTACTCAGAAATGCTTTACAGGAGTTCAACAATATAGAACCCAACAATGGAACATAACAGAAAAACACACAAAATGGGAAGATTTGACATTAAAACCAAATTTAACACGTCCTATAATCTTCTGGATACAATATATATTCCCTTCGCTCCCTGTGATCTGTCTTGGATTTATTTGACATGTCATACTGACATTATTTGTTTATCTGTGTGGTTCTTTTTGGTAACAGAAAAAAAGAAAAAAAAACTCCAAGTGGGTCTTTTAAGGATACACCTGCTCTGTCAAAAACAATGGAGTCATTTCCTGTAATCCAGGAAATGGACTCCTCCCTACTTCCCTCCCTCTTTGTGACCCAGCTTACATGGGTTTCGAGGAGCCAAGGCCACTCTCAGAGAACTTGTGGACAGACTTGCTCACACTAGCAGGAAGACATGCCGCTTTGGCGCTGTCTGATTAAAAGCATTCGGCTTCCTCACCTTGACCTGCCTCGCTGCATGCTTGTGAGCGAATGCCGGACAAATCTAAAACGGGTTACATACTGTCCAGCTACTGCATAGTGAAGAGAAGTTGTTTCATTTGCACACTGTTAGAAGCCGATTGAGGTGTTTTGTTTTACTGCCTCAACAGGTGGTTGTTGATACGGCTCAGATAGAGAATAAGGAGGCATACGCTCCCCACATCACTCTGGAGGGATCCAAGGTGGTGGTCCAGGTTCCTTCAACATGGTGGGTCTGCCAACACATTTTTCTAAGATATTAGATTAAGGCAATGTTGATTAAAAACCACAGAAGTTGAGATTTGGCTAAGAACACAATGTTCATATGTCATATCTGTCCAAAAATGGTTCCTTTTGGGTTCGGATTACTTCAATGTCACTTTGAAATAGTTTTTCAATGTCTGCTTATGGTCATCTGTGGAGAAGAAGGGACTGAAGCAGGGGTGTCAAGAGTAAAAACATAATATAATAGAAAATACCGCATTCATCTTTCAACAAACAAGTTTATTACTTTCTCCTGCTAAATCTGCTTTTAATAAATTTACTAAACTTAGCTAAATACAGGAAGCATTTTCAAGATAGTGACCTCAATCCTGTTTTTGTTTCTTCAGAATAGATCAAATATTGTTTTTTTTTTGTTGAAAAATTTAAGTACTGCAGCTTAGTTTAAGAAGAAAAAAAAACAAATTTTGGGGGGCTTGCAGGTTTTAATAACTTGACAAATTTTGTCCATGTGACAAAAAGTCCATCACTGACTTTTATCGTCAGTGATGGACACAAAGATGTAACTAAACATTGGTCAACACTATTACAGTTTGGTTTCGGGTAAGAACTGACTCCATGAGAAACAAAATTTGTGCAGTGAAGTCTTGGATATCATGTTAAGTTAACATCATCTTGTTTCTGCTCAGGTGTCTGAAGGAGGACCCGGCCACCATGTCCCTACTCCAGCGAAGCCTGGATCCAGAGAAGACCCTCGGCCTGGTAGATGTACTTTACACAGCCGTGTTTGACGTCAACAGATGGAAGGAGAGAAAGTAAGAGGATGTTGAACCAAGAGTTATTTTTCTTTCTTCTCATTTGTCGATAACACTTTGTGTTTCACTGAAAAAGGGAGCAGGCGTTGCCGACCATTCAAATCCAGCTGCAGCGTGAAAGCCCAGAATACGGTTGCCAGGTGGACATGCCTACGGGTACCAGCTCCAAAACCTCCAGTGGCTTGCCAAAAACGATATCTAAACTGACTTCCAAATTTGCCAAGAAGGTCTCATCTAGCTCCAACAGCGGAGGCAGCTATTCCATCCCCAGCACTCCATCCCGCAGCATGCTTTCCACCAGTAGCTCCGATGACAAGGCCAAGGGCCTCGGGCACAACGACGGGCGGGTCCAGAGTATTCTACAGATGGGTGGCTTGTCCAGCACGCCTGACACCACCCAGCAAAACCAGCTGGCTAATGGTTCGGTATCTGATGACCAGGGGAAGAACCTTCCCACTGACCAAGAGATGCAAGATGTCATCGACTTTCTCTCAGGATTCAACATGGGCAAATCCCAGCAGGCGTCACCCCTGGTGAAGAGGAGGAACTCTGTGGCCTCTGCTAACCCTGCAGAGCTGAAGCCGCCTAGTGGCCATCCACCAGCTTCCCAGTCAATTTCCTACACGGCTCTACAGGCGGCGTCTAACTCCCTAACTCAGCCGCCTCCGTCAGTGCAGAAGCAACAGACTCAGCCTCAAACCCAGCCGCCCCCATCACAGCAGCAGCAGCAGCCTCCTCCGCCTCAGCAACCCTCCCCTCCTGCCCTGCAGTACTACCAGCACCTCCTGCAGCCCATCACCCAGCAGCAGGCTCCTCCTTCCCAGCTGCCACCTCAGCAGACCCCACCACAAGTTCTACCACAGCACAGGGTGGCGAACAAGTGGCTTGGCACCTCCGGGCAACAACCTGCAGCACAAGGCCCCCCAGCAGGACTGTCCCCGTTAGGTCCCATCAGCCAGTGGGGGTCCCCAGGGCTGCCTGACCTGAGTTCAGACCTGTACAGCCTGGGCCTGGACAGCACCTACATGGAGACAGTTATCTCAGCCATGCTGGGTCAGAAGCCTCAGGGGCCCCGCAACAATACTTGGCCCAACAGGGACCAGAGTGAGGGGATGTTTGGAGTCCTGGGAGACACGATGCCCTTTGACCCAGCAGGTAAGACCACGAGTTACCATCTACCATCTGGAAGTTTGAGCATCACAAAAAGTTACGCAGGTTTTACATTTAGCATGTTTTTGCATTACCATTTTGGGCTCTCCTGCTTATGAAATCAACCAAAGCTCTTAAAGAAAAAAACCACCCAACTGGATTTTGGTATCTGGAAAACAAGCAGTTTAAAAAAACCTCCGGATTGCAACGTCACAAATCAGCAGGCTCTGCCCTTCACCTAGCAACCCCAGCAGAGCCTGGCTCATTGCCTAGCAACCCAAGTAAAGTCCAGCCCCTCACCTAACAAACCTGACCTGAAACAGTCACCATGTCTGTCCACCAGGAATGTAAACTCCAAAACGTCAGAATGATTCCATGTCTAATGGACAGTCTAGTAGAGTTTATGGCAGAAAAAAGCTGCATAATCAACAAGAATACCTGCAGCCTTGATTGAAGTAAGAGTGTGACTGCAAGTTTCTAAACTTTGTCCTTCCACTTAGTTTTCCGTTAATTAGTCTGTATACCACAGTAATAAGGGATATTATCAAGTCTTATGAATAGTTCACCTTAAAATAAGTAAATAAGTCGATTCAGCTGTCTTCAGTTAACTGCTTTATGTTGCTCTAAATCACAAACATGTCCGTATTTGGAGCTTGTGGTTGAGGCTTCATTATTGAACCAGCTCACTCTTGATGCTAACATCAGTCCAGAGGACAAAGCCTGTTGATTGTGGCATAAAGATGCAGACAGATTAAATGTTGGGGGTCTGTTGCACCAGGAGAACAATGTTCAGCAGGTTTGTGGTCGCCTTGAGAGAAACTGTGAAATCGCCTTGAGCTGAAACTCTTGAATGCTTTCTCTCTGGGTGGTTTACTAATCAGCTTAAAAATTTTATCATCTGAAGTCTTTCTTGGCTCATAAAGGAAAATCAGTTTGCAGAGATCCAATTACACAATTACATAACAAAACAGGACAGGCAGGCAGGAGAACATTAGGAACAAAAGGTGAGATAATCGCAAACAAAAGCTGTTTAAAACCATGTCGTATAATTATGCACCATCCTAATTTGAATAATCTAGCCAAGCAACTGCATCATCTGGATGAGGTTATGTGCTGAGCTGGGCTTGTCAGTTTCTATTTACAGCGCAGCAGACTCTTTTGATTGCAGTCGAAGCCTACTGCGCAGAGTTGACTTATGGCTATTGTGATTTTTCTGCCATCGTAGACAGTCTGGCTTAAATGGATTGAGTTCCGGGGTATGAAAGAGAAAAGCTGAGGGCGTCAGAAACTCTCATGTGTTTATTCCCCTCCACACACACACACACACACCCACCGTCCTCTCTCTCTCCCTCCATACAGTTGGCTCTGACCCAGAGTTTGCACGTTACGTTGCCGGCGTCAGTCAAGCCATGCAGCAGAAAAGGCAGGTGCAGCACATCCGTCGCCCCAGCAACACGCGCAGCAACTGGCCGATGCCTGATGAGCAACACAGAACCTGGTCCCACCCAGAGTACTTCAGTGAGGGGTAGGAATCTACAAAGCACATCAGCCATATTATTGTCTTTCTGCTGGGGAAAAATTTAAAAAAACTTAAAAGAGGAGCAGCAAAAGCAAATGAGGTGGGCAGCAGATGGTGTCATCCGGGTCATATTACTGTGAAGTATTATTATCATAAGACTGTAATACAGCAACAGTCTTCAGTCAGAGGCCTCTTCAGATTCATTGCAGGACTGACTGCTACCACAGCATCACCATCCACAGTGACAGTTTGAAGATACTTGGATGATAATTGTTACGAAAACATTTAATTACCTTTTGGGATAATTTAAATATTTTAACATTAAAGCCAATTTCAAAACTATTTAAATTCCATCATTTTATAGTGAGAAAAATGATTAGAAAACATTTAATACAGCTGCCAGTCCTCCCAGGAGTAAATGTCTAAGCTCTGACTATAATGCTCATGGAAACTGCTAACAACACAAACAACAAAAAAAAACAATTAGATTCTATTGTCACCACTCAGAAGGTTAAAATTTTAAAACTCAGAATGTTGCAAAGTTACAACTGAATGAGCTGCAAAGCTCAAACAGATATGAGCTTTGCATTATGGGATGTTTGGCCATTACCATTGTGATGTCGAATAGCTGAACATCACAAACACAACAGAAAATCTGCAGAAGTGTCCTCTCTTTCCACCTTTCTTGATCCTACATCCGTTTCTTTCTTGTTTTTCCATTAGTCCGTTAGAAAATGGGTTTGAATGACTGAGAAGAAAATCAGGTCTGTAGAAATATAGAATTTTTTACATGAACACCGTAATTGATTAAAAATGGATGGAAACATGTCAAAATATTGACTCTATGATTTAAATCTCAATTCACTGATAAAAAAAAACTCAACAGAGTGAAGTGTAAATATTGTTATAAATGTACAACAAGACTCATAAACATTTTGGTGCAATGAGGCCATGCTTCTGCACAGCGTTACAGCACTGAAGCAGATGGAGTTGATTAAACCAGCGATTCATTATCTTTCACAGTAATGTTTGTCAGTGTTTTTAATTAAATTCCTAATAAAACTGACACCATGAGGCATTTGCCACATTAATCGTAGTTGTTGTCGTTTAATTCCACCTACAAGTGTGAGACTCCAACCTGCTTACACACTGATCCAGGAAAACTACCTAGAGATAAATAACCGCTCTGTTGTCTTTTACAGGAACGTCATTTATTAAATGATCATGTGACTTAAATATCTTTAACTTGGTCGTAGCAGGTTCTGTGGATCAAAGCTCCAAGTTATTATAAGAGCATAATGAAAACACTGCGGGTGTTTTCTCAGGGAGGCCGTAAACAGCAGCTGGACAGCCAATCAGGGAGATTCTGCCAGCTCCAGTGACGAGACTTCGTCAGCCAATGGGGATAGCCTGTTCTCCATGTTTTCCGGGCCGGACCTTGTAGCAGCGGTCAAACAAAGGAGGTGAGATTTTCATTAATAATCACTCAGACATGAAGCTCATAAGTTATACTGTCTCATGTGTCGGTCATATGTTGGATAAAACATTGTTCATCTCTGCAAATGGGAGCATTAGAAAACTGTCATTGCATAAAATCAATAACAAATTTTTTAAAACAGAGAGGGACAAACTGAACGATTCAAGATGAAAAATATAAATTTAAATGAAAATCAACTTGATTTGTGATGTTTTCTCTGTCGTCTTTCTTTAGGAAACACAGCTGTGGTGAGCCAGAGGTGTGCACTCTGCCTTCACCTCCTCTCCATCACATTGGTGATGATAACCAGGTAACAAGCCAAGCATTTTTCTATTTCCAGTTTAAAAATGACAAAAACCTTCATCCTGACCTCTATTCTCGAATAGCGACTCATTTGTACTCTCTGGCCCCGCAGGACAGCAAAACTAAAACCTGGCCCCCAAAAGCACCGTGGCAGCATACTACCCACACCCACACCATGCCCAATCCCAGCTCTTCCTTGTACCAGATGAACCTGCCTCCTTCCTCCCAGTGGAGCGACTCCATGCAGATGCTGCAGTCGCCCGTGTGGTCAACCGCCAGCGACTGCTCCGCCTCCACCGGGATCTCCTCTGGTTTTCCCTTCACCCAGCAGCAGCAGCAGCAACAGCAGCAACAACCCAAACCCATGACCAAGGGCTTCAAATCCTTCCCCCTCAAACACGAGCATCGGCCCTCCTACCTTCATCAGTACTGATCCAACGAGTCCAAAGTAACGTGCCGCTGAGGATCTGCAGCTCCAGTCATTTACACTCCACACCCACTGAATTGGAAGATTTGTAAGCCTCAGAAGCGACGTTAAGTACACACACTGGCTCAACATTTTGTATTTATATTTTTCCATGTCAAACATCTCCATATTAAAAGAAAAGAAAGACATATTTTGATGTTTTCTGAACTGCCATCTTTTAAACTTTGAACGGTGCATGTGTCATTCTGGCAGCAGTTAGTCTAGTGGTTGTTTCTCTGTCCTCAGACAAGAGCTGGAGACGTGCACGGCCGTCACCCACTTGCTTCTGCAGCTGCGTGTGTGTATGTGTGCGTGCGCGTGTGTGTATGCGTGTGTGTGTGTGCGTGTGTGAGACTAGAGGGGAGAGGATTATGAGAGGGCAAGGGCTTGGAATGCTCTCATTTCTGCCCATAATAAGTATACTGTGTCTACATAGCTGTAACTGCCAAATCTCATGCAAGATGACTCAGTACAGCTAGCATCTTACTGTTTCATAGCTTGTAAAATACTGAAGTTGAAATATAAATATTTAGTTCTTTTTATCAAGAGGCTTTGAGCAGGCTCAGCATAAATAAAGTAAGCCACTGCAGAGGTGGAATTTGAGAGAAATACACTACTTTTACATCAACTGACCAGAGTTCAGAGTTATAGCTGCATCTATGTGCCATGTTGGTATTGATAGCACTTGCAGATTATTTTCCAACCAAAGCGTTGTTCAGAGGACGAATGGTGCTGAGGAGACCTGCTTATTGACAAACATGAAGTTTATTTTCTCCTCTCTGATTGGCGTTTTTTTTTTGTTTGTTTTCTTTTGCTCAGAAATAAAAAATAAAATAAAACACTAACGCCCACAAACCTAATGTTTTCTTTGAGATACTTTTGTGTACAAGTATCTACAGTATTAATCTTATTTTTGTATTACATGTTATACCATAACTTTGTTAGCATTTTAGACATTACATGATTATTTTCCACCTCCCTGTATGTGAAAAAGCACATTTCCTTCCTACGGTCAAAACTACACCATTGATCGACAAAGGTTACCAAATATACCATGCTAAACACTAAAACATTGTGTGAAAAGGGGTTTTGTTTTCTTTACAGCCCTTGTTCCCTTGGTTTTATGGCAGTGGGCTGCATTTAAAGGCCCAGAATGTTCTTTTTGTGATGTTTGCAGATGCCAATGTTGCCTGTATTTATGAAATGACACCATGTTTTCAGATAACTAACATACTTAACATGTTTACAAAGAATAGTTTGTTGTATATACATATAAATATATATCTTTTTATAGTTAATGTGCTTTGCACAATCAACATATAGGGTTTGTTGCTTTTTGTCTGTGTTATCTCCCTAACTGTTGCAGCCTTTTTTTTTTCCTCTTTTTTTTTAAAGACATCATTACAGACCTTGGACTGTAACTGTTAGCTTCTCAGCTGTGTACAAATGGTTTACTAGTGGCTTCTACAAAAAGATGGAGATAAATAATAAAAACATGTTACCCTGAAAGACGAGATGAAGGGGGACTGCTTGGCTTATGTTGCTTATTGTTCTTTTGAGCTGGCAACTGATTTTTTTTTTCCCCCACAGTGTACCAGCAATGCAAAAAACGAATAAAAAAAATTAGCAATTGGAAATGCAAAGCGTTGTTCTTATAGGTTAAAAGTCAGTCAATTATTGAATTCACACACGTCTGGAAATGACTTCAAATGGTATTTATTGTACATATACTGGAATGAGTAAAGTTTATTTTTATTTCACTATAAAAGTCCTCTGAGGTGAGAACTGTCCTCCCACAGTCACCGAGTCTCTTCGTGTCCATTAAGAGCAGGTGTTGACGCCTTGCCGGGTGAACACTGGGAACAAAGAGCAGAGCTGAGGATAATAAGCTCTCACTCCTTCACTCTTAATAAGCATTCAGTTTCTCCTCCTTACACTTGTGATGGGTGGAGTGTCGTCAGGACTGGCGTCAGCTATGGTCGCCAGATAGACAATGTTGCGGTGCAGGATCTGTTGGTACCTGTTTCACATGCAGAACAAACCAGATTTACTGAAGGGCTATTTTCCTGTTTTTAATAACTACAATCTGCTGCAGCTGAAAATCAGATCTACTTGAAGGGATCAAGCTTAAGCTGATCATTTTATATCTGTTAAATCTTTAATAAACAGTTAGATTATTTAAAAAACATAAATTGAATATATATATGCAAACTTGGGTAGTAAAATAGGGTCTGATGTAGAAAACCAATTGTAACTTTTTTTTAGACTAAGAGTAGGTATGTCTTCCACATAGCCTTGAAAATACTATTTTTATGAATGCACAAGTAGAATAAATCACATTCTGTATGTCACAGAATCACCAGGCTGCAGCACATGCAGGGCTGTCCCACTGCATGTACAAACTCAATTCAACCTTTGACCTGTCCGAGTTCAACTCTTACAAACTTCAAACTTCAATTGGATTGTTTTACACAAATTGTAAATACTACTTTAATTCTATTTGTGGAGACAGAAAAGCTTGTTTTACAGATTTCGGGGGGAATCAAACCGTAAAACACGAGATCCTGCTTAAAAAATGACATCACCTCGATAACCCAAACCTGGACAGAAATATTCTACAACAATAACAGATTCTAATAAACACAGCTCTTGATCTGTGAAGAAATGCCAGGTTTTGTCAGTGCCCAGTCTGTGGAATAACAGACTGATTTATAACTAATCCAAAATAATCTCATCTTAAGGTGGTCTGATAAGCCTTACAATTGACCTTTTTTGTTTTAATAAATGTATCACAAATCCTAAACTATGCTTTTCGAAAGCTGAAATAAGTGTAGAATATCCCTGTAGTTTTTAAATAGGATCCCAAGAAAAGTGACATGATTTGAACAAAATTCTTTAAAAGAAAGTTTTTCAGTCCCCATCTGTGTTCAATAGAATCTGGTGGGTAATATCTAGTTACACTAACTTGAATAACCTTTTGAGTTGGGGTATCTTTTTAGGAGTTTTACTACACTATACGATTGCAATGTTGGTATGAAGTAAAGCTACTTTGAACCTATCCATTTTGAGTAAATTTACTGAGTGAAGAATAAATATATTTTAACCTAAATATATGTAACAGGAACAGTTTATGTCAAAGTGAGACCTCTTGTTTCTAGACAAGCTTTGTTTGTCTACCTGCAGATTTTATATATAACACGCATTAAACATAATTAAACAGTTCAGTATTGAACTGACAGAGATAAAGTCCAGTTTGGGGCTCAGAGAGCTTCAGAACCATGACCATCATCAGCAGGCTGTTTTAACTCACTGCACACATTCCACAGCGCGGCCTTTCTGCATGTACTCGGTAATGCATCTTATCAGCTGGTCGTTTTCATCCAGTAGCTGCAGCAGAAACACACACACACACACACACACACACACACACACACACACACACACACACACACACACACACACACACACACACACACACACACACACACACACACACAGGGCAGATAAAATGGTCACATTCACTGACCAAAATGTCGCTGCATTAGCTGTGAATCAGCTTTTCAGACTAAGCCGGAAGCTAAATGTATCCTGGTTGATCATTTATCAGCTTCGTCGTTGTCGCTTCTTACCCGCTGTATCGTTTCTTGGTTGACTTTTGCCTTCCCTCGGAGCTTCTTTGGCACAAAAACAATCGACATGTCTGGACTGTCCTTGTTTAAGTCTGATGGCCGCGCATTTTCTTCCGCACGTCTTCTTCGTCTCCTAAATTAGAGCACTGTGCTGCATCCGCAGGATTAGCGCCACCTGCTGGAAGGTTGACGGTCAAACGCGGCCTCTCAAAATGTTTCTTTTATCAGCGGCGCCCACCAACTAAACATCTACGAGTTGTATGCGAAAATGTATCGGTAAAGCATTTAAGCGAGTAAAAATGAATTTATTCTATTTACAAACACATTTCAGTTAATCACCATTCAGTTTTTATTTATAGCAAGCTCAATTTCAAAACAAATAAAGGATAACACTAGGACAAATCTGATAGGAATAAATAGTCAGTAAATGTTAGTTTCACCCTGAGTCATTAAAAAAATTCCTGACAAATATGTATATACATTTTTAATTCAAAATTAAAGGAAAAATTTGGGAATGGAATATTCCTATGCAGATATGCAAGAGTAACATTTTTGTTCAATTGCTATAAAACCCTCACAAAATATGTTAAACAATTTCATATTGAAAATTGCCGCTATTTTTCAAATCAAGAAAGCAAATGTTTGACAATAATTGAAAGGAAAAAAAAATCTTCCTGTAATGCACAACCCATGATCCTGCAAGGATAAGCAGGTATAATAGCTGGGATTGAGAGATAAAACATCATATTTAGAATAACCTGTTAAAAGACACAGGAGTTTAGATCCTTAGAAGAGGGAAAAGGAAGAAAATCCTGCAGGCACATCAAGGCTTTGTACGAATAAAACATTGCAAAAATCAAACAAGAACAAAACAAACAAGGGCGACGTGTAAATTGTACAACTCTTTATTTTTGTAAAAACTCAATTTTGATAATATCCCAAGAAAACAATTCCAGTGAGTGGAAAGAGTAGCAAACATGAAAAATGTCGATTATAACAATTTAGGCTCAAATCAAATCTTATTGTCGTTAAAGCCAATACAAAGCATTACTTCCACAGGCCATCGTGCATTTATAAGTTGTTTGTGCGATAACCTCTTCAGACATTTACTGCGCTGCCAACTTAACCACATTTGAAGAAAAAAAAAAGAAAAAAGGATCTATTCTCACCTTGTAGTGCCAGCGGTTCTTCTGTCACAATGTAACATTTAAGTTAATGGGAGAAATACGAGGGAAAGAAATACCACCATGCTCAAGGCACTCCCTACAAAGTTTGAAGATTGGATTTAAAAACAAATGAGAACCTTCTTGAAAGTACTGGTCGCCACATGCAGCTTTTTGTCCCTTTGTTCACGAGTCGGTAAAAAAATAAATTCACTCCTGGGAACGATCACATTGACGATGCAACAAATGGAGCTACAATTGATCAGAAATCCAGTTTAAAAAAGTATCTGAATCCTCGTCAGACGTTTCCCATGTTGAGTAAACAACTCCTGTAACACTGCAAGTGCTTCATTTAGCTGTGTGACTCGCTGCCTGTTGACATAATAGGAGAAACACCAATGAGCACTACAACAAAAAGGGACGTCTTTACATAAAAAAACAAAAAAAACAACAAGGATTTAAAGTACTGAAATTACAAGAACGTACATATAAATGACAAATTTTCCATTGAAGACTTTTTTTTTTTTTTGGCAAAATAGCAAATTTAGGGGAATATAACTTGTTTAGGTGTCTTTTGCCAAGACGTAAGAATTAACATCTTTTCAACAGAAATGAGAAAAAAAAAAAAAGAAATCTTCTCGTATTCTTAACTATGTAAACACAGCCAAAATAAAATCCCTGTACAGCGGAAGCTTTGTGAAACATACTGAACTTTGATGGCGGCATTTGAAAGCTCTCAGTACCTGCAGACATCCAGCAGGAAAACAACTCGGAACGCAGGAGGGCTGAGGGCCAACATAAGTCGAAAGGGAAAAAAAATCAGCTGCTTTGAACTAGTTTTACATTCATTGTTTACAAACACTTCTGATTTATGATTCTGTAAGCCTCACTACTTCATAAAAAATCAAAGTTATAAAACAAATACTACTAATGAAGTAAAAACACTGAACAAATGGCAACCTAACTGAGCAGAAAAACACATGGTGCAACAGGCAGTGGTGACAGATTTGGTGCTGACAAATATCAAAAAGTGAAAGAAAGAAAAAAAAGAGTAAAGCTATCGATCACACAGGCTGTGATCTGCTCACAGTTTAAGAGCGTACGGCTCCTAATATCGACAATATCAAAGACAACTTTAGTAAGAAAGGAATTCAACTGATGCAAAAGTATGCAATTACTCCAAAGCTTTGTATTTACATGTGATCTTCTAATTTTTCCAACAAAACTTCTGGAGAAAGAAACCAAAAAGTCTCAAGGTGGAGAGAGAGGGAGTGGGTCCGTCACCCCCTGATGTCAGGCAGTCCACCGAGGTGCTGGTGTCCAAATAATGTCTTCATTCTTTCTGTCAAATGTAGAGACCACAGAAAATTTCTACAACGGGCATAATTTTATGACAAGTGGCTACAATTCTTGGTGGATCCATCACTGAAGTACTACGCAGCCACCTTGTTATCCTTCTGGAACAGACAAAGAAAAAAACACCTGGAATCAGCGAAAAGCTGATTCGTCTTAGATTTTTCTTTCTACTAGATTTCAGTTGAATATGTCTAAAGTTAAACATCCTTGTTATATTTACCCTGTATTCAAAATCAGAGAAATCACGGCCGCCTCTGCCACCTCTGAATCCGCCCCTGAAGCCGGGCGGGGCCCCCCGCGGCGGCCCAAAAAACCCTCTACTTGATGACCGGCCCCGGCCTCCGCGGGGGCCCATGTATCCTCGCCCACGGAAACCGCCTCTTCCACGATGGTGTCGGAGAGGGATGCCGAAAGTCTCTGCGTTCATTCGTCTCTCCTCGGCCCAGGTTGTCCTGCGCTCCCTGACACAAACACAAAGTCAGCTCACGGTTGTTACCTTTAAACAGCAAAAAAGTCAAAACAAAAAAACACACATAAAATGTGGAGGCACCGCTTGATGCCTCCACATCAAATACAAAATAAGGATCTATTCACACCTGACCAGAGTTTGTTTCCCTTGTTGGTTCTTTTGTCTTGGTGTGAATACACTTTTTCTTTCAAAAAAGTGTGGATACACTCAAGGGAACTCCAGTGCTGACCAAACAACCGGACTGAGACCCATTTCTTGAGATGGTCTCGCTTTCAGGCAAACTCTGTTGCATTTCGCTTCTGGTTTTAATACACACCAGAATTATGGTCTGCATGTTCGCCTGCAGTTAAACTGAACCAACTACAGGAATTACATGCCTTTTAAGACTTCACCAGACACCAGTGCTGGTCATCATCGTAAAAATACTGAAGCTAATGCTGTTACTGCGTGTAATGATTGAAGTGAAGTCACATCTGATCTGTTTTCTGCTTACTCATGCTGCTGTTAGCATGTTGTGGGTCAGACAATACATAGAATCTGGTCTCATTCAGCTTTCACCAGCATTTACTGACGCAGTTATGAAATTATAAGTATTACATTGTGAAACCTGCAAAGTATGAGCTGATTTTAAAATTGAAAACGCTGTTTCAGTTGTAATAACGGGACAAATGTGCGCCACAGAAATGCAGCAGCAGAACTTCCAGTTTGTTTACTTTCTCGGTCTGTGTCCTGGGAGCAAAGATCATCACCCGCATTGCTTTGTTTACAAATTATAGTCTACTTGCAAAAAAAAAAAAAAAAAAAAAAAAAAAAAAAAAAAAATGTAATAAAGTCTGCTTTTGGTCCAGACCAAACAAGAAGACAGAAGGACTTTCCTGGAGTGAATACAACTTAAAAACTAAAAATAACAGCCATCATTTTATTTGTTTTAGCAAAACAAACAAATATAATGTGGTTGTATTCATTTTAGAAAAATTTTAACAAATGACTGAGATTTGACTTGCTTCACCAATTAAAATATTGGCGTTGCAGCGAATGATGAAACTTAAGATTATCTTTGACTTACCTTGGAAATCCGCCATCACCAGATTTACTTGAAGAGATAAAAACAAAAAGTCAGTTGCGATTTCACATGCTGAATTATATGAATTTCATGAACATGAACTAAAACCAGTGATGATGATACAGTTAAATATCAAGTCTTCAATCAGCCCCACACAGAGTCAGATGTATCTGAGCCGTATCTGCTGTGTGAGCTGTAGTACCTTGAATCATCACAGGACAGGTTATCAAAGAAGGACTTAGTCTTGTCATAGTAGCAGGTGTTTATCGTAGCCTCCTCTTCCTCAGTGGCACCCTCGATGGCTGGATGTTCTGAGTCAGCAGTTTCTTCTCCATTCAGAGCCTTTTCAGGTTTGTCATCTGTTTGTTGGAAGAAATTAGAAACAACACTTTGCTTCTTTTTTCTTGAGCAGAACAAAAGAAAAAATATGGCCATCTAAAAAAAATTGTGTAACTATTCTTAGCATTTTAAGAGTCTGGGTGACACAGAGAGACGTTTGTATTTTTTTTTTTTAAGTATGCAGCTTTACACTGTAAGATGTAAGCTTGGTTCTGAATCTAAGTAATGAGATAATGAGTTCCTAAACCCGCGTTGAGGCATCTTGTGGCGCATCCAACAGCTGCTAAATCAAACATCATTCTGAGCTGAAATGTTACCTTTCAGTTTCAGCTTGTTCTGAAACTCCTTGTCAATCTCATCCTTGTGAAATTGGGCGTTGGCAGTTTCAAAGTCAAAGTCCTCATCAAATTTCATGGTGCCATCTTTACGCATGTTTACCCTGCCCCTGCTGCGGTTTCCTCTTCCCCGGCCGCGGCGGTTGGACTGAACACCTGCTAATACCGGGAAAACATTCACATTTAGAAAATAAAGCAAGGTTAACAAATATAACACTAAGCATGGTAGTACAGACTGCATTGTTCTGTATTATATGCTTAAGTTTATTTTACCAATTTGACGCCTGTTAGGATCCCGGTTCTCAACAGCACCCTGTTCATGATCGGGCTGGGAAGTCTTCTGAACATCAGCAGCAACATGAGCAGCTGAAAAATGAACATTCACATGCTCATCAGTGAAAACAGCCACCAAGCAAGCAGGCATGAATGCGAGTGGGGAAAAAACAAAACGCACAACTGTTGAATCTTTGCACCAGTTTATACCCCCCAAAATTAACATCTTTGCCCCTAACTGTGTATGCAAACTTTGACCTGGCTTAGTGACATCTTCCTCTCAGTGAACTTTCAGACTAAGACAGTATAGAAACATTTTGAACACAGGATCATAATAACTTTAGGGATTTACAATTTATACTTTAGGATGAACCAAATCAATAAATATCTGTAACTGACAGAAATATATGAGCTTGTTAAATCCTAACCTTTCTTCTGCTCAAGCAGATCAGGGGGTTTCTGGCTGCCAGTGGTGGAGCTGCTGGGTTTGGCTGTCACTCCTGGCTGACTCCTCTGACCAACAGAAGCAGGCTGACTAGGTGCAGCTGACGGGGGAGCCTGCACCGCCGGCTCCGCTGGTGAACTTTTAGCCAAAGAGTCCCGCTGAGGACTAGTTCGTCCTACGCAGCAAAGGAAAAAGCAAATCTGAGCTAATTGTATTAGAGCCCCTGCTGTTTTTGCCCAACACATGAGCATTGTGCACAAATAAATCCAGATAAACTGTAACGTTGAAAGGCTGTCATTCTTTTGATTTGCTGCAATGCTGTGAACAATGGAGGTGACTTTACTTTAACTGTAACATCTATCATACAAGTCTGCTTCACTAGTAGAACATGCTTAAAATCTTAATTTTATTATAAAATCAGAGCCTCTTGTTATTTAATGACAAAGTTTATACACATTCTCAACCACAAATAAAAATTTCTTCGGTTATAATGTTTTGTTGGGTTTTTTTTCTAATTGTGACAGCGACTGACCTCCAGCAGATACAAACTGCTGCGACCCCATGGGTGGAACGCCGAACTGGCTGTAGGAAGGAACTGGAGCCCTGCTGAATGCTGCATAGGAACTCGGTGACCGGAATGATGGTGCAGATGCTGCACTGGAGGATCCAATTGATGACTAAAATGGAAAGATAATTGTAAGAATACACATATGTTTTGGATAAATTGCTTAACAGTTAATAAAGTAAATGCGTGCAAGTCGAAGATGACCACTACACGACCTTGCATACATTACTTATAAACAATTTGATCAGTTGTAGTTGGAAAAAAAAAAAAGGTCTCTCTCTCTTTTCTTTTAAACAGCAGTTTTAATTTTCTAATTCATATTTAATTCCTATAAATAAATCTTGTTCATTTTGGCACATAAATAAACTCACCTGCACTATGGCAGGGTCCTGAGGAAGAGAGCTAGTGGCTTTGGGTGGCTCACAAACTGTTAGGTCTTTTATATCGCTTCCTCTGAAGATGATGTACTCGAACACTTCATCCCGAGGTGGTATAGGCCTTTCTGTGGGACGGTCTTCAGTGCCAAAAGAACGAACTGTTTGGAAATAAAATGCAAAGTTACAAAGAAATCAGTTACTATAAGAGAATATGTGGCTATTATTTGAGCTCTGATCGCCTGATTAATAATTACGCTACTGGCATTGTCAGCATGCCTATAACACACTGAGAATCCATATTTGAGTATTTGGTGATACAAGGTATTTCTTAAAAAGATCACAAATGTGATTTTTTTGGATGAATAAACGACTATTAGAAGTTAAAACAATTTCAATCCAAGCATTGATTTTTTTTAAAAACTGTACATATTTGCTAATGAATGTTGTAATTTGAGCCACAATGTTTCACAAGTTAAGAGAGAGAGAAAAAAACCCACTACAGCTTTTTTATCTTGGTTCTTTTGATGGTTGAAACATTACATTCTTTTGTTTTTACATGAAACATAACGATTCTTCCAATATTTTTCTACCACATACCTAATCAATAACATTTAAATAAAAAATAAACAATGGATGAGGCCAGCATAGAACATTCTTAAAACTATACAATGAATTAAAACGCGATGATCTGTTCGTCGTCACATTTAAAAATATACAACGGTGAATTTGTTAAAAATTGTGTTCGTGATTAAACTTATTGAAAATGTTTGAGAGCATTAAAAAGTAACTTGTATAACCTAATTATCTTATAAAAACTGGGAATTCGGACTTAAATATAATTCAAGAGGGTATAAAATGTTTTATAGTATAAACATGCAAACTTTTGAAACCATTTCTCTCTCAACGATGGATTGAAGAAAATGCCGAAATCAACGTAAACAAAAGAGACAGCGTTACCATAGTTTAGCTAGCCTGTTAGCCAGCTAGCAAAGTGCTAGCTAACTAAGACAACTGCGTTAAAAAGCACATTGACAAAACTACTGTTGGAAAAGTCTGAATTTTGCCCGAAAGAAATGCACAATCCTATTTGGGTGGGTCTTCGTACCTTTTGCAAGTGCTACTGTCGAATTTTCCGTGTCGATGGTGTATAAAATTCCTTCATAGCGAATCTCGGCCTTAGAGATTAGGCTAATTTTGCTGCCAATGTACGGCGTCCCTCCTCCGCTCATTTTTATCCGCTGAGTTAAGTAAAGCGCTTGCTATTGAATAAGTTGTTTATCTTCGGACGCAAAATCAAATTTTAAATATCCTGAAGCGATGTTTTAAAACTGCATAACATAAAACTAATGAGATGCTATCCCTGAACCACATTCGCCCCGTTCCTTGACTCCTTAACACGACATGGCCGACTTCATTTTTGCTTCTCCCGCCGCTAAGGATTCTGGGACAAAGATTGTGTTCTAAAAATACGCTTCCTCTCTTTTGAGTAGCTGCTCGAGTAAGACTACTTGGATTTAGAGAATAGTTTGGACTTCAGCAAATACATATAATCGAGTATCTTAACCAATTCAAATTATTCAATAAATAAGATAATTCGTCAATATAATTCAACTGTTATTGGGCAAGAAGCGAGGTACATCATGGCCAGCAGTTTATTACCAGACATCAGAGACACACAGCACCCAAACATTTTCATTTTGTAATATTTTGCAATATTTTAAAAATTATGTAATTAGAGAGGCAAAATCTTAAAATACATAGGCGCAAATTTGGTTGTTTTAAAGACTAAAATGGAAACACCCACACACACACCACAGAATAACATTCAATTTCAAACAGAAGAAACACTTATAATTTTTTTTTCAACACATGAAACATGTGTTACATATATGCATGTTAGAACACGGTAAAGTACTAACTACTGAAGTACTACGTGGCAAATTATGCTGTGTAGCCTACCACATATTAATGTGACTGCCAAATACTACAAAAGATCCAGCAGATAGAAAAAAACAAAACAAAACAAAAATTGTTATGTATAAAGCCATTTTCAATTAAACTGATCTGTTTGGGTTTTTTAAAGATTCTAATATCTCTTTAATAACAAACAAACAAACACTAATAAACTTTTAGTTTTATGTAGTAATTTCTCTCACTCTATGTGACTACATTGGAGATCTGCATTGAGGTTCAACTGTTTTTATGTCCACAACAGATTTAAATTTAAAGTAGTCTTTTAATTTTAAAAGATTACTTTAAAATTGAAGTAAAATTAAATTAATATTTATTCCTTTGACCTTCTGGGTTGAAGGAATAAGAGTGCCCCAACCAGACTCCCAAGTCTGATAGATAATTTGTAGAGACATAAAGATTAGGATAATAGTGAGGAGACTTTCAAAGACTTGAAGCTCCTCAGAAATGATAAATTATCGATCCACCGTGGAAAGATGGAAGGTTTCGTTACTGTAATGCCAGTAATCAGTCTTTCTCTGATTACTGAGGAATATGAATGGTTTGTTATTATAGTAAAATGTAAGAAAACACAAATATATTAAAGAACTATTTTTAATGTAACTTCTTAAGTCTTTTCAAATATGTATGTTTCTTTTCATGTCAGAAACCATCAATTTGGTTGATCAAAGAAAAACAAATAAAATTTGCTGAGGGTATAAAAAAATGACATATTGCAAGAAAAATATCTTAAATCAATATAAGATGAAATAGGAATAGGAAGGTTTCCATCACCAAGGTATGACATTGTTTTAGGGCTGTCAAACATAGAATTTTTGTTTTTAAATTTCTGACAAAAATTTGCAGTTCTATAGAAAAAAAAGAAACATTTTTGTTTTTTAAAAGTTATATATTTGTGAGAAAAACTCAGAAATTATTGACTTTTGAAACTCACAAATGTCCATGTTTTTAATAGAAAAGTTCTGAAATTTTACTCAGAATTTCTGAGTCTTTTTTAAAGCAAATTTTGTCCTTTCAAACAAATTTCTTAGTTGTTTCAAGAAGATGCTGAAATTAATCTAACGTTCTTTTAGTTGTTTTTGGAGGAAATGCATTTTTTTTTTTTTTTTTTATCTAGAATGGCATTAATATGCCATTTTATCTGGGAATGAAAGACATTGAGAATTGTTGTGTATTTAAAATAACATTCTGAATGTGAGTCAGAGGCACAAAAAGTCAAAGATCATATTTTTACTCCAGTTAAGACAAATGGCTTATTCATATCATTGCCCAAACAGATTTAGCAAAAAAAAAAAAAAAAAAAAAAAAAAAATAAAATAAAATAAAATAATAAAATAAAAATAAAAGATCACAACTTTTTTCTTTCTAAAATATGTTTTAGGTAAATAACAAAAACAACAACAAATAAAAACAATAATAACATAACTTTTAACAAAAAAGGAAATGATTTAAGCCATTATTTTAGGAAGGAGACAATAACAGATAACATGGACAAATAAAATTCACACCCAAAAAGAACCTGAACACATTCTATGCCATTTACCTCAATAATTTTACATATAAATTAAATTAAAGCAACAACAACAAAAAAGAGTCAAGAGACCCAGGAGGGTTAAAAAATCTCCCGTAGAGCTCCCCCTCATCTGGTGACGTCAGGCTCATTCCCACAATGCCTAGTAACACGCATGCGCGGTGCGGCCGCTATAAAGCTGCTATCTGTGCTCAGAGATGGCGGGCGCCTCCGACCCCCTGGAAGATATGCTCTTTTCAGAGGTGGATGAGAAGGCTGTTAGCGACCTGGTGGGCTCTTTGGAGTCCCAGCTGTCTGGGCAGAGCAACTCCGCGGGGAAAACAGACGAAAACGGAGGCGCTGGCTCTGTGGCCCCTGCTAACCATCACTTAGGAAAAACGCTCCCAGCTCCAGTGAGTACCACAACACTAGAACAACAACAACAACCTGGACGGCGGAATAAACCTGAGATGCGCCAGGAGGTGAACTCTAAGGACGCAAGCCCGGATAAAACTGTCACCTCTCCATCGCTGAGCTGCTCTTCTTCTTTTGGCGAGCCTCCTCCCAGCACTTCGGCTGGCTGTGTGAACGCCACTAGCAGCGGCATTCAATCACATGGAGCATCCATCACACCGCTCACTGCATCTGGCGCGTCAACTTTGGCATCCCCGCAGGACAGCATCAGCACCACATCCAGTCGGAGCGCCAATGTGAGCCAGTGCAAAGGTGAGGCGCCGGCGGAGGCCAGCGCTCCAAGGAAGCGCGTCGCGACGCCGAGAAGGAGCCCCTCGGCGCGGATAAAGAGTTTGAACGGCGCAGCGGTGACGACGAGACGGAGTAGCATCACAGCAGTGACCGACAGCAGCATCATCAGCTCCGTGGACCCGGGCGCAACTCCTCCAAACTCCACTCGATCTGCAATCAACACTTCCACGTTCACTCTGTCCAACGCAAACCTCCCTGTGGGTCAGTCGGCTATTGCTCTGGACCGGGGGACTCCCACCATTGCCTTGCACAGACTCCCGAGTCACATCGTAGCCAGTATTGCCCAGAACGGCAACGGGACCAGCGTTTCGGCGCTGGTCCAGCAGGGTGCTCGGATAGAACCCGCCACATCCTCGTCTCCCACGGGAGATCTGAGCAAGACGGGCACGGACACCGGAGCTTCCAAAACAGACGACTGTCAGTCCAGTATTGTAACGCAAAGCCAGGTTGGTAGTGTGAGCTCTGTAATAAACACTCTATTACCGTCTGCTTCCTGCGCTATCACACCAGCAACAACCACTACAGCAGCTCCTACTACCACCACCACAGTGACCCAGCCTCTGAGCTCCTCTGCAGCAGCTGTGTGTTGCACCGCCATGGCGACCACATCTGTCTGTGGAACTGTCCAGACCACAGCTGTGACCTCCACTATGAGCATGGTCAGGCCCACAGCTCCCTCTCCAACACCTGCCGTGGCCACCCCTTCACTGTCTCAACCCCGTCCAGGGGCCCCAACGCCTCAGAGGATAGTAGCCCCCCAGCTGATTGTCAGACCTTCACAACAGCAGACCACCATTCAGCTTCCCCCTGGCTTTACCATCCCACAGGGTAAGCTTTTATTTCGGAGGGTTGGAGAGAATGTGATTTTTTTTTCTTGGTGTTTAATGTGTTTATGAAATTGTTATTAGGCTTTGTTCTCCACGATTATTGTCTTCCCTTGTAAAGATGTACACTGTAAACTATTTGAAGGTGGTTTAATTTGAAAATAAAGGTCCACCTGCTGCCTTGAAAGTGCAAGTAAAGTCAACTAGAGCATTGTTTTGGTTTTAAAGTTCATCAAGATGATTTAACAACAAAAGGCAAATTGTCTAAATCACGGGTGAGCATTTATGGTATAGTTTATCATTTATTGCATTAAATTTCTTACAGTGATAAGAATTTTTATTTATCATTGTCATGATAAATTCCAAACCATTACTCTCTCTATTGTCAAAATTGCTGTTTTACTATTTCCTCCACTGTTTGTCCAATAAGAGTCTCATAAAATCTGAATTAATTTGTAATATGATTAAATCCAGTACTTTATGCAGTTTAGTTATAAATCACACTTTATGTGTTATCCAACAGGAGTGTATTAGGAAAACACTTCTTTTAAATATAGTTATGCGTTTCAAGAGCAGAACATTTGTGTTTATGGAGCCATGCAGTTAGCCACAAAAGAGGTAATCAATAGCCCTTATCATCATTTTTATTGTTATTAAAACAGTGGCACAATATTGCATGATAAAACTTTCAGTCCATATAGCCCACCCCTCATCTAAATATTATTTTTTAAGCTCTGATAGCTCATTAACCTTCAATTATTAGTAGTTATCGCCTAATACTGTAATTCACACCAAATAAATATTTCACATTATGAAAAGAATCTGCTTTCACCTACCTAAACAAGGATACTTTTCTATTTTACTTTTATTCATATTATGAATTTAATATAACTGCTTGTTTTTAGTCAGTTTTTTAGAGTTTGAATCAACTTGGATGAACAAATAATCTGATCTCATAATGCAATTTGCTTAGAATTATTTTAAATTTAGATCAATAATTTGGTTCTAACAGAACCTCAACAGTGTAAGAAAATTATCCTCAATTATTTCATATTGACAGATGCATTAAAATGAACAAAGTTTTTAAAACACACCAGGTGGGCATGTCAATGTAACACACTTCCATCTCACAGGATACAAAAGCATGCCGCTAAGCGTCTAGGGAAATGGCTCCCACTCCTGGCTTTTTCTTCTTTCAGTTATTATTATGACTGAAAGAAAAAAAAAAACTTGGTTTACTCAACTCCTGGGGATATGACAACATTAATAAAAAGCCAACACAACTTAAAACTGTGAGTTTATTTTTTTATAAACTCACATTTAAGTTAAAAATCTAAAACTTGCAAGATTTCTTTATCTAATTACTAGAAGTTAGTTGACACAACTAAATGCGACTGAAATGCTTTACAGTGCACAACGCATGAGCAAAAATGCATCTTTTGTTGTTGCTCCACAAAGAAAACTATTGCTCCCCTTAACAGTTCATGTAAAACAGCGGCTCTCAAACTTTCCATAGAAAATCCGCAGTAGTTGTTTTTATTATCAGTGTTGTGGCTACCAGCCCAGGATGCCATGCCTTTTGGCGGGGGGCATGCAGCATAAGCTTTGCAAATGTTGCCTTCCTGCCATGTTTTTCTATCACTTATTTATACCCCACTCAGTTGGGAGTGAGCACCTCTTAATGTTGTAGACTGTGAATGACTAATACTGCAAAAACTGCTAAAATTAAATGGCAGTTTCAGTTTTTTTTTTCGGTGCTTCATATGATCACATCTAGTCCAAAAATGAAAAAAATAAATAAATACTTAGACTGGTTAAACCTGAATTGGATTATTCACTTTTTAGACTCGCTTTGAGATTTACGATGCCTTTGGGCTAGCAGGGTTGAAGGAGAGTGGCTCAAAGACAAAAGGATTGCCCAGGGTGCCATTAATGAAATGCCTCTGTACATAATGCTTCACTACATCCAAAGTTTTGCCTTACTGACTTTTTTATTTGTTCTGTTTTGTCATAAAAACAGAAAAAGCATTCCTATCCATTTGAATGCTTGAAGTAAAACAAAATAACCAGGATGGCGCCTTAGTCAGGAAACAAGATTTTCTTCCAACCCTGACCTCAACATCTAAATCAGCCAATCTGCTTGTAAAATAAGGTGATAATTGCAGTAATAAAGTTAATTTGTTCTTTCACAGTGTGTATCTCATTGACAGTTTTTCAGCACACTAATACTGTTAGTAAAGATGTAACTTTAATGCTTAATGGCATAGAATAAAGAAGGGTCATTTGTTATTAGCTTTTATTGCTAATTGTAATTAGCCTGTTCAATAGTTCAGACAGGAAATTCCAGATATAGAGCTGGCCAGTATGGATAAAATATAAAAATACTATTTTTCTTCTTGAAAGGTTGAAGTCTGTTTTTAAAGACTGCATTTGTTTCAACACAAACTTAAAGAACAAATTGAAATATTCAATAAAAATAAAATATTTTTCAGAAATGTCACAAACTAGACAGTAGGCAGCCTCAAGAATTGCTGGACTTTCTGGATTAATAGTAATTCCTTCTCAAGTAACAATATGTTGATGTACAATTCCCATTTGCTGAACTGCTAGAGAGTCTGGAGGGAGCTATATTGGGGTGATGGCAAGGAGGTCTTCCAACCTCAGACGCTTGGAGATTGTTACCAGATCAAATCATCGAAATACCTGAAGAAATATAAAGGGGTTCTGACTAACATAACGCCAGTAAGGATAAGTCTCTTGGTAACTGGTAAATAGTTACCAATTTCTGACTTTTTGTAGTTGGCAATGATCAAAGTACTTGATAATTTTCCTTTAAGCTGCTTTCCTGATGAATGATTTTCTTGCGTAGCATTTCTATTTAGTTGGGCCATTATATTTGGGTAGGGTAGTTGTACTATTCTCTTTACATTACTAGATGATGGATTGAACAGTGATCCATCAGATTTTCAAGTGCTGTATATGGTTTTTCTTTACCTATTTCTGGTTTAAGCTTCTCCACAACCCATTCCTAACCTGTCTGCTGTGTTTCTTGGTTTTCATGATGCTGTTTTTCACTGACAAACCTCTTGGACTTTCATAGAGGAACTGTATTTTTTATTAAGATCTTATAGACTGACTCACAGTGTTTACTAATTCAGGTACTACTCAGTGCTGTTGGCTGCACAGTGTTTTATTTCAGTGTATCAGAGTAAAATATCTGAATGTAAATACATACACAACTGTTGAGAAAGATGTATTATTTTTATTTGACTTAAAAGTTATCTTCTTTTTTCGGTTGGTTTATAAGTTGAAGTGTCTGGCATTTGGGGCTTTAATGTGACAAAAAGTGAAAAAAGTAATAATAATTTTGCAAGGTACTGAATGTTAGATGCCTGTTAGATCAGTTTCACTACCATCAACCAAATATCTTCCTTTCAACTACAAACTTAGTTATGTTTGACAGAACCATTTTGAGCTAATGTCATCTCAAGTCATTTTATAAAAATATTTTATTCCAGTCATACATTCATTTCAGTTGATTCCAGTTATCAAACAATGCAGTCGAGTTCAGTTCGTTATTCAAATTAGTCAAAAAGTTTTTCGTCTAAGGAAACTCCGCAGTTTGCATTGACTCACTGATTTGCTGCATTCACCTCAAATCATGTAGTGACAGTAGACAATCACATGTGTCACTTTTCCAGCATCCCTCATATTGAGCATGCATGTATCAACAGAGAGAGAGAGAAAAAAAACTCCCTTTTAACTGGAAGAAATCTCCAGTAAAACCAGAACCTGGCTCAGTATGAGCGACCATGTGTTAGGACTGATGGGGTTTCAGAAGACATAGCAGATGCACAAGAAAGAAAGAGAATACATTTATATGCTTAAGAAAAGTAAAAAGTCAATGGAAAGAGATGGAGAACGCTTAGTTTTGGCAACATTATTTTTGCCAATGCCTCCAGATGTAGCTTCAATGGCTCTGGCCACCGAATTTAATGGTTCAACTCAGTCGCTCTGAGAGCAGAATGTACAACTTTTCTGTTGTACACTGGAGCATTTTGCTCCAGTCTCACTTCCCATTGATTTTAAATACTTTTAAAATATTTATTTAAAGAATTTCAAATACTCCAGATTTACGGACACATGTTTTGCTTTTCAAATTGAGAATTTGATAGTTTTTCTAAATGGGAAGAATTCGGTGGACATATATTGTTTTCTTTGACATAATTGAGCAGTGTTATTGATTGTGCTACTATTCTTACTTTACTTGTTCATGGTCAGGAGCCAGAAGGGTTTCTGTGCTGCCCTTCCTCCAAGTCATCTGACCTCAGAAATAAATAATTTAATGCCTAACAGTAAGGGTCATATATTCTGACCCTGCAGCTAAAGCGGGGTCAGAATATATGGTCAACTTTGATATTTACAATAAACTTTGACAAATTGTCAATGGTGTAAAAAGAGATGGATTAGTAAATTGTCCAGAGGTCAGAATCAGACAATTTTACCTTAATTGGCTTTTATTGGTCAATGTGTACATGTATTAACTAACAGAAGGCATTTTCTTTGAGGTTGTTGAAAGTGGAAATAAATGTTTTGATGCTTAAATCTAATAATTGTTAAGTTTCTTCATATTCTTTTGATTTCAAAGCTCTCTCTACCGCTATTGGACTACCTGCCGTGCAGTTTTGGCTTTTTTAAGTGTCATAGTTCCTATGTGAAATTTGTTTAAAATCTTAACTGTTAGGTCAGACCTCAAAGAAAAGCCTTACATTCAGACATTAATCTCAACAGTAAATGGGAGGAAAATTGCATGATACAGGAAATACAACAACATAATTGAGGAACGGCCTTTGGCTGTTTCTTACTCATGGCTGTGTTGGTGTGATGAAACATCGATATGACTTAAATGCTAATAGTCGTTCCTCGCTGCCTTGTAGGAATGGTGCTGGTGCGCACTGAATTGGGCCAGTTGGTGTTGGTTCCTCAGCAGGCTTTGGCCCAAGCCCAGGCTCAAGCCCAGGCCCAGAACAACATCTCCCCAAGACCTGCTGCTCCAACAACCGGAACGTCCTTCAGAGTAACAACTCCACAGGTGAGACTCGCCTCCAGAGCTCAGTGCTAGATGCCATGATGCAATGACATCCCTTGTTCTGGTGTGTTATGTATCTGTGGCATGGTCTGCTTTTACACTCACTATCATTTGATTGTGTATAGGTAAGGACAAAAACTGGAAGCATGCTGCTTTTTGGTAACTTTCATATAGATTCATTCAAATAATTTTTTTTAAATCTCATTTTCATTTCTTCAGAAGACATTAGGTTTTTTTCTATGGTTTGATAGTGGAAACGGAAACAACATAGTTTTGTTTGAGTTGAGAAACGGATCGGTGTTCAAAGTATTAAAAAATGCAATAATGCAACTAGTAATTAAAAAAAAAATTTTTTTAAATTAATTTGTTAGGATTGTTGGTCTGTAAATGTAGCTACACTTGAATCAAACAGACCTTGATCTTCTTTTTAATCCATATTAACCTTATTAAAGAAAGTGCTAATGACATGCCCAATATTCTCATTTAAGGAATTTATTGCTGTCAAGCATTGTCCTGATACAGTCTGAAAAGGTGGACGTGTTTTTTTTTTTGGTTTTTTTTTTAACATTGATCGACATATTGGGACATCACAGTCAGGCCCCCCTTCATGCCAAATTATAACCACCTTATAATCTCCAATATCTCTTGACATTTGAACTTACTGGATCACAAAAATTTTAGGAAACATTATTTTTCTGTGAAGACTTTTGTATCCCTGCAGCACTCTTTGCGCTCAACACGTCGTTTCTCCTTTTTCCATAAGAAGCATGTGGGAACCAAGTAAATCAATACAGCGCCACCCTGAATTGCTGCTAATTTGAGGTCTGCTAAGCTAACATATCCAATGCAACAGACAATCATGATAGTGGTTAAATTAATTTCAACTTTACATTTATTTCTTGTAGCAGCTGCTTTGTGTGGAACAAAAAGTGACCTATGTAACACTTGTAAAGTGTAACCCACATATCTTCATTTCATTGCAGCTTAAGGTTCATTTTTGTATTATTTTAGGGGATACAGCCATTTTTAACTCTTGAGAGCAAGCTTGATCACAGCTAAAGTGTAACTCAATGTCTTTAGCTCTGCATAATCTGAGTTAATCTCACAGTTGGTGACCTTTGTGAAAACAAATTTGACTGATTGAATTTGATGAACGTTGATCTTTTTTCACACTGTTGAGCCTGACCCCTGTGAATAAATGCGCAGCTTAACTCTAGTTGTTAATTACAGTGTGATTGATATCTTAAAACGCCTAATTAGAACAAATTGATATACTTGATTATTTTATCCATAAATTCAATTGAGATTAATTGGTGAATTAACATCTCAAGGCTTCATAATGACTCCACGGGGTCCTCTCATAAAAATTTAACGGGTTGCTGAATCATTAATAGGAATTTGATTATTATCACCTGTGGATACATCATTCATTTGGAAGCTGGAACTTATGCTTCTGGGTGCACACCTTTGGAAAGTAATAGTGTTCAATTACAAGGTAGGTAAATGTTTAGGTCCTCTAAGTTCAGATTAATTTTACTGACACAGAGCACCTGCCAGGTAAATAAATGTTTTTATGATTCAGAACAAACCATTTAGAATTTTCTCAGTCATTTATTGTGTGTGTTTTTTATTTTCTAATAATAATGTTATTGGTCAAATCTAAAGCTTCTGTTATTACTTTAAATTATATATGAGGATCTGCAGACCATAAATATCTCCAAAAGTATTTATCTCTCAATAAATACAATCTAATTTCTTGGTTATTTGTTTATTTAGGGAATTGTATATCCCTTGATTTTTCACCAAGATGAAAATAGTTTCCATCCCTGTTCACTACTGTGGGAGACATACATAATTAAAGTGTTATTATTGTTACTTGAGCTATTTCTTTGACTTACAGTTTTTCTGCTATTTGAAGAATATAAGCATCACAAATTGTATGTTATTTTTGACTGGTTGTTGAATAATTAGTTTAAAAAGGATGAAAAACATTTTCTCTTTGTAGAAGCCTGACACCCCAAGAGCAACACAGTCTTTTGACTCTCACTTTCTACTTGTGTTTTGAATCTGTATGTTTTTTTTTGTTTCCCTTCAGTATGTCCAGTAAAGACACACACATGCATACCTATTGGATTAAAGACCTCTTTTTTTGACAAAATGTGTGGCATATGAAGGAGCTTAAAGGGGCTTGACGAGCGAGAGCTTGCTGCTCTTACAGTATGATGAAAACACAAAATAAAATCCAGGGTAACCACTTGTCTTCAGAAGTGAGTATACCGTTTATTGTATGTCGGCCTTTTAATATTAATGAGCAAACCGCACTGTAGTGACCTAAGAACACACAACACAGGGCAGGGATAAAGTGTTTGAAAGGTTCAAAACAGATTTATGGGGAAAAACAATGTCCCAAGTCGTAAAAACCTCTTTGGAGCAAGTGTTGTGTTAAAACAGGAAACAGCCAAAATATTCATAGGTGTGAGAATTGTGGAGTGGTTGAATAGTAGCCATGAGCTTCAGAGAACTTTTTTTGAAGTGTAACAAGAAATTAAACTGTATTGTTTTCCTTCTGCTTCCACTTCAGTCTAATCTTCAATCAATAAAAAACATTGAAGTTTGTAGTTGTGATGTTTTAAAAGTAACTGCAAAGACAAAACATTGACAGTAGAGGGCAGCATTTCATTACTTAATTTTTCCAGTCTGGTTCGTCCTGCATTTATTCTCTTACAATTACGATTATCTGTTCCTCCTAATTTCTGTGCATCCTCAAGATAAGACAATATTTTGGTTTTATATCGTAATGCTTTATATTAAAAGTCAGTGAAAGCTAAAGCAGATTGTATCTGGGGAAATAGAAGAAGGTGGTAGAACTGACATAAAATGTTCAAAAACGCATCCTCTGGTTGGGTTCTTATGCAGAATGCCAAATATCAGGGTTTAAAATTCAGAAATGTAACTTTTTGGTGTATAATACAACCTTGCAGGTAGTTCTGCTTCTTCAAAGAATAAACTGTTATGCTTTTTGGCATTGAGTAGTTGTTCTCATTAAATGTTTTCACCTAAATATTCATGAGGAAAAACTGTTAAATGTTAGACAGTAAGTTGGTCAGGGTGTTGTGGATAGAAATCTGTACCAGTTCAGAGCAAAACTTTGCTTCTAGCCAGCCAACCTGCCTCCATCCTGACATGCTCCGCTCAAAAGAGACTCGCAGATTGTCGTCGCCTCTCCCAGTCACTCTGTTGACAAATTAGTGGGCCGCGGCGTTGCCATCTCAACAGGAAAAGCAGTAGCTGCGAAATGAAAGGGAATGGTGTTTATTCCCAGAGCTCAACCCCTCTGTCGGCCTGTCACTCTTCCTATGAGCCCGAGGGGAGAAACGGAAGGCATCCTGAGCTTCCTTCCTTCCATACCTGTTAAATCATTCATCATCCAACTGCCTGATTATTTTAAAAAGCTAACAAGGCTTTGGTTCTCCAGTGTGCTCAAGTGGGAGTGAAAGTGAACACGAGTGGGGCATAGCTGGGGGTGGGATGCACCCCGTAGCTCCTACCTCCCCCCCATTCATCCGTCATACACTGACTTCCCCCAACTCTTTAGCTCTACAAAACTTTTAGTGGAGGGGAAACTCCCTCCTCCTTTTCTTATCCTACTTCTGCACTGAAAAACTGCCCATGTTTTCACTGTGTGCATGGAACTGCAGTTTAGATGAGTGTAAAACTGAACAATGTATTGGATCACTATATCAATATTTGCTTGGATGAAATTGTAATTGTATTTGAAGGGTCATTCATACTATGAATACCATTACTATATATACCAATTGGATGCTCTCTGACTTCCCTTAATATACATACTGTCTACATTTGTAAGTTGCCAAAATTCAGAGTAAACTGCACCACATTTCAATATTCATCAAAAGTATTGCAATTACATGTTTTCCTAATATTGTACAGCCCTATTTGAGCCTGAATTTGGAAGCACGTGTGTTTGTGGAGGTATTTCTTTGACTTCTTAGTCTTGTCTGGGTACCAGAGGTCAGAGCAGAAGGCCTCCTTGGTTCTCTTGGCCAGGAGTTGGGCTATATAGTAGCGTGGTGTCTCACTTCCCCCACTTATTGCTTTCCCTGGCTTACAAGGAAGACAGATCCAGCTGAAAACAAACAAACATACAAAAAAAAAACAAGACTTTATATCCAAAGTAAAGGAGCCACCATTAACAGTTTTAAAACAAGCTACAGCTGGCAGAATGTCTATTAGGTTGGCAACAAGAGCAAACAGTCCAACTAATTATTTGGCCAATATTAACTTATGCTAATTATGTTATTCTCTATTTATATTTTTACAAGATTATTTGTCAATATCAAATGAACAATTAATCTTCCAGATAACACTTTCAGAGCAGTAATAACCACAATATGTTTGGGTGGACAAAATGTGGTTTTTCTGTTTTTAAATGGAAGCAGTTAGATCATGTTCTTTACTTGTATGAAGGTTTTTGTGAGTAAATACTGTGAAACAGTCATCTTATTCTAAATAATAAGCTGAAGTAAAAACACAGCTTTGCATGGCTAAAAAGTGTTTTCAAACAATTAGTCATTTACGTAAGATGAAATAGTTATAATTTCTCTTTCATGTCAGGGATTTTCTTCAAACGAGTATAAAGAAATTTAGATTCCCAGACTTAAAACAGAAAGATCAGAAGATTTAAACCGTCTTCCTGTGATGCAAGCTGTCAAACTGCTAGAAGAGTGAATTGCTTTACAGACAGGGGTCCCATCATCTAATAAAGACATTTTTTTCATTTGAGCTTTGATGGAGGAAACAGATTACTTCACCCTGCCTTTAAGATTATTCCAGCGTTCCAGTACAACATGCTTTATTCCACAATTTCCTTCCATTTCCACACATAACCTGATGGGAACAGCCAGTGCCTGCATGACATCCTAATTCACTGCAACTTGGCTTTGTGTCAGTCTTTACCGCCACCATCATGCTTACACCATCTTCTCTCCTCCTTGTGACTTTTCTCTACGTGTCTGCGAGGCACGCTCCGGCTTTTTCCTTATCCTGTTGCTCTTTTTCTTTCCAGCAGTCTCCTTCAACTTCTTTGACCACAAGGCCGTGCCCTTTGACCCCGGCCAAGATGGCACCGTCTCCCTCTCCCACATCTTCCAGCCCTGCCCTCCAGACCTCTTCCTCCTCTTCTTCCTCCTCCTCCTCTTGTCCTGCACTCCGCCCTGTGAGCTAACACTCCTCGAATGATGAATTCATGTTTTATTCCTGCAGCCGTCCCGATAACTCATGTTAAGAAACAATGTAGCTTTGTTTTAGAGGTTTTGAGAGGATGTTTTGCATAAATTATGCTTGGAATTTTTTTTTTCTCTCTAAGGAAAATCAAAATTTATTTATTATGCTTTCTAAAATATCTTACCAATAAGTTCTTTTTAGCTTTTGGTTCTAAACTGTTTTACATTTTAGTTTGCATTTCGTGAAGAAGGACGGTGCATTCATGTCTTTTTCAGAGGTGATTGTGTTGTTTCCTTCAGAGCTTCTTGATGCAGTGCTGGGTGCACTTCAATATCTGCTTTTTCTTGTCAATCATTCATGCACTTAGTATTAAATAAAATATAAAAAACAGCACTACCGCAGAGGCTGTAGTGTTATGCCGGTAAGGTGGTGCCAGCCATGAGTGAGCATCAAGCATAGGTTTAATAGATAACTCTGTTTCCAAGCTTCTTGCTTGTCGCTGCCTCCACTTTCCTCCTCCTTTTTTCCTCCTTTTCTGTTAAAAGATGTCCGCTGAAGTCAGGAGACCAGATGTGACAGGAGTGCTGTGGCGCCTGCCTCCTGTTCTCTGTGGCCTTGCTGCGAGCAAAGCGTCACGTCCTGTTTGTCTCTCTGTCTCTTCCTTGCTCTTCCAGAAGGGCCCTGTGGCACCGACCGTGGCAGTGACGGCTCCGCAGCAGACGCCCATGGTCATGACCCCCCAGGCCCAGGCCCAGCCTACCTCCCAGCCAGCGGCACAGACGCAGACGAGCGTCGCAGCGGCCCCTGGAGCTCCGGTCGTGTCCCAGGTCTGTTCTCCGCCGTTTCCCAGGAGGCCAGCGTTGTTCCTGGCTGGTTCCTGGCATGGACAAGGAGTCTCACACATGCTCACAAACATTTGCACCCATGCATTCACACTAGTGCATACCCAAGGACATGCAGCCAACATGAACTCTTGCTTGTTTGTAAGGCTGAAATTATTAAGCAGATTAATAGTGATGAAATGGTTATTGAAACAATCATCAAATAATTTAGTAATTGATTAATCTTTAACTGGAGTCAAAAAAGACCAACTGCTGAAAGAGGAATATTTTCAATGAAATAATTACCAAGCTTACCATCTTTTGTATTTAAGATAAGAAAACAAAAAAACATTTGTCTGTAAATGGATTCTTGCTAAAACTTCACAAGAGCCATAGTCTTAGCTTCAGCAGTTCAAATTCTGTAAAACAAAGTTTCCTATTAAGGACCTTTTGCTATCTAATTGTTAACCGATAATACAAAAAAATAATACACTGTATTGATTTTTTTTTATCTGCAGATGCATCTTTTGCTACAAATGATCAAGCATACACAAAGAAATGACATGTTATTGCATTATAAAATGTTGATTTTCTTATTTCCGTAAGGGATTGATGTATTTATAATGTTGTATAAAACAAGGATTAAATGAAAAATCTTCATAATGTGCCTATTTTTTTGCTGACAGATTATGAGAGTAATCAATAAGTTATTCAGTTACTAAAATAATCGCTAGTTGCAGACATACCTTTAAGCAATCGGGAAAGTTACTCATGAACACACGGAAACATACTTTTAATGCAAACAGATCCGCACTAGTGCATAAACATCCATGTGACCAGTAGTATGATTAGAAACATTCAAAATGTCAGCAACTATCAGCTTAGATAGACATATTCTATTCTATGTAATTATAGATAGAATAGCTTCATCTTTATTTTCTAATGTAATTCAATTTATATATATTTTTTAAACATGGTAAAAATATTGACTGTGTTTTACAGGAGATGCAAGAAAATGTGAAGAAGTGTAAGAATTTCCTGGCTACACTTATCAAGCTGGCGTCTCACAACTCTCCGTCTCCTGAGACTTCCAAGAACGTCAAAGCTCTGGTTCAGGATCTGTTGGTGGGTGTGAGAAACCAAACAAACTGTATTGTCTTCATTATTACATAAAGTGTACAGCAGCTCTCTTTAATATGGCAGCTATTAATAAAATGGTTTTTCTTGAACATCTGAATAACTTCACATGGTAAATAGCATCATTCAACTAGTCAGCTTTGACCTTTTGTGTGTTTTGTATTGAATATTTCCAACCTATAGATGGCAGCATGAAACTTTTTCCAAAATCTACTTTCTGAGCTCATGAATTTTCAACCTTCGTTTTAGATTATACTTTAAAGTTTTAGGATGGGGATTTGAAAAGCTTATCGTCTTTGCAACTGTTTGGGTGTCAACATATTATGCCCAAATGACTGTTAATCTGCCTGGTTCTTGTTTCTCTCCTTTCTACCCGACAGGATGCCAAGATTGAACCAGAAGAGTTCACCAGCAGGCTGCAGACTGAGCTCAAGTCGTCTCCTCAGCCTTACCTGGTGCCTTTTCTCAAGGTGGGGTTTTTCTTTGGGGATGTATTTTTAATCTAGCAATTAAAATTAAAAGGCTAAGAGAGATTTATTCTGGTATTAATAGGTGCAGCAGACATTTCTATGAAGTGTTTTACATTTTCTACATTACGACCACAAAGTTAATTTTATTTGGAATTTCTGTAACAGACCAACAAGTAGCTCACAGGTATGAAATGGAAGGAAGAGTGCACTTAGTTTTGAATTATTATCACAAGTAAATATCAAATGTGTATGGTATGTTTGATACGCATGCGCCACTTTGTCATAATTTAATAAATAATGATAAAACAACCAGTGTACCCAGCTGGTGAACTTGTTGTTGCAGCTGTATATGCTGCTTTGTGTTGCTGCGTGACTGCAATCTTCATGACCTCCCTGTGTGCGTCAACAGAAGAGCCTCCCGGCCCTGAGGCTGTCTTTGCTGAACAGTCAGCAGTCCCTGACCCAGCCCCTGCAGCAGGGAGTCAAACCAGCAGCCGGCGGCACCCCTCCTGCCATGGTAGCTGGGCCAGCTGTCCGCATACGCCACCCTAACAGCGTCAGCACCACTGCGGGTGCCAGTGTGCTGCCCGCTGGGACCGTCGGACATGCAGCTGCCATGGTACGTACAGAGCAGAGCTGTGCTCCGGTGCAAACACAAACACGACAGCCATGTTCACAAGCATGGCTGTGAACATGGGTCCAATTTAAATTGAACTGAAGCCCTCAGTGACTCATGAGAAGAAAACGCTTATAGTGTTGTTTTCTTGACATCTTGAATTCATTAAATGGGTATGAGGAAATCCTTTGGATCACTGTTATATCATTAGTTATCGGTTGATGGGTTTTTATATCAAGCTGTATTGTTTTGCTGGAGAATGTAGAATTATGTGATTTAATGACTCATATCTAAGAGTGAGTTTGGTAATGACGCAATAAATAAATGGACCTCAACAATTTCCAGAGAAACCAAATACTTTCTGTTCTGGTATCATTCTAGCTAGATATTTGACCACTTTTTTTTTTATCAGAAGTGGTAAAGTTCATTCAAATTTGTGGGTTTCCTGGCACAAATGCTGGGTTTTAAGCAGTTTCTACATTTTTATTCTTGCTAGGGTTAGGGTCATCCCACAATGCTAATATTATTCAAAAATCAGTTTTCTTGTGTTTTTTCATCATTGTCTGGCTGGAACACCCAGTTCTGTCCAAGTTTCAATATTCTGACCCAAACTTCTGCTGTCTGAGGAAAGAAAGTTGGTTAGGATCTTGAGGAAGTCAATATGCCTTCTGGAGAAAATGAGACATAAGTATTATTTGAGACAAAAGTTGAGTCATTTGATCCCATGACAAGAAATATGTTGGGAGGTGTCAAGATGAAACATTCAGTGGAAAAAAACATGTCACCAGCTTCCAAGCATGATGATGGCAGTATCATGCTAAGGGTCGTAATGGTACTGATGCATTGCACAAAGTGGGTAAAATATAAACCAAAGACTAAACCTCTAAAACCTTGAGCTTCTTTCCAAATCAACAGTTGGATAATGCAAATCATCCAACTGTAATCAACAGGTCTATGATTACAAACACATATCAGAACTTAACAGCGCTTAAATAAAATTTCATTACATTTCACTGAGTTTAAACATGACATAATAGACAGCTGGAAAACAGAATATTAATAATAGGTTTCATTCTTTTTTGCTGCTCTCAAAGCTTGAAATCTTTGCAAAATTCAAATCATGCAGGTGTCAAATGGGTATCACTCTGTTTGCTGGTCTCCTGCAACTACAGGATCTCCTTTAAGAGTCAAACTTTTTAATGTATCTAATAACACAGAAAGACTGCTTCTTGTCAGCCACATGAAGGTCAGTCAAATCACCACTCCACTTGTCTCCAACAATCAGTGAGAATGTTTCCAGATTGAACAGAAATAGATTGTAGTTGGAAGGCCCAAATGTGGCTGTTCTAAAGTTGAATATTTAGAGTTTGCAGATGACATTTATAGTGTGTTCACAATTATTAGACAAGAGAGCAATTTGGCCATATTATCATTTTATGCATACTAGCCGCGCTCGATAAACTTGGATGGTTATTGGGTTTAAGCTTATCAGGTGATGTGTATTTGTGTAATAAAGGAAGGTGTGGCCTAAGGACATCAACACCCTTTTATCAAGGTGTACATAATTATTAGGCAGCCTCTATTCCTCACGGCTAATGGGACCAAAACAGATTTAACTCACTCAAAAATATAAAAAATTAAGTCTTTCAGAGGGATGCAGCACTCTTGAAATATCCAAGATATTTGTGTGTGATCACAGAACCACCAAACCTTTTGCTGTAGATCGTCAAAAGTGTTGTAAAAAAAGTGTTGGCAGAAAAAATTGCAAGTTAACACAAAGAATTGGAGAGGAACTCATACTCCTCTTTGTGGAATTATTGCTCTAACTTTTATCAAAAGTTCACCAATCAGAACTTTGTGGCTTATTTTTGACCCGTTGACGTCAATGTTAGCTTTTCTGCTGTGAGGTTTATTGTTTTAGGAATACTTATGATGTGAAAGAAAACAATCCCCGTAAATGCGATATTAGCATTTTAAAACACTAATACCGCATTATGGAGGGGACATTTTAAGCAATTGTAACCATCTTAAATTCAAAAGAACTTTTTAACTACTTGTTCTTCTTTTATTTTTAATTTAAGCACCTGATTGATAGTCAAAATGATTAACTTGGACTCTCTCTCTCTGTCTCTCTCTCTCAGTAATGTCTCCACACTGTATACTCATATACGCTTTCTCTAGGTGTTGAGATAATAAGAGTAGATGAACTGCAGAGCACACTAGAAACCAATAGCCTCACCAAATAACTGTAATGCATTACAGATCTTTGGATGCACACGTCAAGTCTCTGTTTCATTTCTGTTTTTATCATCGGAAAAGTATTGCCAGACTAAACTCTATTGTGTCATTTCCTGAGCTGAAAATAAAAATTCATGCTTTTGTTTCATTTCGATCAGATTATTGCAAATCACCATAGACATGCCTTAGTAAAACCTCCTTAGATGATTGTAAATTCTTCAAAGACCTGTTGCCAGGCTTCTGACAGAATCCTCCAAGTTTTCACATGTGAGTCCAATCTTGGTGTTGCTACATTGGCTTATGGTTTATTTTATACTGCAATTAAAGACTCTTTTACTGACTTGGAGAGCTCTTTGTGGACAGGCACCAGGTTATCTCAGAGGTCGGTGGAGTCTGTGGCTGCTTTTAAAAGCCAGTTAAAGCATTATAATTAAAATCTGCTTTTTATTAAATTCTCTTGTTTTTTTTTTATTCACGTGTGTTAAACACTGATTTTTATATCTTGAAAGGTGCTATATTAATAACATTTTCCTTTCTTATTACCTTTGATGTATGTGGAAACTTGCAAAAATGATACATAGTTTGCAAATCAAGATGTTTACAGTTATAGTACAAATTATTTAACGATACATAAAGGTCCAAGCAAATTTATTGGTAATTTGAATTGTAGATAAAATTGTTAAAATGCTAAAATTATTATAATACTCAGGGTAAAATCACAGTTGAAAAGATACATTATATGAAGTTAAGGTTTGAGGAGATTAATTTATTATGCAGATTGGAATGAAAAAATAAACTAATAAATATTCTGCACTAGATGAATAGCAGGATGTATAATTACTGGTCACTACTCTCAAATTAACCCACATTGTAGAACAGGTGTGTAGCGAAAAGAATAAATTCATTCTCCAATAACCTGCAGAACCACATCACATCAGCACAATCACTTCAGTTAGGGTGATTTTTGATCCACACTTTTGTACAACAATTCTTCATCCAATTGAGACTTGTTTGTAGTTGGTAGCTGTTTATAAAGGAACATATTTCACCACAAGTAATTTTGATAGAGGTCTGGACTTTAATTTGGCTTTCGCATTATCTGTTTTTTTTTCAGCCATCCTGTTGCAGATATCTTGCAATGATTGCAATCAGTTGATTTCAGCAGTTGGACAGATGGCCTCAATTTTTTCTACAGAATACTGTAGTATGACAGGTTTGCTGTCTAAAATAAAGCTGGAAAATTCTTAACTTCACTGATCATCTTAGGGCTGATATTTGATAAATTCTAATAAGAAGGGGATTGATTGCATGCTTTGGGATCATGTGAGTCGTCATCCCAGCATCAAAGAATTGGTTTAGTCGAGGTTCTGCTCTCAGAGCAAAATGAAAACAGCAATTTTCACTTATCATCTGCCTTAAGCAGGACCTGTGGGTTAGACACCTGATATGCTTTAGTCTGACGTTCCATTTGTGGTACGAACTCATAATTTTGTGAACAAAAATAGAATTTTATTAACTTTTGAACTGTGCATAACAGTACTTTGAAATTGGGATGATATATGTGCTTATGTTCGAGAGGGTTTCTCAACAAACATGCTTGTATTATAAGTCTAGAGGGAAAAATGTGGAAAAAAAAAACTGTATTCTTAAATTATACAGTTAAAACATAATCGTTACCAAATAACAATTATTTGGTAATAATCAAATAATTATGACCAAATACAGAGCTTGAGATTTTAATTGGAATTTTGATGATAAAAATTGTAAATCATTGCCCAGTTACAATTGAGAGTATATATTTATCTTTTAGAATAACTGTGTGTAAAAGTTTGAAATCCAAACTGAAACTTAAATTTAATTGACTTTAATTAAAAAAAAAACAATTGTGTTTTATACATTTGTCATTATATTTATAGATTCAAGCTCAACATTTTGGCTAAACATAATTTAAATGCAAACTTGGTACTGTAGTTTCCTGTTAACCCCTCTCTTTGTGATTTTCAAACTTCCTACCTTTTCCAGCTTTTATTTATTTTTTTATTCTGTGTTAACTGTGTCGCCAACTAGCCAGCGGTGTTAGCTATCTCTGCCTATTATGAATGTATTTTTACCCTTCCCTCCCACTCCTGCAGACCCCTGCAGTGGATCTCTGGGAAAAATAGCCTCTGTCTTTTTTTCAGTAGCTTGAACAGTAATATAGCATGTGTCAGGGAATGGAAAACAAGGCTAAAAAATATGCAGCAAGAAGCAAAATGGTAGGAATGGATGGCTGAGCCAGAGGGTCGGCCTGTAGCTCCTACCAAGGAAGGAAGTGACTCTAATAGCCCAGCATCAAGCACCCTTCACCTCCTCCCCCACTCTATCTGCTCCATCTTCTTTTTCTCCCTCTTTGTCTAAACTACTATTTCACTGAGGTCTTGACTTCATTTCGTCTTTACCAGCAAATATAGGTCACTCACAGAGCACCATGCGAAATTATTGATACGCATGAACATTTTCACATTTTGCCACATTACAACCATATACCTTAATGTGTTTAATAGGATTATTATGTGACAGACACACCCAAAGCCATCCAAAATCCTGTAGTCTAATATGATAATGAATAGCTTTAATTCTTAAACAAATGAAAAAATAACATTTGTGGCGTACCAGCTCCTTATACTCTGACACTCCAGGTCATCAGTAACATTTGTGTAATTTAATAGTTGTGTAAACAGTTCTGTAAAGTCCTCAGAGCTTTGTTGGAGAACATTTGTGAACAAACAGCATCATAGAGGAAAACAACTGGCAGGTCAAGGATAAAGTTGTGAATAAGTTTTATGGCAGGATTAGGAGACAAAACAACATCACACACTTTAAATACTGGCTGCAGTGTTCAGTTCATTATCTAAAAGCACTACTGCTCACCTACCTGAAATATTACTGTTCAACCGAAATGACATGCTGTTCAAGAAAGTCATGAGAAGTCTTGTTTGTAGTCATTTAGGGGAAACAGACAAACGTGGAAGAAGGTGATCTGACTAGATGAAGCCAATATTGAACATTGTGGTCAAACCTATTTGAGGAGGAAAACAAATACTGCACAATATTGGGGCTGAAAATAAATGCAGACCACACTTTTTAGATCTTCATTTGTGAAAAAAAGTCCATTATAAAGAGTGTAGTTGATTTTCTAATTCATTTAAATTTGAACTTGGTTGACTGGTAGTGTGAACCAACTTCTTCAAATGAAGCAAAATTGGAGTCAAACATTTGTGCTTGTTTGTACAGCAAACATTTTTGTTTTGTTTTAAAGGTATTAACAAGTGTTTCCAGAGGTCATCTAAGGTCAACTAGCCCTGCCACATTAAAAAAGTTAAACAAATTTGGTGTCAATAAACTGTGGTACAAAAGTTTAGCCGCACAAACACGGCACAATTAATTCATATAAGCTTTTTACCTTTATATAACAAACAAAATTTGTTGCTTCAAGTGCAACACATTTTAAAATTTTAGAAGCACAAACCAAAAAAAATGCTGCACAAATGTTTGACAATATTGTTTTAATCCGAAGAGAGTTCCTGCAGATAAATTTGAGTAGATAAAACACAAGCAGCTGTCGGCCAGTTTCTTATTCCTATTCTCTTGCAAATGGTAAAAGCTGATTTTCCCTTGAAAGGGATAATTATTTATATATTATTATTATAAATACAATTGGTTAAACAATTGTGTCGTGATACACATTTGTAAAATGTTCCTTCTTTTCCTCTGTCTGATTTGTATCTCTCTTTCAAAATGCTTTAATAAAGTTTTTCTCCTTAGGCCGTGAAGACAGGAGGGACTGTCAGTGGTCCGGTCCGGATGCCTATGGTGATCACGCAGTCCATCAGACCGCAAGGTAAGACGCTTTGAGGGCATCTCCAACTATATTGGACATCACTGAAGCATTCATGTGTCGCAGAAAAATAATAACAAAAGAAACTTTGCAATGGGAGGTAACACATTTTCTAGTTAGAGATACAGCAAAATAGATTGAACTTAAGGCTGCCATTAGTGAAACTGTAAATGTTCCCTTGATAGGCCGAAAGATGTGTAAACAGACAGGAGCCGCAGAGAGAACAGGTGCTTTTTCCTGCTCGGTTACAGAGCTCCTCAAACATTTGTGCTGCTGCTTACTCACACTGATTCACAAACACTCTTCCCACAGAAGCCCGCAAATATCGCCCCCAACGCCAACCGAGTGGAACGCTCCCCGAAGAGAGCCGCATGCTCTCAAGTGGTGCATGTATGCGAACGAGTGTGTGTACCTGTTTTCGCATGAGCGTGTGTCTGTGTACGATTGGAGGTGCATACAAATTTGATCTACCCCTCTTCCGAAGATCGCCTGCAGTGAAAGATCTGTAGGTTGTTTTATGCCCGTAAATTGGAATGCGGGGATAGATCTAAAAATACTTCTCTGCGCCTCTTGGCTAGGAACATGCCTGTTAAAATCAAGTTTAAATTCACTCTGGCAGTCCTTGTGCCTCTCCGGAAAAACGTGTCTCGGAGCAGGATGCGTTTTAGGAGTGTAAGGAGAGCCACTGAAGCACAGTGATATTGACAGAGCGACGCCAACCTGAGTTGGTTCATCTGAGCCCCCCACCTTCCCTTCATCCCCTTGTGAGGAAGAAAGAGACAGCTACCTTAGACAGGATTACCTGTCTAAGTTAGACAGGAGGATATCTGATGCAAATAAAAGTTAACACTTCAGTGATATTACTTTCTTTTTTTATTTAGTTTTTCCTCCTTCTTTGTTTTTGTTTGTCCCCTCTCCTGAACAGGAACGATAGGGAAGGGAGCCATCATACAAGCAGGCAAAAGTCCCATGGGCCTCCCTGTTCAGATCTCTGGGAATCAGAAAAACAAGCTCAACGACCCTGGAGGAGGCTCTTTCAGGTACAGCCTCTGTGTGAAACACATATCATTCCCAGATGCCACCACATGGGGGCAGCATTTTATCAAGCAGCTTTCTCCATGACTACAGGCGACTCTCTCAGCTAAGGCTATGAGTGTTTATTGGAGCTGCCTGCCTGGCCACCTGGCTGCCTGCCTGGCCGGCTGGATGATCGGTGGTCCTTTCTGTCTTCGTGCTCATCACATAGCAACACACAGCCAACCAATAGATCACCCTCACACTCGCCCTCTTTGTGTCAGTGTCACAAGTCATTGGCAGGACTGCAAATGAGCTAAATCTTAATTTAGAAAAAAGATAATTGTGTCCAGATGGTTGGAAATTCTGGATGCTGTTCTGAAAATACCTTTTGGTTAAGTCAGACATGCGGTATTATGCCTGCAGCTTTGCTCTGTTTCTCTCTCACTCTCTGGTCTTGTCTCTGCTTCTGGTGGGCCTTTGTCTCCAAAGATAAAAGGTTCCTCGCCCACATGCTGGCCTTTGTGGTCTATGCTGTGCGTGTTTTTTCTGTTTGTGCAGCATTTCTGTGCTGGTTTGTACGTACATGTTTGCATTGCTTACATCTTGTTTGTACTCCTGCTGGTGTGCACTTTTAAGACTTCAAGAATATTTGCAGTTCAAGCTTGGACTCACACGCGAGCGAGTAGGAGCAGGAGGCTTAGGATGACCTCAGCATGACTGGGCCAGCGCAAGAAGAGTCTGGGTCACATGGGCCAGCGGGTTCATGGTAATGGCCTCCGTCTCCTGAGGGGAAAGGCATTGCCCTCGGCTCTGATTGATAAACCAATAAATCTTTAGCTGCCTTGGTAATTAAGCTGTCAGGCTCGCTTGTTACTGACGACCTTTTCCCCCCTGCGGTGATCACAGTGGCCCACCACACACGAACGAGCTGGTTTCATCATGAACCCAATAACGCACACGGCACCACAGTCCCAGAGGAAGCACACCATATTTTCCTTTAATAAAGGTCAGCTGATAAACACATTTTACACAGTATTTGGCTTCTTGCAAAGATGACGGGACAATATGGCTGAACAATATAAGCGTTTTTTTCCTATCAGCCAATATCAATAATTATTGATTAGTTTTTTTTTTTTTGTTTTAAATATGTGAAATACTGCCAAACTGTGGCAAGACATTTTCTGTTTTATCCACAGTTTTCCACATTGCTGCTTATTTTTAAGCAGTTATGAGACACAGTGACTAAACCTTAAACTGCTACTGTGCAAATTACCAAACAGGGGGTTGGTAGGTAACCAATGAGGGAGTGAGTTAGTTGATGCCTTTCACCTTGCTTAGCTGGCTGTTAGAGGTTGAGAGGCTTGTCTATTCTGTGCCTACATCCCCCAGAATGCTGTACGGTTTTGGATCAGATATCAGTGAAATTATTGAACATCCTGTCAGACGTTTTGTCTATTGTCATGATATTGACCACATATCAATGTGATCAATATCACATTGACATGTGTGACATATAATGTCAATAATTTATTTTCTAGCCCTACTTGCAGATTTCTTCAGTTTTTGAAGTTTTGGCCCTCAAATTTCAATATTGGACAAAACATTTTCTAGCCATGCAATGGTGGGCTTGTTGGTCCTCTGCTGCAAAACTTGTGTGCTTAAGCTGTAAATCAGCAGACACTGATTGAATATTCTACTTTAAGATTCAGTCCCCATATTTGACTGTTGATATTTTTCCTGAATACACACACCTTCCAAAATGTCACAGTTTTGTCTTGTCAATTCATAGAATATTTTCTATGTCTTGGGGATCACTGGGCCTTTTTGTATGTTTCGGTCAACAGTGATCTTTGCACTGGAAATCTAGCAGATAAGTTCATTGCTGCCCAACAGGTGATTTAAGAGTATTTGTCACAATTTAATCCGTCAAATCCATGATAATCACAACTGGCTAGTGCTTGAGATATAGTAGGACTTAACTGGAGATATTGTGACATTTCAATATCGTGAGTCCTTGTATGACGAGATTTTGTTACATTTCTAATGTTGATAGACCTCACAGACTTTATTTCTCATCTTATCTTGAATTTCTTCAAATTGGGACAAGAAGACTTGGAAGAGATTTTAATTAATATCAATTAATACTTGATTAAACAACTTGGAGGAAGTAATTACTTTTTCACCTTGTGACAGTTTAGTTGGCAAATGAGCTCATTTTGCGTTTCTCATACTATTGTCATCTGATATCAACATTAGTGTGATGTGGTGCTGAAAATATAATAAAAAGCAAAGAAGAAAATGAATGTGTTGGAGCTCAAATATGTTTTCTCACCACTTTTCTCATGTCTTATTTTTATGTATATATTTCTCAGTACATAAAGATTTAGCTCTCATCAAATAAACTAGGTAAACTTGGTTTGCATTTCGTTTTGTCACAGGCTTCATTGTGTTCTATTACCTGCTGTATCAGAATGTTTTCATCATTTCAGACTTTTTCTAGTGAATGTGTGTGTTGTGGCCGTGCAATTAATTTTTTTTCCCAATTACATTGGGTTCCAACAATTATGTGGACAGTCTAATTGAGATGAAACAATTATTGGAGATGAAACAATTATCGGACTGCAGTCTGTTTCACAGTGATGCACTTCTTTTGTCTTGTGTTATAAATCTAATACAGCAGTGTGCCCTCAGCTCACCCTCAAAGCTTAGACTAACTTAGACTTAAGCCCCTCGTGCAAGTTTGGTCAAGACATCTCAAAGAGTGATGGTGGTTTGTCAATACTTTTTTTTTTACGTAGAGATATGTTTTTTCTTGATGCTTCCAAATTATGATAATTTTCCAACAAAGGTTAGATTTATGAGCTGTCCTATGGACAACCACTAATCATTTCATTAGGTGGACAATCGTCTTGGTTTGCTGTTTTTTCTTACTTTAAAATGTCTAATGTTTGAGATGTTTGTTAGCGTAACACCGCTTTACACTAATCCATAACTTTATAAATTATGGAGGAAACACTCTACTGAATTTTATTTAAAGGTATTATCGTCAACAGACCTAAATACAAATGCATGGCACACTTTCTGTTGATAAAGAAACATTTTGAGAACCATGTACCATTTTTCTTTACTGTTCCAGTTACACAACTATGTATAAAACCTATTAAACCTATGTAGATTTTCAAGGAATATTTGCATAGACACTGTAAAAAATATATCCAACCAGGGCTGAAACAATAAATTAGATTGATTGTGATGAATTGATTATTGAACTAATCATCAGCTAAGCAAGTATGTACAATTGATTAAAGCTTTTTTGTAAAAACCCAGTTACCCAGTTCAAATTCTATAAAACAAAATCTCCTTTCAGGCACCTTTTGTTATCCAGTTATAAATCAGTTCAATCCAAAAATAGTGAAAAGCTCTACACTGTTTTGATAAGTCGAGCAGAAAAGGATGAGCTTTAATGTCTTTGTAATATTGTATAAAACATGTTGAAGAGGGTAAAGAAAAATTTTCAGAATGTGGCAATTTGTTTTTGCAAATTAATTGTTAAAATCAAGGCAATTTATTACTAATATAATCGTTAGTGGCAGCTCTAGTTGACAAATTTCAAAAAGTATTTCATTTGCACTTTGATTAACTAAAAGTTTTAGCAATGTCAATGTTTGCAATCACAATATACAGTTTTTAATATACTCAGGTCAAGTAAAATTTCATTCACGCAACTCAAAAATGGATCAACGCAAGAATACTGGACCGAAAATTTCTGAGTTACAAAGATGAGTTCATTCACAAAAATCTCTTGACTTATCAATAACAATCAGCAGCAAATAGATGAAAATATATAACTACTACTTAGCTGTAAGAAAAATAAATTGACAGCTGGCTTGGTCAGTTTGCACCCACCAGCCTCTCTTCCACCCAGCCTGAATCGTGTTCAGCTGCAGCCAGGCCCTGATGTGTGTATGGCTGTCACTCTGAACCGCTGGTCCCAGCGGGCCAGCTGTAGCACAAACACACACATACTCACTGCAGGGCTTGTGGGGTTTCCAATGTAGCTACAGCCTTCTGTGTAAGTGCTTGTACGTATCTGTGCATGTGTGTGTGGTTTACAGTGCAGAGTGAAAGCAGCTGTCTCCGTGCCCCCCCCACCCTTCTCCCTCTGTAAACACTCAACATCCGCTGTAATCACTGGCGAGCCAGCCGAGGCCCTTAGCCCTTTGCCAAACGCCAAGCTCAGTTTCAGTCCCACAAATCCAACCTTGTTCTACAGGGTGTACATCCAGCTGTGTGTTTTCCTATAGAATATAAACATGGTACATGGCCCTACAAAAGTATTCACACCTCTTAAACTTTGTATAGCTTTTAAAATCACTGATTTTACTGGGATTTTATGTGATAGAATCTTTTTAAATTGTTGCATTCATACCACTTTACAAACTGTCCATTGCAAACAATAGCATCCAGAAGCTGCCTATCTAGTAAACAGAGACCAGATCTGTGAAAGCCTCGGAGGGTCATTATAGTAAGCTAAAGGGCTAAGCTTGGTAATCTTGTATAACAATGTCTGTACCTACACGCCTACCCAGTCATGGTTAATTCAAATGCATACCCCATCTTTAAAATTTGTATTTGTAAAACAAATTGAAAACCGTGTATCCTTTTCCTTCCATTTTTTTTTTATTTTGGTCTAGTATATAAAATACATTAAAGTCTTTGGTTGTAATATGGCTACATGTAAAAAAAACTCAAGCAGTATGAATTCTTTTCGAGGTACCATACATGTGCTTAATATTTTTCAACTTTTTCAGTGAATTTGAAACACTGTGCCTTTGTGGTTTCATTTTTTGTTGACCTGTAAGCTGCTATGTGGTGTCCTTGTTACACGAAGAAGAAACTTCAAAAATAAAATGTGTCTGTTATCTTTCAAGGAATAGTTTAGATCAGGATTGGGGGAGCAACAATAATAATTAGGTCCATATTTGCTTTTTTGGCCAATTCTTTAAGGATCTCTAAGAATTTGATATATAATAAATACACGTAGGATGGTTCAGGACTCTCATCTTTTCTTTTACACCAAAATCTTTCCTAACCAGGTATTTTGTGCAAACCAAGTGTGGATGGTTTTCTGAATTAATTCCAGTAACTTCCTAAACATTGTGCTTGTTAGCTTGTTGCTGAGTTGTTTGGCCTCTCTTTAGCCATCATTACTACTGAAACCATTCGGATCATGAGCACATTTTCAGTGAACTGCCCAGGGAACCTAAAGGTGCCTTAAGGAGAATACCTCACTCCAGTGGCTCATCTCTCTCAGCATAGATGCAACAGCATGCATGGCCTGGGTGTTAGTCACAGGGATCAATCAGGGGCTCCCTGCAAGGGCTCGGAGACCTTTATCCACAGGGACAGGGAGGGGGTGTTAGCGGGCGTGAGGGACACAGAAGATCTGAACAGACCCCCATACACTCACACGCACACACACATACACACCACTTTTAAATGGCAGGTTCAGTCCTCCCACCTATGGCATGCCCTGGCTGAGACACAGGCTTGATATGGAAACAGCATGCATATGTATTCATGTGACCCCCAGCTCCATGTCCCCGAGAAAAACCTGACCAATAACTGAGAGGGTGTCCTTTAGCTTCTGTGGAAGCTAATTACATCGCCTCTTTATTAGTTCAGGGATATGATCTGGAATATTTTGAATTTAATATTTAGTTCCCTTCATTTAATGTAAGAGCTGTCATTGTCATTTGTATTTGATTTCAGCCACAGTAATGGCATTTGCAACCATGAAACCAGACTGCTAAAATGAGCATTCTGTAAATTTTTTTAGATATGATTCAAAATGAAGCAGCACTTTTTGTTTGACTTCAGTTGCAGCTGTAGTTGTATCAACATGCTGTAGAGATAAACCAATTCAAAATTGTGTATAATTGTGAAACCAAAGGAAATGATCTGAAATCCAGGAGGATTTGTTGAGGTCTTCTGAATAAACAAAACAAAAATTTAAAACATAAGTCATTTTGTTGTTCCTTAACTCCTACATAAAGGGCAGATTCATAGAGTACATAAATAGTAGTTGTTGTTTATTTCAATCGTTCCTGTTGTAGCGCCACCACAGGTGAGAGCGGGAATAGGTTTTTCAAAGGGTTTGATCTTTTGACACAGTTCAGTGTGAAAACAAATCACACCTGCTAAAAATGCAACAAATGTTAGAATTTTTGTTCCCAAACAGAGTTCCCTGGACTATCAGGTGTGAAAACACCCTTAGGATTATATTTTCTCTATGTATTTTCAATAAGTATAGAGCTACATGGGTAGAGCAGACTTTAACCAGCTTTGATTTGGCATTAATCCAGTTGTACTTTCCATGTTCATCTTTTCTTAAGTGGTTGAACTGGCTGCCTCTTTTTTGACCTTGGGAAATATGGCCCCCAGCATCCTCAGTTGTACTGTACTGCACATATACATACATGTTGTGTAGATTATCTCGAAGATTTAATTAGAATGTTGGAAAAAACAAGACCGGGAAGAGAGAGAAGGTAAAAATGTGTGGTGTTTTGGGAACTACTCTAATTGTCTTTGTCAACCTCCCGCCGTGGTGTCAGGTTTCATATCGGCTCTCTGCGGCAGTACCGAGAAGCAGTAGGGCATCGGCAGGATGGAGCTGGCTGATGGTTTGTGCCCACTCTCCAAGATGCCTGAATTCACTCTTGGACCCTGTAAACCTGGATACACAACATCACAGCAACACAAGCGCACACACCAACCTACAGCAGCGGCACGGATGTAAACGACCACTGAGTTGAGCCAGTGAGTGGCGGGAGGCCACCCTGTGTGTGTTCTGTAGGTCTTTGTTCTTGCTGTCAAAGACACTCAGGAAATCTGCTGCTAGCTTTGGGCCGTCTTGTAAATACAACATGTCACTGCTCTGCTAAGTTTGGCCAGAATCACAATCCCTACTTGCCAAGTATAGTGATCGCAAGGGGATTTTTCATGGTGTCAAATGACAAGGAAAATATACAGACAGGAAATGTTTCTGACATTCCAACCTGAAAGTAAAATACCATGGCACGAGTCCCATATGTTTATTTTTTCCTGTTTCTGCTAAAATGAAATACCATCTAAACATTGCAAACATTACAACTGGAATGATCAGCGCATAAAGAAAATTCATAAGGAGGTGTTGCAGAGCGGTGTGTAAATAGAGCTTGTTGACTGTTGTTTATTGCCAATTCTCAGGAGCATCCTTACCCTGCAAACTCCTTCCAAACACTCTTCATCTCCCCGCCTTTCTAAGTGTTGACACTAATAGACCCTGGAATGAGAAGCCTGTGCCATTATGACCAAAGTATATCCTTGTCTAAAAAAAAGCAAAGAAAAACTAATGCATAATTTCTCCCAGGCAAATAATATTCATGAGAAAAAAAACGGATCCCTGAGATATTTTTTTCAAGGAGTAAATGTTAATAATGTTGTGACATGAATACTGATCGGGAAAGAGGATTTTAATGTTGAATATATGGTTTTTCACACATCAATACAGCCTCTAACAACTATTAGTAATGTGAAGATTTGGCATTGTTATGCCGTTCTTACCAGAGAGTGAAGTTACTTTACTCTCTGGTTGTGTATGTGGTTGGCTAAAACGACTGCTGTCTCCAATAATTAGGGAATTTTCTACCTTATTTTGGTTTTCACAAGTTCTAAACATCCACAAGTTTCTTATGGAAATTAACTTTTCATTCTAACTTCACAACACTTCATGGCTTATATCAACCTTGTTTGATAGTGTGTTTCCTCTCGCCATTCTTTCATGTCTGTGAAGTAAATGACTAAATTCTTAAGTTCCTAAATTTATCCAACTTATCTATCCTACCTTGTGTGTTTCTTGGTCCTTTCACAGCTGGATTTATACTGAGATTTAATTACACATTGGGAGACTTTGTCTGCTAGAATGGGATTTTATTTAGGGGAATAATAGTAAAATGGGCTGAATGCAATAGGCATGCCAAAGTATGCTAATCTTTTTGGTAAAAAAAAGAAGAAAAAAAACATTCAGAACTTTCATTCTCCAATTACGTTCTACTTTTCGTTTGTCATAAATCCCTATAAATGAAATACACTGAAGTCTGAGGTTGTAGTGGGACAAATAAGTTTCAATTATATGAATGCTTTTGCAGAGCACTTTGTATTACATTTTTGTGGAGCATTTTTGTAACTCATACCTTTTGTTTTAAGTTGGTCAGATCAGAGCATGTAATTTTTTTTTATGATCCAATTTTCAAAATTAGAAAGATAAGAGAACATGCTATTCAGGTAAGAAAGTTATGTGTTTAACTTCTTTGGTCAGAATATACAGTATTTTCACACAAATAGCTACTCACCTGTACATATTATGCAGTCATGATTAAAGGGTCACAAACACTGGAGACGTGACAAATGACGCTAAATGACGACACTTGTTTTTTTTGGGTTTTTTTCCCACCACCTGGTTGGAGGTGGGGGGCAAAAAAAAAATCCCTAATCCTCACCGTTAGAAACCAACATCAAAGGAGGACATCCTAGAGTCACCAAATCCCCATAACAGAATGATTTTTAAGGATTTTGTATACATTGTTGGGGGTGTCTGTATCAGAGGAGGGCGCTGTATTACCAGCTCAAATCCAGTAATTCTCTTAGTATTTCGCCCATTTCAGTGTCTTTTTGATTTTTGCTCTCCTGGAATTGTGTTTTTACGTATACATCTGTAACTAACATAAATGCCTAAAGTTAGTTTTAATCTCAAATTTTACAGAGACGACGATGACATCAATGATGTGGCCTCCATGGCCGGGGTGAATCTGAATGAGGAGAGCGCCAGAATACTTGCAACCAATTCTGAGCTGGTGGGAACGCAGATCCGGTCGTGTAAAGACGAGGCCTTTCTCCATCCGGGTTTGCTGCATCGACGAATCCTGGAAACTGGTGAGATCTGTTCACATCAACACCAGACTGAAGTAGTCAAATTTTGATCTGCAGTCTTAGTGAATGAAACACATTCAAGTCTTACTCTCTTTTGCTGCAGCCTAGATAAACTGCAGATATGGAATTTAAACATTTAATTTTGAGTACCTCTCTGATGCTGAAAATAGCTAATTGTGTTTTTTCTTCACTCAGTTTGAGAATCCACTCTGAAGAGTGTTTTTGACAAAAAAAAAAAAAAGGCTGGTAGCTGCTAGCATAGTATGTTCAGTGCATAAAAAAAATATTTTAAAAAGACTTTGTGACTGTCAAATTACTAATAAGGGTTGATCAAGATGAAATTCATCCAGGTTGATTTCTCAGAGCAACTCCAAATTCTTATAAATCAAAGGTTTCTGTTGCTTTTCCTAACATGCTAATAAATATTCAAAAATAATCTTCTGCAGCTTTTTTAGAACCTCCGTCTTTAGCCATTTTTTTCATGGGACAGATTTTATTTAGAGTGTCATGACTAAAGACAGTGATGATTTTGACTCCCTCCGTAGCTGAGGCTGAATATTCTCTTGTTTGTACGTGGTTTGAATTTGCTGCACCTAACAATTCTTTCACCTCCTTTAATCAATTCTTCAGTGGCTGACTGAACTTACTGGACCTCGGGCACAGACATAAATATTTCATGGGTTTGTCTTTTGAAGAGTGACTCTCACACTGTCCCCTGACTAAAAAAAGGTTGTTTTTGAAGGAATGAAACATAGTGGTGATGTTTTGATTTAGTCTGTTTTAGTGCAGTTTAATACCGATGGTACACAGTGTTTCAGTTGTTAAAGCTTAGTGATGTTTTTGTGTTGGAAAAAGCAAGACTTTATTGTTTCTAATGACTCCACAGTCATAGCGGAGCTAAATTTAACACCAAGGTTTCCAAGACTTTACTGAACAGAAGAGCTTAATTCACCAAGGTCTTTCTAGCAGATAGACGGTGCTTACGGGCAAAAGGAGAAGTTTTGGTATTTTCTGAGTTTAACTGTAGTTAATTGTGACATAGCTAGGTAGCAATTTAATCACAAAAGACAGCTTATTGTGTACATTGGACTAAAATGACAAATGAAACAAAATATCATTAAGATATCGACATAAAGATGATATATTCCCATCATTTTTATGTCGATGATATTCAGTTGTATATGTTAAGATTTTTTTAAACTGTCCTACAGGAAAAATGGATTAGGTGAATAGAATTGGTCCCAAACCTGAACCTACAGCGACCCAGATTTCTGGCTAATGGATTCAGACATATACATCAATTGTTTCATTGATTTCCAACAAAGATATATATTTTGGGAATAATCAGAAGTCAGCACTTTTCACATGTTTAGTTCCTTACCCAGATGATTTTTCCTGTATTATTTTTCTGTGCTTCACCTCCATTGAATATATTCCTGGTAATAGCAGTCAATCAGTTTCCTGTTTATAGTGATACATGGAGATGGGTGTCAAGAGGGTTTGGTAATGTTCAGTATCATTACCAAACCTGACAACTGATGGCTGACAACTTGAGGGTTATACAATTTTTTTTGTGTCAGAAAAAGGACGGTGTGAAAGAAATTTTGCGCTTTTTAAAATATGTTGGAAAAATGATTTACGCTACATGTTTATGTATAATACTTTCAATACTTCTAACTCTAAAACATGTTAAGCCGTTACATATTCTTAGAATGCACACTAAAATGTGTAAAAAGTTATAAATGAAACTTGCCTAGCATCTTTCTCCTGTGCAACGGATCAAAAAACACACAACGTAATTCTTCAAGACGGGGAGCCTGGCGCCCTCATCTTGTTTCATCTCAATTAAAGTATCTTCAGTGTAGCATGGGGGCCTGCAGGTCATGTTTCGTTACGTGGACTCTTGGCATGGTTGTTATCCCGTCACCTTGGGGTAGAGGGGTTGTTTTAAAATATAAATCTTTCCTCAGGGTAGCACACAGCATGATACGGGGCAGGAGGCTAGGGTGCCCCCTGCTGGGGAAGTGGCACTTATGCAGCTTTGTTGTGTCAGTGATTGGTCTCTGCGCGCTCACAGCTGACAGCAGTCCAAGGGAGGCTCCCCCAGCCTGCCAGCTCTACTCAATCAGAGAAGAACCACTGCTCCATTCTCTTCTACAGCCCTGGTTTATTATATTAGCATCCTACTAAAACTTTGTCATGATTCTTTCCTTACTTCATAAAAAACATTTTTCAGTATAAATATCCGGATTCCATAGTTTTTTAATTTGGCAGAGGTGAAATATTATATCTTGCCTCCATGTCTATAACATTTATAGTGCGTTGTCCTGTTTGTTCTCCACTCTTTCATTTATTCCTAGCAAACAAACACTTATGCTAGTCGTCTTTTATAAAACTTCTTTCTACCTTCCCCATGTGCTCTCCAGGCTTGTCCAGCCACATGGGGAGGAGGGACCCAGATCACAGCTGGGATTCTCCAGAAAAAACTCCTCAAAGTAACGATAGTCCTCTTCTGCCTTACAGGTCTCTGAGCACATGTATGGGTACTTGAAAAATGTTTTCTGAAAATATGGTGTAAACAAGTTCTTCTACTCCATGAGAAGAAGTCAAATAAATTAATTTAATGACTTGTTTCTCTAAAAGAGTGTTGATGCACGCCCTTGAGATTTGTTGAGTTTTGTAGGAAGTAATTTTCAACTTTGAATGCTAAACTAGACTTAACTCACTTTTAGATCCACAACATATAAATCCAAGTTTGTTTTCAATATAAAAGTAAAACATTAACCTTTTCATATCTCTTAAAGGTTTTCACATTTTCTCTTATTTCAGTCACAAAGCTTGAGGTTTCATGTGATGTTAAGAGCAATGCATAATTGTGAAGTGGAAGAAAACATATTGCTCTAAAAATGACTCTTTATTATAGTTAGTGTCTTTCGGTGCTCTAGCCTGGGTGGAGGTTGTACTAAGGTTGTGCTAACCTGCAGAGCATGGCATTGTATTAACATTAGCAAATATTAGCATTTCACTGCTACCCACTAGTACACTGCCTTGCAGAGCATGCATTAGCATAAGCCTTTTCCCTATGATAAAGATGTTAGCAGTTTTTTAAAGTGATTAACTGTTTAGTATACTGAATGAAGCAAGTCAACGTAAGACAACATGCAAGATGTGAAACCCCACATGTCAATGACAGCATTTTTTGAAGAATAACAACATCTGTTGCTAAGCGATGAGCATATTTTCCGGTGACCAAGTGCCACAAAGTAAACATCAGATTTTTACTTTTGCTAAATTTATCACCTGTAAATTTCTTGTGACTAAACAGGTAAGCAGTATTACAAAAGAGCTTAACAATACTATTACTTGACATTAATTTGGTGTTAAGAGATGAGCATTTTTTGTTTGTTTGTTTTGTTTCTGGTAATGAACTGGCACAAAGTATAAGGCAGATTTTTACTCTGTGTTGAATGTCTGTTTTATAATATATTTACCACTGATGACAGAAAAAAAAAACATTTTCTTTTTTCTGCAAAATTAACCAACTGCACAATTCTTGTAAAGAAGTGTAACATAAGTAGTACTTCAAAAGAGCAGAAGAAATCGTATATTTTTTGAACAATAACATTTTGTTGTTAATCTGTTGCTTAGAGATGAACGTGTTTTCTGGTAACCAAGTGCCATGAAGTAAACATCAGATTTTTATTTTTGCTAAATTTACCACCTGTGAATTTCTTGTGACTAGACAGGTAAGCAGTATTACAAAAGAGCTTATATTTTATAAACAATAATATTACTTGTCATTAATTTGGTGTTGAGAGATGAGTGTTTTTGTTTTTTTATGGTAACGAACTGTCATGAAGTATAAATCAGATTTTTACTTTAGTGTCTGTTTTATAATATATTTACCTCCAATGACAGAAAAAAAAACCCAAAAAACATTTTCTTTTTTCTGCAAAACTCACAACTCCACAATTCTTGTTAAGTAGTATAAAATGAGTAATAATTCGAAAGAGCAGAAGAAATCTTGTTTTTTGAACAATAACAACATTTGTTGTTAATCTGTTGCTAAGCAATGAACATGTTTTCTGGTAACCAAGTGCCATGAAGTAAACATCAGATTTTTTGCTAAATTTACCACCTGTAAATATCTTCTATGTAGGGAGATGAGCAATATTTCAAAAGAGCTTATATTTTTTTAAAACAATGATATTTCTTGTCATTAATTTTGGGTTAAGAGTGTTTTTTGTTCTGGTAATGAACACTGTAAAGCAGATTTTTACTTTGGTGTTGAATGTCTGTTTTATAATGTATTCACAACTAATGTAAAAAAACAAAACAAAGCAAAACAAAACAAAAAAACGTCTGTTACATATGATTAGAGTGCTAAACACTCCAATCAGTGCTTAGCACACTGATTGGAGGAAGTCAATGGCACTGGCAGCATTTAGGCTAACATTAGTATTTTGGCTTATTTTAGCTTATATACTAATTTTAACATACTGAATGAAGTTCAGTATGTTGGTGTTGATGCAAATTTTTAGCATCAGAGCGCTGCGTTCCAACCGACAGGCACACTTTGGCAGGCCCCGTTTAAATTTCTTCAAAAATGTTGTAGTTATCCAACTATCATGCGTGTTGTGCAGCAAAGCCTTGTGCCCTAACGATTATTGATTATTTACATTTTGTTAATTTATGACTCCAGTTTCGAGTAATTGGAGTTGCCCAAGAAAACTGCAATCCTGTATTCCTAATTACTATGGTGCATATTATTTCCAACATCTTTCCTGTTCCTCTAGTTGGAGTAAAATCCAAAGCACTAAGGCTTTGTTGATCATTAGTCTGTTCTATTTCTAGATGAAGTGTTATAATTAGTGTGAGCTCCTGAAACTGTTTTTGCTCACAGAAATTTTCCTCTCGTTCTGTAGCTGAATCTCCTAAACCTTTTCTGAAATATTAATGTCCCAGAAAGATTATATTTTTAGGGAGTTGAAGCCTGTTAGCAGTTTTCCTGTGACCTCATGGTATTGCCGCATGTGTTGCTACTGCAATTATAATAGCAAGAGGGCTTCCTCCATCTGTTCAAAGCTTGAGCAGTTGAAGAGTGTATGTATTGTTCAGCTGACTTAAATAATTGGTGTGGTTTACTTAAAAGGGTGCCAGAGAGAAAATTATGTTAATGGAATAATTTAAAAGGAGGTTAGAAACAGATACTAACCCCACTAAAGTCTGTCCTCCTCTCTTTTGTTATGTCTTCAGATAAATTTTGCTCCAAGGAAACTAAATTATCCTTCTGCAGAAAGAGATGGTCAATGTCGGTTCCACACTGGAAGAAGCTCAGTTAATAAAACCACTCTGGACTTTGCACTAAGACTGTGTATCAAATTAACTTTTCTATGTGACGATTCCTCCACCTGCGAGTAAATTGTCCTTGATGATCTGTACAGTTCTCCTCATGTGTGGATGCTACGCAATAGATATGGACGTGTGTATGTTGTGGGTCTTTTGTGTTTATTTGAAATGTTATATAGTAAATATACCATATTTCAATGTCCTTCACAGCTAAGAAATTTGGAGTGACGGAGGTTCCCATGGAAGCCGTGACATTCATCTCACACGCTGCACAGTCTCGACTCCGAACTGTGGTAGAAAAGGTTTCTATCATCGCACAGCATCGAATCGACTCCTGTAAGGTAAATGTCTCGACAAAGTTTAGTTGCAGCTTTAACTATTCAGTCACAAAACCCCACTGGGTTGGGATTTTGTCTGACATAACAACATTATATAAAAGTAGATCATTGTGAGCTAGGAGGGAAAATAATACACTTCTTATGCTGTTTTCTTAAAAAATAAAATAAAAATAAAAATCTGAAAAGTGTGGCGTGCATTTGTATTAAGCTCCTTTTCCTGTGATATTCCTTCATAAAATTCAGCAACTAGTGTTTTTTGTTTTTTTTATTATTGTTATTAAAGAAGCAATTCGGTGTGCCCTTGGTTACTGTGGAGGAGCTGCAGAGAGCCAAAGCTCACTTGGGAGAAAGCATTGACATGACAACTATTATGACTAATATGAGTGTGCTGAAAATTGAGCCATTTTTGAAAGAAAACCATAATAAGTCCCATTTGCAGTTTGCCCAAGTGAAATCAAATGTATTTTTAAAGCACATTTAAAAACAGTTGTTGCATCAGAACAAATGTCCCAGAAAGATTGTATTTTAAAACTTCAATTGCATTTTTATGTCAGAAATGGTGATAAACTCCTTCCTTACATTGTCTATGTGTGAGAAACACAGTAGATAGTGTAGGTTAGCATGGTGAGGAAGCAGTAAAGTTAACTTAAGTTAATGCCCCTCATTCCTAGAGGTATTAAGTTTGAGTAATAATCATCTTAAATTTTAAATTAAATTGATCTATACTTGCAGGTACAGTATGCATCTTTTCGTCAAAACTTAAGAGAAAATTTTAAATTCTGATATTTTTTTCCTCCAAATTCTAACTTTTTTACTCAGAGTTCTGGCTTTTTCTTTGCAAATAAATTTTAATTCTGAAATTAAAGTCATTTCTTTTTTTCAATCTCCCTCTTTCATAGAATAAATATGCAAGTCATGTGGGTTTTTTCTTTTGCTTTCCAATTATACCAGACTTTTTATTGGTCTGTTGCATAAAATTCAAGGTTTTAACTTGTTTGGTTGCAACAAAACGTGAAAAAGTCCAACAGTGCAATGTGTTTGCAGTTTCTGACTCACATTAGCAGAAGAAAATATTCAGAATAAATTCCAGTATGGTTTTACATACAACAGAAAAAGAAACTTCGCTGAGCTTTTGCAGCATTTTCCTTTGCTACATATGGCCATATCCACACATCACAAAACTAAATTGAGTTTATGACTAATGCAAACATAAAATTTAGCAAGAGCATCTTAAATGTCCTCAAGTTGTTACCAAGAGAGAGCTTTAACTTTTTACTCAGTCACTGAAAACCTGAAAAAGTGCTCGCCTACATACACCTGCATGCTTTGCTCATTAGGGGTGACTGTGCCCCTCACATCTGATGAATGTAGTCATATAACATTTAATTGGTCTACATTAAAGCAAAATCCATCTCCACAACAAGGTAATGTCTTTGCATTGTGAGAAGAACTGGGGGGAAACTTTGAAAACATGTTTTTCTTGATGCCTCGGCAGCGGGAGGGGAAGCATTGGCACAGTTGTCCCCTTCTTGTTTTTGCACCTCTCCTCTCCATTCGTTCTTCTTTTTTGTGGTTTTCCAAATGAGGTGTGCTCGAGAGACAGGCACGGAGCTCTGTGAAGCCACTCTGTTGACATCAGCGGAAAAAAAGAAAGAGAAAGGGAGCGAGGGAGAAAGACCAAAAGACAAAGCGGCCTCTTAAAGAGCAGCCGGGCTTCAGCAGGAGCTACGGCAAGAGTGCAGGCTCAGCTCTGCAACAAAGAGCAGCGAGGCTGGATGAGAGAGACAGAAGAGTGGGTTGGAGGTGGGGGGTGCTGGTGAAAAGCCCCCTCTGATGTGTCTTTGTGTTCTGTGCCACTCAGCTCCTCTCATCCCCTTATGGAAACACACACACACACTCACATATAGGCAGAAGACGAGAGGAGAGTGACATAGAAATAAAGCTCAACACGAGATAAGGGCTGCATCAGACGTGCAGTCACATAGGGAGAAATAAGCAATTATCCTATTAACTTTTGATGACCTAAAAAAGTTGTTTTTACATTTGCCTTCCTATTTGCCACATGGGAGATGAAGCAAAGAGTCTGTAAATAGAAGAAGTTTGTGTGACAAAGTGTGGGGATGCGTGTAAACCGGTTGGGTTTGAGTTGAGTTATATTTTTGTTGCTGTTGTTAAACTAAATGTGTTCAGAGGTTTTCTCTTCTATTTATGAATTGAAACCAAAGATTTAATTATACAATATAAATGTGAGTTTCTTGAACTTTGTATTCAAAAGTCATGATCTGATCTATAGATGAGCTCAAGCTCTACAACAACCAGTAATGATGAGATTACTTATGTTTGATCAATTTACAGCTTAGCCCAAAATTAAATCTATAATTGTGTAATATTTTATTTTTTAGCTCTAAGTGGCTCTAATTTCACAAGAAAGTTTTGTTGATCAACGTAATACTTTACATGACCTAACAAGTAGCTTCTTTTAGATAAGACTAAAGAAATTCAGAATAAAACTGAATGTGGACTCATGAACTTTAACCGAGATAAAAGTTACTGACACCCAGAGACAGTTATAACACAGGAACCAAGTGTTAAAAATGGTCCCAGCTGTCCAAAGTGAGTTAACTAAACCCATAAAATTTGTTTTATTGTTGCCCATATTCTGTTTTTATTTATTATGAATTCCATTCTTCAACAAGAAAAAAAAAACTAATCATACAGATACATTTAGAATAAACCACATTTGTCCAGATTTATTAGTGTTTTTTTTTTGGTTTGTTTGTTTGGCAGCATCCACATCCAGCCGCTTATTATTGTAATAAAAATAGTGGTACAAATTTCATTATAAAGTAAATAAATAAATACATTTTGGAAAGTGAAAACTTCTGAGAGGAGCAATAATTTTATTCTTTGTAACTCATGAATAAACTTTTTTTCCCCACATAATTGTCAGCTTGATGGCGATCTCAGTCTCAGCTGATGGATGATGAAATCTTCATCTTTAAAAGATGACAGTACTTCAGTAATGCCTATCAAAATATTTCTGACTCTCGATTATATTCTGGAGGAATTTTTCCTCCGATTCAGAGATATTTTTTATCAGCTACTGTCATCTGTTCTAAAGTTGACTAATGACTCAACCAGAGCCAAAGAAGTAGCTTCTCTATATATCATTGTCGTAATGCTGCCGCTGCTGTTATCTCTCCGTCTACTTGCCAGGACGACGAGTGCTATGAGCAGTCTGCAGACGTTCGGTCGCAGCTCCGCTTCTTCGAGCAGCTGGAGAGGATGGAGAAGCAGAGGAAGGACGAACAGGAGAGAGAGATCCTTCTGAAAGCCGCTAAAGTGAGTTATCGTCACCTCCATCCCGCTTTGTGCGTACGTGTGACAATGGACATGTGCATGCATGTGTGTGCATGTTGCTCTCGTGTCGGCTCTGACAGATGAATTAGAGTGTGACTCCCATGGATGAGGTGACCCAGACTGATGGCCCGAGGCCTCCTCTGTCCTGGCGCTTCTTCCCTGGATGCAAGGAGGGAGGGAGGGCTGGGTTTCATATGACATGAAACTCCAATCCAGCACACAAACCAGACTTTTATCAATCCAAATTGTGTTTCTGCACCAGTCAATTAACTCGAGATCAAACATCAGTCAGCTTTGAAAGCTGACTGATGTTGATCTGCATTTCAACGCTGAAAAATCTGATTCTTCTTTCCTTTCATTGAATGCATTAAATGTAGATCCCAACATCTTCAACCTGTTCACACATCAACCAACATCATTTAAAAAAAACTGTACTCTTTGTGGCATAAATTAAGAAAATCCTGTAATTCTTCCACTTTTTCTTCCTTTGTGGCACACGGAAAGAAGAAACCAGAAGTAACGGCCAGTATAAAAAACGGATTGATTAATCTCTAATAAAAGCTTTTATTAACAAATGCTCTACTCAGAAAGTCAGCCACATTGTAGTTCTAATAAAAAAAAAACACTCTAATGATTAGCTAAGGCCAAAGGAAAAAGTAATGTCTTCATGCATCAATTAATTACACAACACTAAGTCTTGATTATGAAACATGTTGTAATAAAATGTCAATTAACAATTATGTTACAGATGACCCCTTAAAGAAATAAGAGTACTCAGAAAATGTGAAGCAGAAAAATCTGCAAGGTGCTCACAGGAGGTGTGAGCCAATTTGAAAGTCAATGAAAAACACATACACACTGACTCCAAGCTAAAGTTTTTTTCTTTTCATAAAGGTCTTCCAGTACCAGCTGGAGCTTTCTGTGGTCAAAAACTGTATTTGACCTGTAGCTTGGAGCCATTGTGCAGGCGTTAGGGGGAAAAAAAGGATCGGTGAATCAACAGATGCTGCATTTATATTAGTTTTAAAACTTGAGGATAAGAGTAGAATCTGTGGAACTTTATATTACACTGACATTTTTATTGTTTGTAAGAATTGCTGTACCCTTCTCCAACGTTGCATACGCATCTAGTAACTAATAATAACAATTTACATGCAAAACATAAATTAAAATATTTATGTTTTAAATGTCAGAAAGCCACTAGGTGCATGTGGGTCAGTTAAGATATGATCAATCATTCAATTCAAGTTTGTAATTTGAATCAAAAATGAAATATTATGTAGACTTATTACATGCAGAATGATAATGTTTAACCATTTATTTCATTTTGATAAATATGGCTTACAGGTCACAGGTAATAGCTGACAATCACAGACACATGGACGATGTTAAGCAACAAAAGCTACTTGTTGAAGCCAGCTGATCTGAGAGTGCTGTATCTAAATATATTAATTGAAAGCCGAGTGGAAGGAAAAAGTGTGGCAGGAAAGGATGCAAAAGTCACAGCACTGAGAGGATTGTAAAGAACAGCGAATTCAAGAGTTTGCTTCAGATCCAGTATGAAGTTTCAAAAATTAGTGATGATTTTGGTGATGCTTTTACGTAAGTACATGTGTTTCTTCAGGTTCAAAGTCACCATAACAATCTTGCATGGTGATGCTGATTTTATTTTCTGCCCATTCTGTCAAATGTACCAATAGCTGATTTAAGTACCAATATCTGATTTTGTACTTGATTGGTCATGAAATTGATCTGACTTAAACTTGAAAGACGAACTGTGGAGTATTCTAAGGAGGAAGATGAGAGACATAACATTCAACAATGAGATGAAGGCCAGTATTAAAGTAGCCTGAGCTTTCTTCACACAAGAAATTGACACAGGTTGATCACCTCATTGCCACATCGCATTGATCCAGTGATTTGTGCAAGAGGAACCCCAGACATGTTTTTCAGTAAACTGACATTTCTGTAATACATTTTCTTGCAACTTGAATCATCACAATTAATGGAAATAAGCCCTTGGTAAATACTACTTAATGAATTGAACTTATATTTCACAGTTTGAATTGCTAAAATAGTTTTCTATAATATCCAGATTTATTGAGAGGCACTTGCAATCTAATTATGTTTCTTACAGTGTCAGTTTATAGAAATACTTAAAACTATAGATCAAAAACTATAGTCTGTCCTTTATTAGTTGTAATTGAAATGGATTTTAATGAGTTTGTACATTTGGGACAAATTTTCTCTTTTTATTTATGGGGCTCTACAAATACTAATAAAATATGAAATAATCACCTTAACATATATTATTAATCATGAATGTATTTGCAGGACAAAATATTATAAGTGGCAATTATGAATGCTTTAAATTCTTTTATTGTAGTAAAGTTATTTTACATTTTTGATTTCAGTATCATTTCAATTATCATTTATTACTTATGATAATAAAGAACCATAAAGATAAATCTGTACACAAAAGTCATACATAATATGAGTTCTGTATGCTTTAACTAGCTGTGACACATGCCTGGTATCCTTATTTGTCTTTTGTTGAGAAGATTTGTCTCTTCAAATTTAGAAAGTTCACCGCAGACCCAAAAAAAAAAAAGAAAAAATCAAATGAAAATGCCCTGCAGTGTAACATTAGTGGAAAGGTAGGTTAATTTAATTATTTCTGATGGAACTGAGGTCCCACAGTACATATTCTCTTAAAAGCACACCTCACTTTCTTAATTGCATTATTATACTCCAGTCTTTCCATGCAGGGTATTAGAAAAATCCCCTTGTCGATGAACTTTGACCAAATTACCTTAGGACCTGCTTGTTATTTTCTGTTTCTTGGAAAAACTATGACATTTTTTACAACTGCTGGTCAGTTGTGAAAAGAAAAACCCTGGCATCAACACAAACTACAACTCCAAATTGTATTGTTTCAAAAAGAATGGTGTAAAGAAAAAGCTTTTAGATTCCCTATGTAGCACATGGCTCTGCATTATTAAACGCTCCAATCTTCTACTTTTTTGTCTACTGAATCTTGTTTTGTTAACAGCAATTGCAAATAACTCCTCAAAATGAAGCCTGGTCCTTCTTGGAGGAGCTACACTTGAGGCTGTTTGGTTTGCATGAGAGTCGCAGAGGAAAGTTTGACTTCACCCCACAGCTATATCTGTGGCTTTTTGGCTCCTGTTGCCATGGCATTTTGGTTTAAGGAGAAGTTTGGAAAGCAGATCTTTGCGTAATGATTACACAAGTTGTTCCACTTGCAGTTGCTGAGAAAATACCACAGCTTTTCACTGTGTGTTGAGGCTTTCTCTACTTTTGTTGTGCATTATAAAGGGGGAAATACAGCTATTACTGTTTCATTAGTAATCTGGCTTTTAACTCAGTGGGTAACATAACAGCTAATTGCCCCCCAAAAAAGGGATTCAGCACCAAACTGACCTAATTCTTTTTCTTAACCAACATATATCAAATACATATCTCTTGGATCTCAATTTTGATGTATATTTCTCTCTAAAAATATTTCCATTCGTCATTGTTGTTAGATTCGATTCTAGGCTCCGGGAATGCCAGTCTGTGACTTGTCCTTTATTTTTTATGGGTTTTTCTGCAGTACATTATAACTGCACTGGTTCTGAAGATCGATGTAAAAGCTAAAATGATCTGACTCCATGGTAAAATTATTTACCATAATTTTATGGTATATCAAAATGATCAATTAGTTTTGGCAACATTCCCAGCAAGGATGCCTGAATTGAAGCCAAAAGCCATGACAAAAAACATCAGATTTGCTACTGATAGTTGTCTCTGCAGTCATTTTTTTATCCTGATAAGAAAAAGGAGTAGATTTTAAACAATGCACCCACTTTGTACTGTGGCGGGCGATTGGTTGTGAAATCCACAAATCTGGTCTTACTAGAGTGTTAAGAAGACAAGCAAGCACAAACCACAAACATAAAATGTTTAAATTTCAGGCGTCAAACTCCTGTCCTGCAAAGTTGGATGCCTCATCACACTTTAACCAAATAATTAGTCCAACAGAAAGACTGAACACATTTATTCCATGCTGAGGAGTTAAACTTGCCATTTGTTTTGGATGCATTGGACACACCTTAAAGGTACATTGTCTTCAACCCCGGAGGACTGGAATTAGATACCTTGTCGATAAAAGGATATTCTGTCCAAATGACCGAAGTTCAGCCCAAAATTCAACTGAAAATCTGTTGCAAGGCTCGAAAATTGTTGTTTATAGATGCTCTACATCTAATGTGGCCAAGCCTGAGATAGTCTATATCGAAGAATTGTCAAACATTTTAGTCTGTAGATGTGCCATAGAAGACAGTTGTGAACATTTTTCTGTAGATATCCGTATGTCCTCTCCTTTCACTTACATTTTTTTTATTAACTGATTTCCCTGAGTTTAATGGGATTATATTGATGTTAAAAATGTAATTTACATGAGGGTTATGGTCAATACAGCAGCCGACTGTGCTGGCCACAGAAAAGGCAACAGATAAATTAAAAACTGAAAACAAAGAAACTTAATTGAGGTTAAAATGCCACCAAATGCATCACACTTATGAAAACATAAAAAAACACTGCAGTTTACACCACCATCCATTAAGTGAAATGCAGTAAACCTCATCTGCATGTGTAGTAGTATCCAGTCATCATCTCTTCTCTTCTGTGGTCCCCGCTGTAAGCGGAGAAACCAGGGCAGCTGGCAGAGGAGACGCAGAGTGTGCCAGTGGCACCGCTGGTCTCTGTAAACAGTCCATCTGTACCGACCCCTCCCACTCCTCCTCCCACCCCGCTCGCCATGTCTCCTGCTTCAGCACCCGCTAATTTGGCTCCCAGAATTAGAAATCCATTGAAATAATCTCTTCCACTGTCGTCTCCCACCGTTTCTCCTTCACAATAAGCCTTTGCTTCGACTGTGCTGGCCATTTAAAATATGACTCAGGACTTGAGGGATGCTCCGGCCCACTGGAGGGCAAAAACATTAGTCTCAGTTGAGACACCCTCCAATACGTGGACAGCCTCATATATGTAAAGTCAATTAGCAGGAAGGCTTAGGAGTTTCTGGTTTCCATCCATGTGACATAAAAGATGGTCAGAAAAAAAGAAAGACGGTAGTAAGGAATGGTTATGGAAAAATCAGGATATTTGGTAAAATACTGTATTATCTGTCATGTAGAAAGTTACAAGAGAGTAATAGGGTCATACTAAGTGTAAAATAAATCAATAAAATAAGAATAAAGTAATCAAATTAAGAGAATAAAATGTACAAGAATAAAGTTGAAATGATACAAGAATAGCTTCATAATTATATCAGTATAAAGTTATAATATTAAGAAAATAAAGTCATACTGGAATAAAGCAAACCTAATACAGAATAAAGTCATAATAATGTGAGAATAAAGTCATGAAATTATGACAAAGTTGTAATAGTATGAGAATAAAGTTGTAATATTATGACATTCTTGTAATACTGCAAGTATATTATTTTGAGTGTATTCTTGTATGACTTTATTCTCATATTATGACTTTAATTCTCGTAATTTTGATTTGATTCTCAAGTTTTTTTATGCTCCTATTGCAGGCCGAATACTACTTTGTTGAAAGTAGGCAAGGAAGATCTAAGGTTTACTGAAATAATTGCATACATCTTGTTTGCCAGATATAGTCCCTTCCAAAGTATTCGTGGATCTTTAACTTTCATATTTTAACAAGTAACAATCACAAGCTTTAATATATTTTATTGGGTTTTATGTGATAAATATTAACTCAAAATAAATAAAAAATTTTCAAATAAAATGATAAAAGTTGGATATTCAGACCTCTCTCGAGTCGATACTTTTTAGTTCCACCTTTGGTATAATTACAACTTCAGGTCTTGGAGTGTTTTTCTATCGTTTTCAATTGGAGCTTGAAATTTTTACCAACTTTGCAGCAGAGCTTCATTTTGCATGGAGTGTCTGTTAACATTAAAGTCTAAGTCTTGCCACATGTTTCTTAATTGGTTTTCTGGACTCACTGGGTCATTTTAACACATGAATCTACTTGGATCTAAGGCATGTAGTTGTAGCTCGGTGTTTAGAATAACTGTCCTGGTTGATGATAATTTTCATTCATTTTTTTTCTTCAAGAATTACAGTTTATTTGGGGAAATTTTTATTCAAATTAACAATTGTCAAGTTTTCCTAAAAAAATAATCACCTCAGGATGATGTTACCACCACTGTGTGTGGCACTGACCTTAGTGTTAGTTTATAGTGTTTTGCATGCAGGCCAAAATGCTACATTTTGGTTTCTTGTAACCACAGGACCTTCCTCTTCATGTTTGATGTTTCCCTTCCACATCTTGTGACAAACTGCAAACAGAACTTCTTAAGAATTTCTTTCTGAAAGTCTTTCAGAATTTTATTTGCAAAATATTTTTCAAAATATGGGTGCACCGATTCCAGTTTTCTGGCCATTGCCGATTACAGATGTTTATAAAGCCCGACCTGCTCATTCCGATTTTAGTCGATGCCAAAAGTCTAAAATATCTGAAATGAAACTGCAAATGTTCAGATATTATCTGATGGGCCATTCTATCAGTTCAACCTTTCTCACGGGAGAGCAGAAGAGGACAGTGGCTGATTTCCAGACCTCTGCAGATGTAGATAAGATCGGTGAACTAGATTGGCTTCACATATGAGTCCGATTACTGATCTTCCAAAATTAAGGAAGCTGATAAGTCGGCTGGCAGACTTAATTAGATGCTTTTTGAGGAAAAGCATCTAATTTTGCATTGAAGTCCTAAAAAGACATTGCAATTTGTGATTGTTGCATGACAACATATAAAGACGGTCAGGGGTCGGCAGTACTCTTAAAAGACAGTGCATCAGGAATATTATTAGAGCAGACTCTCGATAGTGCTGCTATATAAAAAGATACACCTTATGTCTGCATTCACAAACAACCCTCAGTTAGTCCCTTGTGCCATGATCAGCCTGTTTTGCCCGCAGTGGTCATCTGTACATGTGCATTTGGCTCTGTCGTGAAGGATTTCCAGGGACAAGTACATTCACCCAGATCATAGTGGCTGATTAAAATAGAAGTGCTGTGTTGTTACGCCAGGGACACACAGATAGCCACACTGGCACACACACAGTGACACACAGTCAGTCGTTGCCACTGACACTCACCAACATCTTCTCCCCTGCTTGTGTGTGTATGCATGTGTGTGCATCCTGGCTCCTGCAGACTTTTTAATAACCTCTTTTGATTAGAATCCCCCCGCAGCAGCTTATTTAGGGCTGGATTTGGAGCAGGTTTAAAGGCCACTGCCCCCCAGGGGGTGCTCCATTGCACTTCTCTGTATTCTGATATGATGTCCTTGACACCTCTGTATCCTGTTCCCATTTTGCACTATTTTTTGCTGCTACAGCAACAGATGAGTAGCAAAAGTGTGCGTGTGTATGGGGAAAGTGGGCTCCTTAAACCAGCTGTTAACCTGTGTCCCTTCCACCTGTCCCCATCCCTCCTTTTTTACTCCACAGAGTCGCTCCAGGCAAGAGGACCCAGAGCAAGCTCGACTGAAACAGAAAGCTAAGGAGGTAAGCTGCTGCGGAGATCATTACCCTTGACATTTCCCCGACACCAGTGCATAAATTTTTCATGCCTCACTACATATGTAATGCCATTTAAAGTCGGACTTAAAAAAGTTTGAGGAATTATTCGCTCCGATTGATGCCAGTTTGTGGAAAATGATTCTCTGCACACCAAAGACACGCTCCACTTCCTCCACCCCTTACATTTTTTCCATCTATTAAGCCTCCTTGTTATTGAATTCTGTCTATAGGAGAAATGCATAAACTCTCCATCAGGTTAAAAGCATTTTTTCATTTTATGAGGTCTAATTTTTACAATTTTCCACATAATGCAGTTAGTTTTACCATACACAACATTTTATTAATAAAATAAATGAAATCAAATTTATTTAAAAAATAAAGCTATTATAGAGATCATTTTTGTTCATATGTTTTTTTTTTGACCTGTACACAAACATTTAAAGTAAAGCAATATTATTTCAAGATATTATGATTATGACTTCACTTATTTATAACAATTTTTTTAATTTAAGTTTAAATTTAAATTAATTTACTAGCGGCATACCAACTCAATTTATCTCTTGGTAGCATTGAAGGCATCATTAGCAAATTGACAAATTCTAGCATGTTAGCAAAGTATAGCATAGTTGCTAATCTTAACTAATGTTTGTGTTGGGAACAAAAATGACTGAACTACACAGGAAAAGCAGCACTTTGAATTGTTTGCACAATATCAACACTAGCGCTGGTGTAAATTAATATTTTAGTAATCGAGTAATCTATCAATTATTCGTACGATTAATTGAGTATTTGAATAAAAAAAATAAAATAAAACCTTGGCAAATTTAATATAAGAGCAGTATTACTATCGGATGTCAACATCAGTCCAATTTTTCATATTTGAGCATCCCTAAGAATAACTTGCCATACTCCAGGCATCGCACCAGTCATTTTAAGGATGCTTATTGGTCCCCCGAAAAACATCAAAGACCCAGACATCATCATCAATCAATAAAATCCTAACTTAAAATCCTTCCAGGCCGAACTTGAAAACTGGACGTTAAGCTGATAACACTTAGCTGTTGTCAACAACTCAAGCGGAAGTGAGAGCGCTGCGCACAGCAAGCAATTACCCGGCCAGAACACGGAGCAATAAATAATAAAATATAATTTAACGAAGCTTCGAGGCAGATAAATTTTTCTCGAGGAATTTTAATAATCGAGGTACTCGAATCACTCGAGGAATCCTTTCAGCCCTGATTAACACATCGTCATCCGTAGCTCCCAAGAAAGAGGAGATTCAGAGTTGGAATCCATGTGATTATATTTGTTACAGCAAAATTAATATATGACCAATCCAAATCCAAAAGTGAAATAAAAATGTAATTAATCAGAAATAAGTTACAGTTGTTAAAATTCAACTGAAAACCAATCAACAAGATAAGTTTTAAGTTTTGTTGCCACTTTTCAGCTAATATTCAGTATGTTTTATATAGTGTTTTTTCAGCACAATCTCTTGATATTTCTCTTTGAATTCCTACTCTACAAATATTCCTGCTTCAGGTCAGTTCTTTTGGCAGATCTGCTTACCCAACCATGCAGCATTCGCACAGCATTTACTAAATGCTAAATTGTTTGCAAACAGGTAGACAGTTCTGTAAAACATGCTGGAATGAGGGTTACTAAAATATGCTTCGTATTAACTTTTTGCTGTAGAAAATAGTACAAAACTTCCCTCTATTCCCAGCGGGCCCAGGTATGACACCCACACCAGTGTTTTAAATTAACAACTCTTTCAGACTTCCTTTTTTTGATAGGATAGTGATGTATCTTCTTTGTTTCAACTACAGGTTTTGAATTGAACGGATTCCCAGTGGAGCTCCAGAAAGTAGACTACACATCTTTTAGCGAATTGTTAATGTTGTTTACGCAAACAAGACGGCTCTTTCACACCACAAGTTTGCTTTTTTGTTTTCCTGGATGTGTTTACAGCAGAATATCTTCACTTGGTGTTGTCAGTGCTCACTAACAAGGATCAAGAGCACTCTGTGGCGCCTTTGTAGAGAAATTTGAGTAGGCAGAAGGATGAAACAAGCGAAACTCACCTGTTGTTGTTGATGTAGAAGTTAGGAAGCCAGCATGGTTTCTCCTAAGTAGTTTACTCTTAAAAAAAAAATGCTTTATTCATCCCGGGAACGTATATTGGGAATGTATGCACTTTTCTAGCTGACAAACTACTTTGGACTAACACATTTCCAGACTTTTTCCACCTGACAGCCTCCCATTTAGTGTTGGCGTCTCCGACTCTATTTTGCGGCTTTTCTAATGTCCCTTACTGATCGGTTATTGAACTTGTGACCTTTGAATGACAAGTTGGCTTCTCTTACTGCACCTCCAGCACTCTTGTCTTTTTTCTACATCTGTCCCAACCATTTCTTTCTAGCAACACTGAAATCTGCTGCAGTTTGGAACATTCGCACTAGATCTTAGCCTACCCATAAGCCCCACATATGCAAATGAAGTGGTGTAATAGGCATCATGATAGTTGCCCCCTGGGGGGGGCCCATGTGATCAAAGTGGATCTCCTCCCTGTTAAGTGGCAGTCCGCTCGTCATCTGGGTACGGCCAGATTAGAGCGTCATGGAGAGACGCCGTCTTCGTGTGGCACATTTTCATTTTCGTCAGGAATTTTAAGAAGGTTCATTGGAAATGGTTACTTTATGTAACTGCCCCCACACCCATTTTACTGACACACACAAACACCCCCCACTTCTCCCTCCTCCTCCAGCATCCCTCACCTCTTTCTGTTTTGCTTAATGGCCGTCGTTTCTCAGCCCCCGCGCCTCTCCGGTTTTCATCACCTGACTGGCTCAAGGGGACAGAGCTGGCTGTTTGTGTCACTGCAGAGTCTGTCGGCAGCTCACACATCTGCGCAAATTTCATCAGGATAATGAGCCCGAGCTGCTCTTCCAGGCGACAGCCAGAGGAGCCAGCCTCTCTGTAAGCCCCTCTGCACAAAGCAACCACTGCCTCCACCAAACTACCATCAAATCGTACAGACGGAATCACACTGTTATGTTCTTCACCATATGTTTGTTTCAGGTATGGACCAACTTAATATAATATTCAACATTCAAAAATAAATCGTGGGCAGATTGCATAGAACTTGAACCATCATTGTTAAAAATATTACTGAAAATATGGTCAAACTATAAATGGACACACAGTACTTAACCAGAACTTTCTGAAAGACATATTCAGTGCATCACTATGTATTGAATATTGAAATTACAACTCATATTTTCTTAAGAGAGCATCCCTCCTCCTAGAGTTCCCCACTCAGCTCCTTCAGACTAGTGGCAGCAGTAATTGGTAAACATGTGGACCTGCACATTTTTACAACTCAAGGTAACTTGGTTACTTTATTGTGCTATAAAATGGCTCTGCGTCCTTGTGAAATACATAGGATTGCCCCTTTAACTTTTTTTTTCCTTTCCTTTTCCCAGTATCCTCACTACTGTTTCTGAGCACTTGCATCTTCACCACTAAAGATATACATCCAGTGAGGGCATCAAGGACAGTTAAGTCTATTCAATTGGCCAATATTGTTACTGGCATGCTGAATTTTCATTCATGCCAAGTGAAATAAAATATCTTAGTAAATATTGTGTACAAGCATTCCTCTGCAATATCAGGATTGTACCCATATATATAGATCAAAAAGCTGTTGTATATTCCCAAGTAAAATGACAATGTACAAAATTTACCAATTACCAAAAGTTTAGTCCTCCATTTTGTTGTATTAAGATTTTTTTAGATACAGTGCTGTGAAGGGGTGAACCATGCCTCTCACAGTGTGGACTTCTTTATTAAAACTACCTAAATACTTCCTCCTTTCCAAAGAGATGGAGCTTCTCCTGAAACAGCACCACTGACAGAGCCACACGCAAAATTGTTCGCTGTTGCAACTACAGCAACACTTTTAAGGTAACAACTTTGCTGCAGATCTTAAGTAAACTGAGAGCACCAATACACAGCCAGCATCCCGATGTTTCAAAACTGACAGCTAATGACACAGTTACACCCACCTAGACCACCTAGAGTTGCTTTTATTTGAACAAGTCTCATGCAAACACACTGATCAGTTATCATTGCGTAGCAGACCAAGGGAAAAGTCAGGAATTTGTAATATGAAGAACAAACTGAAGATGAGTCCTTCACAATAATGCAAAAACAACTGAAAGTGAATGAGAACAAGGAACAACCCAGTTTAATGACACAATCTCTGGAATAAAAAATTGACATAGATGCACATTTAAAACTGCATTGATATATCTGTTAGTAAGTTCCAAAAATCCCAAAAATGTCATTGTGATTGTTGTCCTGTGTTTTGCTGTTTTTGCAGCTTTACTTCAGCAGTAAGAGTCTCTAAGCTTTTCTTCTTCCATGTGTTGGATTCTGCAAAGACATTTGTTCAAGTACCAGAACCTACTGAACAAAACTTTGTCTCCGCCATTGCTAACTGAAAAACAGCTATCAGCAATCTTCATATATTACAAAAACCTTTTTTTACAATGTATATATTTTTTAATCTATTTAGCAATCCATTACCATTTTAAACCCCCTTATGGCAATTTTAGTGTCTCTAAATATGTTTCCAGTGCCAGCTTTGTTGTTTAGAAAATTGTCACCTTAAAAGTCCAGATGCCTAATTGCTGCAGTTCTTCTACACAAATCAGTGTTTTATCTTATATTTCTGCACACACCTAATTTAAGTGCACAACAGTTTTTCATTTTAGACTTATAAAATATGGAACATATTTGCGGCGAAAATATTAGTGACACCAGGATGAATTAAGAAAGTGTAAGATGAAAGCTTAACGTAACCAAGTGACATCCTAATATCTGAAGTGTTGTTTGCTCAACTGTGAGACAGGGTCTGTCATATCCAGAGTCAGAGACTTAATTTATTGCAGAGATTTTAACAATGAAAAAATTTCACAAAATGCAGACTTCATATGTTGAAAGGTTGTGTGATCTTATGAAATTCAAGTGAATCCCTGTTCAAATAGGGAAAGATCAGAGGATCTGGCTGGCCGTGGGGCATTTGCTTAATATGGCCACCCGCTTCATGCAAATCCACAATGTGCTCCCTATCGAACTTTAGCAAGAACCAGTAAAGCGGTGCAATCCAATGAAGACACGCCTTCAATCACTGTTTTGACTGACACTTTGCAACGCGACACGGCTGTCTGTGTGAATCTTGTACTGCAGACCGAACCCCCAGACTTAAATAAAACGGTAAAGCTATAGCTGCCTAGATTTATTTAGTTTTGTTTTTTTTTCCTCAGGAGTGGAAAGATTATTTTATATATTTTCGTAGCCATGCCTTGACTTTGGTTTGCAGATTTTCACTACTGAGTGAAAACAAAATTTTTTGTAACCAGCAGTCCTGTCACATAGCTGCTGCAGAGGTGCAGCGTGAGAGATAGTCTGTTTTCTCCATTCACTACCATTTGGCCAAAAGGTCAGATGGGCTATTTCAGAAATGCCCCTAGTGAAAATCAATGGGCAAATCGTGGAGTTCAGTTCCTGTTTGTTGTTGTCGTTGGAGGGTCTCTGTGTTCTCACTCTCCTGGTGCTAAGGCAGAAGTAAGGGGGGGGGAGGGATCAGTACTCTAGCATTGAGACCAAGAGAAAAAGAGAGGGATGGACACAGAGGGACAAAGACAAAGAGATGGAAAGCAAACGGAGGCTGTGGGGTTCGGGGACCAGTTAAAAGATAGAGAGGGAGTTATGGCCAGTAGAGATACATCACAATGTCAGACACACAGACACACTGCAGCCATAAATTTATCATTGCAGCCACGTCTGCAGGCACAACTGGACACCAGGAAAGAGTGAGGTAAAGAGGAAGAGTGGAGAGAGGACAGGAGAAGAGCGACGACAGAAAAGGCAGAAGACAAATTGGCTAACACAACTGACCAAAAACTGTCCGAAAGCTCCTGCTGGAGTCCACCGAAAACAAACTGTTTTCTAACATTGATATTTCTGCAGGATGTTCACATGAGCCGCTTAGCAGAGGGTTGGCCAATCTGGATGTTCAAGAGAAGTCACAGAGATGTCAACTCACTTTGAGATGCAAATGATTTGTTTGTCCTACAAACAATTTCAAATAGAAGAAAGCTTCTGACCATTTTCACAACTTTTTATTAGTGGAAGTTTTTGTATATGTAGTTACAATTACTCAACAAGTTTCTGTCCTTTTGTAATGACTGATGGTCATAATCTCATCAGTTTGGTAGTTATGATGATTTCTACTTAGTCAGTCGGTTGTTGAACACCTTGGGAAACATAATTTTTGATTTCGTGCTTCTTCATTTAGTTGACACTAGTAGGCAGGTAAAAAGTACAAATATATGTTCAACAACTGCCCTTCTCTGGACAGAGCCAAAGGAAGTTTATGTAAGTCTTGGTTACAGCCTTTATAAATCATTCAGTTTTTCTGACATGTATAAAGACTTTAAAAGAAGACATGGTGATGGCTAAACCTGTCACAATAATCAATAAGTCATTTGAGCACATGATAAATTAAAATTACCTCGATAATTTCCCTAAGTCTTCAGTCTGGTAATCCCATCTTGAAGGACAATTTCTTTACAGAAACTTCAGTAACTATTTTATTTATTGTTTTAATTTTGTTCACTTATTTTAGATATTAAAATGTATTCCAGTTCCAAAGTTAAATGTTTGTTAGTAACTAATGTTTACTTGTCTTTGAGAGAGTGCTCTTGTATTATTTTTGCCTTCACCATTAAATAACTTGAAAATAATCTCAAAGCAACAATATTATCATTTATTGCAATAGGTTCTGCGACAATTTATCGTCCAGCAAAATTTCCTATTGCGACAGGGTTAGTGAGTGCTTCCCTGTTCTTTGTAGTACTTTTGTAGAGAATATATTTTCTGTGTTGTATCATATGATGTAAACTCTTACAGCCTGAGATTGTTTTATGGCCAGTTTAATAATAAAGTGTTGCTCAAATCTTGCCTGAACTCAACTATAAACCTTCCACGTTCCTACGCATATGTGACTTCTCATCCTGCATAAACATAATATGTTAGATTATATGACTTTCTATACACCATTCCTATCACTTAAATCTTTACCATTTGATCGAGAAGCATCCACCAGGCTTTAACACCAACATATGTGTCTTGATTAGCTTGGCCTCCTTCACAAGTGATCAGGTCATGGAGATCCTGAAATCCACCCACACTGTAATCCCCATCAGCTACAGCCTCATACTTTTTCTCTCCGCAAAAGAGAGATTCTTGTGTGTCAGAGGACAATGTAGCTACTTCGTAGTTTTCATTAGACCGGTTATATCTGGGAGTTCATAGGCTCTCATCCTCTGGCCCTCCACAAACCGCTCTGCTCAAAGAGGCGCTCTCGCCCATCAGGTAGGCCTGAGGGCGAAAGCCTGCTTCCCTCCTCCACATTCTCTCTCTTTCTGTGCCGACTTTCAAACAGAATTCCTGCTGTTCTGTGTGTCCCGACTCATAGTTATGTTCTTGTCTTCTGGCCTTAAAGACACAGTGCAATAATTTCACCGGACTTGCAGCAACTCGCACAATAGACACACACAGATGCTCTGCTGAAGGGAAGCAAGCTTTTATCCCCTTTTATGTGTGCAATAATGATTGATTAGTTTAGTTGCTTTTGAGTTCTATTATTTTAATTGTGTACAAATCAGCTTGACAAAGATAGATTAATTACCACATAAGAATGGCTTGTTTTGTCTTCCAGATATGCAGGCTACTACATAACGCACTGTTACCCTATTTTTATTTGTTGCTTTGTTGTCTGAAGTCTCAACTTCAGTTTTTTTCTTAACCTCAAGACATATTACAAGGAAAAAAAAAACAGAAGTAGGCTTTAAAAGTACCTTTGGTGTTCCTGTGTGTTTTCGAATATTACAAAGTGCTGTAATGAGAAGGAAAACAACAAAAAAAGGAGATTTTGCCTCACAGGGAGATAGCGACTCGTCTACTTGCTGCACAAGCCTGTAGGTTCACTTTTCTCTTTGTGCGCTGGAGCACTCCTTGGGACTCCAGTGACAGGGGAATTGGGCGGGCTGAGCTACGCTGGTGGCGAGGTGTCAGCCTCCTGTGCTGGGTATACGAGTAGGAAGGAGGCAGGACATGTTTCAATTAGGCAACAACCACCACGTGCATGTGGATACAAAAGGAGGGAAGATTAGTTTACCTGTGCCTGCAAACTTTTCCCTGCTGACCTCTTCATAAAATACACCACCTTGTTTCGTTATGCCCTACTTTGTTCTCCTTTGCGTTTGAATGTTAGAGTTACTTTTGTCAAATTCTTATGGGGAGGACAGTAGCCGGGGCCTTCGTGAGGTGATGCTAAGTGTGCCAGCCTGGCCTGCATGTTTCCATTAGATTGTCATGTTGGCTAATTAGAGAGCGGCAGCATGATTCACCTTGTTAATTAGGAGAACTTGCACACCATGTGCCTGCAGGCAGTGTGGGGAAGAAGAGCCCAGCCCCAGAGCCTGTTAGTCGCCTGCTGCCTGTGAAGATTCCCCTTCTCATCTACCTTCACTCCCTTTTTTTTTTTTTGATTTGGAAATGAATAAATCATTGAGATCGTCCTCTCTCGAAGTGTGAATATCTGAGTTCTCATCTTTTCCTCGATGCAAATTAGTCGTGATCAATAGGAGGTGACGAGCGGAGAATCTTAAAAAAAAAGTGTGAGACAGGCAGCGAAGACTTCCAGATGAAGCATAGAATGAGACAAAGCGAGAACATTTAAAGCAGGAAATTTTCCCTTGGATAAGCAGTATTTTTAATGATCGCCATGCTCCCGCTGCCGATTCAGTACAACCCCATTAGAATTTGCTTAACAACGTTTTTTGACTTCTTTGTTAAACTCTTTTTTTTTTTTTTTTTGGGCAAAATGTGAATTACAAATGTTATTAATAGGAATAAAACTTACTTCAAAGTCAGAATTCGGTGTAATCTAATGTTTCACTCAAAATGCCTTTATGTCGTATGGTTCCAAGAAAGTAAGTTGCAAATGAAGAAAACCCGCCAGGTCATGATAGTGACACTCACATAATGACCTTCGCTTCGGGGACGACTGAGGGCTCTAAATAATTGGTCCTGGTCCCTGGAAGCTCTTGGAGCTTCAGAAGAAATGGAACAGATTATGCCATGGCTGTTAGTTCATGCATGTATTTTGAATTCATCTCCATAAGTAAAATATTATAATTCCAGACAGGATAAGCAGAACCATTCACACAATACAAGGGTGGAGAGGGAGCATTCAATGTTCTGGACAGCAAGACATGTAAACAAAACGGTGCATCTCAGTCAATTAGAATATTGATGAAAAGTTAGTTTCTTCCAGTAATTTTGTTGAAATGTGAAAGTGCAGGTGTACAGATATATATTATTATATTATATATATATTATATATATATATATATAATATATATTATATATAAAAGGCCAAAAATGTGTTGTAGATGGAAACATGCATGGATTCATCACATCTACTCAACAATAGGATATATATATATATATATATATATATATATATAATATATATATATATATATATATATATATATATATATATATATATAATTATATATATATATATATATATATATATATATAAGGGGTATATATATATAATTATATATATATATATATATATATATATATATATATATATATATATATATATATATATATATATATATATATATATATATATATATCCTATTGTTGAGTAGATGTGATGAATCCATGCATGTTTCCATCTACAACACATTTTTGGCCCTTTTGAAAGTAAGAGTGCAGATGGGAAAGGAAAACCTTATTGGGTGCTTCAAATGGCCTCTCTTTCCTGCAGCAAATTAACTGCCAGGCACTTTGCATGAAGAAAAGCCTGAAGATGTAGCTCACAGATGTTCACGTAATGCTGCCCATGTGGGTGTCAGGTGAATGAGATGCATGCATTACCGACGCACATTAAACACATACATAAAGCGTCAACACACTTCATAAGGGGTAGGAGGCTGACACAAAGGAACGTGTGCAAAAATTTAATGTTAGCGTTGAAATTAAAACAGCTTTACTAAAACACTATCTACTGAACACAGCACATTCTCTATTGATCTGACAAAGATGATCTAATTGTTATAGTCCTTGATGGGCGGAACAATGAAGGTTTAACCATGTACATATTCAGCATTTATATGCCATGTTATTCAAATTGCTTAAGAGAAAAAAGGAAGTACAATAAAAGAAAAAAGAGGTTATAAAGTAGCTTAAGGACAATAAAATCAATATTTTTGCATGGCCATCCAAAACCAAGATCTCAATCATATGGAGAAGTTGTGGGCATATAATTTTAGTGAACCTCACTGACCTGAAATAAAAGAAATTTGGTTGATTTAACTTCAGACACTTCAGACAATTTAACTTCATGTTAAACATTAACCAGAACTGCAAATAGGGAGCTTTTTAGATTGTGAATAAATGTGGACTGAGAAAGGAACGTCGACGGACCTCACTTGTGATGTTCTATAAGTCCAAATGACACAAAGTGTTATTCTGCCAGATTTTAACCAATTTCATGTCAGTAAATTGGTGACAACAGACATCAAGTTTTTTATTGCTTTTATCAAACACAACACTGATTTGGATCCAGTCACCCCAGGAAAGAAGATTTTGATATGTCAGTGCGTTTTCAGTACGTTGATATGTTCAGAAATTGGACTGGAGTTTGTGTTTTAAAAGCTAAACTTGTTTAGGCATTCAGATAAATTTCTAAAATACTTTTAATCACCTCCAGCTTCCATAGCCTGAAAAAATCAGTCAAAGGAAGTCTCAACAGTGTTTTGCATTTTTGTAAAGCATTATGAGCAGTGCAGTTAGACAGGCAATGTTATCAGTACTGCTTGACAATCATCAGCATACATGAAGCCCGACCCATATCATATACTGATATGGGTACATGAGAATATATCTTGTAAAAAATACCTGTCAGATGTTCTGCCTCTTTCAGCTAATATATTCAATTTACAGTAGACACAGCTTTAAGTTTACTTGTGTGGGAGAGTATCTCAGCTTTATTTTATAGCTTTTTTCTCCAAATCTGGCTAAATGTGTAAACCTTAATCCATATATGCTAGCATGCCATAAGAAAATTAATGTGGCGATAGTATTTTGTTTGATTTTACAGGCTTCAGAAGTGCAAATCCGCATGCAACTAAACCAAGTCTATGTATGCGAGATGATTTTTTTATCATCCCTAACTACTGTGTCTAAAAATTGGTTCTCCAACCAAAGGAATATTAGTTTAGTTTAGCACTGAAATTATACAAATAATAAAAACTTATTTCTATTTCCTGACAGCTGACACTATCAGACAGTCTTTATGCAATCTCCTGCAACTATGCCTGAAGGCTACTGTGTTGCGTTTTGTAAAAGTTAAGAACTTGCTTCCCCACCTAACCTTGGTTAAACTACTCTCTTTCTACCAATGGCCTTTATTAATAAACGCGTTCAACAAATGTAGCATATGTCAAGTCTGCATAATCATAAGAATCCTGCTGGTTTCTGTTCAACCAAAGCTTTTCATGGGGGAGGGCTTGAAATATATCAATTTAAACCCTATGGTCTGCCTTACATATTGTGGTCTTTGCAAGGCAGACAGCCATTTAGCTTCCTTCACAGCCCCACAGCCGCCTGTGACGTCAAGCTGAGCATGTTCTGCTCTACCAAGGACATCTGTCTGTAAGCGTCTGGAGGGCCGTAAGCAGCCCCCCAGGCCAGACAGAGGGGTGGGGAGTAAAGCCTTTGTTAGAAACAGCAGAAAAGGCGAACGGCAGGTTGGCCATAACTGCTCCTACAGCTCATCTCCCTCCCTGTGCCAGCCATATCAGAGAGGTTCTTGCTGTACTTTGGACATGTTTGCATCATAAGGGAACATATTGCTCTGCTTTCTGTGAAGAAAGAAAAATCTTTTATTTCTTGTTTTTCTCTGGAAAGACTTTTTTTCACTGAATGTACAAGTGCAGAATATAAAGATTGAGTTTTAAATACACCAAGAAGCAAGAAACACTTGCTATATACATTTTATTTGCTATTTATGCTTTCCATATCAAATCAAGAATTAAGAAATTATATTTAACATGTAAAAGATGTGGTTCCAAAATGAATTCATGAAGAGACTTAGCGGAAACCTTCATTCTAAATAATTAATTTCAAATAATATTATTATGAAACTGAGTGAACATGCCTTTCGTTTCCAAAGTTATGTATTAAAATTAAGAATGGAAACGTTTTTGCATATGGTAAAACTTTAATTTTTATTTCAACTCACATATTAGTTTGTTTTTCACCAGCTCTTCTGATTTGACTGGTGTTGAATTTTCTGCAATTGACCAACACCTACAGCTCTTTGCAAATATTATCATACCTCTTGAAGTTTTTCGCATTCAAGAGGTGTTCAGTTTTCACAAACCAAAACAGAAAAGAGTGCCTTGCTTCTGCTTGTTGCTGCCTTTACTCCTCTACCCTTTATTAAAATTCAGCACAAAAAATTGTACATAAAGAAAGGAATTATTGACAGAAATCTTATTTGCAGTTTGGTCCAACCCAGGTAAGGGGACATGACAAAACATGTAAGAAGGTGCTCTGCTCAGGTTAGACCAAAATTTAACATTTTAACCTGAAAATTGGTGGTGGAAACTTGTACACATGTACTATACGTCAAAGTTTGAGATTGTAATGCAATAAAATATTAGTTTGTTTGAAGGGTATAAATTATTTTAGTGGTTACTATATGCTGCTGCTAAAGTTTTATTTTATCTGTAAATATTAACTCCTAGTGTCAATTTTAGTAGGCACTGAAAACACAAGAAAGACTTTGTGTCATAATGTGTTAGTTGCTAATTAATGCAAATTGATACACGCAACACATTATTTAAAATTATTTAGAAAATTGCATATTTTTACATGAATACATTTTATTATGCGACCATAATGTTGTCACAAAACAATGTGCTTTAGGTACAGAAAATAAATCCTGTTTCTGACAAAACCACAGATCAATTTTTCTGCATTTTTTGACCTTTGTTAATATAACTTTACAAGTCCTAGTTCCTTGCCTGCAAAGGGCACAGAGGCAGACTGGGACCATTGGTATTTAAGTGACTTCAGATCAGCAGGTGGTTATGTGTTATTATTAATAGGAGCTGGCAAATGTATGCATCCTGCCACATGATTACTCTTCCCGTCTGGTACAGCTCTTAGTAATGACCTTTTATTTAGTTACTGGCAATGGTTGTACTTGTTAAACATTGGCGACATGGTTCTCTGAGAGGGCACAGAGAGAATATAAAACGGATTTCTCATTCATCACCACAAAATCCCAAAATATCTAAAAGCTGCTGTTGTTGAAATTTACAAAAACTTAAAGCTAATTTACATGGTAAATAAAAGCTCTTTGTGTTACTTTGCAGCATGAAAGACAACATATTTCATGTTGGTTGTTAACCAAATGGTGGGTTCTGCTTCATGGCACCAGATTGAAATCAGAAATCAGTCTCCCAGTGTCATGGCATCCTCTTCACTGACGGGAAATACAGGCTCGCAGATGGTGAAATGAAGTCTTCATTTATCATGCAGTCATAAATCCGAAATTGCAGGCAGTTGCTTTGGGCACTCTGAGCCCATGCCTGGTGCCAACTGCCAGCCAGAGATGCCGGCATCCTGGTGCCGTTAGGGAGATAGCGAACCTCTCCTGCTGTGTGCGTTGCAGTAGGATTCTTTAAGGTCAGGCCTGAAAAGATTTATCTGGTTCTTATGGCAAAGCTTGATCAAATCTGCACCAATAACATTACGGACAAAGATTGATTGTCCAGCCAAAACATCCGCATTGTAACTCATGTACTTCAATATGTAGTTATTAAATTCACATCAGAAAGTTATCCATATTATTATTATTACTTAATGAATATTCTCATGTATTTCCGTTTTTTGTAGACGTCTATTGTAAAAAGAAAAAGTAAACAAGGTTTATTTATTCAGCTGCTATTAATTCCCCTTCTTTGTCAGTGTGTTTGAATCTTTCAGCAGTTCCGCTGTGCTAAATGTGAAGTGGCAACACCCTAAAGGGCATGCCTTGCCAGCAGGGTTTTAGGAAAAAATCAGAGGCAAGTGCATGCACATTTTAGATCAGATGGTATACACCAAAGCAACCTTTTACAAAACGCCATCTGAAAGCAACATGATTTTTTTTCCCCCTGATCAGACAATATACATGCCTCGCACAAACACCAGCGCCCAGCGAACACATGCTGAGAGATAACATAAAAGAACATGAAAGACATCAAGGCGCACAATTGATTGTCCCTGTTCGCTCCAACCCAGGCCTCTCTCCCCCAGCAGGCAGGCACACAGACAAGCTGGTGGGTAGGCATTCCCTGTGCTGCTGTGGCCAGGATTGATAGGCACGTGTATGTGTGTTCGTGTGTGCGCTTTGGCACCCTCCGTGCCTTTGCCTCAGGGCATCACACCTCCACCCAATGGAAAGGGCAGCTCCTAGCGACGCTGGGTCCGCCCACAGCCCTGCAGCTAAACATGACATTACCTTGGGCACTGCCCCTCCCAACCACCCACTAAAACATCACAAACTGCAAAAATCAAAAAAGAGCAGGGCTATTTGACTGCACACACATAATCTCTGTGTTCCGTTAATGGCTGACGACGGTCTTCCATTTTGTTCTGATCAGGCAAGAATTCTGCTCTCACGATACAAGGGAATAAGCAGAAACATTAGTCACACGTCTTTGTTTCTATTTATTATTTGAATCGTGATCCACTTTAATATTCTTCCTCTCACTAGTTGTGTTTACAAAACTTAGTTGCCTTTACTGGTCAGGAATTTCAAAAATTTCATTAAAATAATTAAGCATTTGTAATGTTTGTGTTAAATGTTTTAATCAAAATACTAAAACACACTTGAGCAGCTTTTCCATGGTCACGACTTTAAAGAGTTCTTTAACAGTCAGCTGTGGCCAGATCTGTCTCTATTTGCACATCATGTGTGGCTCCTCCCGGTTTTTCGTAACCACTTGAGGGGTGGTAGAAGCTAGGAAAAACCATGGATTGTGCGGAAGTGATTTAATTGACAGCAGATTGCATTCGTTGACTGGGTCAGATTTTAATCTTAACTTGATACTTTGGCTATTTTTCTGTAAGGGTGTTTTCACACCTGCTAGTCTAGCAGACTTGGTTTGACTAGGGAGCAAAATTGCAAGATTTGATAAATTTTCAGCTGCTGTGGTTCACTTTTACACTGCATTGCATTAAACAAACCAAACCTTTTGAAAAATCTTGTTCCCTCCCTCACCTGTGGTGGCTCTGCACCAAGAACCACCAATGGAAACAGCATGAAACTATCAAAAGATAAGAGCTAAATTTATTTGTTGCAAAATGTAAACAAAAATACAGTAGCATCAAATTTCAGTGGTTGTTGGATTTCTCTTTTGACTTTGCTAAAAGACCACAAGCTATTTTGCCTGCTAGCATTAATTAGATTCTCATATTTGTTCAGGTTGTACTTACCCAGAATGCACTGTGCTATAGTTTGCTTTCTCCAGTCTGCTTGCATCCACATATGCATATGAACCGCTTCAAAGTTCACTTCTACCACACCGAGACGGTTTTCAGGAAGATTAAATTTTGCTTTTTTTGGTCCACATAAGAGTTCAGTTATGGATTCACACCTCCTCCACTGAACCAGACTTTCTAGGGAAACTAGTCGTATGCCAGTTTTATTAGCTGTGCAGTATTTTTTTTCTTATGTTCTTATCTTTTGTTATTATGTTTTTACCTTTGTGTGATTCCCACAAAATATGTCAACGCAATATTTGACAGACTTGTGTAAAAAGCTACAAAGTAACTCTTACGATGCACTTAGAGGTGTAATAAGAATGCACTTCCTCTTTAGACACTTTTACCAGTTGTTGAGGAAAGGTGAAAATTACCTATAATTCCACCTACTGTTTAAATAGGAACTGCAGCACCTTAACTGTGCCTTTTGTCAAATGTATTAAAGCTAAACGGTCGCAGTGCTGTTGCACCACAGTGGTACAACCATTGCTTTGAAAGACCTATCAGTTTAAGTGAATGGTGAAATTTTGGAGATTGGCAGTTTTGGTTAACAATTTTCATATTATGGACTGAACTTCAGGATATTCTTTTAAAAACTAAACTTGCTGTCAGCATCTCCACAGCCTTCACAGAGGAGTTAGGTTTTTCACTCCATTTACTGATTAGGTCACTTTTGAAGGTAATTGCAGTTGCACCAAATTTTATATATGGAAGACAGACTGAATGCATTTAAGACATTTCTGATTTTTAAAAAATATTTTTCAAAACCAGATGTTCTTTTTCTTCCAATTCACAATCATGTTTCACTGTGTTGTGAAAATGTTAACTAAATGCATAAAACTTTGTTGTTGTAAAATAAGTTTAAGTATTTTACTTAAACTTATCAAGTAAAATAAGCTTAAGTACTTAAAATTTTCTATTTATGAATAAATAAAAAATCTTGTGAGAAATACAGGGCAAAACATGACTATAAAATTTGCGTTCTGTTTTCACTAGATGCAGCAACAAGAGCTGGCCCAAATGAGACAACGAGATGCAAATCTGACAGCACTAGCTGCTATTGGACCTAGAAAAAAACGCAAACTGGACTCACCAGGGGCAACACCATCAGGGACTGAGGTAAGAACTGGAACAGATTAAGTGTTTTATGGTCTTTCTAGGTGCTGCTACTACGGTAAATGGTTTCACAAGGACCTTTGCCACAAGTGTTTCAATCTAAAGCAGCTGACTTTTTTCTTTAATTTATAGTGTTGTCCTGCAGATAAAACTTTGAATTCACAAAATTGGCAAAGCTAGTAAAAATGTTATTTTATGTTGTCATATTGACAATGAGTCAATAATGAAGTAATATAGTATGGTGTTGTTACTGATTAGACAATTTTTGGCAGCCAGCAGTTGCGACTGCTAGCTGCATAAAACACCTTTTTTCTGCTGTTTACTGATAATAATAATAATATAGCAGTTTGCCTGCTACTATTTTCTGTCTGTTTCATTACGTGATCAATAGCAAATTATGTTTTCTGATGCTGTATGGTATTGTTCAACAGCACATCTTGTCCCACCGACAACATTTAAAGCTGACTTTTGTGTCAGTGATAATTTATAATTTAACAGCGTAATCACATTTAATGTTGCTGGTAAAATTTCAGACCAAAGTCAGTGAAGATTTAGATTTCAATTTATAGCATGTTGAATATTAAGGGAGCCAGACCAGAGAAATTTTATCAGTATTTACTGCATGTTACACTTCTGATACATTCCTTGACCTTTTAGCCATTTCACCTTCTCTGATTCCTGAAAGTGATATTGCTAACTGATAAAAAAAAAAGTTGCACATATTGTTTCAGGTTCAAACAGGAATCACTGATAATCATTATGGTGCGGCTGGTATTGGTTTCACCTTGTAAGTCTTGTTTGTGTGTGTGTGTTACCATGGCAAAAGTGGTCTCGGCCACTCCACGCCTGCCATTACAAGAACCACATCAAAAGAGAAGGTTTGAGTGCCATTAAAGGGAGCAGGGCACCAAAACACCTTTGACTTTGCTAAATTCTCCATGCCAATAAAATAAAGGTTAAACTATTTAGCCACAGTTTTCAAAATGATGAGTTAAAGTAACCAACAGGTCAGACAACATAAGTAGTGCATACTTTTGTAAGTGTGTTTTCCAGAAAAAGAACCGAGACAAGTTTGGATAAGCAAAAAATCAAACAATCAAACTTTTTGCATGGTGCTGAGTCTCAAGCTTTAGCAGATATTTACTTTTCAACACAACAAAGACCTGAATCATAACTCCCTTTCATAAAACACTTCCAGATGGGATTCCATTTTGCTATCACAGTGTTTTGTAAAAGGACTGATGTAGTGGAGAGGGTAAAAATCAGCTGATTACACTCTACCACAGCCCCTCATCAGCAAGGCCAGACTTAGGAGGATGTGGGCGCCTGGACTTGAGTCAAGGTGCAGACCCTACTTAATCATCGTTATACAGTTACAGACATATATATATATGTGATATACGGTATCCCTGATTTCCTTCCCTTTGGGTGGTCGGCGCTTGGCCATGACTTACTTGTGGAACCGATCCTATCAACAAACCTTATCTACCGACAAGGTCACAAAAATCAGCCACTGTCCACCATGAGAGAGGCTGACGGACAGTCCCAACCACCAGGTCATCTCTCCATGCAAGGTTTACAACAGTCACTCCATGATTGCCAACTTGTTTGCTATATTTTGCACGCACATGCCCAAAAAAATTCAGCAAGTCAGATATTCAATGATTGTGATCGGCCAGAAAATTGCTACTGGTGCACCTTCAATGAATGTAAAGATCATTACTGCAAACAAAATAGTTATTAAAGAAATACTTGGACATCTTGAGTATGTCTATTCAACAGAACTTTCCTAAGGAAGAAAAATTTGAAAATGTTCTCTATCCATCCTCAGTGTATAGTATTTATTTATCCTCCTTCGTTTCTGTCTTTATCTGTCTCCCTCCCTCTTTCAATTTTTATCAACTGTATTTTTCTCTGTAATTATGAGGTTTACTTTCTTACCAAGTTCAGACAGTCAGGTTATTTCCCCTGAGAGCCAAACCTGGTCAAAACTTTTATTTGGTGATGACTAGAGCTGCGTGTCAGGGCAGGGCAGGAAGCACCGAGCTAATTTGTACAGCCGGCCCTTCGCCATAGGAATAGGTCAGTTTCTCCCCTTGCAGCTAGCTGGAAGCTAAAGCTAGTTCCGCTTTTTAACTTCACATTGAGAGCAAGTGAGCAGAGTAGTCGCATTACTTTTCTGCGACTTTAGCCGTTTTCTTTCTCTTTGAATTGTTCTGCTGCATTTTTCCACTCACGGAAACCCGTTTCAAAGCATCACTGACTATTAGCATCGTTTAAAATACAAAACACAGCCGCGGTGGAAGGAGGAGCACTCAGGCTGTGTTTGGATGTTCGCAACACTTGCAAGCTGGCTTTCACAATATGATCTGGAGAAGAACCATTTCTCATGATTGTAAAGATGTTCCAATGCTTTAAAATTAACATCCATATTTCTTGCTTCTTGCTCAGCCCAGTAAACTCACATGAACTCATCAGATTTTCCCCAAAGTGCAGGATCAGTACTGTATGGATTATCTGTGGTCATTGCTGCTCCTGGAGAAGAAGTTGGTCCTTCCACCGCCTCTCACTCTGGGCAGGCACCGGATCAGTCAGAGATTCAGGTTCTGGCGGCCCATAGAACCTCTGTTAGCAAGAAGCGGAGAGGTTCTGGTCCATGTCCAACATGAGTTTTAAAAAACCCTGTTAGCTTGGATATTTTCTTCATCACCTCTCGGTCGCTCTTCTTTTTCTTTTTTTCCTGTGCTCCGCTGTCATTCACTTTGTTGTCCGCCATCTTGAGAAATCACTCCCTGATACTCCGCCCCAAAGCGTAAGAAGCGTCCGATTTGGACCAATAAAAATCAACCATTCACGATGCTAACCAGAACAAATTAGACATTTTTTCAACAACACCGCCAAAATCCTCTTAGCCAGTTATAAAATTAAGACATTTTGACCTTACTCATTCGTAAAAATACAAAGCATCTTACAAGGCCCCCTAAGCACCGGGGCCATGGGCTGCAGCCCTGGTAAACCTGTGCTAAAATCCGGGCTCAGCTTCCTTGCACAGAGTCATTGGCTTCACTCTTATTCTAAGCACATTATAAGATTTTTACATATTTGAACACATTTTAATGAAGCCATAATAATCCTGGTAACTAAACTGTATTTGCTCAAAGTAATATTTTTTTCCACATCGATACGTCTTGTTTTGAGCTGTTTATCAACAGACACTTAAGATCTGCATTTAAATGCAAACAATACAAATTCCTAGTAACAATAAAGTGAAATGACTAAGAGGAAGTACTTTTTAGAAGCAACACATTGACATACTTTAGTGTGACGTGTCAAGTCTGTTTGTAATTAAGCTGTTGTTTAAGAAAACAAAGTCTTCTGTTTGAAGCACCATAAGCAGCGACTGAAGTATCCCGTTTCGCTAACACATGAGTTTACGTGAAGTTATGCTCAGTTGCTGCAACGAGTCACGTTTACCTTTAGGCACCAGGAGAAACATTTAAATTCCACATATTTCTTCGTAAATATGATGAATGTAAAATAAGGCTGAATATTGAATGTCAATTGGTCATTTTAATAACCTGCTTATCGAGTTGCATCTTCGCATCCTTCGCTTAACAGCAGCATGCTGCAGAGGAGCATAGTAATGCACCCGGTAAAAAAGCATAAATAACAAAATAAAAACATTACTTCTGGTCCTTGAGTGCAGTGCCAACCTCTTTCAGAATGTTTTACCCTGATGGGTATTAGCCGGCGACCTTCTGCTGCATTTAAAGAAAGGAGGGAAAAAAAGCTTCCTCAAACCTCTCGCCTAAACGCAGTTACAGAACATAAGCATTAATATACATTAAGGAGTTGCTTATTTATTTATTTATTTATTTAATGTCCCATGCACGTTTAATTAGAAGGCATAATGAAGTGAAATCAGAGTGCCCCTCCTCTGGAGTTATTGCAGTGGGGGCGGAGGAGGAATCTTAACTTATTTTCACTTCGTTTTCACCTCCTCACATTTCTTCATTTCACATGGGCTGGAAGCCCCTGCGGCGTTCTCTTTCCCTTCTCCAGAGCAAAGTGAATGTGACTTTTCTAAGGGGGTCACAGGATGCCTGGAGGCCTGTGGGTGTTACTGGACTGTTGCCTGCTCTCAGCTTCACTGAGGGGCTTGTCATAGATTTCATCTCCACAGAAATGAGCCGGGGGCCCTGGCCAGGAGCACAAGCAGCCAACGTTATGAAGGGCCCACGCTGATTATTTCCCTCTGACATCGCATCCTGAGCTTTCCGCATTAATCCCAGACAAAGGCAGCCCTTCAGTGCTGTGCCAGAGCTCAAATTAGGAGTCAGATAATGGTCTTGTTGGGATCCTGTTCTGTTCACTAAGAGGCAGAGCTCCTGTTGAAATCCTCCTTTCCACTATTCCTACCATTTTTTCATTATGTTCACACCACTTCTTTTTGGTTTTTTAGGACTTCGAGGAAATTCAGATGACAACATTTTACTCCATAAGTTTTTCCCAACCATTCTACCCCCTTTCTTTCCCTATGTTTAATTTGAGGGTGGCTCTGCAGGACTCGGGCCTGTGCCTAGATGTGGATGGCCGTGGGCTGTGAAACTGATAGCCTGTCAAGACTGGAAAGTCCGTCTCCAGCCTGATCCAGTCTGCAGGAGGTAACAAAGGGGGTCTTACAGGACTCCGCAGGGCAGATTAGTTTCAAAGAGCCAATGGCCGAGGCTGCTGGAGGACCTGCTATGGTCCCAGCGGTGGGTCACTGCACAGGTAGGGGGTCATATAGGGGTACATGGTGAAACTCAGCTTAATCCCATTTACTTACTTACATATTACAAGTTCACAACAAGTGACATTTTAGGGAAAATAGGAACCATTTTTCCAATAAAGAATATCTAATCAAATCAAGTAAATGTAATCCATAGATTCAAATTCATTTCCATAAAACCCGCTTCCATCCTGATTGTAACATAATATGGTGAAATTGGTAGTTGACTTTGCTACACTTGTTCTAATTCTTCATGTCTCACCCACCCAATTCTAACCTTTAGTAAATAAACATATTCTAATTATAGTTCTACATTTTTATTTGGGAAATTCTGTTATAAAGTTCCTTTATATTCAATCTAATTTATATATTTTCTCAAGCAATACTCCGTAATTAAAGCAAGCATGGCATATTAAGAGTTTTTAAAAAGGCTCTTTCCTAATTGCCAGCTTTCTAATGATTCATCAGCGTCTGGAACCCTACCATAACCCTCCATCCACAGTGCCTGTGAGCACAACCTCTTGTTGTTGGTGTTCTGAAAACCACTTTATTAGGTAAACCCGTTCAAGTGCTTGTTCACACAATAGTGTTAGTTTAGGCATCTACATGTGGTGCAGACGATTTGTTGAAGTTGAACTGAGCATCAGAATGGAAAGAGAGGTGGACATGTCTCATTTTTCTAAAGAATGGGCCCGCAGAAAATGCTGTGATGTTCTTGTTTCTTTTAGTTATAAACTCAAGGCAGCTGTAGCTCAAATAACCACTTATGACAACTGCAGTATCAAGAATAAACAACACATTGAACTTTGAGACAGATTGGTTGCAGCAGCAAAAAGTGACACTGGGTGACACTCCTGTCAGCTACGAACAAAAAACTGCTGATCTAATTTGCTCAGACTCACCAAATTTAGTTCTTTGAGTTTTATTTCACCTGCGACATTCAGATGATGGGGACAGAATTTGTTGGAAACAGTATGAATCTAATTTGCATCAACTGCTCGGGCTGGTGGTGCCAGTCAACCTGAGGTTTGTGTCTGGCCTCGTCCGTCCCTTTTTGACCCCAGTGTACTCATCTGACGATGGCTACTTCCAGCAGGATATTGCATCATAAAGCTCAAATCACGTGGCTCAAACCTGATATGTGTAGCTAGTCATAATAATAAAATGGAGTTTTGAAATAACAACTACCTTTACGTTTTTATATTTTGGTCAAAAGAAAAGATTTACAGTTGAACTAATACAAAAAATATCTTATGTATGATTATCACCACCAAGTGTTATGTTGTTCTCTGGAGCCCAGCAGTAAGTATCTGCTGATGGGATATCTGGATATCTGCTTTCTTACTATACCACACTGTGTTTGGCAAACCAACGGAACATTCTGTGGTGTGTTTGCCATATATCGTAAAATGTATTCTGGATGCGAGAAAGCTTGCCAAATACATCTGTACCCATAATGATAACTGTATCACACTCGCTAAATGCTGTCCTTTAACACATTTAACATGACTGGAACGCTGTACTGTTTCATTTCCCCCCGTATCGATTTTCAGATCTTGTGATCTCCTCCTCTCCCATGTGGTGAATCTTATCTGAATTGTGTGGCTTGTATTTTGAGAGCATGTAAGATAGATAGAAACTCCTCTCCGCATCTTAGGCAGCATTAAAGATTCTGAGATGTAAAAATCACTCTGAATCACAATGTCCTGCAGTGTTTAACATGCCTAGTGCTTTGAAATATCCTTGACACATTTATGAGCTTTGAGTTATCATCCAGGCACTTAGGCCATTTATCACATCAAAGGAAGAGCTTTGTTTGTTGATGTAAAAGCAACAATACCAGCTAAATTGCCCCAGTTTGTACAGCCACGTAAGCTTCCTCCTATCTGTCTCGACCAGGCGCAATGCTAGGGACAAAGGTAGGCGAGGGATTTAATAGTGAGCACAGTCTATTTTTCCATTTGAATTCATTTCACCTTCTTTCTTTGAGGCTGTAGATCAGAAAGAAGGAGTGAGGCAATAGAGTGAGAGGCATTGGGAGAGCGGGGGGAAAAGCACAAGGAAAACTGATGCCCTTTCCTCCAGCTAAATTAACAGGAATCACGTGGAAAACAATCTGAGTCTCCAATGAAGGAGGAAGGAGAAGGAGGGGAGGGGGGGCACCATTAAAATTAGCCCCAAGCTATGGACTGCACCCAATATCACTAAAGCTGCACTCACTACAGATGTGGAGGCTGGCTTACAGGCAAACTATGCTCTGTTCTATAGCTACAATTAAAATCAACCTCGCTGCCAAAAAATAGGAGGGGGAAAGAGGGGGTAGAAAGGCAGACATGGAACATCAAAGACAGATTGAAATGTGTAGTCAGTAATAAGAGTGGTCTCCAAGCCCCGAGGTTCTCCACGGTCCCCTTGTTAATGAGAAATTTTGACCTCTGGTTTGTAAGTTAAACTTGTAATCTTGGTTAATGAAGTAAATCAATCCCAACTCGGGAGTGTTCAGTGTCTCTCCCTTTGCCTTCTCCCCGCCAACATCCCCTCTGTCCTTCTGTCTTGTGCTTCTCTCCGTCGCTCGCCCCTCCTCCTTTGTCCCTCGCAATGTGCCGCTTGGGAGCAAAACGGCCAGGTCTTCAACCAGACAAACAGGAAACTCTGAGAGTACGACGGTTCCGGAGCTGAAGGGAGGGGGTTTGCGAGGACTCGGAGGACCAGGGCCAACCAGGCTGTTTGGTTAAGAAGGAAACAAGCCAGCTGAGTGGTGGTAGAGGAAAAATCTGACTCCTCCTCTCCATCTTTTCCCTTCCATTCCATCATTGTCCACTGCTCTGCCCTCAGTATTCTGGTTAGAACTTGGTTAAAAAGTTGTAAAGAAACACTGATGCCCGCTTTTATTTAACGTGCCTTGGGAACCTTTTTGGTTCTGCTTGAGATGGAAAAAACAGCAAACTTAACTTCGTTTTTATGAAATGTGGAACTCCACTGTTGCTGTTTTTCATTTGGAAGCCTCTGCTAATTTCCTTGGGTGCCTTGACATTTACTGTCCATTAGCTATAGCGTGGACGTATTTATTTACATAATTCAGGATAGAATGTGTAGTATTGACTTTAACTGAACTTATACTAGGTTGTAATAAAATAAAGATTCCTGTGTGGGCTTTTCCACTGAATATGCTGCATAAATAAGATTAAAGAGGGCACATAGAGGCTGCTATTGGTCTCATCATGTCAAGATGTTTATAATGATAGTTTGACTTCACATCTTAAGGCAATTGAGTATGTTGGGCATAAAGCAGACAGAATTGAATGGTTAGAAAGCTTTTTGGGTCTCTTGGCCATATGCCATGTCTTCTTAGAGCTTTCACACAATGCACTTTGCCAATTTTTACTCCCCCTATTCAATGAAAAGCAACGTGGTTCTCATGGCTGCCTTATGCTCTCTGCGTTGCAGTTTAAAGCAATTAAAATTTAACCACAGCACTCACATGAGAACAGGAATATGTTGGTTGAGTCTTTCTGAACTACTTTTGTATAATTTGGTCAAACTGTATGAAGGGGTGTTACACATAAAAAAAAGTCATTTAATAAAGTTAGATAATGCAGCATGGTTACATTAAGGTGTAAGATCATAAATCAATTTCAAAATGTATTAAATTGAACTCAGAAACAAAGTAATTTCTTGACCCAGATGCTTGAGTCCCACTAATAACACTAATTACTAATTCCCAAGAAACAACAAAACCATGTGTATTTTACATCGGATGATTGTCTATTATTATTATTATTATTATTATTACTATTTATTTTTTAAAAACTAATCAAAAAAGAAGGTCAAGAGAGACCAACTAACAACTTAGCTTAACCTAATTTAAGCCAACCCAATGATTTTGGCCATAATCAAATTTTTCATAGAAAGATAAAAGTGCAGATAGGAAGATAAGACAGCATTCCTCACTAATTGTCATATTGGATATGGTGAAACAGATCAACTTTAGCTATTCATGCTTCAGTGGACATTCTGACTCAATATGCTATAGCGTACTGTATTAAAGGATTATAGCCCCAACTGGTTTCTTTCCAGAACTCCATACTGAGGTCTCCACTTTTAAAGAGCTTTTTCAGTAATACAGAGAGTTTCAGTTTCTCGTCAGTCCAAAAATTTGTATATATCTGTTATCCACAAATAGTCAAAGCCAAGCATTCAGGTAAACTGATGCCTTCTCCCAAAGATTTAAAATAATGATGCAAAATTGAAGCATTTGTGCCACTGTCTTTTGAATGACTTTTGAATTTAACTATATATATGCCCTGCGACAGACTAGCGACCTGTCCAGGGTGACCCCACCTCTTGCCGAAATGTTTGGTGGAGAAAGGCACCAGCACCCCTCTAGACCCCACTAGGGCCAAGGGTGTACAGAAAATGGATGAATATATATATATGTATGTGTGTCCATTAACATAGGAGTATTAACACTATTTTTTTTATTTAGATAAGAAAGTTTTATATATTTATATACACAGCAAAATAGTGAACCCCCTCATTTTTGCCTGTAAAACTTTGCCCTAGAATAATGGTTAAATATACGATTCTGACAACAAAGTTGAGCCCCAGGCAATTAATAGATACTCATCTTAAAGAAATTAATTACCTCCCTTGTTAATCTTGATATAATTAAATTTCTGAGGAATGAAATTTGCTGCATTTTTTCCCCTCTGCCTTGCTTCTGTGGAGGCGTACCAGTAATGGCTGGCTCTCTAGCTAGCCTGCTGGCCAGGGATGTGGGGACAGCCTAACATCGTGGGCCCCTCACTATGCTATACCGTACTGTGCAAACCGTCTCTGCTCATCCTACGCCTTCACTTTCTCATAGGAAAAAGCTCTGAAAATGCCTCAGTCGCTGCTTTGCCTTTCTTTAAGTGCTGAAATATCCTCCATCTGGGAAGGATGCAAGCCCCCTCGCCTGCCACTTTCTGATTCTTAACTTGTGAAAACAATACCAAATCACTTTAAAATGTTGGAACACAAGAGCTGCTAATGAAGTTATCAACATGGAACTGCTGAAGGTTACACAGAGGTGCCCTAGAGAGACTTGAGGGTCTATACTGTTACATCTTTTTTTCAAGAAACTTCTGATATTAAACATATTTTTTTAAGCTTTATACTTCATTCATCCTTCATGCTCTGTCTAGATTTATAAATGGAGAAGGGAGTGTAAGGGGTTGAAGTGCCAATGATGAGGGAGGAGCAAGAGTAATATGGAATAAAAAAAAAGTCACAACATAGAGTAGCTCCTCTTCTCAAAACTCTTGATTTATTATGTTTTTCAGCTTATCAGTCTTCACCCTAACTAATCCTTAAATTTACTGTATCATAATTGACTCCTTATTTTGACATCTTCTGAATTAAATTTTTTTTTCAAAACAATTTTATGTGTTTTAATGAAGAGATCCTCATATATCCCACAAAAAACTGTCCTTGAAAAGGACTTTGAGAAAATTCTCAGAAATTAGCTGCATGTTGCACAACCTTTATTTAATGCTAGCTCCGATACAGATATTTAACGTCTGCCAACTCCCACTCATCAGTGTAGCGGCATGGCAGATTGATGTGCATTCAACTTCCCAGGGGGTCGTATAACAAACAAGCAGTTAGAGCAGGTGTCTTCAAAGTTATCACTTTATGGTTTTTCAGGTTTCATGTTGTGCAGTAATGCAGTATTTTTAGAAAATGCGTAACTGATTTATTACAAGTGAGTTATACACACCCAAACATCTGACCAGCTGGATACAGATCATAGTTGAAGAGGCTTGGGTAAATTAGTATTTTGCTCCTTTTTCTGAAAATTATTCATTCCCATTGCTTTTTCTCTGTCAAAGTATTGTAAAACAATACCCTGTTTTGTCTTTAAACTGGAAAACAGAGCATCTAAAATTAGCTTTAGAGAAAAAAACAATGAAAAAGAACAAACAAAGCGATCCATTAGTGAGGATGGGTTATTGGCTGACTTGCCTCTTCTCATGGCGGCCCATTAAAAGTGGTAATGTCTGCCTGCAGCAGCGCCTGGGGAAGAAGAAGGAGGCCAAGGAAGGCATATTTCTCATGCATCAGACACTGGAATTAAATAGACCAATGTTCCCTAAAAAGACTGAAGTACATCTCTTTCTGATGTGCGTCCCGGGCAAAAATTCATTGATCTTAGAATGTCCCTTGGCAATTATAAAATATTAAATCCAAGTCGCACTTTTCGGCTCAGCTTAATTTTTTTTCCCCTCGCTTTCCATTTGACCAATTTAGAAAAAAAAAAAAGTTAGGAATGGATGGCCATGAAAAAGGAAAAGAGACACTGATAATGACGACTGAGCCCACTTTTAGAAATCTTTTGTTATGTTTCTGTATTGTTTTCGTAGAATATCTCAGATCGTTAAATAAAATGAGGTCCCAGCCAAGTCGAGAGTGGAGGAAAGAGCTGTGTTCCACTAGCTGCATGAGGCTGAAGCACACCAGGGATTGTTACCGCTCTGACATCTTGATTTTGAAACGCAACATTGTCTGATGCATTTTTCAGCACTCTGGGGATGACAAATATTTGTCAGCTGCTTTCCATTAGGTCTGTGGCCCCCGTGCTTGCCTCCCTGGCCCCTTTCTGTCCCTCAGAGATTACACAGGGGGTATGTAGCTAATTGCCCAGATCATTAAATTTAACATATATTTCAATAAATATAATCATCCAGCTGTTTGACAAGGTACACAGTTCATTAAGCCTCTTTGCTTGTTTGTCCTTTCCCTAATTAAGATTTAGAATCGATCATTGAGTGTGTAATGTACAGTGCTAGCTCGGCTTGCACAGAGAGCCTTTCTTCTACAACTGGAAGGAGTGGCATTCGCCCGCTAAAGCTTACCATTTAACACACTGACTGCAATGGGAATTAGACATCCTGTGCTAATTAGGGAGACCAATTAACTGTAAAATTCAGGCATTTTTGACAAACAATCTCAGCAGAATTCAGATGCTTGAATATCGTCAGATACGAACGAATAGATTAAGATAAATATTTTTAGCTTTATGAAAAGGTCCACTGGTGTTTGTGGCGACTGGTATGTGGCATTACCTAACCTCTCATTCTAATTTTGATTCATGATCACATGTATTTTTTAGACTGCATAAATTATGTAATTGTCAGACTAATGAACAGACTCCAGTGACATAACTTTGGGGAAGTTGTGCATAGCTGGATGTGGCCGTTTACTACTTACCTCTCAATTTGAGTTGTTCCCAAAACTTGAGCAGATCATATTTTCCTTGGGGTGGGCAGACCAGCCTAGTAAAAAAATATGAGTGGTGCAACTAAGAAGTATGTATTTGTTAATTAATTAATATATTAAGTTTAATATATACATATATATATCTTGATTGAATAAGACGTCTTTGTGTCGATTGAACATGATTCTCTGGAGGGAACATTTTTCAAGGGGAGGGGACATGGCTCCACCTGCCCCTCCCTTGGAGGCACCACTGGATTGCCCAGAGTATTACATTATGTGTTTCTCCCCATCAAACAAGCCTCAGCACCCTTTATCACATGTTCAACTTATTCCGAATGCCTTGTTCCTCCGCGAGAGAGTAACACATTTAGTCGCTGTTGTGTTGCCATTTTCTCTTCAGCTGAAACCTAATAGAAAGACGCCATTACACAGTGGAAGGTAATGGCTCTGTGTGAATGCTGGAGCTGTTTGGATACCAGGCAGCGCCCTAGGCCTGTTTGCAGGGCGCCGTTGGGCAACTCCTGTGGCTGCCCGCCTCAGGTGGAGGAAGCATTCAGCACCTTCTTTTATGAGATGTGTAATTATTATGGCAGACAAGGATGTGGATTTAAACCGAGTCAATATGTAGATAAGCACTATACACACACAGACACAGCTGCTGAAAAAGGATGCTGTTGTATGCGAAATATTAAATCAGGTTGCCAAAATGCTCTGCAGGTAGGAAGGAAGCCTTGTGGGCCCGTGAAAGGAGAATCTGATGGGAGGAATGAAACCTTCAGGAAAATCACAATGGGAACAAACCTTACAATACAGCCTCCCATTTCACCCCCACAATCAACTGAATTTCTTATTAATGCTACAATGTAGCATTTATATATATATATATATATATATATATATATATATATATATATATATATATATATATATATATATGAACCCACCGCGGGTGGTTCTTATCCTCTGAGCTCGGGGTCCTCTACCAGAGGCCTGGGAGCTTGAGGGTTCTGCGCAGTATCTTGGCTGTGCCAAGGACTGCACATTTCTGGACTGAGATGTCTGATGTTGTTCCTGGGATCTGTTGTAGCCACTGCTCCAGTTTGGGGGTTACTGCCCCGAGGGCCCCGATGACCACAGGCACCACTGTGGTCTTCACCTTCCAGGCCCTCTCCAGTTCTTCCCTGAGGCCCTGGTATTTCTCCAGTTTCTGGAGAAATACCAGAAACTATTTCTATGACAAGACATTGGACCACTGAGAAACAACCATTTTGTGTTTTTATTCATAGGCAGGTACGATGCTTGTTTTTCTGGTTCAGGAGTGGCTTGTAAAAAGCAATGTGGCTCTTTAAGCGCTAACTCCAGCCGATGTCCATGCCTTTTCAAACTCCTCCAAGCTGTTGAATGCGATTTGCTTTCCAATCTGCAAAATTCAAAGCTTTGGCTCTCCCTTACATCGTCTGCATTTTTTTCAACCAAACATTTTTCTACCTCTCAAGTTCCACTGAATAGTTTTATTTTTGGATAGAATAGTTTTTGAGATGTACTGCTTTAAATCAAGGCCAAACATCCACCAGTTTAGAGTTACCTTTGACTCCTGGTAACTGAAACATTGATTAATATATTTGATGTATGTTTGCTTGATGGTTGTTGTGAATTTGTGTCATAAATTGTTACTATAGTATGTCTTTATGGTATAAAGTTTGAACTGCCTTGTTGCTGAAGTGTGCTCTACAGTTGAACTTCACTTGAGTTAACTTGACTGTCATCATCATCATGCTATTAAGTAGTACATAAATGCCTAATCTTGTAGAACCCTAAAACTATTAAAGTGTCATTGAACCTCAAAATGTACCACTCTCTCTGCTTGCAAAGAAAAGTATTGGACAAGTAGGTCATTTATATTAAATTTGCATTACTTTTATACATGCTCAGATTGTTAAAAGCATTTGTTTTAAGTGCGATAAAAAGAATGACACTGTGGGTCACAGTAGCTCTCAGAGTTACTCTATCTTGTCTTTCTGGGACTTTTTTCACAAAACATAAAACTCTGCCCTCTTCCCCAAAAGAGCTTGGATCTTAATTGGAGCAGCCGTTTTTCTGCAGCATGTAGTTTGCAGGCACCACACTGGGTGCACTGGGACCAATGTCAGCAGCACTGGAGTCTGGGGTGGCTAAAAGATGTCAAAAATGGCCCCATTAACATCTATTTGAGATCAAGGGCCGGTGCATAGTGCGATCCCTTGCTGTAAACGTGCTCTCTAATCCTTTTACTAGGGTGTCTGCTGTGGGCCCTTGGTGCGATCTTTTTGTTGTTAAGTGAAATGTGTCACTGCTCATAGGAGGGTTCATGTGAAGAGTGACAGCTCAGAACAGGGCACATGTCTGCAGAGCAGAGGGATCCATCCTGTCTTTTGATGCTTGATCTCATTCTCAAGTTTAGTGTGTGTTACTACGCACAATCTCAGTGTCATACCACTTTGCCAGCCTACTATTCTCCCTAATTAGGCCATTTGCAGGAAGCATTCTCCTCATTGTGGTCATTTATGCTCAGTACCACTCTGAACTGATAGGCTTTTTGTTAACTGGTTGTTCCTACTTGCAAGCGTTTCGCAAAGACATCAAAGAGTGGACCACGAGGCTCATTTGGCAACTTCTCCCAGCTATCCATCGGCTGCAAAACACCCCGTTGCCTTGATTATTAACTCAGTCACCGCCCTCTCATTCAACTTGAATTAAAAATTAAAAACCAGCTGAAATGACAGTGCCACACCATTGAAAGTAAAGTGCGGAAAACCAACATCGGCTCATTAGTGAGTAGTTCTGAAGACAAGCATTCTGACTAGAGACTCATTACACTTCTCCTATTTTAACTCTAATTGGGTTCATTTTATATATGAAACGCCTTGAATATTTAATGTTGCAAAAGTTCTACTTCTGATACTTTATGTAGTCAACGATACTTGGCCTGTGTTAATTGATCAGGTTATCAGACAAACTGAGAGGTTTCTCAGCTACTCATATCCTTGCCGTGGAAAGCACAAAGAAACATTTAGTAAAGTCTTTCTATGACTGTTTATGGTCTTCATGCAAATAGCAAATATTTATTAATACATGAATGTAAAAAATAAATAGTATCTAACAGTGTATTAAGTATTGTTCTGCCTGTGTATTGTTTTAACTGCAGAGAAGTTTTCAATGCAGATGTGTTAATACAGAAATTCTATCCCTACTGTAATGTTTGTCTCTAAACTGTGCAACATATTCACTCAGTACTTCGAACATTCAGTGTGTCTGCTGGATTGTTGGGTCTGTTGTCTCATTTTCATCTTAAAAGCACTCCATAGTTGGACCTGCATATAAACTTTCCAGTAACATAAATTCTTGTGATAATTTGATTTCTTAAAGTGGTGAAAGATCTGAAAATAGGCTTTTTAAACAAGTCTGCACAGCAGGAAATTCTGCATATGCTGTGAAGCTAATCCAAGATTAAAAACTTTGAAGTGCATATATCAGAGAAAATATAAATTTAGAGCGTAGGAAAGCAAGGTTCCAAACCAGTTAAAGAAAAGCAGAAAGTTTTCCCAACTCCTTGCACCTTGGATGTACAATGGGAAATCAGAGAACCAACACAGACCCACAACACACCGACATGGAAAGAATAAGGAGATAACTTAAAACCCCATAAGACAACCTAACTCATGAGATAAAACAGTTATTCTTAGACCGTGACTGTAAAGCCTTTGTAGTACTTATAACAAGTCGGTTAGCTAGCCCTGTCCAGTATATTTTAATTAAACAGATTAAACACAACGTCTTAGTTTCCTCCTATGGATTTCTTTTACACAGGCTTTTGTTTCTCTCCGGTTAAAAAGAAAAACAGTGGCGAAACAAAAGCGAGATTGTGTTTCCAGGCAGGAAAGTTTGAAGTTTCTTTGTTTGGAAGCAAGGTTCCGGGTGCAGTTCGCTGTTTAGCTCGGTGACCCTGTGACTGTCTTCTGAGGAATTGTATGAGCAGCCCTGCAGAACTGTGCTCCAGGGCCGGCTTTCATCTTGGCAGTAACCTGTGGACTTTGAAACTCAGGGCGATGGAATTGCAGCTTTGTCAGTACACTACTAATTAGAAAATTCCTAACCTCGAGCAAGATGTTTTAATTATGTGTTGTGTCAACGAGTTTGCAGATTTAATCCACCGTTGATACACACTCAAGTGTGCAAACTGTGTCGCATGTTGTAGTAGATCAAGTGGAATGAAGCAGGAGCTTTCTTTTTTCTTCATCCTTTCCTTTCCCGTGTAACCTTACGCTTCTCCTGAACCCTTCTTCGTTAACATCACATGCTTAAGCGGCCAAATTAGAAGTGGAGTTAATGTGTTAAAATGTGGTCTGATTTGCCTTAGTTTGGTGGAGGCTAAACAATGTGACAGCATTGTGCTGGGTGTGAGCTCTCTGTTGCAGTGAGTCAGTGTGAGGGAAGGCAGGAAGGGGTTAAACAGAAATTGAGCGGGGATGCTGGGGGCAGCAGTGCTGCAGAACATAGCAGTGTTCGTGCGAAGGCAAGTCATTTCCCGAAACACTGCAGACACATGGCCTGCGGCGCTCTAAAACCTTTGGAGACCAAAATGGCTTGCAGGAGTTAGAAGTAATAAGGTGTTTTTTTGCCTTCTTTCTCCTTGACTGAAATTCTGCACGGTTGCTATGCATTGCCATGGAGCTGTGTAGCTGTTTTTATGGTTTATGTGGGTATTAAGATACTCTACAACTGGCCATTTTTGAGATTTGTTGTTGTTTAGTTGTGAAGCAAATGGAAGTTGTTTGTTTTGAGAGTAATTCCCCCATTTTTTTTCCTTTTGCAATGATCAGAAAGCCAGACCTCACTCTTGTTCCTCTTTTATTTCCCTCTGTGTGCCCTTTATTTGTTTTTCTTTCCATCACAAAAAAGACAAATTAGTGAAAGCATGTTTGAGAGAAGAAAAAACAGATGTAGCAAATGCACTTTACTCGCTTCCATTTTTGAGAAAGCAGTAAAAAAACGGCACTGATTTCTTAAGGGTTCTTGACACAAAAGCTTGTTTTTTGAGGAACAAAGGCCACCTGTGTCATAGTGCTGATACACAGCGCCTTGGTATTAGAAGTGCTGGTAAGTATGTAGTAATTAATGGTGTCCCTGATTCAATTCGGAATCAGTATTGGGATAGATACTAATGTGATTTTCGGATTGGATATCAACTTTAGGCTGGTGTTAAATCCACCAATCCAAAATTGATGGTTATGTTTTGCAAATTGACTAATTTTGCTCTGAATGTTTAACCTTGCTGCCGAAAATATTGCTGTACACTTAAGTAAAAAATACATAATAATCTTAACCATTGTATTTAAATACATGTTTTGAATAGGGGAGTAAATTAATGTCTTACATCTGGCAGATTACTAAACGTTTAAAGGGCAATATTATGCAAAATCAACTTTTTGAGCTTCATATTATGTTATAATGTTGTTCCCTCATCAAACACATATCTTTTGTGGTAGCCTTTTGGGAGTCCCAATAATCTTGCTCTTACAAAGTGCTGCTAATTCACCCAGAGCTTCTCCCTGGATCTGGAGTCCCCAGCCAAACTTCCATCTTTCCCACTCAGATCCTCCAGACTAGCGGCAGCAACAATTAGCAAACACATGGAGGAGCTGTGTATTAGCTGAGCTTATTATACCGTTTCTTATTCAAAATATGCTAGGAACGGCTGGGAATGGCATCATGGAGAAACATTGTTGTAGTACAGGCTGGAGAGGGAGTGTCAAAAAGAATAGGAGCATCTTAAAGAGACAGAGGCCCAATTTCAAGCAGTCAGATACAGCTATCACGCAAAGTCAATTTTCTTTTAATCTATGTTCGATAATCAGCAGCATTTTTATAACAACTGGAGCCATTATTCTATAAAATGGTTCTATGTGGTTGGAAAATACATAGCGTCGTCACTTTAAACATATGCATGAAGCATATTTCAAGAATCTGCAGTCAATCAATACAGTTAGCACTTAGAATCAAAATTTTCTGAGATAATTTACTGTTTCAAATGAGAAAATACAACAATGATATGAGTTTTGTACAAACATTTAGATTGGTGAGTTTGGTTGATTTGTTACAGTAATAACAAAAATCAGGGGATTCAATGTCATAATGGGACAGCCTGGTGGAAGACTTTGACACATTGAATATTTACAATCAAGAAATTACATGGACAGACCACTGTTGCCTAAAAATGCTCTGGATGAACATGGTATCGGCAGATATCAATATTGAATTATAGGAATGGAACCAAACAATGGATCAGAACATCTCTAGTGGTGATCAGTAGACTGAACCAAAGCCCTTTTCAGCCAATGCTTGTTTCAGTAAATCTGGTCTGCTTCAAAGAGAGGCTCCGGCGTATAATCTGGGTATGTACATCTGTGAATTATTATTCTAATTCTTTATACGTTTATTAGAGCTGAATAAACTCCACATCAAATACATCACCCAGGCAATGTCAGAAGTCCTGAGGCAAATCAGCCGACATCTGTTAACTCTTTCAAAATGGCCTCATCCAGCATGTCTGTGGGCGTAGAGGAGCGAGGGAAAAGGGAGAGGCAGGAGAGCCGGAGAGGGAGAGAGGAGAGCAAAAGTCTCTGTTGCTGATTAATGGCGGCCGTAGGAAAGGCGTTTTTAGGCCGAGAGTGGGGCTGCACTCCCACGGCTGGGCTACACACTGTAAACACAGCAAAGGGGACGAGGTAGCGTTCCTCGATTGAAATGCAGCATGCAGGAGAACATGTGGGAAAGCTTTACTTCTTGGCACAATCTCAGTCAACCAGGGAGTCAGTAAATGAGTCACTCAGTCAGGCTCCCAGCCAGTCACTCAATCAGCCACTTTTTCTGATAAAATAGTCAGTCAGCAAATCTGTCTTTCAGTCAGTCAACTCGCATGCTGCTTGTCAGTCGCACAGGCTTATAAAAGAAGGAAAGAAGCTAAAGGCAACATTTGTAGCCAGGCTACGTCAAGAATGTCCGAATTATGTGCTGTTATTAAATGCTTTGTAACTTTTTATTTGTCAGTTATCTGTGCAATATATGTCCTTCTTGCCAGAAAATGTTTCACTATCAAAGCAATAACAGTGAAGTAGCATAGCATCATAAACATGGAGCCTGGCTTTAGCCACAAATGTGAATGCTGAGCAATGGTTTCTCCCCACGTCGCAGTTTTAGTTAACGCGGTATGTTGGCTGGTGTGTTGTCAGATACTGGCACAAACAGCGTGTGCACACACTTTCTCACCATGCAGCCTCTATCAGTAACTTCTGCTGTGAGGAGGGGAGTGCTGAGGCAGCAGGTTGGACCGCATGGGGGCCGAGCGGCTCTGTGTGCCTGGCAAAGTGGGCCATTAACCCACCGCCCTGAGGTGTGACCTGGGCCAAATCCAATATTGGCTTCAGCATCAAGGCACAGGTGCCACTCAAGGTTCAAAGCCGCAGATCAGCAAGAAGCCCCACTTCTCCTGCTGCCCTTCCACACAAACCTTTTTCTTTTTTTTCTTACAATAAAGGAGTGAATGAAAATTCAGACACATGCAAGCACAGCTGCTGCCAATTCACTACTGGAAACAAGGAGTCATAAGTAAAGGCAGTAAAACCAAGTATGGGTGAAAACATTACAAATAAACTGTCTGAATGTATTTAAAGTTTTCCAAGGCTGAACGTAGATGGTCAATGTTTGTCTGATAACATAAAATGAGATTTTGTTTATAGATTTGCTTATAAAGCTTTAAGTCACCAACAGCAACACTTTATTCAGTCTCCTGTTTAGGATCTATAATATATGGAGGCGTAAGAGTGGCATTCAAACTATAGACTGTATTTATTAGGTGCAAAGGAGATATGTCATTGGGTGAGAGAGCAGTTGTAGTAAAACTTGCATTTCCTCATTTAAAACAAAAACTGATATTGTAAAATAGCTCTAGCACCTTATAATAAAGCTATTAGTGCAGCTAGTGTTACAAAAATGTGAGTTTCTTTGTGTGTGCATTCCTGAGCATCTAGATCCCTCATTTTACCTCTGATGTTTCCAAATGGCTCCCAACATTTTCAAGTCCAGCATCTTTCATATGTTGAAATGAATTTTGTTCAACTTTCCTGTAACCTAATCAGTCTTGCTCTCTTGCACTAAATGTTTGTTGATATGTGATTGAAAATGTATTTGCTTTAAAATACCTTCTTCCATTTCAGTCCTTCCTTTAATATAAAACTCACACATACTAAAAAATGGCTTAATTTCCACGGAAGATGCATCATTAGTAGGAAAAAAAATGGTCAAGACTGTTCAATTTAAAATCATCTGATCCCAGTCACAAGTCTAATGTAAGTGGCTACAACTTCTGCGAAAAATTAAAAATTCTTCTTATTTGTCTGGAACTTTTTCAAGATACCAATATTACCACACTACACAGTTGATATTACTAAATCTTATCCAAAATATCCAGAAGTTTTTACTGCACTGTACATTTACTAATGTACCCGTTCTGTTTTTGTGAAAGTCAGATTATTGAATTATTTTGTACATGGATAAAATGGTAAAGAATGTTTTTTATACCTGTTTTATAGGCCTGTATGAGTATATTATAATAATTTATAGTATGAAAATTCATAATTTTAAAACCATGCAAAATTTCCTTTATACTGTTCCTACGGTTTAAAATTCTGTTAACAGGATGCCACAGAGAGTGCTGGAGTGATCAAGGTTTTTCTGACTGTATGAAGCATAGAGCACTATAGCACTACCTCCTCCCCCACCTGTTGCTGTTCACAGCCAGTTTGCTGGCTGAAAGAACATAATCTACTTCAGTATTTCTGTTTGTGACAAACATAACCAGTCAAGATTTGGAAACTAAATGAATTTATATTTTCTCCTCTAAATAAAAACAACTAAGCAACAAATTTGCTATAAATTTCTGCATGCATACATTAGAAATATGGTATTTCCACTAAAGGTTTTCATACTCGGAGTCTCATATCAGCCCATGGCTAATTGGTACAATTTGTATGCATGCCACCACAACATTGCTGAAGACTAAAAACATTTATGAGGCCTTAATGCAAACAGGCTTTAAAAGCTCGGCTCTCCTTAGGTTCTATTCTCTGTGTTTTTTTCTCCATGTCCCCTCATGTGAACAAGTCAAACGTCTGAAGAGATGTATTGATGTATCCGTGCACATTCTGTACGACGGATATGTCATATGACATATTGCCTTGCAGCAGCCATCACAGATAAAATGACAGATGCTGTTTTTTGCCTCATGGATCTTTCTTGGCCAAGTTGATTTTGAGACATTGCTTTTTAGCTCTGCCCTGCTGTCTCAATAATGCGGCTCTTCTGCATATTCTGTTCTCTTTGCCTTTCCTTTTCATCCCTTGCAAAACTTACAAAGGCTGCCTGCTTTGGTCTCCACCAAATTTCAAACACGGTTGGTATGTAATTGCTAGCGACAAGGAGAGCGTGGTTGTTGATGTCTCACTTTCCTTTTTAACTGACACTCAGGCATCTGCTTTGTTTAGCCTCGATGTTTACCCCGCACATCCGCTGCGCCTCCTCCACATTATTCCTTACATGTACCGGTGAAAAGGCTGGTCTCCATAGATACACTAGGCCAACTTCTTAAAAGCCCTGATTTATTTTTTTGGTGTTGAGGACACATGAAGACAGAAGGAGAGGGTGACGATGCTGTTTTGTAAGAATTCCTGGACAAACCCTGACCTTTCTGTCTGTGTTTCACAAAAGTCTGCCCTTTTCCCTGAGGGAAATGAGGCATTCTGGGAGCTGCAGTGCACTACCTACCTTTGTCCACTTCAGTGGAAGCACCGACTGGCCGCCTGTGGCTACTTCTGCACATCTGTCCAGGTGGATGGATGGCTTTGATTGGAAAAAATCCCTGACCCTGTCGTCGGCCTGACTCCTGAATGGCAGTAATTGGCATGGCAGTAGGCAGGCCCATCTTTCACTTGTGGTCAGCCATGATTGACCTGATTAGGCCTGGGTAGCTCCCCAGAGTGAAGGGGTCTGGTGTGGCCTGGGGCAACGATGAGCTGGCTGTACCCACGTGCCCCTCGACCAGCAGCAGAAGATGATACATGTTGCTAAAGTAAGTTGGCAGCAACAGTGGCCTGACTAGCTTCACTTGTCAAGTCATATCCAGGGGTCAGAGAGTTTACCGAGGGGAAATCTTGAGACACGGCATCGTCATACATATTGTACGCACAACCAAGCATACGAGAGGGCGGGTGCTGCAGGGTTTTGGTTTGGTTCCTCTAAATTCAAACCCATCGTATGTTTGCAATTAAAGCTGGTGTGTACAGTGTGTTTACAGACTGCTGCAATCAACGTAATTGGGAGAGGGTGTTCCTGCCTGAAATGGCCGTCTTATTTCTCTCTGCTTGGGTTCAAGTGGGCACTTGCTGGATTTGTCCCAATGTAAATGCATTGTTTCACCTGTTTCACCTTCTCTATAACTTTCAGTTTTTCATCATTCATATTTTTTCTGGCTCAAATACAAAGACCTACAACAGAGCTTTTGAGTTCAGTGAAAACAAACCAAGACAGTCATAGAAAAAAAGATAAAAAGCTATGCAAAATAGCTTCATTTTCTTTTTCAGTTCTAATTAAATTACTACTGACCACTGTATTGTTCTGGATTTCTTCAAACCTCAAACTGTAAAATAAAGTTTAAAAAAAGTTTAATAAAATTGATTTTAAAAAAAGAGAACAAAAGATTCTCATAGATGACATAAATAAACACGAAGGGCAGAAATTGCATGATGTCATTATTTTCTTGCAGGCCTTGTTTTAGCTCGTCTTACAGCCTGATAGACAGAACGTCTGGTCAGAACTGTTCTCATGTACTCTTGTATTTTTGGTCATAAATGTGAAGTGTGTGTGTGGCTAATGTTGACAAGCAGCAATAGTGCCTGTGCCACTTCTCTGCTGAACCTTCAAGAATTTATGCATTTGAATTTCTTGTGAAGTGTGAAATGTCTTTACCAGAATGAACTTTGTTCTGAACATTTTTTCTTGTGTCTTTCTGACTTGTGAGTATAGGTTGTTTGTTCAGACAGCTTGTGAAGGGAAGACAGAAAAGGAGAGTGTGGCTCAGCAGATACTGACTCTGATGAAAAGCACACTTTTGTCACAACACAATAGATGGAATTTATTTGAATGACCATGTAAGATAAAGGCGTCTTATACATCTTTTACCTGCTCTGTGGTTGTGCCTTTCATCTTTTTTATGGCTACTTCTTTTCACATTCAAACTTGTTTTACTCAGAGCAAGAAGACAAATGCTTCACTTGGAGAACCCTGTGGGTTTTTTGGTCCTTACAAGCTGGAATCGGGTCCGGAAACGTCTGGAATTTGAATTAAGTATTTTTCAGATTTGGATGAGAGTATACATTTGTATTTCCAGATTTTGTTCCCTATTCAATTGTCTAAATGTTGTGCCCTTGCTTCCATCCTTCAATTTATTTTTACTTTCTTCCATGTGCTGTTCTTTCTTTCTTTTTGCATTTTGTCCATTCATCTTTCACTTATTCTTCTTTTCTGATATCCTTCATTACGCTCTTTCTGTCCATGATGTAGTTTTCCTAATTCTCTTCCGTCCTTCTTGTTTTACTTTCCATACGTCTTTACATCTCTCTGCCTCATCTTCCTTTTTCTCCCCTTTCTTCTTCTTTGGGTTGCGTGTCTTTTCTTCCTTTCTCCTTTTAAAATTTGCATATTTTGTCCTTATTTTCACTCATGTCTTTTTCCTAACTTGTCTTTTCTTTCTTTTAGCCTTACTTTCCCTCCCTGCCATTGGAAAAGTTTGTCTTTTCCAAGCTTGTATCCTTGTGTCATCCTCCCTTCATTCCTTCTTTGCTTCCTTGTGTCCTGTCTTCCTTTCTTCCTTCTGTTTTTTCCAGAATTTTTCCTATAAGTGAACATTTGCTGTCTGAAATGAGGTGTATTTATCTTTGTCAGAAGCTTTGTTTGTTTGGACTTCAAATCTTTCTCTATTCCAGACATCATAAAGGTGTCTTTTGACTACGGCTGCAGTTTCCTGGTTATTGACAGTATTTTTAAAATATTTTTTCTCAGCCTTTGTTTGAAGAAAAGGTTTCAGTGTAAACCTGAATATCTGGATGTTATTATGCCATCTTTTGATCTCATTCATCCTCTGCAAGAGGGGATTATTTCTTTTTTCTAATTGGAGGTGTGTACTTGCTTTGAGGCCACAACATTCTTAACTCTTGATAATGTCAATGTGTTTGCCATTCAACAAAGATGATGTCATATCGTCAATTGGAAACACAACTACTGCTTCATTCCTAGCACTCATACGGTTTATTTTTACCATGTAAGTAGTTTTTCTTTAACCCTCCTTGAAAATAAGGATGAATTCCTCTGAACGCCGTGCCCTGTTCTCGGGTGGAAAAAATCTCACCAGAACAGTCTCAAGATCCTTGAGATAAACGTCACAACTGGTAATGTTTTTAGTTTTCATAAAGAACTCACATCCGTACCAGCAAATAAATGTTTACTACTAGAAGTTCTCCAAAGTGGTTTGTATTTATGTCAAAAGCTATGAAGTACAGATTATTCTTCTGAATATAATTAATCACTTTTAAAAACCAGACTAAGATGATGAAAAAGCTGATTGATTAAAGTGAAATTTTGACCACATTCTTTACACCATTTCTTCAGTTCATGTTATTGGATGTGTGCTTGTTTTAAAGTTTCTGAAGGTCCCACCTCAACCTTTCAGGTCAGTTGATGCCTGACCTTAAACTAGACCGTTGAAACTGTTGCTGATTCGCTGCTTTGTTTGGGTTAATTGTCTGCTGGTGATCCAATTGTGGCCCAGCGTCAACGGTCAGAGAAATTGTTCAATTTTTGACTTTTGATTACTTTGGGTTTCAGGAGAACTCATGGTAGACTCAAAGACTCCAACATGCTAACCAACCCCAAATCATCGGCCCTCCACCACCATGCATGCCAGTTGGTTTGAAATGTTTGTCGGGATTATGGCCAAACATATTTCTTTGCCTGTGTTTATGAGGCTTTGTTTCAGAAGTTTTAGATTCTTTGCGGTTTCACTGAACTCGGCACAGACTGATGTTGAGGAGAATTTACTGGGATGTGTAGCACAGCTCTCATTTTTTCCATGAGTAAATAATTCTGTTTTGGAGCAAAATGTGTGTATCAACCCTAGAGCAAAAGCTAATGGACCAATGCCCTGACTCTGGGTGGACAGTTATTGTATTGTTTGTCATTTATTTTGATAAAGTTATTATCAGGAAAACTTTTTCATTTATTGTTATCACAATAAATTCCTATTAATGTTGTTTTAAAAAAACCCTAAAACTGTCCTTGTTCTTGGGATTGTTATTTTCACAATTTTTTTCATTTTATTGATAAAAATCTTCCTTTTTTATGTTACAGTCCTGAAGAACTGTTTGAGGTTTCAGTGTAATGCAGTCATAGCCATACAGTTACCTAAAAAAAGTAATAAATAGTTGTAATTACGTTTATCTTTAGTACATTAGTGAAATATGGGCTGTATGGCCAATCAGCAAGGAAGAATCCATTACTCCAAAAGCAGCTAAAGTCTTGGACTGTAACTTTAATTTATTTTTTTTATTCTTGTGATGTAAAAAAAAAAAAAAACTTTGGTTTTTAGATCACGAGGTGAGGCCATATTGACTATTGTTTATATTTGGAGAAAAATTTAACAGTTGCATTTTCAATAGTTAGAAGTCCATATCTTTGGAGTTTGCAATTTTCCTCTACTTTATCTTTAACTGTCTGTTGTGTATCTGAAGGTAATTGATTGCACTGGATTTCATTTTGGAGTATCAGATTAAAGGGCAGGTGCAGGTTCATATATACACCACACTTTTCAGAGTTGGTACTATTACCTCCTTCCACCTTACAACTATTCACCCCCTTGTGCATGTTTCACGTTGTGGTTGTAATGTGGGAAAATAAGAAAAAGGTCAAATGGCATGAATTGTTATGCAAGGCGCTGTGCACCCTCCTCCTCCTCACCGGAGAACTTCTTGTCTCCAGGTCTCCAGCAGCATGGCCGGCTCCCCAGCGTGCTCCTCCGCCCCGTCCACCTCATCTCGCCAGTATACTCGACAGCGCATCACCCGCGTCAACCTCAGGGACTTGATTTTCTACATGGAGCAAGAGAGGGAGACGGCCCACTCCCTCCTCCTTTACCGTGCACTGCTCAAGTAGCCTCTGCTCTGCTCAGCACCCACCTCAACCTCCACCTTCTCCACCTCCTCCTTCCCAGCCACGTGCCTTCAGATCAGGTCTAATATTTCTGCTCTGTGTCTCTATATGAACTGTAGTGATGTTCGACGTAGCTTTTAATACACCGAGGGTTAGTAAAAAAGCTAAATGTTGTTGTTCCTTGTGCTCTCCGTTTAGCTTCACAGTGTGTAGTTAGATCCTTCAATTTAAAGGCCATGTCATGTACTTTGTGTTGGATTTGTTAGACGAAGGATGTCCAAACCTATTCCATGTGTTCTCGGTTGCTTCTTATTAGTTCACACTGGTATCATGACCTTCAGAAACCATATAAGTAGGAATCACAGACTCAGATGGTTACTTTCACACCTCAATGCAGACTCTAGTATTTCGTGTGAGCTATGTGTTGACGCAGTTCAATGAATGTAGTCTAACTGAGCTCAAACGTTGAGACTTTATGGACTTTTACTCCGGAGAACAGATTCCAAAAACTGATGCATCTTAATAAATCAAATGTGTTTGAAATGTTAGTTTACTTCTGAAAAATTCAATAGATTCAGTTTACACAATGAGATACATCTAAAGCATTTCTTTCTGTTAATTTAGACGATTATGGCTTACAGATAATTCAAATGTTCAATAATATCAACAAAAAAGTATTTTAAAGGGACTGTGTGTCTCCGGACACATTTTGCCATTTTATAGCACAATCAAGTAACAATTTCACCTTCAGTAGTTATGAAAATGCTGTTTATGTCAAAAATAACTTAAGATGAATTTAATTTTGCATTAGAGACGTGTCTGACACTTTTAAATATGCGGGAGCATATTTTAAATAGGAGCTTCTTTATGAAGCTCCTACCCTTTTTGATGCTTCCCCTTCAGCACAGCAATGATTCTCCATTATGTTGTTTATAAGCATTCATAGTAGCATTGAATTGAGAAGTAGTTTGCATGATAAACTTAGAAAACATGTAGTTCCATTGGGTGTTTGCTAATTGCTGCTGCCACTTGTCTGGAGAAGCTGAATGGGAGAGAAAAATTTTAATCTATTTTTGTGGCCATTAGATTCAAAATTCTGTGCTTTATTTGCATAATTTTCTGCAAATGTCAACATCTTATAAGAGAAATAGTGTCCATCCTCTTTTGTAAAAGTTTTATGTTTTTCCCTTTTAAAAACCTAAAAATAAAATGGTGGCTTTGTAAAAATGTCAAAAAATTCCCTACAGTATTCATTTCTAAAAAAACTTAATTACATTTTCTAAAGGTCTTGTAATATTTGTAGGTTAAATTTATTATGCTGAATTCAGGGCAAGGATAGTTCGAAGGATTATTGAGATTGCAGATACCCTAAGGCATTTACGTTTTGCAAAATTGCTGGCCAGCATGGTTGTTAAACCATTTTTTTTTTTTTGACTGTGTGGATTTGTTTCACAACCCACTTAAAGCTACACCAGTTTCTTGTGCACCTTTTTATCTTCTCCACTGTTTTCTTCCACTAAACCTTCCATTGATATAGTTGGATGCACCATTTTGGGAACAACTGTAGCAAGAGCTTCTTGTAGCTTAGTGTAACATTTCTGAATTAGGAATTGCTGTTTTATTTGTCCACTAATAATAATAATAATAATAATAATAATAATAATGTAATATTGAAATTTTCTGACTTTTAAATAGTTTTTATTAGCTGTAAGCCATAATCATCAAAATTAATATATATATATGTGACATACATTCCTGTGTATAATGAATTGATATTAATACATGATCTGAATTGAATGAAAAACACTATTCCAAGCCACTAAGATGCACCCGTAACATCATTCTGTTACATTTCCTTGCTGTATATGTAAATAGTTCTTTTTGAATTATTTTACAGCATGTGTATTTTTATCACAAGCTTTGTAAGAAAAGGAAGTAATTTCTGTGTGAATATTCTAAAAGCTGATGTTTTGTAAAAGAACGTGCTTTCAGAGTATCGTTACATGACAAATCCCCCCAGTTCCTCATCCTCCTGCAGTTATCTGCAACGACCACTTAACAAATCCCGTCTTTAATCAACCTTGCTGACTGGGTCAGTATCGTTTTACAATGTGAAGTAAGCAGAAGGCAAGCAGACATTCCTCTATCATGTCTCCCAATTTATGGTGTGTACGTCATCTAATGTTTAAAAACCATATTGAGCTGTTCTGTCCCTTTACCCAAGCTTTCACAGTGACTGAATGGTAAAGACAAGATATTTGTTATGGTGTGCAGCACTTGTATTTTCTGTATTTTTCATCCAAATGAGTAAGAGCTGTAAAGTTAAAGTAAAGTGGAAAAAATAGAAGGAAGCAGTTTTATGATTCCAGATTAGTTTTTTGTTTTTATTGGACTGATCTCTGTGACAGAAAATGTTTTACATACCATATTAAATATTTGCCTTTTTTATTTTTTATCCTTAAACAATCCTAATTGTATTATGTAATATTGTCCAATATGTTTTTTTTATATATATTTAACTAGATTTCTTGGCCTCTATGCAGCTTTTCTTGCAAGATTGAACATTTATTTAACTATGTGGGTAAGGGGGATATTTGAAGCAATTGTTGTGCATCATAAATTTAAGCAGCACTTTTTAAAATCTATTTTACGCGACAACTCAAGTTGTCTCTGTATTATAGCAAATAGTAAGTACTATTGCTAAGTTCTGTCAGTTTTCAGCATTTTTTAATTTTTTTTTTATTAGGGAGGATTGGCTTTTATGTTTAACTCATGCATTCGAAGTCCAAAACATTTTAGAAACAAGCACAGCACTACCAATTTGTTGTTGGTTCGGTTATATTTTTATTCAATGATTTTTATTGTTTCTGATGGCTTCACAAGAGGACATTTCTACTACTACAACTGCTACTACTACTACTACAGCTTTTTAGCCAAAATAAGAAGACAATAATTCTGATGTAAACAGCTCTTGGAAATAGCATTACATTACAAGGATGATTTGTAAATATTGTTTACAAAACTGTATGTTTATTAGAACCACGTTATTTTTGGTAAACTCTTGTACATATCTGGAAAATTTCCTGTTTGTGTGACAAAAACAAAACTTTCGTATTCGTACTTATTTTGTAAAGGAATAAATAAGCTGTTTACTAAACTGAGCGATCTTGACTTTGTCTAAATGCTTCTTTACATTAAAAACAGGAAGGTGAGGGAAATGTGGGGTGTGTATAAATTCTCCTGGGTCATTTGTTCTTTTATTTTATTTAGTTTAATTCTTTTATTTGAGTTTTCTAGATTATGCACAGCTCTTTTCTGTACAGTCATTCTGTTGTTTCATGTTGTTTTGTTGAAAAAAAAAACTCTTGAATTGAAGCATATTTTTCTCCTAAACCTATTTGCAGATGGATTCAACACATTTATTTATGACTTTCTGGGTTGTAAAACTACAAGTTCCCAGTATCTTTTGCAAATCCCAACTTGCCTTCTCCTCCCAGCCTCCCTTGTTTTTTTTTTTTTGTTTTCTTACATCAAAACTTCTCTAAAAAATATTGCACAATTGGAACATGCTTCAAAACACTTCTAACACTTTTCTCTCCGTCTTGTTGAATTGTCACATCATGTTTGATCTCAGTCTAAATCTATGAGAGTCAAACTTTAAGCACAATGAAGATTGTGCTTAAAGACATTTGATATAAAGATACGTGGCAATAAAATCTCTACAGATTGGCATAACATAATATAGGTGCATTATATGAAATGATAAGATGTTGATGGTCATTATAGCTGATCGTGAATCTTTGCTTTGGGACTTTTGTAGATAGCAATTTATTTGCTTGCTCACTTCTTTAACTTAAAGGAAGAAATTTCCCAAAATAAATTTTGCCTAAAAGTCATCATACTATGGGACATTTCTCTGCTTTTCCTTAAACTGCAGCATGTGATCTGAGAACTTTCAGTTTTCTGAAATATATTGTTTCAAAACTGTAAAATTCCCAGGAAGATATCAAATCGGTGAAGCTCTTCTGCCCAGCTATCAAAATCCCTCCCAGGTTTCTGTTGCTAATTAAGCAGAAGAATAATTGACCATTTACCTCAGACCTTGGAAAAGCTTATTGTTTTCTGCCTCTGAGTTCGACCCTCTGCTGAGCTGGACTAAAAATCCTTCGTCTTGTTGAGATGAGCAGGAGACACTCGTATGTTTGCTCTGGCTGGCAAACGGATTAGGTTCCAGCTGCTCAAAGTAAACACAGAACGTTCACCACATAGAGATTTTCTTTTTTTTTTTTTTTTATTTCATCTGATTGATTAACACAAAATGTGAAGTAGAAGGAAAATGACAGCTAAAAACACTGAAAACTGTGGTGTTCATTTGTTTTCTGAACCATTTAAGCTCCCACCTCAAAAAATTTGGTGATGTTGTCTTATTAGTAAATAAAGTCCGTTCTTGTTTCATTTAAATCTCAGTATAAGTGAAGTTGGTCAGTGTCGCTGGGAAGATGAATGGAGTACATTGGATGCTTCAAAAGACTTGATACTGGGACGGAGGTTCACCAAAAATCTAAACTTTAATCCAGAGCTACATTGTAAAGGCTTATCCCTGTATTACATTGTCCTAGTCAAAGTTCAGACTTGAATATCTGTCAAATCTGTGAAACTTGGCGGTCAGATAAAATGCAAAATGACTGAACTTGAGTTGTTCTGAAAAAGAATAAAGAATTAATTTTTGTAGTCTAGTAAAGAACTTGAAAGTTTTATATCCATAATTGCAACAGAATGTGGTTCTACAAATATCTATCAAATTCCATCAACTTTCTCTTCCATCCAAAATATTCATTGTGACTTTACAAAGTTCTACATGTAAATACTTTTGACATAAACATGACTAGATGTAGAAAGCTGTCATTAAAACCACCAACCTTTCTAAAAGAGTGAATGAGACAAAGTTAATTTATACAGTACATCCTTTTATTATCGCAAATATGCAAGAAAAGTCAAATGGAGACATTGTAAATGAACACATGCCTTTTAATACCACAGTCTAATTGTTTTAAACACTTTAAATAATATACATTTGCACCTTATTATACGCTTTGAAATGTTTTTTTATCCATATGTACACAATGTAATGTTCTGACTTTAACTCTTTACTGTTAAGTGGCTTTGAGATCTCTCAGAAACATGAAGGTCCCATAAGGCCTATGAGTCCTGATAATTCAATACACAGTAACTGTACAAACTGAGCCGCCTGAGAAGCGGTGAAAGCCACGTGAATACTGACGAGTGCTTCATCTGAAAAGGCCCGACAACAGGGAAGATGTTCTAAAAATTTCCAGTTGTTCCAAATGCGTCGAGATGTCTAAAAGGGAGCGTCTTTCTTTTTCAAAATCACAAATTTCAGCACTGAAAAGGTAATACGAGATGCCTTGAGTCTTACATTACTGAAGCACAAATTGGTTTTACCTTCAGCGGTAAAAACAACCAAAGTAAGTTGAGGTCAGCTGCAGAGTCGAGTTGCCTTGCATGTTGTGAGCCTCCTTGTGTTTTGACTCATCAGTTTGTTTGGTTTGTTGCGGTGTGGTCCGGCGTAGGAGGGCGTTCTGCAAACGGGGGAGGCAGGAAAGGGCCGGGGGAGCTCCGCGAGAGAGCCCGACATGCCTCTCCACATGAAAAAACAGTATGGTTGACCATTCCCTTTGAGGCAACTGGATCCAAAAGGAGCAAATCAGAACAAAGACGGGTTACTTTGTGAGAAACTTCATCCACTCTCTGCTCCTGTTCAGACTGCAGAACCCAAGTTTAATGAAAAACTAAAGAAACAAACCCAGTTTAAATCAAGTAACTGCCAGCACCAACAAAGATCAGAGTTAAGCTGCTTTTTTTTTGTTTCAACTCCAGCTTTTGGAATGGAAGAAACAGCATAGTTAAGTTATGCACAAATAAAAAGCGTGAAAACTTTCTTGCTTCTGTCTTTGATAGAAGACATGCTGGGTGTAAGAGCAAGAGAAGAAGAGAAGGAGCGACTAAAATGCCGTCCACTCGCCTTTTTGTGAACAACAGATTGATGTTGGGAGAGCAGTTCAACTTTAAGTTCTGCCATATGTAATGTGTGAACAACTTCTGAAGTAATCTGGACTCAGAAGTGACAATATTCAAACAGAACTGTCAGGACTTGGAGGATCAAATGTGTGCATCCTTCATACGGTCTTAAATAATGCAGCATGGCTCAAAGAACATCTTGATGCTTGTACAATCAACAAAACTGGCACAGTTTGTTCTGTTTGATGCCAAATTTTCCTCCATGTTTTTAGTACTTTAATCCCAACGTACACCTAAACGTAAAACAGCTTGACTTGGCGTTGTGTGCTGGGCTGTAATGATTCCTCAGAAGGAGTGGGACCGGGCAGGTCTGTGGTAAACTTCGTCAAGTGCAAACAAACATTAAGCATTTAAAGTACATCTCCTGCTGATTCCGAGACACACTAAATGTCAGCTCTAAAACTTGTGCTAAACAGGAGACAGTTTGATCACCCATTCCTCCAGATTTCTTCTCTTAATTTTTTTTTTGCTTGTACTTAAATGCTTAAGATCAGCAAAGTAATTTTTACATTAGACAAAGATAATGCTAAATGCAAAAATCAGTTTTTAAAATTGTTATAATAATTGAGGGAAAGAATTTTGAAAATGATCAAAAACAACTTTGTTTTGAGTGAGTAGGAGAATTATCGCAACAGTTTTTGTTTCGTTTTTCGCCAGACTTTTCATTATAGTTGAATTATAAATTCTCGTTTTGACTGATTCAAGTGAGGCCTGCAATGATTTGGACGTTGATTTGAATCTTTCTTTTGCCTTCCCACGTCACTCCGCTTGATTCTCATCTCGCTTCAATGCTCCACCTGCGATTTCTAGCATTGATCTTGATTTCTCAGGATGAATTTCACGGTTCGCTGGAGTTATAGAAATCCGTCAAGTGGCTTTGTAACCCTTCCCAGAGTAACAGATGTGAATGACTTTGTTTCTCATTTGTTCTTGAATTGTGTGACGTGTTGCTTTTATAAAGTCTTTCAGCCTTGCTCATATTGTTAGACAGATTCTCTTGATTCTACAGGTCTGGCTGAAATCACGGCTAGATGTAGCCAGTAAACAAAATCAAAAGGTGGTTAATGCCAGTTAAATGGTTGTTTTAGGTTGCTTTTCTCTTTTAATAAGAAAAATTATCATTTAAAAACTGTCTTTTGCATTTATTCATGGTATTTTTGTCTGATATTAAAAGTTCTTTAATTATCTGAAGCAGTACATTTTACAAAAAAAGGGGGTATAGATGTTTTCATGGTGCTGTCTATTTCATAGCAAATAAGCAGAAATTTTAGAGCAGCCTTCTTTTTTTATGTGCACAACCCATTTGACTATAAACAATGTGGAAACGTCGAGGTTTTCTTCCATTTCTGCTCGAACAATGGGACTTTTTCTGGCTCCGATTTCATTGCCAGTCAGATTGCTTTTGCCACATAGCCTGCAGACATCTGAGTTGCTGCAGCCATTGCCAAGAAACGCTCCCTCGCAAGCTCTCGAAGCCTAATGAATACAATGTTCGTACATCCTTCATTTTGGAGAGAAGGGGGTGGGGGAAAAGAGACATTAAAAATAATCCCATTAATAATAATTGCTTACACCATGTGATGATAAAAACAGCAAAGCGGACGAGGAGAACAGAAACATTTTAGCAAACAATGCTTAGTCCGCTGAGGTTTGACAGGGTCACAGGGGTTTGGGGCCTCACAAAATTATATGATGTCCTTATCTTGTCATCCTTAAAAACATCCTGCCTGCTAAAGCTTCCCTGGGCCACAGCGGGCCCCTTGTGTCACCAGTCAGAGCGGATCCTGGTCCCAAAGAAACAGGACTGGATGACAGAGGTGGTGCAGATTGCTGTACATTGTTTTCTTAAAGTAGCTGTGGGAAACTCACACAGTTATTCCGAGGGAATAAATCTGCGCTAAAAACAGAGAGCTGTGAGATGCCAAAGCACCCGACGGTCCAACAGATTCTTTGGGTATTTTTCAAACAGAATGAAAAACTTTTTGTCACTGATGCTTTTCTCCTCTGTTTGGTCCTACATTCCCCATGGAGTTCAGCAGAGTCAGGGAGGTTAAAAGCCTCTGCTAATACTTAGTTATGTTCTTGGAGGGGAGGCTGTGGTCCATCTGGGGCAGAGAGGGGGGAGGCGGAGGTGAGATGGGGCGGTGTGAAAAGATGGAGGATGAGGAGGAGGAGAGGGCTTGTTGCCAGTCCTTCTCCACCTCCGAAAAAAAAAAAAAAAACTCTCTAGTCCAGGGGTTCCTGTTTTATCCTGATAGGAGTGTTGATTGAGAGGCTCCGCCGGTCCTCGCGACACAACACGTACTCGCTGAACTGGGACGAGTCCACTCCGCCTCCGCATGATGCCGCCACGCTGAAGCCCTTCTGGAAAAGACGCTCCAGAACCTGCAAAAGATGATCAGGTGTTAAATACAAAAATGTATTACTCACAACTTCTAAAATACTGATGTTTGTGTTAGTGACAAACTCACAGTAAGCAACTTTTTGTAGAAAACGTATTAATTTTGAAGCTTTGGGTGTTGTTTGCTTAATTTTTGCAAAGTGAAATAGAGTGTTAATTATATCAGATCAGCATTAGAGAAAACATAAAATTATTGTTTAAATAAATAGTTTGACACCAGACCTGTTATAAAAACAGAAATTAATTAAAATCATGCTTTTTCACGCTGATAATATCACATGTTAATTAATGTCACTTAGAGGTGTTGATATGGAACTAAACAGGTGGAAGAAAATTTATTGGCACCCCTGGTAAAAAACCTGAAAATAAATTCAGATTTTATTGCACCAGCAAAACCTCACACTGAAAATACACCTGACGATAGGTGAGTTTGTTGATGAAAAGCCCATTTTTGGCCCAATCAAATGAAAGCACTTGATGTCAATTAAAGTCCCAGTGGAGTTTAACAAAATCCCCTTTTTGCATTTGTGATTGGCAGAACTGCAATTGCTTTTTGCAGGCATCCCTAACAATTCCTTGGTTTCTTTAAAGCTTTTCTCTTTTTGTCAGTAATGTTGTGAGGCTAGTGACTTTTATTGACAGCAGTCAGATGTGAAATGGGCATACAGCACAACGTCAAAAGGTCATGAATCAAACCCTGGGTGCCTGTGTTGAGGTTTACCTTTGCTGCCCTTTTGTGAAGCCCTATAAGTAACATTATTTGTTGAGACTCAGAAGTAAAGGCTGGTGAATATTTGAACTCAAGGGTCATTCTGGGAACTTAATTAAAGTTTAAAACACAAAAACCTCCTCTGCAGCTTAATTTCTGTCTCACACTGAAACTCTTTCAGTTAAATAACACATGCAGTGATCAGGGGAGTAAATTAAGCAAATAATGCCACATATTCTATATAAATGTTGCTGCTTTTTCTCTAATTTCTTCCCCGGATCATAGCCGTGTACTGTATAGACTCTAAAGGAGCAACCAATCAGTTATATGAGATAAATTAATATTTAGAAAATAGACGTGAGAGGAGTGTTGAACTTCTTCAGATAGTCATCAGTTCCAACATGCAGCACATGCCATTAAACCTCTTCTCAATCCAATCACAGAAAGTGATAAAAACCAGAGGGCATTCCCAACATCACACCACCTCTGCAATATTTATGCGACTCGTGCCGGATCGGCCACTGAGCTGAGGGCAGGAGGAGCTCAAAGGGATGTGGAGAGCCTGAGTGTGTTAAGGGGCCTGACTGGAGCTCAGCGTGGTGATTACTGGAGCTCCTAATTTGAGTAATGAGGCTGGGGTGAGGGAAGAAGTGAAGGAAGGAGTGAGGTCCGTGAGCGAGAGCGGGAAAGGAAACGACGTGCGGCGAATGAGGATGAGGAAGGAGATGTGGCTGATCGGTGAGAGGACAAAGTGCTGGAGCTGCAGGGAGCGAGCAGGAGATGGGGATGCATGTTATCCCTCCAGTCTGGACCCTGACACACACACACACGCGCACACACACACCCACACACACACACACACACACACACACACACACACACACACACACACACACACACACACACACACACACACACACACCCACACACACACACACACACACACACACGCATGCCTACACACACCACTAAATAGATATACACTCAGGCACGTGAACTCCTGCATCACTTTTCTCTCCTCGTCTGCTGTAATTCGTGTGGGATGCAGCTTATTTTTTATTCTTTTTTTTGGAGAGAGTATATATCTAAATCCCAGCAAGAGAAGTAGTGTGTATTTACTTATTCCCCCTTCCTCTTAACAGAGTGTGCAGTGCATGAAAATGAAAGGTCTCGCCAAGGGCAAACCCGTTCTGCCAGACACAGAGGCAGAGAGGTTCATCCAAACAGAAAGTTTTTCTCTTAAAGCTTGCACACGCTGACATGTAGACTCACAGTGAAGGAAGACCTCTGTAATTACAGCAGCGTGAGCCCCTTCCCTGGCTAAAGTGAGCTTTTTAGACCTCCAAGTCGAAGGCCTACAGCCTTGTGTAGAAATCACACATAAACACTTACAGAAACTTGTTGAGCAAACCACAAGCCCCCCATCCGCTCAGGCATGTCTTCATTAAAACCAAAATGCGGATCGATGTGCTGCTTGTAAGTTTAACGGACCACTCTGAAGAGTCTGCCCCCACCCCCACTTTCATCCTCTGGCCATCCGACGGTGACAAACTCAGTAATTTGTGAGACAGAAGGGGCGGCAGACAGCTGATGGTGAGGGTGGCTAATTAAGAGACCTGCCCAAGCATCAAACACTCCAGAATCCATGACAGGCGAAGGAGGAGCCTAACGATTATGGAAATGATATTACATAGCCTTCTTTGATCATTGCATCACATTGCATTTTCTCCCAATCATCTCTTAACACATGTGGGACTCCATCGTGTTCAGCAGTGCAATTTGGTCACAGAGGAGAAGGGCCTGATCAATAAAGATAGTCTGAAAACACTTTTATGATTAACGCACCGCAGCACAAAAGACTTAAGGATATTATTATAGATGGTTGTAACTGATTCAAGGATACTGTAATGACTATAAGATGCCATGAAAAAAGTTCACGTTCAGTTTTGTCACAGTGAATTAGTGCCATAGGGGGATAAACAATACACAGAATAATTAGGCTGTATCCAAGCTGAGGCTTCTAATGTCCACAGGACAATGTCCTAAAATCAATCCCTGCTGACAAGAGAAAGGAATGCGCCACGTTAAAAAGCACAAACATGTCTGGTTGCTCTGTTCTGAACTACGTTCTCGTGACCGCAGGCCTCCACATCCCAGCTTATGTTGTACTTATGCAGATTTCCGTGCTTACTTTCCTAGCTCACTTGAGCAAAACCATAACAAAGAAGTCAAACTGTAAGTTCTGCACAAGCAAGATTGGATAAAGACTCAGTCTGAGGACAACTATTTCCATAATATGGAAATAATGTTCATTAGCAGTTTTTCTAATTGTTTTTTCTAGTTTGTCCACTAATGTGAACTCCCTAATAGGCTGCAACTAAAACTGTTTACAGTTCCTTGCAAACATATTAAACTTTTTCATATTTCTTACAGTACAACAATAAATTTCAGTGTATATTAAAATGAAACAGACCTCCATTTTTTTGTAGCTCATTTTACTCTGTTAACCTTAAATAAGATTCTTTATCACTGTTTTTTTTTGTTTGTTTGTTTTTTGTCAAAAAGTCACCTGGATCATAAACAGAATCCATCTGTGTATGATTTAATCTGAGGACTGAAAAACAGACTGAGGTCAGGTGTTAAGATCAAAGCCGGGTTTGGTCATAAATCCCCGTTGAAAACAAGATAAAGTGAGGTAAGGTAATTTTATTTATATAGCAAATTTTCAGCAACAAGGCAATACAAAGGGCTTTACAGGACTTAAAAGGAAATCCAAACAAAATAACAAACCAAAGGAAAGAGCAAAAGAAGAGAAAACTAATAATGTTGATCCAAAGTAAATAAACTAGATACTCCTATTCAGGGTTGGTAGATAAGTATAGACCAGAAGTATGTAACTTCTGGTCTAATTCCCTTTCTGGTTTGGAGGAATAGGAGTCTAAAAACGAATTGCTAAGGTAGTTTTTCAGGGTTCCAAGTTCTAATCCCTGTTCTGGGTTGATTAAGAAGTGTAAGTAAGTAAGTATCCACTGGACTTCTGGGATGCTCGATAAGTATAAATATTCTCTGGACTTTCTAAGTGTCCTCTAAATTTGTAAAAGTCATGAGTACTCCACAGTTCCTCTTCAGGAAGAATTTTTTCTGGATTCTGAGTTCATTCTAAAAACACATTCACTCTACAAAAAACACTCACCTTCCAAATGTGGTCAAATGAGACAAAAATAAATCTTTTTGACTTGCATGAAAAATAGCACTTCAGGTGTAAAACAAGCACTGCGGATTATCCAAAAATAACACCACTATGGAATTAAATGGTGAAACATGGTGGTGGCACCATCATGATGTGGGATTGCATTCCTCAAGAATGACAGGGAAGTTGGCCTTCTCATAGTTTAGTTTAAATGCATATGCATCTTTAGTAACGGTCCAGTTAAAGTCTGGAATTGTCTGAGTTTGCGTTATCATCCGGAGGATAAGCTGTAATTTTAGTCAATAGATGTTCTAGACAGTTTTGACACAAGGCTGCTTTGTGCACCTCATTGTCACATCAGGACACAAACCTTTCTAGATTTGTATTAGTTTTCATTTTCTTTCAACTACTTTCGTTTTGAATATCATATAATATGCAATATATATATAATTATATGTAATGTGACAAAATGTGAACACCTTTATAAAGCAGTGCACAACATGGAAAATATTGTACTAAGTGCAGAAAATCAGGATCGAACTGCAGAGGATATAATAAGAACTAAATTAGCTCTTGGATAGACTTCATTACTTCTGTCTGATTCTTTTCCTGCTAGTAAGACTGAAACTGATTAAATGCATCTCCTTCCACCCTCCGTCCCAGGTGATCTGGAAACACGGCTCCTCCAAACAAATGCAAACCATTCCATATTTAACCATGTGAATGAGCTGCCACTCAGCCACTGTTGTGAAGAGAGGGGATAACATCGGCCCCTCCAAGGAATTTAGCAAAGAGGGTGAAGCGGGAATCAAAGCGAACAAGTCTTAGGACTGGAAAACGGGAACAAGATGCAATATTAATGGCTGACGGAGCGCGCAGACAAACTCTGAACACCTCTGAGCAGCGGGCGCTTCTTGTGGCCCAGGATTCAGAGCTGATTGACACGTGTGACACGCGCAGGATGAAGCTTCTGATGAAGCTTCTGATGAAGCTTCTGATGAGTGTTGCACTCAGGAGGGGGCAGCGCTTTTGTTTTACAATGCACAAGCTCGACAAGGAACGTTAACTGCAGCCTAAGCATCTGGCATCAAGCAGCGGTGAAGCTCCAGCTCTTTGTAATTCTCTAAGCTGTGTGCCAGCTTTTTTTTACGACTCACCAGTGACAAAAGCACTTTGACTGTGGAGTATTTTCAGACAGAGCTTGGAGCAAATGAGCTGAGTTTATCATAGCAAATGGACATTTTAAGATGTCCACAATCACCATGGTTTTGGACATCCGAATTGCGAGAGGACTTAAGCAAGTTTTGACTAAACTAACAAACCACACCTGAGAAATTTATGGTTTCCGTCTCTTTCTTAAAACTTTGCTGTCACTTGTTTTGTTCTTTAGAACAATACGTTAGTGTTAATGAAAAATATTAAATTAACTCCTTATCCCACTGCATGGAAGAACTGTGTAGCTGCTTTACATTTTATTCGCTTTAGATCTGAATTTAAAACTACTATAAAATATAAAAACTACTTTCTCTGCAGCAATATATCAACAGTAACTAAGCAATATGATTCTGTAATGTTCAGTGTCTCGTTTCTGTTAAGAACAAAAATTATTTTATTGGACTTTTCCAAAAAAATGTGTAAAAAATTTAATTGAATTTTTCTTTCAAATAAAACATTTAAGCACCTCCTTAACTGCTGATGTCTACATTTATAAATCCATAGAATTTTACATGAAGTTTGAAATTGTTTTATTAATTTGAACATTTTTTCTCTTTAGATTTCAAATTTATAAAACTTTACTACTGTGTATAGAATCAGAGTCAAACAAAGGTCAGGTTGGTTTTTCTATAGAAAGTTTTTCTGTTGGTGGCAAAACGAGCAGCCAGTAATAATACCGGGGTCATAAACCCAGAATCCCAGATGATAATGTGCAGAGCATTATTATACGTGGTTATAATGAATAAACGACAATAAGAGCATATGATTAAAAAAGTCTGGTGAAACAGTTTATGCACCCCAACAAATTTAACCTGTTTATACTTTTTCTATACGCATTAATCTTTCACATTATCGACTAAATTTTTAGTTACATTAGAGAAATATAAAACGAGAACACAAAGATGTTTGGAAAAAAAATTTTACAAGGGAAAAAAGCTATAAAAACCAACAAGATCTAGTGGAAAAAATAACAAATAGAACCTGTATGACAGGAAGAAGTAGGTTAAGATATCTCAGAAATCAATATGTCATAACCTGATCTGAAACTGTCTCAAGCTTTGGACTCTATAGTAAAAAGAAGACTGTAAAAGCTATTACCTGTAAATGGAGAAGTCGACCAAAATTACTCCAAAACTACATCAACAACTCGTGGAGGAGGCGACAACAGAACCCAGAACAACATGAAATGTACTGCAGGTCTCACTCGCCTCAGTTAGCATCAGTAAGAAAGAGACACAGCAAAAATGGCATCCATGGGAGAGCTTCAAGTTGAGAGCAAAACAATCACAAAGATCTGTCTCACATTTGCTAAAAGGCTTCCTGTGACTTTTAGAAAATTATTCTGTGGTATGACAATTCAATAGTCAAACTTTTTTGACAGGTAAATGTTGCTTTATTTCAAATGTAAAGTTAGCACAGCTACTACTACCATGGTAGTAGTAGCGTAATGGTTTGGAGCTGTTTTGATGCTTTTGATTCTCAACAACTTGCCATAACTGGCAAAACTGCAAATTTAGCAATAGTAGTGAAGTTGTTGCCTTCAATTTAGGTACAAATAGTTTAAGGTTTAGGAGAGAAAAACATTTTCATGTAGGGCAAGGTTAGTTTAATATTTTTCCATTAATGACTGTTTTTTTATATTTACTCATGTTGTTTTTCACAACTGCTAAAATCTTTAGTGTGTGTGTATAAGTGTATAAACTCAGATATTAATTTAAATATTAATATGAAGGCTGGCCTATTTAAGGGTCGGACGAGTCAGAGGAATCTGGTTTTTAACATCTCCACCTGTCAGAGCAATCAGCTTCCTGCTCAGCCTCACATTGCATTGGACCCAAGGTGCCACAGAAAGGGAGCTAAAAACTGGTGCAGTATTACAGTTTGTCTCTGCCACTCAGGCCACCGAGGAGCACTGCGGAGGTGTTTGTGTGGCCTTGTCTGCTCTGATGGGCTTTGCTCTCCCTACTCAGCCGACTCAGGATTGATGGAGTGGCAGAGTGACATGTGAGAGGGTGTTGCAGCATGTTGCGTATCCTGCCTTGGCAGTGGGAGGGGAGAACAGGCCCCTTATCCACTTCTGCCTTTGCTGTCACTTTGATGAAGGACGGATTGGCTCTGGTGTGATCTGAGCGCTTCATCACGGTGATGTATGGAGCAGCAGCCGAGGTTCCAGAGCTGGGATGCGTCTTTGTACACCTCTGCGACTCTTAGGTTAAATGTTTTCCCTCCTTTCTTTTTGCTTCCCTGCACTGGGTCTACACAGCAACGCAGGTGGTTCGCATTATTCACAAAATTCCAGTCATGACTTCATGGAGAATCACGTGCCGAGGTGGAGTTGTTTGTTCGCACTCTCCCACATTTGAATGCATTAGAAAAAAAGGCAGGGCGAAATTTACTCAATATTAAAATCTTATTCCAATTTTTGCAAATTTTTAAATAAGCTCCAAGAATGCATTTATGAAATCAGGATACAAACCAGACCTCTGCAGATTATCTCAGCTTTTTTTTTCACACCTCTTTCTTTTTCCTCTCAAAACTCTCATCAAAAATGTTTACACTCCTGTATTAACAGGTTTTCTGATCCACACCCTCCTCACACTTTCACGCTGCAGGCAGGGTGGGGTGGTGAGCAACTTTCCTCAGGGTTTATGCCTGGACTTGAAATCAGATCAGAGGCTCTTTGTCTTGCAAGTAAGATGAGAAACATTTAGCAAAGCATTCTCATACCTGCAGTACATAATGAGCGAGTTGTTTAGAAATATTTACTCATACAACAAAAAAAACAACAGCTCCATCTGCTCTTTACATCCTTATCTGCATAGACTCATTGAGCCAGGCCCTGCATCTGTTCTGATTAGGTTTTTTAATGAACCTATTCTGTAGATGTGTGAATGCAACTGCCACTACTTGAGCTGCACAGCATATTGTATCATAATTGTCACTGCAATATGAATGCAGTCGCAGTGGGCTGCTTGGATGCTATATTAGTAATTATATTTTTACAAACATACATTAATGCTCTGCATACAAATAATATAGTACTTACTACCCTAGCATTTTCAAACTTTGTGATATTACAACCAAAAACTTCAATGTATTTCACTGAGATTTTGTGTGATAGGCCTGAACAAAGTAGAGCATTATTATGAAGTTCAGGGACATAATAAACATGTGTCTTTTGGGGAATGTTTCTTTCAGCTTTGTACATCTGAAAAATTGTGTTTACTCAAGCTAATCAAGATTGAATGAAGGACATCTGTGAAAACCAAGACATGTTGATATCCGACTGAAAGCCAAACGCCTGCCGCAATCTCAAGTCACCATCTTCCAGTCAAATGTAATCAGCTTCCTTGTCCCTGCTGAAGAAAGCGATTTTCACAGCATAATGCTGCCACCACCGTGTTTCACTGCGAGGAAATGTTCAAGGTGATGCACAGTGTATGCTTTCTGTTATGTCTGTAAAATAAAAAGCTCAACTATAATCTGTTTGCTTCTTTGCCAAACCTCTGAAGCCTTCACAAAACAGCTGAACTAAAATTAAACTCATTCGATAGATGACTTCTGAATTGGAGGACAGTTTTCTGATTTTTATTTATGAAACAAGTATAAAGTTATTTTGCTTGAATTCATGTGGACCTATTGCATGAAAACCCAATAAAAATATAACTGTTTGAGGGTGAGGATTGAAAAAGTTTAAGGTCTATTGTAATACTAATCATATCAAACAACAATACAACAAAAACAGGTTTTCCTAATACCACAAAGGAGTGTCTATACCTTTTTAACTGGGAGACGCTCCCAATAAAACCTTGACAATCCAGCTCCACTTGCCATTAGCGCTTTTTTTTGTGACAGGAGCATCTCAGCTGACCTCACCTTCAGGAGCAACCTCATATTGGAAAAAACAAAGATCGGAGACGACAATAAAGTCTCCTCTCAAATTGCGTTAGTCAGATGAGCTCACATCCTATAACCAGTCTCCCTGGTAAACAGAGTGGGAGAATGTTGTGTTAGTTGATGCGGCCAATTAATTATATTGTAAGTCATTTAAAAATCTATAAAGGAAGTATAAACTGGTTGAGGCTGTTTGAGAAATTGTAAGTATGGTATTAAAAAATGCAATACGTGTATTTCAATCGCCCTAAGCGGTGTTATATTGGAGTCTTTTTAAAAAAGGAGCTGCGTCTTAAAAAGGAGTAAAGCGTAAATTATGCATATCATTTCCCCCCTTTCCATTCCTCTTCTTCATTTTTTTTTTTTTTGCAGGAAAACATGGCCGCGGTCTACTCATGCTTTGTCCCGCACGCTGCGCTCACCTCCCTGGAGGTGGTCTCTCACACCGACAGGGGGTATATGGTGAGGGGGGCGAGGTGGAGAGGTGTCAGAGCGCACCAGCTTGCCTCGGAGAGGCTCTCTCTGGCTGCTGCAGGGGTGAAGGCTCCTCTGTGTGTTAGTCTATTCATGGCTGTGGGCTCCTAAGTGTGTTATATCGAGCCCGTGGTGTGAGACTGTTACTTTCCCCCTCGATCTTTCGCTCTCAGATCTTAGTGGTTAACACAACTGTAAAAGTAGTTTTCTGAGGTAGGTTTTATAGTACCTCAACAACAGCATGAACTCTGCTTCAACAAAAGAAGCAAAAGACTCTACCAGCTGTCTACTTAATAAGGAGTTAATGCATATAAATATAGCAAGTGCAGCAGTAAAAAACAAACAAAATAATCCAAATTCAAGAGTAAATTCTGCAAAAATAAAAATAAAAATACTGTCATTTCGAAGAAGACTGCAGGGGTTTTGCTGTTTTCTGTTACATGACTCTTGTGAATGCGATAATGTTGTGTGCTAGAAAGAGAAACTGACACAGAATAAAGATTTTTTAACAATTTCTAAATCTTTGATTAAGAGAACAACAATATAACACCCAAAATTAATGTTTGAACTAAAAATAATGCAAAGGACTGAATGATTAAAACACACTTTGCATAACAATAATATGATTACATCGATGCAGATGATATTTAGAAGCTGCATATCTATTGCTATCTAACATTTTGTTTGCTTACTTTCCTAAAATGAATCTTTACATTCTGTTTGTAGGTCCTTGCCAAATAGTAAGCCATGTTCCATAATAAAGATGAATCTCATTCTAGTGATGACTGTATGTGCCCAGAGCTCATCTGGGAACATATATCCTCCTTCAAGCTGCTCAGAGATGTTTTCCTGTATTAATGCGAGCATGACGTAAACTGGGTGGGCGTTCTGGAACACCAACACTGTGGCTAATTAGTTAGATTTCAAGTTTTTTTTTTTTTTTTTAAAGAAATTGGATAAATGCATGACCGTTAACTACGGGTATTTTTAAAAAAAAATATCTGTAATGTATCAAAAATATTCTCTTTGATGCCTTACCTGCACGGAATTGAGCCTGCAGTAGCCGTTGAGAGGAAAGCGGATGACGTGCGTTGGATCCTGGTTCCAGCCGGCGTTGACTGAGTTACACATAACGTCTCCGGTCTCAGGGAAGATCTCCTCTATGAGGACCTTCTCTCCACTCAGCGCAATCCTCTCACCGAGGTCGGGCGTGACCCGGACCACGAGGCAGTCACAGGGCTGTGCCATCCGCCGCTGTTCGCGCTCCTGCTTCCAGCGCTCCAGCTCCTTGATCATGGGCGTCAGCTGGTAGTAACGGGCCTCCTCGTACAGCAGGTGGAAGTCCTGCGCAGACGGATGAACATGGAGGATACAGCGGTGAGTTACAGTCCTTTTGGCTGTATGTGTGACTAACACACCATCTTTTACTATATTACATCTCTTCACCAAGGTCACACGAAAAACAATACAGCACAATGCTGTGCAATATTAAGCATGCTAACTAAGAGGCGATACTGTATGTGTGTGTGTTTTTATAAAGAGCATTGTTGGTCTTGTTGCCTCTCATTCACAAAGTAATGATAAAGAATACTTAAGAAAGACTTTCCAGTAATAGTGAAAACCATAATAGCTCAATATTTTTGTAGGTTTTCTCCTATTATGCATTTTATCCAGTTTTTATATCATTGATGTGAGACATGCATCATAATTCTGCACCAGAAGAAACCAACAGTACATCAGGATATAAACAGCAGCTGAAAACTATGATTGTGAACTTATCACAGAAGTCTGTGCTGGCTCTGTCTGCACATCCACAAAGACTTCTCTAAAGAAGTTGCATCATTGCTATCACTGCTATTAGTTATGCTTTCTTGTTATTAGCTTGTTTTGTGTTGTTATCATCTTGTGACTGTCTGCTGAATAAACTTTAAAATTGATCCATAAACGGCTCCATTTGTTATTTCTGTAAACAAAGCGCTGCTGTGTGACGTCAGCGTTCTTCTTCTGTGCACACAGGTCACTTTGGGAGCGTAAACCTTTCACACTGGAGTTTTGTTGCTGTTGGGTTTAATTAGTGGTATGAACCACCAAGCATAAAAAAATTGATTTCAGCAACAATTGGAATTGCGGCTCAAGATGTGCTGTGTGAACGTAGCCAAAATGTAAACTTAATTGCCTTCAGGAGTGACAGCACATCCTCGGCAGAGAGAAACAATAAACTATGATCAGTGAAGGCCTGCATCCAGCAGTACAACATTCTCAGTTAACAAAGCATAGCAGCTTTCCTCAACTGAGGCTCTTGGCAGAGCAGTGCTGGCCTTTAGCATGTTTTGGCTAGCTGACTCCAGAAAGGCCATCAGTGGTGCTCCAGCAAAGTGTGATGGTGCATTCCTGTGTGCAGACAGTCTGCAGCAGATTGCTTCCCTCTCACTCCTGGGCAGGGCTTGCTGGGGGCCATTTGCCCCGGTGCGCTTGCCTCTAATTTCCCACAAGACCAGATGGCACCATCACTCACCACTACCATAGAAAATACAGGGGAGGAGGAAGAAATGTGCAAGTGAACATGAGGACAGTCATCAGCCAAGGAGCCTTTTAATGGATTCCTCATATAGGTGGTGGTGGTGGTGGTGGGGGGGGGGGGGGGGTTGGTTGGGAATTTCAGGGGTTATGTTAATAAGGCTTGTGGCACGATGTTAAGCTCCTATTAGAACAAGATCTAATTAGGTTACACCTAAACCCTGCAAATCTTTTTGCTAAACAATCAGTAATTAATCCATCTCTGTTCTGATTAGTGTCTCACAAGGAAAAAGAATGACAGCTTAATCCAGTCATTGTTTGTGAACTGTCATCCCTGACGCGCGGATATTTTCTCTACATTATGCGCATGTTGCTGAGATCCACGCTGGAACTGTTGTCTGTTTATATTTATTAGCCAAACAAGAACAAGAGGCAAACAACAGCATCCGAAAAACCTGTGAGAAGTAAGAATGCAAATTTTTAATGATAAATTGAATATGTTTCATCCAGTGAACGCAACTAGTACAATGCTGCAGAAATACTTTTGCTTTTTAGTCTGATTCGACATATTGTTGAACTACTTTTCTTGAAAATCTACTACATGTTAAAAGATTTGCACGTAGAGAAACTGAAAAGCCAGTCATCTGTGACATCAGATGGACATGGTAAAAGAAAGATACTTAAAACATGTTTTTAGGCCACGTTTAGGCCAAAATCGTTTGCTTTTAGACTCATCCGACCATGTCACCTTCTTCCACATTTAGGAGTCTATTTTTATGAAGAATGTTTGTCTTGTCAAGAAATTATCCCACCTGACCTGTGGAACTATGCAGCTTTCCCACAGTTACCACAAACCTCTTGGTTCACTAATGTTCTCTCACAAACCTCTGAGGCTTTCACAGGACAGCTGGGTTTATAATGAGATTAAGTGACATACAGGTGGACTCTATTCACTATTTAGGCAATTTCTTAGGTTTTTACATAGGGACTTTAAATACCTATGCATACCTTCCTCCTTTTTTGAATTTTATTTGTAAAGCAATGTGGAATCAATGTAGCAATTTCCTACCACTTGGCACTGATTTATGCGGGTCATTAAAGCTCAATAAAACATATTTAGGTTTGTGGTGGTAGCTAAACAGGTATTAAACATTTTTAAAAGCACTATAGTTGTGATAGTGTTTAATTTGTTTATCCCTACCACTGTTCCTTACTGCAGGACACAGAAACAAACATAGCAGCAAACATAATTCCGTCACATTCTGACACTCTTCACCCCTTCATCTGAACTGTGCCTTCATCTCCGACGGAGGAACAACACCCAAACACAACTCCATCTGGTCTCAGAGTTGACGCAACACATCTTAAGCTCAAGTTCTAATATTTAGGATTTCAGTTCACGAACGAGGAATGGCGGGTCCATTTCCCCCCCCCCTTTTTTCTCCTCCTTTTTCTATTTTTTTTCCTTTCTGTCGGCCGTCTTGCTGCTGCTGACAAAACTCATAGCGAGACGCCCCCCTTCAGGCGGCTCTCTGTATCAAAGTGTAGCTCCTCATCCTTCACAGGTCTGAAGCCATGGATGGATATGTTTTTAACAGGGGTCTGTCTGCGAGGCACTTTAGTCATCCTGAGCAGCGTAGAAAACAACAGAGTAATCCTAAGTGCCGAGGTGAGGATGAGAGGGAGACAAGGCCAACAGCTCTGTCCTGGTTGCTGAAGCTGCTGATAACGCTGCCAGCTCTACGAGACAATTCATCCCCCAATCCTGTGTCCAGACAGCCCGTTTGAGCTTCAAAATAATGATCCGACCTGATAGCCTGACGGCAAGGCAACATTTCAGGGAAGGACAGGGGGAGGGACAGATGGATAAAGACAAGAAGGAGAGAAAAATGATGGAGGATGTCACTATGAGGGAGTCCGACTAATAAAGACCTGCTGTGCCTCTTAAACTAAAAAAAAAGTGACTAAAACCACACAAGTAGAAGCTCGCAGGATGTTGATTAAACAGGCCGCTGTAAAAAATACAGCCAAGTCCCATATAATGCAGATCAGTCGCAAGAATAAGAACACAACACATAAAGAAAAAAGAAGTCGATTTAACTGAATAATCTGACATGAGCACCACTAACGCGCTCCGCTTTGAAGCCATGCCCTCGCTATGACTGAGCATTGCTTACATTCTCCTGATTAATTGTGGTTTGAATAATGAGTCCAGGGGAGGATATTAATAGGGAATATTTTGTTCCACTGATAGAAGCTGCAAAAAAATATATATATATTTTCCTATTCTGCTCAGACTTTCACATTGATTTAGCAAAACACACTGCGCCGCGGCTGCCAGCAGCAGAAACAGAACCGGCCCTGGGGCGACGGCAAGCCTGATTGTGTTCAGATAAGGACATGCTCAATTCCGCCTCGCACTATTTGCATTTATTTCTTCTGGCTTCACGCAAATTGAAAGGTATGCAGATCAACACAGGCTTATGCGAGTGGGTCGTAATGAGTTGAAACAATGAAGTCTAACACATTCTGTGTAAACCATGGTGCCTGATTGGACTGTCAAGACTTCACAGAAAGCAAGGGAAAGGGGGATGGGAGGGTAGAGCAGCGACGGGGAGAGTGGATGCAAAAGGAAAAAAGTAATCAGTTATGAGTCAGGCAATCGTCTGCCAAAATATGCGGGGCTTTCATGTCATGTTCTGTTGTCTGAGGTTTGGCTCTTGTTCCTGCTATCCGTGGGGCCCAGGGAGCAGGCCCCCGGCTCTGAGTGGCTTGGCCTCGCCTTGCTACCTTATAGGGAAGGATGAACAAGTGTAAAGGTCACTTTAGGTTGCACAACGGAAAGAAGTGTTCACCTAGGAAACCGTAGCACCAAATAAAACCTTGAGAAGGATCCAGCTGTAGGCATAGTCATTAATGCAAAGCCTTATATGCCATTGTGCATAACTGTTACTTTTTATATGCAGCGCATTTTAAAAGATGCGCTGTGGTACGGAAAAAACATCACCAGTGGGAAACTGACATGTGCAAAACATTATTTCATACACAACTAGATAGTGTGTGTTTGGTTGATCTGAACATGTGCTTTGGATTGGCTAATTCAGGCCAAGTGTGATAAGAAACTATAATTTATGGTGCCTGTTTCTACTTAGAATAAACTTCATCAATCAAGCTTTGAATCACAAACCAAGTGTGAGTTCTCAGCAAGGCTTAAGTGGATCTGGTGGTTCATAAAGTGTAAAGCAACAGTGCACTGATAAATGCATGCACAGTTAATATGAGCAATATCGGTACCCCTCAAGTTTTTCACAGTTTAGTAATGTTACAAAAACTACAATGTATTTTATTGGCATTTTATGTGATAGATCAACTAACTATAAAAAGGACCTAAGTGTGAGCAAATAAAGCCCACCAGAGTGTAATTTAAGCACATCTGTTCCCTGAAGCCCTTGGAGGTTTGTTTGAGAACATTAGTGAGTAATCAACAACATGAAGACCAAGGAAGTTGTGGAAAAGTTCCACTGATAGCCACAGTAGAAGAATACATCTGCATGACCACTATCAGGTGTGTACTCTCCAAATCTGGCCTCTTATGGAAGATTGGAGAGAAAATTGATTGTTGAATGAAGGCCACAAAAATCCAGTAACCTGTAGAAGATGCTCCAGTCAGCTGAGAACCACATTAAACATTTTAGCTGAGAAACAAAACACTGTTTCACAGAAACATTGCATATGAATCCTGAACACATCAGTAAAACACGGTAGTAACAGCACTTTGCTGTGAGGATGAATTTTTCAAAAGGAACCAAGAAGATGGTCAAGAGTTCATGTGAACACGGTGGAGGTTAAGAGAAGAAGTCCTAAAAGAAATCTTCACCCTAATGGTTCACGATCCAGCAGGACAATGAGCATGAAACTAAAGCTACAATGCAAAGATTAGAGCAAAGCATAGCAATGTATTAAAAGAGTGGCCTAGTTAAAGATCAAACTTAAATACAATTAAGAATGTGTGATAAGACTTGAAAATTGTTGTTCATTGAAACTCTTCAGAAAACTGGATGATGTCTTGGTGTGTAGATATAGATATTGTAGCTGGTACCCAAAAAGACTGGCTAAACACAATGTTTTGACATTTTGATGTGTAACGATGCCACTTGATGAATTGATATTTAGTGGTTTACTGTGTTTTGTCTTTTATGACTTTGTATTCTTTTGTTTGTTTTTCTGCCTTGTTGCTGAAATGTGCTAAACAAATAAACTTGACTGATTGATTGATCAATTATTTGATGTTGCATGGATCAGTTTTATTTCTCAAAACTATGTTCCTTCCACTTTATAATTAAAAAATATGTATTCTACCTTGTGTTAGACAATTACACAAATTTTAAAAAATGCATTGAGGTTTGCAGCAGTGAAATAATAAAACGCTAAAAAGTTCAAATGTTATGGACAATTTTGCAGAGCATTGTAGTTGAATAGAGTTTTTTTTTAATCCCTTGAGAGGACAGAGAACCATTAAAAACACAAACATGAGTTTTTTAAGATTTTTATAAAATCTAAAATAATTCACTTTCCAGGCACTTGTGGCTTTAACTACTTCAGGACAGGCGGACAGACACACACAGTACAGAAATACCTTGAAATCCTCGGGAAGCAGCAGTTTGCTGGTCCTCAGAAAACTGAGAATATAGCGGAATATCTCGCCGTCCCGATCTATGAAGTAGTGCTGCTTCAAGCTGTCCAACACGATGGGCTCGGTGCCATTGAACAGGCGACTGATTCTGAAAATTGAAACAGACACACAAACAGGCACACACACGCAGAGAGACAGCCGCACACACAAACACAACCACATAATGGAATGAGCCAGCTCCCTTCAAATGCATGAAACAATTACCCTCCATTTATTTTTCAATTTTATTAGCACTAAGCTTGAAATGCATTAGCATCACAGGTTGAAACAAGGGGCTTAAGGCACAGTTCCCCCATTCCAGACTTGTTTGAAGTGTCCCTTCTGCAGAAAGATTAAAACAACACACACACACACACAGACACACACACACACACACACACGTCTGCTGCTTGTACTTACAGAAATTAATAGTATGAATGTAGCATTACAGCTCTATTATTCCATCTGTCAGAGGGGTGCAAATGAATCAGAGGCAGGAAATAGGGAAGGGCCACATGCTAAAATGACGGAAGCATGTGGAAAAAAAACATATTTTATTGTTACAGTTTAACTTTATGAATTTAAATAGAATTTAGTAGCAGCACTCTAATGTATGCAATGCAGCCTGACTTGCAATTTGGAAAATGTTGACCAAATCTGTCATTTGTAAGAGAAAGATGACCATAAATATTGCTGTATTTTTTTTTCTTACTTATGATAAATCATAGTAATTAACAATAAAACATTTGTTAGATTCAGACTTTTAAGCATTCACCTAAATTTAGCCAACTTTGTTTTAGTAACTAGACACTTGTTGCTGCTCAGTATCTTGATTTTTCCCCCCTGTCCTTCAGTGAACTGCATGATTAAGAGCTTATTTGATGTTGGCTACAGGGGCTCATCAAGGCAAAGAGTAGAAATTGCTATTATCTTTAAACTTTTATCACACAGTGCTGGCCCACGCCTCCAGATACCCATGGACCGATATTTATCCCCACCCCCTTGCCTTCATGCAGGTGTCCTGCAGGTCCAACTCCCACTTTAATAATCTCATCTGAACACCTCCACTTTATCTGTTTGCTGATTTCTAGTTGCTACATATCCTTATTTAACCGTCTGCTGTCTGCTTGTCGTAAATAAACAATGTGGACAATCTGCAGCACGAAACCACTTTTACAAATTCACTACACATTTGCAGTTGTGTTGCAATCGTTATCTGTTTTTTTTTTCTTCTAAGTAATCAGGATTTAAATAATGTTAACAGCTTCCAAGTTGGCTGACAAACTGGATGTGACAACAGAAATAATAAAAGAAATTTGCAAATTGGCCAACCTATGCTTCTTTCAGTCTAAACTTAGTTGGAGACACTTGAAATTAAAGATGTTCCAGTCAGACACCAATTTTTTCCAGATCGACTCTGCCGATTCAAATGTTGAATGCTGAGAAATCCTACTTTTAACATCTTCAACATCTCATTTGGTTTATAACTCTCAGCATGTACTTTCATTTGACTTCTTTAGGTTTAGTAAATATCAGAATAAGATTATGGTCAATTATTTTGATGCATAAATTCTGTCATATCGAAGGACAAGCAGTAGATGTTTCTTCAGGGACGAAAACTGAATTGTTTAAAATTGGCAGTTCAGACCTCTAAGAAAAGGATTGGTTTTGTCCTGAAAAAGCTTGATCAGTGCATCTCTACTATAAAAGAGAAGGAATGTCAGGATACCAGAAGCAGTCGTGTTTCCAACCACAAATTCACTTTATTGAATTTACAACCAGCTCGTGTCTTATGGATTCTTTTAGCTTGAGCGATCAAGTCAAACTAGCCGCCTCTGTTTTCTTTAACTCGAGTGGGTGAGGAAGCAAAGACGCTTCTCCCTCCCCTCATGCCATTCTTCCTCTTTTTCACTCTCTGTCTCTCTTTCTTTCTTTTTCTCTTTCTTTCCTTCCTTCTTCTTTTCTCGCACCCCGTCTCCATCCTCTCCCTTGCTTGCTTTCTCTCTGGAAATCGATGCAAAATGCTTTATAAAAAACCAATACTCATCTCCCTGTTTGGCCCGCGGTGTTCCTTTCTCATATGGTCTTGCAATTCTTCCAGCTAGAATTTCACCATACCCCTCCAGGCTAACTCTGTTTTTCATCTCCACTTTTTTTCTTTTAAAAAAAGCAATTAAAATGCTGCCTGTTTTTCTTTTTCTTTCCCTTTCCACCACTCCCTCTTGTCTGTTGGTCTCCTCATTTTTTCCCTTTTTGTTAAATCCCTGAGTTGGGGGGGTGAGTAGACGGTGGGGGTGGGGGTTGATCAGAGGGGATGTTATTAACAGGTAGGTGGTGAGAAAAGGGTGAGGGAGTGGTTATGCAGAAAAATTAAGAGATGAGATAAACAACAAAAAAAGAGCAGACTGATGAGCAGGGAGGGATGGGCTAAGAGAGTTAAACAGAGTAGAACAAAGATCAGGAATGAAGGACTGGGGATCTGAGACAAAAATGTAAAACTTAAAGAAAAATAGAGTCAGAGAGAAGGAAGAAGCTGGGTGTTCACATGGAGGGAACGCTTAAATCTCCGACAGCAACTCTAAATGGCAAATCGACTGAACTTATATCATGCATGTCCTGTCTTATTGACAACTGTAAGCAGAGAGCAGATCATCCTCTGATGTTGGGGTAATAAGCCCTTACCCTGGTTTCTGTTATGCTATAAAGAAGCCATACCTCGAACGGTCACCTAATGGAAATAACTCACTATCCAGGAACACAAACACATGCAGAGATCTGTGAAAGTCAAATCGCTCCGATGTCTGAAGGTTTCTAACAGAGGGAAACTAGAGAGCAGGAAGTGATTCGGAGTCATTCAATCATTAAGGGACGGTTCTTCAAAAACAAGGACAACTTGAAATCCGATTTTTAAAAAGGAACTTTACTTTTTCAAAGCAGAATTGTTTTCCCCTCTTCTCCACTACCCATTAATTCAAGTAGTAGTTAAAACTTTTCATCAAAAAGCTGACCTACTAAGGTTTTCTAACCTATTCTTACTGCATTACCATGATATGACCTTATGTGTTGCATAAAAAGTCATAAGTCCTAAAGGTGGGGTTGTTAAGTTAGTTAAGGGGAAAATATTCATACCAAACAGTCAAATTAAAAAACTAACCAAAACATATATTAGACAAGAAAGTGTTGGTCCAAAATAGCAGATTTTAAGAATATAAACTCTAAAATGTCCTTGAAGGATACTGACAGATACAATAATGCCAAGAATTACTAAATTTGTATTTTACCAGAAACAAAATATATTAATCACAATGTAAAGCTGGATATGAAAATATGTTTGAAGAACCAAAATGTATTAACTTCGGTATGGTTGAATCATCTCAATAAAAATATTTGTTTTATTATTTTGCAACAATTAAAGGTCGTATTAAGCATAATGTGACATCAAAAGTTGAAGCTTCATTCAAAGACTAAATGCTTTTCCATTTTAAACATCAGAATGATGAACACTGACAACGACACGTTTTCTTCGGTTAAAATCAGCTGATTCCTAATTCGTCCTTCGTTAAAATCTGATATTTATGACAATTAAACAATTATGAATGCTGAGTCTAACTGAGGCTGGTGTGAATCTTGACTGATTTGGTTTTCCACAACCACAGTGCTACATCAGCGTAAATACTTCATCCATTAGATATTTGATTCTGTGTCGGTTTTATATTAAATTATAGATGAGGATCACAGCAAAGAGAGGCAGTTTACAACAAAAATCATATTTTTACAACCAAATCTAAATGTAAACAGCTGTTTTTACTTTAGTATTTAGGGTAAAACACATCAAGAAACCCGTTTTTCTTTTCAGATAGCATCTGTCAGTTTTGGATCCTCCACCAGAGGGCATAACTCAAGCATAGTTTTTGATTCAGCTTATTTTTAAGTATGTACTAACTTTGTTAAAAAGGTACAGGTTTCAGGATTACAGCATATAAATGATATGTTTAAAGGATGCGTTACGATCTTAAGAATAGAGTCTGAATTTGCATTTATGGGATTATTTTATAGACTACAAACACATTTTGATACCCTGACTTTGATATCAAAATTGACATTCATTTAAAATTTTTATTAAAGCTGCTGTTTCTCACTGGTTTTGACACTTTACTAGATAAAAAAACACTAGCAACATTGAAGGTTTAGACATTGCAATCTTTATATTTTGATAGGTTATTGCTTCTTATAATCTCGCCTCCAGTCCTTTCCTCTGCTCTGGCCTACAATAGGAGCCAAGGTGGCATCAGTCTTTCGGTGCCAGAAAAGAACAAAGAGTTGGAGCTAAGCACAAGAACCAGTTTATCACAAGTGCTGGTTAGGTGGGAAAACTTCCAGAGTGTACCTTGAACAATATTTCTTTAACTCCTACAGTTGCATTGAAACATCTGAATGTTGTTAGATAACATTTCAGAGTAGAATACAACAAAACAGAGGATAAATACTGTTTTTTTTGGAGTTGGGGGGTTTGCTTAAGCTTATATCAGCTGAAGAATCCTTCCGTTAGTCAGGTCAATTGGTAGACTACAAATGTTTTCTTGATGTCTCACTTTTGCCCACTAAAAGCTTTACAGGAAAATAAAAACGTCCAGAATAGTTTCCGTGTCTCAGGAATATTTCCCCTAATTTCTTCAGCTTCTGTTCAAGTGACTGCTGAGGCTGTCCTCTTTGAGAGCTACACAGAGTGCACATCAATGTTTCATGACCCCTGTCCCTTAATATGGCCCACACAGAAGAAGATGAATATCCGCACATTAGTTACTAGACTAACTTTCTCTTGGCACGCTGCATTATTTAGGGGCCAATCTATTAAAAGTAATCAGCGACTTCAAAAGTCTTTTAGCCCCGCTCTCACTCGGTTGTCACGTTTTCAGCTCTCTGCCCGTGGTGCCCTGCTCGACCAAACGCGGCTCAGCGCGGCACACATGCTCATGCCAGTGTAATTGTTTTGCTTTCTGCTGTCAGCCATTATCCTAATTCACACAAAAGGGGCCCCTCCTTCCTCTGGCTTCAGTGGAAAGTGGAGCCCCGAGGGCAACTGTACACTGAGGAGGCTGGGAGAGGGAGCGAAACAATGAGTGTATGCATATGTGCGTGTGTTTGTGTGTGTGATCCAGAGTGAGAAAGAAACAGCAAGAGACAGATAGAGGGACTGAGAGGAAGGAAGGAAAGGAGCATGTGTGCAAAGAAGAGGAAGAGGAAAGAGCGCTCCAACTAACTTCCACTGATATCTAGTCTTTACTCCCACTGTAAAAGCACAGTGTGGATGCGCCGACTGGCTTTGTGCTGACTTTGAACAGTGCATGTGTGTACGCGTGTGTGTGTCACCGCTTAAATAACTTCTTCGTATGGTGTAAATTTACACCAGTGGAGAAGCACAGCAGCATAAACGATAAACTACCCACTGCATGAACCTGAAGTGCAGCTGAAAGTGCGCGCAGGAAATCATCTTGATGAGAAAAACAACAACATTAAACTGCTGCCTGGGCAGAGACGTTTTCTTTTGTTCTTTTTTTAAAACTCATGTTATGTTGCAGCGGGATAAAAGAATAAGCTGTCAGGGATTTTCTGTCAGTAGACTTACTGAATATCATAATTTTATCACCAAGGGATTACATGGATGGTTTTCTTGTAGCCAATTTGGCAGATCCTCTGGTGCATGTTTACCTTGGTCCACTGGGGACTCAGCTGACGCACAACTGAAGGCGCTATAATGCAACAAATGACACTGTGCATTAGACGTAAATGCTGTAAAACGTAAGGGGAGACATTTCAAATCAGTGGAGGCTCCAGAGTTAGTTTTGTTTGCTTTCAGAGCGATGGATTGTGGACTAACCGTTTCAGGATGGAGCTAATAATGAGATAAAATAGATTACTTCTACTAGTTCTTTCAAATCTGAATCATCCCAGCTAAAACCTTGAAGTATTAAACTGCTTTATTGGCAGCTGTGCCTCCAGAAATCAATGTCCAGATGTGGGCCACTATAAAAAAGTGGAGTGGGACACTAAAACCAAAAGCTAAAACAGAAGGTAAGAAGTTTTATTTAGTCATGTTGCTATCCCAGAACTTGAAATTTAAGTCTAATCATTTTAGGAAAATAGTCTGAATATTCATATTTTCAAGCAGAAAGATAACCTTTTTCAATAAAATGTTTGAATATGTTTGCTTAGTTCCTGGGGAACAAATTGTACAGCATTTTGAATTATTGTATCTCTCCTTGTCTCACCTCAATCTGTTTAAAGGTGGGGTCAGGAATGAGTGACATTAAAAACTGGCCACTCATGCTACAATAAACAAACAGAATTAATTTATTTTATGTTAATAAAATAAATTAATTTTGCAACTCATCAAACCTTGTCCTTTCCTTCTTTTATTAAATGCATTATTATTATTATGCATTTAACTATGCTTTTTTTGAACTTAGAGTTCAAAAAAAGTTTTTCTGCTGACTTAATCTGTCATTTAATCCTGTGTTGCAGGAAACTGAAAGTAAGACAGGAGTTGGAGGACAGGCTAAAAAATTGTTAACAGTATTAAATTGCCCCCAGGCCAAGTCAGTGTTAAAGTACAGAAAATAACAATAATAAAACCGATCATAAATCAGCAAAAGGTCAATATGTAGCATTCTCATGAGCCTGAGTTTATATTGAAATAAATGAATAAATAAAATTTTCAAAGAACAATATGTCTGACCTCAGAAGGCAGTTTGTTATTATTCAATACTTGACTGAGACATATTAAGTTCAATAACAGAAAAATAACAAAAACAAAATAACAACCATCAAATTAAATGTTTAAAACTTCAGTTTAGAGAGGAATAAAATGTGTATACATTGCTTTGCAAGTTTTGAAACAGGAGTGCACTGCTCAATTGGTCAGAAATCAGCAAATAAAACTCAGGAAAAAAAAAATTCAATAAATGATTCAAGAAAAAAAAAAACATCCATCATTTTCTATCTTTAATTTGATCAACAAAGAAAATTTACTCCTGGGCTTTTTCTAAAGTTTAATTTAAAAATCACAGAAACAAATGATTTGATTTATAGCTACGATGTTCGATAGTTTTTTTCCTGTCAAAACTTCCCCCACTATTAAACTATTTATGTGCTATCATCCTTATTATAAACCAGATCAAAAAACTCAGAGAAAATTGGTATCGGCCAGGAAAAACCCGATCAGTGCATCTTTGCTGTTAAACTGACTTCAGTGTAGAAGTTAAACAGCAGCTGAACAACAGTGACGCTGGTTAAATAATTTTATATCTGGTTCCTCATTTAAAGAAACGATACAATCATTTATTGGATTTTAAATAAGCCCGTGTTTTCCATAGTTTGATTGAATTAAATGAGTTTGGTAATTAGTAATAACTTGATAATTTATCAGTAGTTGTTAATAAGTTGCTGTTTTTTTTTTAAACTTCATTCACTGAACTTAGTCAATCAGGCAAAAAAAAAGGGACAATAAATGCACCCTTCTTACCTGGAGTCTGGGTACTTGGTGAGGGTCGCAAGGCTGCTGGTGTACATGTGTCCTCCGACGTCGATGTGCACGGGGGCGTTCGCCTTGGTCAGCTGAGCCGGCAGAGGGATCCCCTGAGCGGCCAGGGGAGAGACCGGGGACCGGGTCAGAGACAGCCGTGACATGCTTCTTCCCTCCTGAAAGCAAGTGTAGAGAAAAGCCATGGGAACAAATGTAAAGGAGGGGCGGAAAACACTACACAGTGATCCTGAACAGGGAAGAAGAGGGTATATCCTTTCTGAATGCTATCAGATCACTTCCATGTCTGTCTGGTCGCATATTTAGCTTGGAAATTATTGCCACCGCTCTAATTAAGTATGTTTGCATCTTTTCATGCGGCACCGCGGGCTAGGATAGGAGGATGCTTATTAGAGAAGAGGGCTGAGAGAGAGATAGACAGATAGGAAGTGTGTGAGAGAGAAAGAGACAGAGAGAGAGAGAGAGAGAGAGAGAAAGAAAGGAGGGGTGTGGGTGATGCTAGGTGTCAGCCTCCAGGGGGATAAAATAAACTGCTGCTGCAATATTCTAATTAAAGGTCGCCTTATGTGTTAGACGTGATGCGCTAAGACGCACCAAGAACCAATCTGAGAAGGAAGGGAGTGAAGGCGGGAGGGGTGCAGGGAAGTTAGGGGGTGCAACTTTACCTTAGCTACACACACACACACACACACACACCCAAACACACACACACACACCCACATACACACGCGCGCGTGCGGACCCAATGCACAAAACTCCAAGGTGATCGCTTCTCACGTGACTGCGTTTATAGGGACCAAACACGTAAAAAGGCACCAGATTGCAACAAAGCGCACGGACAACACTGGCAATGTTCAGTGAGTTGATATGCTGCGAGCAAAACTCCGGAGAGAATTACACAGCAACATATGAAAGACCAAACAACAACAACAAAACAAAAAAACCTGACAGAATTCTGAGACGCCTGGTGTTTAGGAGTTTATTGTAGCATGAGTGGCCAGACCAGTGAGCTGAAACTGATTAACTGATTAAATGCTTTGAAAATATTTCCAATCACGGAGAATTTTGATTCTGGTAGTGGTTAAAGAGGAACAGGAGAGGTTGGAGGAGAGAGTTCAGTATCCAACCTGCGCGCAAATGGTTCACCAACGAACCACTACGTGGCCACAAAATGCGTTCCTGCTCTCTGTTGGGAAAGCCTAATCACGATTTGCAGCATTTTAGAAAAGAGCTGCGGGTCATGAAAGGATGAGAGTCCCTGGCACGTTTGACTGTGATTGAAAATAACATAAAAAACTTTATAAAAAGCTAAAATGCGAAAGAAAACTTCAATTAAACGTACAGAACTGATCCGTTTGCAGGAATCCAAATGATGCCTACGGCTCAGAAAGAGGCGCCCGGGACTGGATTGCATTTCAAATTCAAGGTCAAAAAAGGGGAAGAAGGGGAATACAAAAAACAAAAAACAAAAAAAAAAAAATTGAGAAACACTAAAGTTTTTGCTCCAGTCACATGGGCCTGTCCCATCACCGATCTCTCTCTCTCTCTTTCTCTCTCTCTCTCTCTCTCTCTCTCTCTCTCTCTCTCTCTCTCTCTCTCTCTCTCTCTCTCAAGTCCACCGCTCCAGTCCGGTCAGTAAACCTACATCACGCATAAAGATCTGCATAAGGAACAAATGGAAAATTAGACCCACGATTCACCTTCTTGCCCTACGAATCACTCAATCAGCACAGTCCTTTTTTATTTATTTATTTATTTTACTTAAACTGCTTCTTCTAACCTACCAGCAGTCAATATGTGGCAGCAACAACTTTCAAAACTCGGATGTCTCATAATTTAGACATATTGTCTTGTCCAAATGTCACCGGGAGGCTGAACGCATGAAGAGCTGGATAGACACGACCAGCACAAGCCTCCGCTCTGGCTTTAATCTCAGAATGCTCAACATGGCGTCTCATTGCTGCCCCACAATTAAAAGCCGAATGTACACGTGAAATGTCCTGCTGCTTATTAAAACTCATACTCGTTCAGACAACACAAACAACAACAACAAAAAGACAAAAATGCAACTGCTGTCTCCTCGCTCCCAGCTGCAGCCCCCATGCAACTCAGCGCAGTCGCACTTTGACTAAAAAAAAAAAAAAAAAAAAAAAAAAAGAAAGAAGCAAAAAAAAAAAAAAAAAGAAAAAAAAAAAGAAAAGCATGGGATTCCGTAATATAATAGTCACCCTACCGTTTCAAACATTGTAGGGAGTCCAGATGAAATCCGTGCCGGCGGTCAGTCCCAGCTGTTAAAACCCCCGCAATCTTTTCTCCCAAAACTACACACGCATCCAGCTCCCCGCACCGAAACTGAGCTAACACGAATCTTTTTTTTTTTTAAACCCAAATCCCGCAAAACTGTTTTTCTTTCTCCTATCAGAGACGTTGAGATGTGGCCGGGGTCGACTGCTCTCAGAGGGGGGAGTCTCTGTGGCTTTAAAGGCTCTATTTGCGAGGCTGTCTCGACCTGTCCGCATGGAGCTGCTTTGTACCAAAGCGCACAGGAAGCGTCCTTACCTTGAACATAGATGAGATGATCTCCTTCCCCCCTTCTCCGCTCTTATTCGGATACGCGTAAAAAAAAAATGTGCGCTCTTGTTGGAATCCTGCTCCCGGTTTTTTTTTTCTTTTTTTCTTTTCCTGCCTCTTGTCTGTCTTTTTTCTTTGCCTAAATGAAAACTGCCCCTGTGGTTTGTTATGAGAGGAAAGAAAGCCAATAATCCTTCTCTAAATAACAGAGCGGAGCTAAAAAAGAAAATTCTCGCTCCGGGCTGCCCGAGCGCCTCTGGGCCGGGGATTAGGCTACAATTAGCTCAACTCCACTCTCTCGCCTGGGCAATTTTCTCAAGGAAGAGAACGTGATACCCCACTATTCCTCAAATTATGACTTCACAGATAGAAAAACTCTTTTTCTTCTTCTTCTTTTTTAACGGAAAAAGTGGAGCGGCGTGAAGTTGAGATTTAAGGGGGCGCAGGAATCCGAACAGGGAAGTGTCAGATTCAGATTTAGATTTGGCAGATTTTAATCATTGTCATTTCGTCTGATGTAATAGGTCCTCAGGCAGTCCAGCTAAAAGAAATGCAGTTCCATCTTCAGTCTGAATGGAAAGTTTTAAACCACGCAAGCAGCCATAGTCCTTCACTCAGACAGCATGTAACTTGTTGATAAAGTCTCAGGTTCAAAAATGTAAAAATGAAGTGATATCCTTGAGCCAATATCTTTCAGTGTCCCTTCTCTTCCCCCATTCACTTCTTCCTCCTCTCTCCCTCTCCTGCCTTAATGTCTGTAGTTGTAACGCTAAATTTCCTGCAGGCCATTAAAATCAAATGACGTTCATGGACATGCATGCATGCTGCTGCAGAAAGCGCCCTCACAACCTGCCTGCAGCCAAATGCGCCATTTCAATTATAGCGCAGGGCTTAGATGGAGATATCTGCACAGAACCCCCCTCCTCTTCAAGTCCTTCCTCCTCCTCTCTCCCAAGTGAAAAACCAGCCAGCCTCCAGACTTTTTTTTATTTTGTTTTTTGGAAAAGAAGATAGAGGCTGATTATTGTTATGTTACCCAGTGACATACAGCGAGCGCAGACATGGAGAAAGAGAAAGGGGTGGGTCAAGCAGGTGTTCGCACCTTAGGAAAGGATTATTTATTTATTTGTGTGTTTGTTTATTTGTGGGTAAATAACTGTGAATAATTGATGCAGCATTGAGCCCAGTAATTACCCTGTGCCAGCTTCGTTCCAGAGGTGTCACGTTGGTTTCTTGATATTTGGCGCCAACCAGTGTAGAAACTTGTTACTGGTCCACAGGATCCACACGGAGCAGTCAGAGCTTCAGCCTCCTTCACTCTTCTGACCCTGAACAGGATTTCAGCGAGGACTCCTCAAGGCAGTTCCTTCCTTGGACTCTAGAGTTTTGAAAACAATGAAGTGTTACCCAAAAATCTTGCCAGTTATTATCACTGTGAGTTATTTGTTAGATTTTTATACCAGGCGACATTTACTGCTAAACATTTACTCCCCTTAATGACTCAGTTGTTGTCACAAGTGTTTTTATTTTCAAAATGTCACACCTAAAGGTTTCAGACCACCAAACAAATTGTAATCACATGACGTCAGAGCTAATGACGTAGTTTTGGGGTTAATCTTTCACCTCCTGGATGAGTTTATTGATCAATTTCTTGTAGTTCCATCATCATTCACAGGAAGTTGTCCAAGTCCTGAAGCAGCAAGGTGTTTGCTTGGTTGGATGGTTGCAGTTTTTTTTGTTGTTTTTTTTTGTTGCATTTTTGCCAGCAGTAGTTTTCACCTTGCAATATTTCCCTGGTTGTTGTTTTTGCCCATGTCTCCCCTTGTATTGAATCATTAAAAACAACAATAACAACAACAACAACAAAAGACTTCCTCCTCCTTTATACAGAAATCCCTGCATGAACTTTCCCTTTTTGAACTTTAACTTTTTAAAAAACATGCTTTACTTTTTTGGACATGAAGTTAAACAAACTCTCATGTTGTTCAAGCTCACTGGAAACAAAAAGCTTTAAAAAGGTTGATAATTCACTTTAAACATACATGAATAAATACTGTGACTTTTTTCTGCAACATTCATTTCATTAGGGCGTTGCATAAAGACTCAAATGTTTATGGATGCCCCCCATTGAACGTTTGGGGATTTTGTCGCCTTGCAACCTGTCTTTTTGCAAAAAATAGCAATTAAATGATAAAAATAAGTAATATTGCTAGTGACGTATGACAGCCATGGTGATAGGAGCGTGAACATGTGTCTCTGCTAGAGGCAGTCCAACTTTTCGTATAATTAGAGGGACCTGAGCACGCCTCGGAGCATTCCCGCGTCAAACCCTCTGGCTCAGATTTGTTGTTTCCAGAGGTAAAAAACTGTAGGGGGGAGAAACAGATTTTTTTTCTCATTAAAGGAAACAAGCCTGGAGTAAGTTCAATTACATGAAGTGTGCAGGGATGTTGTAAATTTAAAGATTTAAATAGCTTACAAAGTGGCCTCAGGCCCCATCAGTTAATTTCCTTAATTTATGGATTTTATCAGTGTCTGAGAGGAGGAAGTAGGTCATCTAGAGTATTTGCATACAGCTCTGAGATTTCAGAAAAAAATCCCAAATATCGGCCCTCTTGACCATGACCCGAGGAGAGTAAAGGGTTAAACAGATTCCCCCTCCTTGAACAAGGAGAACGAAGAAAGAGCTGACGTTAATTTGGTCTAAGTAATGAGATTATTGATGTCTGGTCCCCAGGATGCAGGTGCAACTCTGTTAATGTTTTCATTAAAGGATTATCCCGCTGAATACACACGGGTTCAAATGCATTTCTAAGCCTAAAGTACAATTAACCCTTTTCTACAGTGGACTGCTACTTAAAAGCTTTTTCTTCTGCGTGAGGGTGGTTCATTTGCATATTAGCTACCTTTTTGGACTGGTGTGCTTTTCTAGACACTGCCACCTACTGATCAGTCATGCAAAAACATTCTTCAAACATAATCAGTAGTCTGCCAGAAATGCATAGCACATTTGGAATTTCTTCCCAGTTGTTCCATAGTATTTGTCTTTTGCATGTTAAATATAGCTACTGGTAAATCATTTATGAAAAACATGCAGATGAACAAATTAACCATTTTTATCCTGAACTTGTAATCATTACGGTAAAAATGTGGCTTATTTCAGCAGTAAGAAAAAAATATATATTAGGATAGCAGCTAGCGACATTTTAGTTTCATCTACATATAAATGTATTCTTAGTAATTTCCCTTTCACCTATATCTTAAAATGTAGCTGGCATGTCCTGTCTTCTTGTGTGTGCTTCTGAAAATAATTTCAACTATGTTTAAAAAGACAACTATTTATCTATGTTAGAAATTATTACAAACATAATAATATTGAATGAGGTAGTCATAATTCAAGCATAAAAGGGATGATATTGATTTTTCCATAATTATGAATTAAGATGTTTAATCTGCAGCAAGATGCTGCATAAATCCATCAAAATATCAAAGTCTCTTTCAGACTTCATATGCTAATGACATGGATGAATTAATGCATGACCCTATACCAGTAATAACTTTGCCTGTAGGTCCAAAAGCAGGTGCTATTAGTGGTGCCGGCTGCTTAAAGTGGCATAGAGGACATAACCATGTCTGCCTCTGCTTCCAGCGTTGTTCTTGCAGCAAAAGAAAGCTGTAGAGCTTTTCTACTTCCTATCAGGGAGTCTTTCTTATTTGCATCCTCAGTGCTGCCAAATGAAGTCACACTCTCACTATAAGAACATTTACAGACTATGCAATAATCTTTTGCTAGAAACAGAAATAATTCAATTTTTTCTTGTAAAAACAAAACACTAAACCAAACTTTGTAGAATGTACAGAAACTCCAGAAAAATGTAAACAGCTTCATTTCTAAGTGTATTATCTTCTCATGTTTTTTCTGTATGAGGCTCAAACCTTTAGGACATTTACCAGATATTATTTGATTCACCCGGACCAAGTGTCTCATATACTGTACATTTAGGTGAAAACAGTAGGTACATTACAGTCAGCCAACCCCTTAAATGCAAGCATTTGCAAGAATGTCTTTCAAGTGTATCATATCCGATCAACACTTGTACTTTCCCCTCTGGCAGGTGGAGAAAGTTTGAAAAGAACATTCAGAACTCGCTTTAAGTCATCTGCATGCCTTGTGGATCCGGTTGCTGTCAATCGCTAGGTTCTTGGAGCCATTTGACATTCTGCTTGATGTTGGTGTGTGTCTGAGGTGCAGCAGCGACACTTATTGTTCATTATTTCAGAGAGAGAGAGAGAGCGAAAGAGATGGAGGATGAATGGGGGAGGGGGTAATAGGGTGTCAGTGTATTAATAGAACATGCGTTTTGTTGCACACAAACACCTAACAAGCACAATGCAGAATTCCCTCAAGTGCTTAAGGCCAGCAATTAAGTTTCCGAAAAAGCGGCAGCACAAAGAGAGTGTTTACTATCTGTGTACTTCTGAGAGTCGGTGTTATGAGTCAATTCAACTTTAACAGCCTGAATGACAATGGCACTAAGGCAGTCAGGATTTCTCCTAGGTGCCTTCAGTATTCTCCTGTGATTGATTGATACACTGAGTAAACATGAATTAACCGAGAAACAGAACAAAAACAAAATTCTGCATGTTAGGCAGATTCTATATTACAACTTATACGTCGTCCTGTTGCACTACAAACTTCAATGCAGTTTTTTTTCACATCTACAGACTGAAACTTTTATCTATTTTTCTTTGAGGAAAATAGGTATGGAGATAAGCATCTCCATCAAAGCTCAGAGAGATTTGATGGAGAGCTTCACCTTAAAAATCTCTGCAGGGGGGGCTAGAGGGGATCTGATAATCTTCATTTCTATGGTAAAGAAATAAAAAATCAAATTTATTTTGAAAAATAAATCAAAACACAAATAGTGCTTTTTATAGCTGTCAATGGCATTGATCTTGTTCTTTGAAGGATGTTTTATATCTGTCCTGTATTTTAGTTAAATAATCTCTTTTGCTGCCATCAAGTGGTCTAAAGCGCTAATCACAGAACCAATTTGATGAACACCTGTAACCTGTTAACTCAGTGTTGTCAGGTAGTAAAACATTGATCATTTTGACATTTTGACATTTACACACTTTTTTTTTCTTCAAATGTTAGAGTACGAAGGCTACAAAAACACAGAAATGTTAAAAAGTTTGACATTTCCTCTTCATCCTCATGATGAGGCCAGTTCACTCTTCCTCGTCTGCTGCTGTTTTCATCACCGTCTCTATTTTTCCCAAAACTGTAATCCTCTCTGAAGTTTTTTTTTTTGGTAAATCTTGTGAAATGTGTTATTCCGCTTCTGGCTTCCAGAGAATCCAGCTTCATGCCTTGTATGTGTGAACAGAGGAAAAATGATCTTTTGCTTTGGTTGCTGCTACTATTTGGTTAGCAGTAACAACGCGAACAGTGTGATGTCTCCGATCACATCTGGTATGCATCACATACCATTCCTCCCCACTCCGTGTGCCTCGGGGGGAAGTCCCTGGCACTGCAGAGCACCCACAGTCCTCATTAGAGTGCATGTGTCATGATGGCATCAACCCACAGCCTTGACTTATGCTTTATATTTACAGTCATCCATCAGAACACTGTCATCACAACAGTCAAAAAACATGGGTTTTATCTTGAATGGTTGGAACTGATGTTTGGAAGTCCTGCTACGTTCGGCCTCCTCCAGGGGCCTTCTTCTGTCTGCAGCCATGTTGCTGTGTCCCATAAAGCGCTGAGATTTGAACTGGAGTCCCTGTCCTTTTGTTGTTCGCGAAGCTCCCTAACAGCACAGAGGAGGGACAGGGTTTGATGTGTCTTCTGAAGGCCTGCTGCTTTGTCAACACTGAGGCCCCTGCACTGACACTATGGAAGCCAAGCGCCTGAGGGTGACAGCGGAGGGGGTGGGTGTAGAAAGGAAGGGTGGGTCACCGCAAAAAAAGGAGACAGACAGAGTAAGAGAGACTAGAGAGGCGAAGGGGGGGGAAGGGTGCTTGCTAGTGTGGCCAGCGCCCAAGGCTAGTGCAGAGTGCTCTGTGCAGCAGACAGCCTGATAGGGACTGAGGCTGCTGGCTGATGACATTTTATGGTCACAACTTGCAATCCCACCAACTTTAGCTGGTGAAAATCCAGTTTTCATACACGAAAGATGTGATATTTGTTCTTCTTTTGCTTTGTTGTTTCAATTTCATATAGAGTGGTGCAGTTTTGCTCGTCTTTATGTTCTTTCTTTACAATAAACACAACAGTAGGGGGTAAAACAGGGTTGCTAGAAAGCAAAGCAAAAATTATACGTCCTTAAGTTTTCATATTTTCAAGTAATTGTGTAGCATAAATGTTTCTAAAACAGACTTGAAACAATTTGGCTGCAATTGATCTGAAGTTATTTAATTAGCAAATGAAAAAAAAAACTTGGGAAACTCATTTTTGATGGGTTGTGAATAAGACTGTCATTACAACGTCATAAATATGACATAACACCTGTCATGTACATGAGTAAGTCTTCATGAATATTTATAACTGTTGTCATTCGGTAAATCATGACACTTTTAATACAAAGTTGACATTATTCAAAATGTCTTTGCTATGGCAACTTGACATGAACCAAGAAATCATCTGAAATAAATTTGTTATAAAACCATTACTGATTAAACTTTAAAACTGATGTAGCCTCATGTCATTAAAGCTAAAGTTTAAAGTATACATCAAGAACTCAGCATGGAGAACGGATAATTCTCCACAAGGGTCACGCAACTGAACCATAGTGTCTCACCACTGGTCACTACAAACAAAATGTGTCTAAGATTTACATTGGTGAACAATCCCATCTATTTTATGTACTGGAAAAAAGTCTGAAGACCTAAAGAATCTACTGCTAATATGTTGGTGATTCATACCATCACAGAACTCGATCGTACTTCATTTGACCTAATATTAGCCTTACTGTGTTTCTTTCCATCAGATACTGTATTTCCATCTTCTAAAGACAAAGACAAAAATTGCAACTCACACCATTTAAACAATCTGAAAATATAAGTTTATAAAGAACTGCTAGTTCTGATTACAAATATAACTTACTGCTGCTAAAAGAACAATTAAGTCATAGCCACCGTTTAAAAGAAATGTATTTTACTAAAGGCAGAAAAATGTACAGAAATGAACTATGTTGATCCGAGAAATTTAATGTCAACATATGTTATATTTAATGACATTAAAAACTCTAAAGGACAGATATAACAGTATTTTAGGAAACTGCAAACAAACTAAAAATAGTTTTAGTGATATAATGAAGTGACGTGTGGAAAACTATAGCGGCAGTATTACTGCAGATAAATGTGAAAACTAAACTAAACGACTTTCAGATAAATTATGTTCTGGTGATACATGATGTTCACTTTAATGGGCAGACGATGTATCGCAATTGTAAATTTACAAATAAATCAACTGTTGTTACTGAACTCACCAGTTTCTATTTTTTAGTCATCCACAGGTGGTTTGAGACATTCTTTACTTAAACTGTTTGGTCAGTAGGTGGCAGTGTGTAGACTGAGACCAAACAAAGAGACTTTAGAGTCCAATGAAGAGACATAAAAAGCAGGTATAATATCCACACTCGTGCACACAGAAAACAACATCTGAATAGATTTCCACTGCAGCAGAAAAGGATAATAAACAATTTAAACTTACCCAAGTTTCTTCTTGCTGAACTTAAATCAAGGAAAGAAACTAATATTTTGGAAAAAGGACAAACTTGTACAAATTGTAGGTCAGTAACTAATTGTTGTGAGTTTTCTGTCTGGCTGTGTGTTGGATTTGAGCAGACTTTCTGAAGAGCTCCAGCTGTGCCGGTGCTGCAGTTTCTGAGATGGGGAGATGGAGTTCAGGTCTGCTGTTCACACCAAACTCAGGAACAAGTCTGGAGAGTTAGAAGAGGAGGAGGAGAGAAGCCTGGGTGAGGAGGGCAACAAAAACACTATTTTGCAGAGGATAAACAATAAAAGCGAGATTAAAAGCAGGAGGGCATATATGCAATACAATATACAATTTAAGTTTAAATTTAACTAAAATTTAAGTTAAATTTAAACTTAAATTGTATATTGTACATTATATATGTCCTCCTGTTTTTAAGTTTAACTTAAATTGTATATTATAATTCCTGTGAATTGACTTTTGGATTAGTTATACAAGTAACTAATCCAAGATTTACTCTTTTCACAGTAAAGAGTTAAAAAAACAAATATTAATGGTTACATTACAAAATTGAGTGAAACTTAAAGTATAATTACCTAACCTCCTGGTGTTTTTGACAGAGCTCGATAGAGCCAGTCACTTGTGATGTTTTTGTTTTTTGCAGTGAATCACAGTCTGAATGTGTTCTCCATCCTTCAGGGATCCAGGCAGGAATGAGCCTGGAGCAAGCCGGAGGAACTTCTTGCTTCTGGGAGAGCCTGATGCAAGGTGAGAAAACAAGTGGTCATAAGTACCATAAGTTTCCATTCTGCACTCAAAACTACTGCTGATGGTTTCAAACATTAGGTCTAACTTCTGTGTATAATCTCTGCGGAGAGTTGTCAGTTTGAGCCAGAAATCCTGTAAGTTTATTGCTCTACTATTTGACATCATCTCCTGCTGAAAAGGGAATAAAGTAGGTGACAGACAACAAGTTCTTCTGGAAAACTGTCAATTTATTCTTTTACCTGGTAACTATTGCTGTGTTTTGAAAAATAATTAAATCTTTCAGCTTTCCACACATTTTTTCACATTCCAGCCACAAACTTCAATTTATTTAATGTCAAAGATGATGACAAATTAGTACATATTTGTAAGCTAGACACATCTTTCAAGTTTTGTGACAGATTCTGGATTGTAATTAAGCCTGTCAAACACTCCAACACCTGAATATGGCCTGATCTAAACTTATTTTCATTTCAAGATCATGAACGTCCTTAAAGTGGTGGTTGTGGCAGAATGTGTTGATAAAACCACCTAATAACCAATCGTCTATATTTAGTTTCTTTGCTTTCGGTGAGAACATCTGAAAATAAAATAATAACTAAAGTATTTCCACACTGATGTAATCTTGAACTATTGGATTTGGGTCACATTTGCCTCCTGTGTGAACATATGTCATTGACTATACCATTAATTTTATTATTTATCAGACATTTCTTGAGAAAAATTAAACACCAATTGGAAAAAATTTAATTTTAAGCAGAACTGGATTCCAAAGCATGTCAATGATCAAAATGTACCAGTAAAACCACCAAGAACTGGCAGAAAATCAAGAAATGTAACGTCTAATTGAGATTATTGTTCATGAAAAAAACTCTTCAATTATGCCAGAAACTCTTCAATTAGCTGAAACTTAGGAGTGGAGCAAGTTTTCTTTAGATTGGTGCCAGAAAATGGTAGATACTTTATTTCTCTTCACTGCTACATTTGAGATTTTTGGAGCATTGATGGGTCATTTCAGGTCATGCAAGAGCATTTCGATCTGAGATGTTCAGACTTCGAATAGGCCACTGAAAAAAAGCACCATGGTTGAGCTTTTGTGATTCAGATCATTTTGTCCTGCCGTAAATCCCAAATGAGATTCTGCTGAAGGTCAGAAGCTGATGGCCACAGATTCAGATTCAGATTCAGATTCAGATTCTCCTTCTGAATATTTTGGTGGACAGCAGAATTCCTCAAAAACTGCAAGTCATCCTGATCCTGAAGAAGCAAAGTAGCCCCTTACCACCACACAGAATATAAATCCATTTTAATGGCACGTCATCAAAAATCTCACCTGGACATTAAACTTCTTCTTTCTTTTATTCATGGTTAGTTCTGTCTTTCTGTTCAGGCTTCCTCTTTGCTTTGCTTTGGCTTGCCTTGCCTTTTTTGCACTGGAAGTTCTCCTCTTTGGAAACTTTGTCATTGTCTAATGAACACTACCACACTGTGCCCTGCTCATGAGCGAGCTGCTGTGAGTCGGCGTGGTGCACCTGGCGTCTGCCAGGCAGCCACAGCGCTGCAGCCAGCCTCCAGGCGCTCCTAGATAACTCCTGTCTGATTAGCTCCTTAGGAGGACATTGTTCCAAAAGCAATTCACTCGACTCCCAGTATTAATTTAGTCCCAAGAGAGAGGCCCATCCATCCTAGGTGGGACGGGCAGTGCTCTGGGCCTGCCCTTCGGCCTGCTAATAGCACGGCACCTCCTGGCCTGTCACTATAAGTGATAGTCTCTGCAAGTTTGTTCCCTCCTTGTGTGTTTCTCCCATCAGGCATGGTGCCGACTTCCCTCCACTTCTCTCGTTGTTTCTCTCCCCCTTTATCAGCTGTGGTTTAGGGCAGGTGTCTCTTCTGTCACTTTCATCACTCACGCTGCTTGAAGAAGGGAAGGCACAGCTCCGAACAAGATGGGAGAAGGGGGATGATTCATTAAAAGCTCGCCTTCAATCTTTAAAGGGAGCATGAGAGGTTAAAGCTGGTGAATCTTTGGATGTTTGTGGGAGATGAGAGTGAGGAAAACCACACATTTACTTTTTCACACTTTGACATTTAGAAAATAAATTTGTTTAAAGGAAACACACAAATTTTGAAATAACTTTTGCATTTGATCAAAAGTTTTGACGCTGGGATGAAGTCGTTTTTTGGCTGCACTGAAATTAGTTTAGTTCTCAAAACCGCAATGGAAATTTTTCTTTTTGGCAAACCTTTATTCACTGCAGTGTTGCCACTGCAGCAAACCACAAAGAAGATGGCAGGAAGTAGTTGGAGGACCATGATGCGGAATGTTTTTTAATGACTTATCCTGTGAACAAATTTATCCACGTGTTATTCTAATCACATTTCTTTTTAATAAAAATAGAATTGTGAAAATTTTCAATATTAGCAGAATATTGAAAAGGCTTGTGCACATTTGTAATGGAAAGTCAGTTACTGATGCAATCTTCAGGAATACAGATAAACTGGGCCTTTTAAGATAACTTTCAATTTTTTGATATTTTGCCACATTATATCTACAAACCTCAACATATTTTATTAGGGTTTTATCCTCAGATAAAACCCTAATAAGATAAAAGCCATATTTTTTATAGGATTTTATGAAATCCCTCAACAGCAGGTTATTCAGTTCGGCAGCAGCCTGGTGGTAACAAGTCACTTATTTGATTCTGGTGTATTTTCGAAGGGATGCAGCTAAAAATTGCAGAAAAGTATCCCTCAAGAACTGGATATAGGTAGTTCTTTATCTTTTGCATCCTCCTTCCTAAAGTTGTTGTCTGATTTTAGTTGTTCAGTGAAGCCTTTCACTTCTTAGGGCTGGATTTTCTGAATGACTGAGGATGAAGAATTTACATTGCCTGAGTCATTCTAAATAGAGAAGGTTGATAGCTAGTTAGATTGACTTGCTTTACATTTTACTTCTGATAATATCATCTTGAAATAACACTACTGTCACATGTATACAGTTTCTGACAACTCAACCCACCTCTGATTACTTCATCAAAAAGAAGAATAAGCATGTTCAATCCATTCATCCATTGTCTTTATTTGGAGTGCTATTTTTTAGTCATTTGTGATTTAATTCTTTAAAATAACAAAACTAACTTTATATTTATGTCTGTCTGATTACCTTTTTCCCCCCACAAATTAAATCTGATATAATGATCCAGTGCTCAATGTTGGAGCAGCTTTATTTATTTTTACCAAAAACTTTTTTACTTTCATTCACTCATTTTCTGATCAAATCTGACCAGCTTATCGGTGAGAGATGAAGAAAAGAGCTAATGCTGGGGTCAAAGCTGTTCTTTCAAAAAGATTTCCCCACATAAACTTTGACTCTCTGAAGAGTCACTGTCTTTTTTTGTCTGATTAATGCTTTCATTGCCACACATTTTGGTTTTAACTGGGGAACTTTGTTAAATAATGGATTTAAAAGGTGATTTGCAAGATGTTTTGTATATTGTTTCTATAACCTAACGGAATTGTTCTTTTTCTTAACCTTTTACATTTTTCTGTCTTTGTAATGCTCTCCTGTTGAATAATGCTCTCAAACAAACTGCTACAGTCTTCACAGAACAGTGGTATTTCTTTTTAAGTTAATTTAGATAACTTCTGGTTGAAACTGGTTACATCAGACTTTATTTAGGGGGATTGGATTAAAAGGTCCTATCAACAAATGTTGGTCACACCAAATACCTTTTTCCTCAAAGTCCACACAAAAGATAAAGGGTTTTATTTTTAATATTTGAAAACCGTGTTTCTTCAAGACAAATTGGAGTTATTTGTTAAATTGTTTCTTTCTCACATTTCTAAGCACCCTAGATGATGGTATGTGAAGCCTTTTGCACAGCCAAGAGAGTTTGCATCATTGCATTCAATACTGGAACACTGTGCTCCTTTTAGGAAGGAACAGTCAGGAACAAGTGTTAAACACTGCAGCATAAAATCAGCTGAAAAAAGCTCACACACCTCTGTTCTGATGCCATGAAATAAAAGCATGCTAATTCATTCAGCATCCATGTCAGATATCTTCACTGTTAAAATACGCAAGTTGGTTTGCTAGGGTCAAAGGTGAGTTTGAAATAAAAACATGTGATGTGTAATCATTCTCTTCCAGCACTCTCATGACAGAGTCCTTCCTTCCTTCTCCTGTCCATCAACATCATTATCCAGATGTTCGCCTCAACTCTCGTTGTGTTTTCATATTAAAAATACATCTGCAATATGCTGTCATTAAACCCGAGGGGAGGCATGATGGTATAAATACGAGAAAGGAAAGCAATGCACCATTTTATCAGCTCAAATGTTTCAGGATTTCTTGACAGTTGTGTCAGCTTAGTAGCAAAAGTGCCTCAAGGTTAAAGAAGCACTCAGCCCACAGTAGCTTGCGTGACCTCATTATAAAACCTGTGTTTATTGATTCGACTTCATCAAAGCTGCTGCATAATTTATGTCTATTTCAGTGTGTAGCCTAATTAGAGGACTTTTGTGGATGTTTTAGTGTCAGGATAGCAGACTGACAGATGCTGACGGCAAATTGGTTGAAAAAGTGCTCATTTCTACACTGTGCATACCTTCATGCCAAAGAATGAGGATCTCTGGGAAACACAGCAGCAGTGTTCGGCGTTTGTAGCATATCAGATGCAGCACTGCCACCATGTGGCTGTGCATCATATGTCCTGAGAAAAATTAGAGAATACTGTTCAAGTATGTGTGCCGTTTACAGCAAGGAAACCTGCATAAAAACAGATCTGACAACTGAAAGGGGGGAGAAAAAAAAAAAAACACTGATTATTTATTTGGATTTAATGCCTGAGAAGAAAGACCTTTCAGTTACACATTGCAGGTAATATCCATGAACTAAATGGAGGTTTCAAATGAGACAAAAACAGACAAACTGCAGGATGATAATATTTTTTCAAAGTCTTCTTTGTGATATTATATATATATAATTTATTTATTTTTTCTTTTACCTAAATAAGATTATTGGGAAGTGTACACTAAACATACATAACATGAAAGACTTTTTTCCTGATGGCTGTGATTTCCTTCAGCATTGAACTGTTTCTATGAAAACAGCTCAACTGAATTCAGTCAAGTTTATTTATTCACAACAAATGTAATCTCAAGAAACTTTACCAAAAAAATAATTTGGAGTTCAGAAATGGTTTGAGATACCAAAATCTCAATCTAGCTGAGCACTAATGTGAACAAGAAACAAGAAAAGAAACAAATGCATTTGTTTTTTGTTAAAGTATTCAGATCGTTAATAGGATTAAATTCTCCCCTTCCCTGCAGTAATTTGAGCCGTGACCTAGATTCAACAATTTTAAATAAACCTGGGCTTCTTATCAATTACATTGACAGGAAGTCATGTTCAAAAAGTCAACACCTACAGTTGAGTTGCATCTGTCAGAAAGGTGGTGATTTTTTCAAAGGCGCTGATCCTCATGAGGGTGTGAAAGCAGCTGAGTGTCTCTTTTGTCTACAGTATACGTGTGTCTGTGCCTTGTTGTGTTTGTGTGATAGAGGGCTATCGTCAGAGAATCAGCAGGAACCTGTCATCTGCCATGTTAATGTTGTCTTGAAGGCAAGTTTGAAGATTAACTGAGGAAGTCAGTACAATAATGCCTGAAAAATAGAGCAAAGTCAGTCCTGCCAGCCGAGGGAAGGTTGATTATCACTTTGGGAAAATGTTTGGTTGCCTCTCTTGTATGTCTGCTCTGGGCCCTTAAGCTAATTTAGCAACACAAGCATGCTCTCTTCAAAGCATGTCAAGATTTTTCATGCACACTAATGAGGTAAATGGATGGCTTTTGTTTTCCATGCAGTTTTAGCTTCGCCCAAAGTGCTCTCAAGACTTTGCACAATACTGCTGCCAAAATAAGCCTTGAGCATTTAATCAAATTTCTAACTCTACAGTCTGATCAATTTATGCTGCAATATTCATCTGCCACAGCAGCACACACATGATTTTATATTCATAGAAACAGCTCGACAAAGGAGAGAGCACCACTGTTTGTCTTATCAAAACAATGGCATCTTACAAGATGAAATGCTGGCGTGATTTAAAAATGCGGCTGCTGCCACAGAGAGAGTTGTTTCTGAACGTGATTGTACATTCAGAAACCGTAAAGCACCAGCTCTGATCTAATCACAGAATGGAAATGAAACAAATCCTTTCCCTCAGAACCGACAAGTCCCAGCAATGTGATGGAAGAATAAAGGCTGCAATTTGAAATTACTTACATCTCAGAATAAAAAAGTTGCAAGTGTAGACATTAAACATGCGTTTGTGAGATGATGTGTACACCTTCAGGGGATTTAATACAACTTTGATTTCTTTATGCCAAACAATCATTTAGAGCTGGTTTCAACACCTCAGGCCGGTGCTGGAGTGAATATTTACCAGCAACAGAAAAAATCTGATGAGGATCACAGTTTGGAGAATTTATGGGCCAAAGAAGATGTGGAACGACTTAAGAGTCACAGACGCAAACCTTCAAATATTAGGATTCACTTTATGGATGTTCAAGACGGAGAGGTTGTTCTCAAAGTATCAAGTCTGTGTGTGACTGGACACTTTGCTTTTACTCTGTACAAACAGAGTAAAAGCGATTTTGTAAAATAATTCTAATTTCTAATTTTTATGCGAAGTTTTATAAAAGGTTTTTATTAAAAAAAAAACTTTTCTGTATACAAATGACAAAAGACTCCTTAAAAACACATGATACTTATTAGCTATTCATAACCAAACCAAAATTTGTTGCACAACATTGTCATGTTATCACAGAACCTCTCAATATTAACTAAATGTAGTAATAAAATAACAGGATATTTTCAAAATATTTTCAATAATTGTGAAGTGGCGTGATAACCTCTGCTAATCTGTAAAATTTGAAAAAGAAAAGAAGTTTTATGACTTATCAAAATCCCTTCAGAAACCTATTCTGAACAGTGAAGAGTACCTATCTTATTCAGAGATACTTTGACACATATTCACTCAAGATGTCTTTTGAAAATAGCACTTCAGGGTCATACTTTTAAATACACAGGATACACTCAGATAAGCAAACTTTTAGAGGTTTTGTGGAACATGTTTCCAAGATACTTGGAATAGATTTGTGTAAAGTTAGGTCAGAGACGTCTGTAGTTGTCTACAACTGTCATAATGACAGTTTCTGGTGTGTTTCCATGCTGTGTCACAGGCGATGACACCCAGCATCTTCTGACTTCCTTCAGCCTCTGTGAGACGGGCTTTAACTCTGCAGGCCACATGAAAGTGGTTTGGGTTTAGAAAATGGGGCGATAAGTTTCTCAGCGATATGTTCAGCATGCTCCAGCCTGTCCTTCCTGCTCCCCATCGAGCCTTTTTGTCACACTGCTGGATCCTGCATGAGAAGCTCAAGATAGATACAGAGCAGAAAGAAGCTTGCACACTTTAAAGTTATCCTTTACAGAGGCTAAAATCAATAGTTTATCTCTACAATATTTCTTTGAACCTTTGTTGGTTTATTATCTTCAGAAATATGTTATAGGTGCAGCTTCTGGGAGAGCGAATTTTAACAAACAGCAGGCAGATTAATGCTGCTGTACACTATTTTAGGGCGATATCTTCTACATTTTTCAGCCAAATATTTTTCTGTATTTGTTGGGATTATCTCAGTCTGCACAACAAGAGAAAAACCAACAAATGAGTTGCCAGAAGAGCCATAAAAATCCCTCATCACTCAGCTCCCAGTCTGAAAAACAAATAATCCTTTGAACAAACTGAGATCCAGTCTGTCATTTCTAGACCAAATGGTCCAGAGTCCTCAGCTTGACAGAAAAAGAAGTGAAGATAACCCAGTACAGAAATGGCTAAGCAAACCAAAATAAAACATAAAGTTGTTAAAAGAAACAACAAAAACAATTCTAGATCCAAGAAAGTTACCATATTTTCTGGACTATAGAGCGCACCTTATAGCAGCTGGTATCTCCGCCGCTCTCGTTTTCCACAATAAATCTGCTATTAAGGACGCACCCCTCCGTCTCCAACGCCGAACCATAGAGTCGTTCACACCAAGCTATGATGCAAGCTTAAAAGCTGCATCATAGGAACTTATTTGTGTGGTTTTCATGGTGAGGGGTTATGAGCTTGCCTGCTGCTAGCATGTGCTTGTTCTCAATAAAAATTTACATAAGCTAGCAACAATGCCAAGACTAGTTAGCATGGCCACTGATAACGGAGGATGAACAGTTTTCCTGTAATGGTTCGTTGTTTTGGTAAGGTGTTTTAATGATAAGTTGAACAGCGTAGGTTGATTGACATCAGTAAGACATGCCTCCCTGCTCTGATTGGTTGTTTCTGAATGGGAAGAGTGCATTTTTGAGGGCCAATAAGCATTGTTGAATTGCGGGGTGGAATGGTTGGACGGCATTTCTGCTGTTGGAACCGCAGCCTCATGGTCGAAACAGTGATGACCTGGTATCTCTCTCAGCAAAGCGCTGAAAGAGAGAGAGAGAGAGGCAAGTCTGATTCCTCAATTAGTCTAAAAATTATTCTATAGAGTACTTGATTACTAAAGTATTCTTTTACAACAGCCCTAATTTGGATTATGACAAAAGAAGACCCTGAAGAGATCTGTTATTCAGGAGGAGAGGTAAGGGTCAAACTTCTTTACATCAAAAGAAAATCGCTGAGGTGGTTAGTCTATTTGAATAAAAGGCCTCCTAGAAAGCTAACTTTTGAGAATTTTTAGGTACATCCAATGCGGAGGAGGAGACCCTGAGGGAAATCCAGAATCTAAGGGAAAGATCCCTTCAGGTTTACGAACAAAATGGAGTCCACCGAAAGGAGCTGGCGGGTGTTGGTGGGGAGATGAACATCTTATTCTCCCCTGCAGACCTATTACCTCACCATCTAATTGTATATAATCCCAAAGAGAGGCTTATGTCTCTGAAAAGTCTAAAATTTTTCTTTCCTATCAGTTATCTACTATGCTAGACAAGTTCTGTCAAAGGAATAGACAGCAGTATTTCAATCTGGATCAACTCACACAGAGAAAAATAAGCAGTTAGGAGATTTTAATGAACAAATCTTTGGCGCTCGAACCGGCGGAAGACTAGTGAGCGTAGATCGCCGGGGGAAGATGCTGAGTCCGGCGAAGCTCACTAGTCTTACCCCCCCGGTCCGAAAACTGGTGATGGAGCGGAGCCTTGGATGGAGGAGCGCGTAGGGCGCCTGGAGAATGGTCATCGGGCTGAAGGTGGAGATGGGGAGGAGGTGGGCGAAGCACAGCTGACGAGCAGGCAGATCCCCGAAGGCTCGACTTCTTGAATGGACCGGCTTGACGTTGATTGCTGGGACGCGCAAGGGCGCCGATCCTGATTGGCCGCAGCGGGGTGTGACGTGATTGAAGTGGATCAGCTTTGTTTGTAGATCAGCTGTGTTCTGTCTCCCAGCTTGAATTTACGCCTTAGCTCCATTACACATAAAATCTGTCAGAATGCATTGTCCTGAAACAAATCTTGACTTTACATAATCTGGTAAGAAAATAAAAGAATGAAAACATGAAAACACAGTGAATATGCTAAAAGACAGTTTTATTAGTAGACACTCATCAGCCAGAAATAACCACCTGAAAAAGGTCTTCCTGAAATACACCATTAGATAGGCAGTGTAAAAATAAGGCAAAGGGCTTAAGATAATCAGTTTCACACATTTGCACCAAGAATAGGTTATACATTCACTTGTTACTGTAGTTATGCTCATGATAAATTTGTCCCCAGTTACCTCAACACAACGGTGTAACAACACTTTTCATAATGCAATAACTGCTTTGGCAACAGCTTGGCAAAAAGGACAGAGTTTACCCAAAACCTCAACAATAGGTAGAACCTGGCAATGAAGCCAAGTATGTCTCCACAAAATGTTCATATAATTAACACCAGTTAAAGTTTATATTGTTCTGGTGACAGTGTTTTCATGAAACCTGTTATAATGTGTGGCATAGATTTTATGAATTACATTTTATTGTATTCAACAGAGAAATTAATTTCCCCATTATTCACTTTTCAACACAAACATTTCAAGAGAGCAAAAGCGCAAAGCAGAATAATGATTAATTAGGTTTTAATAGGCGTAAAAACATAAATATTTTTAGTTACAAATTGTTACCTTGAAGTTACTGTCTTGTGTGTCAGAAATGTAGTCATTTCCCCCCTCAATTTATCCTGCAAGCTAAAGCTAAATCAATGTAAATGTAAATGGTAATTTAGAGACCTCAACCTTCATTTCAGCTATTAGTCAGATTGAAGGTTCACAGTGAGCCAACAGTCTGAACAATTTTTATTTTTTTCTCTTAATTTTAAAGCCATGCTTAACTCTACAGTTAAAATGTAATTTAGCAAATGATTACAAAGTGCAAGTATGCATGAGTGAGAAGGTTAGTGCACATTAAGTAGTGTGACCTGCATCAAAGAGACAAATAACAACAACAACTAAAAGCAAGTCTTACGCTGCGTTCTGTTTGTCTAAGAAGTTGGAGCTTGGATCTGGGAATGATGTCACACTGATTGGGAAAACCAGTAGGATTTACGAGTTGCTGTGTTGCTACCTACCGTTAGCAATACAAGACAATAACAATGCATTTCTCTCCATCTTAAGTGTTTAAAACCACTAAAAGGAACACTTTTACTCATAGATATTTTACATCACCCTAAGTGCAACTGGTTTAATAAGATATAAAGTGTAGAAAGTGTTATCAATAGCATCTGCAGATTTCACAAGCTGTATAAGATACTGAACCTGCTCGGTTACTTGATGATTGCTGACTTTGGAAAATCTGACTTTTGAGTCCAAACAGAACGCACTTTTCGTGCTTTTATGTCTTGAAAGTTGCATTCTGTGTGAGGAATATATCAGTGGTGTATTATCATGGAGATGATAGTGCTGCTCCAGTGTATTTCCGCAGTGTTTCTGTAATATACACTTTCAGAAGGGTGAAAGACGCTTTTTTGTGACAAGGATCTAAAAACCGCATTCAGTGCCATCCATGAAGCACACACACAACTAATTTGGGGTTAAAAAAATATCAGGAGCCAAGATGTGTTATGAGGTTGAATTAAGCTCATCATACATCAGAGTTTAAATAATTAAAGAGCTTATTTCCAAACTTTTATATATCCTTCATTTTTTTTCTTTTTTTTAACAGAATAAGATGCTTTCTTTTCTAAAGGTGCATTTCCACAATGAGACCCAGAATTATTCCAGAGGGACTTAATTTCCTGGAAACATTTTTTTATCCTTGCATTTTATGTGCATTTTGTCTGTGGTCACTCACACACTATGTGCACTGACTCTGAGTCACAGACAATGACTTAGACAACCATATCTGATATTGTGATCACTCTTTATAGTTTACAGAGTCACTTGCATTCATAATTTTTAAGTTATAGTTGCAACTTTAACTTTGGAAGATTTTGTTGTGAATCAATTGAGAAAAAAGGAAAAAGGACAAAATGCACTGAGTTTTAAAACTTAAAGCCTCCATTGACAGGACTCAAAGGCTGCACAAGCTTCAATGTGTCTGCTAAACTAAAATAAAACCAAAGATATGCATTAATTAATGCATCTGAAAATATAAATGTGATATAATATTATAACATTGACAGTTAAAATGTCTAAAAATCAGCTTTCACACAAATGTTACTCTCCAATTTCCACAGAAGGCTGAAAGTAGAAATCTGTGATTCATTTAATTTATTCAATTAACCACTAAGCTTAGATGATTTCATTAATGTGCTTGAATGTTAACATGATGCTCAACAAGAGCGAGTGATTTATATGGTTTGCAAACACCATTAATAATTACTTTTGTCTCATTATTTAAAATTAACTGTAAAGAGGTTAAGCTGGGATGACTGGAACAGAATCCTGGGATATGTTCAACCTGTAAAAAATTATCTTGCAACCACAGCTCAAAGGCCATCAATTTTTTTTCCCACCTCTATCAGAACAGCTTTTGCATATATTTCTACCTTGGTTATATAATTTGGCCCTTGTTTCTGAAAAGGAAACCAAGGTAAAAAAAAAAAAAAAACACCTTTGTTTCCTGGAAAAGGTTCCTGCAGTGGAAACGCACCTTAAATCACCAACTGTTACAATTTCACCTACGCAGAATCTTGTGTGCTCAATTTGTTCCTACGACTTCAGAAAGATTTTCTGCTGGTGGATATTCAGCTTTGGAAAGAAACTCTTCAGTGACACAATACTACACTTGTATTACTCAAAGAGAGAAAAATGACATCAAATAGAGTTAAACGTACTTTCACCAAGAAGCACTAAATATACCTTTTTTTTTATATTCACATGGATTTTAGAAATACGTAGAAAAATATATAGTAATCTGAATGCCCATTATACAATTCTACTCAGTAGAGTCAGAAAGAAGCCTGTACAGTAGTGAAGATTACATGTGATACATATAAATAGGGCTACGAACGGCGTGAGATCTGGAAGTGAAAGCTGTTCAGGAGATATTTAATGCGGCTGATGGCCACAATCTTTTCCTCGTCCACATCCAATACTTAAAGGAAAACAATACTGAAATCAACTGCAACTGTTTTTGTCTGCATAACAACAGCATGCTGCTCATTTCATTTTGAGGGATTTGATTGACTGGCAAGTCAGCACCACCAACATACAGGAATACTGGCAACAACAACTTTTACCTTGCAAATATAGAGATGCCTTGCATTTACACCAACAACCTCCAGAAACAACCTCTGTTGACGGCAGACCCACAGCACAGTTATGAGTTAGACTACATATACATTATGTTTGTGTTAGAAGTATAAAAATGCTACTATAAGTGCACACAGCTTTCAAGCGGGCAGCATTTGACACATTTTAAAGTTTGTTTTTTTTACTCATAATATTAAGAGTGTAAGTTTGTTATAGTTTATATTAGTAAAGCCATTTACACAAATGATCTGCATTAGAACTCATATACAGAGGCATACTGACGTCTGACCTACTGTAAGTCACATAATATATGAAAAAACATTTCAAAATAAAAGAAGTCGATTTTCAAAAACTGAGGCCAATAGAAATGAAACATTTTTTAAAAGAATTAAACAGTAGTAATTCAAAGTTACAAAGCTGTGATGCTTTTTTGACACATTCAAATGTCTTTGTTTGTCAAACTAATTCTAATATCAGGGAAAATATTAACTGAGGAGAAACAATGTAGAAATAAAGTTGTTCAAACCAACCTGGCCATATGTGGAAAAGTAATTAAAACCTTTTCAAATCATGAATTAACTGTAAAACTTAACACAAAATACCAGCCAACAAGCATTTCTGATAAATATAATTGTCTTTTGTTAAGCTTGTGGAGAAACTCTATTTTCAAGAAAACTGTTGAAAGTAGAGAGAAAAACCTTATTTGTTTTGAGCCAGAGGAGTTGCTGGTGAACTTTGGTAAATGTTCCTACCCACATGCCCTTGAGCAGATCACAAACTGAACAGACATTTTCCTTCTGGATTTTTCAACAGAGCAGAATTACAATTACAGCAAGTCATTCAGAGCCCAAAGCAGCAACAGTCAGATATTTATATTCTGAAAGGTTATTATCAATGTGTAATGCAATGGGATGTAGTTTCAGTTTCATTTCATCACTTTTGAGAATATTTTCCCAAACTTTTCCCTTTCTTTGAATGCATTGTAAGACAATGTAAGACAACCCTCTTTCTAAAGAGTATTAGTTTTCACCTTGGCGTTGTTCTTCTCAAATTTTTCTCTTTAGATCGGGGAAAGATGCATTACTTTTTGAGATTAATCTTTTAGCCATGTCAATGTTGTCAAGCAGGTTCTATAAAAATTAAAACTTGATTCTGGAGCTCTCACAGTAATCAGCTGTGGGTGCAGCACAGTCAATTCATGATTTAACAAGAGCAGTGATTACTTTTTCTGTGAAGGTCCATGTTGTTTGAATGCTTTCTGTTTTTTTACTCTGTTTTTTTTTTCTGTTTAACCCTTTTCACTATAGATTTTGTTGCCCATTACTCACTTACATTTATTAAAAGGCCTACCTGACTCACACTAAGATTAAAGTCTATTAACTCTATCACTTTGTTTGTGTTTACACATTTATATAAATCATTGCTTAGTTGGACAATTTAATACAACTTAAATACTATGATTAAAATATTTGTGGTGAACACCCCCCCTGCCCCCCAAGAAAAAACAGGTTTTATTAAATCCAAATATTTGGTCTCTGCTTGGGTCCAAAGAACCAAATGATGCACATGAATTGCTATTTGTGTTAAGATTAAAACCATGGTAGAGATGTAGATGTGGAATGTTACTTTTTAACGACCCATGGCACATGATAGATTAGTAAAGATTATTAAAAGGCTTGGAGTAATTGAACATCAGATAGTCCATGTAGTAGAAGTCGTATGCTCTCTGTCTCTCCATCAAGCTGACCTGGGAAAAGTATCTTTCTGTGATCTCTTTAGAGGTCCGCGCGTCTTTTGGATTCCTGTCTTTAAAACTAGGTAGTTTGAGGCTGTCCGGTGCTCCAATCATTCGCAGCAGGAAGTTGGACTCCTCCCCCATGTTCTCAAACTTACCGATCAGATCATAGTCTATGAGACAAGGGTGGCAGAGCTTGTTCATTTGCTCCCAGTGGATGTCCATTCCCACCGGTCGATGTCCATCCAGCAAGTACTGCACAAACTCCTTGAATGTGACCCCATTGCCAGTTTTAAGGGCTTCTGCAGATGGTGCCACCCTGTATTTTGATATGATGGGTTTTCCAAACAGATTGTGGTAGTAGTCATTGGGATTCTCAAACTTGTCCCTGTATGCTGACACAACCCTATCCAGGGGCTCACGGACAAACATAAATTTCTTATAGGTTTGGAGACGGTGCATTATTTCTTTTTGGTTGAATCTGTTCAGCGTCTTGAGGTACCCACCATAGTGTACCTGTTCATGATTAAGGCTGTCTGGTTTGGACGCCTTGCCCGACAACACTATAAGGGTCCTCTTCCAGTTGGAGCAACCTGATTTGGGCACCTCACAGTACAATACTTTGTATTTCTCCTCCACATATATGTATTTCACATGATCTGGTGTGATCGTCCTTGAGATGCCGCTTTTATATTTTGCACACATATTCTTTATTACCTGCTTCCGTGCTTCTAAGATACTTGAGAGGTTACTCAGGCTCCCCTTTGCAGAAAAACCAGGAAGAGATGTTAGGGAGACATTTTTGCTGTGAATGATCTGAGGACTTGTTTTCAGTAGTTTTCGTTGTCTCTTGGTGATTTGAGGGGTGCCTATATCCTGCTCCTGAGAGACAGTGGTAGCTTTCTGTTTGCTTTCCTCAACGTTCGGGTGCTGCATTGGGGAGACGGGGTTGGCTTCTGCTGCTTGGAGGCCCTGATCAAACAATGACAACACAGAAAGAATGAAAAAGCAGCAGACATGAGAGACGAAACAAAACAAAAATATACACTCTGTGCTAAAAATGGGAAGCAAGAATGTGCTTGTCTGAAAAAAACCCTCCAAAAAATCACATCTTTCCCAGGCATTTTTCTCAAATTGGTCACTTGATGGTGCTGTTTTACCACTGCTTAAACAAAGGTATAACTTTGTGAACTGCAAATGTCACATAGAGCTCAATGGAATCCGTGACCTATCAATAAATGGAGCTGTAACATCATATAAATGTCTTATAAACACTGAATGGGGAATGTAAATTAGAATCATCTACTGCCTGATTATCATCAGACGACGGCTAAGGCCATCACACATTCTGACATTTTATTTCAATTAAATGCTGTAATGACATCATTAAGCCAATGGACTAGATGTATAATTTTAGTTTTACTACAGACAAGGTGACAGGGCCATCATAAATCTCCGGTCCTCATCTTTCTGACTCAAAAGGCCACATTCTTTCATCTGCAGGGACATATAAAGGGAGAAAAATAGGAAGTGTTTCCTCCCTGTCTGTTTAATGTGCAAGTTAAGCTGGACACAAAAAGCTATGCTGCAAAATCTCTTTTTTAGGTTTTTCTGTGCTGTAAGTCTCCTTGCTGCCGATGAATACAGCAGAAAAAGGAGAAGGCAAGGGTCAGCTGAGAGCCCATAAAACCTAGTTGATGAATTGTCTACAAGTGAAACATGCTCTCTCTCTCTCACTGGTGAACTATCTGAACACTTAACTGCATGTGGCTCAAAGGATCAATCATCATGCCAACCATTTATTTAATGTGATATCTAATATGTGGTTGTTTTTATTAGCAGAGCAGAGGACAAGTCAGCATATTATGAAACAAGGTTGTTCAAAATGGGGCCCTTGGGATATTTTTGTGTGGCCCCTGAATGCAGTGCAAGAACGGCACAAATTAGGCCCTCCAGCAAATGGAAATGATGTTTCTTTTGTCAACCATATTTCTTGCTGTCTTTTTTAATATGAAAGTAAGTAGCTTGACTTTTTAGACAATAAACTAAAACAAAAACAAAACCCCAAAAGTTGGAAAACAGTATGACTTCATTTTATTAAGCCAAACATCTGCAATACTTAGTTGTTTTCTCAATTTGATTAAAATGGGTAAAAGCAGGAAGAAATTTAAAATTAAAAATAAAATAAGTTTTGTGTTTTAAGCTGGAAAAAAATGGCATCCGAATGCTTTCAACGTACCGATTTGGAAAAAGTTTGGACAACACTAAAAATAATGAATGCATCTTAAAGAGCAAACATGTTTGTTAGAGAATATTAGTGAACAAATATCACAAGTGACAACACCTCAGAAAAAAACTTTTAGAGAAGTTATTGCATTGATAAAAAGTCTCAAAATAACTCAACTTACCAAGTAAACTTAAAGATCATGAAGAATAAATACTTTGAATACTGGTTTAATAAATTAATAGTTAGTTACTTTAGAACTGTTCAGATTTGTTGCCCAAATCCAACACATTTTATCAGTCATAATGACAGAAAAGCTGGTGCCAAATCACAAAATTTAGTGAGTTAAAACAAGAAGTTCTGAGTAGCAGCCAGATGTCTTACAATCTGTGTGTAGCACAAACACCCTAAACTGATAATGGAGAAAGGAGGACATATTTATAAAGGGTATCTCAGGAAATAATGTTTTTGTTACTGTCTGTCAGCTTGAGACAAAACAATAAATGTAAACAAAGTAATATTTCCTCACTGCTTAAAAACTAACAACAAATCCTCTGTTGATGTGGATCATGCAGAGACAAAGCAATAACGCACCACGCATTGAGAGAACATCTCTGACCTGAATAAGTTTCATGAGGGAAGAATGAGTCTTGAACAGCAATCTTGAAAATGTTATTGTGTTTGCCGCTTCTTAGTAAGTTTTGAGTTGTAATTATGTTAAGTATTTTTTTCCCTGAAAAGATAAACTTTATACTGTAGAGGCCAAATGCAAGCAGTCAATGCAGTAGTGCCAAATGTAGCCACTGTTATTTCTTTAGTGACATTGGTGATTTTGTCAAATCCTTTACTCAATAATAAATGGCTGTATGCACCTTTTAAGAAACACAGTTCTTAAGGAGAGCAAATTTCTTTTTGAAATGTTTATGTAATTGAAATGTATATGGCTATTACGGCAAATAAAAACCTCAAATGTTTGAGCTTTAAATTTTTTGTAAATTGTCATTATATAATTTATCAAAGTAACTATGCAACACTCAATATTTAGTAATTAGTTTTAAAGTACAGCTCTATCTGAAAAGCATTTATTGCATCAGCTCTTAAAGCTTCAATGGAAAATCAAGAATTGCTCTCTCCATAGTTATTGTTGTATTTTTCTGTTGTTTGCAACAAACATAAAACAGATCAAATCCTTGGTGTTGATGCTGTATAGATGAAAGCAATGATTAAAAAAAAATCGTTTTGTGAGAAATAATCTGAAAGAAAGGAACCTGCCCTTGGTAAAGTGGGATTGTCTACTCAGTAAAGCGACTGCAGGGACAGTGTAGGGTCAGCGTCTCGACACAGATGTTATCAGACTCGCTGAGAGGTACAAGGCTGACAATCACTTTTTTTCCCCTCTGATAGATAACAAGTCACGAGAAACCTGTGTGACTGTGTGTTGGGAGAAACAGAGTCATTACGTACCTCTTTGAACTGCCGTGGAGAGCTCATTCCTGGTGAGACACAAAGAAAAAAAAAAGACAAAAATGTCAGTTGTTAAGCATTTTTATCCATATGCCAAACAATTAAGAGATGGGCCAGATACCCGTGTCAAGCTTTACCAAGATTATAAACATTTACATGACCAAAACCTCTGAAATTTTCAATTATACAGTTTTTTTTCAGTTATATGTTGCATACAGAAATGCAGCAGTGTGCACCGCCTGTAAACTGCCTGTAAACTAACACTCTTTTCCCCCTCACTAAATAAAAACACTAATTTCATGGTCTGGAAATATCTATATTTCCAGAAACCAGGAATGGGAGAATCATCCATCATTCTTTTGCCATTTTGAAACTGAAGTAAACATGCATTAAATTGTGAAAGATAAGTATCTTTACTTGAAAACCACTACGAAATTTAACTGGTATTATTTTTTTTTTGTTGTGTTTTTTTTTTATAATTATCATTTGTCTTACATTATTACCACTGCAATAATCAATGTGAATATATTTTTGAAGAAGTGGGCATAAATGTTTTTTTTGGTCTGAAACAAGTACAATTATTGTGTTCTTAATGTTACACTACATTTTTATGCATACCTAGAGATGTATAATACTTTCATTCATTATTATATTACTGTGAGTTTCTCTCCCTGGCCCATGCAAAGTTGTGAGTTCATAAACTCCAATAATTAAGTACTTCCCATTACTTTACATCGCTCCTTTTAAATTATAATAAAAATATGAAAGCCTGATTATTACACAAGTAAAAGATAAGTAGCTCAATATGCTGTGTTAGGAATGAACTTACACAAGCAAGGAAATGGAGTTGTGCTCAATGTGGAGAAAGAAAAAGAAAAAAATTGAAAAAAGGCTAGTGACCAAACATGAAGAATCAAATAGATTTGTAAGAAAATGGGAAAAGATTTAATTTACTGTACAGAGTGGATAAAGAGGCAGCTTGATAAATTTCCAGAGGACAGTGGGAAACCAATGGAGACATAGAAAACAGTTTCGTGTTGTTTTTGGGACAGGTGCGATGTGTATTGGCAGATGCGCTGCAGAAGGACAGACGATGTGTTTAGTGGTCCGTCTCCAGCTGGACATCTTCTTTCCTAAGGTTCTCCCATCATGCTGATATGTAATCAAACTGACAGCTCCGAGTGGGGCTGCATGGCTGTTGATTTGGGCAGGCAAGGTGGGGAGGGGGGGTTGAAGACACCTCTGCCTGAGTGGCTTGTCACTTCCAATTTGAGTGTGGAAGTGATAGGAACCTGCATGAGGGGGGTTTAGGAGAGGGGGTCTGTTGATGCAGGCCACAAACCTCCCTTAAGTGATGAGATGTGCACTACCCTAACTCAAACTTAGACACGCCTCAGTGGGGAGGGAATAAAATATGTTGCTTTGGTTCAGTGTTGTTTTAGATTACTATGCACCACCAAGCTTGCTGTTGCTGTGTGGCAATGAGTGTTGAGTCTTTGTCTTCATTCTTTTGAACGAGAAGTGGAGAAAAGAGAGAAAAAAGGAGTTGTGGTCTGAGTCGACGGCCTTTGACATCCTCTGATCTTGTTTGGATGCTGGTGTATTATTTAATCACCGAACCCTATTTGGCGGTACATGTGGGATGTGAATTTTTCATTTAAATTTACATCGCCACACATGCAATCCATGAATATTTATCACAACCAAGATACCATCGTCTGGGAAGCACATTAGAGACCAGCGATAGCAGAGTTTTTTATTTTGTGTGTCTGCTGTTATGAACTGATGGAGCCCATTGTAGTCTCAAACAGGAACAGCGTTTAAAACATGCATGGGTATTGAACTTGAGCCTCCCATTAAAGTGGTAATTGAAATCTCCATGGATTTAACTGGTTTTTAAGAAAATGTCCAGTGTCTGGCCGTTTTTCCAAAGAGAATATTGGGAATTCTCTTTGATAGTTTCTACATCTTAATCCAAGTATAAACTTTAAAAACTTCTATATTTTTATATAGAAATCGCATACATTGCTGTCTGAAAGCTTACATCCATTTATTTGGGAAATAAATGTCATATTGTGGTATATTAAATAATACACTAGAAATACTTTTTTTTATCAGGATTGAACAATAATAATACAACAAACTAATTTAAAGAATTTTAAAAAGAATGATGTGATTCACATGTTCATATTTATTACAGATTTTCTCCATTAGTTACAGATATAGAGTTACATCTCAAATACATACAACGGACATCAGAGGTGCATTTATTTCATTGCAAAGAATGAATGAAGCAGCTAATACAGCTATGTAAACTGAATTTCAAGGGGATTTGTAAACATCATTTTTTTCTCTGTAGTATCCACTTGGTGAAGCTAATAGTTTCCGTTTGATTGCAATTTCACACTCACTCAATTCTACTCAGTATAACTATGCTATTGATTTTCACCGCTGTGCAGTGAAAGAGTAATAAATTGTTCAGAAGGGAAACTTCACAGTGAGTGAAACAAAAAAGGTCTATAAATTCACATACGCATGCAGATACAAAATATTTTTTTGCAAAAGTTATATTGTTCTAACTGGATGCTTTTAGTTATTTTGACACAGATGCCAATATAAAAACAACCAGTGAAATAGGAATATCTATCATGATTAATTTAAATTCAAATTGTGTTTAAAGCATGATGGGATTTATTTTCATTTCATTTTCAATTTATCAATATTTAAAAAGCAACCACATATAGAAAAGCAGAAATAGAACTTTGTTCAAAAATAAAACAAAAGTGTGAAAATAGCGTAAGATACAAAACAAATATTCATTAGACCTTATGATCATTTCAATCTGTTCAAGTTAAACCTTGAATAGATCCTTTGCTTTGTCTTGTCTCAGAGAATCCCAAATATTGTTTTTATAGAAACAGAATGGCACCGAGGGCTGAAATGTTTTAAACGCGTGATCTGCTTTAGGAAACAAATTAGTCCAATTGACCCTGTATAAAAATGGAATTGATATTTTGCTAAATCATGAATTAATGGTATTAATTGCGTCTTTAATGAAACTGAACAATCCCACCCAGGCTTGAACACTGTCAGATCTTTAAACTCAAGAAATAAATGAACCAGAACCTGTTTGACAACAGGAACTAGTCTCGAACACACCAAAAAGCAACATAGTGTACTTGTAAAGTTGTAAAAAATTTCAAGGTGAATAATAAAGTTGTTGACATGTCTGAGTCTGCAAAAAGTAAAAAAAAAAGGTATTTAAATTCTACAAACCACAGACTGAGCTAAATAGAGAAAAAACATAGAACAATGGTGAAACCTACCAGGAATGGCTGACCTACAAAGATCACTCCAAGATACAAACATGAGGCCAATAAGTAACTTGGTTATATCTGTCACAAAACTAACAAAACCTTTCAGATAAAAAGCAAACATACTAACAAAAACTTCAAATTTGTTAAATAAAGTTTTTGTCTTTTTATTGGATACCTAAATAAATACCCAGAATATTGAGTGGCTCCCATCTTGACTACAAAACTTTATGGAGCCACTCATGTGCTTTACTAATATAAAAGTTCATCTATTGAAAAGTTGTTTTTATCCCTTGACATTGAGACTTCATTTTGACTTGACTTTTTTGGGGGGAAAGCGCTTTGAGAATAGGTGCTTTGTGAATTGCACTATAAGAACAAACTGAATTGAATAGATTTGATAGCTCTGCATTTTTATTGCAATCAGTTACAAGAAAAAAAAAATTATCCACATTAAAACACAGTTTTCCACTTAATGAATAAAAAACAAATGCTGTTGGTTTTGTTTTCATTATACTCTGTAAATGTGATGATAGAAGGTGATTAAAAAGCAAATTCAAGTTCTGAGTCATGTCCCACTGTTGCCCTTCAAAAAAACCTTGAGCAGCCGCTTCTCTTTGCGAGACAAAAGCCTCTGAATATTCATACACAGCCCAACATTACTGCAAGGATTCACATAAGCAAGGGGCACATCATTAGTGGATCCATTAGTGCTTGTTCCTCTCAAACATCCTTATTCAGCTCCCTTACAGACACATACATCAAACATTATTTCTTTTCCCTGCCACAGCCTCTGAGGAGGAGCAAAGGACAAAAACAATGTGAAATAATGAGCTTGTTAAGAGAAGGCTTGTGACCCCCATGTTCGGCGAGAACTTGTTAAATCTTCGTTTTTAACCACAGACCGTCCAGGAGGGAGCTAGAAACCAGACAAGGCGTGTCTTCCTCCAGCCCACTATTCAGACTAGGCAGTCATGCTGCGCCACCATAAACCTTTCATTAGTCATTCAGCACACTGAGCGAGCCTGACCCCAACCAGCTGCACTCCCCTTCTCTCCCTGAAACCACCCACACCTGCACGCTGCAAAACCGATCCTCCTCCACTTGACTCTTTGTAGGAATACAAGGCACGGGCGTGCTAGTGAGGTTTATCAGAGGAAAAGCGCTTGAGAGTGAAGGTATTAGGCTTTGAGCTTTGCTCCATTGATGTTTTAAGTTGTTGTGCTAAGAGATAAAACGAGGTTTTAGCTAGTGCTAAATTCCTCCAGGACTGGGCAGGAGAGAGCAGCTGCTGAGGATGAGGAGGTGACGAGTGGGCAGGCAGTGATTTGAGATTAAAGTCGTGCTTGAGGAGGCTCTCCAAAGACCAAACGCCGACCATCTGAAAATTGTTTGGAATATCATCAGAGGACGGGTGTGTGAAGTCAGGCTTGGAAGGTTTGAGACAATGTTACTGACACAAAATACAAGTTTGGCTCGGAATGAATCAACATGTTTTTAATTGAATCACTGACAATGAGCGGCAAATGAGCCAAAACAAGAAAACAAAGAAAACGTGGCACCTTTCCAAATCAATCACATATTATTGCTGAATGAAAAACTGACTATAACAATTACAGGATTCAAGGATTAGATTTGAAAACATTCACATTGCTCAATGCAGCACTTAAAATCATAAATCCACATTTCAGGCCATGAAAAGCCTATTTACTGTTGTAAGTAGGCTTTAAGTAAGTCTCTCTGGGTTTAGTGTTTTGATAAATAGATGACAGGAATTAAAGTAGGTAGTAGTAGCAGTACAGTTATGACTGACTCAATAACATCATTAGATGCTTTTCAGCACATCTTTCAAACAGTTTCTATCTTTTGTCCTGAATTTTCCAGAATGGAAAATATTGGAATATATATATAATTAAACTCTTTGTCTGTAATTAATGGATATAATGTATTAGTTTAACTCTTTGAATTGAATTGCTGGAATAATATAACTTTTTAGTTAAAATTAAATTTATTGGGACACAGTACTAATGTTCTGCATTAACAAACAGAATCACAATTGACTACATTACTGTCACTAACACAAGCTACAACAACACATATCCCCTTACCTAGTTCAATAGCTGTAATAAAACCCCTGAAACGCAATGCTGTTTCAGAGTCAGTAGTTTTGCTTTCATTTTGATTTTATTTTAAACTATTTACTGCTGAAATGCATGAGAGTTGTGGGACAGAACTTAAAAACAGATTTTAAAGTTAGGCGTTAAATGTTTGTAGAGGTAGTTTTATCTTACCTGTTTTAAATAATACTTTTCTTTTTTTAATTCTGATGCTCCTGAATTTTTACTCAAGTAGGTTGAATATTTGTTCTTGTAATGGTGTTATGTACTGTAGTCTTATTCTTCTTTAATTAAAACTGAATGGGTTTATTCAAATGAGTGCCTGCCTCTACTCATATCCAGAAAATGAAACATATTTACTCAGGGTTATCTACTGAATTATCATGTAGTTTTGATATTTTTCAGAAATCCAACATTTTGTACATTTGTTTGCCTTTTATGTGCAGAATGAGAGTTTTCTATTTTATGGCTAGAGCCGTTTTTCTTTTTGACTTGCAGCCCCACTGATGCATTTCCTGCTGCTCACTAATGGAGGCTAATGAAGGTCAGTAATGACGATGGCCCTTAAAAGCAGATGAATGCAGGCACTATTGCAATGACTTTATAATACATTTATAAGAGCTGGAGATGTTTGAAGTGAAAACCTTTTGAAAGACATCATATGAAATGGAAATGCTAATGACGCTGGTAACGTAACGTTTTGTTTTTGGCTCTCCTGACTAAACCACATCATTAAAATTCTACTCCGAACAACACAATTCATTTTTCTGCAATACAACAAGAAGAAAGAATGGCCATGCTTACAATGACTGAAAGGAGTGGTGAAATGAATAAATATACAGCCTTCATAAAGCCAATGTGGGTTCCAACCGGGCTCAGGACCACAATTCAAGGTCGGCTCTTTGGACTGAACGTAAATCACCGGGAATGTGCTCTTTCATTAGTGGAAAGAGGGATGAAAAAGACGACACTTCCTCCAAATAACCTACTGTGTTAAATCATTGTCCCATCCATGGACCATAAATAACACATGGTTTGGCTCATGCTTGTCAGTGGAAGGTCAAAGGTTAAAACATACAAACTATCAGTGAGGTAGGAGCTGAGCACAGCAGACGACAATATGGAGCGAAACTGTGAGACCACACTAAGAAAGAACATCTGCTCACCACTGCTATCATCACTTCTAAATGTTACTTTATAGCACAGCATATAGGACAATCATGTTGAGAACATATGCAAAAAGAATGCTCAATAAGTTTATAGAACAGAGACCTCATTTCAACATTGATATACAAGTTGATGTAAAAATAACATTTCACCAAATCGGGACACTTCAGAAAAGAATTTATGTATTGTGATGCAGAAGATTTAGGAAGACTGGAGTAATGACATCCATCTGTCAAAGTTTTCCACATTTACTTTACTTTGTGTGCCATATTAAAAACTTAGTTCTCACACAGGTAGCTTGTGCATCCCAGGGGATGAACTTGGAGGTTGCTGAAGTTCTTATATGTGGGATCAAATAAGACACTGATTATTGTTATGACAACTCTTTGACAGCAACATATTCTGCGAGTGGATCCCACTTGGGGAACTTTCAGGGCTGAGAGATGCACAGACTTCTCAGGGCAGATTTCCATGGAAACAGGGAGTCAGAGAGCAGTGCGTGGGGGTGTGGTGGGAGGCGCCTTGTTTTAACACCACGTGAAGGACAGTGAGTGGCAGCCTGCATGATGATGGATGTGTAAACAGATGCTGCCTGTCAGCAGGAGGCTCAGGGTTAAGTGAATTATGTCATCTGAGACGAGGTGCTATAGGCTCTAATTGGCACAGTTCTGTGTTGGAGACTGCAGAACTCAAGGCATAGAGGTGGAAAATATGCACTGCAGAACCAGTCTGTGAATGTACTTGAAGAAAAGACTTTTGAAAGCAAAGGTACCGCATTACTTGTGTATTTGCAACCCTACAAGTCAAGGTTGCACCATGGTGCAGTTTGCTGCATTGATACATTGCAGAAATCAGGTTCATTTTCAGTCCCAACCAGGAGTGTTTTTGCATGGAGGTTGCATCTTCTCTCCAGCTTTCCTTGGGCAGTCCAAAAACAAGACTTTAAGATTAATTGAACACTCCAAGTGTGTGAATGCAAGGTTTTATTTCCTGTGTGTCTCAGTGTTGCCCTGTTATGGACTGGCAACCTGGTTTTTCACCCAATCACATCAGACCCACTGCAACCCTGGAAGGACGAGCGGAAATAGAAATAAAAAAAATACATTTTTGAACTAATGTCATCATAACATTTCTTATTAATAATAAGAAATACAATTTCTTACTATTACATTACCTCTACCTCTGACAAAACTTGAGACTTTCTTTAAAATCCTGCTGAACTCTTTAAAATCTTTACTTGAAACTTATTTTATTTGTTGAAATATGCCGTTTATATCACAAATGTTTCTCTTTGAAAATTTTTTGTTCCCATTAGAAATAATGGAAAATACAATAGTTCATTATGACCCTCCACCCACCTACTCTGCACTCAAAAACAGTAATTTTCAGTATAAAAGAGTTATTGATTCTATATATAGCACTAATAGGAGCATGATATGGCAAAAATAATGATCTAATACTAAAGAATAAGGTCACTGAACAGTTTCTGAGACAACCAAATGTTTATTTTTTTCTTTTTAAATAATTGTAATTGTTAGTAGGACAAATAACTTCCATTACGACTAAAGGGAAGGCATCACGGTGTGTTGTCATTCTGGGGAAACCTACAGTGGGCCCAGCATTGCTTTTACCTATATTTTACAAACTAATTCCCTAAAAATGCTGTCTTCACTCGCATCACTATCTCTGCTTACAATTGAAAACAAAATCTTTTCAAAACATTAGGAAAATCACAGCCTGCATAGTTTGTTAATCCATTACAGCGCAACACAAACAACTTTGCACACACATGAACTCACTCCACAAGGAATTTTGGAAAGATCGATAAATGTAATCGTGGTGTTTTTGGGCTATGGGAGGAAGTCAGAGTACCCAGAAAGAACCAGCACATGTACACAGGGAGAACATGCAAACTCCAGCCAGGAAGACATGAGACTGGGATTCAAACCTAGGACTTTCCTCATGTATTTTTATTCCTCCCCATAGGATAACCGTGTTTCATTTCAAAATGCCACTTTTTACTATTATGCCATTAAAAAGTATCAAAGGTAGACAGTAAAGACACCCAGTCAAGTTTTCAACAGGATTTTATTTCCTTCCTTTTCTTATATCTCTCACACTACCGACAGTACTAACAACCAAAACATGCTTGACACTAACCGGGACTGTCAGGGGCATCTTTGGTTCATCTGTAAATGAAGTACCACACGCAGCCACAAATCTCCCTCTGATTCCCCAAAGGCGAACCTCAGGTGATATGAAACAATTTGATTTCACTGCAAGCCCAGCACATTTTGGCTTGCACAGCTGTTCAGCTGATTGCTCTGCCCTGCTCATTTTCGCTTGGCATAACCTCTGTTGACCTTACATACAGAACACACAAAATTGCAGCAGAGTTACTGTGAACTCTGCTTGTACATTCCTCTCCTTTCCCCCTTTCCTGCTTCTACAGGACAATCATGTTCAGAAGAGCTTGCATCAGCCAAAGCTTTATGTTCTCTATCCCCACCAAATGTCACATTCAAATAAAAATACACAGCGAATGGTACCTCCAAAAGTTTAAATAAGTGTCCTGCATGTTCAGCTCTTTTAGTGTCCAAACAAGTAAATAAAAATCAAAAATGAAAACTGCTGAAAAAGCATTTGAATTGTGGTAAAAAAAAAAAAAAAAACATTTGAAGCTCCCTAAATGAAGATCTAGCAATTGAGAATCAAGTCTGCTTTAAAATTGCTGTTTTTTTTTTATCACCGGCCATGAATTACTTTTGGATTGAGAGCAACCTGGTGACCTTTACTGCACAAATGTTGACTTTGCCTGATATTTTGTGCAAACAAAAAGAACCCCATTGATACTTCCCAGTGCTGTACTTTGTTGTTTTTTTTTTCTTTTCAAAGAGCCACTCAAAGCATTGTGTACTAGCTTTGCTCAAAAGGGATTGAATAAATTGTTTGATGACCTTTTTTATGTCTTTCCCCTCACCCAACTTTTTCTTTCATTTCTTTGAGATTAAAGTCAGGACCGAATCCTTTTATCATGACCCGCTGGCACACTGGTGGCGAGCTGAGGTGTTGTGATCAGATGGTGCTATGTCTTCGTTAAGTCCCGGTGCTCCCCTGTTCACCTCCATTTGCAGTGAGATTGGGAACTGAAATTGGCCCTGTCACTGTTTACGTTGGCCTCTCATTTGAGTTAACTTCACGTCCCTCCAGACACCCCTGTTTTCCTGTCAGAACACTGCTGATTACAGCTGGGACTGATGAGTCCAGACATGTGAGTAAAGCATAGGGAGCATTGCTGAATGCTAAGTAAATAGTTAGGGGATTGCTTCAACAGGGTGCTACACCTGGAGCATCTCCATTCATTATAAACCTGTGGTTTACAGCAGTGCATTACAGTCATGGCAGAAAGAGGGCAAAAACTCAACATTGTGTTTGAAACAAATAAAATAACCATCTCTTTAGAGTCAATAGTTGCACTATTCAGTATAGTAACATTTGTAATTCAAATAAGATGCAAAGTAAAATTTTACGCATGTCTTGATTCTGGTATTTTGATAATATGCAGCCATAAATTTTACATGTTCAAATATAATTCAATAGATTAGAATATGCATTCTGAACTATGTCTTTTCAATACAGCTGGAATTTAATGTGCAAATATATTCAGCCACTCGATGCCAAGATGGATTTGTGTTACAGTTAAACATAATCTAAAAGACATGTTAATAAACAAATGTATTTCTCCAGCCCATGTAAAAGCATGGTGACATGTGTTATATATTAACATTAATAAGAAAGTCAGAAAAATTTCATTAAAAATCAAAATAATCCAATGAAAAATAAAAAAAAGTAACACAAGTTAAAAACATAAAAATATGTTGTCTATAACAATGGGGTGTGTCGTACACAAAGTATTTAATACAAAAAAGCATCTAAACCAAACATATTTGCATTTAAAAAATACACAAGTTTGTGTATTTTTTTGGTTCAAATTAATATATCTCCAATCCACAGCAATAGTCAATAAAAATATTTCTCATTATTACAGTAAAAGACAAGATATTCTCAAGCCTATTGTTGTAATGGCATTGGATGAAAATGCATTTCTTAACTTCGAGATGCTCCACTGAGTACAGCTGGAGTCACATTCTGGAAGTAGAAACGGCAAAGTCTCACTATTAACCAGCAGCAACCAAGTGCTCTTTGCAAGATTTCAGAAAAAATCTGAAATAGAAGAGTTTCCTAAAAGAGAGGTTCAGCAAGAGTCGGTATTAGAAAATCTGCTTTCCTTTTCTGTTTTTTACTTAGAAACGCACTTAACCATGTGTTTTTCAAACACACTTAGTGTGCTCATTCAAAACTGCTGCTGCAATGAAAAGTAAACAGTTGAATTGCATCTGAAGTTTACTGCAGAACATTTGGTCAGTACAGGAGAATACAGAGTCTGGTCTGATGAAATCAAAACGGAACTGTAAATTTCATTCCACACAATGTGTTTGGATGAGGAATGGAACTGCATATCACCACAAAACTCCCAAAGCGACAGTAAAAGTTGGAAGCGACAGCTCTAAGGTCAGAGGTTATTTTGTAGCTTATGATACTGACAAATTTCACTGAATGAATGCAGTAATGCTCCAGGAGCATCTTTTTAAGAATCCAAAGATGAAATAAGGATACATTTTCTACCAGGAAAATTTTGCAGACCACATAGTTAAAGAAAGATATTAAAGCTGCCAATTATGGTTTAGTCACTCACCAAATCTAAATTAACCTAATTGAAAATTGATGGAAAGAACTTAAAGTCAGTTTAAGGAAGAAGAAATCCAAAACTTTAAGATGTTAAGGCATTCCAGATATTGATTAAAGAGTCCAAATGTCACCTGAGCTATGTAAGACAGCTTCACATTATTTTTTGTATATGTGGATTTTGTTAATTTTTTTTTACTGAATTGAATCAAAGGCACATTCAGCACATCCAATACATATTTTGTATATTGGTTCATATTTTATAAAACATAAATGTTTTCTAATATAAAGTCAAAATACAAACATAATTAATGAAATAGCATTATAAACAGAAAAAAATTATTAAACCTTGAAGTTTAATGACATAAAAGGATATATCATGAAACTTACATAAAATTATCCTATGAGTTCGAGCCACTCTTCAGCCACTACACTTAAGTTAAAGCATCATATAATTGTAATCAGTTGGAGGGTCATGAACAATTATGCAGATATTCAAACTGGTGCATTTTAAAAAGTGATGCATTTGTCAGCTGGTCAACATTCTGGACACAGAGCTGATCATATTGCAGTCAATCTTGTCAAGCAGCAGACATTTAGAGGAAAACCCGAGGTTCATAATCCTGTATGAAAATGCGGTCAGAGTGGCATGTAACCCTTCCCAGCACCACAACTTCACAGAAAAAGCTGATTGCGGTTTCACGGATGTGTAAATGGCTCAGATTGATTAGCTGTCATGAGCTGAGCTCATATTATGTGTTGGGAATAATATGAACAGAAATAGCCGGATCAGTTCAGATACTGCCTCCGAGTGAAGCTTCTTTTTTTTTTTTTTTTTTTTTTTGTGAGTGGCCTTGAAGCTTTACATCCTTACTATTCCTGCCAGCTCAACTCAGTGACTCCAGCCGCCACACAAGCAGGACCACTAGAGACTTGATAGCAGCTTCTTATTAGCCTCAAGCCCCTTTCTGTTTTGCTCTGACTTGCCTCTGGTCTCGCCTCTGTTTTTCTCTCCATCCCTTCCATTATCATTTTTCCCCCTCCAGATGCTGGCCCTATACTCTCTCCTATTCAAAGCCTCTTATCTTCTCTCTCTTTATTTCTGACTCTACACCAGTGCATCACTTTTGGCCTCCAAATTCCAACCTATAATTTTTTTCTTTCTTGTACGTCTGCCCTCTGTGTCACTTTGCAACACTATAATTGCCAAAAGAACAAAAAAAACAAAAAAAACAAAGGAAGTCGCAACACCACAAAACAACCAAAGCATTTATAACACAATCCCTTTTGGAATATTTTTAGCATGTTTCTGTTCAAGTATGGTAACAATAGAAATAATAAGGGTAAAACTTTTCTTTTTTATTTAACTTTTCTAAAGAGCTTTAGTCCCATAGTGCTTTGTGCTGCTGAGCTCTGACACACAGAGAAATGTGTGTGAACTTCTAAACGCAGCAGCACTTACTCAGCCACAGTGCAGCTCTACACTAATGAGAAGATGACGTGCGTGCGTGTGGGCGCGTGACTGACTGCGAATGTTGCAAAAGGGTGTCACTGTGACTGACACTCCTTTATTCCTGAAATAACTCACGCACACATCAGGTGGCTGTTGCCCCAAGGTCTCAAGAGCAGAAGTGTCATTTAAGAAACAGCTTGTTTTTTTTGCTGAAGCTTACATGCAGCTGTCTGCCAGCGTGTTGCTGGGCTCTTTGAAGGGAAACAAGTGAATGTATGACAAGAGAAGGGTTGGGAAGATTTTGGAAAGTCCATGTGATGCAAAACTTGCAACACTGGTTCCTCATCCAGTGCATGTTTTCATGCAAAAGTTTTAACAACATGTTGCTGCTTTTGAGAACAAAGAGGCTCTTTTAATCCTCTAGCACACTGCGAAATCTTTTGATTTGAGTGATATTCCAGATTGTTTTGCAATTTGGTTTTTAAAAGTACAGAGATCAAAAATGATACCTCCCTGTCATGAGGTTGACTCATACATGCAACGTTGTTTTCAAATTTTATCACTTGACAACTTCAAAGTCCAACATGTTTCCTTAGGGTTTTATGATAAACCAACTGCAAAGTGGAAACAAATGACAAATTTTTGTTTTTTCTAAATAGAAATCTAAAGTATATGACATGCATTTATTTCAGAGCTTTAGTGGGAGAATGTGTATCCCCAACAACTAGAGCTGTGCATTAATTTGACCTTTAGGTAAAAATTGCAATAAAGTGATTGTTGAAGTAAAGTAATAAATCCTTTTTACTGTTTGCCACAAGTCATGTTGGGGACACAGAAAACTTGCGAAGGTTGTCTGGTTTGACTAAAATGAATGACATTTTTATCCGACACACAAAATGTCACATGCGGCTAAAACTAATCCCAACTGTGAAACATGCTGGGATGTTTTTATTCATCCAAATTGGCCTACGTTGAAAAGAAGACGGCTGAAGGTAAATATAAAGCAACCTGGAGAAAAAATACTTATTAGAGGCTGCAAAAGACTTGAGATATTGTTTAAGTTCAACAGAGAAAACACTCCCAGAGCTTCACTAAAATAGTTAAGAAATTGAAATTTATTGGAATTATCCTGCCAAAGTTTGGACTGAAAACAAATCAAGACTTTAAAATTGATGCTCATCAATGGCTTTCTTCTCTGAAAGAGCTTGAGCTAGCTTGCAGAAGAACAAGCAAAGTTATTTTGCTTAGATGTGCAATGGTGGCAGAGACATCGCAGAAGACTTGCAAATATAAAAGTTGATCATTGAGTATTGAGGAAGGTTGGACCTCAAATGCAGTTCACACTTTTTGTAGCTTATTTTATTTATTTTAAAAAACTTGAAAATCATGTCGTATTTACATGTTTGTTGGTGTGTCTCAATAAAAATAAAAAATAAAAAAAAGTAACATGAATTCAGTTCATGAGGAATTTTGTTTCCTCTTCTGTGTTAAATGCCTGGACATGTTAAGCTAAACTCCTGCTTGAAAATAAGTCAAAAATAGTATCCTGGTCTGAGACTGTGTGACTACCCGGCCTTAGCATTTAGAATGCTCATTGAGCTTCGAGCCCTCCCTCGTTCTGCTATCTTAGCCTCTTTTCTTCTCCCTGTCAGTGAAAATGCCAGTGAGGTGCAGTGGAAGCCATGCTCTGCTTCCAGCGCCGGTAATTTGACAGCGAGCAGAGAGGGTACAGAATAATTGGAATAGCATTTATATGACACTGACAAAGAGAGCTGAGCATTTAATATGTCCAACTGGAGCTGGAGGAAATCGACAGGCTCCTGGAGCAGATTCCACAAGTTGTCAAGGCAAAAAAAAAGAGGTTGGTTAATCAGAGAAAATAGACGTAGCCTGTTGTCATAGCTGTCTTTGTTTCTGGAAGAGAACAAACCTGATGATCTGTTGTCTAATAAACAGCTAATGATCAGAGCTGGAGAGAGCTGATGGTTTTATTGGTTCTGAATTTGCTATAACAGACTCTTCTTGACATTCTGTGAGGATTTGCAGTCAAGATCCATGTTAATTAACTTTTACACATTTAGTCTCATTGCGACCACAAGCTAATGTATTTTATTAAAATCAGACGCAATATTGGGATCTCGGATTTTAACACAACAATGAAGGGGAAAGTAGGGATCTGCATCCAGGCGTCTTTACTTTAATGTCCCAATTAAAATAAAGTAAATCAACACTCAGTCTCTAAACAATTAGCTCCATTCACAAACCTATGAACTACAATTTGTTCATAGGTTTGTGACACTTGCCTCAATATATTTATTTACTGGGGAACACTGGCTGAGGAGGAAGGAGTTTGTCCTGTAACTGGCAGGTTTGTGGTGTGAACACAAGCTCCATCTGTCTCAGTCGTTGTCCTTGAGCAAAACACTTCACCTGCTGGGGGTGGTGCCGATTATGTGCCAACTTCTTTTCTGTCAATCTGTCTCTGGCTACAATGTAGCTTATCACCATCAGTGTGTGAATGTATGGGTGAATGACTGACTCTAGTGTAAAGCACTTCTGAGTCCTCTGGACTAGATGAAGTGTTAAACAAGTACAAGGCATTCACCAATTAATGATTTTCTTTCACCAATTGCTATTTTTGGCTCTCTTCCACAACAGGGAGATTTGTGGAGTGCACAACAAATAGTTGTCAATATATTCTCCAACCTGCATACGGTTCTCAGCACCTTGTCCAGAGGTAGTATGAGTTTCTCTCAAATATCAAACGAAAGGGAGAAGAACACATATGCTTTTGATGTTTTTTGTTAAATTAATACAAATGAAAACCATATATCTTCCACTTGAAATGAATGCTCTACTTTGTGTTGGTCTAAAATCCCAATGAAACAGATTTGGATTTCATTTGGGATTTTACTGGGATGCAGAACCCACAATTGTTGATTTTGTTGGGGGTTCAGTACAAATGGATGTCAGACCTTACTGATGGTTATTTGGAGAAACACCATGTATCCTTTTTTCCCTATTACTCAGTTATACACTGTTTTTCATTGGTTGACTAATCCCAATAAAATATATTGAAGTTTGTGACTGCAGTGTGACTAAATGTGTAAAAGTTCCCTGGGCATGAATACTTTAACAAGACGTTGTATTTAATGATTAGCTTGAAGGACAGCTGGGAAGTCATGAGGCCGATGAGAGTATGATCCAAGAACTGAGCGCAGCCTGTGTGACAGTGCTAGCTGGCCAGTGAGAATGACTCTTCATCCCTCTTGCTCTGTTCTCATACTGGCTGCTGCTGCCAGTCTGAGAATAGAAGGGCAGCACAGTGTAATGAGCAGGATTACCAAGGGAGACTCGCCGGAATGGTACGGTATCAAAGGAAATCCACTCAATGCAGGATATTCAGACAGCACTCCCATTCTTTTATTCATTGCCTGCATGCCCAGAGTGACTCAGCTCACTCTCCTGCTGTCAAATCCTGTCATTATCCATTAGTGTGTTTCTGCCTCACTGGGGACCGCCTACTGCTGCTGCCGCCGCCATGTGTGAGTAGCTGCACTCATATCGGAGAGCATTTCTGTGTACTCTAAGAACAGCTGCACGTGGAAGCGGTACATGTATGTATGGGTAACTTTGTTTAGCAAGCTCGTGGTGGTGGGCTGGTTTTCTGCCAGTAGTGTTGTTTTCTTGGTGATGCAATGTTAACTGCAGTGCATTAGATGAGTAGTAACAGAGCCTTGATTAGGACCATTCAGCAAGACAGATAAGACAAATTACTTGCAGGGACCTGAGAGAATGAGTGCCTATTATGTCAGAATCAGGGGTATAATGGCACGTTTAGTTTTTCTCTTTTGAAATTCTGATTTCAAATGACCTTAAATTATTATTTTCCCTTTGCTTTTTGACCCCACAATGCTGTGGCTCTAATTCGTATGTCAGTACATAATTAATTCCTTCAAACTGTGGAAATTACAGGTTATGTATGTTGTATCATCACTCCACCCCGGAGGAAGAATGATTTAAATAAGGTTCAAATTATTACTTTATTACTCATAAATAAGCATTCAAACCTTTGATGGAAATTCCTTCTATTTCAACCCAATGTTACTGATTGGAAACATATTAGAGATTTAGAGTTACTTAAGACATGTCTCCTACTTCTGTCTGATCAGGTATAGAAGAAATACAACTTCCCGAATGGAACCAAAAAAATTGATGAGAACAAATAGGAAACCAAACACTGTTGGTGAAGAACAGTAAAAAAAAAGCTTGATTAAATGACACATTTATTAAGTAAATGCAACAAAAGGTCAGAAACATTCTGATTAAGTTTAAATTACAAAGAGAAAAATTCTGCACACTTTTTCCTCTAAGGGACTTTATTGGCTCTAGACAACACATCAACACTTGGCCTGTCACATCACCAATGCATCTATTTTAACAATGCAAGCCTTGCATTTTATCAGCAAATCAGGCAGGAATATTCTCTTCAATAAATACCTTGGTATAATGAGCACTTGAAAATTGTAAAGATTGAAACAAAGTTATGATAAGTTATGATGTTCAGACTAAAAGAATTAAATTATGTTACTAAAGACAATAATCCAAATATATTTTTCTCTCTTTCTCTCTCTCTCCCTTTTACTAATGTGTGGCTTTGTATACCATAAAAAAGAGTGATTAAGAATAAACAATTAATAACTGAGAGTCTGAGAACATCAAACCTTTTTGTTTTATGGTGGATATTTTGACATGATAAAATTTTCATAAATAATAATTAAGATTTATTCCACAGACATGGAATTAAAGCTGTAATTAAATTAATTAACTTCATCTGTATAATTATAACCTGCAAAAAAAATAACCTAGAGAAAATAGGAAATTTTCTCGAGGACTCATGACAAACTACTTCTGTGTGATGATGCAAGTATATGACCATGCGCATGTCTTTTCAGGACAGTAAAGGTGCTGCTCCTCTGTTCTCTTTGCTTCTGAGCTGCTTTCCCTGAGGAGGTTCAGCCAGCAGGTCAGAAATACCGGGCTCATAGAGGTTCAAGAAACAGACAGAAAAAGGGGAGAAGGAGGCATGCATAAAAGAAATCATGACTCTGACAGTCTGACAGTCATCAAAAACGAGTATCAGATAATTTAGAGGAAAAAAAAGTCGCTCACATTAATAGACAGTTAGGCTAATTTAGGAGAAAAGGACAAATACATGGCACAGTACTAAATACAATGAAAGGCAGCAAATTTCTTCAGGCATTGTGTCAGTATTGTCTGGCTGGGACAATACCACTGAGAGGAGGATCTGGTGTTTAGATCCTTCTGAACACCAGAAGAGGATCTGGTGTTCCGCCTACTGACGGTACTCCAGGATCACATTGATGACTCCAAAGATCACAGAACAATACCTAAAGCTTTGCAGGCCTCATGTGCCCCAGTTAAGGCCAGTATGCTTCAACAGTAAGGAAGAGAGGCAAAAAACAATCCATGGGAAGCTTACAAAAGGACTGAAAAACAAAATGAAATAAATAAATAAAAAAACAGACACCAAAGACAAAACATCTGAAACTCAATCCCCAAGACAGGTGGAAACATAATCTGTGGACTGATGTGGTAAAAGTAAAACTTTTGGAAAGTTATGTACATGTTTTGTAAAAGATGTATTCTCAGAAAAGTACATCTTATTATGATGATGATGATGAGCTGAGCCTGATTTCCTGCTTTAGAAGGACAAAGTGCCTCAGTTGGCAGAACTATTAAGCTCTACCAGCTTTATAACAGGAAATGCAGTTTATGACCTTAGGCTCTAACCCAATTGGTTTATAAAGTAAATATTTAAACGCTCACCAGGAAGACCAGTGATGATTGGCTTAAAAGAAAAAAAACAACTGAACAAAACAAGGTTCTGTAATGTCCTAATGGACTTAGATGCTGCAGCATGACCTCAGTAGGTCCTTCATGCTCCAATGTGGCTTAATTATAAGAATATTTTTGTTTTATTATAAAAAATTGTTTCATTATCTGACAAATTTCAAGCAAACAAAAACAGGTACATGTGAGAAAGTTTATTCAAAGCACTGTAAAAGCTTTTTATGAAGCTAAAGGGAATATATATTTTTTTTTACATTATGCATCGTATAATTTCTATTGACAATGCCACAATATTTATATTTCTTCTGAATATTGTGAGCATAGTCTAATCCCTCACCATCCAATATTATTATATCACCAACCCATACCAGGAGCTATATTCAGATTATTCAGTAAAACATGGCCAAATGACATCACTTTAAATCCTCTGTTGTGGTTAAATAACCTTTGTCCTTTTCTACCTTGTGAATCAGCGCCTCACATCTTTCTATATCACATTTCTCCAAATGTCTGTTACCATACCTAATATGAGTGACAACGCATGAGGGCATAATGAGTTTGGGATCCATTGAGGCAGGAACATAAGCCAAACCGGCAGACGAAGCCCACTAATGCGGTTTATTTCATTCATTCAATTGTCCTGCAAAGTGCATTGGCGTCAAACTGCAAGTAGTGGAGGCTTTTTATGTCTGAGTGGAGCATTTTCTCCAATGTCACCAACTCACGCTGAAAGGCAGTTAATGGGGTTTTATACTTTTATGTCCATTTCATGCATAAATTGCGAGAAATTATTTTTTAATTGAATCTATTGACAAAGAACCTGAGACAATAATAAAGGCATTTCATATATTTCATGTAATCTCATTTAATCTCATTTGAGGGGGACAAATTAAGAAGCAAATCACGGTATGATATCCTCATAGAAGAAGTGTGTCTCTGGTTTTGATCTGATTCATTGTTTTTCTCCACCTCCAGCTTGTGAAAGCAGAAGAGAAAAAAAATGGCGCCACGTCTGATAACTAATTCACTGCACTGATTTCCTCTGTATTTCAAAATGTTATGTTTTACTCCACAAATTCAAAGTATGTTCTTATTTCAAAGTGACACTAAAGAAATCATTTTAAAACCTTCTCAGAAATCTAATCTGAAATCATTTTAAACAAGGATTCATTTGTATTCTTCTCATATCTGCACATTTAAAGTGGCTCATATTTTCATAACATTGTGACAATGCATTGTCAGCTCACCCTTATGTCCAGATTATAAACATTGGAAGAGAACTAAGAGTTTGCAGTTTTGTTCAGACAGCCAGCAGAGTGGAGCTCGTGTCAGTCTGGGAGGCTGATTTATTGGAAGTTTAGTGTCTTCCTAAAAATTAACATACATCGTGACTTTTTGGAAGTCACTTGCATGTGACAAACAATTGACATACTCTATAAGCTTCAAGATATGACATTGTCTAGAAACAGTATAATGTGTAAATGAATAACAAAACGCTATTGGTGGAAGTCCAGCCCTTTTTTCATGTATGGAAATAATCATAATGTTCCTCGGGATGGTTTTTCTTATGTGTTTTCAGTCATCTCTCAACATGACAATGTTCCTATAATTTCTTTAAAACTCTTTAAGACCCAAAGAGTTCTTCACATATGCCCTTAGGTGGACAATGTGTATATTGATTAAAAATAATAAAATATTACAAAAAGTATTAGATTTTTCATTACACTGAATAATGTAATGAATAATGTTCAGTGTGATGAAAGCAAAAATAGCCTTATGTCTGACTCATTCTCTGTGCTCTGTGCATCCTCCTGTCCCCAATCCCCTCATTCAACTATTTGATCTCAATTTTTCACATCTTGTCTTCCATCTCATTTCAAGCTGCATATTCAATGACAAGCTGTTTTACAAAAACAACTAAAAGACTGCAAAGAAATTGTTCAAAAGTCAACAATAGACTCAAGAAAACATAAAACTACAACAGTGTTTGAGTACATCTAAGGCTCCCACAACAAATAAGCTTGCAGATATCTAATATTCTGCTTTATTATGTCGTGGCACCTCAAGTGGCAAATTCTCCTTATTCTCAGCATCTTTAGCTACCTCCACATCCTTTGATCCCCCAGCATCCTCCAGTTTATGGTTATTACATGGCATTGAAATGACTTAGATGCAAACTACCATCCTGTCTGTATGCCGTTTTTTATCTGCGTCACTGATGAGATAATGTGAATAGCTTTTCTTGCTTAGGTAAACTATACATGTTTTTTTTCCATAGTTTTGGCAGTTAGACAAACATTTCCTATTTCAAAAGGTACTGGTGGGTTTTAATGTTTTTCTCTGATGAAGGTCTGACACCAAAATATTGAATATTAAAAGCTTGTAAGTTTGACAGTGTGTAGTTTTCTCTCCTTTTTAAGGCTTTTGCTATTTTATGCCCCTGTTCCAGTTATATACCTGTAAGGTTTGTTTGAAGTGAACCTGTAAGCATTCCAATAAAAACAACTTTTGAATACTTGTCCACCCTCGTGTCCACTATGCATGAAGTTATTAGAGAACTGCCCAGAATAGAGATTGTTACATTATTTTCACTTGACCAATGGGAAATGTAACTGAAGCTAGCTCAAGGTCAGGTACATTTAGATTGATGTTTTGTATCATGTCAGCAGATACATTTTTAGATCCAAATATTCCACTTTGACACAAACCCCAATGTCCAGTCATGCAGTGGGATGAAATGATGTAGATTTCCCAGCACTGTTGCTCTTTGCTCTTTTGAGTTGCTCATCTAAAATTTTCATTTTTTCACTGGACTGACAAAAAAAAAGAAAAAGTCAGATTAGTTACCTCACCCTCCTACTGTGACCATCTGGAGTCATAGCAGCTGGTTTGTGTTGTACTGTTTGTTATGCTGCAATATTAAAACAGTTCCTACAGCCTCCTCTTGTTGATGGATTGACAGATCTGATGCTGTTTGAGAAAAGGGTTCAACTGATAAGGGCTCTGGCTGAGGGGGAGTGTGGCTGGCAGTGTGCCGGCTCTATGGGGGATCCATGTTGTTGAATGGGACTCTCTTTGAGCTCAGCTACTTGCTCAGGGGCTGACAATGGACTGTTACAAATGCAACACTTCTCTGGCCTGTGCAATGTCGACAGTCAGAGCAGAAGGCGGTTTGCGTATGAGGTGCACAGTGTAAACAAAAGAAGGGAGGCAAGCAAAGAGTTTAGGAGGCAGAGAGAAATTTTGAGCTGTGGAAGAAAGTAAGTGAAAAACGATACCAAGGGGCAGGGAGAGAGAGAAACAGAGAAAACAAGAAAGGAGACAGAGAGAGACAAAACGCAACGAAGCACGGAAACAGAACAGCACTGGAGCTCTGGAGTACAATATCTGACCCAAATATGACAATAAAATGAGATGAAACCCTCTCATTGAAGTACAGTCACTCGTTTAGATCATGGAGTACCCGGTAACCACATGGTGATGTGCTCTCTGTCTTCTTTATTTATTTATTATCTTATGGCGAGACCAGGTGGAAATCTGTTTGAGCTAGAGGGGTTCCGGGCTCATTCTGTCGGGTCAAATGTAATGTGTACTCTCAGAACCGCATGCTTCCCAGAATAGAACAGCATCTGTTCTGAGACAGTCAGTTTAGTAACCAGAAAAATATCAAGACTCTATGGTGCAGTGAATCTGGCATATCATATCCTCTGGATTCTATTTAAATCATAAACCACAAGGGTATTATGTTGACCGATCAGCTTTTATGGCATCATCTTTACAGGGGAATGCAATATTGTGTTTCAGTAAGTGTAGGAAGTACTACAGGTATTCACAGTGTCACATTTTTCCAAAGTTAAAGTAAATTGATTTCCTTCTGAATCTTTTGAAAAGAAACTCAAATGATGATGGCAAGTGAAAGTATCCAAAGTGTGGTCTAGTGAGAAGCAGGTAGTTTACCTCAAATTAAAAAAAGTTACGTTTTTGAGATGTTTTATTTGTCGTCTCTTTGGCTATGTTGTCCCCCGCCATCTGTTCATGTCGCTAATCACATCGTTATAGGGCTAGAGTGAAAATTTAATGCTAAAAATGTATAAACATTTTAATAACAATCTGTGAAATCTTCTAGGAGAAACAACAGACAACAGCTGAAAATAATAATTATGGCTTAAGCTATTATGGAATTCACTTGAGTGCAAAAAATATAAGTGAATTCAATAGGATTTCCACAATAAAAAATTGATGATGAAATATTTTATGGTGGCCGTTTCATTGCTGTTCAAGTTAAAAATACAAAATACCTAAAGTAATTCAAACTAACCTCAGGTATTATTCATACTTTGATATTTGTGAATTGTTTGTGTCTGTAGAATAACAATCCAGTCTATTGGTAACCGAAAATGTTGCAGCTTCCACCCTTACAAGCCAGGTCACCAAACTATCTTTTATCTTTTCAACTAGCTAAATAAAATGTTTAGCAAATAGTCTGTTTTGCAGAATCTATTTTATTGCAATCACAAAAACCTGATTGTTAAAATTTGATTATGCAGAGGCACGTATGCATATATAATCTTAAAATATGTGAAACCTTCACTCATACCAAAGTGATCCTGAGTTACAGCTTATTCTCTCATCTAATGTTTTTAACATAAAATCAATTATGCTGGAAATATTGTGTACCAGTGTTACTTGGAGGACTGGTTGAGGATAATGTATTGCGCATCAGAAAGTCATTAATCTGTTTTGCAACCCAGCATAGCAACAAAGCTGTTTTCCAAGACTGGAAGAGAACCACAAGATACAGATGACATCAGCTACCAGGAGGATGAGCTGTCAATCCACCGACTGCCTGAGCAACACCTGAGAGCGAGAAAGAAACAGATGATTGCACAGCGAGAAAAAAGAACGAGAAGGCAGTGAACCGCTTTCTGGGCATCCCGAATAATGACGGCCCACAAACCTACATTGAAGTCGAGATCAGGCCTGCATCATGTCAGAGCAGCATTATTAATGGCAGACACTTAAAACCTAATTACAAGCTCAGCTCTTGGGCTCGGCTGATGGCTCAGAGAGTTCAGTCAGGCAGAGTCTGGGCAGGTTAATGAAAAAATGACATGCTTAGTCAGTCCACAAAAATAATATTGAGCTATTTTAACTCTGCACAGAAAAAATTTGACTTTACAAAGGTGCAAAAGTGCCTTACGTATGAAGAATAATGGCTGTGAAGTTACAATAATGGCTGTCAGACACAGGCAATGAACAGGTTAGATTACGACCTGATGTGATAATGTTATTCCCCGTGGCCAATTTTTTACATTCAAAGGAACTTAAATAACTGAAATAAGACTTGGGCATTGGCTTAATGCCTGTCATTAATCTTCACAATGCTTCAACAAAATGTGAGCAAGACATTTTTATCTTTTATAGTGTCCTGTGAGAGGGTCATCCAAAAACATAAAGTTCACTTTACCAGGTAACAATAGACTTTCTTAGGCTATGCATTTTAAGCTACTTAGAGTAAGACATTTTTTTTGTTTATATTGCCACTCTGCACCTAAATGGAATCAAAGCCATGTTTAGATAGCATTTAAACATATGTTTATTGTTGTGCTTAAGAAAAAAAAATGTTCCAGCATCACAAAGCAGAAGCTAAATTCACTCTTTTTTCACTGTCTCTGTACTTTACTTCAGCATCTAAGGTAATGCATAGAGAAGCAGAATTTTCCTGTTGTTGCTGAAACGTTTTGTTCAACAAAGCCTTCGTCTGACTTTAATTTTCCCATCTCCATTCAATACATTCACACAATTCCATTTTTCTCCACTGGTGACCCTGGGCAACCACATCTCTCTTCGACTCCAACAATATGGAGAGGGTCTTAAAGCTGGAAATAATAAAATAAAATGCTTCACAAGCAGTCAGCAAGGAGACAGGAAGTTTGGAGTGTTATTTGAGCTAGGTTGCACTCTTCATCCCCCATCGTGCGGTGTAGTAATTGTGCCGTCTGCCAGCATGGAACAAGTGCCTCCTGTTGAGTGCTTCCATCATTTTGAAGGTTATGGCACTTTGATGTAACACGAGCTGCTTCATTTGAATAGATAATACCATATCCATTCTCCATTTAAGGTGGCTTTCTGGTGTACATCTCAAGTGACAAGATCACTGGTGCATTGAGGGTCTTAGGTCCTCTATTATCCCAATAAGATTATGCATTAGCATGATTGTGAGACAATAACTATTTTTAAAAAGTGATCTAAAGTTGTCAGTATGCTTATTGTGGTGTGGGAGATTGTTCAGTGGTCCTGAGCCATGCAGAGGCAGTATTATATGTACATCAACAATACAGTTTAGCTTAGTTGAGTAACTACAAGCAGCTGTGCTCTGGATTAGACTAAATACAGTATATAATTATTCAATTTGAATCATTTGTACTTATTGACACTGCTGAATATCCAAACCAAACAAACCATTCAACTCGACTTTCATCAAATGGTGCTAACTTCCAATTTGGAAATTAAAAACAAGTCTCAAAGTTATATTTCAAAGTAAATGGTAAAAAACTGGTAGGAGTGAAAAATGTTTTAAGAAATGACCATATTGTATAGATTAGTTGGCCACAACAGCCATTGACATATTAAATTTTGTGCTCCATGAAAATAAGTAGGACTGTTTTATTCACATATTTAAATCAAACTTGTAACAGGATGTGCATACAGTCATGAAGCAGCAACATAATGCAGACCTAGTGAAGACCCATTGATGAACTTGAAACTGTGCATCAGGAGTGGGAAGAAAGGAGACGGAGAGACTTTGAGAATGGCATGGTTGTTGGTGCCAGACTGGTTGTTCTAAGTCTTTCAGAGGCTGCTGATCTAGTGGGATTTCACACAGCCATCTCTCGGATTTGCAGAAAACGATCCAAAAAAGGAAGAAAATAAGAGGCTTATACCACAGAATATTTCTAAAAGAAATCCATAGTTTCCAGACTTAGCTAATCATTAAATCATATAGATTATAGTATTGAATGAACAGGAAGGTGAAGCTGGAACATTGTTTAAGTAAGGCAGCATAATGACTTAGTTAAAACACATTATGACCAGCATACATCATTATCCACTATTCATGCTTTTTTAAACAAAATTACTTGTGAATAACTTTAACTTTGTACATTTGCAATTTATTCATCATATAATTATTCTTCATAATGGCCAAAAAGCATTGCCTATAGAAGATATTTAATAGCTTTCTAAATATTTTAAAATGTAATGGAAAACAACAGTACGACAGGTTTCACTGTATCTGTGCTAAAGATGAAACATCCAACACCTGCAGGAGAGACTGGGCCAGTGCCCCTTATACAAGTTTTCCATATTAGCAGAACGAAACAAATGATTTGGCCTCACTAAACAATTTAAAAACCTAAAGTAAACTAATTACTGCTAATACCACACGTTTACATTCACTGTGCATATGGTGGCATGCAAAGGTTTATAATCCACACCCAGCAAAGATTAAGGGTAACTCAACATTTGCTAATTAGCCTTAATTGCAAATGAAACCTGGAAGGCATCATTCATTACAGCCAAGTATACAGTGGAGCTTTATGCAAATGATACAGGCCGGTGACATTTAGGCAATAAAGAGAAAACCTCCTAGGTTATTTCACACATTTTCAAGTATATTTGATGTGTTTTACTCTTTGGAGTCACTTTGTGTTTTTTATGAAATAACAAAAAGAAGCCTTTGATGTTATCCCTCCAAATTTGCAGCAGAAATAGTCATAGAACTGAACCGGTGTGCATCAGTAAAGCCAATATTGGCTGACAATGACACTGTTTGACCATCTGCCTCTGGAATGTGGACACACTGTGCTACAAAAAAGCATTTGCTGTTTTCGTTTTTTTTCTCACTTTAATATTTCTGAAAATCAAGCTCATTTTAATGTCAGAAAATCTAACTGAATCCAAATACTGACTAGAGCAGAGAAAAAGCTAATTCCTTTTTGAAAAATAATCAGTAATGTAGATCGAATGGAAACCACCTGTTTAGAGGCTGATGATGACTAGCATATCTCAGTTTCCAGTACTTCATACTGAGAGAGAGCCATTGTCAAATAACAAGTCGAACAATGATGGAGCTTCCCAGAACTGAGTGGCATATCAAAAATTACTCCAAGACTGCCTTGACAACATACCTGAAAGGTCAAAACAACCCCAGAACAAGCCTTTGTCATGATTCCAGGCTTTCAGCTCTACCTTGACTGTGCTGATTGCTCATTACCCTCACCTGCACTGTGCTGCAGTGAAAGGTGAGGGTACATTTTTGAAGAAAATGTCGACCACCAATTTATGACTTTAACTGAAACACACACTGGTTAAGTAATCTAACAGTAATCTAAAGCACATCTTCAACCCACTTCTGAATGTCAGAAAAATAACAAAACTGAGATTTTGCAATGGCCAAGACTTAAATCTGATTGAGATGTTCAAAAATCATAAACTGGCCATTCATGCTCAAAAACCTTGCAGTTTGTTTGAATTAAAAAAGTTCCAAAATTAATACATGAAAAATTTCCTCACAGACATGTAACTGTATACTGCAGTATCTGACCAGCCAGTAATAGATTTAGGGGTAATTACCTTTATATATGTAGTAATTACTTTTATATATGTAGCCTGATTGGAACGTACCAATTTTCCAAAGTCATCCTTGTCTGCTATGAAATTTGTCAGGAGCAAATGCCGACTCGCAGCAGTACACATTTTGAAAGTGCTTGCTGGGGAGATGTCACTTGTTCAGTGTAAATTAATACTTTTGATATAATAAAAGCAAAACGTAGTCTTACAGGGGCACAGGCGGTGTCATGATCAAAAGACAGAGCACACTTTAAGCCTCTTCATTTTCCCTTTGTCTGATGAAATGTGAGACAGATAAGGGGATAATATTACTATTGGCAACCTGTCTCAGAGCAAATGGACAGCTTCTGATGTTTGTGGTTTTGAACAAAATGAATCACTTTATCTTTTTAGGAGACAGCAGTGTGGGCAGTAGGAACCCCAGGAACCATCTTTGTGTCTCCAGTGTTACATTTTCATTACAGAGATTTAGTAGAAGTGCTCGCTCAGAGGCGGTCTCAATGACTACAGCTATGAAATAAGCTTCAATTCCAACATCAGCAGCACCAGAGCCTTGTGTGCCAAAGTAAGAGTTCAGAGACTGCAAGAAGCAGCCAGAGGGAGCTGTGCAGGGAGAAATGACATGGATGAGTTAGTGGAGGCTGATGACTGGGCAGGAGGAAGCTTTTTGGATGTTTCCATCCCCGTTCAAATGGCAATAAGTGAAAACCTAATCCCATAACAGTCCAATAAAGTACCGTTATGGGCCTACAGCTTCTCTTCCATGGGACCCCTTTGATGAGCTGCTAACGTCCATCCATGCCTGGATCAGAGAAATATGGGAGGGAAAAAAAACACCTCCTTATTGCATTGTGCGTGCCACAGTGATTGAATCCCACCACAACAAGTAAAAGCAACAAAAATCAACAGGAGTGATGCCAAGACAAGGATCACAACCCTCTCTGAGTCTATATCCTGCATCTCCGAGTGCTGGAAAAGGTCAGCTCTGTTTTCTCCGGAGGCGGTTAGAACTGGATCAAATCCAAGGCAACTGGCTTGGAGAGAGCCAGTGGAAGGGCGATTCATCCTGACCTGGCATCAGCCTTCTCTGTGTGGGTGCCATTCACAGTCTTAGGTCATCTTCCCTTCAATGTGTGTGTTTGTGTCTGCCTGCCTGCCTTAATAACCCTTATAAATGTACTGTTTAATATGCACACAAATGCACATGCACGCTTGCGCAAAGGAAGCCATCTGTTGAGATGAGTCATTGGAGTAATAAATCTGGCTTCACCTCCTCCCACAGTGGCCATCTTTTTCTAAATTTCTTTAAGAAAAAAACTCATTCATATCACATTGATAGTGCGTGAAAATGGGAGAAACAAAGAAAAGAAGGAAGGATCTTTGCAAATTGGATCATTGCCATGGATTCAGCTGATGGGTTTTTGGGTGATATTGCAATTTCACCAGAGCACAGGATTTATAGTGTTGCTCTTTTACATTCCCATCGCTGGAGACTTTCAAGAAGAGGTACACACTGCGGTACAGAAGGATAACTGCCTCCCACACAGAAATTCTTTAACGACGAGCTGAAATGCCTTCAAATATTCATAAACATTCAGATAAAGAAAAGTTGAAGTCATTACCACACCACTACACGGAGGACTCTAATGACTGTGAGGCTGAAAGGCAAAAAGATTGGTTGGTGGCTGAGCCTTCTTTCTGGAATGATATCAACTGTTTAAAATGAAGAAGGCTCCAGCAAGTATATATGTGTTGGGGGGAAAAAAATCCCTTTTAATTTGATTTATTTAGTTCTAATTTTATGAGCAACTAAATTTTGGATTTATTAGCAGCAAGCAATGATCATCTAAATTAAAAGAAAATGTTTAAATATATCTCTGTGTATGTTGAATCCACATAATATGTCAGCTTCACATTTTAATTTAATTCTTCAAATAATTACTTTTTTTCGATGATCCTCTAATTTCTTGAGAGGTGCCTATTAAAATTGGCACTATTAAATCCATTGCTCAACAGAGCGAGATTTTTATTTGGTTCTTTGTGTCCTTCTGCCTCCCACACAGGCTGTGAATGATAATGAAGCAGCAGGTGTAATGCTTGGAAATATTTCTGTCACTCCTCTGAAAAAGTCTCTTCTTACTCAAAACTTACAGCTATCCAAATAAGTCAGTGTCTACAACAAAATCAAACACACTACAGTTGTTGGCGATATTTTAAGCCACATTTCTCCGCATGTTTAAACAAAATGCAGCAATAGCCATGCATTTGTAATCACTCCCTGGATAATTGAAGTCAAAACACTTTTTTCTGAGGCAAAAATGGGATTTACCAGTGAACACGGTCACGGAGCAGAAAATTAGACTATAATACCAGGATATTAGAGCGAAATTGAATTCTCAGAGAGGCATATAAAGCCATATGAACGCACTCTCTGTCAAACTCACAATGAAAGGTCATAAAGTTAAAACATCTGACAAAGAGAACTTGACTTTTTTAGGAGTGGAATGCTGGGAATTTTCTCTGCGCAGGTGAATTTTTGAAACTGCAGAGAGAAAATATTAGCATTAGACTGACAGCAGTGCCTGTGACTGTATGCAGACAGAGAGCATCTTTGTGATCTTTGTGTCTGGGGTTTTTAAACGAAGACTACTGTCAATTCTAAAGCATTCTGAGGGTCCCGTGAGAAACCGAGCCATGGAAAGCCATGGTTCATTTACCCTCTGTCACGCAGGAACCCACACTAGATCTGATATACAGAACAGCGTTTCAGAACTCCTTGTGTACTCCAGTAGCATGCAATTTATTTGACACCACGGCTAATCTGAATGCTCCATCTTATTCCACGAGTGTTATCTGTGAAAGCACCGCATCTGTTCTTAGCTGCGACGTGTTAACGCCCCGTGCACACGATAAATTGCCACCTCCTGCGAGTGGGAGATAGATTGCAGCTCTTTCATGGTGAGAAGATCACCTATATTACCAAAGCAAAAGGCCACCGTCATATAGAATGAACCCAGCCGCCCATAGAAGAGGAGCTGAGTCCAGAGGGGGAGAGCAGAGCTTGCCATAAGGAAGAAAATAAAATACAACTCAGGGGTTCACAAAAAATTTCCATTAGAATTTGAAATTAGTTTTCATATATAGAAAATTGATTTTCTATATGAGTTTTCTATACTCATAAAGAGAATCTTCACTCTCTGAGGTTAAATCTGACCAGATATTTCTTGTTTTAGGTCAGTTAGAATTACAAACAATATTTTATTTATAATAATAAGAGAAGGAATCTTTCAGAAATGTATTGACGTATTTCTTCAAAATCAAGTTTACAATCCAAATTATTCCTATCTTTTTTTTTTTTTTTTTAAATAGCAAAAGTCCAAAGGATGATGTCATAGCTTTGGAAACTTCTGACAGGTTGACTTACCCATCAACCTGTCAACCAGGTGTGTTTTTAAGGTTATACCTGGAACACACTGCTTTCTTGTTGACATGATTTTGGTCATTCCAGTTGACCTAAAATAAGAGAAGTTTGGTCTGATTAAACTACAAACAATGAGAAGAACAATGTGTCTTTTTTTTATCTGCTATATATAAACATCAAGTTTCAACTTTATCAGAATAATTTACCTCGATGAATGTGCTTTGTCGAAGAGAGATGACAAATGACATTTTAGTTAGCAAAATATTTGGACATTTTTTAAGAAAAAGAATTTACTCTCCAGAGCAGGTTTGATTTCATAAGAACAATGACCTTAACATCCTGTCAGAGCAATAATGAATGTTGATTCAGGGGTGCCAAAAAAGATGCATGCAACATTTTTCAAATTTGTAAAATTAATTATGTCTTATTTTCTTTTCTGTTCCCAATTATACACTACTTTGTGTTGGCCTCTCATAAAACGACAACAAAATTCACTGACCTTTGTTGATATAAAATAAAAAAAGATGTGAATAAGTTAAGAAAACATAAATACATTTGCAAGACAAAAATGTATGAAAAAGTGACACATTATGAAAGCATTTACATTTTACCTTCTTTAGGCAGAAATTATTTCTTGCCAAAGAAAAAGGGAAGAAATCCTGTAGTGGATTAACTTGAAATTACAAAATTTGCCGTTAGGATCATTTTCATTTTGATTATTAAGCTGTGGCCAATTAGAGATGATGAGAGCTCGACCAATTCTTCTTTACAAAATCGCCCCAGTTCACTGAGCTTTAGCGGAGGTTTTAATTCACAGCTCATTCAAAGCACACTAGAGAATGTGTGAACCTCAGAACTATGGATCTGAGCTTTTAGGGCACCCTGACATTTGTTATACACCTCTTGGATTTTGAATCTGGCCTGAAGCATCACACCTCTTAAACTACACTACTCAACAGGGTGAGATGACAATATTCTGACATCTCACCAGATGGAGAAGATACTTTTGAGTGCACATTGCCTATTGGCACATTTGCAATAATGAACACTCTGTTGTGGGCGAGGCAAACAAATTTACGTAAAACAAATCAGAATTAAAACAGGAGAATAGATTCTTCCTATAATTTTACATTCATTCCAGCCGCAAATGGCAAAACAAAATTTGATGCACAGTGTGTGTTTTCATGTGTCTGCTTGCCTAGCTGTTGTGCATGCAGAGTGGCTGTGCAGTCTGAGAGGTAAAGCCTGTGATTTTGGGCAGCAGCCCTCCAGCTTTCAGCCCCTTGCTGTGTAAACAGTCAGAGCAGTGGGACAGACAGAGACTGCCACCACCTGCGGCTCTGCTGGGAGCTGCTGCAGAATGAGAGTTGAGTAAAGAAAAGAAAAAGTGGGGGAGGAGACCAGGTATTGGAGAGGAGCTGAGTGGAGGGAGGTGAAGAAGGAGCGCATAATTACATGGCAGAGTTGCACCTCATCTCAGCTTACTCCAAGATCCCCTTTTCTTCTTTTCCACAGGGTGCACACACACACGTACACACACACTCCACCTCCTTTATGTCTTCATTTGAGAGAAAACAATCCATCAGACAAAGGTCAGTCTACCACACACACAATTGTGAGAGGAACACACACGCAGACAAGACAAAAGGAGCATCAGAAAAACCAAGGAACAGTAGAAAACAATGTTTCTATCATTTCTCAAAATTAGTGGTGGATATTTTTTCCCTCTGTTGATTCAGTATAAATTCAATAATGTAAAAACACTGATACTCCAACCTTAATATGTTAATGCTGCTATTTTAGCTCAGAGATTCTTGGAAAAAAACATTAAAAAATGAACAGAAGGAGCCTTGCAGGGAGAAGAGCAGTGAGAAGGCCCTGCTAAATGAAAGTGCTGCGGGGGTGTTTGTGTCAGGCTCTGGTCCGCCACCCGCAGACCTGCCCAGGCAAAGCTGGCTCTGACTCGTCCCTTTGAAAACCCAGCTTGGCTCATGCACAAGCCTCACCAATCGATGAATATTATCTTAGTAGACAAATGAAATAAGACTCGACTGTTTCTCTTCCATGGAACAAAAATTGATTCTATTTGTGAGGGATTTCCCAAAGCTGTCCATGCAATACTTATGGGAATGTCAATTTAAGCCTACAGAAAAGCAGAACGAAGAAGGAGAGAGACCTTAAAAATTATAGGACCAGCAATGTTACAAACATATGAAGATGTCACACAAAATGCTAAGAGGTAAAAGGTGTAGTCTCAATGGTACTGTTGTAGTGTAATGTTTGCCTTTATTTTGGTTTATGAGGAGTTCTTTAATTGTCTTGATGTCAAGATAGACTGAATTTTGACTGTTTTCAGTTGACTGCAGGAGACCGTTTGTATCACTTTGTAAGAAGAGGAAGAACTGGGTTATTCATTGTTTCTTTGTATTCACAAAGATAAATAAACAACCAAGAGAAGAACAACACTGGTCAATAGTGCAGTTTTTCTCCTTCAAATTCCTTTAAAAAAAAAAAAACTATATTTTTTATCAGATCATAGTTTGATGGTTGCATGTGTTGCGTTAGGCTCCTAGCAAATTTGCAGATATGACACTATGGTAGAAATGAGAAAAGTGTGATAGACATTTAAAACAGACAAACATATAAACATGTAAATAAAACATAAATAAAATAAGTACAATGTCAGCGTTGGAAATTGTACCCTCTGGAACCTCTTGGGGCACCACTGATGGATAGCGTCCAACATATTACATCACTGGCAAGACAACATTGTACATGCAAGGCAATTTAAATCAAAACTGGAAAAAAAAAAACACGAAAAAACAATTTTAATCAGATAAGCATAAAAACCAGAGCAGATCATGTTTCAAGTAACAAACATGATTTAAGTCTTGTTAGATTTAAGTCCAAAAACTAATTTGTTAAATATTTTAGGATGCACACAGACCTGTTAAAAATAAATAATGGTGCTTTATATTGAGAACCTATTGCATTGTTACACAGCTTTTACAGATGTGAACAAAAGACCCTGGATAGTAAAGAGTTGTGACTGTCGGCTCCACTTTGTGTAGACATTGGCCTCTGTACAGATTGGGGGAAGCATTCTCATACTGAAATGCTGGCTGCACTGTTTAAGTTAAATAAGACAAGCTCAATATCAAAATGTCATTTTACTGAGCTCTGGTGCAGCGGAAACCAATAAATAATGTTCAAAATGACACAAAGCAATCCCACATTTTTTATTATGAATATCCAAAGCTATATCTTGTTATTAAAATCCTTCTGTCCGCAGACAGTGCTTTATATTCCTGTGATAGTCATTTTAATATCCTCATAATTTAATATCCACAGTAGGTCTCATTTTATCAAACTGCCTGAAATGACTCCCCACAACTTAAAGTTGGACACAGCCAGTGCAGATGTATTGCATTAAGTGACACTCCTGAATAATAATTTCAGGGCAATAACACAAAGATAGGATCTCAGTCTGTTTCTCTTTATCCACAAGAATGGGTCATTTTTCATACCAGCAATGACAACGAAGGACTTTATAAACTGTCCAAGACGAAGGGAAAGCTGATGATGTTGCACCGAATCAGAACCATTTGACTACGCAATCTTCATATATCGTTTCTTGTTAAAAGTGCCTGTTTTAGGATAAAGAGATTTGTATTAAATTCAACTCTGTATACAAGAAAGAGTTTGGTCACACTCATGCATTTTTATGACTTTATGTTTCCACATGCAAAACACAAAAGTTGTGTCCATTTTGTTTAACTAATTGTACCAGACATTCTATAACTAACATTTATTTCACTATCTTCAGAGTTTGTGTCATTTTTTCCATTTCAGAACTGTCCCCTCCATGAACTACATGACAATCTACAGGGAAAAAGGCTATATCCTTTCACTATTACTTCAAAGACTCTCGCTAAGTTTGAGTTGCTTACCACCTTATTTTAATGAACATTACTTCTCCCAGCCAGCCTCTAACCTCAAAGACGATGTTTTCGAATCCCGTTTCATCTTGCAGAGAAAGACTGCTTTTCAGTTTTTCTCAGTCAAAAAAAATCCTCAAAGTGAGGTTGTGTTATAAAACTTATGACCCCTCAAACTCAAACACACAAAGAGAATGCATTTACTTTGTTGCCAAACTGAAAGTCCAGTCAGTGGCCGTATGTTTTCCTATGGACAACTTTCCTCTCAACATAATTGATATGGTTTAGAGCAGTGGTGCCCAAAGTTGGTCCTTGAGGACCGGCATCCTGCATGTTTTAGTTCTCTCCAAATGCAGCTGATATTAAAGTATAAGATGGTTAAGCAAACTTTTTGCTGATTGGAAATTGATTATTTAGATTTGTGTGTTGGTCTGACACATTTAAAATTAAGAGTAATCCAGGCTTCTCACTTCTTTGACACTTAATGACTGCATAAATTAAAACCAATGAAAGAAAATATGATGAAAAAAGCAAATGTCTGAAAGACCTCAGAAGTGTTGCGTGCTGCTAAAAAAAATCCATCAAAGATAATGATTTTCTCCAATAATTTCATGGTCTAAATTGTAACAGAACAGCTGTGAAACTAGGGTTTTTAATCAAAGGCTATAATATTGCATGTGTCCAGTCATTTGGAGCAATACCCGAGGACACACTCCCGTTAAAAGCAAGAAGACACGGCTCTAAATTACCTCTTTGCATAATCTAGGTCACGGTGCATGTATAGGAGAATCTGAAAATTTAAGATAATCAAGAGTCTCGTTCAAATAGTTAAAGGTCTCTGACTTGAACTGGTGAAAAGCAGCAGAGCAGAAAATGAAGACAGGTGGGACAAAGGCAGGAGGAGATATCTGAGCTCGAACTTCTTCATGTATTTCAAAGGAAGGCAACATGCATATAGTGTGTGGAATATTAGAAACATTATCAGTGATTTTGAACATTGTACAAGATTTGGCAGTTCGACAAAATAATGACCATGTTTTTTTTTTCCTTTAGCAACTTTCACAGTTGCCTTGTAATAATGGCAAAAGTCCCTTAAATATTGAATTAACACTTGAAGCTCATCCCTTCTCATACTAATGGCATGAATTGATTCATTTCCAACTCTGGCTTAGTTTTAGGCAACCTGAATTTCAGTGGATTCACAAAGCTGATTAAAGTCTGTTGGGTAAAGCGCTAAAATAATTTGTATTCATAGATACAATCTAAGGCATGAGACATTTTTGATTGATTGATTGAATGGAACCTGTCCAGAATTTACCCTGATTCTCACCCAAAAATTGCTGGAAATAACCACCAACCCCCAAGACTCTGCATGGATGAGCAGGTTTAGGTAATGGATGGATGAATAAATCTACTAGTTTTTCTTTTCTTATCAAATGAAGGTACAGACCTTTGGAAAAGAGAGGAAGTAAAATTTTTAACAAGCTAACCTTTTTTGGATCTGGTGTTGGATCCTTTTTGTCACTAGCAATTTTTTATTTCTGTCACTTTTTGCTTTCCACCTTTTAAAACTCCTTCACCTTTACTTTATAGAGCCATGTACAAAATATTAAATCAGAACTTTTTTCTATTCAATATATTATTTTGAGATCAGAAAAACATTTCTAGCAACTTAGATTTTTTTTTTTGCCCTTGATCTACTTTATCACAGTAATCCACACATCAAATTAATTTTATTTCACTTTTTAAGTTGTTTTAATTGCATTATATGATTAATGTTTAATGAAGCTATAAAACAAATTTGAAGTCCCATAGAACTTCTTGGTACAATTTATAAATCTTCACACGCTTATCTTCTGACACGGACCTCGGAGCCTCAGCACATAAGATTTATGGGAAAGATGATTTGGAAAGTATGCATCAATTATTGATGAGAAGAGATTAGATATTACCTTAAGGACATGAAAACAGAGTTGGTGCAAGTCTATACTTTAACACATTTCTGAGTGCATAATATAAACAGATTGGTTTTGAACATTGTCTTGTTTTAGTAAAGTAGAAGGTAGGAATAAAGGCAATCCAACAAAGTGAAGGTAAAAAAAATCAAACTATTGAATTGTTCAAAATTACAATAAATACAGGAAAAAAATTTTATATTGTCAATGCACTACAAAACCCTTGTTTTTCTGGACTTTTTTTATTGCACATTTACATAGTGCAATAAGTCAAGACTGCTGTTCTGCTGAGGTTATATTTTGCATGGATTTAGCAGCTGCTAAAAAATATCATTGTTTTTCAATCCTCATTGAATAATAATGAAAAAAAAACATCTATATAAAAGTATTTAAGCAATTGAATTCACATTGAGATAAAAGCAGATTATCACAATGAAATTGTAGTACATGTGACAAAATCACATGTAGAAAACAAAACCAAAGTAGAATTTTTATTTTCACCATTTTTCACAACCAGAAACTAAAAAGAAATGTGTGGTCTCACCGTCTCGCTGAAAATCATGTGAAATTTGAATTTTTAAATTTATTCATTCATGCAAATTCTTCTCTTTTTTTAATCAGCATGTTGGAACATGATTATGACATATTTTATTAGCCAAAGTAAGGAAATGTGGGGCGTCCTGTGGTGACATAAGGGATGCTGCGACCCACATTTGGAGGAATTGAGTCCTCAATGCGGCCGTCACAGGGTCGACTCCTGGACCCGACGATATTTGCCGCATGCCTTGCCCCCTCCTGTCAGCCTACTGTCATAAAAGGGACACAAGAGCTTGCAAAAAGCCCCTGGAGGGGAAAAAAAAAAGTAAGGAAATTTTGGTTTAAAGTGAGAAATCAAAGGTGTCCAACATGTTGTCATTCAGCAGTGTTTCTCATATCAGGATAAGGAGCAGCTTTTTATCCTCACAGGGCAACTAGCAGACAGGATAACTCATTAGATCACACAGGAGGACACTAAGCAGCTCTCCACACTGACGGGCCAATAAGGCGTTCAGTGAAGCAAGCTGGGTGCCACTCAACTCACATCACACACGCTGCCCAACACTGTCAGTCCATTAATGGGAGACAGCAGCGTGTTCGGTGATTAGGCTGGGTAATGGGGAGTGACTGCCTCTAGAGGCTATGGTTAGCTGGAGCAATGTCCGGGTAACTTACTAACAAACCAGTGCCCTGTGCTTCCTGCACATACACAATGAACAGCTTTCTAGAGAGTCATTTGCATTTATTCCATTCCCACATGAAGAGATGTTGTGCTCTTTTACATTCAAAGATGGTTGATGGGATTAGAATAAAGCCATGATTCATTTCCTGACTTTTGGCACAGACACTTCACAGTCTCTGGGGGTATACAAAACCTGAATTATACTGGAGATGATTACAGAAGGCAGCTGTTAAAGAAATAAGAGCTTCTCTGAACTTATGTGCCCTTTAAGTTTCAGCCTTGTTTGCAGATGTGATGTGTCTAGACTTCTTCTATTATCTTACCAAGGTTAATGCACATTATTTAATTTTTTCTTCAGGATATACATAACTATACATAATACTGAATACTGAACTATACATAAAATACTGAAATGGTGTTGCTGTAGAAGAGGCCAGTCACAATGCCTATATTCAACAATATGTGGGGAATGAAAATATTTAATTTGACAAGGAATCATATTCCAAAAGTATTTATACTCCTTGAATTTATCTGTATTTTGTTACAAACTTTAATGTATTCTATATGGATTTTCTCTAACAGATTAACACAAAATAATGCTTAACTCTAACCTAAAATAACCCCCCAACATAAGAACTTTTTATAGTGTGTTCTGTCAAGGCTTCAGAGGTTTGTTAGAATGAAAGATTATTATTCTTTAATAATTTTCAATGCTAACAAATAAGGTTATTATCAAAACCAAGGAAGAAAATTAAACAGGTGAGGAACAACATTCATGTAAATTGAAAAAGAGCATTGTCGAATCAGACAGTTATTTAGCAAACATACAGTAAGTTGGCAAACAAAGGTCCATCTGAAAATGTTCAAAAACCAGCAGCTAGAAAACCTTGCCACTGGCTTGTTATAAATATTAGTATAGTAGTTAGTATTAACTCAAAAGGACCTATGCACAGTCTTATCTGTAAAATATTTGGAAAACAGATTGTCCTTTGTATTTCACTTATCATTTCTGCACTATGTTCTGTTGATTCATCACAGAAAATCCCAGTGAACTACACAGATGTTTGTGGTTGTAACATAAGAAAATGTAAGAAAGTTCAGCAGCACTTATGGACGTGGAAGATGCTGTATTCAATCATTCTTTACAGTATTACAGGATTTTTGGCATCAGCGAATTGATGCATATTCTAATTGAACACAATATGATGTTGGAAAAAGGAATACCCAACACTTTGCAAAGGTGTTTAACGCTATATAACTTTCCAGTCACATTATATAGACTGATGATATTTTCAGAGCTTGTGATGCAGGAGTTGAATCTTAGCTGTGCAAAGAACGAATGATTGATGCTGGATTCCATTTTGCCCCAGAAGAAATCCTTTTGGTCTTTGTTTACTACTTCTGAAGTTGTAGTGATTTCAAAAAGATGGAGAAGTCAAGCAGCTGAGCGGAGCAATTTTATTCTCATATGAACAAAACGACCACACTGTTATTGAAGAGGTCATTGGTCTCAGATTTGTCATCACACTCTTTTAAATGCAGATCAGAGAGGGATGCTGGCTTAATAAAAGATAAATACAGCCCTTATAATTTATGAGGACGGAGCTGAACAAATTTTCAAACAAGTTCTCTGTCTGCTTAAATTACTTTGATCCCTAATCATTTCAAAATTTAACACAAAAAACTGCACACATGTATAGACTTTGTCCTACATTCTCAGATCAATTAAAATGTATACAGAACTGACCCAGAGAGCAGCTGAAACACTCCTGAATTTTCCTCGAGTCCCCCTTCAGGGCCTGCTGGAGTTTTTGCTGCATATTATAGACTTGTCTGTTTTAAGTTACCTCTTGTTTTTGCAGAGTACAACAGACTTATGGCAGAGAAAAACTTTGGAGGATGTCAGAAGAATGGAAAGTTTGAGGTTGAACTTTAAAAAACAAACAAACAAAACAAAAACATAGTTCCCACTTTTGTACTGCTTTTTAAGTGCAAAAAAAAGCATGGTTTGACTTCAAGAGTTACTGGTGAATATAAAGCTAGATGTTCAAATGTAGTTTTGAAAGACTTTGTCCATAGAACAACATTTTAACTTTTTCACTAACTGTTCCTACTTTTAACTCCTTAGAAATATTTTTATTTTTTTGTGTATAGTGCTCAACAAACTAAAGAATGTTCCAACACTCCTATGTTGGGTTTATCCTATGGTTCATATTTGCATATTGTATTGTAATATATACCATCTATATTCTAGTTTAGTGTCCCTAATAAGCCTTGCAGAGAAAGGAGAATGTCAAGGTTTCATTTTAATTTATTGATGAGCAACTCACGCAACAAATCGTCTGCTTTTTCTTACTTACATTTTGGACAAGTAAAACTAAACTTTGCAAATCTCTTTAAAGTTAGTTTATAAAATCCCTGAACATGTCAGAATGTCCTGTCACTGCTGAGACTAACTAAGCGATTTAACATAGAGATAATTCTCCTTTTGTAATTGTCATCAGTTTCCAATTTGTAACGGTAATTTAGTCTTAACAAGTCAATTAAGGCTTAACGAGCAAATGTGGTTCTGAGACACACAGTGACTGGATGCCAAAGTACTTTTAGAGAAATTGTTTTCCCCCAAAAAGAAGTGAAATACAATTACTTTAGCCAAAATACACACAATATTCCCTGTGTTTTGTTTCGTATTTGGTGTTAACTTAAAGTAGAGACAGTTTATGTCAGATTTTGTCATTTCTAAGATAAAAACCACATGAATCTGTCTCCTCTGAGGTCCTGCCTTCTGTTCCCTCGTACTGTTTGTTTCCCAATCCAGGCTCAACTGTAGGCTGCCAGGCACTCCTCCCTCCTCACTCTCTCCTGCAGTAGTTCCTCCATGCTGGATGAAGGCCCAGCTCTGCCAAGCTTAAATAATGCGTGCTTCTCTCTTCCATCCCTGATTCTGAACAGGGAGCAGTCGTTACACCTGGAGACCTAAAAGTCCTTTCAGCCACTTACATCCAGGCGAACTGCATCCTCATCTCCTGCTTTATTTACCATCCTCCTGAATTATTCAGGACAATTTAGCCCCGCTTCAGTCAGCTGGAGAAAATGACAAGCTGTATTATGAGTCAGGATGCCCTTAAAAACCTGATGAATAATACACTGTAAGAGGAATTAATCTCTTTAAATAAACATTTGGGTGATTCATTGGGAGGCAGCACTGTGGGCCAGAAAAAAAAAAAAAAAGACAAACATGTTTGACAGAAGCTGCTCTCCTTATCGTGTTTGCATGAAGGGGGAGAGCCTGAGGAGCTGCATTGTTTGGTCAGAAGGGAAACTAATATCCTTGTGTATGACAGTGAATCAAGCCACAAGCTGAAAAGTACGACTTTGTACTTTTTTTCTATTACTTTATGTGCATAAGCCTCTTTGGTAGTTAATATGGCATTACATATGCATTCTAACAGAAAGAACTCGTTCTTTTGGATTCGTGAGCTAGTTAGTTAGGAATGCATGCAGTGGGATTAGATGTATAATTCAACCTCTTTCATTTTATTATTTCAGGTAAAAGATGAATTCTTTATTACATGCCCTGCAGCTCTGAGACGCAAGTCTCCTCCCCAAACAGCTAAAAGGTACTGTGTGGTCCCATTTTCCTAAAACCTGTCTCTCAGGGAAGCTGTTAAAGAGACAGCGCTCTCTGAAGCTGAAGCTAAGCTGAAAAATTCCTCAGCAGTGATTGCGGCCTGATAAATATGTCTTCAGCTGCCCATCTTTTCCTTAGCTGCCATCCAATTTATTTAGCCTGTAATTGATTACTTTCCCTTCAACGCCATGTGAGTTTAATATTACAGTTAGGGATTGTGTCAAGCACGCCGTAAAACCCCTATTCACTTTACATTAACTTAGAGCTGTGACTTGAAAACAGATTCTGGGAAGCTGAAGTGCTGCTGACCTCATTTCCTCACTTCACATTTGAGTTTTAAACTTGTGCTTCCACAGTCAACACCACTGATACCAAACCTAACATTATCATTATATTTGGCATGGTGACATTTGCAGTGTCCCTAATAAACCCAAACTCACACTGCTACTGATTATGTTATGTTTGGTTTCATTAGGAAAACTTCAAGCATTGCTGGTCAATAATTGCCCGTATTGATTTTTTGACAAAATATTTCTTTGAATAAGTTATTCCAATATAATTGAAGCAAAGTGAGACAAAACATCACCTTCAAAATATCCTTTTCAAAATATTTTTTTTCTCCTTTTTACTCTTTCTATATCTGTGGTATTTTATTGTTTTCCTATTTTAAAAAAGAAAAAAAATGACAGAATAAAAACTAGCACAATCTTTGGGTCGGATGTTTAAATCCACTTCAGGCACAAAACTTTGAAACATTTCTACATCTTGTAAAGCCATGAATTATTTGATGTAACTCCAGTTCTTCTTGCCCAAATTCACCCCTATTATGGCTTGTAAGCCCAGACAGAGGTGAAGAAGCCCAGATGTTATGCATGATTTTGCAATAGGTCACATGTAGAAGACCTGTATTGCTTTTGTCTTTCTTTTTGTAAGACAATGAAAGACATGCTCATACTGGCCAGGCAAGTGAGCTGCAAAATACCCAATCAAAGGGCAGCAAAGAGTCAGAAAGCAACAAGCTGAACCTGCAAACAATACAGAATGATAATTTTCCATATAAGTAGAAAAGGGCTGAGTTGGTAAAAAGGACAAAATGAAATTCTGAGGTGCTTTGTGCATAGAAAAAATAGGATATGCTGCACTGCATACATCAAAGTAATCTGGGTACAAAAAGAAATATAATTGATGCAACCTTCTCAGATCTCTGTAGGTTGGGAAAAAAACTCCTTGTGCTTTACACAACTGAGATAAGCTTTATGCTACGTTTTCAAAATGTATTTTCCTTTGTCAGAGACACCTGGCAAACTTTTCTCTGAGCTCAGTTTCCGCTCCCCGCAAATTTTCTTCTTTCATACATTCACAAACACACTGAGGAGTTAAGACGTTGTGTTTTTCATCGCTAAAGCTTTGGCTGTTGTGTGCTGCTGCAGGGCTTTTGATCTGATTTATAAATAAGTAATGCATAATTAAAGAACTTTAAGTTCCCTATGAGTTTCTAGTACAGCTTTTGACACAAGGGCCAATTTTAATACCTACATTGAAGCAGATTGAAGGAAAGAAAAATCTAATAAAATTATTTAAATATTTCTGTGATGTAGAGGATATAATGAAATAATGTGAGTTGAAAAATCAAGTGGTTTGATCAACTATATTAAGTTGCTACTTGTGCTTTAATCTTCTCACATTGCTTTTCCGCTGTTACCCAAGTACTTGTGCAGTGTACTGGAGCATTTTCTTCAAAACCACCTGTTTTTCCCTCTGCTTTCCCTGTGTGTTGGTATCTTTTATGCCTTGTACTAAATTAATACGGCTCCCACTGCACACTGGCGTCTGTCGGTGGGAGGCTGCTTGGCCGCTGTATTTAAAAGTGAGTGAATGCAGGCCAGAGCCACCTGCCAACAGATAGCAGTTATAAAATGCAGCCACTTTGATTAAAAAGTTTGCCACCGAAAATCTATAAATCCTCAGTGTGTTTACCTGAACACTGCCAGGAAACACCATATGCCACAGAAAATTTTTCTTCAAAGCTCTGAAGAAAAAGTGAAGCGTGATGAAGATTGAAAAAATTAAGAAGAAAATCATTTCAAAGCAGAGCTATATTTTTGGTTAAAGCCAAAATGATTTGAATGTTTTCTTGAAGCAACGAGGGCCTATTCTAATGATCAGTCTTTGATTAGACATAGACCAAGATAAGAATGGCTTTCACAAGTATTTGCTCCATTTGAATATTCTGCGTTTTGCATGGGAATTAAATACAACAGATTAGATCAAAAGAAGGTATTGAGTATTTGTAAAGTGAAAGGAAAATGACACATGGTTATGTAATTTTTTTTACAAAGAATCTGAAAAAGGTGAAAATAATTTGTATTGAAATTCTTTGTCTGATTTTAATAAATAAAACAGTGAAATGATTTAACTTTAGAAGGTACCTAAATGGTCAATAAATGCAATTTCATCTCAAGGAAAATTTTGCTCTGCAAAGGCTATGGAGGTTTGTAGCCTTAGCAGAGCAAAGTGTCCTGTAAGAAAACCTGGCAACACAGGAAACAGTTCAAAGATTAAATTGTGTAAGTAAGTATGTAGGAATGAAGGAAGGAGAAGGGAGGAACATGCAAAAAAAAAAGAGTTAAAGTTTAAAGCAGAGTAAGAACATAAAACGATTCAAGCTGAGTATCTCTCAGAAATCTGATCAATGCATCATCTGAAAATAGAAAATGTATGGGACAACTGCAAAGTGTTTCGTGATATAGTAACAAATCAAATGAACAAATGATTTATACAAATAAAATAGTATAAATAATTTTATATTTATGGGCCCATAAAAATAAAATGATTAATTAATATGATAAACATAAACATTTACATATAATTATCATCTAAATATGTAATATACAAGAGAAAAAGAGATTTTAATTATAAATATGTACAGTTCTTGTGTGTGTAGCAGTGACATATGTATGATAAGTCATTTTATGGAGTTCTAAAATGCTGTGCAAACTGCATAAAAGTGTTCATATAAAGGCAAATAAGTTTTTAATTAGAGGATACTGTATATTTTATGATGTATTATTTGGATTAATGAAATAAATTATAGGATTTAGAAGTTAACACTAGGATTAAGATCATATTTCCTTTAAAGCAAATAAATAGTGATTTTTATTTTTGTTCATATTTCATATGTTCTTTCAATTATATAATTTCAGCTATGCATATCTTTGTTGTAGATTAATATAATCTTCTGCACGCTTGCAAGTTTTTGCTTATTGACAGAAAATTGTTTAAATGCTTAAAAGTCTTGTTCATTATTTTATTCAGTGCAAAAACAGGAATATGTTTAAATGACAAAAGTTTTGACAATATAGCTTATTTTTATTTGCAAACTGACATTAAGACACCAATAACACCTCATATGGTTCCTTTAAAAACCTTTTGTGAAGTCCACAGTAGTCCAGACACAGTAAACCACAACAGCTTTAAAAAGTGAAACTGTCAGTTTGGAAATGTTCATCTTTTCAGTTTTATTGAATCCTGGTTCACAAACATTGTACTGGGCCAATTTTATAAAAGCGTTTCTGACAGTAAACACAGAGCACCATGCACAAGGTGTTTATTTATATGAAAACAGATGATGCACCTGTCTCTGCTGAAGGCATTTGGCTGAAACAACAAAAGAAATCCCTGAACCGGGTTTCCAATCCAAATGGAAATGAACCCTCCAAGATGTTTATGATGTGCACAGCAGTGGGGCTTGAGAATCAGAAGAGATTATGAGGGCTGCCTCTCTTATCATCCTGTGTTTACAAGAAGAGAGGGACTCATCTGGTATGCTGTCAGTGCAGACACATGAAAACTGACAGAGCAGATCGACGATAGAGCATTTCACTCATGGGTCTCAATTTATCCAGAAATCATAGACAAGTACTCACCACTAAAGGATAATAAAAGTTCTAGCAATTCATACAAACCTCAAACCTCGATAGCAAGTTTGTTATTTCATAACTAGAGTTCTTTGTACAACAGGGCATAATTTGTCTACAGACTCAAGTAAGGCACTTTTATTTCACCACTCAGAAATGTCACAGAGACTTCCAGCTGACCTTTTCAGGAATTTTCTCCTCACTATTTGTCCCTAAGGGTATCTTCCTCTCTGGGAACAAAACCCACCGCATATTCACTAAATTATGTTTCGAATTCTTTGCCTCCTGTGTACTTTCCTGACAGATCAGTTAAACTGGAGAAGCTTTGACCTGACCCATTAGTGACTTCCAAAGGCCTATTGCTGTATTTCATGTCGGTTATGCCTGACGTTAATGTAATTACAGAGGCGTGAGCTGAAAAGGGCACTTTGACCCTCAGGGCAGATTGGCCTCATAACCACCCTGATAGTTGTCTGTCTAATGGCATAGAGACATGGCAAGGAGCTCATGGGTAACATGCCCTGGTGTGACAAGAGAGAAGCGCAGGCATGTGTTCATAGTAAATTTTGATTTATTAACCTTTAGCTAATAGCAGGCATGCAGGTAATGAGGGCAATGAGTCATGGTGGAAAACAGTGAAGATAAAACATCTCAATCTGTTTACAATGTTAGTCATTTTCTTAGAAGGGATTTAATTTCATTGATTATTTTTTACGTGATATAGTGATATGGTAGCCATATTCTTCACTGAACATGATTTAATGCATGCAATGTGTTGTGTATATGAATGGATTACACAGAATGGAAAAATATTTAGTATATTAGAAGAAATTATTTAGTGTATTAGTATGTCTTTTACAAAATAAAAAAATATTTAGTATAAAAATATTTATTTTATACCAAATACTTTTATAATAAAATATTTAGTATAAAATAAGCTTAGCCGATTTTAGAAAGGAATATGCACTTTTTATTTCCAAGTTTGATTATTATTCATATTTTTATTTTCTTCTTTATTTAATTTTCTAGGTAGCTATGATGAAAAGTGGCTTTCATCATAACTATAGCTGTATGTTATAGTTATCCTGCTGGAAGACAAACATCTGCAGAAAAGTTCTGCAGCTTTTAATAGGTTTTCCTTCAGGATTGCCTGCATCGAGCTCAATCCATCTTTCCATTAACTCTAACCAGCCTCAAGACTATATTGCACTGATTCATCAAACTTTCAATCAAACCAACAGTACAACTAAAGAGGTGAATAAAGAGATTACTGAGCTCAATAGCATTGTAACCATCTGTCAGTATGGAAAGGTTAGGGAATATTTTAGGAACCATCATAAGAACTGAAGCGAGGAAGTTCACTTTAGGTTAGCAGAGAAAAATAATCTAAATAGACTTTTATAGTTTGTAAAAACTTTCAAGTTCTTATTTTTATCAGTCTTAAGATCCAAATTTTAAACTGGTTATGACAAGGGCATGAGTTAGAGTCACTTCTACAGATTATAATTTTCACCAACTGATCAGTAGCATCTCATTGCAATGATATTGTTTTGGGTGGCTTTCAACTTCAGTACCATGATGCATGGAGTTATCTTTTGAAGACTAACAAAAAAAAAAACACAGTGATGAAATAAAATTCCCGGCTTTTGGTCTTTTACTGTGATGAATGATTGGGTAGACAGGTCGCGGCATTTAGAAAGCAAAGATTGCTTTGAGGTGATACATTTAAAAGTTTCTGCTTTCCGAATATTTAACTTTTTGTTCATACAAGTTGCCTCCGAAAATTAAGTCATTTCTGCTTGTTGGCAAACCGTCTACTTTATACCATCCCACAATCTACCTGAACATGACCATCTTATTTTTTTGTGTTCAGTAATGGCCTGAATATCTTGGAACAGTCTTGGAACAATTAATGGACTATATTTATAGTCACTGAAAGTCATGATATAAAGTATTGATTTTTTTTTTACCTGTGACATCAATGTAAGTGAACTTTCTTGAGTGCAGAAGGAGCTTCTCATTAAATCACTTGTTACTCCTAATGGATCATTGCTGCTACATCTGGGTAGCACTTGTGCTAATTCTCCAGGATATGTTTACATGTGCGGTATGGTGTCTTGGAGTTGATATTCTTGTCCCACGACGTAAAAAAAATCAATGTAAGATCCACAGCAGCCTGGTGATCAAATTCTATAAGTTATAGTATTGGATGTGCATGAAGGTAATACTGAAAATTGTATGTATTTCCTACATATTTCAAATACAAGGCAAAAACACAAGTGTGATAAGGAAATATTTATGCCAGGCCCTCTGCTTCAATATCTTTAGACCAGCTGTTATGAGATCATATTTCACAAGGTTCTTGATGACCAAGATTTGGTCCACCTCAAATCATAATTGAATTTTCTGTAATCCTCTTCAAACTGCTTATTACCAGTATTCGGTGGAGGAAGGTCATACTCTCATTGCCCTGCTACATTCTCTGCATGGTAATGCTACCATTTATATAATTACCTTCTGGGTTTTTCAGAAAGTTTTGAATCTGTTGTGTCAATAATATAGGAAACTCTGTTCTGTCTCCATTCCTGCCTTTCAGACAGCCACTGTCACCAACTCTTCCAGAGTCAAAACCAATTTTAGACTTCAGTAAGGGAAACCATTATATATGATGAATTTGGGGTTATTGATCCCTACATCTCTTAGGTTTACACCTGAACAATAGAATACCAGGGCAATAACCAATAACAATATTGGGTCACTGATTCATTTTAATTTTTTAAGGAGCGTCTATCTGACAGAGGAGGTTTATTTGATTTGTATTAAAGTGATTACAGTCATATTATACTGTATTTATTTATGTATTTCTGAAAACTTTCTGGCAAAAACCAGAAAGTTTTGGGAAAGGGAAGGAAAAATGGTGTAAAATAATTTCTTAATTTAACCGTTTCATGAAGAAAAAAAGAGCACTTCACATATCTAAATACTGCAAATATGTCTAGGTAAATTTGTCTTTTAAAATGAATAATGTGCTTAAATCAGTGTTTTCTTAATTTACTTTAAATACTCCCTGTAAGCAGCTTCCGTTAAATAGGTAAAGATAAATCAATCAAATTTTATTTGTACAGCACATTTCAGCAGCAAGGCATTTCAAAGTGCTTTACATCATAACAAACACAAAAACACAAAGTCATGCACCATAGAATCAACAATCAAAACATGACATTGTGTCAAGTTCCATCATTAAATTTGCAATTGATTACGTTTCAAATACAATTCTAGACAAGTGGGTTTTTAGTCAGGATTTAAAGGAAGTCAGTGTTTCAGCTGTTTTAAACTTGAGTACATCAGCAGTAGTAAGGATGAGATCTGTAAAAGTGTCCTTCTTTTATTCATTTGTTGTTCATCAAAAAGACCTTTACAATGTTGCCAAAGAGACGGGTGCTGTTTCAAAGTAAGCCGACTGCCATTTCAACCTCAACTGTAGAAAATGGATGGGCATTTTCTATAATAGCTTCATAATTAGTGTGAAGGGCAATCTGCAGCTCTATTAGATCTCTCACATTCATTACTCAAGTCAAAACCAGCATTTCAATTTTATCCCATTACTGAGCCATACTGGAAAATTTGTCAATCTGCCTTTTTAAGAGGATCTTGGTTTCAAACAGATGCATTATAATTCTGAAGCAGAAAAGGGATTTTTCCCTCAGTAATCTAGAATAGTTTTAACTTCCTCTGAGTTCTTTTTCTCTTCCTTACCAATGAATGTTAAATATTTCAGAAAGTGTCTTTTGGGGTTAGAAAGGAATCAGTGACTGGTAATTAAACTGCATTTTCATAAAAGGCTCAAGCCAAGCATATCCCAAAGAGGACAAGCCTCATGCAATGCAAATAAACTCCAATGAGAGCTCTCCAGTTCATTGGAGCAATTCAGCACAGCGCCAGGATCTTATTCTGGCGCTGTGCTGAATTGGAGGTAGAGCAACTTTTTTTTTTTTTTAAGTCTGTAATCCAAAGTAGCAAGTTCATGTGAATACATCTTTGAGTTCATCATGTAAGGTCACCACAACAAACTAAGTTGTGCAATAAATTTAAATACAAATTCATACAACAAGAGAGTCTAGCCTTGACTTGGTCCAAGCTGGAGTACAAGTCATGAAATTCTTCGAGATTTGTTGAGGGAAAGTCTTCATTTCTTTTAAAAACTAAGGCAGAATCTCACCTTCTTGCATTACTACGATGCCTCTATTCCCTTTGGCACAGCCTTCCAGTCAGCAGTAGTGAAATATTCCACTACAAAATGTGATACCTGTAATGTCTTCAGTCTCTGTCTACTCCCTTTATGTAAACAAATGCTATATAGCATGTCTATATTTGTCAAGTTAACAGCCTCCAGGCCTACAGCAGATGTTGGCACTTGTTCTTTTTTCTGTCAAGTGAGAGTGTAAGTATTAACAAATTTGACGCATTAAAGACAACTCAACTTTTCAATGGTTTTAGGGTGTTAATTGTTGCTTTCAATAAATTTGTTATAATTGCCATGAAGAATTTATAATGACACAAAAAAGCAGATTGGAGAACATGCTAATAGATATTGCAATTGTAGTTGTAACATTAAAACATTTTCAAATTTAGAAATGCAGTGTTGCCTGTCAGTACCTCATCACAGTATTCAATATAGGCTTTGTGTTTTAGCAGTAGATATGCTGCTGTTTCAACAAACTGGCTGATGCTACCACAGTGTTAAAGTAAGGTTTTCAGTACTACCTGAAGTTTTAAGAGTCTTACGTCTTTATGGCTCAAGTCCTATTTAAAAGTATTGAGACTTTTTTTAAAAACATTTTTATATGAATGTGATTAGAGTTTACATTGTATGTTCTAGCATTGGTAACACAGTTGCCTTGAGCTACATACTGTGAACAGGAGGAAATCTGAGAAACATACTTAACTATTTATTCTGTGGGAAATAGATTATATTTTATCTCCACCTCATTTTTCAAGGTCTCCTCTTCAGGCAAAAGTTGGCATATTGCATGTCAGTGCTGCTCAGTGTCGCCTTGACGATCCATGATTCATTGCTGAGTCATGCAAAATCAGCTGTGAGGCTTATTCAACTGTACTGAAAGTGATTGAGCCAAGTGAAGAGTTACGTTTTTGCCTCATTAATATTCACAGTTAGAGAAAGAAGAAACGAAGTGGGTGGATCATCAGGAGGTGAGGTCCAAAGGGTTACTATGAGTGGGTGGAAAGTGAGATGTTTACTGTTTCTTAAGCAGGCTTAGAGAAGAAAATATCTTCAGTTTTCCAGCGGTACTATAACGATCCAGGTGCAGAGCGTGTCTGTCCTTCTCCCAGTGGCTAAATATTGACTGTGCTTAATAGCAGCAGATGGGCTGAATGCTGAAGGCAGGCTGTGCTGGAAGGATCGAGTGAGCGTATGAGTGACATCTGGTCCTTCCTGTGCCCAGTGGACCTGGTTGCTACATCAAGCTACCTCATTAAACTAGCTGGGGCTTTAGGAGCATTCTGCCACTCAAGCCATTGCTCTGGTGCTCCCCATCAAATCCCTCATTTGCCAGTGCCAACACTGAAGCAGGGCATAAAATGTGGCGTTGGCAACTTTTGCACAGCCTCCTTTTTCTCAGCATTCTGCAGGGGTCACTTACTTTCACTTTAGGTGACTTCATTCTGCCAAGCGTGAATTAAGCTGTATTGGATTTCCAAAATGCCCCTCAAATGAACGTCACATTATATCTGGCTCTCAGCACAGCTTGCTGGCCAGTGGGATGTGGCTTTTCAAGTGACACTAAAAGTAGAAGAGGCCCTGCTTGCAAATTTAAATATGGAGAACCTCAGTCAGTTCTCTCACAAATTTGCAGTAGAGAAAGTTTAAAAGATAAATCATTATAATATGGGGCCTGAAAACATGACGTTATTGCATAAATATCAACAGTCAAATGTTTCACTTTTAATTTTATTGTACTGCAAACTATGTGCAATGACATTAAATTTTATCTCATCTCACCTCATCTAATGTCAAGTGTATGTTGGATCCTGGACTGATTTTGTACACATGACTGTGTGATTAAAATAACTTTTAAATGGTGTTTCCAAAGTTATTTTAATCAAGATAATATGACTGCTTCTTTAAGCAGTCATTATTTATTGAGTCCTTTTGCACCAAAGATTATCTCAAAAGAACGAACTGAATGAGCCCAAGCATGGAGTACTCAGTGAGAAGATTACTGGTTGTTTGTCTGTTTGTGAGCACAAAGTTTAGTGGGCAAGAAAATGCTTTCTATAACAGGGTTCATCAATAATTATGCACCTTCACAAAGTGAGTGCAAAGCATCTATTGAACAACAGATTGCTTGCAGATTTTGTGCTCTACAGAGCGCAAAATTCATGGAAATACCATGGTTAGATAAACTATGGTATTTCTAATTCAAATATTAAGGATTTGATCCCGAGCCCCTCTTGATCAAAGTATCAAACTAGCAAGAATATTCAGTGTCCACATTTCTAGTGATTTGCTCATAGTAGATAAGAGCATATGTGAGTGTGTAAAGGGAAAAAAGGCATTGCAAAGCACTTTGTAGAACCTTGATAAGGTTAAAAGGAGCTATGCAACTGGGCGCATTTTCAACATCTACCATTAGGTGGCTGAGAAGGGAATTCACATCAGTGCAATCTGAGCCGTTTTAGCTGCTGGTGAAAGCAACAGGGCTGGGTATCTGTTCAGCAGCCAAACTTACATCTCCTCACTCCTGTAATCATCATTATGCACCATCTCTTATCAAAGCAGGTTCTTTTGACTACCCCAACGTGCTTAAAAGCAAGCTGCAATATCATAAATCTTACAATCTACAACAGAAGAATCACTACTCATCCTGTGTCTCTAATACAGAGAGCTTCTGCAGATTTATGCATCAGAATTTTCCTCCCTGTGGCACCTCAAGGCCTATTATGCAGTACAAATTAACCTGGGAACTAAGGGTAAAGTGAAAAAAGCAAACCATAAAGACAGATAAGCTGCATGCAAATTTTGCTTAAATATTCAAACCTTTCCCACTGGAACATTAGGGGACTTAAAAGGAATGTGATGAGGTTCAATATTCCCGAAATCAAGCCTTAATTATGAATACAATTGGAAAGATTCTACTTTACTTTTGCCTTTCAGCGAAATAAATCAAATCACCAGTCTGTGACAGAGCAGGCAAGTAATTTGCAGCATGCTTGAAACTGACTTATGAAAGAAGAAATGGAAAACTTGTCACATTTTCTCATTTAGACTCAAAGCTTCAATCACAGGACTAAACTCCTAATCCAATGAAAAAGTGTAATCTACAGTGGGTGAAGGCACACAGAAACGAACAAATCAATACAATTCAATAGGTCCAACATAAAATCCTACCCTTTATAAGTGTATTATTTTCCCAAGAGTGTGTCAGAGATCTGGGAGTTCAGAAAACATTGAATTGTTGTTTTTTTTAAAGTATTTTTATGCTTTGCTCTAGTGGCTAGAAAGATTACCTTTTAACGACTTTGTTCCAAATATTTTTATGAGTACGTAAGATCCATGATCTGTTTTTGCTTTGCTGTCTCCTTTTAAATATAATTTGGCTGCCTTCATACTACTGCAAGGAAAACAGTCAAGACTGTCAGTTTATCTCCTGAAACATGATGACATGTTTCTGAATCCCAGTCGTTATAATGAATGCTCCCTCCTGCTCTCTGCAAAAGCAACATAAAAAGTCTCACAAAGACAAGAAATTTGGAGTCTCCTAAGTTATGCTATCTGTGCAAAAAGGTTCATATTACCCTGAGCCAGGCTAGCTAATGCAAAAGTATTCATGCATAAATCTGCATCTGATATTACTCAGATGCAGTTTGAGTCGTCTCAAACTACATCACATGCAGTGGACTTCTTTGTGCTACTCATCCACAAAGACCAGAATTGTGGACTGTATAACTTATAGCTTTCTTTGCAACAGATTCTCCCACTAAGCTATGAGGCTTCTCTAGCCTACTTCTCTGATTGATGTTCCCCTTGTATAACTAGACAAACCTACGTATCGTTGGAAGTTTGCAGTTTAACCATGCTCTTTCCATTTTTGTATTATTTCCAAAGCTTTGAGTTTGATTAACCAAATCTTTTGTACTTAGTATAATATTAAGTGATCTCAGTAAAGGGTAACTGGATGCATATGAATGCCATGTCTGATTTTATTGTGGATAGAGGGTAGCTATAAACTGTCCAAATCTGTTCTACTACATATTTGTCTGTGATATATGATCCCAATAAAATATATTGAGGTTCATGGTTATGACTAATACAAATGGAGTGGTAACACGTTGAAAAAGTATAATGACTTATGTCTTGGTCAAAATGATGATATTTTACAGTAAACTGTAATAGTATAACATTATTATTATTAAAAAATTAAACCTCAAAATATTAGTTTAACAATCTTTGTTTTGACATAATATCGATTTAATTTGACACTGTTGCAGCAGGCCTTGTGCAGCTGCTGACTAAATATAAGCCCTACACTCAGGTGATAAGAAATATCTGAGAACTATATTAACAGAGAGAGGGTTACTGCCTGATGGAATATTGATAAAATGTATTTTGTTTGCTTCTCATTGCTCAGAGAGCTGATGCCGGCTCACTGCACTAAATCATAAAGCCCAGTTGGGTGCACAGCAGAGTCAATAACCAGTTCTTTCTCTATTCTTGGAATACTCAGGTTCCGAGAGGGTCTCCATTGAAGCAGCAGAAGTGTTAAAATACAGAGAACAATTCTTTTCCTTTTAAACCTATTCCAGACAAAAATGTGCAAAAATACTCTGCAGTCCATTCAAAGAGAAACATTCTTGTGTTTAGTGGGCACCTGCAGTTTATCATTAGGATTGATAAGTCCTAATGTATTGAAGTGAATTAAATGTACCATTTTAGACAATACGTTGCTCTTTATTTATGGACCACAGTTCACCCCAGGTCAAGGGTCAGTCTCTGCCTCCAGCTGAGGACATCAAGTAGATTTATATCTTGTTTTTGAGTGACTAAAGGATGGGGTGGAAGGTGGACAGGGACTACTGCATCAATGACTGTGGTGCTCTTAAACAATAAACACAGTTTCTCAATGGTTATTGAAACAATGCCACGATGCATGTGTGCCATAATCATTGTTAGAGGTGGTCAAAAGAAATAACCTCTTTTTTTTTCATTTTTGGTGGCAACTTTCTTTTTTGTTTTGGCCATAAGTCATTTAAGTTGATAAAAGTTAATAAATAAAATACTAGGTTTGAAGAACTTTCTTGAAATTATTCCCTGTGATAAATCAACATCTTAAATGTTCACGCTCATCAAATGCATGTTGACCTAAACATGAGAAAATTCAATTTTGTAGTACATATAATTTTGTCATCATCATCGTCAAAGTATGTCTGTCATTTTTTAGGCGTTCTTAGCTTGAATAGTTCATAATGTATACATAGGGATTGATGATATATCTGTAATTGATGTCAAAGTATAATTTTGTATTATATTACAGAATTATCTGATTGTCTGGGATCTGCCTCCAAGCATTTAGTCAATAAAAAATACGTAGGCTAATCTATCAATTTCTTTTAGCTCATTGAGTGGATCTTTTGTTATTGTCAGATGAAGTAAGGTGATGCTTGATTAATATTTTTCTACTGCATCATGTCTACGGTACTTAAATGAAACGCAAGCAACCAGCATTGTCTGGGAATATTACTTCATTTTTTTTCATAGAAAACTAGGATCAGTTTTAAACTGCTACCAAACAGACATGTCAAAATAAAATGTTGGTCAGGCTGCAGCAAATCTTTTGTCCCAGCACCTACAGTTACACTAGAAGTCTTTCTCTGTTGCTTTCACCTTAATACTACCTTTAAAAGAATGTTTTCAATTTTGCTTTCTGATGTGTTTACACTTCTATAGAACCAGAACAAACACAATGCAAACACTGGCTTTCTGAACCGATCCATTCTCTGACATGCCCTGCCTACATGTGCTCATGCAACAACAGGCACATATCACATCTGAAAAAAAAAAAAACAACTGCAGATATATGCTCTAAATCTCAGCCATTTGACAGTTATTGTAAATGCTCGTGGTTCTCCTTGTGGGCTACTGACATGTATCTTCATAGTCAATGAAATGTTTTCCTCTGCATGGTGACAGGTGGATTGAACAGCCATGCTGGAGCTCTGGCAGTCTGTGCAGCAGCAGCAGCAGCAGCATTGAAGCCAAGAAAAGAAGATGGCCTTGCCAGGGGTTGTGATGACGCCAAGAGCTGAGGTATCATTACAAAACAATCTTTCCGCTATGAATTATACACTAGCTCTTTAAAACTTAACATAGGTACCTCTAAGTGATGGGTACCTGAGTGTGTTACTTCCTTAATGGATATGATTGATTTTATAACACATTATCTGAGAAAGAAAATAAATAATCGGCAGAAAACCCAGAGGAATCCTTACTGCTGGTCAGTATTATTCAAGTAGTGGGTGTTTATTAACCACAAATAAGTGTTGCTTATAAAAATGTTAAAGCATGTATTAAATGAGTAACTCATATTGTGCATCATCAGTCAAAAACAGTCAGTGACTTGACGCCAAGAAATTGTTAAACTGCGAAGTTTACAATTATTTGGGAAACTCATCATTTATCCTGACAAACAAAGAGAGGAGCTCAATCGATGTGTTATCCGCAGCACCCTGGCTGTCGGGCTCGGTGTTGAGACCGTATCTCAAGGGACAGAGGGCAATGGAGCTGTGATGTGTTTATTTATAGAGTACAACAAGCCTAATTGGTAAATTGGTCTAATGATTGATTTGCGATCGAGTTTGGTGTCGTCTGTCTTGAGTCTACAGTGAGGGATGACTTGAAATAGCAGGGTTGACAGCAAGGAGAAAGAAGAGCCAATACTTTTCCCTGAGTGCAGGATCATTTGATTAACTGTCCGAAGTCTCCCTGAGAGTTTGGCCCACAATAAGCAATTAGACAAATCAAGGTTACGACCCAGTCTGGCTGTCACCAGGCGAAATTAAAGCCCTGTGAGGGGATCATTGTATTTTGGCACCTGCTGAATTTCAGTTCAGATATCCAAGATTTCTTTGCATAACTTTAAATCTATACCATTCTGCGTAAAGATTTGAGCAGATTTTTTACAAATTTGTTTTAAAGAAACAAATGCCAACCTGATGATTCCTGTTCATCATACAGAAAGAGTTCATATTAAAGCAGAAATATCCAATTTATACCTTAAGTATAAATTCTTACGTATTTTTTTCTGGATTTTTAGGCTAGAAAATTAGAGGAATAAAGCATAAAAAATATGCCATATGTTGAACAAATTCCAGTGCAAACAACTTTATTTACAAGTCACTCAACACAAAAAATTGTCTAATGTTGGTACTTTCATTTTAGATTAAATCCAGCTGCTAATGTCTGTCTTAACATAATAAACAAACTGCGTTAAAAAGGACAAGTACTACAGCAGAGTGGACCAATGCTGAATCTTTTGGTTTAGATATTAAACTATATCCAGGAGAAAAAATAACACCAAACACCAGCCAGAACTCACCATCTAATGGTGACCTGGTGGATTCAGCATCATGCTGTAAGAAAGTTGACTCAGAACAATGGGAAATCCTGGACGGTAACATGTTGGAGGCTACAAAAGACTTGAAACTTATCCAAAGGAAAATGCCCCTAAATGTACTGCTAATGCTCAGGCTACACAATATTAGCATACCTTATAATGACAATAATATTGGTAATTACTGTGATGACTGAATATAGTTCTGTTTTCTTCATTCCTATCTTTGTAGATTGTGCTTCCTACTCTTCTGGACCTGCAGCATTAATTTGTGATGATCTATCACATAAAATCCCCAAAAATACATTAAAGTTTACAATATGAATGCTTTTCGCTAGACACTGCAAGTCTGCTGTTTACCTTAACACTTCCACAAATAATTATTCCAGCCAGTGACAGAAAGCTGCACATTACAAGATTTGATATTCACAAATAAATCAAGAGTGTATGCAGAACGGTGTTCCACCTCATGCTGAGGCCTTAGCTCAGGGGCCTATCTGTTTCCTGGCTTCAGGTTTGAAATTCAATTACCTACTGCCCTGGGAAGCTGCTCGCTGGAAGCAAATCATGGATCTGAGGTAAGGTTTAATGGATTTGAAATATAATTTAGCTCTGGCTTGGCTCCTTGGAGACAGGTCACCATTACCTATAACCACATTAGAGGTAATCAAAGATTCTCCTGAATTCGTTACATTGGCTTCCAGCTTGCTTGAAAAGTGTTCCATTTTTTGTCTACCTGTGATGCATTTAAAGAGGGAAAGTTATGTGCAGGCATAAATTGTGGATGTAATGTAGATTTATTGCCAGAGACAGCATTTTTTTCTCCTTTATAGAAGCGTTTCTGAGAGACTCTTTACTTTGACTATTAATTTGGATAATTGCAGCATGCCTTCATTGAGTGTTGTATAACAGAAAGACCTTCAATGCAGCTCATATGAAACAGTAAACATACAAACAGGCTTCCCACTGCTCTTTACCTCTAATTGCACACAGTGTCTTGCTGCTTGGCCCATCTTGCAAAGAAACCTTTTCCCAGACACCTGTTATTAATTTTCCCCTGTTTAATCAGAGACCTGGGAGGTATCAGCCGCTGCTCAGGCTGCAAGGATGACAAATGAATTGCCGACTTTGAAAAATGGACCCAGATTCATCCTCCACCTGAAATTTGTGTTCACATCCATGCATTGTCCTTATTCTGGGATAATGGATGGCATGGAGGGGCTTTGAGGGAGCTGCCACAGAATTCCAATAAATAGTTAATGTTGCAAAAAGTCTCCTGGCAGTTTGGAAGTTCCTCATCTTGCTAGCTCGATATGGAAGGAAAACTGACACAAAAACTGGCACATATAGTGTACTGACACAAAATACAAAACATGTCAGTTTTAGAGCATTTAAGGTTTTCTATTGCACAACAATAAAAATTATTGTAATAAGATTTCCAACTCGTTTGCTTTGGTGTCTGTCCTCCATCAGAAAATCCACCTGGAAATGTCACCGCTGCCACCCCTCATGATCATTCATTCATGGTGCATGCAGGGATCAGGCAGCATTATAGATGTGCTCCAATATTACCATAAAAAGATGTTGAGGGCTTTACATTTAATTAATTTTGGCTGGTGTTAAACAAACCATAAAATTCATTTTTTATTAGTTTAGAAGAAACGTCAGAGTGATCAGCCATAAGTTAGTTCGCTTGTTCTCTAATAGCCATCTTTTGCACTTCATTCATATTTTCTCCCATCAGTTTTCTTAATTCATTAATCAGCTCATTAGTATTACCAGGCGAAGAAATTACTTCTCTGACTGCATAAAGATAAAGCATGTGAACAGCTTGAGAGAGCCCCAAAAAATGGCACAGTGGAATAAAAAAGTTTTCTAGGATGGAAAAGTGCATTTAGTCAGAATTGCGTCATGAAAAAGAAGCAATAGTGTTATACAATTCAGCACCAGGTGAAGTGCTGAATTGTATTTCAAGGGTCAGAGAAGGAAGGATGTTTTTCTCTTGTCAGCTGGCATTCATAGCTGGTCAGAATGGCTTATGACTTTGTTCTGCTAAACTGTGATGGGTTGATTCCATTCGTGGCCATTTCCAACTCTCCTATGGATTTAAACAAGCTTTGTAAAATGACGCTGTCAACAGTTGTGCTTTTAAGAAACTTTGGTCAGTAAGAATAAATAACACTTTAACTCAATGGTGTCAAACTCATTTTCCTCAAAGGGCTGGTGGTAGTACAATATATTAATAAAACTACCCACTAATAAACAGTTATTGTATGAATAAATAGCTGTCTGCATTTGTAGTACTTCTTAAATTAAGTAAATATTAAGCCTCTTTCCAATTTGGCAGTAGACTAAAAAAAACTGCTTTGATTTGAATGATAAAATAACATTTAGTCGCACAAATTGTGGAAAATCAATGCTGCCAAAAACTAAAGGAATGTGTCTGATTTGGTTTAAAAAAGTGATGAACAGATTGAAAGTAGTCACTTATTATAATTTACATAAACATGCAGTTTCTACTGGAATTTTTCAATTAACTGAAAAACCTACAGAGGCTAAGAAAAAACAAATCTTAGATTCAATGCCAGTATAGTGAAGTAAATCATGTTTCATCTTAGCCAATTTAATTACAAATTTTTTAGGATACATTTTTCTATGTGGATCGTGCTGTTTAACATCAAACCATCATCAAGTAAATGACTTCATACAGTGTAACCCAGCAACCTTCTCTCACTGTAGCACAGCCAGCACAGTGTGCTCGGTTTTAGATGTTCTGTATGCTTAGAACCTTAGTTGCATAAGTCATGGCATTGATTGAAGTTTGAAGCCTGCTTTCTAGGATTTATGCCCATTATGCACAATTTAATAGTGAACATAATATCCTAAGAGGTTTAGGGTGCTTTAAAAAAGAAGTGGATGTAAAGAAAGGCCCTAGTGGCTATAAAAAGAGGTTGTGTTTCTAAGGCTGCAACCATCACAGTCAGGCTTGTGTTTCAAAAAATAAAAAAAATGACATGCAACTGTCTGTCTACGCCTGCTCACCTGATTCAATAGTGGCACAGAATTGGATTTCTCTCCTTTAAGCTATCAGCCTTTGATGTGACACAGTGACCGTGAGAGTGAGTCAGTGGGTGCAAGAATGAACAGAAACCCTCCGATGCTGCAGGTCTCTCAGGTCTCAGACGTTCATCGCTGCTTTTCTGGACTTCTGACATGCTCAAAGCACAAATCAAAGCCTGCAGCCTCCTCTCTAAGCTGAAAACTGTTATCAGGGTAACTGAAGCTCATGGTAATTAGCTAATTATTCCTTTTCTTTTTTAATGAGTTTGAGGGATAACTCGCTTTTAAGCATTTGCTTGAAACATGATAATACCCTGCATTAGGAATGAACTTGACTTTTCTATTTAATGAGTTTAAAGTCACCAAAAACTATACGTAATGAACAATATCTAAGGATGGAAAATGTGAATACACAGAGGCAAGAGTAAAGAAAATAAGAAGAGAGGAAACTGAGCATAGAATAGATAGATGGAGGGAGGATTTTGAGTGACTTCAAAGCCAGCAGTTTTATCAGAGCCATCCTTATTGTGAGGATCCAGCCCACGGTAAGGTGATAATCAGGCCGCTCTGCGCCGCATCCACAAAGTTTGTGGATAATCACGACGGACCAGTGGGCTGGTGAGTAAGACCTGTGTGCTTGCCTGTCCTTCGGCTATTTGATCACTGTGGGTGGACAGTGTTGAAGCACAGCAAGAGAAACAATCAATGCAAGAGAAACATATCCATACAAAGACGGCAAAACAACCAGAAATATGTGAACAAAAAAGCAATAGTGACTTTTATTCCCTCACTAACGGGACATTAACAGTCTAACCAAAGATGTTTACTACTTCATATTAAGTGTCAAACAGAAAACAATCTATTGAATTCTGTTGCTGTGATACAAGCAAAACCTAGAGCAGATGAATGGCATCGTTTTTACACTCATCAAACTGTCCAAAAGCTCCTCACACACCCACACACACCTAGCTGCAGCTATGATCAGTCAAAAACTACCAGAGCACATTGTTTTCTATTGTTGGACTTATTTGATTTTGCTCACAGGAAATAAATACTGTAATGATTTGTGAGAACTTCTTCCTATACTGCAACATGTACCCAATACCATGCCGTCAAAGTTGCCCACAAATGCACAAAGCAGGGCTAGCAGTTTTTTTTTAATTGTTTTATTTGGGTTTTCTGTGTTAGCCCAATATAAACTAGTGGAAAGAATTTAAAGCAACTACAAAGTTTTGCCAAAAGTACACATTTAGATTTAAATCTGAACCCACAGGATGATCCTGTGGATCCACAAATACTATTTTACAGCTTAATTTTGTACCCAGAGACATGGCACATGCACACAACTGCATCTCCCAGAGAGACCAAAGAAGAAATTATCATTGTTTAAGTGAAAATAACAGGATGTAATGTTGTATAACTCGTTATTTAAAAGGAGCATTTGGTTTCAATGTCTGGACAGTCACGTACACAGAACACGATGACAGCATGAATGCACCCGCACCCATGTTTGTCAGCATATCTTTTGTCATGATTATTTCAAAATGATTTCTATCTAAGCAAGAGAGGTCACCCACCACAAGAGCAGGGCAGAATGTGATGCAGAGTTGTTGTTCGTTAAAGAGAAAGTGGAAGGACAAGGTCAGGGTAGAAAAAGTAACATGTCTCACTTGAAAGGATGCTCAAGTGAGGCGAATCAAAATAAACTGGTCTGCAACTGCAACATTACAGATATTGTACCTTCATCAAGTGGAACTATGGATCATAGGAGAATATACAATGTGGGCAATTACAGAATTCAAAGTCAGCACTAAGACACAAAGATCTCAACTGCAAGACCTGCATGCCATAAAACACCTAATAACTCACAGATATTAGGTTGATGAGCTTTACGCATCAACACAGCTGCTACATCTAAAGAAAATGTTCAATACTGGGTAAAAGTTTTATATTTCTTGCCAGTCATCTCAGAAAGTGAAACTGTAATTTCACTGAGAATCAATAAAATTTAAAGCTTTTATTTTTTGAAATTTAAATGATTATGGCTTACAGGTAAAACCCTAAATTAAGTGTCTGAGAAAATTCTATCACATTAGACGAATCAAAGATGGATGTTTGAAGCGCAAAATGTAAACCTTTGACTTAATGAGCTGATAGGTCTAGGTCATAATCATCAAAATTATAAGAAACAAAGATGTTGAATATAGCCCTGTGAATGATAATTTTACAGGGTTAGGGTTACTGCCTAAGATGACTGGCAAGAAATCATGCATTTATTGGAAATATAACATTTTTTGAAGTGTAAAATTATAATACACACTTTGTATAGTTATTAATTTAATAATTATGTGACACACTGTGGTTCAACTCACATTTTAGAAATATCCACAGAGGGCGGAGTCAACTCCAAAAGACAACCAAGACAAACTGCACAAATGGGAAAATCCTCTCATCCATGTAATGTTCTGAAATCCTCTCAACAGACTGGTGCAACCATTTTACCTTTTATGTTGTGTTCATAGTCATCTTTTAATCCACTTTTTTCATCTTCTTCTTTTTGCACTGCTTGTCCCCCTGTCCTCCCAACCCTAAGATAAAAGCTTTGATATTAATTTATTTATTTATTACAGTCTAAACTACATTGTGTGGATAAAAATACTCAGACATTGCTTAGGGATGCTAAGTGGTGAGATAGAGCTTAAAGCCATTTCTGTCTTAAATGGTATTTTGCTGATTTGACATCTCTGGGAAATAAAATAAATCATCTAGTAGTGCTGCAGATATATGCCAGACTCCAGTGGTTCTCTATAAAATCTGTCAGATTGCAACTAGCAAAAAATGGTGCAGACGGGGCAGTATGTTTAAAGAATAGGACATTGCAGAACTCGTTAAGAAGTGGTACAAATCTCCATATGTTCCGTGAGAATAAGTCAGAGTGTAAAAACTACACTGTCAGGGGAGAGATTAGGTCTTCATCATCAGCTCAGAGTTCATCTATATTACTTTAGAGCTTTGACAAAAAAAAAAAAAAAAATTTGCATTCACTGAACTCTTTTGGTATTTAACAAACTACGCCTGCTTTCTGCTTCTATTTAATCCTTATGGATTTGTGAATCTACTGCCGTTTTTAAAAGCTGTTTCTTAGATCATTTATCTTGCCACACTAAAGTTTCCATTAAAGCACTGAAAGAGCATTATTATATTCTTCAGGTAAGTAAAACCTTTCTTGACCTTCCTCAGCCAGTCGACTTGCTCCATCTAAAAGAATGTTCTGATGATTTGAAAGCTCAAGAAATGGTTTTAGAATCCTGGATGATTGAAGAATTTTTTATCTGACTTGTATTGTATATAGGGTCACAGCAAGATTCTGGCTCCAGTCTGATGGGGTCACTAAGAAGCACAGCTGCAGGCAGACAGGAGGAAATATTGTTTGCTATGTTGGAATATCTTTATTGAAAAGCTTCATAAAAGTTAGAAGAAGTTGTTTACCTGAAATATACTATCAATTTTTACTGCTATTATAGATAAAATAGTTTAGGTTTTATGTTTGATGAATATTTACTTAGTTTTAGAACCAATCTGGTGTTGAGACTGACCACTACAGATCCTTTTTGTGGGCAAATTCCTTCAAACCAGAAAAAAGTCCTGCTGTATGAAGCTGACAATGCTAAAGGTAGCATCTGCTTCATATTGATGCTAGTGATATGCTAAAGGGCTATTTGACCATTTTAATTCGTCAGGACAGCATTGATAATTTCTAATCAAAAATCTACTTATGCTTGAAAACTCACACAGAGCCCCTCCCCACACGACTCCCCAAACTGCCCCACCAGACTAGCGGCAGCAGGATTTAGCAAACACCTGGGTGAACTGTGTATCTGCTCAGCTCCTAAGATGGTTGTAAAATGCATAATGCACAGAATGATGTTGTGATGGCATGCTGAAGGTGTAGTGTCTGAAAGGGTAAGAGGTTTTTTAAAGCGACAGAGGACATCACTACTAATGCTATTGAATAATATCCATCGATGCACTGATACGAAAATTTGGGCCGATGTCAGTCTGATGTAAATATTGCTAATATGGAAAATAGCCAATATTTACCGATATCATTTATATCATATAGCTCCCCTTTAGACACTTGAAAATAATAACCACACCGCTTACTACACCACTGTTCTCTGCTTAAACTCCCCACAATCCCTTGCTTCAGGACTGTCACTGTCACATGACTAAACTAATACCACAAAGCCAACCGCCTAGATTCCCCCTCTAGAAACACTTGGATAAATATTGGTTGGTAATATCTGCCCAAAGTTAACGGATTGATGCCGATATGTTGGCCGATACCAATGTTATTACACATTCTGAATAAAACCCTAACATGATTTAAGCTTAAACATACACTCTGGACATTTTTTTAGCTTTAATAATGTTTCACTACATCACTTAAATTGTTAAATGGAAAAAGAGCCAATTTTTTTCAATAAGTTTTATTTTCACACTTTTATTGTACTTCTATTCTTCCTGGCAGCAACAATAAATTCAGGCCTCATCAAACCTTTCCACTGGGGCTTAAGAAAAACTGACTGAAAATGGTATCTAAAACTTGCAAAGCTTTTTGTCATAAAAACGTGTCCACAAAGACAGTGTGGGCTAGTTTGGCTCCAAATTACCAGTCTGTACGTCACCATACACAGAGTTCGAAATACATCTCCAATTCTCTACACGTGCATAAGTGTATTTGTACACATATACAAGAGGCAGAGGTAGAGCATGCACACAGGGTTCAGGAAGGTGGGATGGGTAAGAGCAGGATTATACTCTGGTCTTTCTGCATGACTCTGAGCCGTGGGAGGCTGACCCTGATAAATCACCGGCTGTGAGGCAATGTGGCCGTATTTCGCAGAGACAGCCTCGTGTTGAGGGGTTCAATTTATGTGGGAAGACTGAGTGTGAGATGGGAGCAAAGCAGGCGGACGGCGCTTAGCAGCCAGTCTCAGCAGAGCAGCGGCAACAAACAAGACAGACACATCTCTCATGTAACTGAGTGATCTCGACAATACACTGGCAGCTGATGTGTCATGTTGCTGCCCTGCAAAAATCAAGAGTGTTGTCATGAATGCAAAAAACAAGCTGTGGGTGGATGCTCGGAGATATGCGGTAAGTTGGAATTCAAAGGAATACTGGACTAAGGCTTTTCCCTGCTGAGTTTTTGATTTTTATCAGGCTTAAAGTAAATCACAGAAGAAAAATAGAACTATTTCAACATGTTTTCATTTTCTGTAGCATGATGGTGCACAATCTGTACCGCCACCAGAGAATTACCCTTGTTGGCACCCCATGTATAAGGAATCGTTTTTATACAGCTGTGGATGATAGACTGTTTTGGTTGTAGAAAAAAGGTGTTATTTTCTAGGACAAGACGTCTCGGTTGCAACATGGATTATCATACAAATCAGACACTCACACCCAGGTGTATTATCTTCTTAGCATTTTGACATGAATACAATGTTATATTTTATACAAGGTAAACTATTTGTTTCTTTCAGCAGTTAGCCAACTCCTGTGAGGGAAGCGTATTGAAGCTAATTGGTTTAACTCTGTATTTGAATGGTAACAAACTTTTGGAATAGTTCATAACAGATGTTGTGATGTCTCATGATATTTTCTACATTTCATTTTCCAACATGCTGACAGACCTCTGCAAATGTGATTTCCTCCAACCAAACTTTCATTACTCTCTAAGTTTCTCCTCAACAAATAGTCATTTTCTAATTTTTTCTTTTTTTTTTTGATGCAGCAGCCAATGAACACATTCATTGCACATCCATTGCAACTACCGCAAAAATAGAAAACAATTCAGTAAAAAAAAAAAAAAAAGTCCTCCTCCACCAAGCCAAATTCCTCCCGGGGAAAACAATAGCCTTCATATCTTCAAACAAATGCAAGTATGCAAGCTCTGCTGAAATGTTTTCTGCTGTGCTGCACTGTGCATAGGGATGTAGTTTGCATATCTATTACTCGCTTTCTCTGTGAACAAGCAACCTTGTGGAACTCATCCGAAATTTGCCTTATTTTTGCTCTGAAATCAATATTCAGCTTGTCGCCGTTACCAAGTCAGCCTACAACAGCTTGCCTCCGGGCCCTGAAATGATCAGTTTTTGTATTAAAACACTTAGAGCTTTGTTTCACTTCCCTTTTCAAGCAAAATTTGTGGTGACTTTTCAAACTTTGATGTGCTGGGCAAATTACATGTTGAGCCTAAAATTTGTTGGGCTTTTGTAACGATGCAAACAAGATATATTTAAGCAACAGAATAACATTTGTGCTTACCTGTCAAGTGTCCACAATGCAGCACATAAATTAGATAGAAAAACAAGAAGGAAAAAATGTTAGTCATGGATTTGAAAGTGAGATGTTTCAAAAACACAAAGTGCTCTTTGAGGATGATTTATATTTGTTTACAATTTTGCACAAAACACAGGGAAAGAAACATGACATTTCTAGTGACTGAAACACATGATGCAGTCAAAGTAATTGTCACTTTCATGGTTCTTGTTGAAATAGCAACCCTGGAAACTAACATCAGATGTTGCTGCAAAAAGATGAAGCCAGCAAGAGCATGTTTAAAACAAATATGTATTTATAAAGTCTTCTCAGTCAAATCAATATGAAAGTAAAGAATAATGCCCTTGCATCAATATTCGTAAGTCAACAAATCATAATTTTTTTATTTTTTGAACACTGGTATATATTTTCCGTAGGTTTATAAACTGTATGAAAAGACGTGACTTTAAGTAAGCACACCAGCATCACTTTTCTATGCATCTAATACTGTCTGACTTTTAAACCTTTAAGGTAGACTGATTAGGACAAATCACCAACCAACCCACAGAAAACATATATTATCCAAATATATACACGTCCCCAGACATAACACTAAAAGTTTGAATTTAGGGGGACATTTATTCTGTTTAAGATTAACCCAAATACAGATTAAAGTCAGGGTTAATTTATCTGATTATTCCTAAACCTTCTCAATCATTTTTAGAAATTGGAAAGCAAAATCTGATGAGATGCCCATAAAATGTGGCTTTCCAATGCTCATTGCATTTCTACATTATATAGTTAACGGTGAACATTTTCGGATGAATCAGCAAAAACAAAATCACACCATAACTCGACTATATAAATAACTTTGCAGGATTTAAATTGCAGTGCTGTGTAGAATGCAACCTGGAAAAACTCCTTTCTTTTTCACTGGTTAAAATATGAGAATGTGGAACTGCTTCTAATCCTTTCTGTCTATCTGCCCGCCACCATCTCCGTTTCTACGAAAGCATTCCTGTGTGAGCCAAGGAAGACGAGCTCCAGCAGAACAAGAAAAATGCATAAAAATCACTGTACACACAACGTTGCACTCATGCACAATCTATTCAGTGTCAAGTTTTTGGATGCAGCAGACGGTTAGGAGCAGTTCAACCTTGCTTGTGATGAGAAAAAAAAAACATCTCAAAGGCCCATTCAAGCGGACTTGAAGACAATCTTTGCACATTCTTTCTCCCCTATCTAAGACGCTCTAAGTCTTCTACTGCCAAATTAATTTTTCTAGGTTTGTATTCCTCCACTTTTGCCCAAAGTCATTAGCCCTGGGGCTCCAATGAGGTTGGCCCCTGGCCTTTGGCCTTTGGCTCCTCTAGTCACCTGCAGTGAACAGTTGGCTTTAAGACCTCGCCAAAGGCAACTCAGACCAAAATCAATCTGGGAAATGTGAGGGGGTGTTACTTATTTTCAGATGAGGTGAGTGAGGGTGCAATTAAAATTTGCTCCCTCTTGTCAAAGCAAAACTGTGAGTGGATACAGTAAGAAGGAAATTATCATTTTAGTACAGCTTTCCCTGTCATTATCTTATTTAGTCTTGACAACCTCTGTTGCTGGTCCCTAATAAATCGCCAGTGATTTAATTAATTATACAGTAGTACTGAATAAAACATTAGGAAAATTATTTTTTATTAAATTAACTGTTCACCTTGGCAATTATTCTCCATTTAATTTTCCATAGCCTCTTTAAATAACTAAAATTACAGTGGCTGCAATTGAAGGTTAGAGAATATAAAGCACATATCCCTCCATGAAACATTATGCTAATGACAGTGGATGATTTTATAATGAACCTTCCTTTTTGGTACTTTTTAAATGGAGGAATAAGTTTTTGGCTGAGCAGTGGAAGCGACAAAAAGCTGAGCTTCAAATAAAATGCTTTCAGGCAAGAACATTGTCTTACATTGTTAATATTGTAAGAAAACCTTAGCTAGGGTTGCTCCTCATTAAGTGTGCTTTAGAAATAAAATTGCCTGTGTGTGTTCACTGGAATCAAGTTGTGATTTTATCTGGAGGTGAAATAGTTAAAGTCTTTAGTAAATATTCAGTAAATAAATCCATAGAACCAGTATTATGACAAAATGAGGCAATCCCATAAAGTAGTGCATCAAATAGAATTGCTCAATATAATAAGTATAGTAAAACTTAACATGAACTAAGCGATTCACTCTTCTTAAAATCTCTGCTCATGTTCCGGATGAGCCACAAGGACACAATATTGTGACATTGAGAAACTGTTAGTACCCACATGTGCACTTTATAGAAAATTACTATTACGTGTATAAATGCCTTGTTTACATTGATTTTACTATTTGCTTGTTTAAAATTATATTTCTTTAACACAATTTAAAAATAGAAACTTTTTCTTATTTGAAAACATCTTTTTTTTTTTACTGAGAACATACAAACCTATTAAGTGCAACAATCCCTCTATATTTAGTAAACATTTATTTTGAATAAAATTCTAACAATGTATAATGTCTCTGAATAAACACGTGCTCACAAAGAGCAGCTGTTTGTGTTTCACTAAGATTTGCCCATGTTGAGAGGACAAACAACTTATCCTGTCTGCAGTGAAAGAGGAAGCAGAGAAAATCCCCACAGAGTAGAAACGTATGGTGCAATGTAATGGGAAAAACGCCATTAGTGGCAGCAGTGGAGATGAAATACAACTCTGAGTTGAAAAACGAAAGTAGTTATGAAGACTAGACTTAACAGAATGAACATTATAAGATGATAATGGTTTCTTATGTTGGTTTAGAGCCAAGCTTCCACTGCCAATTTTGTTTTGAGAAAAGTAAAGTATTAAGCACCACATTTGTTGTAAAAATATATGATAAAGATATTTAAATCAAATGTGTAAAATTACAATATATCTTTGATACTTTAATTTTATTTAGAAATATTAATAAGTGATGCAAAATTGCAATTTATTTAAGCATCAGGAGTCATGTTTAGTTTGCTGTGTTAAGAGCACACTGACCACTGCTCAAGTGAAAGAAGATTTGAGAGCTACTGCTGAAAATTACTTTGCAAATCACCACTTAAAAATATGCAAAACAACCCCTTAAACATTAATCTTCTAGATTTTCAAAAACAATATCTTATGTAAAAAGACATAAATCAAGACGTCTATTAACGTCTTTATTTCAGTTTGTCCTTAATAATTAATTATTTATATGTTATAGAGCATATAGGTCCTATCAACATATTTTATAGAAAATCTAAGACTCTTAAATATTAAACATAAATGGTCTTTAAGCTGGTTTACAAAGTGGAGAAGGAATTTTGAAACAAAATTTTGTGATTCAAAAAGCCCTTTTCAATAGCATCCACTAAAACATAAAGGCTCGACCACATAAAGAAGATGTTGTGTTGTCTGGAACTGTACTAACTGGAAATGTGAATACATCAAACAAATGTGCAACCGAGTATGGGCTGCACAGAAAAAGGATGGTGTGACTGTGACTCCTTTCGCCACAGAAAACATCTATGAATAAAATTCTGTGGGAATAAACACAGGGAATGGATGGATGTATCCTTCTTCAATAAAAACAGCCTCTCTGGTGGGAACACCATTTCACCCTGGATAGAGAACTATTAGAATCAAGAAACAACCTGAGGGAGGAGGACACAATATAATTCATGGCAGATAACTCAAAGAGGAAGTCACCAGCCAAACTAGTGATGCAACTCTGGGTGTTATATCTGAACTAAAAAATAATTAGGCAGGACTTCCCTCTTAGTAGATGAATCCCAATAAATTTTCAGAGATCAGAGCTGCCTTAAAATAATTGTTGGCAAATATATAGGCTATTACATGTCAGAATGGCCTTAAACTGTAGGAAGTAGAACAAATTTTACTTCATGTGTTGTAGGATATGCTGTTAATTACATGGTGGATTACATTGGGCTGCTGACTACTAATAGCATTACAGGGATAAATGTGGCTGTGTTACAAAAGTGTCCATCAAATAACAAATGTTAGACAGCTGAGCCATGCTCAACCTTTATAGTGGTATTGAAATGAGCACAATCGCCAGTACTGACACTATCCTGATGTGATATAAATTCTGAGTACTTAAATGCAAGAATAAACCCAACAACATTGTGTAAATCAAAGAAAGAAAAGTGGAAACCCATACTATACCGGATTAATATTAGAAAATGTCTTTAGAATACATTTTTTCAGTCCTTACAGTGACCTTGCAGCATTTATTGCTATTTTAAAACCTATTAATTATTACTTTTATTTTCCATTTAAAGCTGAACCAGTCATTTTTCTTTGACCAGCCTGAAGCTGTTGACTTTTTTTCTACCTTTTCATAGTTTCCACCAACTCAGCTAATTCTGTTATTTCTCACAGGTAATGCAGAGATAATTATTAGAGTCAATATGTTTTTGCAACTTATGCTCAGCACAATTTTAATCTGGCAGTCTTAGTTTGGTGTGCAAAAAGCTAAATTGGCTGAGGGAGAATGTGGGCTCATGTAATGAACTTTCAGTTGTGGTCTCAGCAGACATAAAAAAACAAA